>NC_140587.1:460807753-462057753 GCF_964204655.1 Triturus cristatus | reverse complement strand
TCACCCCCTAGTTGCACGTCAATCACACGTCATGCTGCTGCGCGCGCATCTCTGCCAAGTATTTCTGCTGACATTGCGAAATTCTTCCGTGGAACCACCCATTTATGACATCATATCCAATGACGTTCTTTAAGTTACGCCCAGTTATACCTATTTTAGTTACGCATGTATGTTCTTATCTTTATTATCAACTGTTACGCCTCCTGCATCTGTTTCACTGTAATGCCTATTGTATAAAAATGATTACTTGTCAATAAAGTTGGTTCTTCACTTCCTGAACCTTCGTGGTGATGGAATATGGAGTCCATCGATTCGAATCGATTTTGGAATAAAGCCCGTTCCGAACCTCTAATACCACGGATTCTGCCTCTTATTTTACTGAGCTATTATCATAGATTTTTCGCATCAAATTAAGTCCCGGTAATTAAATTATCTACCACATAAATGGCGCCCGAACAGGGACACTTTCTCATCTCACGCGCCGGAGGTGCGTTGCAGGCCCGGTCTCCTGTCACAGCTGGACGGACAACAACGCGTACCCACAGGATTTCCTGTATCTCCCTCCTGCCGAGCGGGGGTAACTGAGGCTGCGATCAACACCCAGACGAGGCGGTGAGAAGTGCGAAGTATCCCGACCAGAGCCTAGCTGAGAGAGCAAGATCCGAGGTATACAGAGGCCCACCAGGTTCCGAAGTTCCGAAGTTCCGAAGTTCCGAAGTTTCGAGTCGAGTCCAGTCCGGTCCGAGTCCAGTTCAGTTCAGTTCCGAGGCCTTCCGTTCCGAGCTACCCGGTGAGTACCATTGTCGGGGAGGTGTTCTGACGTGCACATAGGTTGTGCCGGTCAAGACGGGTTTGGGTACACAAATCCGGTCTGCACTGTTTCAGCAGTGTATCTGTACTGTTTAGCAGTATATCAAGTATGTCTAGTATATAATCCAGAATCACCTAGTTAGTGCCGAGTATCATGTTTAGTGACTAGTTCCTCAAATGACCATCATTGCTGTTCATTAAATGTTAAATGTTAAAATGTTTTAAATACGTTCTGCATATTGTGGTGTGAATGACTGTTCATTATTGTGTTTTGTTGTATTAAACGTGTTCAGAATTAGGTATCAGATCAGATCAGTTCTCAAAAATGCCGCTCTTTTCGAAATTAAGACAGATAAAAACTAGAAAAGGGGTACTCGAAGAAGCTGTTCCCATTCCTCCTAGGGACACTCCAGGGTACTTCATGTATCACAAACATGGCCTAGACGCCATATTATTTCTTGATTTATGGGTAGACTACACCAAGGAATTACCAGAAAGTCAGAGGTGGCCCGCAGCTGGGACCTGGGATGCAGATTGCATCGTGAAAGTAGAGGAAGAATTATGGAAAAAGAAAGCTAGACAATCACAGAAAGATGCCATTGAATTATGGCGTAAAGAATCGTATAGACGTACAGAAAAAGCACGTAGACAGGAAGAGAAGAGTAAGGAGAATTCAAATAAAGTTCGAGAAAATCTATTAATTGAAGAAGGTACTCGAGTAAAATCAGAACAAGTAGACAGACAACGAAATGCCCTTATGAATGGTATGTATCCTCTTTTGGCCGAAGGGTTACCTAAGGCTACTCCGGAGATACCAAAAGACTTGCCACCCCCATTGTTCCCGATAAAAGTACATCCCAAAGGGCATCCCAGAACCGCAGAAAATGTTTTTCTTTCCTCTTATTTAGACGACGCAGCTCCCGAGTATGCTAGTGCTGCGCCACATAGACCGCCTGCCGAGGGGGTTCAACGCCAAGACCCTCCTCCGTCTGTACCTCCGCAACAACAAACTCCGACACAAGTTCCGGCAAGCACATCTGTTTCTACAGCTGTACCCACATCTATGGTTGCCATATCACGTTCAACGAATCCTTTCACATCCAGCACCCCAGGTGGTGCTACAGGAGGTACAACAAACATTTTTTCCACGCCACCCAGAGTAAATAAACTTTCCTTTCAAGAATTAGCCCACCAACGTACGCCCAAACTAGTAACTCCCGACGCGCTTAAGGAACTTCTAATAGATTGTAGATATGACCCGGTGCCCGGAAAAGGGGACGAAATGCTGCTGGCATCATTACGTATCCGACGAGCTGCAATATATTTAGGGAGGCTACCAGGAATGACTACACATTTAGAAAATATATATCACTTTGTCCAGTCAGGACGAGATTCCGAAAGTATTAATAGAGCCTTGGAGTATCAGAAAGTGGAGATACAGGGGGAACTGTTACGTTTCCTCATAAATTGTGTGATCAGAAATCAAGACCGACCAGGGGTAAATCCGGAAGAAATGCAAATTCTTACCACCTGGAGTCGGAATATATCAGAGGGGAGACATGATAAACGATCATGTATAGTAGCTATGTGCCGCAAGATCCGCAAAGAAGTAGAACGAATACACGAAGAAAGATTAGCAGTAGACGAGCCTGAACAAACCGAGGAGGAGGAAGAATTAGAACTGCCCACAGGACAGTTAGAAACTCTGGCCTATGTAGGTAGAGGGAAATATTGTAGTAATACTAGATGCTTTACTGATCCGATACGTCCGATACGTCCAGATAATAACAGAAACTTCCAAAACCCAATAATAAATATAAGGTCCCCCGAACATTCGTTCCAAGCCGCTGACAAATTGCTCCGAGAACGAAGGGGTTATCATATACTTGATTCTATGGACGAACAAGAATTAGCCAGGTCAGCCGTTCATTGGGTTGACAGTCCCGGAAAATATAGTGATGATACACTAACACACACGTTTTTGAACCTCACCCCAGATGAACAACGTTTAGCTGGTATCTATATGGTTCAACAACTCCTTATATTATATAAAAGCCAACACTCCGATCCTGGTCCATTACCTAATATATTGACTGAATTACTCACAAATAAATGGAGAGGTTCAGGTACTGAGTTAATTAGAGAAATACTAGAATCCAGAAAGCAGTATATTCTTTTTGTATGCCCCGAACATGTCTCACTGCCCATCAAGGAAAGAACGACGTACTATATGGATAGACAGAATCCCTTACGCGAAGTGCACCCGATAAAAGGTGATGACAATCAGTTTAAACGTGTGTTTGTATACACACCCATATCTAAAATAGAACTATTAGAAATGAAGAAAGTGGTACCCAGTCATGACAAAGACCCAGCGGGTTTCCACCGTGAAATTAAAGACATGTTGCTCATGGGAGAGTATACCTATCCAGACATTATGACGATATTGAAGGTATTAATGCCTGCGGGCATTTACGAAAAACTCAAGGAAAAGGACTGGGAGGTGGGAGACCAGAAGATAGATTGGACAGCATTAGAAAACGAACAAAAAGCTCGAGGTCCAGGTTCAGGGCTTGGGGAAAAGACCAAAATACTACCAGGTTTACTAGTACAGGTACTGCCACGTTTATTAACTACGAAAAAGGAAGACTGGGGTGCAATTTCAGCCTGTAAACAAAAGCAAGATGAAGACACTAGTGATTTCTATGCCCGATTCGAAAAATGTTTTGGTATAAATAGTGGAATAAAAGCAAGTAGCGAATCTTATCCACATCTGTTTGTGACAAAATTAGTTGAAAATGCCCTGCCCCAAGTTAAGAATAGAGTATTGAAATTCGAGAGTACCTGGCAAGGTAACTCTCCGTCACAAATGTTACAAATGCTACAGTACCATCACAATAGAATTAGAGAGGAACAAGAACATGAACAAAGACGCATGAAAGACACGAAAATGAAAATGCTAGTTTCCCAGACAGTCCCAGCTGACGGTCATAAAAAGGGTATGACACAGTCCAGTGTTTCAACCGGTCCTGTAAAAGGGACATGCAACTATTGTAAACAGCCAGGCCATTATGTACACGATTGTCCAGTTTTAAAACATAATATCGCCATAGGTAATACTAAAGAAAGACCACGGCCACTTAGACAGGATCAGAACCAACAAGGAGCTCCGCAGCATGCACAGGCCATGCCAGCTCCGCAACAGTCTATGCCAGCTCCACCACCGCAGCCTATTGCTGCTACACCAACAACGACACGACAGATGTACCAGACTGCACAGTATGATTATCCTGATTATCAACGATACTCATGAAACAGCCTAGAGAGGGAAGTTGGCTTACCCCTTATCGAGGTCCCTGTAGATCAAGAAGGACCTTATGTACACAGTGAACTATTAGGCCAAGATAGAAAATTTTTACTTGATACAGGGGCAAGCCGAACAACAATAAAACGTAGTGAAGTTCCAGGGGCACCCCTCTCAGGCTCACAGAATATTTCCCTTGGGTTTTCAGGAAAACCTATCATTAACGAAGTATCACAGCCTCTTCCCCTTACGATTGGTCCTTTGACACGAACTACAGATTTATTGCTTACTAAATTATGTCCAGAAAACCTGTTAGGTATCAAAACATTGAAAGCTCTAGGAGCTATAATATGTTGTTCTCCGGAAGGAGTAAGATTGTTTTTACGTGATTTCAAAGGGCACTATGTGTCCCGAGACATGGATCACCGACTGCAGACTTTACCCACACATTTATGGGCACAAGGCCCTACAGATGTTGGTTGCATGAACATTACACCATATCGAGTCACACTAAAGGCAGGAGTGGTACTACCACGAATGCGACAATACAAGTTACCCCCAGATGCTGTAGTGGCTTTACTGCAAATCATTGACGAGCTTATTGGCCAAGGAGTGGTTGTGAAAACCGACTCCAATGTGTGTAATTCCCCGATAATCCCGATTCTTAAACGAACTGATCCAAAAGCCCCGTCAGTATATCGATTAGTTATTGATCTGCGCGAATTAAATAAATGTATTGTACCACAATACCCCGTAGTTCCAGACATTTCTTCATTACTGACAGCCATTGATTCCGAAGCAACATTCTTTACTGTAATTGATCTCAAGAATGCCTTTTTCAGCGTCCCAATAGATCCGGAAAGCCAATATTTGTTTGGATTTAGTTTAAATGGACGAAGCTTTAAATTCACACGCGCACCTCAAGGATTCACAGAAAGCCCCAGCATCTATAGCCAAGCACTGAAACGAGAACTTGACAGTATCCACATGCCAGTCAACACTGCCCTGCTTCAATATGTCGATGATCTGCTGATCACCGCCCGAAGCGAACCTGAATGTGAAAAAGCCTCACTGACGGTTTTACATTTTTTGGCCGAAAAGGGGCACAAGGTGTCCCCTTCTAAGCTGCAATTCTGTGTCCAGCGAGTTGTTTACCTTGGTCACTCGCTGTCCAAGGAGGGAAGGCAGCTTACACCCGACCGCATACAGTTAATTGATAACATGTCAGTACCCAAGACACAAAAGGAGGTGCGGGCTTTTATAGGCCTCACTTCATATTGTAGGCAGTGGATCCCTCAGTATGCATTTCTAGCAAAACCACTCATTCAGTTGACAACACAGGAGGCAGCCACATCGACTGTCCTCCCTTGGACTCAGGAACATACACACGCCTTTGAAAGTTTAAAGAAAGCTTTATGTCAAGCACCTGTCCTAGCAACACCATGTTACAGCAAACAGTTTACGCTCTTTGTTACAGAACGCGAAGGTACTGCTTTGTCAGTACTCACACAGGAACAAGCAGGATCACACAAACCATGTGCTTATTTTTCTAGTACATTAGATCCCGTAGCTCAGGCTCTGCCTGCGTGCCTGAAGTCAGTGGCAGCGACAGCTTTAGCAATCAGACAAAGCGATGCCATAGTGTTAGGACATCCATTGACAGTACAAGTACCACACGCAGTAGAGGTTCTCTTGAACCGCACACAAACACAACACTTGACTATAGCGAGACTCACCGGTTACGAATTAACATTGTTTCAGCCACACATAGAAATCAGACGTTGTAGTACATTGAATCCTGCCACTCTTTTGCCAATAAACGGAACAGACCCATTAGCACATGATTGTATTGAAGTTATTACTATCACGACGAAACCCAGACAAGACTTGACAGACGTCCCATTGACAGATTCAGACCTGACGTTGTATGTAGATGGTTCATGTATGAGAACAAGTACAGGAGAGCTAGTGGCCGCGTATGCAGTCACAACAGACACAGAAGTCATTGAAACAAATCGTATTAATACCTTGTCAGCTCAAGCAGCAGAGCTCATCGCTCTGACACAAGCCTGTATTCAAGCCACAAATAAGAAAGTCAACATATACACAGATTCACGTTATGCATTCGGAGTCGTCCATGACTTCGGCGTGCTGTGGCGAGAGAGAGGTTATTTAACTTCTCACGGTGCCCACATTCAGCACGGACCCCTCATTCATGCCCTATTAGATGCAATACATCTACCCGCTGCAATATCAATTATGAAATGTAAAGCTCATACGAAAGTTACTGATATCATTTCCCAAGGCAATGATCTAGCTGACAAAACAGCTAAACAGACTGCTCAAACTCACACATCTGACATGACAAAGACAATAGTTCCGACACCAACACATTGCATGATGGTTAAGGATCCCGCTCTTGACGTAATTGACATACAGACACATGCTACACCAGAAGAAATAAAGAAATGGACTGAATTAGGAGGGATCCAAACTGATCAGGGATGGATGACGAAGGAAAAATCTATATGGTTTCTTCCCGACTCAATGGTCCAAGTTATCATAAATACAATACATAGTCCTGCCCACTTAGGAGAAAAAGCTATGCTAGACAGCATTCAACACATTTGGTTCAACAAACATTTACGAGCAGCAGCTAAACAAAAAGTCCGTACCTGTATGATCTGTTGTCAGTTTAACCCAGGTAAAAGCATTCCCGTAGAACAGGGTGGATTTCAGCCTCCTGATCACCCTTTTGAAGTCCTCCAGATGGATTATATCCAGATGGAACGATGTCGAGGATTCAAATACGTTCTTGTAGTTGTTTGTGCTCTTTCCCGTTGGACAGAGGCATACCCGGTTTCAGATTACACTGCCCCGACTACTGCCAAACAGTTAGTTCGAGAATTCTTCCCACGGTACGGTTTACCACGTGCTGTCTACTCAGATAACGGCCAGCCGTTCTCATCCGAACTAATGAAATACGTTTCACTTTTGTTAGGTTATCAATGGAGATTTCACTGTGTCCGACACCCCGAGGCAGCAGGTCTCGTGGAACGACATAATCAAACTCTGAAAATTAGATTGTCCAAAATATGTAGAGAGAAAGGTGTCGACTGGGTAGTAGCCTTACCAGTTGCACTCTTTTACATGAGAATGGTAGCGCACTCTCGAACAGGGCTATCCCCTTATGAGGTGATCTTCGGTAGACCACCAAATATGTGGGGGACGCCTATACCTCGTAAAATAACTGACGTTGACTGTAATATGCTGACAGATTACCTGGCTTCCTTGATGTCTGCACTACAATCTTGTCGTTCACAGGTAGCTGCAGCCTTTCCCGACAACACCGAGGTGAAACCCCATGACGTGGTTCCTGGTGACCTGGTGTTAGTGCGGAATTTTGATCGGAAGTCTCAGCTGGATCCTAGGTGGAAATCGCCTCAACTCGTACTGTTAACCACGAGGACAGCCGTGAAGATCGAAGGTCGAAAAGGCTGGATACATTCAAGTCATATCAAGAAATTTCATGGACTACCATCCGATATAGAGACTAAACCCTGTATTTCCTCAAAGACAGACTCAAAGCTTCCTTTGGTTGAACAAACAAACTCAGAACAATATAGACTAAAACTACGGTCCAATAAGTCAGACAATTTGATTGTTTAAGTCCTCTCCAAGGTGAATCGGTTGAATTTGTCTCTGACATGTATCCTCTGGACCGGAATAGAGAAGGAGATAATCAAATCCAGTTGAAAAAACATGCGTACTGTAAATCACTGCGTAGTCATTGTACAGTGACGTTATTAATTTTGTTTTTCTTATGTCTTTTAATAATAGCTGCAAGTATATTGTTGCACATATATTATCCTATTTCTAAACATGTTTATAATATTACTGCTGAACATTCTTTTAGTGAATTTCCCCCGCATGAGTTGTCATATAGATTTGCGCTGCGCAATAACACTTTTATTAGTATGTTACATCATTCCCATCAGGCTAGCAATGCTACAAATTGTTGGATATGTGGCCGACTCCCTCCCTATCAGAACTATAATGGAATTTTGCCTCTCTTTCCATATCCGTTCACACACAATGGCTCCTGTGGAGCATGGTTTAGTTTAATTAATTCCCTAGATTCGAATTCCGCAGTTTATCAAGACAACTGGGTTTGGGGAAACCTGAACTTAGTCTTGCTTAAAGCCTGTTACCCTAACAAGGAGGGACTTCCCAAAAGAACAGGAACTGATCTAGAAAATGAAGTATATGGATTAGGTAATTTTACGCTTAATCTCATGATCCTGAATGTCGAATCCGAAGCTGCACCAATTTTGCCCGCTATGTCAGTATTTCCAGTTAAAGGTGAACTGTGTATAAGAAAGAATGGCTCCATACACATGGGCCATAGTAAATGCATCACTGTAATAGAATTCAGTGATCAAGGCAAGTCTACATTTAGAGCTTCTCGCCATTCCTACTTTGTATGTGGTCAGACTGCATATATACGTCTGCCTCTAGATTGGGATGGTACCTGTTACATCGGATTTCTTTTGCCACCTGTTTTCCTAGCTCCTCCTGATTATCATAGAAATACTCATTTAGTACACAATAGAGAACAGAGAGATCTCCCAATAGTCGATTATACTGAAACAGCATGGGAGAAATACACAGATTTCAATAAAGGTTTCTTTCCTTATATAGGTACAGTCACTAATAGTAAGCTGATACGTAGATTAACCAGAACCCTTGAAGCAGTAGTAAACGAAACTATTTCCGCCTTAGGCAATTTAACAGAAGAACAGTCTGCTATGCGGATTGTTGTGCTTCAAAATCGTCTTGTCCTTGACGTCATTCTGGCCGATAGGGGCGGAGCTTGTAGGGTCATCGGATCAAATTGTTGCATTTTCATACCAGAAAATTCGCCATCTGTATATAAAGCCATAACTCGCCTTCATAAGATTGTAAGCCAGATACACCAGAATCCAGGCACCTGGACTTGGTCCGGTTGGTTTTGGAGTGTATTATCTACCTTTGGATGGAGGGTCCTATCCTTCCTAGGTATTGGCCTTCTCATACTATTCAGTTGCTGCTTATGCCTACAATGTGGACCAGCGATTTGTGGTCTATGTGCCACCTCGTGTATCCCACATCCAAGTTTTCATTCAAGATTCCGGAAGAAGAAAGAAGAACAAATGATGTTATATGAACAAATCAACGGATTGATGAAGATTGATATCTCTTAAGGGCAAGTAGGGGACAAGGAGGGAATGTGGAAATATGGATTTTTATGATCAGTTATGTCCCCTATCTTGGACCCCAACGGTTTCATGTATAGATCATAAGTACATGTATGTTTCCTCCAGTTCCAGTTATGAAGACGCAAACACATGTGCGTCCACCGTCAACATGTCCTCTTTCAGACCCACCATGAATGGGCCGGATACTCTATTCCTAAGTATGAACGGCCACCGGCTTTATATGGTTCACTTCCCACATTTCTTACAGTCCAGGCGAGTAGGCCCTGATTCTGCCATCAAACTTTTTCTGCCTTCTGCCTCTGAAAGCTCCAGTCTGAGCTCGCATCTGTATCCATGAACTTTGTCCTACTCCCTGTGCGGCTAACGGTGCCTGACTCGACCTGTCTGCTTGCCAAAAACTGCGTTTCACCTTCAAGATTATCTGCTCTGCTCCGCTCTTCACCCAATGCATTCCTGTCTAGTAGTTTAAGTAAACATTCTTTCAGCTACCGAGCAAAAGGCCCGGCTTCTCTGTCTTTATGCAAGTAATTCATAGCCCTGTTACTATGGAAGATTTCTGCCCTCGCATCTAGTGTAGACACTTAGACGCTTGTACACGCACTAACAGTCAGTATAGTCAGTATAGAATAAGATTCTATCCTAAGAGACCTTTCTTTTTGGATAACACAGTTCTTTAAACATAGGATGTTAGATATGATTTGGGATTAGGTTGACATAACCCCAGACTTCTGTCTCCACATGTAGAGCTAAATGTCAAGTCCCCTTCACCCCCTAGTTGCACGTCAATCACACGTCATGCTGCTGCGCGCGCATCTCTGCCAAGTATTTCTGCTGACATTGCGAAATTCTTCCGTGGAACCACCCATTTATGACATCATATCCAATGACGTTCTTTAAGTTACGCCCAGTTATACCTATTTTAGTTACGCATGTATGTTCTTATCTTTATTATCAACTGTTACGCCTCCTGCATCTGTTTCACTGTAATGCCTATTGTATAAAAATGATTACTTGTCAATAAAGTTGGTTCTTCACTTCCTGAACCTTCGTGGTGATGGAATATGGAGTCCATCGATTCGAATCGATTTTGGAATAAAGCCCGTTCCGAACCTCTAATACCACGGATTCTGCCTCTTATTTTACTGAGCTATTATCATAGATTTTTCGCATCAAATTAAGTCCCGGTAATTAAATTATTTACCACAACGGCTCCCTTAAGCCAACGGGCTGACGAGCCTTGGATCTGCACCTGCCCGCCCTGAGAGGTACTTGACCTGTTTTAATTACATTTTGGCAGTCCACGCGGCACCCCTTTACATTCACCTGCTCCCTGCTGACGAGAGGCAACTACCTCGAAACACGTGTCCAGGGATGGCTAACGCAACACATACTGTTCTTTATACATTGTGGCATAGGCGTACCCGCCGTCGCCACTACATCTACCACAGTCCCTTGGGGCAACTTGCTGGTGTGACGAGCAGTGTGCGACCAACCTTTGCATAATTTCTTAGATAGCTTAGGTCGATTGCAGTGTTAGAACTTAGTACCAAACACTTAATATTAACATGTATTTTATGAACATTGGGGAAAATTGTAACTTTTTAGGAAAACCAGTAATGATGTATTATCAGCTAAAATTGTATATGTTTAGGAAATATTTTGTTTACAGTAATATTGGTATGGCTTTTATTAGATTAAAAGGATTGATGATGATGACTTTATCACTGCCAGGACATGTAAAACGTGAGCACACATATCCTACATGTTAAGAAACCATGCACCCTGTCCTATGAGCCTTTAGGGCCTTCTTTAGGGGTGACTTATAGATATTAAAAAGGAAGGTGTAGGCATGATTTATTTTGCAAGGACAAAACTTCAGTTTTAAAACTGCATATAGGTTGCAGTGGTAGACCTGGGATATGTTTTACGGGGCTATTTTAGTGGGTAGCATAATGAGTACTGCAGTCGGCTAGTAACATTTAACTTACAGGCCCTGGGTACACATAGTATTCTATATTGGAGACTTATAAGTAAATTAAACATACCAATCAGGTGTATACTAATTTTGTCATATTTATGAGGGAGAGTACAAGCACTTTTTACCACTGGTTAGCTGGAGTAAAGTTCACAGAGTTCTAAAAGCCAACAAAAATGAGTTCAGCAAAGGAAGGCAAAAATCTGGGATGACCTTCCAGAAAGAACCAGGTCCAACACATGTCTACAAATCTTTGTAGTGATGTTTTTGCGTCACAGTGCAGGATTTGTGGAAATTCCCATTATCCCACCCATAGAACGCTTCCCTGATACACAGTAAAAACGTTGCCTTGCATAAAGTTTTGTTACAAACAAACACAAATTGCCATTTGAGTTAGTTTGTAAATCACAAACCCGATTCTGTATCTGGTGTGCATTAAAAAAAGAACACAAACTTAACGCAAAACCTTTGTAAATCTGGGCTCAATTTTGTAAGTAATTTCTAAATATGTTTCTGTTTGTATCGTGCAGAAGATATAATCGGAATACTCACTGTTGAGGAAAATGCAAGTTTTATGTATAACCAATCTGAATTGGCACTCAGGATTACTGCTTTTTGCCCAACTACATCTCACTTAGTAGCATAATTAGCTATGCTATTTAGACCTTATTTATTGTAGTGCAGTGTTGCATCTTTTCAACTGGAAGTTTAAACATTGTAAATTATATGTGGAAGAAATAAAACCTTTCGCTAGCAATGCTTTGTGGGATATTGTTGTTGGGCCTGGCTCTCTCTGCATGGTCACTCCCAAAATCTTTGCCTTCACCCCTCCTGTTATCTGAATCCGTTTTGTTGCATTTTAGGATCCTGTACACTTTACCACTGCTAAACAATGCTCAAGTGCTTGTGTGGTAACCAGTGCTAAAGTGCTTGTGCTCTCTCCTCTAAACATGGTGAAATTGGCTTACCACCAATTGGCATATTCAATTTACTAATAGGTCTTCAGTAAAGTAGCACTATAGATAACGAGGGTTGGTAAATTAAATGATACTAGTGGGCCTGCGGTACTTATTGTGCCACCCACTTATTTATCCCTTAAAACCTGTCTCATGTATGCCAATGCAGCCTGGGGATGATGTTTTAAACTGCAATTTCACCCTGGCAAAATAAACCTTTTGCCAGGTCTAAACCTGCCTTTTTAATAAATATAAGTAATCCCTAGTGTAGGCCCTAAACAGCCCGCATGGCAGGGAGCATTGTATTTAAAAAGTTGGACTTGCACTTTTAAGAATTACATATCCTGGTAGTGAAAAACTCTAAATTTATTTTTCACTATTGGAATTTCTCCCATAGGCTGATATTGGATTACCTTATTACATATATTAAGTGATAACCTTTGATTGGGAGCAGGTTGGAAAGTCATGGTTGGTGTCGGAAAAATTGTAATTTAAACCATCTTTAATGGTAAAGTTGGATTTTAAGTCACTATTCTGACAATGACAGTATCAGAAAGCTGACATTTTCTTGTCCTAACCATTTGGAGCCTGCAGCCTTTTCCTTAGTCAGATGACTAGGTGTTGTTGGCAGTTAGCCTTTGTGTATTCCTCCCAGCTAGTATATGAGGACTAGATGTTGGCAGGATGGGCCACCTCTGGCTTGATAGGGGGTGGAGCTGTCACTTAGAATGCTTGCACTTCAAAGACACTGGCCCACGTCGCAAACAAAGGACTTCACACTATCCCATTATGTCCCCAGACAGGCTGGGACCAGGGCAGGGAGGCAGGAAAGTCCAAACATCTCTGTAGAGGCAAAACTGTAGGAGCTTCTCCCTCTTCTAAGTGGGCATCAGATATAAAAAGGGGACCCTCAGAACCACAATTCAATACACTCATGGACCTGTGCTTCCTACAGAAGAAGGACCCTACACTGCCCTGCTGTTTGAGACCTGCCCTGCTTGTTGAGAAGGAAGACTGGACCCCCACCCGTAATCCCATGCTCAAGTGACTCCAGCTGACCTCCTGTTCTGAGCTACAGGTACACAACACTTTCCAGAGGCCTTGCTGCAACTGCCCAGCTGACCTGCTGCAACTGGACCAACCCAAGTCCTGATGACCTCTGCTGGAGTGTGTTTCTAATCCCCAAGAGGTGCCTCTCAGGTCCTGGACCCTTACTATAGAATCAGTTGAGCTCCTCCTTGAAGAAAAGCTGAAATCCTAAAGTTTTGGGGTCATCGTCACCTCAAACGGCTCATTTGCACCAAGATCTTGCCGCCCGTGCGGCCTGCCAAAGAAGAGCCCTGGTGAACCCGACTTTTCATGCTGCAGTGACCGACAACATGAGATCTGCACTTTGTGCTGCAGCGACGACCAGCAATGCAAGATCTGTACTTTCCACTACATCATCAAACAGCCCCGTAGTGACCGTCACCATAAATCTACATTACTGACCATCTACAACACCTGAGAGGATCTTCACGCTACAATGATGACTGTCCATGACACCCAGCGTGCTCTTCACAGTACAGTGACAACCATCCTTGACGCTCTCCATGCTCCTCGCGGCCTCTTTCGGTGCTAACGGAACTCTTCTCGCTGGATGTTTGAAGGTCACTTTTTCAGCAGAACTAACCTGATCCCTGTATCGGATCCATGCTCCAGTGCATGCGGCCTGAACTTGCGACTTTTACCCGGCCTCACAAGACCAGATAACTGCGAGTGGCACTTTGTGCTTTTAGGTACTTTATTTAGCTTAAATCTTTGAAATTGCATATCTCTGATTCTACTGACTGAATATTTGTCGGTTTGGTGTCAAATAATCTTTTACATTGTATACTATATTTCTAAAGTGGTGTGGGATTTTTCTTTTGTTGAGTTTTCACTTTATTACTGTTTATGTGCTGCACAAATACTTTACACATTTCCTTTAAGTCAAGCCTGACTGCTTTTGTGCCAAGCTACTAGAGAGTTAGGCACATGTTAATTTAGGGACTTTTTTGTTGTTCACCCTGACAAAAACCTAATTTCTCATAATTGTCCAAATGGGCTCTGACTCAAATACATAAATCAAATATTGTTTTTGTCAAAATATATAATCTGCATCACCTTTTGCAAAAACAGCCTGTTTATTTTAAAGTATTTCATCTGATGCACCAATTATTTTCCATATGAACGTGTTACTTGAAAACACACATTGCTCCAATTTGTCAAGTACAAACTTGCCATATTTTTCACGGTTTCATGAAATATTGAGACACGCCCCTTCCTTGTATGAAAATGGACATGTCTGCAATGCAAAGCACCACAATGTCATGCCTTTAAGCATGCTAGTAGACTCCGGCTAAAGTAGTGTGAAATGCACTGAAGGTGATTCCTCCTTGCAATGAATTTACATTGGTGGCCCTTTTCTTAGGCTTCATGTCTCTTTTCGGCAGTCGGTTTGCTATTGCAGCCATTTTACAGAGGGCCAGGCATGAGCGCAGATGCTCTAGCCTTCTCTTGCAGTTATGCTTCCATTGAGCTCGTGTTGTGAGACATTTGATTTCTGTCCATCTAGACTGCTTAGGCAAATTACTATGCAAATATGAGTCTATGCAATCTTGCCTCTGCAGGCATTAATACTCGTGTTGTCCCAGCTGTGTGCTCTACTCACATTCTACGTTTGGGTACTTGCAGTTTAAGTCTGTTATAATAACGTTTACATTTTTCACTGCTGCATTTGCAAAAATCACCATGAATTTGGGCATC
The DNA here is from genome assembly GCF_964204655.1 of Triturus cristatus. Classification (NCBI taxonomy): domain Eukaryota; kingdom Metazoa; phylum Chordata; class Amphibia; order Caudata; family Salamandridae; genus Triturus; species Triturus cristatus. The sequence continues at coordinate 462,042,663 of NC_140587.1, read as the reverse complement.
GAATATTCATATACTTAAATGTCTATACAGCATTCACGGCCTTCTTCATGCCCTTGAAAATTATACTGAAACCTACTATTCTTCTGAGTTTCGTCTTTATTCATTTTAAGGTCGAGCCTGGGCAGCGCATGCGCAGCTCTGCGAGGCATGCTGTATTCAGGTGAAGCTCTGCTCATTTTCTGCCCATCTTTTCAATTGGCTCCTGTTACTGTCTTTTCAAAATCATTGCTTTTGATTCATGACTAGGCTTCGTAGTCCCTCCTTAGTACCGCCATGTCTTGTAACATCCCATGAGTCCTGGTCTGTTTTATCTACAGTCAATGAGCACTATTTTCTTTAATGAGTTTCTCTTACTACAGGCATAACATGCTTTTCCTGCAACAGTGCCCGCTTTGCTTGCACCACTCGTTTTTTTTCCTTTACTTTACTTTTGTTATTTGCAGCGCAGCCATGCGTGTTTTCAGTTTAATTTTTAGCGCGCCACACGTGCTTTCACTTTTAATAGCTCCATATCTTCTTGTTGTAAATTGAAAACAGCTCTTCACACACGTGCCTGTGTTTTCAGAGGCTCCATGCGTGCCTTGTTTCTTTTTCATTTAGTACTCAATGGGAATGCATTGTTTTACTGCTCTCTCACTCCCTGTCTTGTGTGCTGCTTCTCACTTCGCTCCCTTGTGCTCTTGCACCCGGCAGCCTGTATATTGCTTTTTTTTAATCTCTGCTCGTTCTGCTCAGCTTTTTCAAACTAAAACTTCCCCTTGCTGCCACCTCTAGTCAGTACTTAGTTGCTCCCTTCACTCCACCACTTCTCCAGTGCTGCCACATCCTATTTTAAAGCGTTTAAAAAAGTTTTTAGCAGTGCCCTGCCCCTACAGTTTGCTTATGGGCCACTCCATTTTGTAAATGCTCTTTGGTGCACATGTTATTTCTTTTCCTTTAACACGCACAATGGCCGTTCAGCCAACTAGGAATGGTAAAAAAACACAAATGGCTGCTGCATCTTGAAGTATGTCATGTGTGTTGATGTATTTGCAGGTATATGTCATCACGCTCGACCGCCTTATCGGCATAATACATGATGGAGTTACCATCACCCTTGAGTGTTTATTTGAAGAATACTGAACAGCATCAGCACTCTTCATATTTTTGATGATGTTGAACAGCATTAGCGAAATGTATAGGCAAAGCCAATAGGTCAGTAGTGACAAAGCCAAAAGACGAGACCGATTGACTTTGCCAATGGTTGTTGTTGCTTTTGAACAGCCTTTTTAAGATGCTTTCAAACATGTATAAAAATCAGAAATACAAATAAAAATGTTTATTATGAGTACACACAAATTATTTTTCTGATGATCTGTACAAGCAGTTGCACACGCACGGACGCATGCACACCTACACTCACTCAGAAGACTGGATTGTAAGCACAAACAAGCCTTTTTGATGCAATAGGTCTCGCATATTCGAGAGTTTGAGCTATTGGCATTGTAAATGACAATGTATTTTATTTATGTGCTGTTTATAAAACAGATAAATAAAAGTCATTGTCATTTACAATGCCAATAGCTTAAACTCTTGCAAATGCGAGACCTATTGCATTGCAAATGCTTGTTTAACACTGCTGTTATTGTTGCCTACAAGATACTTGGAAGGAAGCTGAAGCCCTTCTTCTATGTTATTCCTACCACACATATGTATACATTTAACATGTAGCATCGCGTCCTTGTGTAAATTTCCCCTCACCCTGAAAAAGGTCAGTAGTGCACCCCTGGCTGAAAAAAAGGTATTGGCAATATTCTGTTGAGTCACTTTAGATCTTGTGGTCTAAGATATTTCAGACATCTGAATTTTTAGTGAAATATTTTTAAAGCGTTCCTGGCAGTATACTCTTATTATGTAATCTCCTACTACCATAAAACAGGTATGTCTAATGGGTTACTGACGCACACAGAGCCACCAAGCACCAACATGCTCAATATCCAAATATGTTGTATACAAGAAATATTGTGTGATTATTGTTAATTGTAATTTTACTGTTATGAGATGGAACACTGCAGACAAAATGAGAAACTAAGGCTTTCACTTCCTTGTGCTGAACCCCTCTAAAATGAAATTCATCCTTTGGGTACTTGTGGCCCACCAAAATATTATTCTCCATTTTCCCTTTTTTTCAGTTTTGCCATCTGGTATTGGTTACCATTTTCTGAAGAAGTTTATCTCAAACAAAATTGCGATGAGATCTGGTCTAAAACTCCTACTCTCTACTCATGGCCGTAGAGATTTGATCTCAATGTGAATCTTACTGTGAATCCTACTGCCTTTGTTGTTTGACATGTATGCGTTTTCAAGATGAAAATGCATTTTTTCTGGTATTACTTTGATACCTTGCAGCATTATTTTGTCTAACACACAATAGGCCACAACATTGGATGCTTTTATACCCATAGACTATCAAGCACTGAAGAATGAGCATACATCTGTAATCCACTGCTCTACACAACCCTTTAATAAATAAATTGTGCACAAAAAAGCTGGTGAGTGTAAGGACAGTCCTGGGACGTGAAATAGACATCTGACATACCTCCCTCCCAAGACCTCTGCAACAGGAGCAGCAAATCTTTTCACCTCAAGATTAAGATGATCTATGACAACTTCAACAACCAAGACCTCTGCACCACTCCAGCTCCTCCCCAGTGATGCCACACAACAGACCCTGCTCAATTGGACCCCACTCACGAAAGAAGACACCTTAAAAACCATAAACAGCATCCACTCCGGAGCCCCCTTAGACCCTGCCCACCACATATCTTCCACAGATCTGTCATGGCCATCGCACCCGAACTATGCCAGAAGATCAACTGCTCCCTCTCGACACACATTCCCAGATGACTGGAAACACGTTGAAGTCAACCCCCGCCTGAAGAAAGCCTCTACAGACCCCAAAAACTTCAGGTCCATCTTCCTGCTTCCATTCACATCCAAGGTCATCAAAAAGGCTGTCAACACTCAGCTAGCAAACGTCATTGAATGGAACAACATCCTGGACATCTCTCAATCAGGATTCCACAGCAACCACAGCACCGAGACCGCGCTACTTGCCGCCACTGATAGCATCTGCCCCCTCCTTGACCAGGGCCAAATGGCAGCCCATGTCTTCCTGGACCTCTGGCTGCCATCGACACCATCTCCCACCGCACCCTAGCCACCAGGTTGTACGACGCTGGAATCTGTGGAAAGGCCCTCGACTGGATATGCTCATTTCTCACTGGCAGACTCCCGCCCTATCTCTCGGAACCAACAGAGACCAACTGTGGAGTGCCCTAGGGATCCTCCCTCAGCCCCACCCTCTGCAACATCTACATGGCCCCCCTCGCAACTATTGTTAGAAACCACGGGATCAACATCGTCTCCTACGCTAATGACACCCAACTTATCCTCTCCCTCACCAACTAACCCACAATCACCAGACACAATTTCCAAGAAGGGATGAAAGCCATTGCCACCTGGATGAAGAAGCGCTGCCTGAAAATTACCTCAGAGAAAACAGAATTCCTCTTCCTTGGCTCCACCCCCTCTGCATGGGAGGCCCTCGGAAACCCCCCACGCACAAAACCTCAGCATCATACTAGACTCATCGCTCAAAACGAACCACCAGATCAACGCCATGCTTCAACACCCCCCGCATACGCCGAAAAACGTTCAGATGGATCCCATCCGAATCCAGAAAACTGTCACGCACTCTCTCATCAGTTGCAGACTGGACTACGGCAACGCTGTCTACACCGGAATCAACAAGAAATTACTTCGCAAACACCAGACCGCCCAGAACGCCGCAGCCAGACTGATCCTAGACATCCCCCGTCGCAGCCACATCACCCAACACCTCTGCGACCTCCACTGGCTCGCTATCGAAAGAAGAGTAACCTTCAAACTCCTTACTCACGTATACAAGGTCCTCCACAACACCAGATCAACATACCTGAACAACCGCTTCTCCTTCCATGCACCCAAAAGACACCTCTGATCATCTGACTTCTTTCTGGCCACCATTCTAAGTATCTACAAAACCAGAATGAGAGTAATGTCCTTCTCCTACCTCGCAGCCAAGGCCTGGAAAGACCTCCCCTTCCACCTCCAGCAAGCTCCCACACTGCTCCAGTTCAGGAAGGACCTCAAGGCCTGCTCTTCGGATGACCCCTGCATGCAACGGAGTCACCCCCTCTCCCTCCAGTGCCTTAAGACTCTTGTGGGTGAGTAGTGCTTTACCAACCTCTGGTTGATTGATTGATTGATTGATTGAAGAATGATTCCAGAAGTCCAATATCCACTGAGTGAGGCCACTGGTGCGTCTATATGCTCTACAACAGCTCTGTGGTCACCAAAAGGGGGTCAAGAATATGTATAAAAATGGTAGGCACTGTCACCTGTAGGAAAATGATGCACATTAGCGTATTTTGTCTTTTGAACTGATTGTACTGTAAGTCCGGTGTGTGCACCATATTTCAGTATTCAGGGAATATAGGTGCAATGAGCTACTGACAATGCAAATCACAAAAAATAGAGGGACTAGAGGTGTTATATTAGGTGCAGCATACATGCCCTTTCGAATATGTAAAACAAGAAGGAATGCAGTTCCTGAAGGAAATAAAGGAGAGGTCAGAGGGCTAATAGGTCATCAGTCCAAAGTGTAAGAGGGCAGAGGGTTCCCCTATAGGAATTAGGGCCCTCACACACCAAGATGGGTGTCATGCTTCATCAAGGGCGTGCTCCTCATTAGGTTGGCACTGCAATACCTGACAGGCTCCGTATGAGGGGCTCTTTGCCGGAGATCTTTTATTCCTAAATGCCGTTGAGTGCAGTGTGGGTATAGAGCCTTGTCATGTAGATGAATGTGAGAAGTGTAAGTGCTCAGTGTGATAGAATAAAATGGGATATGGAGGTACTCCAGAATACACTGTAATCAGCGAGTCCTCCAAACCCAAACTAAAAATGCTGGTGACACACTGCTGAAATGATGTACAGAAGTGGCGCAAGTCACACGTTTTTGACCGTATGACTTGTGCCAATTCTGAACACTACAAGGCCCTCTACCTACACTGCAACCAAAATCATTTGGGAATAAAAGATCTCTGGCAAAGAGACCCTCATAGGGAGTCCGTCAGGTATTGTAGTGCTGACCTGATGAAGAGCATGTCCTATGATGAAGCATGATGCACAGCCTGGTGTGTGAGGGACCTAATTCCTATAGGGGGAACCCCCTGTCCCCCTACACTTTGAACTAATGACGACTAGCCCTCTGACCTCTCCTTTCTTTCCTTGAGGAACTGCATACCTTCTTGTATTACTACTGACAAAAGAGCCGTGTCTATTTCAGAAGCTTCTACACCTACCAAGCAGCCAAATGTTGAGGTGGTGTCAAACGTAGCATCATAGGTACCGTTTGCATTTCTGGAGTGCCAGTAGTAGAGATTCCAAACATGTTCAACAGGTATTAATGGTTTTAATACAACACAGCCCATATGCTACATAGTTATGTTATGTTAGTAAGTCTGGTAGAGCATACAAATGACCGGAGGGGTCTTGGCACTAGCTGAACTGCAGAGAAGGAAACCAGAAAGCTAGATGGTGGAGAGCAGCCAAGTTTTCAGAGATTTCTGAACAGCCAAGAGGTTTGACAGAGCCTTGATGAAGAGAGGGAGGTCATTCCACAACTTAGCAGCATTATACACAAAGCCTCTGCCGCCCAAGGTGGCTTGCCGAAAACTAGGCACCACCACACATAACACAGATGCCGAACATAGAGATCTTGCAGGCATATGCCAGGTAAAGCTCTTTTTTAGAAAGTGGGGGCCTTGGTGATGTAGATCTTTTAATACGATGCAAAGTGCCTTAAAATGCACCCTCTGCCTGATAGGCAGCCGGGGAAGCTTCCCAAGGGCTTTGAAGACAGAGTGATGTTTAGGGATATTTAGGAGCAACCATGGTGCCTCGTTTTGAAGAGTCTGAGGTATATTTCGAACATGTTAGTGGTCATTCAGATAAAGACTGTTGCAGTAGTCGATCTTTAAAAGTAAAAGCGAAGTCACTACTGATTTCTGTAAGGTGGCATAAATGAATGGTAGGATTTTCTTAATAAACCGGAGGGTGTAAATGGCGGCAGATGTAACCGTATTTGCCTGCTCATGATAGGACAGTTTATCATTTATAATGATTCCAAGATTTTTAACTGCCCTCACTGGTGTAGGAAGGGCGCCTACTTCAGAGGGCCACCAAGCAGAAGACCAGAAAGGCGGTGGTGGACCAATAATCAGAACCTCTGTCTTATTTTAATTCAATTTCAGGCAATTTGAGGACATTCAAGGGCTGGCTGCCTGCAAGCAGTCCTGGAAACTAGATGCAGTCCCTGACTCATCAGAGTCAAATGCGATGACGAGTTGGGTGTCGTCAGCATAGAGTGTCGGGGAAAAGCTAAAAGATTTTATAAGCTTTGCCAGAGGTATGACGTAAATGTTAAATATCATAGGACTAAGGAAGGACCCCTGAGGGACCCCACAAGGTAAAGAGTAGGTGTCAGAAACAAATTCAGAAAATCAAACTATTTGTTCGTGTCCACTGAGAGGGGAATTCAGAAGTTTCCAAGCTGAGCCCGTCACTCCCAACCTGCCCAGTTGATGAATCAGTAGCCCAAGATCCAGTGTTTCGAAGACTGCTGATCAGTCGAGCAGGATGAGGGCAGCTCTGTAGCCTCGATCCAGTGGGAGTCTAATCTCTTCTGTGACTTTAATGAGCGCTGTCTTGGTACAATGATATACATGAAAGCCGAATTGGGTGTCATCTGAAAGATTATGAGCCTTCACACGATTAACACGCTGTTTATTCATAACTTTCTTGATCATTTTAGCCGGCAAAGGTAAACATGAGATCGCCCTATAGTTGTTAGTATATTGAGGATCAAGAGAAGGTTTTTTGAAAAGAAATGATACAGAGGCACTTTTTCAAACTGAAGGGATGGAGCCTGAACAGCATATGAGATGAAAGATATGAGTCAGTATGGGAGCAATAGTCTAAGCTATCAGAGAAGCAAACCTAGGAGGACAAGGGTAACAGGCAGACCCCGATTTGGAGGCCTTGATCAGCGTAGTAACTTCATCGTTGGAGGGCGGATTAAAGTTATCAAAAGTGCATGGTGCCAGTAATGCCACGCTTGCATCAGGCTCCACAGGTGAAGCTAGCAATTTAGCAGAGAAGTTGTTAAAACAGCTTTGACTTTCTGCCGAAAAGTGTCTGCCACCATATTGCAGAAGGACAGGTTGAAAGTGTTAGAAATATTAGTTGTTTTCCCTTCTTTGATAAAAAAAAAAAATTAACCTATTATTTACAGATTTTACTCATTCTCACTATGTCCTCAGGTTCTTTATGTACTATTATAATACAATAATTCTTGTTCTAGCCTCTTGTTTTTAGCAACATTATTATCTCTGTTCATAAAGTATATTTCCTTTTTCTATGTATTATTTGCTTAATGTATTACTACTACTTTATATTTGCCTGTATGCTTTTACTTATACTCTTATTGGCTTAATTCATACTTGTAATCCTGTGCTTTCTTATCTTTAATAAAAATAATTCAACAAAAAAAAAAAAAAAGAAATATTAGTTGTGAGTTTTCCAACAAAGGATAAAAGTTCTTTGGGAGAATTAGTTGCTGCTTCAATCCTACGTGTAAAATAAGCCGTTTTCTGTATTGATATCGAGGCTTTGTAATCCGATCGTTCATAATCTAGAAATGTTGTGCTGCATATCGCCTAGTTTGCACGGATTTAGACATTATAATGCTGCTCTCAGTTGTTGTCACCTTGCAGCAGCTATAGGCTAAGGAATAGCTAGTCAGTGAGATGCCGCCTGACATCCCACCAGGCCTCTGAAAGAAGGTACAAGCCTGGAAGAGCAGTGCAGTGCAACAAGCGCCTGACATAAACATGAAAGGCCTCGTGTGCATCATTTATGATCCCAACCTGGAAATCTCAAGTCATGTCCATGATCACATGCATTACTTCTGTCACACGCCTCAAGATGATCACACTGTTGTGGTCTTTTACAAAACTCCCACCATGATTCGTGCTACTCTTATGCATTTCACCTGTGCTGGATCCTTGCATGGTCAAATAGTGGTACTGCATTTGCAGCAATAAGGCTTCATTTTCACAGTAATGATGTGATCATATTACTTCATAGAAGTGTTCACTTTAAATTATCAGTGTGTCACAATACACATTGACAATGAAATCTGAACCATCTCTGCCTCACACCTTCAGGCATTCTTTGTTAGGTGTTATGTGTGCTGTACTGTTTGTGCCAGCACCCCACCTCTTGCATAGCACCTAACTGCCCTTGGATCTAGACATGGCGGGGGAGGTGCAAAGTAGCGTAGGCTGGGATTGGACAGCATTGTGAATTAAGACGTTGTGGATACACTTAGTTGGTGTGCACTGCCTTCCTATGTCCAATCATTTGAAACTCTCTTGAAACAGACGTTTGTTTACATTGATGCTGCATTTTATATGGCGACACATTTAGAATGACGAGTTTTCAGTCCAAGTCTCTATTCAGGATTGCAGAAGCTCCACTGTTGTAGATGAACGTCAATGCCAGAGGTAGTGACAGCGATATCACATGCCATTTGACCTTTAGTTTCACTCACACTCACACGTTTACACAGGGGGAACTCACCTTGCCTAACGCCGCCACCGCCAGGAGTCATTCAAACGCCGTAAGCAGCGCCGCCATTGCCAGGAGTCACCAGCAGCCACAAACAGCGTCGCCGCCACCATGGGACTTCGATCCCCGGCAGCCCCAGCGGCGGCGCGCTCCATCTACGCAGCACCAGCACCAGGAGGCGCATTTAAGCAGCATTGAGGCCGGCGGAGCGGGGGGAACTCACCTTGCCTAACGCCGCCACCACCAGGAGTCATTCAAACACCGTAAGCAGCGCCGCCACTGCCAGGAGTCACCAGCAGCCACAAACAGCATCGCCGCCACCACGGGACTTCGATCCCCGGCAGCCCCAGCGGCGGCGCGCTCCATCTACGCAGCGCCAGGAGGCGCATTTAAGCAGCATTAAGCCCCGCTTCGCGGGACGCGCGCGGGCAGCGCCGGGCTAAGCCCGGGCAAAGGGCGGGCCGTCTGTGGCCTTCAGGGGTCGGAAGAGGTCGGGCTGGGCAACCCCTCTGACATTGACGGTGAGTTAAGGGTCTGCTGTTCTGGACAGGGAGTTGACAATGGTGAAAAGGAAAGTTGCCGTACCGAAGCATAATGGGGGGACAGGGGCAACTCTCGACTCATATCTAGTCCGAGCTGCAAGTGTGTTAACTGCAGAGATTGAGCGAACTGAAAGGAGACTGTCTATGGAGGTAGCGAATGTTACAACGCCTTTAATTCACAACACCAGTATGATCCCCGACGCTCAAGTGCAAATAACATCACCTTCATTCTCGCCGGGGATACCTAGAGATTTAGTGGATAGGTCCGTAGCAGTGTCTTCCTCCATTCTTCCCTTCGAAGAGCTGACGGAGCAAAGGTCCTTGATAGTTCTCCCAGATGATTTGTCTAATGTCGTTCCCTCCCCAACTGCACCTACCTTAGGCAGGCCTCTAAAGTTGGGACGGCTTTATCATCGTGCCCCGAGGCCTTATCTAAAAAACTTTGGGCAAGCATCAAAGAGAAAATTGACACTATCATGGCCCCATGGATTAGTAGATTGGACTCTATTGCTGACACGGTTACTGTATTAGAACAAAAAATGAACCGTATTTTTCCATCTGCCCAACCCCCTATAGATCCTTTGGTTACTTCTTGTGCTTCTGTTCATCCGGGGTTGTTAGAGCCTACATTGACCACGGAGCCATCTCTTATCAGTAACGCTACATTGATACCTCCTACAGCGGGCTGTTCCAGTGATGTCCTAAAAGCTAATCGTCCTGTTCGAGAATTTAACCCTCCAAATGCTTTTGCCCTTAATATAGATAACACGAACACTGCTCCAAAACTTGATACCGGGACTTGCTGTGAACCAATTTCAGGAAAAAGGTTCACACTGGTAAAGGAAGCCTCGCCCCTGGTTCTTGTCCTCGCTAATGTCCCTCGCTTGAGACCAGATCAAGTAGAGACATCTACTGCCCTGATGGATAAAGTTCTACATTGGTTAACCAATAATATGAATAGCAACGAATGGGGTGGTTTTCAACTAGCTAAAGAGATCATCATGGCTAGACGTGTTCCATGGGTGGGCGTTGGTGTGAAGAAGTTCAAGGGGGATTGCATTGTTGTCAACTTTTCCAATGTGAATGTGCTTCCTAATGTACTAGCTAACTTGTTGCCCCCCCAGAAGAGGGCTCCTGGTATAATCCCTCTAACGATGGGTTTCTTTCAATCTAGTCCCATAAAACCAAATGCAAGCTTTAAGTTTGCTTACATACGGAATGGTCCACTACATAGGAGGGTATTACCGGGTTATGCGAGTGAACTTAGTCTAGACAACAGATTCACAGCTCTCACTGATCTGGAGGACTGGGATTGACACAGGGAGGTTGGCAGGGTTTTAGTGTTGGACCCCCCTGTAAGCACTCCATTGATTAAGGACCCATTAAAAAATCCACCTAGAAGCAGTTCATTATCCACCCTTCTACTGGATAAAGGGAACTTAGTCTCACTAACACAATTAGGTCATAGCACAGGTCATGAGACCACTAGTCCCCCCATGCTCGTAAAAGCAAATCCTGCACTCACTAGCACTAGCAGAGAAGGTAAACTGTCTTTATTATCTTGGAATATTGCAGGTATTGTGCAAAAATCCGTGTCAGAGAATTGGGGTAATTTCATAGACAAATATGATATATGCCTGTTTCAAGAGACCTGGGCAGTGGACCCAGTTCATCGGGTGGGGTATCTTAACTTCTACATCCCCGCCATTAAAAAAAAACAAGGGCGACCCGCTGGTGGTATGGGTTCGTCAGAATTTATGCTGTGGTGTTGTCCCCATACTATTCCCGAATAGCGATATTTTAGCTATTAAACTTGTTTGGCCTCTTGGGCTAACATTGGCCCTATTTAATGTTTATACTAGAGGCAGCAGGGGTGGTACAAGGTCAGAGGTAGTAGCCGCCCTGGATACCCAGCTGGATGCCCTCCCTAATTCTATTTCGTCAATTGTGGGGGGGGATTTTAACACCACCTTCGAACCATTAGGGGTCGAGGAGCAGGAGATAGCAGCAGAACAGGATTTGATATGGGGCATTCATAAGCTCGAGATCCCAGTTGTTAAAAAATGGACCGATGCTGCCATCCAGTTAAAGGTATTATGTCTAGAAAGAGTTCTTAGAGCTGCTAATGGGCGCACTAGATCGGACCCTTCAGGAGCCAATACATTTGATAACGGACGCAACTCCAGCCGGATCGACTACCTATTGGTGGACGTAGGACTCTGGCGGAGCCTCGAGGATATGGAGATTGTATGGCGCATGGAAAATGATCACAACCCTCTCTGTTCGGACTTCTAAATATCACCCACAGAGAGGGTTGTGAATCCGACTGAGGGTCTTGTATCATGTAACTTGGTATTATCTAATAATAAGCGCCAGGTGAAATGGAACAAGATCTGTGAACTTCCTATAAAGTTGGCCGCTCTTAAAACAGAGGTTGCGGAACAAACGGCCTCTATAGGGTCCAGAGCTAATAGCCCAGATTTCCCACTAATCATGTATGAATCTAATTTATCCTTATTTGCCAAGTTAAAAACCTATTTTTTGCAAGATGCTAGGTCCAGTAAGCAGTCCCATAAATCGAATAGGGCTGGCTGGTTCAATGCCAACTGCAAAATGGCTCGTAAAAAACTGTGTGAAGCGCTTAAATCCAATGATCTTTTTGGGGTAAGGGAGGCCAGGGATTCCTATGGGCGGGAGCAAAGGGTGGCAAAAAGAGAATGGGACAACGACAAGTGGCAAGATCTAAGAAGAGCCTGTGCAGCCAAAGATTCCAAGCAATTTTGGAACATTGTTAACTGGGACCGGGGAGGGAGCCCAGACACACCCCAAAACAATGTAGCCCAGACACAATGGATTGCCTTCTTTAAACCACAATATGCGAGTGCCCCCCTGGGAGAAGTTCCACCTTTGTTTCCTTTTAAATTTTATCAAGGTACGGTGTTTTCCCCCAAAGATGTAGATATAGCACTCGATTGTGTGTTGGGAGGGAAGGACCCTGGAATGGATGGCATTCCAGCTGATGTCTTTTTAAGTGACAGACCAACTTGATGCCAGTATATTGCCTTTTTGGACAACTCAGTGGCAAATGGGTCCCCAGTGCCACCTTCTTGGAAGGGAGCGGAGATTATCCCCGTATTTAAGAAGGGAGATAAATCTCTCCCAAGTAATTACAGGCCCATTAGCCTCATAGATTCCATACAGAAGGTAGTGGGCCGTTTGGTGCTAAACAAAGTTCAAATGTGGGCGGAGCAAGCAAAAATCTTATCCCCATTTCAAGCTGGGTTCCGCTCCTGCATTAGCACCATAGACCAGGTTTTCCGGTTTATTACAATTTACTGGAAAACCGTGGTCTTGGGGGAAGGCTCATTATGTGCTGTCTTTGTTGACCTTAAGTCGGCGTTTGATTTAGTACCACGTGGGAAATTATGGGGAGTGCTAGGGGACATGGGGATTGAGCAGGAATTGCTAACCTTACTCGTCCGCTTACATGAGGACAATTTTGCCAGGATCAGATGGGGGATGCAGGGTGAGGTTACCGACACCTTCCCAGTTGAGCGTGGTGTTCGACAGGGATGTGTGTTGGCCCCCTCCCTGTTTTCGCTGTACATCAACGGAGTGGTAGAGTACCTCCCGAACGCCATCTGATGCCCCCACACTGGCGGGAACTCATGTCCCAGTCCTCATGTTTGCAGACGACGCATTGATTATTTCCAGGACCCCGAGCGGGTTAAAAAAGGCTGTGAACGCATTCGGTAATTTCTGTACTCAGCGAGGACTTGCGATTAATACCTCAAAAACCAAGTTTCTTTCTTTCAATCAGCATAACTCATTTAAGAGAAGGATATTATTAAATAATATCCCCTTGGAACAGGTGGATGTTTTCATGTATCTAGGGATCTCCCTCCAAAAAGCTATGGGCTGGAAAAATCATCTGAATATTACAGTTCTAAAACATCACCAGCATACAGGTGCCCTGCTGATGAAACACAAAACGTCGTTTACTAAACCTGTAACCCCGGCCCTGGAAATTTATAACATCAAAGTGGTGAGCTCAGCTCTATATGGAGCTGAGCTATGGGGATTTAACAACTTAAAACGTCTAGCCGTGGCAGAAAATAAGTTTCTTCGCAGCCTGGTCGGGGTTCCTCAAAGCACACTGATGACCCTACTTCGTCTGGATCTAGGCAGAAAGAAAATTGAGGATATGGCAAAGTTACGTCCACTGGTATACTGGAGGCGACTATGGTCCACTCCGGAGCTCTCACATTTTGTTCAGGGCCTAAAAGACGTGATTGCTCTGGATCGCTTTCACAAAATAGGTTGGCTTACAGAGATTAGAACCACACTCACTAAACTTGATTTATTGTGTTTATGGGATTCCCCAGATACCTCTGCCTTTCCAACCAAGTCGGAACTAAAGAAAAAATATTGGGACATGCTATTTTCGTCATCATTTAATGTGATCACAGCTACTAGCTTGTCAGGCCGGTTTTTGGATTTCAAAACCAGGCCCGTTTGTGAGTTGTTTTGGGATCTAATAGAGAAGCCACTTGATCGGAAATTATATTTCCAATTCAGGATAGGCTCCCTCCCTACCAAATCCTTCACATGCAAATGGGATTTATCTAGGAGTAGTAAGTGCCACCATTGTCGGGCTGAGGACGAAACTATTCCTCACATATTTTTTGTATGTCCGCTATATGTGGCTCCACGCCGTAAATGGCTGAGACCAGCTTGTTCCTCCTTGGGCACACGGAGCTGTATGTCTGCTTTAAGAATTTTAGGTTCCGACTGTGCTCCTAACTTAGCTATTGCTGTCGCAAAGTTTTTGGGTTGGTCATGGGCCATTCGCACTTGCACTTTAAAATCCCCTGCTGCTGATCAAATTTAAACATTGATATTTTACTTATGTTGTTACGTGAGTCTTAGAACTTTTTACTAAGGTTTTATCACTGTTTTGGAGCTCTATTGGAATTTAATTTAATACTATTTTATATTGTCTAGTGTAAATGTTTTATTTATATTGTCTCGTGTTGTATGTTGTATATGTTTTTTTGTGTTTTTATGACAATTGTCGAAATAAAGCTTCTGAAACATACACACGCAGTCACACATTCTCTCTCACATAAATTCCCTTTCAGCCGCAAGCGCACACAGATCATGCATTTAAAAGCATTAGTACTTACTTCAGCTGCCAGGGAGGGTCGCATTCCATCTAATTCTATTCCATTCTTTATTAAACTAATAGTGAATAAGGCTGTAGTATGAACTATTGGTGTGATACATTTTTTACAGAAAACAAGGAATGTGGAGCCCCAACTGACGTCTAGGAGAACAAGCTACCTGTGTCTTCCTTGCATTGATTTTGCAACCTCTGAAGCAAGGGGACACAGAGGCGGCACCAGGAGTGGCATGGTCCAAGCCAGGGGTAGCAGCCACGACCCCTAAATAAGTCCATGATTAGTGGAAGCAAACATCTACACACATGTGTGTGTACACATGGAGTTTCCCATCATGCTAAAGTAACGCAATGCCCTTCCTCTTTTTGGAGAATCTGTGGTGTATTATAGAAAGTGCCCGAGGAGCAATGGGTGTTTGCTCATGCTTTGCGTGCGTCCGAGGCACTTTGGTATTACAGAAGGGGCCACAGATGCTTTTGCGACCCCTTCTGTAATACAGATAGTGCAGGTGCACATATAGCGCTATCAGCAGAGGATGTTCCCTCATATACATGGCGGCATAGCCCCATGCCAATAAGAGAATCTCACAGCCTCTGCACCCGTACTACATTATAGACACTGGCGCAAAGGTAAAGAAGCTGTCAGGAGGTGCACTGTCAGTGTGGCCCCTAATGCCAGCCTGCAGGTGGGTGCATTCACTCAATGCACCCACCTGCAAGGGGATCTCTCACCCCTATTAAAAGTTCAGTCTGCTTCAAAGTCGTTCTGTTTTTCACTTGAATGTGCTGATGGGTAGCACGTGTTTGCAGCTGCCCTGGGGGTAGCGCATTCAATCTAATATGCTTCACTCTCCTTGTTAGCGCTGAGCTCACTTTTTGAAAGGGACGCCCGGCGCTAACAAAGAAAATGTGGCGCATTGTATAATGTGGCCCCTGAGGTCTAATGAATTGTGTGTACATTGTAATAATGTTGCTATCAAGGTACAGCCCAGACTCGGATTACAAAGATTCACAGTTAGTGATACTTGCAGGTTTTCATTGTTTTTCTTCTGGTGATCTACCTTGCAGCAAAAGCACAAGAGTGAGTCAGCAATGAACATAGCTGAAAGACTCGAGAGGGAATGACCACAAAGACGGTGTTTTCTCACTGTTCATTTATTTAGAAATCTGTTTATTGAGTTTGCAACCGGAATCATACAATACATTTCAGGTGGGCTGAGAGCATAGTTACATATACCACATGGTAAAGTCTTATAACACATCACATGTAATCCTAACATCCTGTACCAATTGCGTGGCTCGCAGCATTGCCCCAGGCGAGAAACTTTGATGATGTGAGGAAAATTACCCCCGCATGCGGATTTGCAGTCTTATCACGTGTGGAGTTTAACAGATCGCCGTTTCTATCACCAAATGCGTACTTTTCCAGGTGCACCAGCAAACAGATAATCAAACAGTACTAAACGCCCCATTCTGCAACTGGGGAGCTGTCTACTCCACAGCTTAGCAACCAAAACAACATCCAACAGCAGCTCTTAACACAATTCTAGGTGCCCGTCCCCTCCCAACCACTCTTCCGCCGGGTCCCTGCCCCCGGCCCCTGCCTCCAGGAGTGTTATATCTACTACAATCTATGCAGCACCATGCATCATCGTCTGTGTCAAAGTATCAATACCCAGCGTCGTGACACCCCGTCAGGCAAGACAGTCCCCTAATTCCTAACGCAGCTCCTGCAGTTCACCGCCAGAGGGTTGCCCCCTCTGACTACAGAAGGGCCCGCAGCATCTCCCCCCATTGGGTTGCGATAGGCGTTATCCTAAGGCCCAGTGTTTCCTCCCGTTGAAGTGCCACCTCCTCCGCCTTTGCCCAGACTGAGAAAGAGCCGCGCCATGCCCGTACATGTGGCACAGTGTCCGCCTTCCAGCGCTTGGTGATAAGTCGCTTCGCCACTATGATCCCCAGGTCTGCAAAGCGAGAGGCAACCTTAGCCGGGGGTGGTCTATGGAAGAGGTGCAGCAGGTAAGTAGTCCACTCAGAGGGGAGTTCCTGCCCCGTGCTCCTGCGTAGTACCTCCTGTATTGTCTGCCAGTATGTGTCCAGCGCCGGGCAACCCCACATCATGTGGATTAGATCAGCATCAAGGTGTTTTCTCACTGTTCATATTGCATAGTTCATTCCCAATCGTTCCTCATTACATGTAATGCTTGTGAATCTGTGGTGCAAGTGCGGTTGTGTGTTTACCAATGCTAAAAATAAAATCCTCTCATTTCAAAAAGTACTCCCGAAGCAGCTGAGGCAGCATTGCATGTTTGTCTTCTTTACAAAGCAGGCTTGGCCGACGTTTTAACTGCTGTTTGAATGGTGTAATTTGGGCTTTCTTATGGTTTGGATTATTGTATCTTTTAAATTTGTTGCCCCTGATTTCTTGTTTATCCCGAACGTGCTTCGTTCCCTTGCATGTTGCCTAGTCATGCCACTGCATGAACGATGCCGAGCTCTGCTATTCATCTGAATAAGAAATAATCCCTGCTCGACAGCCAGCCTCCCTGATCGATGCCATACATTTTCCATTCTGCTTGAAAACGAATTTGGAACCACTGGGGGGAGCAGGAACTTTTACAAAGCCCATTAAAGTGTATCATATGCAGCGATATCAACAAATAGCAGAGCGCCAGCCAGATGTGTGTACGGTTCACCTGGCAGACACTCCGCAGTGCAGGGCGTGCGCCTCGTCCTTGGCATAGGTTTGGGGTGACGCTGTCACATATGATGCAGGTGAGCATCAAGACAGAATGGACTCTGGAGATGAAAAGCAGAGCGCGTAAAGTTCTTTGCGTGAACAAAATAAGCTTTTCAGCGTGCTCAAATAAGCAACATGTCTTTTTTATACTTTGCCAATTTGATTGCTACAAATCATCCTTTTCAATGTAACATTTAAAGCAAATCTAAGGGCACTGGAAACCAACTGGAGGAGCGAATGCATTTATGTCAGTAAGGCAAAACTATGCTGCATAAAATGCCACTGTGCCAGCGACTTCTGCAAAGATCGTTTGCAGATCCCTGTGTAGAATCAGCAATTAAGAATTATTCAATGAGTATTGCACCAGGGGGTCAAAAAGGCACATTCTTTCAACAAAGTTATCACTCTGGGCCCTATTCACAAATGTAAATTCAGTCATAAATGTACGTTTATGGCTAATCTTAACTTTTTACGACTTCACAAAGGAATTACTGGCAGGCATAAGCCAATATACCTGTGTGGAGCTCCCTGCCTGGAGTGCAGAGTTTGCCACACCAGCACATTTCACTAAAGGGGAGGAACTATGGGGCATATCAGCAACAACCGGCGATAATTATCGCTAAGCGCACTTAGCGATAGGATAGTTATCGCCGGCTAACGTGGATTTTTATCGCTGAGATAGCGTGCTATTAGCAAGGCTTATCTCAACAGCGATAAAAATCCTAGCGCTAACTGCCTAACGTGAGATTATCGCTGGAAACCCAGCGATAATCTCACGAAATGTGGCGTTAGCTTGTTGATAGGGCCTCACAAACTTAGCCATGATATCCACCTTCCATAGGATATCATGGCTAAGTCAGCCCTGAAGCAGGCATAAGGAAAGTAGCGATAACAGGGGTTATCGCTACTTTTCTTGCCGCTATGCTTCATAGCATGGGGCTTGATGATAGGAGAAATGTCGCTTAGCGACATTTCTCCTGTCATGTCAGGTCAGGAACGCCCACTTTGCATCTCATTAGAGATGCAAAGCTGGGCGTTGAGAATTTGTGCGCTAAAGCAAGGTTTCACGCATTAGCGTGAGCCTGCTAATTAGGCGATAGAAGTATCGCCGCTTTTCGGCCAAAAACGACGATAATTTTCTATTGCCGCCTTGTAAATATGCCCCTATAGGTGTTCCAAGGCATGGCTAGCCTTGGGAGTTTGTTACAAACCACAAACAAGTCAAATGTTGGCCATTCACAAACTCATCTCATTCCAGTGTCCACCCATGAATTGGTTGGATTTTAATTCCAGCATAGGGCTGCTGTGAATCCCTTTCCAGAAAAGAGAAAAAATGTGCTCTTTCACGGGGATCCTATTCCCCCTGTGTGGAGTTCTCCGCCAGTGAGAATTCTACAGAGGGAGAGTAGGACCCGACTGGGAAAGCCATGTGACGTCCATACGAGTAAGCCTGGGAACCTGCACCTAGTGCAACTTTCCAGGGTTACTCTGTGGAATGTCTGTGAATTACAGAATGTCAGAAAATTACTCTCACACGAAGGCCCGATAACTATGACTGTAATTTTCTCACTTTCTTTTTTAATGGGGCCCGGAACATCTGCAAGATCCGGAACATCTGCAAGGACATTTACTCACTCACTAACTCTGAATGAGTTCATGTGCTGCAAGCAGAGCAACATGCATCAGTGCAAATGACCCACCGTGACAGTGGGCAACTTCATTTGGGTCTTTAGGCCCCTTCTCATGGATTGAAGGCACACTCAAATGAACACAGGGCTGAGGATGCACCACCACACTGTGTCTATACTGCTGTGCCTGCAGCACTAATGACTTCACCACTTTGTTCAAATCCACCACATTGAAATATATAAAACTTACAGTGATATTTAAAAAACTGACCAAGAGTCATGTCGACAGGGGACTTCACAAGTTTCCTGCACCTCTTCCAGAACTTTCTAGAGCCTGGAATATTTCCTGCTTCTTCAAATACTTTTGCATGAAGTAGCTGCTAGATGCAACCAGGGATTTGTAATACTAAGCGATTGTTTGTATGGATTAATTAAAGGAGGCCCTTGTTTAAAATAAATAAGTTGCAATCATCCTCTACGTTAAAAAATATCCATTCTAATGAAACACAGAACACAGAATTGTGTACAATGCTATTGCTGTCCAATGCTCTCTCTGCGCATGCACCTAAAAACTAAATTGCACTGTTGCTAAGTTCAAAATCTCATCCTCAGATCCTCTGTGGAGCCATTTCAATTGATCATGTCTGTTTAGGTTCTCATTTCTAATTATTGATCCACCTTTCACATAAGTCCACATATTTGTGACAATAAAACAACATATAGACTTAATCGAATTTCATGTTAATTCCACAGTCACATCTCTGCCAATCTGCTTATAAACCTCCACTTGGTCCATTCGCATGGGTATCATCTTAGTTCTGATCAACAGCATTGGATTGGATTTCAGCCTCGTCCCACTCACAGATCCCAGTAGCTCAAAAAAAATGGCTAAGTCCCACTGTGCGTTGGGACTTAAACATTTTCAGAGAGAAATTTTCAAAGGTCCAGAGTGCCATAAGGACTAGCCTGCTTCAGATATCGAGCCTTCAGTTCAATGACAGCAGCTAAGTTTCAGTGGTGACCCACAGGTAAGGATTTTTCTACACAAAAAGTGACAAAGCACCATTCTGCTTTGTGATTTACAAAAAATGTCAACATTTTTCTTCAAGAAAGTAAAAATGTCAGTTTCTGAAGTGGAACTTGAAGACTTTTAAAAAACTTTTTGACTTCCAGACTTTCACTGGGATCTGGTGTAGCCAAGCCAGGCTCCATCGCGGTTGGCGTGAAATTGCACCTTAGTCCAGGTCTACCACGATCATTGACTTACATTGCCTTTCGCTTTTTCTCATTGTTTTTCCACTTTAATGTTTAGAAATTCATGTCTCTGGTTCCTGTTGTTGCATCTTTTGCTGTCTGGGTATCATTTGCTTATCATATTTTCTCTTTTTATAAACTGGTGTGAGATTTTTAATATATTGTATCTTTGGTACTTTGTTGTGGTACTTCATAATACTTTACACATTTTCTTTAAGTTAAACCTTTCTGCTCTGTGCCATATCTACAAGAGGGGGGGGTCCTGTTTAAGGTACTGTAAGTTTGGACTGGACCTAACAGGTGGGTGACTTAATTGCTTGTGTGGACCTACATTCACCCACTTATTAATTCACTTTCCTGCTCGCAGCAACTGTTCAAACCTCGGGGCGTATGACAAACAGCCTGAGCACTTCACTAACAACCTATTAGACAGGAACTACCCTGAAGAAATAGTGCAGAGATCCAGGAGAAGTGTTAAATAAAATAACAGTAATAAACTTCTCGAGACCTTTGTTAAAGAAAAAAAACCAGAATAACTCTTGTAACCACATATTCCCCTATTGGAAACCGCTCCAAAAGAATCGATAAGAACAGAAATATTCTTAACGTGAGTGTAAAATGCAGCTAAGTCATCTGTTCCCTTACAAAAGTCTACAAACACCAATTGCAACACACAACACTGAATCAGTTGTGTACATGATTGCATGCACATGTAACTCGGGGAGTATTGGAGTGAATTCAAGAAAGTCAAAACCATAATTATCGAAAATCAAATGAACATCCGACTGCGGGAACTGACAGCCAAGTTCGTTACTCATCACAAAGAGAAACAACACATTGACAATGACTTGAAATGAACATTCATTAAAAAGGTTCATAGTGAAGACACGCCCCCCCTTATAGATGTGAACAGCATGTGTATTTCGTCGGACAAATCACAAGCATGATTGAATGACAAGATAAAGTGGAATCATGTTTGGTCCTAAACTAAATGTCCAATCCTATTAGTAACTGTTAACTTAAACTGTTGTACCTAACCTAAGGGTTAATGATGTAATTATAGGCACAAGTAATGGGACAGACCAGAGGGCAGATTTACAAGCCTCTATTGCCACCAAAACATTCCTTTTAGTGACGTTGTGATGGCAATAGAAGCTTTGCCTTATTTACAAGGCAGCGTTAAGCCACTTAACATGATATGAATTAACGTGGCTTAACGCTGTCTTGTAAATGAGGCCCCCTTTCATGCAACACTTAGCGTGAAAGGGGTTGAGCAGCACACATAGAAACAGCAAAACGCCAATGGTTGTTTATGTGCAGGAAGGTCCCCCTTCCTCCACATAAACAATCATTTAAAAAAAATGTTGTTTTGAAACTTCTATGTGTGCTGCATTAAGCAGCACACATATGGTGCAGCCCTGCATTTCTAAAGTGACAAAGCGTGTTGTTAGCCTTCTTGGCTTAACAACACACTTCTCCACTTTCTTGTAAAAATGCCCCCAAATGTCTTCTATTGGTAGATATGCCCTACATAGTGCTTATTTGTAAAATAATAAGTGCCAGGGCCCTGGCCAGGAGCACACTGCAGCTTGCGCCACCAATTGTCCGTTATCGCTGTCAATGACGGTACCAAAACAACTCTTTCGTCTGTAAGTGCGACAGTTCAGATTATTCGAGGTTTTACAAGGAGTGGTTTGGAGGTATGCATTAGTAACGTTGAATGTATGTTGTATTCATAAACAACTGTTGTTCTGCTCATCTCTAAATTAGCTGAGCAGCGCCACCATGTGGCAGACTGTTATGCGTGGGTTGTTGACAATTCAGTACCGGTGAGGAGCACCGGAAACCAATTAAGTGCCAGTGCAAGCACCTGAAACCACCAGTTCAAATTAAGCATAGCGGACAACCTCACTAAAGACTTTGTGAGATTGTACCCTAATGAATACTAGGCAGTGTCTTTGTTTGCAAGGACCGGTTTAAGTAATCAATAGTTAACCAGAGGTTTTACCACAGGCAGGAGTGGAGAGCTGAACCACGCGATAGTAAGAAATCACAGACGCTGCTATCCACTGGAAGCAGCACACTTCTGTATCATTAATCACCAGTACCTATTGGTATCCAACACTTATTATTTAGGTATGGGTTGTTCATATAAAATTCTCTTTTTACCCGTTGCAGCCACTCCCTGTATGAATACCTTGATGCCACTTCTCTTCTCTTTCAGCAAAGGAATGACTATGACCTTCTCTGCCAACATGGCTGAAACTGCTGTCACTGATTAGTTAATAAATATCTATGTAGTTCTCCTAAATGCACACACGGGGGGGGGGGGCGCACCCCGCACTGATGTCATAGGTGAGGAGACATGATGACGCTTACAGGATTCCATTACCGCACTACTCTAAGTACTGCGCCTCAGGTTGAGATGTTCCACCTACAACAAACATATTCTATGTAAAGTGTCCTGCTGCTGAATCTCGGCTATATGAAATGATGAGGATAAAACAAGCACCACTTGCTTCCTTCACCGCAATTATGAATATGATAAAAGAGGCAGCTATAACCTGCCCCATGGAGCACGACGACTCCCAAAAGTCCATTCATGATGCCGCCATCTCCCATTACTTTAAAAATATTATTCTAATGAACAGTGGAAGAAATACATGCACTTATATCCTTTGTCCAAGAGAGAACATGTTCGCTCACCCTCTCTAGCGCCTGTTGCACTTGAATAGGGAAGTCGAAAAGTTCAGTAAACACCGTTTCTGCGCCATACATGAAAGAATGTTCAAGAATGCATTTGTACTCATTTAAAAACAGTCAACAATGCCAGTGTTCATGTGAGTATTTGGTGTGGGAAATATTCCTAATTAAAATCTCCTTAGGGAGTCTAAAAAAGAAGAAAAAAACCAGAAGTCCCCTAGCCCCACTTCCAACATCTAATTTCCCATTCATGTTCCCTCTTAGGTATAGGAACCACTGAGGTATGCAAATATCAGCTCGGTCAACTTAGTGAGATTAGTAACATGAACCTGTTTCTTTGCACATTTTACATCTACGTGAGCTATGCACCTGTGCCATGTGTTCTCATTCCTATATACAGAAACCACAAAAGCAAATACTACAGTCAAACAACTCTATTCATGGAAATGTAATGCAAGCAGCAACTGGCGAATGCCAATAGCGTGAAAGTACTACATAAACTATTGGAGGATGAGCAGTGCAACTCGAGCATCTTGGAGTTCATCTTTCCGACTCGGAGATGAAGATGCAATGAAGCTTGTGGGTCAACACCGGTCATTATGACCGTGGTGCAGAACTTGCCTGCACGCCTGTAATCAGGACCCAGTCGTTTGAATGCTGTGATTACAGATTGGAAACTGCTCCTAAGTAGGCATTCATCTGTGAACGGCTATTTACAAGAATGCACGATAACAGGTGTAGAGGTCTGCGGCAATATTCACCCCAACACCAAGAACTGTGGCTGCTTATTTGACTCCGCTGTCAAACACATCAGCCCCGTGTCCGAAAACTAAAATGAATGTGCAACATAAATCACACATCCACGGATAGAAAAAAACACAGGCAGTTTCACAGTTTACAATTTCACAGTGTGCTTCTTTCTTGTTCAATTAATGAAAATCATTGCAATAAACCACATTTTCCATGTATAGAGAAGGAAAAGGAAAAGGAAAAGTTACAGGGCTAACTAAGTTTGCTAAAAGCTATGAAATCGTAGAAGCAATTGTCCGAACTAGAACTGAAGTGCTGGTGCGTGGGGATGGCTCCTGCGTCTGAGAACCCAGTTTGCACGTCCTTTAGGTGGGCTCTATGCCCAATAATATTAATGTTCATTTTATGATGACTAAACATTTAAAACAACATCATTTTCCTCATTTCGGTGCCAGGTACCTGGATTAGCTTGTCTGACATGCTTGTTTAGTCCTCTAGTCTTGGTCGTTTTTGTTCCCTTGTGTGCCTGGGATTTGTGTTGAATGGAATTAGAGGCAAGACTCTGAATATGTTGTAGACACAGGACTGATATTTTGCTTTGTGGACTGTTTAGTCATAGTCACTCTAGCTTGGTGGCCAACTGGTCGCAACATGTGACTTTAGTGGTTTGTGTCAGTGCAGCCCGGATTACATCTATGATTTTCCCTAGTCGGTCCACAATTTGTGCTGTGTGTGAGAAGTTGGCCTGATATATGGTGTCCACTAGTTATAGTGGGCACCCTGTATCAGTCCAAACAACCCCTTATGGTGATAGGTTAAAGACAATCTTTATTGAAAGCTATCCTAGTGGTAGGCTGTCTTGAAGGAATGTAAAGCAGCTTGTTTTACCAGTCTATAATCTCTTGAATGACCAAATGAAAGGACAACCACACCAGGTATATATTTGAAATGCATGTATTTTAGATAAAACACACCCCTCTAGTCTCTTTATGAGACTAGAGTGCGAAGTACTTAAGTTACAAGTTAGCAATCAACAGTAATATCACACATACACATTTGAGCCCTAGGGGCGTACCAAACCATATACCAATAAAGTGGTATAAGAACCACGACTGAACTAGACACAATGCCTAGAGCCTGTAGAAGTTCTTGGACCACAAGGAGACCCACGGGGGACGCGTGCAGTATGAGAACACAGCCGCAAATCGCCATTTACTTCTATGGGGAATGTCGCGGTTGGAAATTTAGAGTTTAAGGACACTTAGAAGATATCTACGAGCACACCCTTTTGGACTTAGAGGTGTCTAGGGCCAACACCCACGGAAGCACCAGAGTACTCGAGTTACCTCACCCAGGGAAGCCGGGTGCATAGGTGTCTTTTGGTGTCGGGTCGCGTCGTCGATTGCAATGGAAGCTGGCAAAGAACTGCTGCTACCGTGAAGAGGAGAAGTGTCCGAAGAGATCCAAGCCTGGATCTAGGGTGGAAGGAACCTGAAAGCAGAGGGGACAGAGTCTGGGTCACTTACCAGTGACCAAGGGCACGATAGACCAATTCCCACAGATGTCGGGTGCTTCAGGTGAGTTGACATGTGTCTTGACTCTTCAGCCACGAGGTCCAGGAGGCGCCGATGACAACCAGGAGCTGGATTCGAGCTGTCCCACAAAGTCTGTCAAGTGCTGCGGTATCGGCGACCAGATTGGACCCAACAAGCCTTGGCAACGGCAAGTCACTTGGAATCAGAGAAAGGACGTCGGCGCAGACCAGCAGGGTCTGGGGGACTCACCCAGCAAAGGTAACTTGGGGCATGTCTGGAGCAACCAGGAAAGCCATTTCAGAAGAGGAGTTGCCTTCGTGGGGACCTACTAGCCAACAGGCTAGCGATCGCAAAGGAACCTCAAGCGGTCGCACTGGAAACTGTCCCACGGGTCACTCGTGAAGTGGAGGCCAGAAATCTTTGGTGCAGGAGGTGCTCAAGGCTGGGGCTACTCGGAGCCCAAAGCACAACTTCGAGAAAGGCCAGGAAGATGATGGATCAGCAAAAGATCACGGTGTCCAGGGGTCACGGTTCCACGTCACCCACGATAGCCACAGGCCTCAGCTTTGCTGTGGACTCAGAGTAGCCTCGGAGAAGTCTGAAAATCTGCCTCTGGTGATGCAAAGACTTCGGCGTCCGGCGAGAGCTTCAGCGATGCAGACTGGTCAGTTGCTTCTTTGGTGCCTGCCAAGCAGGGGAGTCACTCCTTGACCCCAAGGGAGATTTCTTCAGTCTTCTAAGCAAAGAAGAACATCGAAGGTCCAGGATATATATTGCAGAGTTTCATCCAGGGTAATCTAAAGTCGCAAGGACTGATTTCCCATACTTATACAAAGTTTGGGAGTTGGACATACTCTAGGGACCCACCTATGGGAGGGTTTGGAAAGAGGGGTGGTTACACCCATTTCCATTGTCCAGTTTTGTGCCAGAGCAGGGGCAGGTAGCCCCTGCAACCGGTTTGAACTGGACTATGCACAGGAACACCAAGTGTGCCCCCAGTGCAGGACTTCAAAGCACCAGAGAGTGCTCCCGCCCAGCCCCAATACACATCTGCCTGTCTGGGGAGGGGGTTACAGCTCCCTGGGACAGGAAACCTATTGTCCAGGACTCCCCTGCCGGAGTTTTGGTTAGCAGCAGGATGTCAGACCCATGTCTGTGGCAGAGGCATCCATTTTGTGATGCCAGAGCTGTAGAAAGTCCTTACCTAGACCAGTGTGAACATGTCTCCCCCTCTAGAAGGGTGGATTGCTACCCCCGCTACCAGAACTGGCGGGGGGGGGGCAGTATTCCAAAGCGTATGACACCAACCACGACATGTTTCCATGCAGCCATCCCAAAGTTAGCATTTACCGCGAGGTTATAATGCACCTAAGAGTATATGGTCAGGCTGCACCACAAACAGCATCAGAGGAGGTACTCCGAACGCTGGAGAGGGGCTCTGCTCATGCAGGGGCACCCTCTCACATAAAAACCAAGCACTCTGCCTTCAGGATTGTTAAGGCCTGCCATAGGAGTCACTTATAGGTTTTATATGTGTGTGCAATGGTAGTGATTTAGGTAGCCTATACCACTGTAAGGGGTGCAAGCACCACCTTACCCAGGCTGCAGTAGCAGACCTGTGGTGTCATTTTGGAGTGCTTCCCAGGGGTGGCATAATACATGCTTCAGCCCCTGATAGGCCTCTGAGGTACCTATGCCCTAGTTACATAGTATACCATACCATACTAGGGGCTTATAAGGCACTCCAGAATCCAATTAGTAATGTACCTAATGTACATGGAAACCATTTTAGAGAGGAAGCAGCTAGGCTGGGGTCCTGATTAGCAGGGCCACAGCCAGACTAAGGTCGAAAAACAGTGAAACACCAGCAAAAAGTGGGGTACCCATGTGAAGCAGATCCTACTCTCCTACACTGTGTCACTGAAGAAGCACAGGTCTGAGACTTCTCTGCATCATCTGAAACCGTGAGACCTGCACATTGGGAGTACCAAGCAGTGCTGCTCTCTTGCCAACTTTGGGCAGCAACACAGCAGGTGAAGCCAAGATTCACGATGGTAGCTGCATAGACAATAGGCGGTTGAGCTGTCTTGCCGGGCCCAGGATGGATTAAAGTCTACAATGGGCAGTGCGAGAAGTCTCATGTAGGTGATTCTTTTTCGGGCCAGGGCTGTCAAAGCTTTCTCACAGTATGGCTGAGGTTTTCCCAGGATATAAGAGGCGTCCAGTGTAGAAAGATTGGGTTGGTATTGTAAACTTTCTAGGTCCCTTTCAAATGATATTCTCTTGACCTGTGCATTCACTGTCTTTTTCCAGGCTATGGTCGGGATATCCTGGTTGTGCAGATTTTGGACTTCTGTGAAGTCGCTGGTTTAGACGTCTCAGACTGTAAATGATGTCACCCCCTTGCTTCTTAGGTATTTTAAGTGGGCCGCTGGTTTTGCCCCTTCCGATAGCCTTATGCCCAGGTAGTTGTAACTCTTGCATGTTTTAATTTGGAGCTCACCTAGGCGCCATTGAGCTGTTTTCTTTTGCTGGTACTTCCCAAAGATGATTATCTTGGTCTTCTCCTGGTTCGCCATGAAGTTGTTCTATTGATTATACCTGAGGAGGGCATTGAGAGCTTTCTGTAGACCAGTCCGTGTGTGATCCATTATTACAATATCGTCGACCTACTGAAGGATTTGGAGCCGCACTTTCCCCAGCCTTGGTGTTAATAAACTTGCACCTTCCAGGGCTCTTCCCAGGTGTGCTGTGTAAAGATTAAAGAGAAGAGGG
Source organism: Triturus cristatus (assembly GCF_964204655.1). Taxonomy (NCBI): domain Eukaryota; kingdom Metazoa; phylum Chordata; class Amphibia; order Caudata; family Salamandridae; genus Triturus; species Triturus cristatus. Next base: position 462,014,842 of record NC_140587.1, on the reverse strand, counting down.
GCGAGGACACAGCCTTTTTTCAGGCCGTTGTTGGTTGGCACCTTGGCTGTTACAGTGGATTGGCTGGTCTTTATGCGGACCCAGGTCCCCTGATGTAGTGTGGTTATTGCCTTTAGTAACTGTTGGGGGATTCCCCAAGAGTCTAGTTTTTCACACAGTTTCCCTCAATCAACCCAGTAAAAGGCTGCACTGTAATCCACAAAACAGCAGAAGAGAGGTAATTGTGCTGGCTGGGTCGCTCGGTGAGACAAGTGACCCAGTACTAAAATGTTATCAGTAGTGGAACTTTTGGGCCTAAAACCAGATTGAAAGAGGGGAAGGATGTTGCCCAGGCTTCTAGTTCTTTCAATAGTATTTTTGTGTACGCTTTTGCTTCTATATCTAATAGAGCAATAAGGCAGTAGTTTTCTGGTTTCATGCTGTCCCCTTTTTTTATAAATGGGGAAAAGAATGGAACCTTTCCATGACGATGGGATAGTTGAAGTGACGTAAGCTTACTTGAAGAGTGGTGTGAGTTGTTCTGCCCAGTATGCATGTGAGGCTATAAACACTGATACGGGGACCCCGTTGGGTCCTGGTGCACCATCTGTCCTCATTTGTTTAATTAAGTTGGTTACCTCGGCCTCTGTAATGTTAGGTGTTTTAACGGCCTGACATGTTACTGGGAAGGATTGTTGAGGGAAGGTGTATGACATGTTCTGATGGTTAGAGTATAACTGCTTTGCATGTTTGACCAACTCAACGGCTGCCACTCCATTCCCTTTTGTCTGACCGGTGTTACTGTGTTGGTTGATGTATTTCCTAAGTTGAATATGTTCCCTTTCTTTAAGGAGGGTGAATCTTTTCAGCCATTCTGCCTCGATTTTCTTAGATCGTATCTGCCAGACTTTCTTTCTGTTCTCCGCACAAAGAACTGGTAACGTCTGTGTTTGCAGATTTTTGATTCCTTTTCTTCTTGCCTTCAAGGCCTTTGAGAGGCTGCGTTTGGTTGGATGATGTGTGGTTTAATTTGTGGGGGGAGTTGATGGGCTTAGTTAGCCTGAGTTTGGGTGTTTCTCAATCCGCCCCTAGAGCCTGTTTTAGATCTGCTAGGAGTGCTTTCCAATGCTCTGGGGGGGGGCGGGGGGGGGGGGCGGCACACATAGCTGTGGGGTTCGACTCTTTGTGTGTAATCCACTCCAAAAGTTTTGGGCCAAGATGTACAGACCATTTTATTCTGCTCAAGACTTCATGGTGCTCTTCCTCAGTTGAAACCCCTAGTGTTTGCAGTTGTGGTGCAATTTTCCCATTAAGTTGAAAGGTTGCCCTCAGCGGTCTGTGATCGCTCTCATCCCTATTGTCCACTTCGATGTTATTAAGGTATGATGCCAGGTAATCTGAGATAAAGATGTAGTCAATTGTGGACTTGTCCCTGAAAGGTGAGGGAGGGAGCCAGAGGGGGTCCACAGCCGCTTTGATGGCATGCGCGGAGACCAAGTTTTGATTGTAAAAGAGACGCTGCAGAGGGGCAGCATCTGTGAGAGGGGGGTTGGATTTTCAGATTCCCCAACTCCCGGTTGTTCAGGTCCCCGACAATAACTGGGAAGTGTGAGACATATTTGTTTAAAAGAAAGTCTATATTTCTTGCCAATATTTTTAGTGCTTGCTTTTTTTGGTGAGAGGCAGGGTTAACATAGCAGTTGATTAACAGAAAACGGGTTGGATTGTTATTGCTTTTTAGCCCGCTGATGAGAGCCGCTTGTAGGTCTGTGGTGTTAGTTGCAATTAAAGTTGTCTCTATTCTGTGAGCTTGATTGATGAAGATTAAGAAACCACCGGATGCTCTCCCAAAGATATTGCGTTTTATAGCTGCGGAATGAAGTACATGAAAACCTGGGAAATTAAGGGTTCAGTAGCCCAAGTCTCTTGTAGGCAAAGGATGTCATTTTCTTGAAAGTATTTGATTACTGAGTTGAACCCAAGAAGTCTTTTTAAACCAGCTACGCTCTAGGATATAATGGATAGCTGTGTGTTAATTTCCGGAGTTCTGGTGCTGATCCGGTTTCAAGCAGCCTTTGTGATGTTAATGGTGCCATTGTGGTGGCAGACCTTCTACACGAGTCCAAGTTCCATGTCCAGGGGTTTGCATTGGCTCACAAGTTAAAACTGTCCTGTGATCAAGGGTAATTCTAATTCTATATGCATTGAAAGGTTTTGGCTTTACAGCTGGATTGTTCCCTGGGTGGTTGCTCACTGTCTTCCCTTAGAACTGAGTAAAATTCATTCGTTGGTGGGGGTACTTTTAACATGTAAAGGATATTTCTCTGGTGCGGGGAATGGGGGGGTCGATTCCCCATGGCTATCACTGGAAAGGCTCAAGAACGTGACCCAGGCTAGGTCGTCCGATTGTATTTGGGCCAATGTGGGGATGTGCTTACATAAGCGAAGTATGTTGCCTCAGTTTAGGATGTCGTAGTGGCCCTTAATCTGACATCTAGGGGTGAAAATTACCATTTGGGCATTTGGGTTGATTTGCTGACTAGGTTCTCCTTAGACGAAGCTCTTGGTCCTATTTGAATGATGCTTGAGTTGGAGCTTAAGCCAACGTCTCGTTGACAGGCTTCTAATCTGAGAATGGGGCTTCGAGATGGCAGGGTTGTTACATCACAGAACATCTGAGGGTCCGGGGAAAAAGAACCCTGAGTGATGTGTGCCCCGATAAATCCTTGTTCCCTGGACAGGCATGGTTGGCTATTATGCTCTAGCTTCATGGTGGTTGATGAAGAAGCTGATTGAGTTTCGGTTGCCGGGCCTTGTAAGCTGTGTAATTCCCCTGTTCGGGGAGTGGGATATGGTAGTTTGTCAGTCACTTGTTTTGCATCGGTTGGGATTTGAACTGTTGATATTGATTTGCTTGAAGCAAACTTTTTGGCAAAAATTGGATAGGTCCGAACTTTGTCGTTATTGGCTTGTGATATTTTATTGTGAGTTATTAGCGGAAGGGCAACTTTTTAGAAGCTTTGGCCTTTTTCTGCTGTTTTTTAGTGTTTTAGTTTTTTCTTGGCCTTCCTCGAAAGGGGCTCATCTTACCTTTTCTGAGTAAGGGAGTTGCCCTCGAGTTCCTTGCCTGAGTGTAAAGTACGGGGACTGGGACTTAGTCTCAGTAGGCTGGTAGAAGGTTTGATGGTCAATGATGGAGCTTGGTTAACAAGCTTTGTTGGGGGATTGCCCGAATTAATTGTGGTCGGGTTAGCTTTAAAGCTGACACACGTTGTTGTTGTTGTAGAGCCGTGGTACTCATAGTACAACCTGCGGGCTGCCAGTGGCCTGGCAGGCCTTCATTGGTGGCCCACGGACCTTGCCTTGCAGTTTCTACGGCCGGCAGTAAACACAGAAAATGACCACAGGAGCATACGTAGTGAATACGTATTAAATAGGTATTCACTACGTATGCTCCTGCGGCCAACTTCTGTGTTTACTGCCGGCCTCTGTGACATCAGGGCACCTTGGGAAAGCTTCCCAAAAGGCCCTTTTACAGATGACTTTTAAAAGGGCCTTTTGGTAAGCTTCCTGTTTGGACAGAGACAGATAGAGGCGACAGATGGAGGCAGAGAGACAGATAGAGGCAGAGAGACAGGTAGAGGCAGAGAGACAGATAGAGACATAGAGACAGAGACAGAAGCAGACAGAAACACACAGAGATAGAGACAGAGATAGAGACAGAGTGAGACAGGGACAGACAGAAACAGAGACAGATAGAGACAGGCAGAGACAGATAGAGGTAGAGACAGGGACAGACAGATAGAGGCAGAGACAGATAGAGACAGAGACAGACAGAGAGACAGAGACAGAGAGACAGACAGAGAGACAGACAGAGCTAGAGACAGAGACAGAGGCAGAGAGACAGAGAGACGGAGACAGAGGGAGAGGGAGACGGAGGGAGATGAGGGAGACGGAGGGATACAGAGGGAGACAGAGAAAGAGAGAGGGAGGGAGACAGAGGGAGAGAGGGAGACAGAGGGAGGGAGACAGAGTAAGGGAGAGGGAGACAAAGGGGTACAGACGGAGGGGGACAGATGGTGGGGAACAGCCAGAGACAGACAGAGGGAGGGAGACAGAGAGAGGGAGACAGAGAGAGGGAGACAGAGAAAGAGAGGGGGAGGGAGACAGAGAGAGAGAGGGTGAGGGAGACAGAGAGTGAGAGAGAGACAGAGAGAGTGAGAGACAGAGAGAGGGAGACAGAGAGAGGGAGACAGAGAGAGGGAGACAGAGAGAGGGAGACAGAGAAAGAGAGGGGGAGGGAGACAGAGAGAGAGAGGGTGAGGGAGACAGAGAGTGAGAGAGAGACAGAGGGAGTGAGACAGAGGGAGACAGAGAGAAAGGGAGAGAGGGAGGGAGAGATAGCGAGGGAGAGAGAGATAAAGAGAGAGGGAGGGAGACAGAGAGGGAGGGAGACAGAGAGGGAGAGAGAGATAGAGGTGTGTATTCCGGGTCTGGTGGCTCAGTTGACGAATGCGTCCGCTGCATGGGCCTGTGTTCAACCTCATGGTCACAGTTTTATTTCTTGCGCTCTAGCCCTGCCTCCCTCCCCCACTGACCGCGCCCCAACTGGTGCGGCCCTTGGCCACAAACCACACTGTAAATTTGGCCCCCGAGAGAAAGTTTGTGAGTACCCAAGGTGTAGAGCAACTGTTGTTCAGCAGGTTGGTAGTGCTTCCTGTTTGTCCCTTTAGCGAAGCTACCAGATCTGTTAGAATTTTCTGGAGGGTTGCCCATTTGTCGATAAGTGCTGCACACAAGCAGGTACAGGGCCAGTTATCCTTGTTATTGCGAAACTTGTTCTCTATGAGGTCCACCTTGTTGCTCAGATCCACTAAGCGTTGTGCGATGGTTGATAGAAGGTCAATTTGCAGCTACATTTTAGTCGATTGCCAGAGTAGTGTCCTTGCCGTGGAATGATTTATTTCACTGGTTGGGGTTGGTCCTGAGTCGTTGATAGAAATACTATTTTAAAGGCTTTGGCTGAGTGGAGGGGAAAGCCTTGTTTCCCTGGCCATTCTGAACAGCTTTGGGGTGAGCTCCAGTGTTCTTTCAATCTTAGTTTCCATGTTTTGTAAAAATATCGGTGATAGATACCCCAATTTTTGTTGGCACTCAGACGCTTCTGTTTTAATTGGTCTAGATCCTAAGAACTCTGAAGGGCTGGGCTGGATAGGGGACTGCAGGGTAGGTTGTTGTTGGTGGTGTATTTGGGCTGTAACGACCCGCTCACGGTTTCCTGGTGTCGGAACGATGGTTTCAACATGTAAGTCCCTTACGAGTTTGTGTTCGTAACCAGAGGAGCGGCATGACCTAGGGCAGGATCGAGACTGGCGTCTCCCGATGTGTGTATGTTGATCCTGTGTTGCGAGAGATTTGCTGTTAGGGAGACTCCCTAGAAGATGCTCCTTTCCTTTGCTGGCCTTAGCACATACTGATGGTTCGGTCGAAATGGGGGGGTTCCCACCGTTGGGGAGGTGTTTGTGTAGAAATTGGGTTATAAGGCCTGCTTTTTGGGTCTTTAGAGGAGACCTTGTGGTGGTGGATCTCTGAGCTGCATTCCGTGCGCTCCTTAAATTTCTGGGTGACACTTGGATCGGAGGGATTGTCTTTGAAGGAGCATATTCTAGGCGCTAAAGAGGCTTTTTTTTGGTCATCCTGCGATTTGGAGGGCCTGGTTATTAGTGGCTTGAGAGAACCACAACGGGCGTGTCCTTCCTCCTTGGACTTGCACTGTGCTGTTTCAGAGCCCTGAGTTCTAATGAGGCAGCGGGGTAGTCTTTAGGGCTGTTGGATTATTTTAATCACTGCCCCCACAGACCACCACCACCCCGGTGAACCCAGAAGCAGTCTGTTCGTCCAACTGCCTGAGCCGCGGAATGGAGCCCTTGTCTACAGCCGGTGCGCAGCCTCACCCCCTCAGCTTCTGCAGCCGCAGACCCCACGAGAAAGCATCAGCCAGTGTGACTGCTCTCCCACGGCGCCCAAAGCAAGTGTGAGGGGCATCCCGGGAGTTCCCACGGTGAGCCGCGGGTCAGCAGAAGGGAGAGGCAGAGCCGGGAACTGTTGTGCTAGGTCCTCCGTCGGCAGCCGCACCCGCTCAAGCGACTTAACCCAGGAGGAGCCAAAAACCGAAGCGCCCGAGCTCAGATGTTGAGACTCGGGCTTGGGAATTGGCTCGGAAAGCAAAGCTGTGCTTTCCCTCTGCCTCGCTGCTTCTCCGCTACCTCCAGTTGCCCTCAACCAGTCGCCGGGATCCTGTTGTTGTTTCGCCGTGGGGGGCGGACAATGAGTGGGGGCCTCGGTGGCCTGCTGTCGGCGTCTACATGAGCATCTGTTGATGGGAAAGCCTGGGTCGACCTCCACTCCTGACTACCGCCTCCAGGCTCTTCCACCGGAATGAGCTCCTCAAAGGTGGGACCCCGCCGGTGCGTTGTGGCGACTGCCGAAGGTCCAAGGCCGGGGGCCGATCGCTCGGACCAGAGCTGAAGCTCAGTGCGGACCCACGGCCAAACAGCGACAAGCAGCGGCAGCAACGAAACAAACATCGGATTGAGAGTTGTTTAGAAATCCCTTAAAAAAGCTTATATTTGGCTAGGAAATATACAAAATATTTCAACATCTCAGATTTTTTTCTCCATACTGGAGGAGTCCAATGCAAGCCTGAGAACAGTCATATCCATCCCATATTCGGATATTCATAGAAACAATTGTTAACAAAAATATCTGCTTACAGATCATTTACATTATCAGTGGTAAACGCGAAACTCTGGCATGGAATGGATCTGACTCTTCTGGAGCTAGTCTTGGTCTACACCACCTGCTCTGGAAAACTCTGACATGAATAGGCTGCGCAGGTTTCAGAAAGATCATCAGAATCTCTCAACTCTGTTGCAGAGCATGACTTAACCTGGGGGTTTTGAAAACTATCTCAAATATATTTTGCGTTTTCTCCTCAAAAAAGAATTAGCGAAGCATGTTTATACAGGTTAATCCAATTTATTCACATTTAAATGTGGTCTTAACAAATACTGATAAATGGCCTTTGACCTTTATTATTATACACATTGGGCAAATCAAAGCGGGAAACGTATGTTCGTGTATAATGTTTCCGAATTAGTTACTAACGCATGTGAAAGGAAGAACACGTTCATATATGTACACATACAGTAATTATGTCACATATCTTAACTACTTTGTGATCTGCACAGGAACCAGATGATGAGATAGGTATCCTAACTAAAGTTTGACAGGGAACGTTGAGCCCCTGTCATAGACAAAATGTTATTCCTGACTATGTGCAATAAGCAAAGGACACAACCTTACAGTGCATCCTACCAGAACATGAGTTGCACTTTCATCACTATGCCAACTACACCAAAATGCCCATGGTTCACTCATCACAGATTCCATCTGTATCTCCATCACAATCTGAGAGACAGGAAAAATCAAAGACTCAAGCAATTCCAAAATACATCTATTATTATCATCTCCAACCAATAGCAGTAGGTAACTCTTTATGTACATACCTATTAATATCAGAGGCTACTAAATTGCCATATTTAACAAAGAGAAAGTCTTGGTAATCATATTCACACCAGCCTTGATGTAGAACCTGAGATCATAAGCCTTAAAAGCAACTTAAAATGCATTCTTCTTCTTAACCTGACCTCCCAGCCACGTCCTCCCCCTGGAACCACCTCATCTTCCTTAGATATTCCTGAATTTAACTTGGCTACTTCCTTGCAGTTAGCTCAGTCACCTGTGAACTCTCACTCTGCTCTCACTCTGATCCTAGAAGGAACAATCCCCACTGCTACGTGACCTACTTTCCTGCTTTACACCACCTCTTCCTCTCAAATTCCATCTCTCTTCCTGCACCCTAAGGCCTTTCCTTCTACTCCCTTCACTAATCTCTCCAAGTCATCGGTAGTTGGAAGACTGAATCAGACATTGCATTATAATGTTCTATTCTAACAAGGACTGTTCTCTCTCTCCACCCATCTCTCTCATGACTCATATGAGAGGAGAGATGACAAGTGCTCTTCTTCTTGATCAAAGCTTGAATCTATACTCAAGAGAAAGTCCATAACTTCCCAAATTGAGCCCTTGTTCAAATCCTTGTAACCCTTATTCTCAGGTGCACATAAAACGCATTGCCAAGCTTATTAATCTGCTATCTAATACAATAAAATGGCCAACCTCAACATCTGCACTCAGCCAGTTCACTACCTAAATCTTCCAGACATTTGCAATGGTGAGTCATGAGCTACAAGATCTAGAAATACTTGTCACCTTTGTCCTGTAAGAACTATGGGGCATATCAACAACAACACGCGATAAGTATCGCTAAACGCGTTTAGCGCGTTTGTCATTATCGCCGTCTATCGCCGGATCACATCGCCGTGTTAGCGGCGTATTAGCAACGCTTTGCTAGCAGGCGATGTGAAAGACGGTGAGAATGAGCAGTAGCGTGCAAAATTCCACGATAAGGGAAGTGTGCTAATGAAAATGTAGATAATAGGGAGATGTGGCTTTAACCTGGCGATCCACCTCCCATTATACAGATAGCTAAGGCGGAAAAAAAGGAGACGTTAGATACCAGCGATACCCACGGTTAGCGTGGCTTTTATTATCGCTTCGCTTGTCCGGGGCCGGCTTGCAAATACTGCGATGTCTGGTTAGCGAGTTTTTCCGTGTTGTTTCTGGGGAGCAACGCCTACTTCGCATCTCATTAGCGATGCGGGCCGAGGCGTTAATGTAACGGCTGCTAACATGCGCTAATGCATGTTAGCTGCGCTTTGATGATAATGAGTTAAAATAATCGCCGCTTTTCCGGCGCTATGTGCCGGAAAAGCGGCGTTATGTCTCTTGTTGATATGCCCCTATGTTCTCTTGTAAAAGAGAGGGAAGGTGCACTTCATCAATAGTTGTAGTAACCAGACACTTGTAATTCAGAAGTCTTTTTTTTCGTTTTCTTTATTATTCGAAGTTGATTGACATGGAAACGGCACACAGCCAACGCGTTTCGTTCCCTTGTGCCTTGGGAACTTCGTCAGGGCTGTAATAATCATAAAACCACCCATGAATACGCAATAATAACACAAACACATATATAACACAAAGTACATATTACATGGGAAGACATAATATGTGCAAAAAAAGAGAAACCAAACATATACATAACGATGAATGTGTCACAAACAATCAAAAGAATCACCATTTAGACGAAAAAGATAACCACAAATACAATATGTTGATAACCCAAAATCAAAAACAAACGACATAAAATGAGCTAAAAGCACAAACAAATGAGACAAAATTTGATTAACGTACAAATATAAATATGTATATAAAAAAAATGCAACAATAGATACAGACACAGTCATATTCCTTTTGACGATCAAAAACTGGCATTACAGCCATCACATATGCTATCTTAAAAGAAGGGGGCAAAGACATCTCCTTTTTGAGAGATTAGAAAGCATGATAAAAGAAAAATGAGGGAGAAGCAACATAGAGAAACAGAAGATGGACGAAGGAAAAAGGATCTTGTTTATATAGAAAATGAAAATAACAGTCAATGTAAGTAGTCAAAAACCGAAAACAAGGGGGGGGGGAGAAGGGGCAGGGGGGGGTTGCGGGGGGGGGGTGGGGAAAGGGAAAAAGGGGAGCTGCTCACCAATATGATTTCAAAAGATATTTGCGGTAAGAACCCCTCAATCCATGTGATGTGGATCCTTATATTTCCAAAGGATTCTTACGTACAACCAAAGCCCGCAAATGAGACCTGTGAACATGAAGCATAAGGAAGCTGCTGTCCAGTAGTGTAACATAAGACAGCTTGAAAAAGCATCACAATAGGACCATAAACATCACTATTGCACATTCTCTAATGATTAGAAAAATAGTGTCAGCCAAGCGTCTCACCTTAGTAGGTGTAAAAGAAACATCCAATATAAGGACACTTCGGTTATTGGGCAGTTCTGAGTGTGCGGGAATTATCCCAAGAATTATCTGTTGATAAGAAAGAAAGGGGCAGCATAGTGAGCAGATTAATTATACTGAAAACAGTCATAAAAGAAACATACTCCCTTTTTGGAAAGAGTGATGTATATTTTTAGAGCCACATATAGCTGGCGTGCTCTATAGTAGGATGTCACAATCTATATTAAATCCGAACCAAATTTCATTGTCCAGATATAGATGTAATTGACCTCTTGATTATGAATTCCTCACATCTGCCCCAAAATATCAACAACGTCTATTAACCAAGTAGCGCTATAAACGGGCGAAATATAAAAGCTCTCAGCCACCATACTGTAAAATAATACCAATAGGCACCTAAAATCGTTATCCCAATGCGATGCACAAATTCATGTAGAAAAACGTTAAATAGAAACGGAAAAAAAAGGGGGGGGGGAAGCCCACGTTAAAGTCCAGGTCATCACGATATAAGAGAGGGAAGGGAAATCACATTTTTGCCAAAACGGACGATAGCGATCAAACGTACACGCGTCCTTCTGCTGAGTAACAACATTTCACTTCCGAAATAAAGCCCGTCGTAGACGGCATGTATTAACACTATAAGAAAATATCCTATGCCTGCCTGACGTCGTTTACCTGTGTTTCGACAAGTGTCACCGTCACTGCTTTCCGTGTTGAATATCGGCAAACGGAGACAGGGAAGCATACTGGCTTTTAAACAGCGCGCCGGACAATCACATGACCGCATCCGCGTTGTCAAAAAGCAATAGAAAAAGGACAGTGATTGCGAGCCAATTTCACAAATCGTCGGCCATATTGGAGTGTCCAATATACCGAAAAGGATCATAGCAGTTCACCGCAAGTGCGTGATTTTATGTAAAAAAAAAAAATCCAACGGTCTAGGAACATAAAGTACCATTTTTAACAATCAAATCCACAGCACTATATAACTAAATGAAAATACCGTATTCAGTTTCATTAGCACAAACCGGAACACGAAAAAACAACATTTACCAACCAATCGTTTCTTTAGGAATGCAGCCATGTCCAAAGATCAGACTGCTATAATGTACACGAAAAGGCTAGATTTGATCTCAAACCATTTCCTCAGACTTGCAACCATAATTAGCGATCAAACTGCCATAGTAAACACACGAAAATAAAAGTATTAGTGCAGTCACCCGAGGCCCACGTTTATAAAGGGCATCAAGAATCAGAAAAATTGTGCATGAGTGCAATCACGAACATAGTCCATGAATATATCTAGAAAAATAATTTTTTTGGTCAAAATTAGGATACAATATAAAAAGGACGTTATTAGTATGTTGTCCCAATTTAAAACCGGATTTATGTTCCGACCTCGCGAGCATATATGTATGTTTCATTAAAAGCTAAATGTCGATGGCATTTGTTAAGATGTCAGTTAAACACTATTAGATAAGATCTTATATATTGAGAAGAATAAGGAGAATAGAGAAAAAAAAGTTAAGAATAGAGATCAGCATACGGACCCATTAGATAGGACATTCATTATGTTGGATGCATGACATTTTGTAATGAAGGGCATTACATGCATTACATATACCCCATACAGAAAAATACCTCAAATTATCAACATCATACCCATCTATCCAAGAAAATAATGTAGCTCTCTATCGGTATTAAGACCCATTGTTGTGGCCCGCAGACGACAAATCCACCTGGCCTCCTTTTGTCTAACCTGTAGTTCACGGTCACCGCCCCTGGCGTTGATGGGCACGTGATCTATCCCGTAGAACCAGAAGGACGTGTCATCTGGATGCATTTGTTTATAATGTTCACTTACAGGGTAACGGGTATCACCGTTAATAATGGCCCTACGATGTTCTTGTATTCGGACCTTGAGGCAGCGTACAGTGCTCCCTACATAGATGGAATTACAGCTACAGCCCAATACATAAATCACGTGTGTCGTATTGCAATTTATAAAATGTGCAATTGTGTGATTTTTCGGGGAGTTGTGTGTGAAGGTAGTTGTTCTATTTCTGCCTAACGGACATACATTACAGGAACCACAAGTAAAGAAACCCTTCGGTTTGGGAGGTAGCCATGTAGTTGTTACATTTGTCACATAACTGGAACACAATATGTCCCGTAGGGATCGCCCCTTACGATATGTGATTGCTGGCCTAGTGGGCAGACATTCGCTTAGGCTAGGGGTATCTTTTATTAACCCCCAATGTTTTTTGAGGATCTTATAAACCTTGCCGCTGTTGTTATTGTACTGGGTGATAAACCGTACTGTTGTATCACGAGTGGCTTTGGGTTTATCTCGAAGTGTATCCACCCTCTTGAGTTTCTGTGCTTTGTCCATGACTTTATCAAGTAGTCTCCTGTCATACCCTCGTTTAAGGAATCTTTTCTTAGATTCAAGAACCTTCTCAAGGTATAGATTGTCCTCACTACAGTTCCTCCTTAGACGTGTCATCTCTCCGAAAGGTATGTTATTAATTACTGTGCGTGCATGCGCACTCTCCGCGTGAAGAATCGAATTACAGGCTGTTTCTTTTCTATAGAGAGAGCTTTGTATGGTGCCATCTTTGATATAAAATTCAATATCAAGAAAGTTAACTCTGTCTTTGTTATATGTCATGGTGAGCTTTACATTAAAAGGGTTAGCATTTAAGTATGTGTGGTATTCCTCAAGTGATTCCACAGGTCCTGACCATAGGATAATGATGTCGTCAATATACCTCCCCCAGAACACGATGTACTCCGTCCAGGGGGAGGCATGGCTGTGCCAGGCGTACTCCCTCTCGAACCACCCCATGAAGAGGCAGGCGTACGAGGGAGCAAATTTAGAACCCATGGCAGTCCCGAGTATCTGCTGGTACCATGTGGTGTCATGCAAGAAAAAATTATTGTTCAAAATGATGTCAATCATCTCTAACGTCATCTCATTATATTCATAGAGGCCAGCAGGCTCCCTATCCAAGAAAGAACGTACAGCAGGAATTCCAAATTTTTGGTGAATACACGTATATAAGCTGACTACATCCATTGTGACGAAATAGAGCTCATCCGACCACTGGAAGTTGTCAAATTTGATCAAAATGTCCTTGCTATCCCTGATATATGAGGGAAGATCCAGGACATATTTTTGAAGTCTAGAATCAACAAATTCCGACAATTTTTCTGTTGGTGAGTCATTCCCAGAGATAATAGGGCGGCCAGGAGGGAAAAGACCACCCTTATGTATCTTAGGTAAGATATAGATACAAGGGTATCTCGGTTTGTTCACTCTCAAATATCTGTACTCATCTTCAGACAGCAAGCCAATATCCTTCCACTCGCTTAGTTTCATATGAGGATGAGAATCATGATATGACCACTCTATTAAATCATTTTGATATTGAACAAGACTGTAATATGGATAGTGGGCTCAAATCCAGATCTAAATTTATACCCACTTTCAATTACCATCCGAATATAGATGTGTTCTATAACAAAATGAGTAAAGACCTGTACAATCTGGAAGTGCCTAGTAGGTCAATGACACGCGTCAGACACAACATTACCGCCAGTGAACGAAAAGCCCTGGATAGACTTAAATCGGATAACACCATTGTTATAAAAGAGGCCGACAAGGGCGGTAACGTTGTGGTCATGAACCATTCTGATTACATGACTGAAATCACTAGACAGCTAAACGACACACGCTGCTATCAGCGCGTTTCAACCAATCCCACCAGGAATTTAACCAGTATGATCAATATGAAACTAAGCGAGTGGAAGGATATTGGCTTGCTGTCTGAAGATGAGTACAGATATTTGAGAGTGAACAAACCGAGATACCCTTGTATCTATATCTTACCTAAGATACATAAGGGTGGTCTTTTCCCTCCTGGCCGCCCTATTATCTCTGGGAATGACTCACCAACAGAAAAATTGTCGGAATTTGTTGATTCTAGACTTCAAAAATATGTCCTGGATCTTCCCTCATATATCAGGGATAGCAAGGACATTTTGATCAAATTTGACAACTTCCAGTGGTCGGATGAGCTCTATTTCGTCACAATGGATGTAGTCAGCTTATATACGTGTATTCACCAAAAATTTGGAATTCCTGCTGTACGTTCTTTCTTGGATAGGGAGCCTGCTGGCCTCTATGAATATAATGAGATGACGTTAGAGATGATTGACATCATTTTGAACAATAATTTTTTCTTGCATGACACCACATGGTACCAGCAGATACTCGGGACTGCCATGGGTTCTAAATTTGCTCCCTCGTACGCCTGCCTCTTCATGGGGTGGTTCGAGAGGGAGTACGCCTGGCACAGCCATGCCTCCCCCTGGACGGAGTACATCGTGTTCTGGGGGAGGTATATTGACGACATCATTATCCTATGGTCAGGACCTGTGGAATCACTTGAGGAATACCACACATACTTAAATGCTAACCCTTTTAATGTAAAGCTCACCATGACATATAACAAAGACAGAGTTAACTTTCTTGATATTGAATTTTATATCAAAGATGGCACCATACAAAGCTCTCTCTATAGAAAAGAAACAGCCTGTAATTCGATTCTTCACGCGGAGAGTGCGCATGCACGCACAGTAATTAATAACATACCTTTCGGAGAGATGACACGTCTAAGGAGGAACTGTAGTGAGGACAATCTATACCTTGAGAAGGTTCTTGAATCTAAGAAAAGATTCCTTAAACGAGGGTATGACAGGAGACTACTTGATAAAGTCATGGACAAAGCACAGAAACTCAAGAGGGTGGATACACTTCGAGATAAACCCAAAGCCACTCGTGATACAACAGTACGGTTTATCACCCAGTACAATAACAACAGCGGCAAGGTTTATAAGATCCTCAAAAAACATTGGGGGTTAATAAAAGATACCCCTAGCCTAAGCGAATGTCTGCCCACTAGGCCAGCAATCACATATCGTAAGGGGCGATCCCTACGGGACATATTGTGTTCCAGTTATGTGACAAATGTAACAACTACATGGCTACCTCCCAAACCGAAGGGTTTCTTTACTTGTGGTTCCTGTAATGTATGTCCGTTAGGCAGAAATAGAACAACTACCTTCACACACAACTCCCCGAAAAATCACACAATTGCACATTTTATAAATTGCAATACGACACACGTGATTTATGTATTGGGCTGTAGCTGTAATTCCATCTATGTAGGGAGCACTGTACGCTGCCTCAAGGTCCGAATACAAGAACATCGTAGGGCCATTATTAACGGTGATACCCGTTACCCTGTAAGTGAACATTATAAACAAATGCATCCAGATGACACGTCCTTCTGGTTCTACGGGATAGATCACGTGCCCATCAACGCCAGGGGCGGTGACCGTGAACTACAGGTTAGACAAAAGGAGGCCAGGTGGATTTGTCGTCTGCGGGCCACAACAATGGGTCTTAATACCGATAGAGAGCTACATTATTTTCTTGGATAGATGGGTATGATGTTGATAATTTGAGGTATTTTTCTGTATGGGGTATATGTAATGCATGTAATGCCCTTCATTACAAAATGTCATGCATCCAACATAATGAATGTCCTATCTAATGGGTCCGTATGCTGATCTCTATTCTTAACTTTTTTTTCTCTATTCTCCTTATTCTTCTCAATATATAAGATCTTATCTAATAGTGTTTAACTGACATCTTAACAAATGCCATCGACATTTAGCTTTTAATGAAACATACATATATGCTCGCGAGGTCGGAACATAAATCCGGTTTTAAATTGGGACAACATACTAATAACGTCCTTTTTATATTGTATCCTAATTTTGACCAAAAAAATTATTTTTCTAGATATATTCATGGACTATGTTCGTGATTGCACTCATGCACAATTTTTCTGATTCTTGATGCCCTTTATAAACGTGGGCCTCGGGTGACTGCACTAATACTTTTATTTTCGTGTGTTTACTATGGCAGTTTGATCGCTAATTATGGTTGCAAGTCTGAGGAAATGGTTTGAGATCAAATCTAGCCTTTTCGTGTACATTATAGCAGTCTGATCTTTGGACATGGCTGCATTCCTAAAGAAACGATTGGTTGGTAAATGTTGTTTTTTCGTGTTCCGGTTTGTGCTAATGAAACTGAATACGGTATTTTCATTTAGTTATATAGTGCTGTGGATTTGATTGTTAAAAATGGTACTTTATGTTCCTAGACCGTTGGATTTTTTTTTTTTACATAAAATCACGCACTTGCGGTGAACTGCTATGATCCTTTTCGGTATATTGGACACTCCAATATGGCCGACGATTTGTGAAATTGGCTCGCAATCACTGTCCTTTTTCTATTGCTTTTTGACAACGCGGATGCGGTCATGTGATTGTCCGGCGCGCTGTTTAAAAGCCAGTATGCTTCCCTGTCTCCGTTTGCCGATATTCAACACGGAAAGCAGTGACGGTGACACTTGTCGAAACACAGGTAAACGACGTCAGGCAGGCATAGGATATTTTCTTATAGTGTTAATACATGCCGTCTACGACGGGCTTTATTTCGGAAGTGAAATGTTGTTACTCAGCAGAAGGACGCGTGTACGTTTGATCGCTATCGTCCGTTTTGGCAAAAATGTGATTTCCCTTCCCTCTCTTATATCGTGATGACCTGGACTTTAACGTGGGCTTCCCCCCCCCCTTTTTTTTCCGTTTCTATTTAACGTTTTTCTACATGAATTTGTGCATCGCATTGGGATAACGATTTTAGGTGCCTATTGGTATTATTTTACAGTATGGTGGCTGAGAGCTTTTATATTTCGCCCGTTTATAGCGCTACTTGGTTAATAGACGTTGTTGATATTTTGGGGCAGATGTGAGGAATTCATAATCAAGAGGTCAATTACATCTATATCTGGACAATGAAATTTGGTTCGGATTTAATATAGATTGTGACATCCTACTATAGAGCACGCCAGCTATATGTGGCTCTAAAAATATACATCACTCTTTCCAAAAAGGGAGTATGTTTCTTTTATGACTGTTTTCAGTATAATTAATCTGCTCACTATGCTGCCCCTTTCTTTCTTATCAACAGATAATTCTTGGGATAATTCCCGCACACTCAGAACTGCCCAATAACCGAAGTGTCCTTATATTGGATGTTTCTTTTACACCTACTAAGGTGAGACGCTTGGCTGACACTATTTTTCTAATCATTAGAGAATGTGCAATAGTGATGTTTATGGTCCTATTGTGATGCTTTTTCAAGCTGTCTTATGTTACACTACTGGACAGCAGCTTCCTTATGCTTCATGTTCACAGGTCTCATTTGCGGGCTTTGGTTGTACGTAAGAATCCTTTGGAAATATAAGGATCCACATCACATGGATTGAGGGGTTCTTACCGCAAATATCTTTTGAAATCATATTGGTGAGCAGCTCCCCTTTTTCCCTTTCCCCACCCCCCCCCCCGCAACCCCCCCCTGCCCCTTCTCCCCCCCCCCTTGTTTTCGGTTTTTGACTACTTACATTGACTGTTATTTTCATTTTCTATATAAACAAGATCCTTTTTCCTTCGTCCATCTTCTGTTTCTCTATGTTGCTTCTCCCTCATTTTTCTTTTATCATGCTTTCTAATCTCTCAAAAAGGAGATGTCTTTGCCCCCTTCTTTTAAGATAGCATATGTGATGGCTGTAATGCCAGTTTTTGATCGTCAAAAGGAATATGACTGTGTCTGTATCTATTGTTGCATTTTTTTTATATACATATTTATATTTGTACGTTAATCAAATTTTGTCTCATTTGTTTGTGCTTTTAGCTCATTTTATGTCGTTTGTTTTTGATTTTGGGTTATCAACATATTGTATTTGTGGTTATCTTTTTCGTCTAAATGGTGATTCTTTTGATTGTTTGTGACACATTCATCGTTATGTATATGTTTGGTTTCTCTTTTTTTGCACATATTATGTCTTCCCATGTAATATGTACTTTGTGTTATATATGTGTTTGTGTTATTATTGCGTATTCATGGGTGGTTTTATGATTATTACAGCCCTGACGAAGTTCCCAAGGCACAAGGGAACGAAACGCGTTGGCTGTGTGCCGTTTCCATGTCAATCAACTTCGAATAATAAAGAAAACGAAAAAAAAGACTTCTGAATTACAAGTGTCTGGTTACTACAACTATTGATGAAGTGCACCTTCCCTCTCTTTTTCTATGAACTCTATTGTTTAAATAGCATCCTTCAACAGCAGATGCTGGAAGATGTTGCACTCACTCTAAATTTGCACAAATAATTGAACTTAAGTGCTTGACCTTGGTCTGCTGTTGGTTGCTTTGTTGTTACACTATGTTCTCTTGTGTTGAGGCTGATATTCAGGAACTCCTTCAAAGCTATACCCACGAACTGCTCATCCCAACATATGCTGAGATCAGGCCATTACTACCTTACTCATTCCCTCTATCAAAGACTAATCAACTGGCCACATTGCCAAACTGGCTAAGTAAGCCGACCATAATAACCTCATCACAATTTCTCGTCAACCTTTATTCTCCCCTTTCTCCAAAACTGTTGACTCTCTTTTGCAATATAGGCTATTTACCGAGCAATTTATACTCATTTCTAATCCTCATTCCAGTTATGCCCCTGGAAATCTCTCCAGCCACAGGATTCCAAATCAAACAAAATGTTATTTAGCACCCATGGGTGATAACAATATCTTCATGGATGATTGGAATATTTGACAAACCTTCTCATCGTTTCGAACTGTAGCATTTTTCTTATGGATTTCAGTCTCCAGAGATTGCTGTAAATTATTTGGTCTCATCACTCTTGCAGGAAATCTATAACTTTTCCCAATGTGGTGTTTGTGTTATATTAGTGCCCTTCTCTTCCTCCATTGATTTCTACGAGACAGCCCTGAAGCACCTGAGTGGCAATAATGTGGTGACTAAATTCGAGCCTGACTGGAGCAGGTTTGATTCCGTTCAATTTGTAGTACTATTGGAGTAGATTTGAGTGCAGCTTTGGTGAATGAAAACTGGCTCACTCTTTTGTAAGAGTGGTTTTGTGTTTGCCTCATGAGCCCCTCCTTATTTTGCACTATGGTCTTACCATTTTGTAGTGACTAATCCCCAATTTCTTTACTACTCTCATCTCACATTTACACCAAAAGTGTACACTCTTGCATGTGCCGTTCTCCTCACTCATGGTTGAAGAGTCCTCACACTAGAGATAGAGTTGGAGTAGGGGAGATAACCAGCCACATAATACTGACCAGCTTTCATGTTTACATAAAGTAGAACATGTGGAGCATTACTTTAGCTGCTCAAAATGCTTTGGTGAATAGACTCCAATGTTTCCACTGACCCGCTGGCTTCTTGGGATTTAGTAAGCTTTTGATGTGAGACATGTGTTGAGCTGCTGATAAGTGGAGTCTTGGTATGAGGCTGGAACATCCTGGAATGGGCCTGACCATGAATGGGAGGTTTTCTAAGGTCTAAGCCTGTGGCTTTGTTGAGCTAGACAACTAGGCACACACTATTTCACGCAAAACAGTGCAGCGAGGGCATGTAATGCTCTGCATTACATGAAAGGGGGAGAGCAGCAATGCTCCATATATGCAAAGATATGGAGCATTTTCACTCACTCCATGAGCTGGTGCACTTTGTGCTGCCTCGCGCCCTACAGACACCCTTGCACCATAGTGCAAGGATGTCTGCATTGTGGGCAGAATTGTTTTTGTGCGGGAAGGAGTACCGTCCTTGACAAAAAAAATCCTTAGAGGTGTTTTCCTGTTTCTATAGGTGCTGCATAATGCAGCACAAATGGAAAGAGGAATTTATGAAGAGAAATAAAGAGGTTTTTACTCGTTATGCCTCTGTTGGGTAGGCGCACCATTTTGATGCAAACCCAGGTGCACAAGTGTTTATAAATCGGGGTGCTTGTCAACATACAGGGATGGATGCATGGGAACACCCATGCTCTGCCCATGTAAAACTTACCCAACACAAAGTAACCTTGGTTAACTTTGCATTTGCTAAACCACGCAAAGCCCCCAAAATATGTTTGTATGATTTAGTAAATGCCAAAAATGATTTTGCATCGGGGGTGGGCCACAAAAGTGATGCAACCACGACACAAAATCATAGTAAATCTGGGCCCTCGTTCCTATCACCAAGAAGGGACCATAAGGTAATTCAATTTGAATAGTAGCACTAGAGTTGACCTGTGGACCTGGAAGCTAAAATGAATGTTAACACAGGATTATGGGGAGTTCATGAATTGCAGAAAGTAGTTGTGAAGGGATGCACAATGAGAATTACGTGTGAAGAGTTATGTCAATTGCCATATTTTCAATACAAATAATCTCATGTCACCATTTTGGAGATCGATTTTACTGCTTCTTTTTCCACACTGTGTTGTACTGATGAAGAGTATGGAAAGGTGAGGATGATGGAAATGTCTGGACTGAAAGAGTTCTATCCCAAACCTCTGATCACCATTTCACACACAAGATGGTACTGCAGTACTGATGTGGACTTGGCTGTGGGCTCAGTGGTCATGATGGGCCCGATTCACAGAACTAACTTAAGACAAAATCCTAAACTTACTACCATTTTCGTATTCACAGAAGACACTTATTCACTTCGGTATTCACAGAAGTTAGGAGTCCTAACTTTAGGGCTCATGAATGCCTTCTGTGAATACCGAAAGTCTTAAAATTAGGATTTTTCTCAGTTTAGGAGTCCTAAACTTAGGACTCCTAACTATACTACTACTAAACTGAGAAAAATCCTAATTTTAAGGCTTTCGGTATTCACAGAAGGCATTTAGGAGTCCTAAAGTTAGGAGTCCTAACTTTACTACTACTAAATTGAGAAAAATCCTAATTTTAAGACTTTCGATATTCACAGAAGGCATTTAGGAGTCCTAAAGTTAGGAGTCCTAACTATACTACTACTCAATTGAGAAAAATCCTAATTTTAAGACTTTCGGTACTCACAGAAGGCATTTAGGAATCCTAAAGTTAGGACTCCTAACTTCTGTGAATACCGAAATGAGTAAGTGCGTTCTGTGAATACCAAAACGAGTAAGTGTCTTCTGTGAATACCAAAATGGTAGTAAGTTTAGGATTTTGTCTTAAGTTAGTTCTGTGAATCGGGCCCGAAGTCTTCTCAGTAAAAGCAAATTGTTTGAAATGGGGGTCTCTAGTTGGCATTGGTATGCACCCTGTCCAAGTAGGGACCTTGCTTCTAGCCAGGGTAAGGCAGTTACACACCCAAGATAACCTCTGCTCACCCCCTTGCTAGCTTGGCATTAGCAGTCAGGTTTATCTAAGAGACAATGTGTTAAGTATGTGTACAAAACACCCACAGTAACACAATAAAAACACTATAAATGGACACCACACCCAGTCTAGAAAATGAAACAATCTTTATCTAAACTAAACAAGACCCAAATGACAAAAATCCAACATACATAACTCAAAACATCACTTTTAAAAGTTTTAAGCAATTCTTTCCATAGAACTCTATGGATGCGTTGATTTTAGCCCACGGTACCTTTGATGCATAAAGATCCAAGTAAAAATACAGCAGCAAAGGAGAAAAGTGTCAGAAAACACAGTGATGTGTCGGTTCTTGAGTCCCAGGGTAATGAATGCATCAGTTCAACTGCACGCAAGAGAAGTGGTGCGTCAATATCATACTGCGAGGAGAAGCAATGCATCAATTTTCGGAGGTGGCTCCTTTCGGAAGAGGCGATGCTTAGGAAACCTGGCACACAATTGTGATGCATGAGAAAATCCAGATACTGCGGGTCAATTGGGCAGCGAAACAGGTGCTGCATCAATTTCCACTCCCACAGACAGGTAATGTGTAGATTCCTTCAGCCGCACAGCAGGGTCTGTGTCAAAGTCGGAGTGGGGTCTCGGACATCGGAAATTTGGTGCCCTAGATTTGGGCTGCGGTGGTTCTTCGGGCTGTGAGCAGGTGCTGTGTTAATTTTTCAGCTGCACCACAGCAATGCACAGTTTTTTCAACCGCATGGAGCTGCAAGGGTGATACGTGGATTTTCTAGTCCTCAAGCGGCAGAACCACCTTGAAGGGTCCAGAACTGGAATTGACACCACTTGTCAGGTCAGACCTCCCAGCAAGAGTTCAGAGATGCTGCAGATGATGTCTTTGATGACACTAATACTTCCAACGGAGGCAAGCACACACAAGCCCTTGGATAACCTTGGAAAAGCAGGATACAAGAAAGTAAAGTCCAGTTCTTTCACTCCCCACAGACAGAAGCAGCAACTGCAGGTCAACCCAGCAAAGCAACACACAGCAAAGGGGCAGTATTCCTCCTGACAGCTCTTCAACTCTTCTTCTTGGTACAGTCCCAGTCTAAAAGTTTTCTATGTAGGAGTATAGGTCCAATACTTGTACCTTTTTTGGCCTTTGAAGTAGGGATACTTTAAAGGAAAGTCTTTGTTGTCCACAAGATCCTGCATTGCCCTGCCTTGGCTCCAGGCACACTACAGGGGAGTGGAGACAGCATTGTGAGAGGCCAGGCACAGCCCTATTCAGGTGTCAGTGACAACTTCTCCCACCAATCTTGCTCAGGGAGGTCTATCAGTCTGGTGATGGGCCATAAGGATATGCAGGGCACACCTCAGTTCCCTTAGTGTGACTGTCTAGAGAGAATGCACAAACAACCCAGCAGTCAGTCTAAACCAGATGTTGATTCCACAGGCAGGCAGAGGCACAGAATGGTAAAGCAAGAAAATGCCCACTTTCTGAAAGTGGGCAATTTCAAAACAATTCAAAAACAAACTTCACTAAAAGATGTATTTTTAAATCCTGAGTTCAGGGAGCCCAAACTCCAAATCTCTATGTTTTCTCAATTGCAAGTTGCACTTGTATGATGTTTCAAGGCAGCTGCAATGATAACCTATGGGAGAACTAGTCCTTACAATAGTGAAAAACGAAATTGGCGTGTGAAACACACCAGTACATGTCATACCTTTCACATACCGACCGAAACCGGTCCTAGGATGCTTGTTTCCAGGGAGGACCTGGCTTGGCAGTTCGGGCTGGACTGTTCCCATGAAGCACAGGGTCAAGACTGATTTGCATATGGCCAGGTCTAAACTGGGGTGGCATGGTGAGCAAAAGAATGATGGATTTAATCCAGGTCTCTTGACTGGGGGTGAATGTTTTGATTTGTTCTGCATTCCGTTCATTAATTGTGTGTCTTTTGCTTTCTCGCCCTAAGTGCGCCAGGTATGCTCAGACGTGAGTCCTGGGCTCACTGTGCCACTGGAATCAAGCTATCCTGGCTGAAAAGGGGTGGAAACCCGAAACTGGTCCTAGGATGCTTGTTTCCGGTCCAGGGAGGACCTGGCTTGGCAGTTCGGGCTGGACTGTTCCCATGAGGCACAGGGTCAAGACTGATTTGCATATGGCCAGGTCTAAACTGGGGTGGCATGGTGAGCAAAAGAATGATGGATTTAACCCAGATCGCTTAACTGGGGGTGAATGTTTTGATTTGTTCTGCATTCCGTCCATCAATTGTGTGTCTTTTGCTTTCTCGCCCTATCAAGGATCACCAATCATAATCACAATTTACACAGGGAGCACTTGCACTTTAGCACTGATCAGCAGTGGTAAAGTGCCCAGAGTACACAAACCAGCAAAAACGAAGACCAGCATACACTAAAAAATACAGGGAGTAGAGGCAAAAAGACAACAGAAACCATGCCTAGGATGCCTGGTCAATTCAGGACACTTTTTAACAATCCCACTATATTTCTCACTTCTAAAATAGCCATAAGAATCTCTGTTCTTCCTTTGAAAAAATCTGTTTTACTGCAGAGCTGACTTTTTGCTGCACCTTTGAAATTTCCTTTGATTAACAGGTTTTTCATGAATTGCCTATAGGCCTGTCGGTTCCTTAAAGTTCATGTTCAATATGTCTTCATTTTTGAATAACTTAAGATGTTCAGCATGTT
Source organism: Triturus cristatus (assembly GCF_964204655.1). Taxonomy (NCBI): domain Eukaryota; kingdom Metazoa; phylum Chordata; class Amphibia; order Caudata; family Salamandridae; genus Triturus; species Triturus cristatus. Next base: position 461,990,863 of record NC_140587.1, on the reverse strand, counting down.
TTCTGAATTAGTTAATTTCATTATTCACATCTGCTTAATCTTTTTTTCATTACTCACATCCTACTGAATTAAAATGAACTGAATTCCTCCCCTTGCATGTTCTGAATCTTCGAAAAATATGCATGGGGGCTTAGCCACAGGGCTACCAGGAGCAAAGAACAATTCCAGTTTATGGAAGAGAATCCCTCTCTAGCTCTACTGCCTACTGTTTATGCTGTAGGACCTCAAAAGCTGCTTAGAGCCAACCACTTCGAATCAAATTGGTTGTGTGTCAGAATATTGTAAACAGAACCATTGTCTGTCATAAATATTATGGCCCTGATTCACAAAGGTAAACTTACACTTTTGTGTAAGTTTATGATTTCTTGCAATTCACAGAGGGATTTTGAGAGTAGTATCTTTACGACTGCTTACCTTTTTATGTTCGGAGTCTCCTCCATGAGCAGGGCCTGACTGGGAACCAAAACAGGCCCTGGCAAACTGCTCGGCCGTCCCCCCCCCCCGGGGTTGAGGGGTTGCGGCCAAGCTGTTTGCTAGGACTGGTTTGGGCTGATTTTGTTACAGGGGACCGATATTGCTGGTCCCCTGTAACAAAAACAGCCCCATGGGCCCGAAACCAGCCCCCACCCTTGCAGCCCACCGTGGAAATGCCCGGTGCCCTCTACGGCCTGTCCACGAATGCGAAGACTCCACAGAAGATACTACTATTGGTCAAATTCTTTGTGAATTGTAAAACATGGAACCTTACACAAAAGTGTAAGTTTGCCTTTGTGAATTAGACTCTGTGTCACAAATATTGCTTAGATAAATATTTTTGGAGATTTTCTATTACTAATTTCAATGGGACAATATTTTTGTAGAACATATAAGGACATGATATTTAGGTCATACAATATCCTGTCAACAATATTTTGGTACGGCACAAATCAGGGTGTAGCAGCATTCTGCATATCCCAAGCCCAATGTCAGGAACTGATGGAGAGCGAGGCTTTGGAGGAGTTACCTGAACTTCCTTGCGGGCGGCTTTGAATTTATAACAGTTTCACCTCTCTCATGTCTTCTTTGGCCAGGTCACTGACAGTGTACAGGCACGCTACTCCAAATTCTAATTGTTTTTACATCTAATATTCAGGGATAGTGAGGCGTTGCCGTTTTCTCAATTTTTTAACACAACAGGCGCTCACTATTATTACTGCGAATACTTTCTGAGACACCCTCCCATTTCTCGTATGAGGTCCTGTTTTGATCTAAAATAATACTTTTTCATGGATGTCGCAAAAAAACATAAACATAACGTTTATCTGCAAAAGGTTTGTCATAGACTCTCACACATCACTCAAATTAAAACAAATGAAAGGAAAACGGTATTTAAAACAATCAGTTTAAGAATCATTCTAGGTCGTCAGGGCAAGACTCTGCAGAACAGAGCTGGCTCTATCAGGGGGCCCCCTGAAAAGTATGGGCACAGGGCCAGAGCCCACTGTGCCCAAGCCTTAAAAACGTCTCTGCATCGGAGAATAGTCATGGAAAAAGCTGTACATGAAGGTCAGAAGGAGGGTGCCTTGATAGAAACGAAAACACAGTAAAGGACAAAAAAAGAAGGCAAAATAAAAAAAAAAGACGTGAAAAGAAAGATAAGGAAAATAAACGGACATTTTTTGAAACACTTAACCGTGGTATTTTTTGTCGACTGCTCCGGGACGGGTGAACACCTATAACAGAGAAAGAAGAAGGTTAGGCAAAAAAACAGAAAGTGATAATGAAGAAAGATTGGAACGAGTATTATCGAACGTTATTTTAAGTTGCAAGATTTCTGTTTCTTTTAAATAAAAGGTCCAATATAAGGCTTCCAAATCGGTGTCCGTCTTGACTCGAAAGCGATTATCTAACACCCAGTCAGGGAGTAAAGTGCATAGGCAGGTCTCTACACATCTTGTTGAGGGTGAGAAGGCACCAAAGTGGTGTGTCAACTGAACTGACAGCATTCACACCATCTCTCTTATTCCTTAAGCGTCTTTATACTGGTCTTGAAACAGGATCTGTTTTACTGCAGACCTGACTTTTTGGTGCACCTTTGACATTTCCTTTGATTAACAGGTCTTTCCTGAACTGCCTGTAGGCCTGTCGGTTCCTTAAAGTGCATGTTCAATATGTCTTCATTTTTAAATAACTTACAAAGCTGAGCATGTTTTCTGAATTAGTTAATTTTATTATTCACATCTGCTTAATCTTTTTTTCATTACTCACATCCTACTGAATTAAAATGAACTGAATTCTTCCAGTTGCTCGTTTTGTATCGGTGCAAAATCTTTTTTTTCAGATGTTGAAACCATCATGTGCGAGCTTAAAAGTATAGAAACATGAGCTTAAAAAAGAACAGAAAGGGATTTTTGCAGCTCTTTCTGACCTCTGGGGTTCCTGAAACACACATGGATAACTGTGAATGCTGTTAAATTGTGCATGCAAAGCCCCTCTCCCCACCCAGAGTCCTGCGGCTCCACCAGGTTCAGCCACCACCATGCCATTCCTGAGGACCTCAAGCTCCAGGGAGCAGCTCAACCTAGCTTCTGGAAAGAAAGTAAGCAATTCCCATGTGTTAAAAGTTTGAAGGCATTCAACTTTTAGGAAGCCTCAAATATCTGAAGTCAATAACCTGAAGGGCAAGCTGGCATGCTGCCCGTGAGATTCTTCTGTTTTACACATTGAGCACATACATGCTGAAGCTAATGCAGCTTGGTTTAGGAGTACTAGAGGCCTGATACATTATTTCCCAGCTGTCCATCTGATATAGATAAAAAGTCTAAAAATAATTTACCTATATCAAATCAGAGATGTTCAAGGTGAACAACTGTGCCTGACAGTCAAAGAATATGTGTGAAGCTTGCTCCACAGACTGGTGGAATCTATGCAAGACTTTCACTTTTTGGCTCATCATTGCAGAAGCTTTTTTTGGCTTTTTCTGAACTTGGATCATGCTCACAAGTGTTTAATTAAAGCATAGCATGTGCATATTACAGCCAACTATGTCAAAGTGTGGTGAAGTAAATTGTGTCTGGTTTTCTGAGGTGCACATGTCAACTATACCATAGACCGAAATAAAATTATCATTGTTGAATTTTTTTTACTTAACGGGAAATTGCTATATTTGAAGTTAAGTGCAGCCCATTGAGTTCACGCAATATTGGGACGCCAAAGAGTCCTTATTGAATGTAAGCTCAGAGAAAATGGAAGAGTCCTTAGTGAAAGTAAGCTCAATCTAGCGAAATACCTACTGAGATATATATTCCCTGACCAAATATTAAATGTGGAGGCCAGAGTTTATTCTTATTTCCAGACAAGTTGATATCTCCGCTCCCGTCACCAGCCTTTATGAATGGGGAGTAACATGCTAGACTAAGAATTACCAAGTCCAGAACGACATGTGCATCCCAGTTCTGGGTCGCTTCCAAAAATATGTTCCTTCTGCTAAAGTGCTGAAACATATTTGATTTTGCCAGGCGCGTTCCCTCACCCACTGACTCTTGGAATGTGGCATTGCAGTATCTCCATTAACATTTTGCTCTGACTGACTCAAAATCAGGCCCAAAGATTGTTATAAAGGGGGGAAAGACATGTCTGAGGTGCCATCTAAAGGTGAGTCATTTCTCTAGGAGTTCTTTGTTTATCGTTGATTTATTTTTGTGATTGGATATAGTTCAGCCATGGCCTGGAGGCATCAGAGCACGTCACAATAAAGCAGAACATGCCAATGACATGCAGAAAATAAACATTCACATTAAAGGTGGAGTGATCACCAGGTTATCCTCCCCCGTCAGGTCGAGCGCTTCACACATATTTAATGTAAAATATAGCAATGAGTATCATCAATCATTCATGCCGGTGGAGGTTGGTGTGCAACTGGTGGGAGCATGAGGATGAAGGTGTGCTTCAGGCCAGGAAGATGTGTGGTGCAGCGGCCAGGGCGCCTGACTCCAGACCACGGGGTTCACGGTTCGATTGCCGGTGGCAGGCTAGTCCAGCACCATGTGACTCTGGGCAGTAGCTCACTTAATCTTCCCAACGGCCCCCACGCCTTGACACCCTCAGGTAATAGTGTGCTTTACAAATACTGGATTTCATTTTGAAGGGAAGAGCTTTGAGACCTTTATTGAAGTTGACATGACATGTGGTCAGGCGGATGCTCAGTGGGAAAGAGTTCAAGGTTCATGTGGCACTTCCAGGAAAGGATTGGTTCATGTATCACACGTGCTTGAAGGTGGGGTGTTCTAGGAGAAGCAATTGTCATGTCTGTTGGATGAAAACATGCAACCAGGCCTGTCAGTCTAGCTCCATACTATAGGAGCATGAGAAGGATGCATGAATCATTTTGTTTACATGAGGATTTAAGAACTTTTGAAATTAAAATATGATTAGGAACATATAAAAGCTCTGAAGATGTTCCAAAGCAATGAAACATACCAGCATTTGCTAAGGATATCCATTTCAGGGACAACTGAGTTTGATTAAAAGTCGATTGATAAATAAACGATGTACCACCAGGGCCGTACTGGGAGGCCAAAGCCGCCCTGGCAATTTTGATGGACCAAATACACTAGGGAGGTGGTGGAGCAGGAGGGGAGTTGCAAGTATAAAGCACTGCTGCTTTTATTACTGGGCGCCGTTATTGCAGCAACGCTGCAAACTGGCCCCCAGTAACAAAAATGGCCCCCGCCCTTCCAGCCTCCCGAGAAAACACCCGATGCCCTCTACGGCCAGTCCAGCCCTGTTTACTACACACTGAACTGTGAACCATCTCGTATTCTGTTACAGCAGCAGTCAAGAAAAGCTGGTCAACATTGGGACAAAACGCCATTTGGACTCACTTATTTTGTTCTTTGGATTTTTATTTTATTTTGAATTATTCACTGAGTGCTGAGCTATATTTTACAATTGGATGACTTTAAGGCCAGTTCTCTGAACAAGGGATTATGGTGGCTCTCCCCTTTAACTCATTCACCTGTATTAGGACACATTATAGTTTTGATTTCTATTGGTGACATTGGTATGTGTTGTTTATTCTAAAGTTTCTTCCATCACATGCAAATCATTTGTTATAATCACATTTGCACAGCATGTGTATGTTTGTGGCATGGGTTTTTAATGCTGTGGTTTGTCTAATATGTTATATGTTTTGTCACATGGATGTCTAGATAGTATGTTACCAAACAGTGATGAGCTGCCTGTGGGAGAGTGTTGCCTTAATGTTCTGAAGGAAATGCTGATTTGGTCTGCATTTGGTGTTGGTTTTGGATATGAATGACTTTTTTGCGATTGTTGGCAGTTTGTAAATGTTTACCCTATCTCATCAAGACCACGCACTTTTAGTACAGAATTTTATTTTGGATGCACAGTGGTCATGTTGTGGAAGGACAATTTTATAAATGTGGGCATCCACATAGCTGCAGACAACTTGGATGCAGTGTTGCCAGATTGGGCTATTTCCCGCACAATTGGGCGACATTTTTCCCATTTGTGCAGGGAAAAAACCCACCTGGCGGGAGGCTAATTTTTGGGTTTATTTTCACCAGTTGTGCGTAACTTTTTAGCTGGGGCAGCACCGACACTTTGTCACTAACAGGGCATTCAGCATGGATGGGAATCAAGCAGCAACTGAGCCAACCAGTGATGGGCAGTGGCACGAATGTCAGCAGCCAATGAACGCGAAGCGCGCTACATGGCTGGGACATCATTGGAGGAGGCCACAGCATGGGTGTGACGTGTGATACTTTCGAGAGACTTCTGCTGATTGCTGAAGGCAGCAGTGCAGGTGTGTGCAAGTGCAAGCGCACCTGCTGCTGTTGCCAAACTTCACCCTAGCATAGTGGTGCACAGGAGTGTTGGGCACAGTCTCTTTGGGTAAGAGTGCTGTCAATCTAGTAGCTCTCAAAAGCCCTACTAATGACGGCCCTTGGAATACTGTTTGCCCATCCCCCACGCACTTTATTAAAAGCAGTCAAGCGTGTGGATCCGGACCGTCTCTCCTGCGCCAGACCACGGCAGTGTGGACGGTGGACCTGTGTCGTCGCGGCCCGTTCCGGTTATTTGATTGTTGCGAGCCTGCGACACACACAGTCCTCCTCCTGGCTGACCTGCCCTGCCCTGCTTTGCTCCTCATAGTCCTGTCCCGGTGAGGTCCCCGAGTCCGGCTGGAGTCTCACTCACTGTGTGTGGAGACTAGTCACGCTCAGACACCTGACCCCACCCTTGCAGAGTTTTGCTCGGAGATGGCGTGCACCACTGGCCTGGTCGCCGACGCCTGGCCTGTGTGCTGCCATGGCCCGCGGGCACGTCCTGGCTCCACCCCTCCCTGCTGCCTTTGTGAAGTGGCATGCCAGGACAGTTGAGACTAGGTGAGCAGTCTGGCCGGGGCCCTGCAGTGAAGTGTCTTGTGCGGAGGACTACGACGACGAGGTAGGATCATAGGATGTAAAGCACAGCGCAGGCAGCTGAGCAGGCCAGGTCGCCACCATTAGCGCCTAGCACAAGGTGACGGCTTGATCAGTGTGGAGGCAATGGCACAGATGGGGCCTCCCAAGTAAGATTTAGTCGTCGCCGCGAGCACAGTCTGAGCGCGGTTCATGTTGCAGGTAGCGGTTCAAATACTCCGCACACGGCCGCGGAGTAAGACGTTGAAGAAGATCAAAGTACAGTTGAGAAGTGGGCGAGTGGAGATTGTAGAGGTGAGAGAAGAGATGCCGGGGGCATTCTTTGGGTTGTTTCTGTGTGGTTTACAGGATTCGGGTCATTAACCCAGTGCGGTTTGTGTTGCCTAACAGGACCTTGCCATCTTTTGTTTTTTTTCATCACATCTCCTTCAGTGCCATACAAGTAGGAAGATTAGTATCACTCCGTTGACATTTATTTATGGTTCGGGTGATTTCCGACAGTGTTTGTCTCGTAGGCAGTGGTATCTGACAGTCCACAGCATATTCATTGAGCACTTTTGTTTTAAGAAACAGAATTGGATTGAAATCACGGAGGTAAAGTCCAGAACGTAAGGGGGTGTATACGTTTAGAGAGGAGGTTTAATGACATTTATTGGTTGCACCTGAGCATGTGGTTGTGAACACAGGCTTTGTCAAGTCACATCGGACTGTTTGTTTCAGTGGTTTCAGAGTCACTGCGGTCTGTTTTCATTTCTGTCCTTTTCATTCCTGGTTATCGCAGTTGAATTCTTTTTCACAGTTTTTTCAGTTACAGTGGACTATTTTCACTCTGTCCTCTTTATTTAATAGGCTGGCCTAAATGCATGTTCATTTCTAGAACAAGTGATAAATATTTTTGAGTATACTTCCCTTCACAATGAATTCATGTTATACCAATAAATTGTTTGTATTATTTGTAGACTCAAGCCCCTGAAGAAGGGCCTGAAGTGCCCGAAATGCAATGGGCACAAGCATGAAATAGTTTCAAGCCTCAAATGGAATTTCTGTCATGTCATGAATACCCAAAGATTTGTTTTCTGTGATTGTAACAGATTAAACAACGACGATTATGTTCATGTTATATTTCATTTTTTTCATAAAGCAATGTTGTTGTTGTTGAATATGCAATAATTGAGGATTAGTTTGTTTGGAAAAGGGTATTAAGGGAATACTAGGAAGCAAAAGCACCACAGACATAGTGCACAGTGGTCAAGTAGCAGTACTTAGGATGTGGATTAAGTAGGCATGACTAGACAGCATGTCAGCCTCAGTGGCACGCTAAGTTTACAGTGATTATAGTAGACAAAACAGTTCACAAAAAGGTGTGCTCCTCTTTCCTTCAAAAGTAAACAGACGGGGATAGCACCCAAATCGAATAAACTGAAATTATTCAAAGGAGATCATTTGCCGAACCTGCCTCACAGAACAAATCACCCAAATTTTGAGTACCCACTTCCTCCATTCGTAGGCATCCTCAGCCTGCCACAATCCATATACAAGCGATTTCCCTGCCTCGCTCCCTCCCCAGCACCGCAGACCATTCTCTCTCTCCTCCCTCCGTAGTAGCACCTCCCTTGCTGGCAGCCAAAGCCCATCTCCCCGTATTTAAAGCCTTGGCCCGGATGTATAAATGGAGAGGTGGTGAGTGACGTGGGCTTGCAAAGCACCTTCCCATCCTGCAGAGTCTATATTAGGTGCCAATGCAATCTCAGGGGGAGGAGGCCCAAGAGATGGGGACTCTGACTGGCAATCAGGAAGGGGCGACCAAGCACAAACTCACTGCCCTAGTCATAGCCCTAGGGGGAGCTAAAAGTTGTGTGTTCCCCATGCCGTCAGGCCCAGTGCACCACAAGCCAGAGAATTTGTGTCGGAACGGATTGCTTCCAGACCGCACAGTGTACCGTTGCGACCAGATTGTGCATAAATGAGTGAGTCCCTTAGTGTGTGTGATGGGGCAAGGCCAGGCAACGCCACTTTTTCAGAACAAGTTTAAAGCAAAATGTGTTAAATCTCATAATGCACATGGTCGTACATCTGTTCTGCTTAATAGGTTGCAAACATTGTATAGTGTTAAGGCATCTGCAGAGGTGCCCAGTAAATATCAGGGAATTATAATTGGTGAGAACTCTGGAGGTTGAAGTATTTGTTGGAGAGATCTCGGTTTTGTGTAGTCCCAGATCTGAATCAAAGTAGTTTAGAAGGTGAATGTGTCTTCTGCAAAGCACCTCATGTAATATGCAGATGACAGAATTTTTTTTAATGTAGCTAAGTTAGTGGGCTACTGTTTTGAACACAGATCCTTTTGTTACTTGCAGTTCATAATTAGTATGCCTTTTAATATTGCACAGTGAGCTATGTAGGATATGTGACTGCTACATCTTTTAACCCTCACTGAGTCACGCAACACATCTTGTACAATGATTTACACACTTGCATGATTTATTGTCAATGTGTATGGTATGTAAAGCACTCTGACACCCTGAATTACGTTGAGTAGCGCTATAAAAGAAATAAAATTGTGTTATTTAAATTCTGTGTAAATATTATATTTACATTTTGTGTAAATACTTGGACAGATCAAGACATCTGACATTCTTACATTTCATGCTCTTACATAAAGGGACTGAAAAAAGTCAAGCATGCCTCTCAAGTACCTGTGAAGAGATAAGTTGTGTACTTTTGTTTACCTCTGTTGCATTTAAGTGTGAGGTTCCAGGCCACTCGATCAAAAGGAGGCGTGATGGCCCCTTAACTTGGCCTTTATCTATAAATGATAAACTGGGACTAGACAAACATGGATCCCTCCAGCAAATACATTATCCTCCATAGTTTTCTTACCAGGGGCATGCATATGTGCAAGGGAAAAGACCATTCTGGAAGTTAAATGAGATGTTGTTTTTTTACAAGTGTAATATGCATTTAGAATCAATACATCATGCATAAAGACTTTCGTAAAATACAGTTTAGAGGGAACAGTAATTTGCACATGTCACTATTGCTGCCTTTCTTAATCTTTGTTTTCAACTATTGTGATATGAGCAGGGACTGTTTCACGTTACAAAGTCACAGTGAGGACTGGTCTTAAAAATGAGCAGCATTAATACAGGTGCCCAGTTAACTCCCTCCCACTATCTGTATATTGAATAGAATGTATATGTGTCCTTAAAATGGTTTCTGATGACTATTTCGGCATAATTTGAGATTTGCTACTTTGGGCTGGTTTTTGGGCTGGGACTGGTCTGCGTTGGGCTTAATTTGGGCTTATACTTGAGCGGCTTTGGGCTTGGGAGTGGTCTCAAAATCTGGCAACACTGCTTGGATGTAAGATTATCTAGAGGACCTCCAGGATTCGCATTGCCCTAGTCTGCATTTTTCGGATTTTCAGTTTCTAAAGGAACACCTGTGTATCTGCTCTTCAAAACATTTCCCAAAACATTATATTTTTCAGAAGGGCACGTGGTTATTTATTCTCCCAGTAGAACCACAAAAATTCAATAATCATCAGTTGTAATTGGTAATGCCCATCCTGTCTGGATGAAAGTCCATGACTGTACTTTTGCAGGTTTAATATAGTTGACACGTACATATGAATGTGTAACTGCGACTAATTATGTTTAGTAATACCAAAATATTGTGCCCTTCTTTGAAAACCCTAACCAGCAAGTTCTGAATTGTTAATAGATAATGTATTCTGACGAACATGTATTGCTTTTACACATATTGAAATAAATGCATTGCATTGGTTTCCGAGTTGATGGATCTATTTCATTGAAGAGTAGGCGTTCTTTTATTATCAATGGATTCATTTTGTGAGGTAGGAATCAATTTATAGATGGGATGGGCAACAATGTATGCTGATTGTGCATCTAAATTGACGTGGCTGAGAAGATCCAGGTGTTTATCCTTATGAGCAAATTAAGTTGTGTTTGGATGGAGAGGGATAAGTTTTGGGATTCCCCCCACTCAGATCAACTTGAAAATGTTATATGATCATTTCATCTTGCAACGGGCACTTAAATGTAGGTGCATTTTCCAATTTCACCCTTCAACAAAAAGAGAGTGCTTACAGAGAAGTACTATGCCTTTCTCTTTAACTTTTTTCTCCCAAAATTATTTCACTAAATGCCATGTCACTGCTGTAATACTCTTTTTAGTGGAACACTACAGTCCACAAAGCACTCAATTCCATCCTTTGTAACATTTATATGTATTTAACATGCTACTCAATTGTACCTCCGGCAGCATGTAGCATCCAGCTGCTACTGCATGCAGCATTCCATTCTGTGTAACATGCCATTCCTTGTACATGCCTATTCCATGCACTAGTCAGCCATATAAAAAAAAAATCCCATGCTATTTTCTATTCCGTGAAACATTCCCCTCCAGCCAACCTCCAGTCTGTGGTCTCATACAATAACCCCCTCATTAGCATTTTATGTAAAATTGCACTCCAAATTGCGTTTACCCTTATGAAATACACTCTTCCTAGCATCTGTTTACATGTAACAGTCTTCACTATGCATGATTCTACTCAGTACAATATTCTACTCCATGTGTTCTTCAATTCCATTCCCAATCCTGTAACATTATGCTCCATACAAAATAAAAATATAAACTTACACTCCATGGAGACTGCACTGCCCTCCACCCCACTCCATGTAACATATTTCCCATGTAGCATTTGTTCATCTAGCAATCCTCTTTATGCAGCCTTCACAAAATGTAACAATTATCCGTATGCACATTATTTCACCTTGCGATACTGTAGTATCTTCATGTAAGGTTAATACTGTTCTCCTGTATCTTCTAACTAGCTGCTCAGCCAGTGTCAGAGTTCCATGTGGAATGTTGACGTGACTGGAATGTTGGAGGTTGGTGTGGTGTGAGACAGTTGGGAGGATGGGCTGAGCAGCTAGCAGGCTGCTCCTGGTGGGGCTATTCTATGGACTTTACTAACTTAATAAATACGCTTAAGATCTATCCTGGCTACGTCTGCTGTGTCACATCAACCTATGGAACCAGGTCACTTCAATTGGCGACGAGTTGGACTAAAGAAACCGTGCGTGTAACCTAAAAAGACTGGTGTGTAACTAAACTGGTGTGACTTGAAGAAATTTGACTTAAAGAAAAAGTAACTCCTCATTTGGCGGAACTACCTGGCACAGTGAGCCCCACCAGTGACCACTGCACTGGTCGCCCAAACCTCCGTGTGCCAGTTGGAGTGAGGAGTGGAGCTGCAAGCTGTTCAGCACAGAGGTTTGCCTCAGTCCAGTTTCTACTTTGAGGTGTTGTGTCCCAGAGCCTCCTTGTGGATGTCTTTGCGACCTAGATTGGTGTCTTTTGAAGGCTGCTGGCCCCTGTGACAGTCGCGTAGGAGAAGTACCTGCAGTCTCTCTGTGTTGGACCGTGGAGGGCCACTTGTCCGTCGTGAAGTGAGCGTTTGGGGAGCTGTCACCGGAAGAGGTGTCTCTGGTGAGGAGTGCTACCAACCCCAGATCCCCGTGTGGTACTGTCTATGCCAAGGCCAGGTTAGTTGCAGGTGTGAGGGGTCCATACATCTTACTGGAGAACCTACACCACAAGAAGCATCAACAGTGCATCACAAAGTTAAGTAAATAGTGGCTGCCTATGAATGTGTCTTCTGTGCGCATTGTAGTGCTGTTGTTAAACGATTCTGATTAAGTACAAGTTTCTCATGTATGACTATCAACAAACCACGTCTTGTCAATGCATGGATTTTGAATGATATTTCATGCTCTACGTGCCACTGTGTCAGCGCAAGTCTTGGAAAGCTCAAATTTTGCCTGGCTACTTTGTTGTGCCTGTTTTTATGACTGATGGCATTTGTAACGTGGGACAGCTTAACGCGACTTGAAATCGTCTTGTCTCCCTGCCTGGTGCAAGATTGGGCCGTAATGGTGGGAAATTTACAGTTTAAGAATCGTTTCAACAAGTTATTCTCAATCTCTCTGCTTTGAGGCCAGTATGAAGAAAAAAAGAAAGTTGCGTTACGTTTTAAAATTCAAATACAGCTCGCGCACACCTACCTGCATTCTTCAGTCTCGCGGAACCATTACCTCGAGGTCTTCGTTCCGAGGTTTTCGTTGCTAGGCAATCTGGAGCTCTGCTTAAGGACGCTTTGTAGCATGTATGCGCTGGGAGCCACCCTGTGTGAGTTGCCGCAGCGTGCCGCCATCTTGGAGTTGGCGGATCTGTGTCTTCTGCAGCCATGGTTATTTAAAGTGCCTCTCACTACGCAGCCAACCTTTGTTCACTCAATAAAGTTTTCAAAGCACTTCAACAGCATCGTAACGCTCAACATGGAGTTGGTTTCTTTATCTCTCTAGTGTCCACTCGGCTCTGGGTGTTTCCATCTGCTGCCATCTGTTGTCAAGTACTATGTCTCGTTCAAGCACTATTGAACTTTGGGGTCAGTGGGCACTGTATCGGTTGCAGAGTGTTTTCTTCTGGGATGTCACAGAGTACTGTCACACACCTGTTGAACCATTGCGCTGACAGGCACATCAGTGTCATTTTAAGCTAACAGTGATTATTTTTAGTTTTTCTCTGGTGGTGGTCATTCAATATTTAAGAAATGTAGTGTATTTTGAATGCCATTTTATTTGCTCATCTCGTTAAAGGTCATACTTTCTGTGGATCTGTTTTCCTGGTGTTACTGTTGTGTTTAATTTTATGCACACCTCAATGTTTGCTTTCCAAGTTGAAGGGGTGGATGCAGTGACATATATATGAGCATGTTTGGTTTCAAGTCTTTGTGATCCTGTTATGCTGCATTTTGGTTGTTACAGTGTGTGTATTTGTCACCTTGCTCTGCACGTCGGGTTTCTGGTGTGGTGTGTTGTTCACATTTTTGTTTTAGTTATGGGTGTTAATCCCATATACTTAGTGATATATGTGAGTTTATGTGTGCTACATGTTCGTTTTAATTGGGTGTGATAGTCATGTTGTGCTACACCTAGTTAATTGGAATGGGTTTTAGCCCCATCCCCACATCTTAAGTCACTTTTCTGATATTTTAGACTTGACTTTGGAGTTTAAATGTTAGCTACATTTTTATGGGTGTCAATCCCATATACTTAAGTGTTTAGGGGGTGATAGTCCCACCTAGGTCATTGTTTATGGGTTTTAGTCCCATATACTTAGTGTTTAGGGGGTGTTAGTCCCACCTACATTATTGGTAATGGGTGTTAGTTCCATCTACTCTGTGTACAGGGGTGTGTTAGTCTCTCCCATGTTATTAGTAATGGGTATTAGTCCTTTTTACTAAATTTAAAGGGGGTGTGAGTCCCACCTTTTGATGCCTCACTGTGCTGCTTTTCTGGTATGCTTGCTGCACAAGTCCGTGGGTTTTAGTCCCATTTCTGTATTCTGTACATTTGGGTGTTAGACCCATATACTCAGAGTTTAGGGGGTGTTAGTCCCACCTACGTTTTAGTGATGGGTGAGGTCCACCCATTGTGTATTTGTTCTGGGAGTGATTCTTCCTGTATGTTTCTTCAATTGCTAGAGTACCTGTAGTCGTTTTCTATTGTGATTCTCTGCGTTTTTTTCCTATGTATCTTTTCTGGTGTTTTCTCAATTTCTGTTTGGGAGTTTAACGTTCTTTTCGTGTTTTATTAAAAGAGGAGGTTGGTGATAGTGAGTGAGTTTAATGTTCTCTTTTGTGTCTTATTATAAGAGGAGGATGGTGATAGTTTATTCTTATCTTTTCATCCTTTTTCTTATCCTTTTTCTGCCGTTTTATAGTCTGGGTCCCTTTCGTAGTTTAGTTTATTCATCTTACCCTTGGGTTTTGGACTATTTATCTCTTGTTTATATTTTGTGTATAGTTGCTTTGAACTTTTAGTATTGTTTGTGGTGTTTTCAATTGTAAAGAAGGGAGATATTGTAGTATCTTCATGTAAGGTTAATACTGTTCTCCTGTATCTTCTAACTAGCTGCTCAGCCAGTGTGAGAGTTCCATGTGGAATGTTGACGTGACTGGAATGTTGGAGGTTGGTGTGGTGTGAGACAGTTGAGAGGATGGACTGAGCAGCTAGCAGGCTGCTCCTGGTGGGGCTATTCTATGGACTTTACTAACTTAATAAATACGCTGAAGATCTATCCTGGCTACGTCTGCTGTGTCACATCAACCTATGGAACCAGGTCACTTCAGATACTCCATTCCCTGCAGCATTCTTAAGTTGATGGTGATTCCAGTGGCGGCTGCCACAAAACTCATGTGAGGGGGTTGGGGGTATGGGACATTTGTGAATTATTGATTAAAAAATCGTACCTGTCCTGCCACCAACGCTACCGATCACCTCGCAGCTCCTCTTCTCTCCTGCTCCAATGGTGTCCCAGCAGTCCCTGGGACACCAGCACAGACTCCCCCGCCTTAATCTAAGCGCTACTCTCAATAACATGAGAGCAGCACCGCCATTGGTCTGAGTGACCTGGTTTGCTGCTCAGACAGTGCCTGGGAGTTTCTCCAACCCCCTGTCCTACACAACTGTGTTGGAGAAACCTAAATGTGCATGTCTGTTTGGCTGGCCGTCTTAGGCAGGCCAAACTAACATGCACACTTTACAGTGCACCTACCACTCCTCCCCCTGCCATGGCCCGGCCCTGCCCAAGACTCCCTGGCTCAGTCAGTCAGCGGAAAATAAAATGATAATTTTGTTTTATTATTCTTCTAATTTTCGCTGACTGATTCAGTGGGGCGACACTCCTCTGCCATTATGGAGGAGCTGCCCCTGCGTGATCCTATTCTGGTTGATAATTTGTAGGAAAGTTGTACGTGTCAATGGATACCACTGTCGGAATGCTGAGAGGGTGGTCAAAGTGGCACACTCCGCTTCTGCTTATACAGGGTACAATGTCGAGAATAATATTGATCAATTTGTATTTAGGAGTACAGGGACCCTCAATGACCTACAGTACTTTCCTTGTACATGTCATCTTTTTTTATTTTTTAACTGTGAATATTAATAGGCCTAATGTTCATACAATGCATTCAGTTAAAGGGGTTGACATTTGCACACCGACTTTTACCAAATACATTGTTTTTTGGGCAAATCAACATATGTTGGAACATGTTGGTTCACAAAATTCTGAGTTATAGGGGGTCGCAATTTGGCTTTATGCATGAGGTAGTTCGTAAATTGTGACCCACTATGAATCACTGTCATTGCAGGGATGGCGGCCTGCTGGGGTCAGCAGACCATCATGTCTGTGATTGCATTTAAAGGCAAACAGGAATCATTTAAACAAAAAAAAAAGAACATTCCAAAACCTTTTATTTACAAGGAAACAGTGGTACCAGGGAACATTGTTTACTGCTAAATTCTTTTTTTTTTTTTACAACATTGACAAAGGTGCAGGCTTTCCTAGTAGATCCCTCCCCGTTTACGAGTGGGTTCCCAACTCCTTTGAGGTGTTGGTATCCCATCAATGATTTGCAGCCGCAATTGCAGTCCCAAACCTTTAATATATACTATGATAAATCGCAAATGGGAAGGGAAGCCCTAAACATGCCCTTTTCAATTTGTGATCTGGTATGTAGTCACAAAGCTGTTTTGCGATTTGGTAACAAGATGCTGTATTGTAATTTGGATTGTGATTCTACCCAAAAGATATTTTGGGTTTGCAAAGGCTCCTATTTTGCAAATCAGAGATTTTGTGACCGCAAAATTGCTTTAAACATAAGGCCTAATCTAACGCGCTGAGTTATGCTGGTCAACGGAGTTTTAGTTGCCCCGTGTTTGTGCCTGGTGCTCAGTAGAATTTAAAATCCAGTGGGATGGTTGTTGGGGTTTGAATAGGAATGGTGTTAGGAGGAAGAAGCTGGGAGTGTGGGTGTTTGCCGATCTTCAAAGTATTCTGAGTAGTCTCCTACCTAGATCATAATCGTTTTTTCAGTATTTTCGCCTTGACCCAGTACTCATGCCTGTGAACTCACTGCAGTTAGCCTTCATCCCTGAGCTTTGCTCACAGGGTGTGGGTGAGGACAGTCGTCTGGTCAGCACTCGTTTCCCCAAACCGCTGTGTGTGACTTATGGCCATGAACAGCAGACCCTAAGAAAAAGGCACAGCCACTGGCAACACTCAAGGGCTTATTTACAAGCTCCTGTGCACCGCCGGAGCGTCACAGTGCAGTGCCATATCTACAAGGCCACGGAAAGCCAACCTGCGTGGCTTTTCATGGCCTTGTAGATTATGGTGTGAGACAACACAGCACAAGTAACTGTGTATCTCACACTGTGTTGGGGAGGTGTGCCATGTTCCCCCAAAAACGCCCATGGCATTTGACACATTCCCAGATTTATAACATTCTGTAAACCCGGGAGTGCATCAAAAGCCTACGTCTCCCCAGGGGTGGCTTAGGGGAGGCATAATAAGGAGAAATAACTTTATTTTTCCTTTGTTTTTTTCTATATGTGTGCAGCACATATGGATGGAGGAATTCACCTCCATTGATTGTTTCTGTGCAGGAAGGTGTCCCTTCCTGCACAAAAACAATGATTCCCACAATGCAAACACCCTTGCATCATGGTGCAAGAGTGCTTGTGCTGGCGCATGGTAGCCAATTGTGCACCAGCGCTGGGAAAGAGAACACGTATGTGTTGTATCTCATAAATATGGTCCATTCCTGCCCTTTTCTTTTGATGTAGGTCAGGGCAGCAAGAAGGCTTGCGGTGCTGCCCTACTCCAAAAGTTTGTAAATGAGGCCCATGGTGCCCAATTTTCATGCCTAGTCCATACTGTCCTAGTGAAATATGCAGATTTTAAACAACATTGTTATATATGATGGTAATAGCCATTCATATATGTCACACACCAGGAATAAATGGTCTTCTGACACTAGGGCCTAATTACAAGTCTGGCGGTCCGTGGACTGCCGACTCATGGAAGTGTGGCGGTGATGGTCCAGCCACCGCCGCACCAGCGGTTTGACTGCATATCACAGCTTTGGTGGTCGCTCCGCCATTGCACTGCCGCAGCCACCATTCCCTGGTGGTGGCACGGCAGTCTGAGCCTCAGTAATATGCTTGTGGTGCCGCTGTGTCACCGCCATGCATATTACAAGTTTCAGGACTGCCACAGGTGTCATGGAGGTCTTTAATCTATGAAAAGGCTGGCAGTTCTGAAACGAAAGGGGCCTTACCCGGCCCCCTGTTGCCCATTTGCACGAGGGTGCCTGCAGAGGGGCACAACATGTGCCCCTCTTGGGCATGCATTCCAGTTCCTGAATGCATGGACTTCACAGTCCATGTCGTGCAGGAACTTTTTTTGGTGTCCTATTCTGGTGATCATTTTCAAAGGCACAGCCGTGGGACCACCAAAAAAAGCCCACCAGACATGAGGAAACTCGTGATCTTTCGGGCGGTGGGCACACAGGTTTGGTAATGCAGTAGACAGCTGCCAGTGTGGCAGTTCACTCCCGCACCGCCAAACACGTAACCAGGCCCTTAGTATGAGGTATCCTTATATGCATGGCAACATGTTCATAGTTTCAATCTGAAAAAGATCAAGGGGATCTGGACTTGTGGCACACATGTTATGAACAGATCTTTAAAACGTGCATTATTCCCTGAATCTATATTAATGTAATATGTGCTAGAAGCAGATTTCTGTGAGAATTGCCACATCAAACTGGAAACCCATTAGGGATTGTACACTCTGCTCTGTCGTTTACAAGCAACACAAATAATATTTAGATATGTACAAATCATCACAGTGCTCAATGAATCTGTAACAGCTTGCAAATTAAATTTGTAGTTAGGCAGTTTCTGCTGGTGTTGAAAATGTGGTAGTCAGTAACTTTATACATATGAATGCACTGCTTTCACTAGTGCCAAGTCCGAATAAAACAAGTACATGTAAATGGTCTGGTTGAAGTGTAAAATCTGGTTTAAAGCTCTTTTTTAATCATTGCAGCTGCAATACTGCTGTGTTTGGCAAATGGAGGTTACGTTTAAGAAAGCTTTTCCACATTTTCTGTGATTTATATTGGTGCTCTTTTATAGTTTAACAATATTAATAAAATGTGTCATTGAATCCAAGTTGGGAAAGAAGTCCTACTCTGTGTTTTTGTACTGATGACGATACTCGGCGCAGCACGTTTTTGAAATTATAGCTCAGCACGTTGCTATGACCTAAATCATAATGTGAATTATTGCTCCATTCCAGACAGTCTAGTAAAAGATCTGGCCATCTTGTGTACATATATTTACCCAACCACAGTTTGCTGCACTTTCAGGCATGGACTACTGAGTCTAAAGTTTTCTACGATGCCACAGTTGCAACTGTACTTTAGCAGTCAACGATCACTTCAAAAAGTCAAAATTCGTGGCATGCAAACATATGAATGCACATTTTTCCATGTTTTTTGCGTGCAGAGAAAAGGTGCCGTATTATCGACTCTTAAAAATAGTCCTACACATATATTTTAGCAAAAATCTTTATGACCAAAATATCCACGTTAATTATAAATTAGTAATTGTAGGTTTACTACACTTAGCTCCATATGTATGTATCTTGACGATGTGTGTGTATATATATATCTATTCACTGAAAAAACCATAGGTTTCAGGGGCGTTATAGTTAGCTGGACATTTCCCTCATACAAAACCCTAGAAATTCCCCTGTTATAGTTAGTTCACCTAACTATAACTCGCCCCCCCCGCAATGCACTGCTGATGACGTCACATATTACATCACTCATGACATGGTCAGTGACATCACTGATGACATCACTGATGACATCTGAAATGACATCACTGATGACATCACTGATGACGTCATCCAGTGAGTGTGTGTTTCTGTAAATTATAAATATGTTTAATATATATATAGGGAAAAACCTATGGAAGAATGAGTGGGTGTATAAGTGTGTGAATGGATGATTTAGTAGGTGCGTGTCTGACTGTATAAGTGAGTCATTAAACGCAACTCACTGCAGACTAGTGACTAAGCTGTGTGAATGTTTGTATCTGTCTGTCTGTTGGTGTATAAGCGGCTGCATGGTTTTGTGAATAGCTATATGAGTGTCTCTATGGGTTATTGATTGGTTGTCTGAGTATCTGTTTGGGTGCCTGAGTGTTTGTGTGGGTGGGGTGTGTGTGACTCTGTGCATACATGTGTGAGTGGGTGATTCTATGGGTGCATAGTTTTAAGAGTGCATCTGTGATGGACTGTATGGTTGGGTGAGTGTATGTATGGGTGTGTTAGTGATTGAATGTATATCTCAGTGGTACCTGTGTGAGTAACTACATATGTGAAAGGCAGTGTATATGTGTGTAAGAGTATATAAGTGGGTATATGTGAGAGTGTGTGATTGTGAGAGTGGCTGTATGGATGAGTGTGTGCTTGTATCAGTGATTGTATAAGAGCGTAAGAATGTGGTACTATTTTTAGGAGTAAGTGAACTTGTGTGTGTATAACTGCATAGGTGAGTAAATGGGAGTGTGATTAATTATTTGCATGACTGACTAGGTGTGAGAGTACCTCTATGGATGATTGGTGGTGTGTGAGTGTCTATGTAGGTGTATAAATGCATATGATAGTCCTGTACTGAGTGACTGTAAGTATGAGTGACTGTACAGGTGAGTGAGTGGATGTGTGTGTAGATCTAAGAGTCAATGAGTGGGTATGTAGTTATTGGTATTGGAGTATCTATGGTTTTGAGAATGGACGTCTGAAATTTTGATTGAGTATATCAAAGGGTGTGAGAAGATGCACTAATTTTTCACATGGATGACATCATCAGTGATGTCATCAGTGATGTCATTTCAGATGGCATCAGTGATGTCATCAGTGATGTCACTGACCATGTCATGAGTGATGTAATATGTAACGTCATCAGCAGTGCATTGCGGGGCCGCGAGTTATAGTTAGCTGAACTAACTATAACAGGGGAATTTCTAGGGTTTTGTATGAGCGAAATGTCCAGCTAACTATAACGCCCCTGAAACCTATGGTTTTTTCAGTGAATTTCTAAGGTTTTTTAAATGCCAATTCCTAACTATAACGCCCCTGAAACCTATGGTTTTTTCAGTGAATTTCAAAGGTTTTTTAAATGCTAATTCCTAACTATATCAGGCAGGCCTGAAACCTATGGTTTTTTCAGTGAATTTCAAAGGTTTTCTAAATGACAATTTTGAATGTATTAATTGTTATACTGATTTTTTTGATACTGATTTACTACATTTTTTAAACTATTTATTTTTAGATTAATTTTTTTTAATTACATTATAATTACATTATACATTACAATACAAAATATACTTTCTCAGAATGAATTACTTTAGTTTAAATACTTGGCAAATAGGCAACAGACTTTTAAGTACAGTAGTTACAGTTGTTGCAATGGGCAACACAATTTCAAACACAAAGCAACATTGAGCTCAATGTGAATTTCTAGTTAAATGCAATTAGTTACTTTATGGATTACTTTTCTAACCACAAGACTGGATCCTAGATTCAGTCCTTGGACATCTCCTGTAAACAGTTGAGTAAAAGCGCTTTGGTTACAGTAGTGATTTTTAAGGAATATTATTGTATTTTAAAAGTTGACACTTAGAAACTTTTTCCCATAGAATCACCAATGTTATCCTATGGCAGAAAATTCACTTAGCAGGTAAGTAGTGTTATCGTTACTTTTTCTTACTCAGTGGTGGATCCTGGATCCAGCACTGGCCAACCTCCTGTAAACAGTTGAAAGAATGTGTTTAAGTCATACAGACGATTTTTAGGAATATTTTTAGTTTGTGAAAATAGACACTTAGAAACTTTTCTGGGTTCTCGCCTGATAACAGGTGAGTAAATCGGAATTCGTAGTTCGGCTGATTTTAGAGGAATATTTGTACGTTTTCAAAAATGGACACTTTGAAATCTTTCTGGTGAAAACCACACAATGGATTCCTATGGAAGGAAATACAAGTTACTGGTAAGTACGCTTAGAATTACTTTTCAGGGTCAGTGCTGGGCTAAAAGATGCAGCACTGGGTTCTCTCCTGATTACAGGTGAGTAAATCGGAATTCGTAGTTCGGCTGATTTTAGAGGAATATTTGTACAATGGTGAAGGAAGGGGGGGGGGCCTGAGGTGACGTGTGCAAACACGCCCTGTGGCGCGTTTTAAGTTGGGGAATTAATTCCTCTTCAATCCTGAGGTCCCCTGGGGGCCAACTAGCCCACCAGGTACCTCCAGTATGCGCCAGGGAGCTGCATTGCAGAGAGGTATTCAGAGGCCACGCCCCTTTTTACAACACTCTGCAACACAGGTCCGTTGCGCTTACTGGAGGTACCTGGTGGGCTAGTTGGTCCCCAGGGACCCTCATGTTTGAAGAGGAATTAATTCCCCAACTTAAAAAGCGCCACAGTGCGTGTTTGCACAGATCTCCTCAGGCCCCGCCCCCTACCTTCACCACTGTGCAAACGCGCCCGTGGGGTGTTTTAAGTTGGGGGATTAAGTCCCTTTGAATCCTGAGGTCCCCTGGCGGCCAACTAGCCCACCAGGTACCTCCAGTATGCGCCAGGGAGATGCCTTGCAGAGAGGTCTTCAGAGGCCACACCCCTTTTTACAAAACTCTGCAACGCAGCTCCGTGGCGCTTAGTGGAGGTACCTGGTGGGCTATTTGTCCCCTAGGGGACCTCTGTATTGAAGAGGAATGAATTCCCCAACTTAAAACGCGCCACAGGGCGTGTTTGCATAGTATCACCTCAGGCCCCGCCCCCTCGCCTTCACCACTGTGCAAACGCGCCCCGTGGCGCGTTTTAAGTTGGGACGAATCAACGCAAAACTTTCAGGGTAGGAGCGGAGCGGAGCTGGCCAAAAGTTTGGAAAATTTTGCGAAGATTCGTCAATCGGCGCCAAAGATATTCCCAATAGAATGTTGCGGCTTTCCTATGGAAAATAGGTCCTAACTATAACTATCGACCTCCAGTAGATAATATATATATATATATATATATATATATATATATATATATATATATATATATTTTCAACAATGTGGCTTAGTTCGGATCGCTCCACAGCGGGTGCGGGTGTTGGGCCAAGCCAACGGCCAATAATCAATTTTCAAGCAAAGGACACTCGCACTCTGGAACCTTGCCAGGATTTATTGTTTAACAGAATTCCCGTCTGTCACACCAACGCGTTTCAGCCTTGTCGGCCTTGTTCACGGTAGGTGGTATTACTTCCTGTAACGTTTATAAAGCATTTCCTGTATGTACAATGTTTGAAAAAAAAACCATAGAATTCTGGGATTTGTAGTTTTTAGTTTTTTGACAAAACAAATCACCTAGTAACAGTGAGAAACGACTTATTCATCTAGTTTCATTTACACAGGCATTTAGACTATTGTCAAAAGCAATTGGAAAAATTAACTGGTATTAGTGACCAAGCTCATAGTTCAAAAAGTATATGCGTTTCACAATTTACAATCGGATGCTGAGCAGGTATCAGTGACCGGATGCAAAGCAATGGTATCGCAAAAAGGGGAGAGCTGCATTTATAAGATGGAGGCTACTGTGCCAAAACATTAATTAAACGTATAGAATCACAAAGTGTGCCCATGTCTTTATAGTGAGTGATTGATTTCAAAGTTTTAAGGTAAGTCCAAAATATGTTCTGTTAGAGATGTACATAAAGTTCCTCATCCGCATTCATCCCTCTCGGGTTCTTGGTTCGTAATCTGATGATGTATTTGGATTCAAGTTGTCGCAATTTCCTTTGTCGGTCACCCATCCTTTCATTAGTTTCAATAGAGTCAATAGCAAAGAATGACATGTTCATCCAATTTCCTTTCTGGCATGTAAGCATGTGTTTGGCGGTGGCGTACGTTAGATCTCTGTTTTTTACCGCTCTGATATGTTCTAAAATTCGCTTTTTCAGCATGCAGATGGTGCTGCCTATGTAGAGTATGCCGCAATCACATTGGATCACATATATTAAAAATTTCGTTGTACATGTGATTTTTTGATGTATGTGAATGGTTTTGCCTTCTGGGTCTTTGAACGTTCTCATATTTATTCCAATTTTGCAGGCTTTGCAATTGTTGCATTTCCTGAAACCGATTTGTTGTGTTGTAAGCCAGTTTAGTTCTGCAGTTTGGATAGTCTGAAAGTGACTCTTGGTGGTGAGATCTCTGATAGATGGTACTTTCTTGTATGAGATAGATGGTTGTGTTCCAATGATGTTCACTAGATCTTGGTCTTGTTGTAAGACTGGCCAGTATTTCTGAATCATTTGTCTGATTTTGTACGATTCTTTGCTGTATGTGAGTATTAGTCGTGGTGCCGTTGGGTGGATGGTGGTAGGCTGGTTGTCCAATTGTGAGTGTTTCTTCACAAGGATGTCAGTTCTACTCCTAGTTTTTACCCTGTCCATACTTTTCTTGAGGTCTCTCATTTTATAACCTCGTTTTTGTAATCTCTTGGTACACTCAAGAATTTCTTTATTGGCATCTTCATCTTTTGAACAATTTCTTTTCATGCGAATGAATTCACCGTAAGGGATGCTTCTCAATAGAGCTTTTGGATGGAAGCTGTCTGCATGCAGAATACTGTTGGTGGCAGTTTTTTTCCTGAAGAGAGTAGTTTCAATTTGATCGTTCTCAATGTATACTGATATATCAAGGAAATCAATTTTGTGACGGCTTGTATTACACGTAAAGGAGAGTCCAATATCGTTATTATTTAGTGTATTGAAGTATTGCATGAATTCATCTTTATTTCCATTCCAAATCAGGAACAGATCGTCGATGTACCGCGACCACAAAACAATTTTGTCTAGTGCCCCGTTGTTCTGTGGGCCCCATGCTATTTCCTTCTCCCACCACCCCATTGTGAGGTTAGCATAATTGGGCGAGAAGGAAATTCCCATGGCACAACCACATAGTTGGTGGTATAGTTGGTGATTGAAAAAATATATTGTTGTTTAAACATATTTCAATCATGGTAAGTAACATGGCTGAGTGATCCAATTCATGTATACTCCTTTGTCTCAGAAAATATGCACAGGCACTTAGGCCAATGGTGTGTTCTATTGATGTGTACAGTGACACTACATCTATGGTTGCCATAAGATAATTAAGGTTCCATGATGTGTTGGCAATAATCCGTAGAAAGTCACTTGTGTCTTGAATATACGAAGGAAGGTTCTTCAGCAAAGGTGCAAGGTACCGGTCTATGTATGATGAGATGTTTTCATATATTGAATCATAGGATGATACAATTGGTCTCCCTGGTGGTTTTATCAGTGTCTTATGAATCTTTGGCAGGAAATGTATAGTAGGGATTGTTGGATTTGGGGATTCTTCAGGGCCCAATCCGCGCACTTGACACACCATTCACTACGGTGCCGTGCACGGTAGATGCGTGGCAGCGTATACTACGTCGTCTGGCGCTCAGCTTTATGTATGCTCCGACGTTGCCGCTGGTTTATCACCCGGACCTGTCACTGTTGCAGGAGGGCGGTTTCCAGGGGCTGTGTGCTAAAATAAAAATTCGACATTGGGGTGACCTCTTCGCTAGTGGTCGGTTCAAGACGAAAGAGCAGTTGTTTGGTGGATATCAGCCTTCTCCGCTGGATGTCTTTTACTATATCCGGCTGCGACAGGGGCTGCGGAAGATTTTGCCGTGCTTCCCGGAGGAACCCGTTATAGTGAGGCCTCTACAGGTCCTGCTTACGTCTACGGATGGTAGGCATTTAGTCTCTCAACTATACACCAGTATTCGGGCGCACAGTGGAAGTTTGGACTGTAGGGCCCTCCAGCAGTGGAGTATTGAGCTAGGCAGGGACATAACGGAGGAGCAATGGACGTATTGTTGTGAGCTCACCTCCCAGATCTCCGCCAGTAGCCGACTGCGTATTATCCATTACAAGTTCTTGCAGAGAATGTATTATACGCCAGTTAAAAAGCTTAGATTTCGACTATCGGACAATGACAGGTGTGAGAGGTGCCAGGCGGAAGGAGCAGATTTCTTGCATTTGGCGTGGGTGTGTCCGAGAGTGGCAGATTACTGGGTGCAGGTGCATACAGCATTGACGGCTATGTTGGGGGATACGGTGGAGTTAGACCCGCTTATGATGCTGTTGGGTTATACGGTATCGATACCGAAGATGAACCGCAAATTGGGGAACATTGCAATATTGTTGGCGAAGCGGAGAGTTGCATGTCGGTGGGGCAGAGGGCGCGCACCGAAATTTAAGGAATGGATGGGGGATCTCTTGTACTGCCAGGAGCAGAGTACTATATACGCTGAAACGCAACCATTGGCTAGCAGAGCTAGTGACATTTGGGGCCCGTTTAAAGAGTACTTGGCGGCATATACCGCCTCTGCAGCGGGGGAGAACTAGGTACAGGGGGTTGCTGACTCAGGGGCTGTAGGGGTCAATTAGGGTGGGTCTGATTGTTGATCCCTCAGTAGTGCAGGGCCAGTGGGCTGCTGCGGGGGGTTCTGCTTCTGGACACTCACACCTCCGACATGCAGGTAGCGTGCATGGATGCTGCGCCTTATGGACATGGTGCTCAGCTTGTTGCCCGGGGTTTATGGAGCATTTCACAATTTCACTGCTAAGTTTGATCAACAGGTATTTGCCGCCGGACCTCCGGGTTGTCGGCCACATGGCTGTGTATAGGATGGTGAAATATGTGGGGAAAAGTTATTTGAGCCAGCCCGTGAGGTTGTAGGCGTGAGATGTATAAATGTGTAAGATGTTAATTAAGGTTTTGGAACTTTAAAAAAAAAAAAAAAAGGGATTGTTGGATTTTCTTTCAGTAGAAATTTTTTCTCCTCAATGTTAAGTAAATTGTGTTTGTGCCAATCATTAAGGTGTTTCTTTATCTCATGAAGCATTTTGTATATTGGATTGTTTGTAAGCTTGGTGTATTTATGAATGTCACTAAATTGTCGATGTGCTTCTTCTACATAATCACTGGTGTTAAGGATCATGATATTTCCGCCCTTGTCTGCGGGCTTTATAATAATATTGGGATTTTTTGCCAAATTCCGAATTGCTTGATTTTCTTTTCTGGAGATATTTTCCCTGATTTTATTGTTCCTTATTTTGTCAATTTTGTCGATTTCATTCATTATTATTTCCGAAAAGGAATCAATTTTATTACCTGGTGATAGCTGTGGGCTATATTTGGATTTTTGTTTTAGGCCGCTTGGTTCGTGTTGTTTAGTATCAATTCCAAGGTGTTGGAGAATTTCCACTTCAGTGGTTTGGTCGTTTTCCGAATCATTTGCCAGGTCATATAGATTTTTTAGATGAGGGATTTCCTCTATTGTAAGTGAGTCTCTCTGAGTTTGCTTAGTGCCTTCTTGTGCCTCTATGTTTTGGGTGTTTTGTTTCTTTAATGCATGTATTTTGGTGAGTTTAAGTTTTCGCACAAATTTATATATGTCAATTTTGGTGGTAGTATAGTCAAGATGTTTCTGTGGGCAGAAAGATAGGCCTTTGTTAAGGATTCGGTGTTCAGTATCCGTAAGTACATAATCCGATAGATTGATTATTAGATTATTCATGTCTGGTTCCTCTTCGTGCGGTTCCTGAGTCTGTATGTTCTTTTTTCGTTTGGATCTCCGGGTTTTCCTGAGGCTTCTGAAAACTTTATATTGCCTCTTCCATACCCTCTGCCTCGTCCTCTGCCTCTGCCTCGTCCCCGAGTCCGGGATAGATTCTGGTCCAGGTTGACGAGGAGCATTTCCTCTAAAAAAGTAGTATTAGTAGGTATAATGGTACTGGAGATTGTTTCATTTTCGCTACCACTTACATCTGATTCTGTTTCGATGTCAGTTGAGGATTGTGCGGGTCGTGTGGCTTGATTCATTTTCAGTACGTCAAACCTTTTGGCAAATGTAAGTATTCTGCCTTGTTTATAATCAGCTTCGTCGCGAGCAAACTTTCTCTTTTTTCGTTGTTCAATTTCATCTTCATACCTCTCTAAGCGGTCTTCCATTTCTTTCCGTAATTTATCAGTATCTTCCTTATTGTTTGTAGAAATTTTAGCTTCCAATTCTTGGATTTGGTTATGTATCTCCTCAAGATCCTTTTCAGCGTATTTTATAAGGATGCGCATCATGTTC
The DNA here is from genome assembly GCF_964204655.1 of Triturus cristatus. NCBI lineage: Eukaryota > Metazoa > Chordata > Amphibia > Caudata > Salamandridae > Triturus > Triturus cristatus. The sequence continues at coordinate 461,963,296 of NC_140587.1, read as the reverse complement.
TGACTGCATGCTGTATTGTTTGCTCCCCACTCCTCAAGCATGTCAGTTCTTGTTTCTGGGTGTGTGGGCATTGTAAAAATTCTCAGCCCGCGTGGAATTCGATTGATTTCAAGATACTTTTGTAGTGCGAGTGCTTCCCAGCTTTTACTTATTTCCCGCTTATATTGTTTCTCAATTGAAAGAAACGTTACAGGAAGTAATACCACCTACCGTGAACAAGGCCGACAAGGCTGAAACGCGTTGGTGTAACAGACGGGAATTCTGTTAAACAATAAATCCTGACAAGGTTCCAGAGTGCGAGTGTCCTTTGTTTGAAAAAAATATATATATATATATATATATTACCTACTGGCGGTCGCCAGTAGGTAGTTATAGTTAGGACCACGTTTCCATAGGAAAACCGCAACATTCTATTTTGAATAACTTTGGCGCCGGACGACGAATCCTCGCGAAATTTTCAAAATAGGTGGGGCGCTACGCTCCGCTCCTACCCTGAAAGTCTCGGGGGGATTCGTCAAGCGGGGGCTGAGATAAAAGGGGGGTCCCAAAACGCGTTTTTCCCATGCATTTTTCCATAGGACCTTTAGACACAGCTACAGCCCGAACGGCTGAACAGAGTTCCTTGAAATTTGGCAGAGAGGTAGTCCTCAGGTCAAGGAAGTGCCTTTTGTAGGTCTGGTGTAAATCTGTTCAGTAGTTTCTGAGAAAATAGCCTTTAAATCAATATATATATCTGAGCCAGCTTACGGTGCGCTTACGGTGCGCTTACCGTACGCGTACGGTGACGTGCGCGAGCGCGTTTCTGATTGGCCGTTAGATCTTAGTAAACATTCGAATCGGTCGAAACCAGGAAGCGGCGGCTGCCATTTTCTCCCTCGCACTCTGACAGGGGATTGAAAAAGAAAGGGCACAAACATGTAAAGGGGCTGTTTAGACAGCTCCCAAGCACCTAGCCATGTTGAGGGAGTCCCCAACGATCCCCCAAGGCAAAAAAGGCAATTTTAATATTTTCGAAAATTTCGCCGATTACGCTTACCGTACGCGTACGGTAAAAAATATTAAAAAAAATAAAAAAGTATCCACACTCTCCCCACCCCATGTGCAAATGGTGGCCGAAGTGCACCATTTGTGCATGGCATATTACATCTAAGAAAAACTAATATATTATCTGTCACAACAATGCTCATCATATGTCCTCCATGTGCGCACGGTGCGCGAAGCATCGTGCGTTCATGGCCCATCTAGCGTAACGTGGGCACGAGGTGCGCGAAGCGCACCGCATGCTCACTGTGCGCGCACGAACTGCGTTAAGTGGGCGCGCACGCCACGAATGGCGTAAAGTAACTTAGCATTTAAAAAAACGTACAAATTCACTGAAAAAACCATAGGTTTCACACACGTTATAGTTAGGAATTAGCATTTAAAAAACCTTGCAAATTCACTGATAAAACCATAGGTTTCACACATGTTATAGTTAGCTGGACATTTTACTGATAAAAAACCAATGAAATTCCACGTTATAGTTAGTGCAGGCAACTATAACTCACGCAACCACAATCCTCTGCTGATGACATATGTGTCTTTATGAAAAAAAAATATTTGTAATATATGTATAGCTAAAATTTAATGGAAGAAGACATGGGCAAATAAGTGTCTAAATACAGTATTAGCATCAGCAGAGGATTGCGGTTGCGTGAGTTATAGTTGCCTGCACTAACTATAACGTGGAATTTCACGATGTTCTATATGCTAATAGAGCTGGCTCTTCAAGTGTGTGACTCACTCAGAGGTAATAATGTATATACAATTGTAAACGCACGCATGAACTTACTAAAAGGAGATGTTTTACCTGTACAACCGACTTAATGCCCCATAATGCATCCGGGGAAAGCGTAAGATCCACACGCCCATGGAGGGTGGGCATGTTTAATAAATACCGGAAATGAAATGTGCAGGCTTCAGGTGTGCCGTTTTTTGCCCAGGAAGAAGGGGCTTGAGGCCCTGAAACGCGTGGGCAGCATGAAAAGAAACACGCATTTGAAAGGCTGACTGCATTTACTAAGCTGGATGGCAGAGCATCGTGAGTGATCCTCCAAGCTTCAGGGCAATTTGTTTATTTATATATATATATATATATATATATATATATATATATATATATATATATATATATATATATATATATATATATATATATATATATATATATATATATATATATATATATATAGGCCCACTTGGGCAAGACACCTGACATTCCTTAGATGCATTGTGCAAATAAGGCTGAGTGACGTAGAATGTTGTTCCCGTTTTTGTTGACATTCACCAGTGGCATTTATGTCTATAACTGGTGTCCTCGACATACGATCAAAATGATTATGCTTACCATTTAAGGTGTCATTGGTTTCAATGAGCATAACATTTTAACAGAGGTAGACTGTTTTTAGCATTTTATACGATATTTTATCAATGCTATGCTTCTATCCATACACATGTATATTTATATATTTATTTATGTATTTATATATTTATTGGTGTATATTTACTTTGTCTGGCAACTCTTTTGCACTTTGATATTATATCACAGTACTGTATTATATTGCGTTGTTTGTACAAACGTGGGTACACCCTGCAGTTGTGGGGGTTATCTGTCCTCTATGTCCATGAAACGAGGTGGGAGTGTTTTGCACACACGTCTTTGACGCACTAGCACTTTAAAAACTGAAAAAAAACTGACTCTCAGTATACCATGTGATCAAGGCCTCCGCGAGGCTGAAACGCGTGATGGCGATGGTGTATGGGCTTGAAACAATAAATCTTTGAAAAAGAGCACACTAACCTGGGTCTATCTTCGTCTTTTCGAATTGCAAGTCGACGGAGCAATGGAAATATATATATATATATATATATATTACCTACTGGCGGTCGCCAGTAGGCAGATATAGTTAGGACCTATTTGAATGGATTTACACCATTTAAGCAAAAGGCACGAGTCTGCAGTCCGGGCTGTAGCTGCGGCAAAAGATCCTATGGGAAAATGCATGGGGAAAATGCGTTTTGGGACCCCCCTTTTTTCTCGGCCCCCGCTTGACGAATCACCGTGAAACTTTCAGGATAGGAGCAGACCGGAGATGGCCAAAAGTTTTGAAAATTTTGCAAAGATTCGTCAATCAGCGCCAAAGTTATTCCAAATAGAATGTTGCGGATTTCCTAGGGATAATAGGACCTAACTATCACTACCTACTGGCGACCGCCAGTAGGTAATATATATATATATATCTGCAACATTCTATTTGGAATAACTTTGGCGCCGATTGACAAATCTTCGCAAAATTTTCACAACTTTTGTCTAGCTCCGGTCCGCTCCTATCCTGAAAGTGTCACGGTAATTCGTGAAGCGGGGGGCGAGAAAAAAGGGGGGTCCCAAAACGCATTTTCCCCATGCATTTTCAAATAGGACTTTTAGCCGCAGCTACAGCCCGAACTGCTGAACGGAATTACACCAAATTTTGCAAAGAGGTAGTCCTCAGTTCAGACTCATGCCTTTTGCTTAAAAAGTGTAAATCCATTCAGTAGTTCCTGAGAAAATTACAGTTAAAAGTACATATATATCTATGTTAAATCAATGAGGACATTGTTCCATGTTGGCGGTGAAACAACATTAATGATCACCTGCTCAACAAAAAAGCGAAGGAGAGAGAAAGAGTGTAGAGGGGGAGGGGAGGTAGAGGGGAGGTGAAAAGAGGCAGAGAGAACTATCCCCAGTGTCAAGGATCCAATCCCGAAGGGGAGGACTCAATATAGCCTCTTGTTGGCCCTCACACACCCCGAAGGATGTCTTGCTAAATCATTGGGCTTGTTGTTGCTCCTCGTCGGGCCGGCGCTGCAATGCCCGACGGTCCCCCGAGGGGTCTCTTTATCGGAGGTCTTTTAAAGAGAAAAGCCGATAGGTGAGTGCAAGTGTGTGGGCTTAAAAAATGGTGATGAATCCACAAGGTAGGTGATTGCGTGCGTGCAAAGTGTGTGAATAAAAATGCCTAGGGGTGTCCAAAAAGCGCTACTTTAATGTTATGGGGCCCCTGGCAAATTAAAAAGACCGGTAGGTCAAGGAGTCACTATTGAGCGCAAGGTGCTAGTGTGACTTATAAAAAGGTCAATGAAGCAAAGCAGATTGCTTTTCCACATGGGGAGCAGCATGTTAGCTGCTCCCCATGTGGAAAAGCAATGCCGGCTTCCGCAGGACGCGGGGAGCCGGCTGGGACCGTGAGGGGATTGGGGACCCCCCCACGGCCCCCAACGAAGAGGGCCAGCCCCGGGGATGGGGTCCCCGAGGCTAGTAGTAGCCCGGGAGGGGGGCCACCTGGCCCCCCTCCCAAAAAATAAAAAAAAAAGGCACAAGAAAAAAACGGCCCCTGCGGATGGGGTCCCCGGGGCCATAAGTGGCCACAGGAGGGGGGCAAGGCAGCCCCCTCCAAAATAAAATTTGTTTAAAAAAAAGGGCCATGCCCAGGGAATGGGTCCCCGGGGCAAATTATGGCTTCGGGAGGAGGGCCACACGGCCCCCTTCCCGATTTAAAAAAAAATAAATAAAAATTGGGGCAGGCCCTGGAGGATGGGGTCCCCAGGGCAAATAAATTAGAAATAGAAGGGGGGCTACACAGCCCCCCTTCTAAAAAATTTTTTTTTTTAAAAGACGGGATTGGGCCGGAGGCCATGCCCCCTCCTTGCACCACTCTGCAAACGCGCCCCCTGGCACGTTTCCATAGGGGGAACTAATTCCCCTTGAATACTGGGCGTCCCTGGGGGCCAACTAGCCCACCAGGAACCTCCAGTATGCACCAGGGGGCTGCTTTGCAGAGAGGTGTAATGAGGCCACGCCCCTTTTACACCTCTGCAACGTAGCTCCGTGGCGCTTACTGGAGGTACCCGGTGGGCTAGTTGGCCGCCAGGGGACCTCAGGATTCAAGGGGACTTAATCCCCCAACTTAAAACACGCCACGGGGCGTGTTTGCACAGTGGTGAAGGTAGGGGGCGGGGCCTGAGGTGATGTGTGTGTAAACACTCCCTGTGGCGTGTTTTAAGTTGGGAAATTAATTCCTCTTCAATCCAGAGGTCCCCCCCTAGGGGCCAACTGGCGCACCAGGTACCTCCGGGAAGCGCCACGGAGCTGCATTGCAGAGTGTTGTAAAAAGGGGCGTGGCCTCTGAACACCTCTCTGCAACGCAGCTTCCTGGGGCATACTGGAGGTACCTGATGGGCTAGTTAGCCCCCAGGGGACCGCAGGATTGAAGAGGAATTAATTCCCCAACTTAAAACGCGCCACAGGGCGTTTGCACACGTCACCTCAGGCCCCGCCCCCTTCCTTCACCATTGTACAAATATTCCTCTAAAATCTGCCTAAATACGAATTCCGATTTACTCACCTGTTATCAGGAGAGAACCCAGTGTTGCATCTTTTAGCCCAGCACTGACCCTGAAAAGTAATTCTAAGCGTACTTACCAGTAACTTGTATTTCCATCCATAGGAATCCATTGTGTGGTTTTCACCAGAAAAGTTTCTAAGTGTCCATTTTTGAAACGTACAAATATTCCTCTAAAATCAGCCGAACTACGAATTCCAATTTACTCACCTGTTACCAGGAGAGAACCCAGTGCTGCATCTTTTAGCCCAGCACTGACCCTGAAAAGTAATTGTAAGCGTACTTACTAGTAACTTGTATTTCCATCCATAGGAATCCATTGTGTGGTTTTCACCAGAAAAGTTTCTAAGTGTCCATTTTTGAAACGTACAAATATTCCTCTAAAATCAGCTGAACTACGAATTCCAATTTACTCACCTGTTATCAGGAGAGAACCCAGTGCTGCATCTTTTAGCCCAGCACTGACCCTGAAAAGTAATTCTAAGCGTACTTACCAGTAACTTGTATTTCCATCCATAGGAATCCATTGTGTGGTTTTCACCAGAAAAGTTTTTAAGTGTCCATTTTTGAAAAGTACAAATATTCCTCTAAAATCAGCCGAACTACGAATTCCGATTTACTCACCTGTTATCAGGAGAGAACCCAGTGCTGCATCTTTTAGCCCAGCACTGACCCTGAAAAGTAATTCTAAGCGTACTTACCAGTAACTTGTATTTCCTTCCATAGGAATCCATTGTGTGGTTTTCAGCAGAAAAGTTTCAAAGTGTCTATTTTCACAAACTAAAATTATTCCTTAAAAATCGCCGGTATGACTTAAACGCATTCTTTCAACTGTTTACAGGCGATGCACCAGTGCTGGATCCAGGATCCACCACTGAGTAAGAAAAAGTGATGATTACACTACTTACCTGCTAAGTGAATTTTCTACCATAGGGTAACATTGACTGGTTTCCCTTGAAAATTCTTCTGTGTGTGGAGTTTTGGAACTTTAAAATATTCCTATAAAATCAGCGGAGCTACAAACTCCGATTTACTCACCTATTATCAGGAGAGACCTCAGTGCATCATCTTTTAGCCCAGCTCTGACCCTGAAAAGTAATTCTAACCGTACTTACCAGTAACTTGTATTTCCTTCCATTGGAATCCATTGTCTGGTTTTCAGCAGAAAAGTTTTTAAGTGTCTATTTTCACAAACTAAAAATATTCCTTAAAACTCATCTGTATGACTTAAACGCATTCTTTCAACTGTTTACAGGAGATGCACCAGTGCTGGATCCAGGATCCACCACTGAGTAAGAAAAAGTGACGATAACACTACTTACCTGCTAAGTGAATTTCCTGCCATAGGATAACATTGGTGATTCTATGTGAAAACATTTATAAGTGTCAACTTTTAAAATACAATAATATTCCTTAAAAATCAATACTGTTACCAAAACGCCTTTACTCAACTGTTTACAAGAGATATCCAAGGACTGTGGTTAGAAAAGTAATCCATAAAGTAACTAACTGCATTTAACTAGAAATTCACATTGAGCTCAATGTTGCATTGTGTTTGAAATTGTGTTGCCCATTGCAACAACTGTAACTACTGTACTTAAAAGTCTATTGCCTATTTGCAAAGTATTTAAACTAAAGTAATTCATTCTGAGAAAGTATATTTTGTAATGTAATGTATAATGTAATTATAATGTAATTTAAAAAATAAAATATCTAAAAATAAATAGTTTTAAAAAAATGTAGGAAATCAGTATCATAAAAATCAATATAACAATTAATACATTTAAAAATTGTCATTTACAAAACCTTTGAAATTCACAGAAAAAAACATAGGTTTCAGGCACGTTATAGTTCGGGATTAGCATTTAAAAAACCTTAGAAATTCACTGAAAAAACCATAAGTTTCTGGTGCGTTATAGTTAGTTGGACAATTCTCTCGTACAAAACCATTGAAATTCCCCCGTTATAGTTAGTTCAGCTAACTATAACTCGAGTGCCCGCAATGCACTGCTGATGACGTCACATATTACATCACTCATGATATGGTCTGGGACATCACTGATGATATCTCAAATGACATCACTGATGACATCACTGATTACATCATCCTTGTGATAGAGTGGCAGACCTCCTCTCACCATAATAGAACCTTTGATACTCACACTCAAAAATAGAAACTAACATTTTCAAATGAATGGACAGAGCAATACCACTTACAACACACCGATTCAGTAATTCCAAGATCTACACACATATCCACTCATTTACCAACAGTCCTATACAGTCACTCATACATGTACTCACTCATCATATGTACTTATACACCTATACATCCTGTTACACACTGACACTCATCCATAGAGTTACTCACACACATAGTCACACATGCAAACAAAGTATCAAACATCCATTAAATTGCATATATAGTTATACACACACCACCACACTTACTGCTACAGAAACTTACACATACTTACTCTCTTAAGCAATCACTTATAGAAACACAGGCTAATTTATACAGGAACTCTTCCAATCTCTCACTCTCACATATACTCACTTATATACACCAATACTCACAGATACTAGTTTAAAACATATGTAGTTACTCATAAAGACACTATTGAGTCATTCACTCACTAACACACCCATACACACACTCATCCACACATACAGTGCTGCACACATGCTGTCTTCAACATATACAAACAGTGAGTCACTCATTCATGCATCTATGCACTATGTGATACCCCCCACCGAACCATATAGACACTCAGACACTCATACTGATACTCAAAAAACCAACTAATAACCTAGATAGACACTCATGTAGCTACTCAACAACCCATGCAGCCACTTATACACAACGTTAGAGACTGATACAGATATTTACATATTTAAAGATTACTTACTAACCCATGTATTCACTAAGATACACTTAATCAGTCAGTTATTGAATCAATTTTCCCCCCAAAAATTCATCCATTTAGACACTTATATACCCATTTATTCTTCCATCGACCTTGAGATATACATATATAAAACATATTTGATTTTCAGAAAAACACACATTCACTGGATTATGTCATCAGTGATGTCATCAGTGATGTCATTTGAGATGTCATCAGTGATGTCATGAGTGATGTCACTGACCATGTCATGAGTGATGTAATATGTGACGTCATCAGCAGTGCATTGCGGGCGCGCGAGTTATAGTTAGCTGAACTTACTATAACTGAAGAATTTCAATGATTTTGTACAAATGAAAAGTCCAGCTAACTATAACGCCCCTGAAACCTATGGTTTTTTCAGTGAATATATATATATATATATATATATATATGCCACCACTCCCGCCTTCTGAGTAAAAACGGGTCTGACACTTGCTTGGGCTGCACTTTGGAGATTTAATGCCACCATTAAAGCACTTTTAAATCACGCGATGTCCTCTCACAGCTCCTGGCGACGCGTTTCGGCGGATGCCTTCCTCAATGCCGGTTGTATGCTGGAAAGTTCAAAATTGAAAGAAGTTCGCGGGTAGTCCATTTAAACCATATAAATATATATATATAAATATAATATATATTTCACTAAAAACAAAGGTTAAAGTGAAATTATACTTAGGGGAAGATTTCAGTTTAAATGTCACATTTTAAACTAACAAAACAGACATTCACCAGGTATCAGTGCTTAATTTGAGCTAGTGGTTGCCAGCAATCATTTTGGGGTCCGCCACTTATTTTTTTTCATCAAAAATTTCTAAAACAGATGAAAGGGAATAGCATACAAATGAGAAAGAAGGTCGAAGAGAAAGACAGAAAACCTGTCTCAAAAGAAGAAAACAGGAACCTGCAAGAGTGAAGTAAACAGACAGGGAGTGTCTGGTAGTGGATTAGAGTGGCATGAGGTGGACTAAAGACTGCTCAACTTTGGTAATCGGCGCACTGACATTTAAAAGCTCCAGCCAAGGTCTTCTGAGCACAGCTTTGAGCACCAGCACTTATGGTAAACTGAGGTAACATTAACTCACACCTCCACCATGCACAGTGTTGCCATCAATGATGTCATTTCAGATGTGATGTGATCAGTGATGTAATATACAATGTTATGGATCATATCATGAGTGATGTTATATGTGTGTATTGCAAGGGAGGGAGTGCAGCCAGGCGCTGCACTCAACCCCTTGGACATTGCCTCCGCCCTGCCGAACATAGCCTTTTACTGTTGGCAGAGTGAGTTAGCCTTGAAACAAACCACTCCCATGAGGCCAGCCCACCACAGACACTCATAACCCCATTTTTCTATTGTGTATTTTTATCCCACAGGACTCTTGTGGAAGCCAGCATGGCCAATCCTTTCGAAAGGTCCAGGGGTGAAGGGGTCAGGGTACCTATTATTACTCTATTATTTTAAGCTGCATGCTCGTGGGACTCCTGTGGGTCCAACTGTCCAGATATTTATGAACTGTGAACCATCATTTCTCAGAAACTACAGAACAAATTTACACCAAATGAGAGAACGCATGCTTTCTGGGTAAAGGTCCAGGTGATGCCAAATTTGGTGTAATTTCGTTCAGCCATTTGGGCTTTGGCGCTGTTAAAAAATCCCTATGGAAATTGCATGGGGAAATTGGGTTTTGGGAACACACTTTCCTCTCCCCTATACTTACCACTATATAATTAACTACTCAATATTTTGGTTCTTGTTATTTTAGTAGTGCACTGTTTCTGTAGTCAATATTGTGACACACAGCCACATGACAAATAATGTTAACTAATGCTGTGTGGATATCCATGATAGTCTAATGCTTAAGCGAGGCATCAACCCTCTGCCCTACCACAGTGACTGAACAACATTACATTTAACCACCCTCAATTGCTGCCACAATACCTTCACTTAAGGGTAGTACTAGTATGTATAAACTTCCTGGAGACAGGAACGGAATAGGCTGCCACTGATGCAAACACTACTCCTGCTTGGCCTAGATACCATGGACTTAAGGGCCACCCTCACTGCATTATCACTAGCAAATTCAAACTTCTGACGAGGGTGATGAGATTAGTAGTGACTGTGAGGCACATATTAATTCCCTAACCTTCTCCTTTACTTTATAAACATGCTTGTAGTGATTACCAGATAGAAATGCAAGATGTTCACTCTGTGACTCATGAAGAAGCAATACAGATAAGTCTTATGAGTGAACAACACACTCTAAAACCAACAAGCAAACAGCAAGGACAACAAAAGAATACCACCAATGCATCACTACTATTTATTACATGTGCATATACATATTAAAGAGATGGCATGAGAGTGCCTTTTTCATAAAGGTAGCCCACACTTTGTCCCCATCTGAAAAATGTCCACTAGACTTTCACAAATGCTAAGTTAAGCTGAATCATTCAAACCTTTGATGTATTGTGCAGATTGGTTTGGGGGGGGGGGGCAGAGGTGAGAGGAGAACATTATAGGTGAAATACCTGAACTGCAATTTCTCATTATAAATCCCATTAGGAAGCTGGTATATTGTGCTATTAAATGGACAACTAGAGAGGCAGCAGCCACTGGATATGTCCAAATACCATGCACTGTGCTCATTATAAACAGCTGTAGGAGGAGTGGTGGGTGCAGGATGTGACTTAAAGACACATTCCTTGCCCATTAACTATGGCTTGTGAATGTACTCATGTGGCATTTATGGCATATGTAACAAGTGCTGGTTAGAGGTAGTGGTCACACAGCCAATGGCCACGCCTTGTGCCCAATGGCACAATCTTTGGCCATAGCCTATAAGTGGGTGTAGAGTCGGTCCAAAGGGCATGCTCAAAGCTTATTAGATATGGAAAAATTACCTCTGAAATCCTTTCTTCTCTGAAGAGCAAGCAACAGGTGACAGTTTAGCAGGGAAATGGTGCAGAGAACAGAAATGCAGTGTTCCCTCTGGTTCATAATGTACACAATGACAAATGGATACTGGATGTGGGGTAGCTAGCATGTAGCTGGTTCAAAGACTCTTTTTTCAAAAGTCCCACGTGGATGAGGAAAAGACCAACTATTTACAATTTAGGTGGTGTCATTAAGGATTTCACTTGTGATGTGAACTGTGGTGTCATACTTGAAGCCATCAATGAAGATATTTGTGAGACCTTCTGTGACATCCTGTGGAAGGCATACATAGACCTTTTGGCTGGCTGGAGTTTTGTTTGTTATGTTTGCCTAACTCATGGTAACTTGTGAATTTAAGTTGTCATTAGGATTTTAGACCATAGGAATGACAACCCTCTAACTGAGATATTTTTGCAATGGAAATTGGACATGTTTTTTAATAATGTTATTCCTTTAATAAAAGAAATATACATACATGTATATTTATGCATATATGTATGTATATATATTGCAAATCCAATCTGCTTAAAAAATCAAATGCAAGGATTGGCTACAGACACCATTTGAATGTATTCATTTATTAAATCAATGTGTTCACTCTGTCATAATGTGTTTCAGCTGTCACAGCAGTGGCCTTGATCACACACAGCTGGAGCGCCATTTTCTTCCTCATAAATACCGTGCATGAAATAAACAGTGAAAAAAACACTATTTTTGCAGCAGGTCAGAAAGCAGACTTTCACTGAAATTATACAATTTCCATATACAAGTCATAAACAATAAATAAACATATTCTGCTGTTCAAAACATCAGTTCATTGTTGGCACAAAAATTACCCAACAGTGTCAACTACTTGTGTATCAATTCTGCCCGAGGGGGCTTTTACACTTTTTCATTCATTAAATCAAAACTACATTTCAATGTAAATTAATTATTTTCACCAGTTAGGATCAGGTCAGCTTTTTAAGGTCTGCCTCACATGCTTTGAGTAAATACAATAAGTACATGAATTAGTTCCAGTAATGCTGTATTCTTTGCTTATACTCTGGGGGAGACGGAAGCAGTAGGAGGAACAGACAGGCCCTTATGCGCTGTAAGATTCTTTTATATACATTAAGCATTGTTCTATTCACATATTTAAGGTTGCAACTGCAGGTCAAGATATACACTGCATGATCTGTTTTGCAGTTCTAGGCTCCACCAATCTCACGGGGTATATTATGGAATGGAGTCATATATTTAGTAGTGTTGACTGTTTCTGGCAAGCCTTGCACTTGCTGCACTTGCAAAACCCTTTGGTTCGTTGTAACCACGTATTGTGTGGTGTCACCTTAGGGCTGCTCCTTACTAAGGTATCTCCCATAGAGAATGCTTTCCGAACGTTATGGATCGATTTCTTGGGATCAAAGATCCTATCACTGAATCCCCTTTTATTAGATGCCAATGCTTATGAACTATTGTTATAAGGGATTTCCCTTAATTGCTGTAAGTTTCAATCTGTTTGATAACTGCATTGATCCTGTTACCCCATGTCTTGGTATTGTTGCCAAACAACACGGATTCTCTCTTCCTTTGACTGACCACAACCTTAGTTTCTAGCAGATCTCCTGTATACCACAGTGCTCTGAACCTAGTTATCTTTTCTTGTTGACACTTATTACAACTTCTTCACCACTACAATTCCATCTGATTCGTATCGTCTCCCTAAAGGGGATGCTAGCTTTCAAATGTTTTGGCTGTAAGCTAGTCTCATGCAGTGTTGTGTTACAAGCAGCCTCTTTTCTAAATAATTTTGTTTCAATGCTGCTGCCTTCAACAAAAACCTTTACATCTAAGAAATTGATTTTTATGTGACTAATTTGACTCGTGAAGTGTAGGTTCCAGGAGTTGTTATTGATGCCATTCAAAAATAAATTGACACTCTCTATGGAGCCCCTCCAAATGAGAAACAGTTTATCAATAAATCATGTCCACAGTATCAAATGTTTTTTCCATGCACATTTGTAGTCATTGAAGAGCACTTGTTCCTCCTACCAGCCCATATGCAAACAGGCATAGTTGGGGCAAAACAGGGGCCCATCTCTGTACTCATCAATTGATGGAATACTTCATTGTTAAACATAAAATAATTATTTTCCAGGCACCACTTAATCATTGACAGCAACATTTGGGTAATCTTGTATAAACTCAAAGGCCGACCCTTAAGAAAGTGCTGTACTGCATGCAACCCATCTTGATGAAATATGCTATGTAATGTGGTATGCCTAATGTCATTAACAAGTAATCATCAAGCCACGAGATGTCATATATTCTTTTGAGGAAATATCCCGTTTCTTTAATATATGACAGCAAGTTCCTAACATGATCTTGCAAAAAAAGATCAATGTACAATCTTTGCACTCCATCCATGATCAAGTCATTGAACACATCAATTAAATATTTTGAAGTCACTGGGAGAAATGATGATGCCAGTTTAAAGGCCATAAATGCATTGTTTCAATTATGTTAGGGGTTCCATGAGGTCAAAGATTCCTTTTCCAGCTTCTTCAATTCTTTCATCAGTTGATGTGGTGGTCCCCAGGGCCTGGGGGTCTGTGCAGCCCCCGGCACATTATTCAATGTTGCCCTTGGGAGGTGGTGTTCCCTGGGGCATATCAAAGACCCAAGAGGAGGGCCCGCGTGGCCCCCCTCCATTGTTAGAAAGGTGAGGTGGTGATCCCCAGGACTCTTAGGAGCAGGGAGAGGGGGGTCTGTGGGGTTCCCATCTAATATTTAAATAAAGTCCAAGGGAGGTGGTGATCCCAAGTCTAAAAACAGCCCTAGGACGGGGGCTGTAATGAAGCACCCTCTCTGTCAAAGCAATGTTTTCATCTGTTTCACTGCACACATATTTGTCTACAGGGAAACAGATGAAAACTCTACTTTATGCAAGCTGGAGCTGTTTCACTATTCCAGCTTGAAGAAACTAGAGTTATGTTTGCTTTTACTCGGTGGGAGCTGTCAGCATCCACCAAGCAAAAGCAAACAGGTATGTCCTGGGGGTGTGCACCTTAAGACATAGCAGGAGTCTGCCCTGGCGGTGGTGGTTCCCAGGGCCATCCATGGCTCCATGAGGGCGCCACTCAGCCCCCTCCAACATACAATATGGCACCAGGGAGGTGGTGGTCCCCAGGGGTTTGCAACTGACCCCCCCTACATTAATTTATCTCAATCCTGGGAAGGTGGCAGTCCCCTGCACTGCAGGGCGGCCACGGACACGGACACCCATGATTTAATTTGTTAATTATCCGTGAGAGGTGGCTGTTCCCAGGGCTGTTGGGGAGGCCGTATGGCTCCCCTGCATTAATATACATATGCGTGGGGAGGTCGCAGTCCCTGGGGCTGCAGACGGGCCCATTGGGCTCGCTCACACACAAATTACAAAGTACCCCTGGCAGGTGGCGGGCCATGGGGCTGCAGGTTGGGCACGCTGGCTCCATTACATTATTTTACATATGCCCCAGGGAGGTGGCAGTCCCTGGGGCTGTGGGCGGGCCCAGTGGGCTTACCCGCACACATAATTCAAAGTGCCTCATGATGGTGGTGGTGGTCCCCGGGGCTGCGCTGTCCCCTGGGCTGCGAGGGGTCTGCGATGTCCCCTCAAATTAATTTGCTTATGCCCCGGAGAGGTGGCGGTCCCCGAGGCTGCGGGCGAGTTTAGTGGGCCCACCTGCATACACAATAGGAAGTGCCCCGGGGAGGTGGTTGTCCTCTGGGCTTTCATAAGCCCTAGGAGCGGGCCCGTGTTCTGCCCTCCTATTTTTATGATATGCCCCTGGGACCTGGCCTACCCTGGGGTTATTTAAAAGCAAATGTGGTGCCTGAGCTTGTTTTAGTTTAGTTCACAAATATCATGACTTTGCAGCAATTGTTTTGGCCTGTTGGGGTCTCTCTGGGACCTATGAACTAACTGTATAGTGTCAGGGTATGCCTACCCTGCATTTCCCTGCAAGAGCTTGTCTTTGTTCATGAATAATTGCGGTGTCACCGCAAAATAACCTTGAACACAGATATCACTAACTTTTTCTTCTTAAATTTCTCAAAAAATACTGAAAGGATTTACACAAAAAGCACAATCTGCGTAACCAAATCTACCTCTCTACCAAATTTGGTGTAATTCCGTCCAGCAGTTTGAGCTATAATCATGTTGACAGGTCCTATGGGAATTAAAATTACAAATGCACCCTTTTTTAAACCTCATTTTTATCAGCCCCCAATTCACGAATTGCCCTGAAACATTCTGTGCACAAGAATCAGTCTGCCCTTTTTTGGGGAACATTTTGTGAAGAATCGTCAAACGGCACCAAAGTAACAGGCAAGTCAAAAAATGCTATTCGTATGGAAACATGGTTTGAACTATAACTACCTACTGTAGACTGTCAGTAGGTGTAATATATATATATATATATAAATTCACTGAAAAAACCATAGGTTTCAGGGGTGTTATAGTTAGCTGGACTTTTCACTTGTACAAAACCATTGAAATTCCCCCGTTATAGTTAGTTCAGCTAACTATAACTCGCGTGCCCGCAATGCACTGCTGATGACGTCACATATTACATCACTCATGACATGGTCAGTGACATCACTCATGACATCACTGATGACATCTCAAATGACATCACTGATGACATCACTGATGACATCATCCAGTGAATGTGTGTTTTTCTGAAAATTAAATATGTTTTATATATGTATATCTCAAGGTCGATGGAAGAATAAATGGGTATATAAGTGTCTAAATGGATGATTTGTTTTTGAAAAATTGATTGTGTAACTGACTGATTAAGTGTATCATAGTGAAGACATGGCTTAGTGAGTAATGTTTAAATATGTAAATATCTGTATCAGTATCTCACTTTGTGTATAAGTGGCTGCATGGGTTGGTGAGTAGCTACATGGGTGTCTATATAGGATATTAGTTGGTTTTTTGAGTATCAGTCTGAGTGTCTGCATGGTTCGGTGGAGGGTATTACGTAGTGCATAGGTGCATGAATGAGTGGCTCACTGTTTGTATGTGTTGAACACAGCATGTGTGCAGGACTGTATGGGTGGATGAGTGTGTGTATGGGTGTGTTAGTGAGTGAATGACTGTCTCAATAGTGTCTTTATGAGTAACTACATATGTTTTAAACTAGTATATATGACTATTGGTGTATATATGTGAGTATATGTGAGAGTGAGAGATTGAAAGAGTTCCTGTATGAATAAGTATGTGTTTCTATAAGTGATTGTTTAAAAGACTAAGTATGTGTAAGTTTCCGTAGAAGTAAGTGTGGTGGTGTGTGTATAACTGTATATGCAAGTAAATGTATGTTTGATTCTTTATTAGCATGAGTGACTATGTGTGTGAGTAACTCTATGGATGAGTGGCATTGTGTAACAGGATGTATAGGTGTATGAGTACATATGATGAGTGAGTACATGTATGAGTGACTGTATAGGACTGTTGGTGAATGAGTGGATGTGTATGTGGATCTTAGAATTACTGAAGAGGTTGTTGTAACTGGTATTGGTATGTCCATTGTTTTGAAAATATTAGTCTCTATTTTTGAATGTGTGTATCAAAGGTTATATTAGGGTGAGAGGAGGTCTGCCACTCTATCACAAGGATGATGTCATCAGTGATGTCATTTGAGATGTCATCAGTGATGTCATGAGTGATGTCACTGACCATGTCATGAGTGATGTAATATGTGACGTCATCAGCAGTGCATTGCGGGCGCGCGAGTTATAGTTAGCTGAACTAACTATAACGGGGAATTGCAATGGTTTTGTACAAGTGAAAAGTCCAGCTAACTATAACACCCCTGAAACCTATGGTTTTTTCAGTGAATTTCTGAGGTTTTTTAAATGCTAATTCCTAACTATAACGTGCCTGAAACCTATGGTTTTTTCTGTGAATTTCAAAGGTTTTTTAAATGCTAATATCTAACTATGCCTACAGAGATAGGACATGTGAAGAAAGAAGAAAAAATGCACAGAAAGAAACAAAAGAAGTGCAGAAAGAAGCAACAGAAGTCCTCAAATACGAAGATAAGTGCAGGAAGAAGGATAACGTGCAGAAAGAACAAAAAGAAGAGCAGAAAGAAGCCTTGTTGCAAAATCATCCTGTACCCTCAACTTTTTCAGACGGATACTGGTGGTAACTGAGTCTGACTAACCAGTCCTAGAGCCAGTGCTATGTTAAAAGACACTTAGAATACAGTGAAAACACCTACATACACTAGGGAACATTATGCGTTGGAGTCCCCCTGTGATTAGCATGACCTCCTCTGTAAGCCCCTAGTATATAATAGGGCATGGGGATTAAAACTACCTCTTAAAACAGGCCACAGGGCGTTTTTGCACACGTTAACTCAGGCCCCGTCCCCTCCCTTCACCACTGTGTAAACACGCCCTGTGTCCGTTTTTAGTTGGGAGATTAAGTTCATTTGAATCCTGAGGGTCCCTAGGGTCCAACTAGCCCACTAGGTACCTCCAGTAAGTGCCACAGAGCTGCGTTGCAGAGAGGTGTAAAAAGTGGCACGGCCTGGACCACCTCTCTGCAATGCACCTCAGTGGCGCTTACTGGAAGCACTTGGTGGGCTAGTTAGCCCCCAGGGGCCCTCAGTATTGAAGGGAAATTATATCCCCAATTTAAAACGTGCCATAGTGCGTGTTTGCACACGTCACCTCAGGCCCCGTCCCCTCCCTTCACCACTGTGTAAACGCGCCCTGTGGCTGTTCTAAGTTGAGAGATTAAGTCCCCTTGAATCCTAAGGGTCCCTAGGGTCAAACTAGACCACTAGGTACCTCCAGTAAGCGCCACAGAGCTGCGTTGCAGAGAGGTGTAAAAAGGGGCTTGGCCTCAGAACACCTGTCTGCAGCGCAGCTCCCTGGCGCATACTGGAGATGCCTGTTGGGGGCACGCTTGCAGAGTGCTGCACGGAGGGGGCATGGCCTCTGGCACGATGCCAGTCTTTTATTTATTTTAATTTTTTAAGAAGGGGGGCTGTGTGGTTCCCCTTCTTATTCTAATTTATTGGCCCTGATGATCCCATCCCCCAGGGCCTGTCTCCTAATTATATTTTTTTGACCCCAATCCCCAGGGCCGGCCACTGTTTTTTATTATTTTTAAAAAATATATATTTATAGACACACCTAGGACATGCTGGACAAACCGTACGTACCTATCACCATGACGATTTGCGTGATATTCATTAAAAGGCGACTATGCATGCAATGAATCCACGTGGAATGTATTTACACCACTAGTGAAGCTCTGACATGTCTGATGCCCTACCGTGCCTAATCCCGGTAGACACCCTTGTCGTTTATTTATACAAACATGGGTAGCCATTGACGGGCACATTTAATACACATGCACACCAAGCCATTCAAAGGGGATTCGACAAAAATTTGACCAAAACTATGCAAGAAACCCCCCTCATGGTTAATAAAACACACATCCACTGCCGGATGTGTAATACTTTTTATTTTACTCTCTGGAAAGGGGACGGACATCACTTGAGAGTCACAGCGCGCTCCTGACAGAGCCCAATGCTGTGTTACACCCACCATTGCCTGCCGAGTGCCACACACCTCTGTGTTGTATTCCACTAGCTAGTGCATATGCTATGACACTCTCTAGCCCATGTGCACTGTAACACCACCCCGTGAATATGTCATGCCACACTTGTCTTCGCACGGGTTATATTGCCCCATCTAACGTGCCTTCCTCGATGCCTATGTTATAACGCACAGTGCTATGCCATACATATTACAATCTGGGATCCATATCTTTGTCACAGTGCATATGCAACGTTACACTCCCCAGCACATATTTTATATTACAACTTTAGAGACTAGTTAGGTTACACAACACTGCCCTGTGCATATTACACTCCAAGGCGCATATCGCATAGCACGCGCTAGTGCCTGTGCTATCTCGCGCTCTCCAATGAATCTGTCATTGCGCACAATGTATTGCATATTATATTTCACGCCCGGTTCATCTTATATCACACTTTTTGGTGCATAGTTTATACCATACATTATATCTAGTTTTCATTTTCAATCGTGCTCTCAGGACTATGTTCTATATAACACTGTGTTCACCTACCCTTTTCACGGGCATTACATTTTGCGATAGGGGGTGGAGGGTCAGGGGGTGTTTCTGCCAAGTGAGCCCGGAGTCACAATCACAAACGTCCTCTTCTTCCTGAATAAAAGTGAGATTATGCTGCATACTTGTTCATATTTTAAGTAGTTCGCACAGACACAATGTTTTTAAAACAATAAAGTTCCTAATACCCGCCTTCTCTGAACAGTTAGCTTGCTGCCCCATCCCCCTCCTCCCTATCCTCTGTTGTGTGAATCCTTGGACTAGCCTCCTCCCTCCTGCCATGCATGGTCTGATGTGCTGCCACTGCCCTCAATTTAGTATGATGTACCAGTCCACTCCTCCTGCCCTCCATTGCCCAATTCTATGCCCCATCATTGACCTCCTGCTTAAACTCTGTGCTTAGCTTGCTGCCCCTATTCTCCTTCCCCCTGCCCTCCGATGTCTTTGTGCATGCCCCTGCTCCATCCTTTTTCCCACCATGTCCCATGGACCTGCCACTCCTATCTACTCTGAGTGTTCTGTTGAGCTGCCACTCCCCTCCCACCTGCCTAGCATTGTCAGATGAATGTAACCTGTCCCTGCCACCTCCACCCTGCCTGTCCACATGCCATGCCCCTATCCTCTTCCTCCTGTCCTACATGGTCCATTGTACTGCCACACCCTTCTGCCCTCCCTGGTCTGTTGTGCTGCAACTGCTCCTCCTGCCTGCCCCGTGTGGTCTGTTGTGAGGCCCCTTCCCCTGAACTTTCTTGTCTGTGCACAGGTCCTGACCCTCCCTTCTATCCTCCATCATCCTTTGTGCATGCCCCTGCACCCTCCTTCTTGCCCATCATAGCCATTGTGCTGCCACTAACCCTCCCACTTGCCATGCATGGTCTTCTGTGCTGCCATGGCCCCTCCCACCTTCCCTGTGTGGTCAGTTAGCTGCCCCTGACCCCCTCCCACCTTCCCTCCATGGTCTGTGTGTATGCCATCACAGTCTCACTGTTGCTCTTCATGGTGTGTCTTGCTTCTAGTGCCCATCCTGCCTGACCTCCATGGCTATCTTGCTGCTCCTGCCCTGCCCCCTTACCCCCAGCCCTCTGTTTACATGTGCAGACCCCTACTCCCTCCCTCCTGGCTTGTCTGTTCCATTGTAATGCCCCTGATCCGTCCCTCCTGCCCTTTATGGTCTGTTATGCTGCAGCTTTCTCTCCTGTCTGTCCATTATGGTCAGCTAGCTACCATTGCCTCTTGCCCCTCTGTTCTCTGTTGTCCATGTGCATGGTCCTGTCCCCTCCCTATTGCTTTCTATGGATTGTTGTGCTGCACTCCCGTCCTGCATGCCCTGTGTGGTGTATTGTGCTGCTGCAAACCCTGATGCCTGCCCTGCAGGGTCAGTTTGGTGCACCTCTCCATGTCCCTCCTGTCCTCTGTTATCCAAGTCCATGTCCCTATCCCAGTTCCTTCCATGATCCAATGTACCATACTTGCGAACATTACGAACGTGGTAAGAGGGAGATTTTGAAAAAAAACTGGGGTATTGATTTTCCCCTTTGAGTTACATTGAAAAAGAGGAGATTGTAGACAGGAGACAGATCAAATAAAGCCCATTTGAGCTTAAAAACATTGGACGTTTCCTGGCTGAATCGGGTCTGTTGTCATGTATGGTTGTACTACCATTGCCTCTTCCTTCTGCCCACAATGGTCTATTACATTGCCACAGCCTCTCTTGCAAGTCCTGTATTGTTGGTTTGTTGCCCCTGCCCCCCTTTCCACTGCCCTCCACAGTCTGTTGTGCTTCCACGGCCCTTCCTGCCTGCTCAGTGTGGTTAAATTGTTGCCTTTGCACCCTCCTACCTGCCTTCATTTTTCAGAGTCCGTGCCCCTGGCCTCTGCCTCTCAACAGTATCCTAATGAACAACTAGATTGCTAACATTCTATATTTATTACAAAAGTGTGGAACGCCTGACATCATCTTGATGTAATCAAAACTGTAATACCTAGAGCATTTCCTTTAGAAATTACATATATGAGAGGGTCTTATTGGCATCAAAATTATGGTTAGTGCTCTAAAAGACTAAAATAAGGGCATATTTTCTGAGTTTTCAAATAGCGACAAAGCACTTTTAAATTATTTGTTATCTTTATGTTTTTTTATCCAGTTGACCACTTGATTAAATGTTGCACTTAGGGGAGAGGATGTGGTGTTACTTCCAGAACTGCAGACTTTGCAACTGGGGAACCAGGTTGAAGTTTCTGCTTCAACTCGACATTCTGTGATTCTGGTCAAATCACTTAGTCTCCCCATGTCTACAACCAAAATGAATTTGTTCTTGTGTGATGTAACCAATGCTCATGTAAAGCACTCCAATACCTGACAAGTCTGCACTATATAACACTGCAAAAACACAAAATAATAAGTGTTTTGCACACTTCTGTCATTGGGCTATATTTGGGCTACATCTGAGTGATTTTGGGCTACATTTGGGCTCTTTTGTCTCCGGTGGCCATCTTGGGAGATTTATTTGTTATGAAGTTTCCTAATTTCCTCATGTACTGCAGTCTCCTCAGTTGGAAATGCTTTCAGTTTTTTACTTTGATTCCATCATGAAGGTATTCAGATATGTCACACATTTGCCATAAATTCTGAATGATAGCACTCTAGTTGCTCATTAGATCACTGTAGTAAAACTACTGTTCACCATGGAAGTCTGCTCCTGGTATTAAAAGTGCATGTTTCAGTCTGCATGTCAGAATTTTTTAATGAAATAGAAGAGGATTTGAGAAGTCACTCAAAATGTGCCCTCATTTTCTTTCTTCAGCATTAATCATAATTTCTATGGCAAAATGAACCCCCTCATTGTGTTCCTTTTTAAATTAAATGTTTTAAGTGTTACCAGTTTATTCCAATCAAGATGGCTTCAGGTGTGCCATACTTTTGTCATAATGAAGACAGTAAGCGCTCTAGTTGTTTTTAAGAACATTCTGGGACATTCTGTCATTGGGCTATACTTGGGCTACATCTGGGTGATATTTGGGCTACATTTGGGCTCTTTTGTCTCTGGTGGCCATCTTGGGAGACTTATTTGTTATGAAGTTTCCTAATTTCCTCATTTACTTCAGTCTCCTCAGTAGGAAATACTTTCACTTTTTTACTTTGATTCCATCAAGAAGGCATTCAGATGTGTCACACATTTGCCATAAATTCAGAATGTTAGCACTCTTTTTGCTCATTAGATCACTGTAGTAAAGCTACTGCTCACCAGGGAAAACTGCTGCTGGTATTGAAAGTGCATGTTTCAGTCTGCATGTCAGAATTTTTTAATGAAATACAAGAGGATTTGAGAAGTCACTCAAAATGTGCCCTAATTTTTCTTTCTGCAGCACTAATCATACTTTTTATGGAAAAATGAACCCCCTCATTTTGTTCCTTTTTAAATTAAATGTTTTAAGAGTTACCACTTTAATCCAAGCAAGATGGCTTCAGGTGTGCCATACGTTTATCATAAGTAGGACTGTTAGCGCTCTAGTAGTTCTTTGGGACACTCTGGGAAGCTGCAGTAGAACACAAAGGAATCAACTGACAGTCTCTGCCCTTGTTGGATGTACATGTTTTACTGAGAATGTCAGACTTCATTCTCACATGACTGAGAAAGATAATGTGAATTTACAGAAAATAAGCTCTCAGTTTAGCTTATAGATCACCTTCCAAACCTCTGTGGTAAAAGCATGAGAAAATATTTTTCTCTCAATCATGATATCCCAGCAGAAGGCTTTTTCACATGGTGAAATCACCTTAGAACATACCACAATTCCTAAAATGAGTATGGTACCATCAACAAATGATTTATAATGCAACTAAAGTCTTAAAACCTTCTATTAACTGCAATGCTTTTTAATGAGGTGCTATCATGTATATTGGTCCCAAGATGGCTGCCAACACTTCTAGGATGAAGTGCTGACAGCCAATCAGATCTCAGGATGAGATGTGTGGTTAGGCTCCGCCCACATATATATATGCTTTTAAATGCTATTTTCTCAGGAAATACTGAACAGATTTACACCAGACCTGCAAAAGGCACTTCCTTGACCTTATGGCTACCTCTCTGCCACATTTCAAGTAATTCTGTTCAGCCGTTCGGGCTGTAGCTGTGTCTAAAGGTCCTATGGAAAAATGCATAGGGAAAACGTGTTTTGGGACCCCCCTTTTTTCTCGGCCCCTGCTTGACGAATCACCCCGAGACTTTCAGGGTAGGAGCTGAACGGAGTGCCCCATTAGTTTTGAAAATTTCGCGAGGATTCGTCAACCGGCGCCAAAGTTATTCAAAATAGAATTTTGAGATTTCCTATGGAAACTAGGTTGTAACTATAACTATCTACTGGCGACCGCCAGTAGATAATATATATATATATATATATATATATATATATATATATATATATATATATATATATATATATATATATATATATATATATATTCACCAAAGATGCCCAAGCAGTGAGAGGCGCACTCCTCCAGCTGTTGGTTTACAAAACCTTTATTTCTATGAAATAGCGCTGCAAATCCGAAGTTTGTGTCCATGTGGCCTGACGCGTTTCAAAGCAATCTTGCTTCTTCCTCAGAGGCCGTTTGTCAGCACATCCAGTTCAGGGTTCCCACAGTTCCTCACGTTTCTGCATACATTGATTGGCCTCAGGTGTGCCTTTTCTAGTAATTTTCGACATGCACGCTGGGACTTGTAGTTTCAATACCCCAATTAATCACCTCCAGTGGCTGTGTGCTTGGCAAACCAGTAATGGATTAGTAATCGCCCTCCAGTTAGCGTCGGATTTGAAGTCCTGTTCCTCGCTCTGGCAACAGCTGCGCCGTCCATTAACCAGACAATGCCGGTAAGACGATCCCCAGCACAGTTTAGGGGGCGGTGCGATCTCTCCGCGGCTGGACTTGCCGCGTAATATATTCACCAAAGATGCCCAAGCAGTGAGAGGCGCACTCCTCCAGCTGTTGGTTTACAAAACCCTTATTTCTATGAAACAGCGCTGCAAATCCGAAGTTTGTGTCCATGTGGCCTGACGCGTTTGAAAGCAATCGTGCTTCTTCCTCAGAGGCCGTTTGTCAGCACATCCTGTTCAGGGTTCCCACAGTTCCTCACGTTTCTGCATACATTGATTGGCCTCAGGTGTGCCTTTTCTAGTAATTTTCGACATGCACGCTGGGACTTGTAGTTTCAATTCCCCAATTAGCACGATTGCTTTGAAACGCGTCAGGCCACATGGACACAAACTTCGGATTTGCAGCGCTGTTTCATAGAAATAAAGGTTTTGTAAACCAACAGCTGGAGGAGTGCGCCTCTCACTGCTTGGGCATCTTTGGTGAATGTATATATATATATATATATATATATATATATGTATATATATATATATATATATATATATATCCTCACACGTTCAGTCCGGCGCAATCCTTTCCAGATATAACGAAGGAATCACACAGGAGCCGTGGCCTCTATTTTCAGTGCAGATTTATTGCAGTTTGTGTCTGCAATAAATCTGAGGACGTTTGTGTCTGCAATAAATCTGCACTGAAAATAGAGGCCACGGCTCCTGTGTGATTCCTTCGTTATATCTGGAAAGGATTGCGCCGGACTGAACGTGTGAGAATTTTGGGGGTGGCTACCCCAGCCGTGAGCCCGCCGAATTAGAGGCTCGGGAACAGCTAGAAACTCTGTGTTCATATATATATATATATACACATATATACGTATGTATTCTAGAGAGAGAGAGAGAGAGAGCGGTGCTGCTCCAATTTAGGAAAGAGTTGAAGATAACGCTTAAAAGAACACCTTTCATAATGCATTAGAACGGAGTTCACTAAGCTGCTACATATCCTATCACTTGCTTGCTGACTGTATGCTTGTCTTTGATCCTGCACAGTGCTCTGTTTCTTTTTGGATAAGTTCGTGTTATAGAAATAGCATGAATTGGAAATGCTTAGGAACTTTTGCTTTCTGCTACAGCAACAGCTGCTTAACAGAATTACACCAAACTCAACACGATAAAAGAACATTGTGCAGACTAGGTCCTGTTTTTAGTTTGATTTGAATCAGTTTGATACTTTTTAAATATCTGTATTCCAGAAAGGTGCTGGTTCGATTCATTGGGCTACTTTGATATATCTGTGTCATTAGGCTTGTTGGCCGTTCACAAAATCGCAGTCTTTTTTGGTTGTAACCTTTGTATCACTTTAACTGAGTATTTTTAGGTTCATTTAGTTTTCACATAACACACATTATGTTGTTTTTTGTCTTGGTTACATTGTTCACTGGACGATCACCTATGAATAATCTGTGGCTTCCAGCAAAGACACAGGATGTGGTGTTTGACCATGGCCTGCCCCGATTATGTCAGACCCTGTGCCCAACGGAATTGACATTTGGCATTATGATGCTCCCAGTACTCATCCCTCTGGACCCCATAGTGCACAGCCTTTCACCATGGGCAGCTGATTTTAGAACATAGGGTGTGATAGTTGCCTGTCTGTCAGGTATGTTACTGCAGGTTCTAAGAATAGGATGTAGAGTTTGGGTATGCCCAGCTCCCAGTGTTCTTGTCCCAGAAGCCTGTAACATATTGACTTTGGACATGTGTAGCCAGGCTTTAGGTGCAGGACATGCACAGTCAGATTCTAACAACAGGTTATGCTTTCTGTCATGCCCTACACGCTGCAACCCTATCCCATATCCCAATGTTCATGCCATTGAGCCGTGCAAGCACTTTCCAGGCCCAGAGTCTGCTGAACTGGGTCTTAGAACATGTGAAATGGGACCCTCTGTGCAGGGCACAACCTTTAACTGTGCCATACACATGATGCCTAGTGCCTTCATAGCCCAATAGGAACAGTCTTCGGCAGTGTGAGTGTTATTTAAGTGCATGGTATGGCCTTATACATGCCTTACAGTCGATTACTTTTGTTCTGAGCTTACGTATTTTGACCTCTAGATTAGGGGAGTTTTGTTCAATTCCATGTGCTAAACTTTAAAAAGACAACTGCTTTTAACCTAACATTGGTATAGATAATATTTTTATTAACCCGTTCCGTGCTCATGACGGAACCACTCCGTCATGAGCCACGGGCGCCGTGTGCTCATGACGGAGTGGTTCCGTCATGCTGCGGCCGTTGGCGGCCGCTCCGCCCACGCGGCACTGATTCCCCGCCTGTGCGGGCGATCAATGCGAGTGGGCGGAGTCGTGACGGAACCACTCCGTCATGAGCACAGCGCGCCCGTGGCTCATGACGGAGTGGTTCCGTCACGAGCATGGCGGTGCCGCGCTGACCCCGAACCCCCCCAGCGCCGCGGCGGTATTCGTGCCGCGGCGAAGGGGTTAAACAACTGTTTATTTTAGCATTTCTAGAATGTTTATATATGGTGTGACATAGTGAAGTGAAGCCTTTTACCTCCGGGTGCCCAAAATGAATGGGCGGCTCCTCCACTCGGTAGGAGGAGCATTGACCCACAAACATAAAATGGTAATAACTTTCCATTATTACCATTTTATGTTTGGTTGCAGGCGGACGAATGGATGGGGCTGCTCTGAGAGCAAGGGAGGGGAGGAGTGATGTGCCTGCCCACTCCGAGTTCGCAACGACTGTCTAGTCGCCCACACCACTTATGCGCACTCTGCCTTTTCTCCATGTAGGCTGCATGCAGCCTATATGGAGAAAATGGCCTCCCCATTAGCCCCTGACTGGTCGGCATCCCGACCAATCACAATGCTGCTTGAGCAGCGTTGTGACTGGCTTTGGGGAGGGAGGCTGCCTGCTTCTGCTTCCTGTTCCTGGAGAGAAGAGAAGACGCAGGACCCAGGACCAGGCCAGATCGGTTTAAATATCTTTTATTTTTTTTAAAAATGTTTTAACCTCCGCGTGACTTCCCCCTCCCTCCGTGACCCCACGCCTCCCAACCCGCGAGTCGTGCCGGCCACAACTGCCAAAATGTAATGCGCTTTTAGAAGAGTAACTTTTAAATGTCAGACATGGATTAAAGTCCTTTTTTGATAACTTTTGACTGTATCATGCTATCAAAACTACATTTGAAGTATATAGTTAATACAAAATTAGAATCAAATGTATGTATAGATTTTGACTGCCTATAGGAGTGGACGCATATTTGAATTATTAAATATGGTATGCTTGAAGCTCAGCTTCAATCTTTAATGAGAGACCATTCACACTCTTGGCCTTATTTCTGCCCTTTACACTTAATCTCTCTTATAGCTAAGCGAACAAGCACCCGAATTCTGAATGAAGTATAATTAATAGCCAGAGAAAAGAGAGGTAAAATGAGTTTCAAGGCTTCCAGCTCAGATCTGCTAGTGAAAAGTGCCTGTGGTGAACTATCGATTTACAATGGATTTGTGCAGCCAAAAGCTGCATGTTGATGAAATCAATAGGAGTCTGGAGGTAGAGATTTTCCTTGAGACTTCATGAAAGTAACTGGGCCAGCCTTTGAAGTGCTTCAGAGAAAGACAGAGATCTGCAGAGTTGAATAAAGATTTTAACCATTTTAGATTTCTATAGTAAGTAAGTTTTGTGCCTGAAAGTATAGGCTAAGAACAGGAACTGGATAATATTGCTGAGAAAGGCTAGATGAAAATGCCTCGCAATTTTGATTTGATTCCCTTAGAGATAATTGAGCCTGGAATTATCCATTAATTTGCCATTCCTGACCAACTCCCAAACCAATGAAGACAGAAACAGTGACCCACTGATACATTGAAGATTGTCTTCATTGTCTGACAGAAGCATTGGGAGCAGTTTGCCGTTAGCTTTGTCTTAGCCTGGGCACCAGGAATCTGGTTTGAGGGCTAGCTACTCTCATCTCTAAATGAAATTAAGGATGGAGATGTTCAGGTCCTGAAAATGACACCTGTTTGTACTTCATAACATCTACCTGTGGGTGAAGAGCAAAGGGCACCCATGAATAGAAATAGAAACATCTATGGCTCAGTTACAACTGGCCATGTCTCGGCCTTCTTTTGTGAAACACTTGTGCTGTGTTTGTGCAGTATAGTGCGTTATGTGGACACATTGACTTTGTGCTGCTGCAGAGAAATCCAAAGAAGAAGCTGGGACTAGCCATTTTGGTGTGAACGTGCACTATAGTAGTGAGTAGCCTGCCTTCGACTTGTATCTTTGGACTGGAGGCTAAGGAACCAGTCTTACATGTTTGTAGACTTGGAATCAGGAAACAAAAGTTACAGAAATGTTCCTCAAGTTTCCTCGCTGGAGGACCAAGAGAAGGTGTCAAGCATACCCGAGAAAGATCCAGCTTCTGTGACAGCTTTTCAAAAATATTTTGGGGGGGAGCTGCCCCTAAAACTGGTTAGGATCGACCACAGAGGAGGGGCCGCTTATTACCCTGGCTATACCTCTGGTTGGACCCACAGGCTATACATAAGGGAAGAAGGGTTTCTCCATCTTAGATTTAGTACATGAGGGGCACTGTGGAATTATTTGAAATATGGCCCATGGGAACTAGTGCAAAGGTGGGCAGAGTAACCCCAGGGAACTTTTACCCTATAGGTTAGGGAGGGGTCAGGAGTCACTCCTACACACATGCTCACACCAGACATAAATGTGGAACCCCAAGGCACATACTCTCTAGAAGAACAGTGGAAGGATTTTACCTGCTGTTTGAAATCTGTGGGGAGACCTGAAGGCCTGGACCTGCTCTCACTTGAACACCGGAAAGAAGTGGAATCAAAGACTAAGCTAAGTGATCTGCTGTGTAAGCTGCAGGGCTGCTACATGCAGCCTTTTCCTGAAGTGCCCAGCTGACCATTACCAACTGAGCTTGACCAGGAGCCTACTGGTGACCTCTACTGATGTGAGTGATGCCCCCCAGATGCTGCCCTTGAGGTACTGGGACCCTTAGCTGTGTCTACCTTACCACTCTTGAAAACCTGGGGCTTGGAAACATTTTGGACTTTAACACCTCTATAGGACTTGGGCAAACCAGTCAAGCTGATCTGCCTGAGTCGTGATCTCCCTGGGCTGAAGAAACAGGTTTACCCTGCTCAGAGCATCTCTGCAGCAGGAAATCCATTTCAGCGGGACTGCAGCAAGTAGGTATCCGGCCTTGCGGAGTCCCGATTGGACACACCCCTCAGGCTGTTGGCTTCTCTGGAACACGTCATCTGACGTTATGGAGTCCTCCTCAGATACAGCCTGTTGTCTAGCCTTGTGGAAGGATTTGGACATCCAGAAAGAAGAATAAGTCTTATGGCAAAACCTTCCACCAGGTCAAACCTTGTTGATGTATCTGACCCACACTACATCCTGTCCAGCCTGAAATTAGGCCTAGATGCTGATCTACATAGTGCTTTTTGGCACTATTGTTACTTTAATCTGCTCACAGAACAAAGAACTGTCATTATTTACTATGAACCTTAGAAGTGAGGTGATACACGTTGAGGCTTCTTGGTATAACATTAGAAATGCACATTGTGCAAATTCTATGTAATATCAATTACTTCCCCAGTGTAACAGACTTTGCAACTCAGGTGATTTTTCAGGCCCATGTCTGAGTTGTCTACAGCTTCCCCTTAGTGTCTGCTGTATCCATGTCCATGAAGGTTAGCTAAAGATTTTGCCTTCTTTCCAAAATGTATCGGGCAAGGTTCATGTGAATATTTGATTGACGCTGCGAATATCCATTGGAATATTTTTGTGATATGAATAAACAATATCATATATAGAATGAATACAGCATAAGTTATTTTTTTCTCTTCAACATTCAAAGGATTGTGTACTGATTCTTCAAACAAAACCCAGTGTGGGCTTAAAGCTGTGCTCAGGGGGACGTCCCCTAACCAGGAGACGCTACTTGTCATATATTCTTCTCACTCTCCTGACCAGAGAGTAAAACCCCGGAGGCACGCAAGAAATTTGAAAACATACAAAGTGATAGTGCGCGTTTGACCTTTTTTCACGTTCATTGACTTTCTGATCCCGAAACGCAGCACACCACAAATTTTGGTTACTATGGCATACGATGACATTTCCAACCTGACCGAATTAAGAGCTCATACCTTCACCTTTGTGGATAACGACGTGTCAAAGATCTATGCTTTGATACAGGAGGAAACTACACCAACATTAAGTACCAGGAACAAAGAGAGCAATATCAGACAGCCACTCTATTTAACAAAAAGGGAAATCAACCAAAGACTGAATGCCAGCACCCTTATTAAATACCATCGTGCACAGAGAATCCCGAGAGTGTTGTGGATTCCACTTAAACCTCTACTTTGCAAAAATAGCCCAAAATTTGTAGAGAGGTGATATGCCATCATTCTTTTAATAATTAAAGAGCTTTCCAAAGTTATTGAAGATCTTTCGAAAGACATCGCACAGATTAAGTCCGAACTCACCGTAATGATGAATGCAGAGGATTTCTCTAAGATATTGGAAGACATGAACACCTAGCTCAATAAATACACACTTGAAATAAATGAAAGAAAAATACGAAAATACAAATGTGACACCATAGACTATAAATTAGGAGAAGTTTACTCATGGGTGGAAATTTATGCGAGACGCAGACAAAACCGACCTCACGGCAAAAAACCCGAAACTGACACCTCGTCTTCGGAGAGCGATACTAGATCAAGACCACCTTCACGCATAACGCCAACTCAACCTCCCATAATTGTGAGTACAGAAGAACCACAAATTGCTGGGGGTTCTTTTTTAGAGGAAGGTATAAGAGACAAAGACGACCCAGGGGGAGTCAAAGAAAAAGAGCAGACAGAAACGAAAAACCTTTCAGTCACCAGCAAGAGACTCAAGGGGAAGAATTCCTAGACCCCAACAACTTGGTAATCAGTATCTCTTTGCATACATTCAGTTCTATAGAAATCAAAACCTTACAAAAAGGTACATCATTTGTACCTACGTGTCACACCAACCCATTAGATCTTGAAATCAGTTTATTCAAACTGATGCACAACATGCGTCTTAGAAATTTCTTTGAACGTGAAGCAGAAGATGAAGACATATTAAAGGGATTTAGACCACAAAGCACCTTCATGGCCCCAGTCAGCCATAAGAGCTTTGACACATGTAAAATGTTGGTTAAACAGGACTTACAGTCTTTCTATTTGCGCAAGAAGTCTAAATACCAAAATCTTACAGTCAAAGAAAAAGACGTACTAAGAAAAATCGCCAACAATCTGACCATCACTTGTCAAAATTCTGATAAAGGAGGGGCACTTGTTATCATGGATACCAACTTCTACAGACAACAGGTTTTCAACCTTGTCATGGACACCGACACTTACATGAAGTTGGAACATAACCCCCCTGCTCAATTCCTACAAGTTTTGAAACTTATATTGAAGAAAGCTGTGGAAGATGGTGTGATCACCGAAAAAAGCCAACAAATATTTGATGAAAACCAATCCTAAATCACCCACTCTATACATGCTTCCCAAAGTTCACAAAGGCATTCATCAACCACCATTCAGGCCTATCGTTTACACTAGAGGAAGTCTTCATGAACCTGTAGGAAAATTTCTTGACAAATATCTACAACCTTTTGTTCTAAAAATGAAAACTTATGTCAGGGATACCACCGACTTCCTATCTAAAATCAATGAAATCACTCTCAACGAGGAGGAAGAATTCTGGTTATGTACAGTTGATGTTAAAGCACTCTACACCTCCATTTTAGTCCAATCTAATCTAGATTCCAACATGCAGCTTTTTCTCATGGAATTACATTATTTCACCACACATTACAACAGCAATTTCAAGTGGGAAGACCAGTGGTTTTTACGGCTCACTGGGAGATCAATGGGCAATTGTGCTGCGCCGACGTATGCCAATATCTTTATGCAGAAATTTGAGGAAGACAACATCTTGAGCACCAATACCTGGAGAGAACATGCCATGATATTTCTCAGGTACATAGACGACATCTTCATCATATGGAGAGGATTGCAACAAGAGCTCATGGAAGCATTAAACGCACTCAATGAAATCAATGATCGGATACAATTCACTTTTGAAATTCACCAACATATGACATTTTTAGATGTTCAAATCTGTCAAATCTCCGATGGACCACCATTTTTCACAAACAAAAAGACAGAAACAACCTCTTACATTATAACAGTTTTCACCAACAATCACTCAAAAAATATTTACCATATTCACAGCTGTTACGTGTGAAACGCATTGTATCCCAACCGGACATTTGCATTGAACAAACTGAAGCAATGTTGATGAAATTTGCTCAACGAGGTTATCCCCAACATGTTTTGGAAGAAGCCAGACACCGCAGCACTTTAAAACCCCGTAATGAGCTATTGTCAAAACCGAAAAAACTGTCTGACTTCAAGGTCTCTTTGTTGAGAAACCCATCTTTGCATTTAACAGAGGCAAAAACCTGAAAGAACTTCTTACTCAAACTTCAAGTGAGATACATTCCATCACATATAAAGGCACAAAACCATGTTACAACTGCAGTAACAGCAACAACATTATCACTGGTGCATACATAACTCATCCCATGAAGGGCACCAAGATCAACCTCAATGTAAATGCGACATGAAACATCACTGATGTAATTTACCTTCTGAAATACCCCGTAGGGAAAACTGAGAGAAAAGTAAAGACCAGGATTCTGGAGCACAAGAGTAACATCCGAACAACGAACCTAAAATCAGTGGTAGCTGCTCATTTGCTAGAACATCAACAGAACAACAGCCAGTTGAAGTTCATGGTTTTAGAGACTGTAGAAAAAATTGAAGGAAGAGACAACAACAACCGCTTGCTCCAAAGAAAAAACCATTGGATCAAATTCCTAAATTCCTTGAATATTCATGGACTCAATGATCAGACAGAGTTTTTGTGCTATCTGTAGCCCTCTCCTCTTTACCTAGAGTTGTTTTGAATATTTTCTAAAGTCTGATTTTTGACCCAATGTCTTTTTCTCACATCCCGTTTTCATTTACTCACTTCTCTTATCTTACTTTTCGTTCAACTTCACACATTTTCCACTATTATCCTTGATTTGGTTACACATATGCTCATCCTCATCACCTCTTGGTTATTTTACCCACTCTTGAGTGCGGTCTTATCTTTTAATACACATTTACTTGCTGCTTTTAACATGACTACTCCAACACTTTCACTCATCTTTGACACATTTTGGGGATAGTTACTTTATTAATCAACTTTGTCTATTTTCTCACCTTTCTTTTTTTACCTTAATCTTAATTTTCAGATTCTGGGTTATCTTCACTAATGATTCAACTTTTTTGTTAACTTGCTACTTTACTGTTTATTCATTTCCTGCAGGTATACATTTTCACTCTGTTGTCTCATTTTTATAACATCGTCCAATAAAGATATCAAGAAGGGTATTTATACCCAGAAGTACTTGGTTACTGTACATGGTGCACATAGGATTTCCTTGTTTATTTGTCTCATTCGTTTACACACACCAGTTCAAAATGGCGCCTGCCGTCCTATTTCCGGCCTGTCCTCTTTCACAGACATGGCACTCTATCTCAACGAAGGTGTTTCCCGTCTTCGTTCTAAAGCGTAGTGAACTTCAGAATGCGCAGCGTTTTACCGCATGTGAGTACACCACAATCGTACATGCTGGTTGATGGTCACTTATTTTGCCTTCTCTGGGAGGCTCAATCATGAGATAACGTTTATTTGAGGTTTACTATTTTTGTTTGCATGAATTTTGGCAATTTTGTTTATGGCAGCACAAAGTCACTTTCTCTTAGAGGGTGTGTCTTTCACATCTCATACGATTTATGGCGTTTATCGTTTCATTCCGACTCGTGTTTACACTTTCACTCACGGTCGCTTGAGACTCACCTTTTTCGTTTACACAAATTTTCATAAAATGTTCTATGTTGTGGCACCACGTCATTTTTTCACACCAAGTATGGCTTTCATATTCATATTTCACATGATTCCTGGCACCTACCGTTTTGATCTCTATTTGAGTTACATGCACTTGTCACACAATTATGGTCACGTCTTGTGATAAACACATGTATGTAGTTTTGAGGCACTCACTTTTTCAGTGTATTTTATCAACCCTGGGTCCATTTGACACCTATAAGACATGTAATTGTCTTACTACATTGTGTTGGCCTGGTTCCCCCCTCTTTCATCGCTTTACATTTGTCACAGATTATGTTCCCTGACGAAGGTCTGTTATAGACAGAAATGCATCGGGCAAGGTTCAATTGAATATTTGATTGACTCTGCGAATATCCATTGGAATATTCTTGTGATATGAATAAACAATATCATATATAGAATGAATACAGCATAAGTTTTTTTTTTCTCATAAACATTCAAAAAAAATTGTGTACTGATTCTTCAAACAAAAACTCAGTGTGGGCTTAAAGCTGTGCTCAGGTGGACGTCCCTTAACCAGGAGATGCTACTTGTCATATATTCTTCTCACACTCCTGACCAGAGAGTGAAACCCTGGAGGCACGCAAGAAATTTCAAAACATACAAAGTGATAGTGCACGTTCAAACTTTTTTCACGTTTTTTCCTATGTCCAATGAACACAGATTTGGGATAGCCTTTCTCCCAACATACGTTGATAGTTATAATAGTTTTGTTTACCACATGCTAAATTGTTGCCCACTTGGTATCATCTGAAGTTGATATGCCATTTACTTAACAGGATACATGTGGTTTGATTGCTAACCTGCTTCATACCTCAAATAAAGAAGAGCAGCAATGAAAAGTTGGAAACTGCTCAGCCATTCCAGACCCATTACCCATACTGAGTTTGCCCCACAACTGTGGCAAGCCTGGAGGGTGAGTCAGAGTTGGGATGGGAATGAAATTGGCCTGGGCACCAAAATAAAAGTGGTGCCCTTTAGCTAATGAGATAGCTAAAAATTGGTCCACCTAGACAGATTTGACCTTTTAAAGAAATAATAAATATAAATGTTTTGCATAGTATTAGAGACTGCAAAGATTAGTTCTTGTTGCAGACAATGTTTGTGGTGATATCAGGGAAATCAAGAATAAAAACATACCCACCTGACCATAAAACAGACCCACAGGCAGACAAAAAGGCCCCTCACACTGACTTCTCAGACTTGCTCTTTGGGGACTGCCCATATAAGTCAGTTCAGCCCAGGAGGAACGCCAAGTGGGTGCTTGGTGAACATCAAGGATCTCCTAATGGCCACCCACTCTGAGCAGGTCTTTACAATTTCTGGTGGCAACAGGAGGTGCATTCTAAGCTCGCTGCACCACTCAGGGACACCAGTGGTGTGGGGCGATAGGTGAGTGATGGACAGTTAATATTTATTGTGCTACCAATGTGTAGTGATCAGCAAAGAATGGTTCACAATAAACGGTACTGAACAGCAAAAGTAAGAGTTATCAAAAGTTAGTTCCTTGTGTGGGTAGTGTGGCGTAAGTGCCATCAGTGTACCAACTATGTGTCATACTAGGTTACACTTTGGGCTTGATTTAATAAGGGCTTGCCTTGTCCTTGTCGAATGCCAGTCATAACAAGGCAATACAAGCCCTGAAACAGGTTTGCAAAGTCACACAAGGGGTTATTTGCATCACCGCGCCTTACTTTATAAAGATTTGTAACGCAGCACAGTCTTGTGCTGCATTACGTTATATTTCATTTTGGTAGGCATTTCATAGGTGGAGCATGCGGATTCTCATGGAATCTGTCAGAATCCTAGATTTGTTAAAGGCTGTAAACCTGGGTTTCTGGCAAAATGATGAACTTACCACCAAGAGGCATAACGAGAAGCATACATAGAAAGACTAAATAAGCCTCTAAGATTTTTCTTTTTCCAGGGAGGTACGCCTTCCTTCACAAAAACAATCCTGCCCATAATGCAGGCACAAGCGTCCCTGCATAGGCGCTAGGCAGCAACAAGCATTCCAAAGCTAGGAAAGAGCTGAACGATGTCATATAATTGTAAATGTAATGGCTCAGTTCAACTCCCTCCCTTTCACGAAACACAGCACAGCACAAAATCTTCCTTTGCTGCCCTGTATTGCATGAAATGTTAGTAAATATGGCACTAAAATTACGACATGCATGTGTGAAACAATAATCTTACATGGAGAGGCTGGTTCGATCATTTTGCTCTTCCTGAGCAAATAAGTCTGAATGATAATATGAAAACAAACAACGAATCACTGACATATCGATGCACATCATATCAAAGCATAAAAATATCATTAAAAAATATTGTTAGCAAAAATATTGTCTTCCTGTAGTACTAGTAAAACCCCACACATCAAGGACAAAAATATAATTGCAATAAATATTGATTTTTAATTACAATGAAAAAACAAGTATCAGAAACAAAAATATCACCACATTTAAATAAACGTATGATATGTCAATAATATTGATTCATACAATATTGATTATAATACTGTCAACAAATAATTACATAATTATTACTAGGTAGTAAAAATACCACTTCCTATGTTAAACAATTATATAAAACAAACATTAAACAGTATATACACATGCTTGAATAAAAGCAATATCACCACACTAAAATATTAAATTTAGCCCAATAGAATATATAACTATATAACTAATCCTATAACAATATAACCAAAAACAACTTGTAGTAACTACAAACTTTTACAATACAATACAAAATATATATATATATATGTTTATGTCTATATGGATTTATGCTTATGTCTATATATATATATTTTATTCTTAACACAACACTCCAACCAACTCGTTTCGGCCTTCTCATGGCTTTTCCTTCTTTAGTTACACTTTTAATACCCACTATAGCCTTAATGGGGCATTGTGGGAATTGTAGTGTATGAAACTATTTCAACAAACTTTATGCATACTATTTACAAAAAAGGACAAGCGTTTTTGTCAGGTCTTCTGCATTTTTACAGAATCTGGAATTACATCATATTGTTACTTGTTTTACATTCATGCGATTCTGAGCTGTTTCTTATCTCCTTCATTGTATCATTTAATTTCATAGGTCTAGTACCTATTCATTCATTTTGCCTGCATAATTTTCATATACTGCCTAAATTGTACTAACAAGGCATTAGTGCCACTGTGCACAAGTTCACCGTCAATACGTTGATATCTCATTTGGGTATGGTACCCTGCATTCTTTATCTTTACATTTGTTATATTCTTGGAGTTTATGATTATGCATGGTAAAGTCGATGTTGGGGTGCCTCATTAAAATATTTACTTTCATTAAATATTACATCTCATTTGGGGTATAGTACCCTTATGAGAGTTTACAGAGTATAACAGTTTAGTTCAATTCAGTTCATCAATTGTGGAAAATAAAAAAGTCTGTCAAGATGTACATAGAGTTCTTCATCCTTATTGATGCCTCTTGGGGTCTTTGTTTGGAGTCTTATGATGAGCTGTGACTCCATTTGACGTAGTTTTCAGGCTCTATCACCTCCTTATTTTTTAATTGTTATAAAACGAGAGGGGGGGCCAGGCAGCTCCACCTTGCCAGGCTGCCTACTGCCCGGGGACCCCATTGCCCGGGGCTGAGCCTTTGTTTTTTTGTTTCTGTCAAAGGGGAGAGGGGGCCCGCTCCCCAGCCTGAATTTGGCCCATGGGACCACATCCCCCGAGGCCCGGCCATTTTTTTTCTTTTTTTTTTTAAAGAAGGGGGGCCGAGTGGCCCCCCCTTCCATGGGCCAGTTTTGGCCCGGGAACCCCATCCCCCGGGGCTTGCACAGTCTTTTTTTTTTCAAATTGTGGCGAGGGGCCATGCGGCCCCACCTGAGGCCAATTTCCACCCCGGGGACCCCATCCCATGGGCCAGGTCTAATGTTTTTTTTAAATTAAAAACGGGAAGGGGGCCAAACATGCAGCTCCCTCTGCTTAAAATAATTTTGCTTTGCTTCATGGAAGCAAGAGCATTTTCAATGCTCTCCCTTCCATGAAGCGCAGCAGTTTGCTATGGCATGGCACCGTGCCATAGCAAACTGCAATGTTCTAGGGGTGGGCGCGCCAGGACGTTGCTGGAGCTGGCCATGGGCGGTGGTGGGCCCCAGGGCCCTTTACGGCTCCACAAGGGGGGCTGCGTGGCTCACCTCCAACAATATTTAAGCCCTGGGAGATGGTGGTCCCCGGGGCTGTGTGGGGGGCTCAAGCCCCCACACTTTCTTTTTGAATTTAGCCCCGGGGAAATGGTGGTTCCAGGGGCTGGGCGAGGCTGTGTGGTCCCCGCATTAATGATAATTAGCCACGGGAGGTGGCGGTCCCTGGGCCTGTGGGGGCTCATGCTGGGGGGTTAAAGGACACAAAGCACAGGAGCCCGAACTTAGTTTCTTTAAAACTATTTGGCCAGATTTGAGGATACAACACGAATTTGACCAAAAATGTAAAACAAAATGCCTTTTTGGGCCCTGGGGGTCCCTGTGGGACCCCCTGAGCAGGCCTAGGGTGTCAGGGTGTTTCTACCTTGACCCGTTTTCTTGATGTTTTATGTTTTTTGACCTTTTTTCTTGTGACTCGGTTCAATCAAATGACAAGATGGCTGTCAACATTTCCTGGTTTGAATTGTTGGCAGCCAATCAGCCAATCAGATCTCAGGCTCGAGATCGGAAGGGTTCACGTATCCTCTACATGCCTACTCAGGAACTACTGTATGGATATACACCATTTAGAAAAAAGAGTGCACTCTGGACCAAGAGCTTCCTTTCTGTCAAATTTGGTGTAATTCTGTTCAGCAGTTCGAGAACATATTTGAAACCTTTAAACATTTTAAATGCTTTCCACCACCTTTTTTATCTTTAGGCATGTGCAGAGGTCACTTCCTCCGCATACCCTGACTGACATCAATTGCTTACGGAACAAATGTACCTTGAGCAGGCTTCCCGTCCATTTTGACAGTGGCCTTGTCTACATCCATTGACAATGTCACCTCTCTGCAGCCAGCGGGCATCTTTATCCTAATAAATTCAAAAGAACTCAATGCTAAAAGGACGCCCTTCCTGGCAGACAGGGGCTCGTATGTGTGCGTCACCGCTAATATATTCCACCAAGCAAAAGCCCACCAGTCGGTTAGTAGCCAAATTTCTATATTGGTAAAAAGTTCAAGCATAACTGGGTCTTAATCTTATGCGACACATGATGCGAACATTTGCTCTCCTCTTATATTCACAATCCATAGACACTGAAAATGGACAGCAAACATTTTATATTTTGTGTCAAATACTTATATTACTAGTAGTCATACCCATGACTACTTTTTGTATAAATATATGACTAGCGACCTCATCCCTCTAAGGAGACCTACCGGCCTTAGCTATAGGTCCCACTGTGCAGTGCTTATCAAGTGCCCCCCTTCGGTTTTCCACATCAGCGTCCAAGACCTTAGCACCTCTGCTTCCAGACGAGACGAGATACTACAGAACTTCTCCTGCTGGAACTTTGGACCTGGTCCCGACATCGACCTAAAACAAGAAGGTGAACTTCATGAAAGCATTGCCTGAATTCCTATGCATTTTTCTGGTTTTCCCCATTGTTTCCTTCGATGCGTAATTGCGCATAGAAGTGATATATTTTCAAAACTTTGAAACATCGTAACCCCGAAAGTACTTACCATAAGGCAGTGTTTACGGTCTTAAAAAGTGTACTGTATACAAATCAATGTTATTCTTTACAAATTGATATTGGATTTGTTCATATTGACACTACCTTCTGATAAGCCTAACTACTCGCTCACACTGCCACGAAAAGAGAGTTAGTACTACCTACTTTTACCTCTACCTGCCTTTTGAGGTTCTCTCGCACTATCTACATACTGTACTTCATGTTAGTACATTGTACAGAGAGGCAGTTTCCTACAGTCAGTGTGTGCATCAGTGTGTACCTGGATGTGTTATTGGACGGAATAGTGTTTGGCTGTATGTCTCAGTGTCTGCATTGCTGTTTTCCTAGGTGTGTCAGTCTCCGCTGGTAAGTCTTGTGATATCTCAGTGTGTGCAGCAGTGTGTGCCTGAGTGTGTTATTTGGTGCATTACTGTTTGGCTGGGTGTGTCTGTGTCTGCATTGCTGTATGTATGGGTGTGTCAGTGTCTGTCTTGGTAAGTCTCTGGGTGGGTCAGTGTATGCATCAATGTATGTCTGGGTGTGTTATTGGATGCATTAGTGTTTGGATCGGTGTGTTGGTGTCTGCATTGCTGTATGCCTCGGTATGTCAGTATCTTTACTGGTAAGTCTCTGGGTGTCTCACTGTGTGCATCAGTGTGGCCTGGATGTGTTATTGATTGCATTAGTGTTTGGCTGGATGTCTCATTTTCTGCATTTCTGGATGGCTGCATGTGCCATTGTCTTTGTTACGAAGTCTGTGGGTGTCTCAGTGTGAGCATCAGTGTGTGTTTGTGTGTGTTATTGGGTGCATCAGTGTTTGGCTGGCTGTGTCAGTGTCTGCATTGCTGTATGCCTGGGTGTGTGAGGGTCTGCATTGGTAAGTCTCTGGGTGTGTCAGTTTGTGCATGGTTGTGTTATTGGAAGCCTTAGTGTTCGGCTGGATGTTTCAGTGCCTGAATCATGTGTAGTTGGGTTTGCCCATGACTGTATCAATATGAGTCTAGGAGTGTCAGTGGCTGTATCAGAGTGAACCTGTGTGTATGCGTACCTCTATCTGGGTGTGGCTGAGTGTGTGAGTTGCTGAACTGATGTGTGCCTAGGTGTGTTTGTAATGGTAGCAATTTGTCCTTGGGTGTACATCCTCAAAATCAAAAGCTATGGAATACTGCAAGAACAAATTAGTAGAGTACATTACCCCAATAGATGGTGCAATTGATCTTCATAAAAAGAAGAAAAAAATGAAATATTTATTAGTTTTACAATTTATAGAATTACAAAATGTACCTTACAATTTCAAAAATGCATAAAGACATAATTCTAAGAAATAACTGGACATTTCTCATACTGCAAAGATATGTGTGATTTTCCCTTTTTTACTGTTTTCACCTTCTTTACTCATACACACATACATATACACACACACATATATATAATAAAATATATTATTACATCAATTGCAAAACATCCAAATAATACCAAATAAATCAAATATAAAAACTGAAACATCCCCAAAAAGACTTTTATTTAAATATTTTACAAATTTAAAACAGTACATGTAAAGAAATATTATATTATTAAGAAATAAACAAATATTCATGATAGATATATTTAAAAAATATTAGCAACAGTATTGGAGTCAGGGAATAATAGATATACTATTTCCACTCCATTTTATGCAACAGTAGGGAAAGTATAGGCTTTCAGAAGGGTTACATTTACTTTTCCTACTCCAAACATGTCAACAGTAGGGAATGTATTGAACTTAGAAGGGTACGATGTAATATTCCACCTCCAGCCTGTGCTTACTAATCCACTTCAAGTCTATGCAATAGTAGAGAAAGTGGTGGACTTCGGAGGGGTAAGATTTACTATTCCCACTCCAGTTCGGGCAACAGTAGAGAAACCGTTGGACTTCGGGTGGGTTAAAGTTACCATTCCCACTCCAGTCTGTGCAACAGTAGAGAAAGTGTTGGACTTTTGAGGGGTAAGATTTACTATTCCCACTCCAGTCTGTACAGTAGTAGGGAAAGTGTTGGACTTCAGAGGAATTACATTTATTATTCCCATTCCAGCCTGTACAACAGTAGTGAAAGTGTTGGACATCATAGGGGTTAAATTGACTATTTCCACTCCAGTCTGTGCAACAGTAAGGAACAAATTTGATCTCAGGGGCCTAAGATTTACTATTCCTACTCCAGTCAATGCAACAGTTGGGAAATTGTTGGAGATCCGAGGGGTAAGATTTAATATTCCCACTTCAGTCTGTGCAACAGTATTGAAAGTGTTGGACTTCAAATGGACAATATTTACTAGTCCACCTCCAGTCTGTGCAACAGTACGGAAAGCGTTGGAATTGAGAGGAATTACATTTAATATTCCCATTCCAGTCTGGGCACCAGTAGTGAAAGTGTTGGACTTCAGAGGGGATAAATTTGCTATTTCCACTCCAGTCTGTGAAACAGTAAGAAAAGCGTTGGTCCTCGGGGGGGGGGGGGGGGGGTTAAGATTTACTATTCCCACTCCAGTGTATGCAACTGTAGGGAAAGTGTTGGAGCTCGGAGGGGTTAGATTGAATATTCCCACTTTACTTTAAGATTTACTTTTCGCATTCCAGTCTAAGCAACAGTAGGGAAAGTACTTCACTTCAAACATATTACATATTTGAATAACTATTAATTTAAAAAAGTTATAAAATTCTTAATAAGAACATTATTAACAAAACAAATATATATATATGAAATAAAAAACAATAAAACAAATGAAATTATTGAAAACAATTTATTAATTAAATATAAATTCAATAATGTCATTTACTTATTACTTAATTAACTTCCCACAATATACCCCTACAAACCTACCAGCACACACTTAATATATAACTCAAATGAATAAGTATACCACAATTTACATGATTGATAATCAATTAACTAATTAATTAACAATTAATAATTATTTGTGAATTAAATATTACTTAATTATTGTATCACCCTAAACTCCGACAAACCTAACGACCCACAACTAAAATAAATCTTAATTAGTATTACAAAATTTACATAATTAATTATCAATTGAAACATTTGTAATAAATAATACATTTGTATTTAAATGTTACTTTAATTTCCACATTATATCCCTACAAACACAACATTCCCCACCTAAAATATTATTGAAAGTATAAATATTACACAATTTACATAATAAATATTCAATGTAATTATTAATAATAAATTAATCGTTTATTGTTAATTAATTATTACTTAATTAACTTCCCACTTTATACCCTTACAAACCCAGCACCACGCACCTAAAATATAATTAAAAAATAAAGTTTTTACACAATTTACATGATTAATAATCAATGGAATTAT
The DNA here is from genome assembly GCF_964204655.1 of Triturus cristatus. NCBI lineage: Eukaryota > Metazoa > Chordata > Amphibia > Caudata > Salamandridae > Triturus > Triturus cristatus. The sequence goes on along the minus strand of NC_140587.1, from coordinate 461,919,845 downwards.
TAACAATAAATCGTTAATTGATAATTAGTTTTTCCTTAAATAAATTCCTACCCTAAATCCCTACAAACCTAGCAACCCGCTATAACACTATAAATTACTAGTAGCAAATAAATAAAACAATTCAATCACTCAAAATTATTAACTATATTTAAACATTTTATTAACAATTATTCAAACAAAATGAACAAATGAAATTAATATATAAACTAAATCAGATTAAGATCATGAACAAATTATGGGGCATATCAGCAACACCCGGCGATAATTATCGCTCAGTGCTCTTAGCGTGAGGATAATTATCGCTGGGTAACGTGGATTTTTATCGCTGAGATAGCGAGATCTCCTCAGCGATAAAAATCCTCACGCTAACTGCCTAACGTGAGATTATCGCTGGAAACCCAGCGATAATCTCACACAATGTGGTGTTATCTTGCTGATAGGGACTCACAAACTTAGCTATGATATCCACCTTCCATAGGATATCATGGCTAAGTCAGTCCTGAAGCAGGCATAAGGAAAGTAGCGATAACAGGGGTTATCGCTACTTTTCCTGACGCTATGCTTCATAGCGTGGGACTTGATGATAGGAGAAAAGTCGCTTAGCGACATTTCTCCTGTCATGTTAGGTCAGGAAAGCCCACTTTGCATCTCATTAGAGATGCAAAGCTGGGCGTTAGGAATCCCCACGCTAAAGCAAGGTTTCACGCGTTAGCGTGGCCTTGCTAATTTTGCGGCCGAAAACGGCCGCAAAAGCGGCGATAATTTTTTATCGCCTGCTTGTAAATATGCCCCAATGTTTGTTACAAATATAATATTGAAAGCGATATTAACAACAATGATATAACTTACCTGAAAATTCGATATTCCTGCATCACAATATTTTTGTATCACAATATTTTTTGACTGATATTTCTGGCTACTGATATTTGCAACTCAATATTTTGTCCGAATACCTAATACCCCAATATCCTGCCTCTAAAAAATAATTATTCATTATTTTTAGATCTTAATACACATTTGAGCAATCTCATATGAATAATCTTACTAAAAACACAAATAAATACCTTACATACAAAATATCACTTGGAAATATTAAATACAAAAAAATTCTAAATCAATATTGTTACAGCAACTTTAAAAACAGCTGTTAAAATTAATGTCCTTACTTTCATTATTTCTGTCAACGATATTTCTGACATCCCGATATTCTTGTCGCAATATTTTTGTATTACGATATTCTCTGAATTGAATATTCTATCCCACACCCAAACAACTATGATGAAAGGTCTGCTAGATGTTTTTGCATGCTGGTTGTGGTATCCCGGGAGAAGTTGAGAGTCTCCATTGATGGTTCTTCCAGGGTATCTGCTGTCAATATTTGAGATAAGGGGCACACTCCTTTGCCTCCCCTGCTTTCCTCTGTGACAGTCTTCGTAGTAAACAGGCAAAATGCTGTCACTCACGCTTCCTGGCACTCTAAAATGCTGTTGTTTGGCTGATCCAAAAGGTGGATGACAGTTGCATCAAAGCTAATGGATGAAAACAGCTCCCCCATTGCCCCACTCTATGTATGCCCAGAATGTTGAATGACACTTCAACAAAGCAACGGCTGAAGGAGACTGAATCAAGGCCCCTATCCTTGTTATCATTTTTATATATGTATTATTTCTTTTGAGTCTGGCCCAAGCTAAAGCTGTCTTTAGGCCAGACCAAAAACAGCAAAGAGAGAACCTCTCAAACTATTGCAGCATTAGGAGTTATGCATTTTTTGTGAGTCCTTTGCCATTGTATTTCAGCAGTTTAATAAAAGCTCTTTGATTTTCTGTCATTTGGCAGCAGCAGACATCCTGAATGTATAACCAAGTCCACCGTGTACTTATCAAGATGCTGCGTGTTTGTAAACATTTCTTGCAGACAGAATGAAGAAAATCAATAGACTCAACATCATCAACTTATTTAAAGCGCTGGGGATATTTCAATCATTACAGAGTAAAGGACATCAGCACGAGGAGTCTCTGTCCCCGCCTGCATCACTGCTTCTGCGGATGTCTGCCTATTTTCTTTTTTTATTTCAATAAGGTCCAAGGTCAGATGTCCTGGAGTCAATTTGTCTATGGAGCTAACGTTTTAAGGGTTTGCGGCCACCCCACCTCAACCACTCCAATTAAAAAAGAAAATAAACGTAAATGCCCAATACATTTTCAGGGACTCTATCAGCAATGGTTACATGATGAAGCTTTTACACAAACCTGTGGAGAGTCACACAAGCATTACTAATAATTTGACCTTTGTGTACAGAGAAGGTGTTTACAATCTTGACTAATACACAAAACAGGCTAGCACAAAGGTAGAAAAAACCTGTTTTTATTTATCACACATTGGGAAAGTTGCTGCTGCTTAAAATGGAACCTAGTGTGTGTAGTCGTGTGTGCATGCTCTGTAGCAATTAGACTTGGGAGTAGAGTGTTGGGAAACCTGGCACTGTTCCTGCTATACCAATTTTGCATATTAGTGAAGATAGCTAACCTTCTTTTGACTATAAAGAACCCAAATCAATTGCATTGTTATAGAGAGCACAACGAGGGGGTACAAGATGCAATGTGAAGGGGAAAGCAGTGTGCAAACCAGTGAGGAGTGTAGATTGGAGAGTGCAAGATCATGGCAAGCTAGAAAAGGTGCAAGGAGGAGAGGAACAAAGGTGCAAAAAGATGTGGATTGTGCAAAGGAAAGGACTGAATGCAGTGCTTCCATAATGCAAGTTAAGGCAACAGCTTAAGTTACCACCTAGTGCTGCCACGAAATTGTGGTGTCCGCAAATGTACGGGGAGCGCTCCGATGCATTTCTGTCGATGGGGAAAGTGCAGAGTGCTGGGGGGAATTCAGGGTGCAGGAAGAAGTCAATATTATTTTCTAATTATCCTCAGATTTGGCTCTCCGTTTTAAATGTATTTTCTTGAAAATCGAAATGAATGCCATTGGCGAGTAGAGATAAAAGGTACTGGAAATAAAAACTAAAACATTCAACTAGAATACTCACTAAATAATTAGTGACGTTTTCTAAAAGATGTGAAATATTAGATGCCTGCTGCAAAGCAAATAGGCTCGAAAAGGAGAGCGAAGCAGCAATGTGATTTATGATTCAGCTTCCTGTAATAATCTGATATGAATACTGGGGGTGGGGGGAGGTCCATCATTTATCTTCAGAGCAGGAGTGGAGAAGGGACAATATATGCTTGTTTTGTTTTGAATATCATTAACAGATTTTATTCTACTATCTACTTTATCTACTATCAACCAGTGTATTTTCATTTGAGTGGAGCATTACAAATGTTTCGGACAAATGCATTGTTATGTCTTCATGAACATAGGATGAACATATTGAAGATGTATTCTTCTGGATAGGAAACAAGAAAACTGATTAAGACTGGAACACTCAACAAGAGAGGCCAAGGAACATTCCAACATTAAAGAAACACGATGCTAATAGAGAACCTAAAGAACAGAACATACACATACAACAATCTATAGCACTGCCAAACCCATGTGAGGACCACCTGCCATACAATGCATTTTTTTGTCATTTAGCGGGCATTTCCTTTGCTGTTCTCATGGCGGTGCCTATAAAAAGAGGTTTCACTACGGCATGGACTGAAAAGTACATGCTGTTCTGGAACTTCTGTGCTTGCACACAGGGAGACACATGTTGTGCCCACCTGTGTGCATCCACAAGGCGTGAGGCACAAGGGGGAAAGACCTCCATGAAATCAGTGATGGTGATGAAAGTCGAAATATGCTTGGCATGACTGCAGTGGTCCTGCCAAGCATATAGATATCTCTGGACCACCGTGCCACTGCCAGGGAATGGCGATTCCCTGGTGGAGTTGGCGGTCCCAGGTCGGCACGACCACTAGGGTGGTAATGTGGCTGTCATAAGACCCCCACCGCAGTGCCACCACAAGTCCCGCCAGACTTCTAATCGGGCTGTAAAGGTGTGACATTTACTATTCTTACTACAATCTAAACCGACTTGGGAAAGTGCTGGACACCAAAAATGTGACATTTACTATTCTCACTCCAATCTAAACCAACTTGAGTAAAGTGTTGCCCACTACGGGGTTGACATTTACCATTCACACTCCAATCTAAACCAACTTCAGGAAGGTATTGAACACTAAAGATGTGAAATGTACTATTCCAACTTTAAACTTAATAAACTTGTGGAAGGTGTTGGACACTAAAGGGTAACATTTACTGTTCCCACTCCAATCTATACTAATTTAAGAAAAAACATTGGACAGTAAAAACTTCAAATATTATAAATCCAGTTCAAATAAAAACTGTTTACCTAAAATATTATAAAATAAAATTATAAAATACAAAATTAATACTACACATTCTAACATTTCAGTAAAAATTACTGAAAATATGTTGTAAAAATACACTAATTTTACTTTCTAATCTTTATGTAAAACTTTTTATTAAAATTTAAATATTTATACTATAAATTTTAATAAAAATATCAATATTTGTATAAATATTTCGTACAATTCCAACTCTTTAAAATAGTCAATTACAAACAAAATTATCAATTAAAAATTCATTCAAAAATCTTAAATGTTTGCATTTAAAAAAAAATTGAAAATAAATTGTCAACGTTTTTTAAATAGTCTTTACATTTTTTATTATTTTTACAATTATAACAAAAATAATGTAATATATTCAATTTAAACATCCAAAGAAAACCATATATAGGGGCCGATTACGATGTCGGTCGGAAAGGCTCCGACCGACAGTCGGATTCTCTTAGACCATATCGGTACCTTTCTGGCCGACTAGGGTGGTTTACATTCCAACTGACCAATTACGATGTTGGCGGTCGGAAGGTAAACCAAGCAGTCATTCCGAATCGGTTCTGACTGACTCTTGGTGTATCCGAGTTGGTCGGAAACACATTGTACAGCCCTATGGATAGCGTCTCCGACCTCGGGATTACAATGCCGATTTCCAACAGCCTTTCCGAGTCAGCCTGTCCGACACAAAAAAGCTGCCACAAAGGGACTTTGGGGGTCCTTGGCAGGAACCTCTTTATCCTGAGGCCTCCGGTTGTTGGATGATGGGGTACCTAAGGGACTTAAGGGACCTCCCCCTGTAAAACCATGCACTGTTTGACAGGCACCATGGGGTGCCTGTGACAGGGTGCAGGATTTTCCGCACACCCCATAGGAGCCTGTGTTACGGCCGGTTGTCGGGCAGAACACTAGCTCCCATAGGAAACAATGGGAATCCGATCGAACAGTGTTCGGTCGCATCGTAATCGGTCGGGGGAACAGCCAACCGCGAGACGGTCGCTTCCGATTGCGAGACGGTGTTGGGCGGAAAGTTTCTGACCTACATTGTAATCAGACCCATAGTATTTAATACAATTGCTTTTAAATACATTTATATTTTCATAAAATTTAGATTAAACATCAAATAAAATAAATTCCCTACAAATATATATTCTTTAATATAAAATGTAAAAGTCTTAAAACAATTATCATGATAAAATACATTTTACAATTCAAAACAAGTAACTCACATTTCTTTCTAATAATTTACTCAAAATTTTACATTTAAATATCACTTTTTTTTTTATAAATCCCCACTCTTATCCCTTAATAACCTAACATTCTGCTACTTAAAGAATATTTAAATAATTAAAAACATAACTACAATATCAAATGCTCATTTTAAAAATGTTATAAATTAAATAATTATTAAAAATAAAAACAAATTACAAACACATAAACACAGAATAAAAAGATATATATTATATATTAATACTAAAACACTATATTATATACAATAATATTTACTACATTGATTTTTTTTACAACAATATTAAAAAAAGCACTACAAAAGTTATTTTCAACTTCGATAATTCTGTCCCCAATATATTTTAAGTCCTGATATTCTTGATACGATATTTCTGAACCTTCACCTTCGTTTGTTTCTCTTTGATCATTATAATTTTCCACCCATTTTCTGCCAGTTCAGCACCTTTATCTACTTACACCTAATAGCCTCTTTTTTTAAGCACACTCAATCGACTTTATATTTCAAAGACCCATTTGGCTCATCATACCTGTCGTGGCTGTGTCTCATTGAAGTAAATTTCAACTAAAATGATCATACTCTGGAATGCTTTTTCGTCCTTACTTCCCATTCAGCTATTATCCTCGGAACAAATTTTCCCTTAACTTCCTCTTGCTTTCATTATACATTCTTCTTCTATACCACATGTCTAGCTCCCTTCCTTGCTCAACTTTAGCACTCAATATGATGCAATTTTAGTTTTTTGTGTAGAATTATTTCTTGTGTACAATTTATGTAGAAGAAAGAACATGATCCACTGGCTTTCCACTCCATTTAATTGCATGGGGGAAACAGTAGGTTTTACTGAGCTAAAAACTCCTGTACAAACCATTTGTCATGAAGTTATATTCACAATCTTGCAGAAGTTGCCATTGCAGAAGCTGCTAAAGGACTTTTTTGTCCCCCAAAAAGGCAGCCACCCATAATAATTGCCAGTGCCTATTAAGGGGAAAGGATGGAGTCCAAATTTCACAAAGCATCAGATTCATTCTTGACTAACTGTCTTAAAGTAATGATAGATCAAAGTAATAGCCATATACAACATTAACAATTAATAGTCAGATATTATTCTCGCTTCTCATCATATATCTTCATATTTTAATGCATGCATTGACAACTTCCTTGAGGGACCATTTTATGAACTACATTGAGAGATGTACTCCTCTAGGAGTGATTGGCATGAACATTCCTGGGAAAGGCATAATTATTTATTGGAGAAAGATAAAGCTTCCATGTTTTTCACCATGGACAGCTGATCACACATGAGTTCATTGACCCCAGGCATTAGAAGCAGCTCGCACTGTGACCAAATGCCTCTGGTATAAATTGTGATAAAGGTGTGCCTTGTGTCAGGGTGGATGAAGTGCCACTGGTGCGCAGTCAATCGCTCCATCAACATAGGCTACAAGGTCATAGACATAAACCTGGTGTGCAACTAGTTGCCTGTCCTGCAGTGTCTGTGACATGATAGTGTATGCCAATACCTGATGCAAGCACTAGGATTGGCTTTCCTGGGAATGCCAGCCATTGCCCCACTGGATCACTAGAATTATCCCATGGCCAGGCTGTACAACCCAGCCAGTATCTTAATATGGACAGGTATGTCATGGGAGCTGGTATCTGGTGAAGTGATGTACTTCTGTCAATTTGCACTACAAACGTACACCCAAGCAATGTGTGGGTCAGTATGGTGTTATCCTGAAAGTCCATGAGGCAATGTGTCCCTAGAGATATGTTTCAAAACCGCATCTCAAAACACAGTCAATCAGATAGGAGTGACTCAATCAATCAATCAATCAAAATCAGCTTTATTCGGTGCAATACAAGTCACCATAAAAGCACAACAATTAATTTAAAAGAATTTTTTAAAAAACAGTACATACAACTACATTGACACAGTTTCAAAATACATTTGTAATAGTTAAAAAGTCACATCAGTGCAAATATCGCAATATTATCCATATTCAAATCAGTTCATGAGAAGGATAAAACCTATTCATTTGGTACCTTCAACCAGGGCTAGACCCTTGATGCCCTTTGGTATTTCCTATTTTAAATGCAATTCTCAAGAAACTTGTTATACAAGCCAGGGTCAATGGGTCTTCAGCCCTTTGTAAATATAACAACGCAACCTTGGCTTGTCTGAACTTGCCCTTTTTTAAAATTCCGACTAGGTAGCGACGCCTGGGAAAAGAATAAAAAGGGCATAACAATACAAAATGAAGGGTATCCTGCAGAGATTTATTATCGCAGCCGCAGGTTCCCTTCTGCTCAACCGTAGCAGTGTAACCCAAAGGGTCCGCTAAAAAATGATGTATTAGGTTTAGCCTAAAACGAGTAAAAAGAAACCTAGTTTGAGCATTATGTATTAAACATAGGTATGGTTCCATGCCTCCTACTGTCTTAGTCATACTATGAGCACGGGCAAGGGGTTTCATACCTTCCTTGTCATTTCTGCAATCTGCAGCTTTAGTTAGGAGCAAACTCTTAATTTTATTCTTATCTTGGCAAGGGATCGTTAGTGGGTTGGTAAAAAGATCAGAACAACCTATTCCCTCCAGTGTTGTTTTTACATATTTGAGCCACGGAATGCACATCCCTTTATCCCTACTAATACAATCAGTAATAATCTGCCTTCCCAGTTCCGCCTCAGTATTGGACCAAGTCCTGATCCATGCCAAAACAGGTCTGGTCTTAATCAGGTCCTAAATATATGGTTTTCCTACTTCGGCGTGGACAATATACGCTGGGGAACTCTGCGGCAATTTAAGTATCTTACGCATAAATTTGTTCTCTTCGATCTGTATTTGCCGAGCCCCAACGAAGCCCCAAACTTCTGCTCCATACGTTACTTTAGAGCAGCACATGGAGTTATAGAGATGCATAACTTGCTCAGGTGACCACCGGCCCAATCTGCGACCATAATTCAGTATTGCCCCAGATGATGAAACCAGTTTTAGACTCCGCTCTTCAATTAAAAATTTAAAATTTAAAAGCCCATCAAATAAAAGTCCCAGGTAGGAAAATGTTTTCACTTGTTCTAGTATATGCGTACCTATTCGGAATGTGTATTTTTTACAGGGTTTTGTGCCTGCAGTCAGAACATAGGACTTAGTTAAATTGGCAGACAGATCTAATGTATCCATGAAGTCCACAAAACCGTCTATTAGACATTGCAGGCCTCTTGGGGTGCGTGCCAGGAGGACCGCATCATCTGCGTATAGCAGCACTGGGATTGGACGAAGCCCTACTCTTGGGGTATCTGCATTTAGCTTACACAATGCCTGTTCCAGTTCGTTTATATAGAGTGAAAATAAGAACGGGGCTAGGATACAGCCCTGCCTTACTCCACTCGTACAACGAAATGGTGCAGTTGTGTCTCCTGCCAAATTAAAACGTACTTTTGCAGAGGTGTTCCAGTGAAGTGCTCTCATAATGTTTATTAACCCTGGGTCTACTCCTAGTCTAGTCAAGAGGCTCCATAGTTTTTCTCTATTTACGCTATCAAAAGCTGCCGATAAGTCCATAAATCTCAGATAAATCGATTGGTTACTGGCTATGGTATATTTTGCCACCACAAGATAAAGATTCAGGCATTGATCTGTCGTTGATCTGCCACTCCTAAAACCATATTGAAAATCTGAGATTATATGAAACTCTTCGGCCCAATCCAATAAACGATTTAGTATCATTCTACCTAAAACTTTTGCTGTCACGTCAATCAGGGATATGGGACGATAGCACTGCGGGTCGTCATTTTTCCCCTTTTTAAAAATAGGTACTATAGTGGCTGTTGACCATGAGCGTGGCATACCAGTGGCGATAGAAACATTAATGACACGTGTCAATATTGGGGCCCAGAATTCTATATTATATAAAAAGAGATCTGGGGGTATCCCGTCTGGGCCTGGTGCCTTGTTAGCTGATAATCCTGAAATCCCCACTTTGGTTTCCCCAACGGTGAATTCAATCCCTGACCTCCATGGGCACATTTCCTCACCCACCTCTATGTTTTCTGCTGAGAAATCATAGAGTTTTTTAAAATGATTAAACCAAGACTCTGGGAGAATTGAAGTGCCAATTATCGGCGCTGCGGGATCCTGGAAACATGGATTATTTATAGTTTTCCAGAAAGTCCTTAAATCTCTCCTTTCCGCAGCTGCCCTTAGGGTTTCCCAGGTTTGAAACTGTAATGAAGATCTCCTGCATTTAACTGTCTTTTTATAGACAGTCCTACAGTGTGCTACACGTGATTTATCTCTTGGCCTCATCTTCAAAGTTTCTTTAAGATCTTTCTGTGCCCTAGCACAATCTTTATTGAACCATCTTGGTGCGCTATCTTGTTTCGAAGGGCCCGAAGTTTTTAATAGCCTGTCTATGTGTGTTGCCAGTGTTTCAAAAGCTTTTGTCACAGCCCAATCGGCCGCCAGGGGATCAAAACAGGTTTAAAACTCCTTGCCTCCTTCCTTAATTAGAGTTTTGTAAAAGGTGTCTCCATCAATGCGGGACCATCTTAAGCGCCTCCCCTGGTCCGTAACCTTCTCTATGCTACCTGTCTGCACACTTTTTTTCCCTCTAATTGCTGAGCAATTTTTAATCCATACTGTAAGTGGATTGTGGTCACTAAAAATGCTCCAGTCAACACTAGCCTCTTTTATCCAGTCCCAAACCAAATTTGAGACTAGTATAAAATCTATAATAGAACTACACCCCCTCCCTTTGAAGGTTGTTGGGGCGCCAGAGCCTTCTTCTACCTCTACCAGATCAAGTGTATATTTTAATGAATGAATTTTCATCACCTTCTCTAGCTCACTCCCCTCCTTGGTGTGTTCAAAGTGCAAACCATTCTGTATGGTACATCCAGACCAGTCTCCCATAGAAAATTTCAGTTTTTGGCAGAAGTGACAATTTAAATCACCCACTAAAATTATTTGAGGAGCCACAGTGGATTTTCCCTGCTCCATCACCTCAGTCAAATGTTTATTTAAATCACGTATTATAGAACCTTCCTTATTTGCGGCTGTGGCATTATAGAGATTTACAAGAATACAATTTATTTTGTTTTTATGGTATCTCAAACCATGGAAATAATTGGAACACCAGTTCAAATTGGTCCATACTCCTTCCAGTTGCAGGTCCACGTAAATGATTAATCTTCCTGATGGCCTGCCTGGTGTTAATTTTTGAGCAGGGACGACAAAGCATCCGTAACCTTCTAACTGGAAGGGATTATGGTCCACCACCCACATTTCCTGCAGGCAAATCACATTAAACCTAGTTACATATTCCCTCCATTCGATGTTATCAAATTTGGGGGATAGGCCAGCTATATTCCAGGATACTAGGCCAATGTCCCCAGTCATTAATTTCGCCCCACTACTCGGATTACAGGGGGGTGAGACAGTTAGTCAGTTAACGCCCTCCATTCCAGAAAGTGTGGCAAAGCGGTTAGAAGTGGGGACATTGAATGTAGGACCCGCCATTATCTGGGTGCTCCGTTGTGTTGGACTCACGTAATTACCTACCAAGGTCTTTGGGTAGAAGTAACTCAAATCATAAGTGGATATGCCTCCCCCGTAGCCCTCTACATACCAATCTTTGATATGATTAACCACTCTATGATCTCTGAAGTTAATGATGATGACATCCCCCTGTACTTTTTTTGGTCTTTGTCCCACCCAGCCTAGTCTTCTGACATGGAGAATCTCTCCATCTAGGTTGGGGGGTAATGGCCTATTAACTCTTAACCAATGCATCGTTTTATTCTTGAGGGTTTGGTAACCTTCATTATTCTCCGGATCGAGTTCTGGTACCCCAGTAAGTGCAATGACATAAGGAGCAGCCTCCGGAGGGAGATCAATGTGCCGGGAGGATCTCCTGAGCATTTTAACTATGGGGGCTCTTGTGCTCGTTTTACTGGGCTCAGTATACTGCTTGTCTGGAGCCCCACTAACTCTTGTCTTCTTTGGGTCAGTATGCTTGGACTGTGTAACTGAGCTAATATCACAAAAAGAAGGGGGTGCCTTATCACCCTCAGTAAAATTTGTTGTCTTCATCTCTGGTTCGGGTACCAGGCCAGACAGGTTTGGGGGACACCTATTCGTCAGTAATTCCCTCAATGTGTTTGTATTGGCCGTACCCATGTCTTGTATGAACCCCAGCTGTTCAGACATTATCTTGACCCTTTCTACCAGGGGAGCTATCAGTGATTTGACTAGATGTTCTATGTCCCTCATTAAATCTTGGTAGTAATGTACTACCGGGTTGGTTAAATCAATGTTACAGTCTGACGTGTCTATTGTATTTGCAGGACTTGCACTATTTTTAGGAATTGTAACACGGCTTCCTTTTTGCTTATTTATGCCTCGCTTCCTTTTTTGTTTCCGGGGGCCTGATTCTCTATCTTCTGGGTTAATTATACCCTGCATCTTTGTGAGAGAATTATTTGCTGGTTTAGGGAGCTGCTCATCTATAGAGAGATCAGCTTGCAAGCTTATGTTATTTTCTGTGGTGGGCAGTTCCTTTATACTCATTTGTTGGTCGGTTATAATTTGTGATGTTATAGGACTGCTCACAACATTATTTTGTTCTATGCGTTTGGTATGATTAGTGTTGGATGATGGGGTGGTGGCCAGCTGAATGGCCCCCAAGGAAGAATGTTTCCTCATTAATTCAGAGGATAGACGCCTTTCCGTGTGCACAATTTCATGCTCTAAAATTGAGGCTGCCCTCGTAATGAACTGATCTAGGGTGCCTCTAACAGATCCCCCCACCAACGATTTTCCTCTCGAGCTAGGCCTGATATTCATATTATCAATATGCAGGAAAGCTTGTCTTATGGGTTGTTCCAATGTTATATGGCGGATTGATTAATTAACAATGAATGAGGTCCTTGATCCACAATAATAAATCAACCTCACCACCTTTCACACTCTTATAACATACACATCTGATTGTCTCATGTTATAGTTCAATCGCCAAGGTCATAACGTCTCAAATAACCTTACAGTAGTGAAGCGACTCCGCTCCACCCAGTTATCAAGTCGAGACCACAAACAGGCGAGTTTAGTCCGTGAATGCGGTCAACATATGGTACAACAGTACTTACGGATCCTACCCCACTGCAAACGTTAGGGGGTATGCCCAGCCCAGCCTTCTCCGGTCTTAGACAGGCAAGGACGGGCCCGCCCTTGGCCCGGGCTTCGCCCGGGCGCCGCCCGCGCGCGTCCCGCGCCGCGTTGAGCCTGAGAGTCTTTTGAGTGGGCTGGGCGCGGGCTGATGTCGTCACAGCCGGGCGCCCAGCAACAAGGCTTCTGGGTGTTGTAGTTCTTTAACCGTTTCCCTCACGGTATTGTCTGTGTGGTTATGCAGCTTGTTCCGCCCCCACGGCAGCAGTTCCCCTTCCGACAGCAGCGAGAGCAAGGTGGCGAGGTAGCAGAGTCCCTGGTAAGGTCCTCTGAGTGCGTGTCCCGCGCCGCGTTGAGCCTGAGAGTCTTTTGAGTGGGCTGGGCGCGGGCTGATGTCGTCACAGCCGGGCGCCCAGCAACAAGGCTTCTGGGTGTTATAGTTCTTTAACCGTTTCCCTCACGGTATTGTCTGTGTGGTTATGCAGCTCGTTCCGCCCCCACGGCAGCAGTTCCCCTTCCGACAGCAGCGAGAGCAAGGTGGCGAGGTAGCAGAGTCCCCGGTAAGGTCCTCTGAGTGCGCGTCCCACGCCGCGTTGAGCCTGAGAGTCTTTTGAGTGGGCTGGGCGCGGGCTGATGTCGTCACAGCCGGGCGCCCAGCAACAAGGCTTCTGGGTGTTGTAGTTCTTTAACCATTTCCCTCACGGTATTGTCTGTGTGGTTATGCAGCTTGTTCCGCCCCCACGGCAGCAGTTCCCCTTCCGACAGCAGCGAGAGCAAGGTGGCGAGGTAGCAGAGTCCCTGGTAAGGTCCTCTGAGTGCGCGTCCCGCGCCGCGTTGAGCCTGAGAGTCTTTTGAGTGGGCTGGGCGCGGGCTGATGTCGTCACAGCCGGGCGCCCAGCAACAAGGCTTCTGGGTGTTATAGTTCTTTAACCGTTTCCCTCACGGTATTGTCTGTGTGGTTATGCAGCTCGTTCCGCCCCCACGGCAGCAGTTCCCCTTCCGACAGCAGCGAGAGCAAGGTGGCGAGGTAGCAGAGTCCCCGGTAAGGTCCTCTGAGTGCGCGTCCCGCGCCGCGTTGAGCCTGAGAGTCTTTTGAGTGGGCTGGGCGCGGGCTGATGTCGTCACAGCCGGGCGCCCAGCAACAAGGCTTCTGGGTGTTGTAGTTCTTTAACCGTTTCCCTCACGGTATTTTCTGTGTGGTTATGCAGCTCGTTCCGCCCCCACGGCAGCATTTCCCCTTCCGACAGCAGCGAGAGCAAGGTGGCGAGGTAGCAGAGTCCCTGGTAAGGTCCTCTGAGTGCGCGTAGGAGTGACTCAAAAAGGGAGATTGAAATTAGAATTTAGAAAAACCATGGTGTTTTCCAAACTTTTAAAAGTACAATACAGAAATAGTAATTTCAAATGCAGCAGTAAACTCCTTGAATTACATAGAAATCATTTGCCAGAAATCATTTGCCATGTCGGCCTTCAAATGCAGAATAATATGATGATGGGTAAAAATCAGGGAAATACCAAGTCTCAATTATGCAGCAAAATCGGGAAAAAATACGAAAGCAACCCTAGGGGCTCAGGGAAGGTCCTTGGCTCACCCCCCAAATTCAAGGGTTTAAATACAGTTTTTTTGCATCGAAATTACTAAAACCAGTAACGTCAGCATGGTATGATCATAGCTCCAACAAATCACATTTTCACAATTTTAAACGTCACATAACCCTTTCACCTTAACACTAACCCACTACATGAATATTGATTAGCCCATTCATCCCTAATGTCATCCGGAGATGTTAGAATAAACTAGTTACATAAACAACATTGCACCATTGTAAATAAATGCAGTACAGCATGCCAGCAGAAGGACCTTGGAATATGCTGCAAAAAGTTTTCTTCTAGCAGGCGTTTCTAGAACAATGTCATTCAGAAATACACAATCCACATCTTCCTGCAAATAGTGTCAGGTGAGAAATAGCAGCACAGAATGAACATTATGATATGGGATTCATTTTGAGCAAAATGACGTTGAGGCCAGTGGCAGCTGGTTGCTTTTGAAAGTGGTGGGCAATCAGGTGGATATATCGACTCCAGCAATGATCTTAGGCACGACCTGAAAGCTCTTAATCATGGTCAGTTGTAAGCAGTGTTTATAAGGGGCCTTGATTAAGAGCTCTGGAGTTGCGGCTGAAGGCAGTGCGAGTTTCTCACACTGCCTGGCAGTGTGTAAAAATAAATAAAACAATATATACATTTTTTTTAAACATACTTACCTACTCCTCTCCCTCCCGTCCTGCAGTCCATGACAAAAAATCAGCAAAGGGTCTCTGAGCCAACTGCCCTAACCAATCGAGATGCTGCTCTCATGCTGTTAACCAGCAGGTGAAAAGTGCCTGGACAGGTTGGGGTGGGCTGGATCAGTGTTCCTACAGGCCCTGGAGGCCTTGCCTGCTCTCCACCCAGCTGTCTATGACAGCTCGGGTTGAAGAGGTTTAAAGTACGCATGCCACTTTAAACCATAAGTGTGCACCACTCCTCTCTTGCTCCCAGTCAGCCGTAATATCCCCGCTCCAACACTTGGCTTGGGCTTGTCGGCTGCACTGAAAAATGAAATGGTAATCCATTCATTTTATTCCCATTTTAGTTTTCATGTTTGCTGCGCTGGCAGCAGGGTGGGCGATGCTCCTCCTCTGGCTCCACCATAATGGAGGCACCACCGCTAGCTGGGCCCTAACTGAGGCCTAGTTAACCTAAGTGAGAAAAACACACTTTTACTCATCATAGTGACTTTCTTTCACTTGCATTAGCCCCATATCAGTATGAACATGTGGATTCAGGTTCATAACGACCAATAATAATGCACTTCTTAGTGTAATCGTCCAAAAGCTTCTACAGTGGGATGGTGAGGCACAGCTGGTAATGTGTGTGGATCAAGGGTCGCCACCAATGACCACTTTGCATTGGGTGCATGTATGAGGAGATAGGTTTTCACAGAACATTGTTTACTGTGTATACATTTTGAAGCGTTCTGACCTGTATGGGTGTGCTTTCTGCATTTCTCGGTGTTCAGGTTCACAGGTATGTGTGTTTATTTTTCATTGTTGATAAATGTGGCTTATTTACAGTGTTTGTCCTTCAGCTGGGAGGTTGTGCTACCCCTTTTTATTTCATAACTCTCCAGTGTCTCTGGATTTTGACATGAGAGTGTTATTCTCCATTTCTATTGGTTTTTGCATGATTCCGTCGAAGTTGCCCTGAGTTGATCCGTGTTCTGTAAAACTGAAATCATGGCTGGCTTGTCGTACATTTTAACGTGGTTAGTTTGTAGTACTGCTTGAGTAGTTTTGAATATTTGTTTATTGAATTACGCCTGAATTGCTTTTGTAATGGGTCTGTTGTGGGATTTAGCGCCTTTGTTTTCCATTTCTTCTCACACTCTGTAGTAGCTATACCCTGATATTCAGGCTCTTCTTCTATCGACGCTTATTTAACCCTGAGTGGTACTTTTGGGTGTGGAGTATGCCACGCTGACAGCGAATCAGTATGCAGTTGGTGGGAGGCTTCTGCTGCGAGCTTGTTCCGAATAGACCTTCGTGACTTGCTATTATACTCCTGCTGCAAGTACACAAACGGCTTTGTGAATGGTACGTGCCATTCACTGTATCATTTGCATACCACTATCCGTATAGTTGCGCTTTCTTGCAAACAGGCCCGGGAAGGTAACTCATGCTTTTATCCAGCAGTAAAATGCCACTAAAGAGATGCTTCTGTTTGGTGCTCCTTGTAAATAATTGTAAGTCAGAAAAAATCTGGCAGACGAACAATTCCACCGCAGCTTCTTCGGCCGAGTGTATGGAGTTATTTAGATTCATGTGAAAGCATCTCCCGACAAGCACCGCGTATCGTGCAAGTTCTTCTCCAATAATACAGAATGGTAAAGCGTCTTTATATTTGACAAACACTGTGCATGACAGAAATGAATAAGAGGCGGTGACATTGTTGGCAAGTAACGAAGTCACTTTCAAGGACACCCTGAAAAGGATGGCGCCTTCTTTTCAGACCCGACACAGATGTCGCGTTACTTGTGGCTGAGTTCCTCCAGGCGCCTTTTGTTCCAGAGAGGTGCACAGCCAGATGCTGCTACCTGCAGTGCCTTCAGCATCCATTGTACTGCATTAAAAGGAATCGAAATGTGAACAGTCGTACGAAAGATAGTAAAGAATAAATCCAGCAGAGAATGTGATCCGCAATATTTGAGAATATCATGAACAACGATATGAAAGGCACTGACACAAAAGCAGAAACTGTAAAAAAATATACTGCGATGGGCAACAGAAAGTCTCGATTGTACTTAAAAAATGTCAGAACTTGAACACAGAGCCAGTCAGACACATGGATTGAACAGGTGATATGGACCCCCCACTTCCACTATCTTCTGCGTGGCAAAGGCATCTTTTCACCTGTTGTGGCGTTTGTGGTTTCAGTTTATAAGTGATTCTTACCACCAAGCAGATTTCCAGACCACCTGATAATGGCATTTTATCATATGCCACCGGTGAGTTAAACTATGAATGAAAATGTCAGCGCCCAATTATGCAGCCACCAGAACAATTTATGAATTCCGTCCCTCGCCCCCTAAATGCGAGTAACCTTCACCCTACAACAAATGAACATTTTTTAGCTAAGTGATAATGATGTGTGTAGCCACCAGTCCTCCACACTTTCTGCATCAAACCTGCTTATATTCCTGCTTAAGTACAAAAACAGCAAAGCTGAACGTGCTGTCTAAAGTCTTCAAATTATTGAGGGCATCCAGTGTATAATTCAGGCATCCAAAGTATGCAACAACATTTTCAACACAAATCCAGCGGCAGCCAGCACAGGTAAGCGCGGCGAGGTAGGGCGCAGTGCGGCAGAGGGGAAGCCGACTGACGACGGAATAGGTGTTATTTATTCATTTAGTTATACCTATTCCATCATCTGTCGACTTCCCCCCGCCCCGCCCACCATATTTATGTGTGCCGGCCGACGCTGTACAAATGGTCAAATGCAGGCAAGACACACTCTGTTGTGTTCCACCTCCTGGGATGCAACAATAGCTGGCAGACAATGTGCAATTCACCTCACCACCTTCGTCCCTCCCCCACCCTTGTCGTGTGGAATATCCCCATTTAAGACACGTCAGACTGTGTTTGGTCTTCTCAGCGTAGTCTTTATTAATTTTGAAAAGCTACCACCAATTTAACTTTTTCACTCAATGTTAATCTCTCCAACACTTTATTATTGCTTTATTCGATACACCACAGCACGCCAATAAGATATCAGGTTATATATTTTCATCTCTGCATTTATATTTACATTTGACTCTCCACGGGGCGTTTGCCGCAGGTTGTGCCAGCAGGCCCCAACCAAGATACCCTGCTCTCTTTAGTGCTGACCGCCCACCGGCCAACAGAGCCGCAGGTAGTTTCATCACTGCTGATAACTAGCACCGGCTTCCTGGGTAGGGCCAGAGAGTCCAGGGCCACCAGCAGGTCAGCCCCCTCTCCTGCCAGCCCGGAGCCCACAAAAGGCTGCGCACCCTTGGCCAAGGCCGATTGCCCTCTCAACCCTGCCTCACCTGGGGCACGCGTCTGAGAGTCCGTGATTTTAGAGCATTTGTCTTGCTGGGCATCCTTGAAGTGCTCCGGTGTCCGCCTCGCCCGCTTGGCCCGTGTGACATCCTGTTGCCCGCTCGCCTCTCCTTTCTCGGACAAAGTGCGTAGCGCCCAGTCGATACCTCCTTTCTTTGCGACCTCCCAGAGCTCTGCCAGAGAGCGGAAATCGTCCTTGGTAGCGGGGGCGCCTTTGCCCTTCTGTGCCCGTTTTGGAGGCATTCTGCACTTAAAGAAACAAATCGCAGTTAGTCATCGCCCCTTTAACCCCCACCTTCTTTGACCCAAGGACCGCTGGGATAATCTCTGCCACGGCGCCCCCCGTTAATCTACATACCACTCATCACATCTGCACATGCTTCATCCTATTTTTCCCGCGCCCCGCAGCTTACGCGCATCTTGTTATAACCATTTATCACACCACCCTGTTGTAGTGAAGCTATGCACCCTCGAGACGCAATGATGGCCCATGTCATGCGTAAGCACTCTGTAACGCTTGTTAGCTATGATCTGGCTGGCAACATGGGGGTTTGCACAATACTACCATTTCATCAATTCCGCCCGTTCGTCCCCCGACCTGCTCTCCTTGCCCGCCCCCCTCCCTGCCAAGTCTGGCCTCAAGCACCGATCCGGTGCGTGTGCACCCTTCCCCAGGGCGTCAAAAGTTCCCGGGGAGCCGTTATTCCATACAACCTCCCCACGCCCTGGCAGAGACTTATTTCCATCTTGCCCGGCGATTAGATATGCATTACTCACACTGGGGCGGGAATTGCCGATGTAACAATAGACCCTCGCATGCTTTGCTTATCCCTGCCGCGTGTACTCGACCCAAAGGTATTGGAGCACTTTACATATCCCGTACCCTTAAATCTTTTTCCGAACCTGTAGCCACGTGGACACGCGTTTGTAGATCCTCCGACTCTTACGAGGATTCCACAAGCACACCGCAGATAAGTGATCTGCTCGTCAACGCGGCTGCTAACGCGACATGGGAGCGCGCACCCCAATCACGAACAATCCCCACTAAAGCTCAATAACATCCCTACAACCCGTTTGACTACCTACAACTACGCTAGAAAGGCCCTCTCACCTTGCGGCGGCTCCCGCACCGCCGTTACATAACTCTGCGACGCCTCGGTGTCGCCGACCACGATGAAAGAGGACAAAGAGGGGGTCAGCCTTGCCTCAGGGTTTTTAAACACCCCGCCAATTTCCGGCCCGTGACGCACTTCCCCTTCCCGGGACTACGATCATCAACTCTTCCGGGTAACTTAACCCGGAAGAGTTCCTACCTGGTTCCGCCCCTTGCTGCCACTAAAGTCACCACGCCCCCTAAGTGGGTTGGTGCTCGTCAGTTTACTCATGGATGTCGATTCATCAAAATGGCAGGGTTAGTGGAAGTGACATCACATGCCCTTCAATCCCACTGATGATGTCACAGGAAATTACATCACAAGACTTTTGACCCTATGACATCACCGAAAGTAGTGTCATGCTACCTTTGGGTGCTGTGACGTCACATGAAGTGATGTGACACAACTTTTTGACCCAGTGCCATCACAGAAAGCAACACATCTGACTTCTAGTTGGTTGCACAAAACAAAGAGGCTGGAAAATATCTAGTAGCTACAAATGACGCACTCTAATAACCAAACATACTTTATTCAAATCCTATTGAAAATGCCTTCATATGCAGGGTCAGTGCAGGCTCTTATCTTCAGATACAGGGTTGAGATAATGCAGCATGTTTTAAGAATCTTTTACTTAGTGTACAACAATGGAATATATGAAGACCAGGTTGAAATCGCCATTATCAAACATGTTATATATATAATGCTCAGTATAATGTTGCTTGTTTACCCCAGTTGAGGAGACATTGCACCTTCCTAGGTTTACTATCAATAATGTTATTTTTTTCTGCAGATGCAATTGTGCATCATTGGTAGAATTCATCTGTCAATCACTAGTCGGCATTTTCCCCTCAAGCGTACTTGACAGTATTTTTGAGTGTAAAGAAAAGGAAGGCACCAGATTTAGATGGAAAGTGTTGGACTGAGAGATAAGTGTTGTATATGAGGTAGAAAAGCAGATGATACCTTCTGAAAAGGCCAATATGTACAATTGGATTAGTCTGTCAGAGTGAGCAACTTTAAGGGAGAACGCGTTCACCAGCAATTCAAAGTCTTGTAGTAGAGGTGAACAAACATCATCATACTTGTGAGAAAAATAATGATTAGTTGGGGGTGGAGGGTATTCTATTACAAGTAATAAAATCACTTAGGGGCCAAATGCGATGCGGCCGCAAAAGGCTCTGACCCTCGGTCGGAGCATTTACTGCTGCATCGTAATGGGCTGGTCGGTTTACTGTACAACCGCCTCATTACAATGGAGGCAGTCGTAAACTAAACCAGCCAGTCATTACGGCTGGCTTCTGACGGGCTCAGAGAGCCAGTCGGCTAGTCGTAATCCGTCCTGTACTCTCAAGGGCAGGCATTTCCGCCCTTGAGATTACAATGTTGGGAGAACAATTATAAGACCTCTGGGACCTCAAGGGGGAGCACTTAGAGACTCTGAGGGTGTCAGGAAGAGGGCAACAGCAATGTCTAGTCCAGTACCAGTTGCCACTAGTCAGCTCAGATTTTTCACAGGAATGTCCTCTTCTTCTCATTTTGTGAACCTGGAGCCACCCAGTGGATCAGCATTATGACCCTTACCTGAATCTGGGGGTGTGAGTGGGGAGGATGCTATGTTAATCCTAGTGTCCTCTTACATCTAACACTAAAATCCAGTTTGAAGCAGACACTGAACCTACAACAAGCGCATAGACAAAAGTATGGTAGGACAAAAGCAGGGTCCTGCAGCAACCAGAAAGGGGATAAAGAAGACTGTTCTCTCCCTTTCAAGAGTGTCCCAAGTGTTGCATGTGCCTCACCAAACTCGGGTCAGCCTATTGATTGTTCCTGGGAGGCAGAGGCTTATACTAATTAGCCTTTTGACAGTTCAGGCATGTAAACAATAACTCTATAAAGGTGACATTTGCTTACTATTTACTAAATATATCCATCGTCACCATTGAATTGGATTTTTAATACCTATGAAAAATAGTGGTTTAATTAATTTACTATCTTGTCCCATTCCTGAAATACAGTATTAGTATTTTAATCTGTACTCTGGTTTTCTCCATAGGACAGCTAGGCCTGCAAAAGTGAAAATAGCTTTTAGGGCCTTGTCACTGTAGGGACATAGTAACAATAGTTTTGCACCTGTTGCACTTTTAAATACCATGCACCCTACTTTGTTGGAAACAAGGCTTACATGATGATGAATTAGTAACATTTAGAAGGGAGTTTTTTAATTTTTACCTGTTCAAAAGGGCTATTTTAACAGGCCACAGTGCAGGATTTACATTTAAGCAGTTAGACTAAAATGGTAGACTTGAAGCCATGTTTTCCTTTGTCACACTAGTGGATGCCACAATAAGTGCTGCAGTCCACAGGTGGCAGGTAACGTTTCATGCCAAGGGTGTATTTCTGGACCAAATACCATAGTCTTGTAGAAAAGTTAAAAATAGCCAATCATGGACTAGCCAATTTTTACATGTTTTAGTGGCCAAAGCACAAATGCTCAATCCTAGACAACAGTGCCCCAGAGTTCAGAGACTAAATGGCAGAAATAAAATTCTGAAGAAAAATGGTTTGAGAATGCCAAATGGGGCTTTTTCTTAGAAAAAGACATCTAGACAAAATCAATATGTGGTTACGGAGGTCTATAAGCACTCATCGGTGGTCAGAATGACAGAGAAATATTTGCATTTGTTGCATAGCTTTGCCCTGTGGGGTTGGAAGTTTCACAACTATATTAGAGCTCAGTGCAGTCTGAGGTGAGCAGAGAGAGAGAGAGAGAGAGAGAGAGAGAGAGAGTATCCTTATGCACAACAATCCGTATGACTCAACCCCTGCACTAGAAAGCCATTGTCAAGCCTGAGCACAGCAAATTCTTTAAAAAATAAAATGAGTTCTTCCTAAACTCTATGGGTCAAACATTTTGCTTTCAAGTATAGTTGGGTCCTAGTACAACCCTGCAGTGTGCTCTTCACAAACCTCTGGATATGAAAAGTGAACAGCGTGAATCTATGAGTGCTATAACCTTGCTTTGGGATCCACTAAGAAATTAGGCTATCCATAATAGCGGTCCATACCTGCATGATTAAGCAAAGCCGTCAGACATGAGGTAGCCATTGATGGCAACTGGTTTGAGTTGGGCTGGATCTCCAAGGGTCTGCTTGCAACCTTCCGCCCCATTCCCTTAATTGCAACCAATACCTCTGTATTTTCCTTATAATTTTATTGTATCACTAATTGCATACCTTCCAATTCTCCTACAGAAACATTTCTTCAGTGCACCACACCCTACAATAATAGGACGCTGCATGAGTGCACTAGCAGGAAGTGCTTTAATTGGCATTAAAAAGATGCATTGGCTCTAAAAGGAGAAAGGGTGAAGATCATAACTACTGATCCCTTTCAAGTGACATGTAATTAAGGGCATGACTTGAAATATGTGAACTAAAATCCTGTGCTTCATCCAGCCTGGTCAGTATGTAGGAGGGGATGTCTTTGCATCCAGATAGATAACACAACAATGAGTAACAACAATGATTTTGTTAGACATAATTCGGTCTGAAAATGTTCCAATTCTGGAAGTATGACACTGTGAATTAGCCATTGTTAAGATCTGTGGAAGGTGTAGTGATCTTTGAAGAATCTCAATTATTCATGTTCTCCGCTGTACAATTCTTTGCTCTGCAGTCTCCCAATCTATTAGACACTTGCAACCTTTTTCTCCCCACAGCTGTAAGAAGTCATTCAGCTTCATAGCTCAGACATCATCTCTTTTCTCTTTAGGATTATCTCTTCACTGTCTCCTTTTTTAGGCACTTACTTTCATCTCTTCCAATTTCACCCCCATGTACAGGCCCCACTCATTCACCTGTTGCCAGTGCACTACATTTTCTTTTCCTTTGACGGTATCCATATGTACGCACAATCCCTCATTTACAGTTGGCATATATCTGACTAAAGCCCTCTGCAGAGAGAGGACAAGGATTGGTTGTGCATAAAGCACTCTGATACCCGATTGGATTCGGGTCAAGTTCGCGCTATATAAAACTCTTCAAAAAATATATATATATATAAAAATAGGGCCTCATAGGAACCCATTTGAAAGCCGTCCCACTTAAAACCCTGGTAGCATAAATCAGGGACTGTATAAAGGGATGTCATACAGTGCAACATCTTCCTTACTTTCACTTCTAGGCCTCACACACCATGTACAGCATGATCTCTGATTCTGAACAGAGGCAGGCACATGGTTATATGAAAGGGGCTGCGTTTTGTGTGTGTGCTCAAACGTTCTTTTTAAAGCAGCATGTCAATGCATAAAGGAATTGGGCAACAATTAAATTATGTTATATCTTCTTTCCTAAAAGTTATGTTTTGCTCTTGGCCTGGGTTAAAATTCCGTTCCGCTCGTGGAAATTGCGATAATTTGACATTTTTGCGTTCCGCGGAGAGCGCGAAAATGTCAAAATTTCCGCAATCCGCATCTTACCGGAAATGCTTTTCTTGCTCGCGCTGTAAAAAAATACATTCTCGCGTGCGCGCCATCGCCTTACCTGAATCCCCGCGGTTGCCGACAAGTTTTCCCGATCCAGTCGCGTTCTCCATGAGATGTTGGATTGTTGGTAGCCATTTGCGCTGTCTCACGACAGTTCGCGCCCGCATTAACGTCATTTGTCACGCGATCACGTAATTCGTCGCGCGATCACGTCTTTCTTCTCGTGATCATGCACCGCGAGAGTATGAGATGATTGAGATCTCGCGCCCGTGAGCAACCGCATGGGTAAGTTGGCGAGCCGTGATCACGCAGAAAATACCGCGAACGGGCGGGAAAAAAACGTCCGCGTCGTCGCGATATATCCGCGAGTTTGCGGAGATTTTTAACATTTTCGCGATAGTTTGCAAAAGTGAATTTCGCAAATTCCGCCCACCCCTACTTGGGAATCAGTGACCCTGCCCACCAGGCCCAATAGTGAATTCTCTACCATTTTATGTACAATACTGCAAATGTCATAAGTCTCAAACTCAAAGTTTTAGGGAGCGTCCCCTTGTTTGAACTCTCCATTAAATATTGTAGGGCATTAATGTGTCAATGTGACCACAGGAACACATTTTCTTTAGATAAAGGGGTAATATAATCCAGGCCCGAGCAATTCGAGGTGCTTAATTTGCAACAGGAGACCTACACATGTATCCCATGTCCATATAAAGCAAGCATCTGCAATGCAATAGGTCTCGCATTTTAGAAATTTTGACCTATTGGTATTGTTAATGAGAATGCCTTTTATTATTGCAGGTTTTTTAAACACATACATAAAAGGCATTGTCATTTACAATGGCAATTGCGAGACCTATTGTATAGCAAATGCTTGTTAAGTGACAGAGGTGAAGAAACATGTGACGAGGCACTACTCTATCAATTTACCACACCGCACATCACATTAAAGATAAACTGTTATATTCATCACACCAACCATGTACCCAAGTCGGGCCTTGGATACTGGACGAGGATGAAAGAGTGCAACAGTAGAAAATAAAATACTGCATAGTACTTGCATGAAAGTTACTTATTTCGCCCTTGGAATATTTTCATACTGGGGAAATGGAACTAGGTTTGGCGCCATCCTACATTTCCATATTTCTGCTCCTAAAGAAGAGTTGAAAGTTGGACCTGACTGTAGTGAAAACTTTGTGTGACATCTGTCGACGCTTGAGGTTCTTGATAGACAAATGCACAGTGAATAACAAATGACTCAATTTAAAGTCCTCGTTTGATGGCAGGGTGCAAATCTCGTTTTTCTTTTGAAACATGCCCAACTATACCACAATAAATGTCAAAAACATTCCTTTATTAAAATGGTTTTCAACGAACAGTCCTTTATTGCAACTTGGAAGAAGTCCAAAACGAGAGTTGGAATGTAATGCATTTAACGTTAGGATAACAAATAAACAAAAAATGCTAACAAGAACACTAAACAAATCAACAATGGTTTGGATTGTAAGATTTAATACAAAATTATCCTTGGTCTTTCGTTGGTCAGTCTTGGCAGTTGATTTTAAACGTGCAAAGCATCAAAAAATGTTCAATGGTAAACAAAGTAGCATTCCCCGCAAGTTGTAAATGTAGCAGCGAAATTAAATCATTTGTATTGACAAAAACTAAATAAAACGTTCCATAAAACAATAGTTCTAGTTGGTCGTTGCTAGCCGTAGTTCTACTAAACGTCACAATTCGACGGAAGGTGCGTGTCTAGCATAGCTCCCAAGGTTTCCGTTTGCGTGGGTATGTGTGACATTTCTATGGTTTCTGTGTACTTATGAGTGACATTCAATGGCAAAATGTGTGACACTTACAGTGACAATATCTCCCCAGTAAAACCAAGCGATCAAGTCCATTGAAACAGTTACATATCACCAGAAATGACACCCTTTTGGGCGGCAACAATATCTAAAGAGAAGTTGTGTTAATTGCTGCAAAGCACCTAAAATGGAAGGCCATTAAAGCTGATTGAATTGTAAAACAACGGAGAACCGTGATATAAAGGATCGTAGAAAAAAGAGAAGACTACGTTTGCCAGCATGCAAAGTACTTAGGGTTAAAAAGTCAGGACTCACAGACAGTATTACAAATTACATCATGAAGGCCACTGGGGACTGGCCACATAACAGACCTTGGTGCCATCTGATACTCAGCCACCCTTTTTATACAAATCTCCTCATAAGTAACCCTGGGCGTAGTTCGTGTAGTAGCGCTACACGTAGCTACGCGAAGTGCACTTCGCACTACGCGAGATACCAGTAACGGTCCATGGAGGGAGTTCGGTGGGGCAGTGAGGTGGGGCGGGGAGGGGCAGGGTGGGGAAATGTATGCACCGGAATTTGTTTGAATGGAGGTAAGTACACATTTAAATAAAACGAATTCCTTTGCGCGCGCTGCATTGCAAAATGCCATTCCATTGCGCGCAACGAAATTCGCTTTATTTATTTAAATGTGTACTTACCTCCGTTCATCCATATTCTGATGTTTACATTTCCCCACCCTGCCCCTCCGCCGCCCCGTCTCACTGTCCCACCGAACTCCCTCCAACGGACCGCCACTGCGAGATACGCTAGCGCTACGCGAACTGCATAGTACGCTGTTCGCGTTGATTGCACAGTGCTGGATGCTTGTCCGCACTGTGCAATCATTGCAAATGGCATCTTGCACAGTGCAAGCGGTCGTTTTCCTCCGCTCGAGTAGATTTGTACTCGAGCGGCAGCTTTCTCAACACAGACTGGTAGTTTCTCATCGTGAGCGGTCGCGAGCATACGCGTCCACTCGCAATGAGAAACCTGACCTCCCCGCGTTGAGAATCTCGCCGGGAGGTTTATTTTCCACGCACGCGATCGGCAACTTGATGTTGCTGATCGCGAATGAGGAAAAAGTCTCGCCGGGATGTCATTTTGCTCCCTCGCGGTCACCAACTTGATGTTGTCACATAGCACGAAGTAGCACAAACTACGCAAACTTCGGAAGCGTAGCGTAGTTGTCTGCCCAGGGTTACTTATGAGTCATAAGTAAGGCCCCCTCCACACAATTATGCCAAGACTCAGATGACTGGCCACTTAAGTAACATCTAACTGGGCTAGTCAAATAGTGTACGAGAGGTGTACACTATCACGATGACCGCAGTCCTAACCCCCCCTACAACCATGACAAGCTGCCTGACAGCAGCTGGCTACTAGACTCACCACTGCAGCTGCACTGTTACCTCAGCTGCCACTAGTCGCCTCTGCATACTTATGATCAGGACGATTGATCTCTGCCAAATTACTGCTCGCTGGCTGGCTGTATTCTTGTGGCTGTCTCTCAGATTTTTCTGGGACTGAGTATGTGTCCTTCCTATAGCAGAGTTCTCAGGACTGGAGCTGTCGACAGACAGGGAAGTGTAGTTGAGCTTAAATACTTATTGTGTGCTCTGGCGGCTGCAGTTGCCCAGGATCAGGCAGGTAAGACTATGCCCCTCGGTAACTTCATTAAACACGTGGCCTGAGGGCAGGAGGTGAGAAGTTGACTTTCTTTGTCAACAATCTCCGGCGTGCCCTTGGCAATGTGTGGCTGGGCTAGCGAGGAGGCTGAGCAAGGTGGGGGCTTAACACGTTGGCAGGATAAGTAAACAGCAACATCCTTTGACTGCCAGCATGACCTGGCCCTCACCACGGAAGGGAGAGCACTGTGAGTGGGCAAGGGGGGGCTGATGGCAAAAAGCAAAGCTGCCGCCCGCCAGTGTGTTTCTACCAGGCTTAATCTGCACTTGTGCTGGTGCCCCTGGGTGGTGTCTTTGCTGGAAAACAGCATACAAGGCACCGCCCTGGGAATGGTTGGCATGCTGGCTGCATCATGCCATGGCTGATAGTGAGGGCATCACTTACTGGGCAGACCTCCCCAGGATTAACTCATAGGCAATCCGGGCGGGGCTCAGGTTGAAGAGTGATCTGAAGCCCTGGCCCTCCTTTCAGTGTTTCCCTGAACACTAGGAAGGGGCGTAGATGTAGTACACACTCTCACTCAAGTACAGGGAACTGCTATTTTTGTGCTGAATCAACATCGTAACATGGCGCCGACTTGAACCACAACAGCTTTTACACTAAGGAGACAGAGCAAGGGAACAGCGAACCACTGCACATTATTATACTCACACCATCCTAGTGCAGACAGTCATTGAATATTACAAAGGGTCTGCAAATCGCTGGTTATTTTCCCCATCCTCCACAGTTTAGCACACGTTGGATATGACAAAACACACATTCAGACTCAGAAATAAATATAAACAGAATTATCTCAGTTACTGGTAGATTCACCTTCATAATCGCATCAAAACAAGTGTTTTTTACTGTAGTCTAACTAACTAACTTTGCAGATTCCCCTTCCCCTCGGTCTTGTTTTTCACTTTCGTGGCTCTGCCCTCAATTGGAATCGGACATTGGAGGATGTGCGTCTTGACTATAGGGCATGAGCGCTCCCTAAAAAAGAAAAAAAAAGATATTAAAAGAAAACACATAGTGAAGGTCGAGCTTGTGTGTGGAGCAGGGACTTTATCACAGTCAGGCAAAATGTATTGAAGAGCACCAGAAGATCATCCGGAAAGGCATCGACTAAAGTAAAAGTAAAATCACATTTGACTGGCATTGCATGGCTGCCACTTCAAGTGACGGATCAACTGCTGTCAGAGCCAGAACAGCACACTCTGAATTTTCACAGTGTTAAACAAGTAAGAGTTTTAGTCGTTTTTAAAAATGTTTCTACAAATGCAAAGCACAGTGGATGTAAAACTGAGGCAGGGAAACACAAGAAGAAGAAAAGTAGTCCCCAAAGGAAGACAAAAGCACATAAAGCGTGACAATATAGTACTTGGTCGGTGCATCATGGAGAAAACCAGAAACGAGAAGGAGGGACGAAGACTGCGGATTGTCCATTCGCAAGTTAGTATTTCTAAAAGACACTAACTAACTTAGACAAATAAAAAGCTGGCAGCAAGCAATGGGTGGAGTTCAACTCCTAAAGCATACACAACAGGTTGATAAGTGACAGCGAAAGCGCTGTACGCTCAAACTAAAAAGTAAACATTGAATTGTCAGCATTTAAAAACAGCTCTGCATTTGAGAGTTTGGCTATATTGGATTATCTGACAGCAGGATACTGAAACTCAAGACACTGGGAAGCAGAGGCAGCCTACCTGTGTGCAAGTTAGCTGGGCGGCGCCGACCTCCAGAACTAGGTGCATGGACACTTCTGCAAAGACTGGATGGGAAACACTTGCCACATCAGTGTCACCACTTTGCCCCAGCTCTAAATCATAAATGCAGAGCCTGGGGTGACTGCACCAGGCCCTGGCTCACTGGCAGCAATATTTAAAGAGTGCACTTAGCTGAAGATGCTCTGATGTCTACCATGTCCCGGCAGGCAAACGCACCAAAGTAAGAGCATGCTGCAAGTGAACTCCATGGCGGTAACGTATTCATGCTGGCGAACCTGCTGTCTTCCAAGTCTGAGGCCATCCCATACAACAATGTTGTTTATGCAAAGAAACCAGCGGCTGCTTAATGCATAATATTTTAATTAGGCCAGTAGTCTTACTAGTGTGCTGACAAAGGGAATGGAGCTAGGGGTCGCAAGCAAGTCACCATGGGTCGCAAGGGATTGCCCCTGGTGACTACTAACTGCCGTCCATGAGTTTACTTTGTGTTTAAACTGATGAAGGCTTCTTAGTTGTTCCATTTTGCGTGTTTTGGAAGGCTATTCAAGAAAATGACCAGTGCCTTGAGCAAAGTGCGCGTTACCTGCAGAAAACTGAAACTATACTTATTATAAAGTATAATAATGACTATTTAAATTACCTCCTGTTCATCTTACACTGGAGCTGTTCATCTTTCTCCAGGTATGAAAATCCTTGCATTAAGGGTCCATGCTTGCTTTTTAATAATATGGGGCTCATTAACCCATTGCTAGTAACACATTTATTGGTACATTTTTGTCAAAGCTATACTATAGCCTTATAGCCTGCCGTAGCGGGCTATACCAGCTAATAAAGGCCCGCTGCAGCGTTAAAGGCCCGAGCCGAAGGCGAGGGACTTTAACAAAAGCAGAGGGACGTTAATAGCGGTATAGCCCTGCTACGAAGGGCTATAAGGCTATTAGAACATTCTGCCACTAGAGGGCAGAATGTTCTAACAAATTAAGCAAAGGCTTCTCGAAGCTCGAGGGGATTTAAATCCCCTCGAACTTCGAGAGGCTTTTGTAAAACATTGGAATGTTGCTCTGCGGGCCTTTACCGGCCCGTAGAAGCACGGAGCACTCCATTGTCTACAATGGAGTGCTCCACATTCCAATGTTCTAATATTGATTATAGACAGTGAAGGCTAAGCATAAGCTAGCAGTGCAGTAAAGTCTCATCAGAGAATAGAGATGTTTCATGGCCTCTATATGGATTTCATCACTGGTGCTAAATTAAGGATTCATTTATACCCTAACTCAACTGATGCTTCTGAAAGCCTTTTTTGTAGCCTCCACTGCCAGTAACTGAGTGCAATATCTTTCACAAGCCACCAGAACTAAGATTGGCTTGGTGGCAATGAACTGTCGGACAGACCTGAGCAGCACCAGTATTTTGAGGAAGAGCTAAAGAGTGGCTAGAGGTGGCTAGTTGGCACTTGAAGACCTCTGGGAGAGGGAAATCCATCTTGTTTAACTTCCTCTTCTGAGCTAGCGATATGATTGGGTCACTGTATGAAATGACCAACTTTTGCATGATGCCCCCCCCAGATTTTTGCCCTATCTGCTTTACCTGCTTTACAACTCTGTGAACTTTAGACTGGATAACCAGTAGTAAAGTGTTTGTGCTGTCCTTTTAAAAATGGTTGCATTGGCCATTCCTAAATGCCTCATTTAACTTACTTGTAAATGGTGTAAAAAGAGCACCCAGGACCTAGAAGTTAAATGTTCCTTTTGGACAGCAACACCTATTGTGCCACCCACTGCAGCCGCAGGGCAAACCTGACTTCAGGCCTACCCAATGTAGTCTGACTGCTGCAGTATAAAACCTGCAGTGTAACATGTCAAAATAATAATTTTTGACAAGTAAAGGCCTCACTTTTAAATATTAGTAAGTCACTCCTATGTAGGACTTGAAGCCCACAAGGTAGTGCGTGGTATTTAAAGGTGGGACATGCAGTGCTTAATTTCGGCAGGTGGTTTCTGGTGCTTGGCACGAGGACCTAATTGCCAACACTGGCACTTATGAAAATCTGCCACATGGTGGCACTGTTTGTCTTATTTAGAGGTGAGCACAACAAAAGTTGTTTATTAATACAATATACTTAAAAAAATACTAATACATGCCACCTAAGTCTTTTTTGTAGCTTTAGGGGCCTGGAATAGTGTGACTTGTCACACTTGTAGATATGTGATGGTTAGTAGGTGTTTTTGTACTGTTATTGCCAGAACTGCCTGCGCAGTGAGTGGTGCAAGCTGTAGTGGCCTCCTGTTGACGGCCCTGGCACCTATTGTTTATCACAAATTAAGCACTGGGGACACGGTACACATCAGTTATACGAGGATAGTCCCCTCAAATCTTACTATTTGGGAGGTCTGCCGCTGATCACTGAAGGTATCGATAACTAATCCACTGCGATTTTAATCATCAGTTGGTGGTACTACCAATGTCTCCTATCCAACAATATTTGAGACTTTGGAGTTGCTTCAGAGGAGAAGTTTCGGGGCTTTATTGAGTACTACTCAAAACCTTGCACTCGGTCCTCTCCCTTGCCACCACGAAATTACACTGGCAGCCTATTTTGGGGAAGAATTAATCTCCTGAGGACAGAGATTCACTGATTTTTTAGCATGACCGAGCTCTCTGGGAAACCTGATTGGAATTTCTATTTTACAAGATCTATCATGTCTGGTATTGGACTCCCAGGAAGTTGAACGGCATGCATTCCTTGCCCCATGATCAATCCTGGAACTGTAGGGGAGATTCCTGTGATCTTTATCATATTCTTTGAGCTTTTCCAACCTTACAACACTATTGGACAGAGGTATGGAATCACCTCCGTCATTGCAGCCCATTGTCCTTCACCTCTCCCCTTCTCTCTCTCTTATACGCACCATGACTGATGTGCCGGATTTGGATTCCCATAGTCATTACTGGCTAGCTACTTCTTTTGGCAAAGGCAAAAGTGTGTATTCTTTGTCACTGGTGCCAGCCCATACTCCCTACGATATTGGAGTGGCTTACTGAGTTGCATAGGGTGGAATTATGTGCACACACTACCTAAACTCTGAATGACAAACTTGAGATTTTCAACATGGTCAGGGGTACCTTTCTGACTTCCATCAGGGAAGATATTCCCCAACATTTACTTTCTGACAACTTTCCTTCCCAGTCACTGAACCACGGCTTTGATTCCTTTCCATAGGCCTTTAGATGTTTAAGTCTGCCTTTACCCATTCCACAATGCTACACACTCAACCACACCTCAAGTGCTTTCCTAATAAAGCGCTCCCCCTCTGATCGCCAATGGGAGCCTTTCTTGGGAGATCTGGATGGATATTCACCTATTGTGATTCTAAACTCGCCGCAAGCCATCAGGAGTGTTGAAGGTGAGAGGATGGCTCTTTTCTGTTTTTTCTCAATCAATTTTACCTCTTTTCTTCCACAGGACAGTACCGTCCTACACATTACTCCATATTTAGGAAGCCTTGTGTTTTCCGCCTTCCTATGAAAGGACCATGAGTGCCTTGTTTTGATTTTTATATTGGCCTCGGGGTTGTCTGATTCCTATTATTATATCACAATGGCTGCGTTGTTGTGCTATGCCATCCATGTATTCATTGCTCACAGATGAGTGGGATGCTTCGATCCTTACTGTTGCCCACTTCTCCCCACTACTGTGACTGCCCACCACTTCCTTCCATCCACATTTACACAAATTTACCCCCACCATCTTTCCCACTCTCCCTCCATTCCTGACTGACCCATTCTCCCCACTGCATGTTTTCTCTCCTGTTTAGTTGCAATGATGGGGTCTCATATGTACGCCTTACCTACTTGCTACGCAGTGAACCATCCTATTTTGCTTCTCCTGAATCCCGTTGTATTGCAAACGTTTTCTATATTCCATTGATGTATCATTGATGCAATTTTATGAAGAAATAAATGTTGCAATAAAAAATAAAATACATTGAGACATGTAGAAAATAATGTCACCATGTACCTACAGTGGCAAGGCCCTAAAAGTTATTTAAATTTTTAGATTAATTCTGCTATCTCCGGTTATGGACCAGCTAGAAAAATGGTGCCCAACTCAATAGTGAAATTGGGTTTTTAATAAATATTAAGGAGAGATAATTTTTTCGATAGTTACCGTTTCCCTGACTGAAGCTCCTGGAGGCTAATTCACATTAGTTCTCAAGCAGTAGACCAGTGTGTGATTAGCTCTAATGAGGTGTGAAAATTTCTCCCAGGGTAGAGACAATGGTTTGGGTGTGGGGAAGTGTTTTTGCTATTCTTAATTTACTTCAAGGAGCCTCCCATGTCACAAGCAAATATTAGGTGACACCTGAAAAGGCTCCACTTTTTGACCTGTTAGTCAGTCAGGCACCAACTGCCATTTGAGGAAACCCTGCCCTATAACTGTTTTTTGTGAGACCACAGAAGAGATGACTGCTTGTTACTTTAACCATACCTCTAAGTGGGCATGCAGGCTTTACAAAAGTGGAAAAGGGCTTACCCATGGCACTGTGGGAATTTTTGCCATAGGGCAAACAGATGGTGCTGCAAAGGGGAAACAACCTTCCTAGCATGGTCATTATCAACAAGCCCTCCTGTTCTCTCCAGTAAGTCCGACACAGCGGGATTGCTGCAGGGTCTTCGGAGGTCACACCCCCTTTCTCCAACACTCTGCAAATGCACCTCCTGGCGCACTACTGGTTGGGGGGGGAAGTCCCCTTAGATGCTGAGGGTCCTTAAGGGCCAACAAGCCCTCCTGTTACCTCCAGTATGTTCCACCCAGCAGAATTGCCGAGAGGTCTTCCGAAGCCATGCCCCCTCTCTCCACCACTTTGCAAACTTGCCCCCTTGTGCACTGCCAGTTAGAAGATGAACTTTTCTTGGATGCTGAGGCTTCTTGGGGGCCCACAAGCCCTCCTGTTACCTCCAGCAAGTCTGACACAGCAGGATTCCTGAGAGCTGGTCGGAGCCCCCGCCCCCTTTCTCTGCCACTTTTCAAATGTGTCTATTTGTTAAAAAAAACCATAGAAATTCACTTAAAAAAAACAAAGGTTACAGGGATGGTATTGTTAGGAAATAGAATTTGAAAAACCTTAGAAATTCACTAAAGAAACCAGAGGTTAGGGGTCGTTATAGTTAGGAAATAGAATTTAAAAAACCTTTGAAATATATTGAAAAAAAAAAGGTTACAGGGTTGGTATAGTTAGGCTCAGATTTCACTCTTACAAAGCCAGTAAAACTCAGCAGTTATAGTTGCCTGAGCTAACTGTAGCTTATGCCCCTGCAATGCACTGCTTATGAGCTCACATATATTACATCACTCATGACATGGTCAGTGGCATCATTGATGACATAACTCATGACATCTCAAATTATTGCACTATCTATATCTATCTATCTATATAAAAAAAAGAAAGCAGAGAACTCTGAGTAGTTCCCATATTTAGGTGGAGAGCAGCTCCTAAATAGAGCACCCTACGACACCAGCGGCACTCTGCGCCCCTCCAGCAAAGTTTTTAAGCATAGGATTAGCACAGTGCCATCCACGCTGAGCTAGAAAGGGACAACGTCTTTTGCCTTTCACACAGAAAAGTATTTAAGCATAGGATTAGCAAAGTACCATCAGTGCTGAGCTGTAAAACAACAAAAGTATTTAACCACTCCAGGCATACTATTACAGCTGTGGGGTAGTAACATACCATCCAAGCCAACCTAGAATGCATAAAAGCAAACCCTAACAGGTGTTTGGCTCTCATTAGAGCTCTTCACAGAGGTATAGCTTTGTCCAGACACAACAGAGCACCCAGTATACGCCAAAACAATACTCGTTGATGTGAGGGTGATTAGTGCAGCTGTTCGTGGATCTATAGTCATGAGATTAGAGTTGCAAGTCAGGGGTTTGATACATACATAATTTGCATATTAAAGCCCTGAAATAGCAGGATGTTTTACACATCACTCAGGGAATGTGGTGTTTTAGCATAGCCAAATGTGATTAATGGTACTCAAATTGCAACAGTTGTGCAGGCCATAGTGGAGGTGCCTTAGCAGATCACAGTGAGAAAAAAAGCAGTGCACCTAAGGGCTGTGTGCCTGTTCCTGTTCTTTATGCCTCTTCCCCTCTGCTCCCTATGTTTGAGATCTTCATGTGGCGAGTGAACAATAACTCATTCCACGTGCATGCTTGCTGTGCTGGCGTTTTAATTACTGCCAGCTAACTGAGCCAGGTAATTGCATCTGAAATAAATATATAACATGAAGAATAATAAATAGCCAACGTTTCTAAGTCAAATGAGGGTGATGAATCAGGAGCAATGCTCTTCTCTTGCAACTCTGTAGCACGAATAACAATTGCCCCTTGCTACAATGTGTTTATTTTTCCTGTGGGGCAGTGCTTTGGGTGGAAAGAACCTCTGTACATTGCCTTTTTTAGTGTCCTCATTTATCAAACAAGAGTCTGTATGCAGAGGTAGGAGCATAGCTGAGCCATTAGGGGCTGTGCATAGGGATCAGGAGGGCCCAGAAGGTTCCCCATCATTGTATGCTGTGGTATGGGGCATGGCGTCCACAGCGGGTTCTACATACTGGGTACTGGGGGCATGGCCCATCCCTAGGAGAGTTAAGCTAGTGTTAGGAGTCATTCCTAGACGCAAATGTGTATATACTGGAACCTTTTTTATTATTTCTCTAATATTATTTGCTTTGATTATTGTTTTAAATTTACCACACTATGTTGCTGAAAGAGATTCTAACTTACAATTTCTTCTGAAGCTGCAAAGATTAATGACACTAAAGCTTTACATATTGATGTTACAATAACTGGTTTGTCAGCAAATGTACATACTAGATTACTAAATGAATAAGTCAATACCATGAATGTTGGTAATTGCTACATATGTAAGCAAATACCTTCATCAGTTGCTGAGGGTGTAACCTTTCATAACTGGCCTCTGACATGTAGAATTTCATGCAGTGTAGTAACTAACCTATTCTATGGTACGGGTCAAATACATCTATTTTTAACTTCTGGAGTCAAAATGCTTCAATCCACATTATGAAGCTTCAAACGCTGAAACAATGGGCTATGTATTTAGACCGATTCAAACTTTGGACATAGCTTATGTACTTAGAAATAACCTAACATGTAAATTAATGAGAGCTGAGAAATATTTTTTAAATTTAGTGGAAAGTAGATAAGTTTTAAGTTTAAATGTTATTTGCAGGTGAATTAAAACCATTGCAATGCAATTTAATCATCACTACAAAACCAATAATTATCTGTCAATAAATTTAATAGAAAGTAGACCACCGAGGTCATATAAATACTAAAGCATTGCCTAAATTAATTCCTTGGAAACTACCTAAGTGAAAGACTGTGTTGCAGCCACTCATCTGAAGTTCAGGTTGTCATCAGGAGGATTAACTGTCCTCTCTCCTCCTAGAACACCTCTCTGCACTACTGAACTCGCTACAGGAGTCCATGCAGGTGTCCCAAAAGGGAAGGGGAATGGGATGCGAAAAAGAGAGAAAACACTGCTTCTCCACACAGCCTGGTCCAACCCGACACCCTTGAAGGGATCTGTTTGCAGAGTAGAAACAATTTTTTGAGTGCTTGCGTTTCTCTATAAAATAAGAAATGCAACAAATGAGTACAGTGACACTTCTGGGCCACCCAGGAGCACTCAACACAGAACTTCATAATAAGCGTGCTGTATTACGCATTGGCATTTTTTGCACCCGGCGCACCTTTAAAAAGGTGCGCCAGGCGCAAACAATGTCAATGCGCCCTATTATGATCTATGCACTGCCCCCAGGGCAGACACGAACTCACGTTGCCCCTCTGTGTTTTCACAGTGCAGTGCAGTGCAGTGACTGCACCTACCTGCAAGGGGATGTCTTGGGGGTCCATGAGACCCCCTTTACCCTTGCAGAGAGCTGCTACCCTCAGGGGTTCTTTGATTCTGCGCCGGTGTCTGTGATCTGGCACGGCCACAGAGCCATCGGAATTTCCTCATTTGCATAGGGCACGCCTCTAGGCAAATGAGGGAATACCCTCTGAAGGTAGCGCTGCTGCATTAAGTGCACCACCGCTATCAGTATTTTAGAAGGGGATGCACAAGCGTCTGCGCCCCCTTATATAATACCAAGATGCCTCAGGAGTGTACAAAGCGGGTGCTAACGCCTTTTGCGCCCCCGGGGCACCTTCTGTAATACGGCCCCTGGTTCTAAAGAGGAGCTGAGATACTCTCTTTGCCTGTTTCTGTAGGTTGCAGGAGAAGAGAATCCAAATAATAGTTCTCTAAGAACTATGCTGCCAAAAAGGAGTCACTGGCTATGATTATGTGTCATCTACAGCCAGGTAAATGAATGGCACATAGACACGTCGTTTTGTTTGCACAAAACACCCATAAACAAATATTCACATCTAGGAACCAGGTCCAAAGGGCTACAAAAGCCAGTGTCCATACAATATGTTGATCAGAGGGGTAACAAGATGCTTCCATGCCCAAGTCGTGGAATCAAGCTCACAATATTCAATAGGCTTGAAATTGCAGTTCCTCCTGAGGCACAGCCGGGAGTAGGATCCTCTGTTCCTTTTTAAAATTGTATATTATTTGTGCTTTTCTCACTGTTTTCAACTAACGAGCATTGCCTTCGCTCTGCGCTCAGCGCCCTGACAGCTGACGCGGGAGGGTGACTGGAGCAAAAACGGGAACGCCATTGGCCGATTGATGGCCACGCCCCCTGCTCAGAGACTCGCCCCTCTGCACTACAAAAGCGCGCGCTGATCACGAGCGCTGCGCTTTAAATTGCAGTTCCTCCTGAGGCACAGCCGGGAGTAGGATCCTCTGTTCCTTTTTAAAATTGTATATTATTTGTGCTTTTCTCACTGTTTTAAACTAACGAGCATTGCCTTCGCTCTGCGCTCAGCGCCCTGACAGCTGACGCGGGAGGGTGACTGGAGCAAAAACGGGAACGCCATTGGCCGATTGAAGGCCACGCCCCCTGCTCAGAGACTCGCCCCTCTGCACTACAAAAGCGCGCGCTGATCACGAGCGCTGCGCTTTAAATTGCAGTTCCTCCTGAGGCACAGCTGGGAGTAGGATCCTCTGTTCCTTTTTAAAATTGTATATTATTTGTGCTTTTCTCACTGTTTTAAACTAACGAGCATTGCCTTCGCTCTGCGCTCAGCGCCCTGACAGCTGACGCGGGAGGGTGACTGGAGCAAAAACGGGAACGCCATTGGCCGATTGAAGGCCACGCCCCCTGCTCAGAGACTCGCCCCTTCATCTATTTTCCATATAAAAGATGTGTCCCTACAGGAAGCGCAGCGGACGAGCGCAGCGGGCGCGTCGAATGCGCGCCGAAGGCTCGCCAAAGGCGAGCCCGTCTGCGCCCGTCCGCGACAGGCCGGGACCAGGGGTCACAACCCCTGTTTCCCAAACTACAGGCAGATTTGGCAAACCTTCGATGGTCTACTCGCGAGGTGAGCTGCTTATGTTTAATACTCCTTTAACAGCCCCCCTTTGTGCAAAAGTTGAACCCTCCCACACCACGGGCCCTTTTAGCTGCCGCTATTGCAGATGGAGTTGTAACCACTCGGAGTTACCCTCATCGGAAGTCACACCTACACAGGACTACACATGCATCTATGTTAATGCCAGGTCCCTTCCCAAACACTCGACTGAGATATGGGACATGTTACATGATAACAGACCTGATTTTGCCTTCATTTCAGAGACTTGGCTCGGTGAGCACAATACCCCGGATATCATTAGGGGGGAGGCCCTCTCCTTCATATTCCATGCCCGGAGGCGCGAGCAGGAGGAGGTGACCCGAGTGGAGGCCGAAATTACTGAACTAGAGGGTGATTTGGGGAGTGGGGTGACGGATGCTGCACTGCATGTTCTACACCTTAAGCAAGCGGCCTATAGGGCCCTCGTCACGGAGGCAGCCAGGGGCCTCAGTAGAG
This sequence comes from Triturus cristatus, assembly GCF_964204655.1. Taxonomy (NCBI): domain Eukaryota; kingdom Metazoa; phylum Chordata; class Amphibia; order Caudata; family Salamandridae; genus Triturus; species Triturus cristatus. The sequence continues at coordinate 461,880,581 of NC_140587.1, read as the reverse complement.
AGCAACAGGGGCGACTGTATGATGTGGGTGATAAGGCTGGTAAATTGATTGCATGGCTGGATAAAAAGGAGAGAGCGAGTCGTGTGATTCCGCTGATTGAGAGGATGGATGGTGTATGTGTCACCGAGCCAGAAGACATTGTCTCTTGCTTCGCGGATTATTTCTGCGAGGTGTATTCCCCGGTCTCTCCCTGCTCGGAGGCGGATTCTCATGCCCTGCTTCGAGATATCGCGCTGCCCTCCCTTTCGGTGGAGGACAGGGAGTCGTTGGATGCTGCTCCTACCTCGGACGAAATTGCCCTCGCTATGCGCTCGGTCGCATCTGGCAAGGCCATGGGCCCGAACGGCATCCCTATTGAGTTGTATAAGCTGCGACCAGACGTACTGGCACCCCACCTCCGCGCGATGTTCCTGGCGGCCCACTCGCGGGGCTCCCTCCCGCCGGACCAACGTCTGGCTACAATCGTGGTGATCCACAAGGAGGGGAAACCCCGAGACCGGGTTACCTCCTATCGGCCTATCTCGCTCTTGAATGCGGAGCCCAAAATCCTTGCCAAGGTGCTTGCCAACCGGCTGGTCGGTGTGGTGGGCGATTTGGTCCACCAAGACCAGTCTGGCTTTATCCCCCATCGCAACACGGCCCTCAATCTGCGGCGCTTGCACGGGGTGCTCGCGCGTGTTCCGTTTGTGCGGGAGCCGGCCATCTTGGCGTCCTTAGACGCCACCATGGCGTTTGACACGCTCGAATGGCCATACATTTGGGCGATGCTGGCGAAATTTGGATTTGGACCGGGATTCCTCAGCTGGGTCAAATTGTTGTACTCGGGCCCGTTAGCACAGGTGGTAGTGAATGGGCGAGTCTCGGCCCCGTTCGCGCTGGGACGGGGCACGCGACAGGGTTGCCCCTTGTCGCCGCTCTGTTTGCATTGGCCTTGGAACCCCTGGCGGAGTGGCTGCGGTGGCACCCTTCCATCCGTGGTCTCCGTTGGACCCCCGAGTATGAGGACCGCGTGTCCCTCTACGCTGACGATATCCTTTTGTACCTAGCCTCCCCGCGCAAATCACTGATTGTCCTGGTTGATGTCCTGCGCTCCTTCGGCCGCAACTCAGGCCTTGTCATCAACTGGGCTAAATCATGTGTCTATGTGCTTTCCGGGGAGGCTCCCGTCCTCCCGCGGGGATGTCCGATCCAGATTGCCTCGCAGGGATTTCGGTACCTGGGTGTCTATATCACGCTGGACCCGGAGGCCCGCTACGAGCGAAACTTGCTTCCCCCCCTCCAGCGCTTGAAGGAGGACGTCGCGCGCTGGCGGCGCCTGCCGCTTTCGCCGCTCGGTCGGGCGGCATTGTTTAAGATGATGTCGTTGCCGCGCTTCCTGTACGCTCTCCAGAACACTATGGACCTAGTCCCGGCGCGCTACTTCCGTGAGGTGGAGAGTCTACAGCGCCGCCTGTTCTGGGACGGGAGGCCGCGTATAGCCCTGGCGAAGTTGACGCTCCCGTGGTATGACGGGGGGATTGCCCTCCCGGACATCAAGCGGTATTACTGGGCCTCCCAGCTAGCTGCAATTAATCACGGCCTCTATGGGCCCGCCTTGAACCCGGCATTTGAAATGGACAAGATGCTCCTGCCCGGTGGCGACTACAATCGAGCACTCTACTCTGGCGCGCCGGATCCCCGCTTGACGGGGCCTACGGGTGTCATGGTGCGGGTGTGGCACGCGGCCAATGCAGCTATGGGGTGGAAGGACCGTTTGACCCGGGCGTCGCCGTTGTATGCGCCTCAGCGGTTGGGCTCCCTGTGGACCTCGAAGGGCTTCGAGAAGTGGGACACGATTGGCATCAGTAAAGTGGGAGACCTCTGGACGAGAGGGGGATTTAAAACATTCGAGACGCTGCAGACGGAGTTTCAGCTGCAGGGCAGTGAATACTTTCGGTACTTGCAGGTCCGTCATGCGCTGGGCTCCGTCTTCCCAGACGTCGCCTCCATCCCGGAGTCTTCCCCCCTGGAGGATAGAGTGCTGGATGGCCACGTTCCGGATAGCACGATCTCCCTCATTTACAAAAAGTTGATTAATGACCGCTCGGGCCTGTTGACCGGCCTCCGTGAGGCTTGGGTTGCCGACGGGCTGGAGTTGGACGACGAAGACTGGATTTCCGCGGTGGCCTCTCCGAAGGAGGTGGCCATACCGGCTCGCCTTCGCTTCGTCCAGCTTAAGATACTCCACCGGGTCTACATGACGGGGCCAAGGCTTCTGCGTATGGGTTATTCTGAGGATGGGTTGTGTAGGCGTGGGTGTGGTGCTTTGGCGACTTTTTTGCATATTTTGTGGGAATGCCCGAGGGTGGAGCGATTCTGGCGTGGTGTGCATGAGGTCCTGCGTCTGGTTACGCATGTCGCACTGTTGCCTGAAGCGAGGAGATGCTTGCTGAATGTGTGGGAACCAACTGATTACTCGGTTCCGCAGACGCGATGGGTGACTCTGGGATATATGATAGCCAAGCGTGACATTGCTCAACTGTGGGGATCCCAGCGGCCCCCGGCGGTGTCGGCCTGGAAAGAACATATGGATTGGTGCATGTTCCGAGAAAAGGTGGTGTATGTGGCGAGGGGCAAGCCTGGGGCGTGGGTGAAAATATGGGGCCCCTGGAACGCCTACCGCGGGGGTATCTGCGAGCCTCCACTGCTGCCTGCTGCCTCACCGGCTCCGTCCCCCTAGTTGACCCCCTCCCCCAGCCCCAGCACAGAGTTCCCCCAGTCCTGGACTTGTTTCCCTTCCCCCTCTCCAGACTCCTGTGGATGGTCGGGGTCCCTCATTTGAGGAGCACGTGTGATTACCTTCGATTGCGGGTTGCCTTGCGGGTGTGGTTTTTTATGTTGTTGAGTGTGTATAAAATGAAACCGTATTGTGGGCGTAGAGTCATGTGGCCCGTGTCGTTGATGCCTCCTGATTTACTTCTCTGCAACGCCAAGTGCCCTTTTGTAAGTTTGTCAGGTGCTCCTGTCACTCTAGCGGCCGGCCGGAAGGTTGTAGGCCCATACTTGTATATACTTGAGATTGTAATAAACGGTTTAAAAAAAAAAATAAAAAAAAATAAAATACCCCGGATATCACCGCAGCCCTTCCCACTGGGTACAAAATCATTAATCTAAATCGACAAATTAAAAGAGGAGGCGGAGTGGCCAAGATATTTAAAGATAGTTTTTCATGTCACCAAGAAACAGTCACTCAACTAGGCAAACACGATGTGTTAACCATCTCCATCTTCATCAAGACTCAGGTTATCCTCGGATATGCAATCATCTATAATCCTTCCATTCTGCCTCAACCATAAAAATATTATAGTCATTGGTGACTTCAATGTTCATTTCGATTTAGCCGAGAATTGCCTAACTAAGCAACTTACCACAGACATGGAAATCCTACAATTATCACAGAAAATAGCTCGCCCCACACACAGAGCGGGGCACATGTTAGATCTTATATTTACAAACATATCGAAGACCAACATTACGGATATAACCCCTTTGACATGGACAGACCACTATAGGATAGATTTTACCTTAAACCTACCTCTAAAAACCAATAGACCGCTAGCCCAGTCGGCCAACTCCACTAAAAGTTGGAGCAAATTCTCTTTGGAAAAATTCAAGGAAGATTTTTCCTTTTTTTCTAGTTCTGAAATGACATGCGAAGAAAAAGTTCTCCTCTTACGAGAAAACATAGAGAAAGCACTTGACCACTGTTCACGGACTCGCGCAACCAATCGATTGAAATCAAAAACCTCCGAGAAATGGTATGGCCCAGACCTAAAAATTGGAAAAAGAAAATGCACCTCACTGGAGCATAAATGGAGAATAAGTAGAAACGCCGAAGACAGAGCCATTTACAAACATCAGCTGAAAATATGCCACACTGCCATACGCAAAGCAAAGAAAGACTACCTTTCTCAAAAAATTTTAGAGAATAAAAATTCGTCCAAGGAGCTTTTTAAAATTGTAAAAGAACTTTGTAATCCTCCTTGTCTTACATCCAATCTGACACCATCACAAGAGAACTGCTAAAAAATTGGTGATTTCTTTTGTGATAAAATTGATAAAATATATGCCTCTTTCACAAACAACGCTCAGGCCCCAGTGGAGTATCGGATTGACCCTACTTTGCAAACCAACTGCTCTACCTTTGGCCCATTTTCAGAAGATGAGATTACTAAAGCCATGTCAGAAATTAAATCTGGCTCACCATGGGATGTTTGCCCACACTTTATCTTTTCCCAACTTACTCCCATAATTGGCCCTGCAGTCACAAAAGTTCTTAACCAGTCTCTGGAGCAAGCTGTTTTTCCAGAAGTTTGGAAAAAATCGGCAGTAATTCCATTACTAAAAAAGGCGGGTGCGGATATAAACGACCCAGCCAACTACCGCCCCATCTCACAGCTCCCCTTTTTATCGAAGGTTTTAGAAAGACTGGTAACAAAACAACTGTCAAGTTATCTAGAGATCAACAAACTTCTCGATGTTTCCCAAACAGGTTTTAGATCTAATAACAGCACAGAAACAACGCTTCTGGCCGTAATGGACGACATTCGCATGCAGGTCGATAAAGGTAAAACGGTTGCCCTGATACTTCTCGATTTGTCAGCGGCATTTGATACCGTGTCCCATAAACTGTTAATCCACATACTTGCCGCAAAAGGAATACAAGGTAAAGCCCTAAACTGTCTGGAGTCTTTTCTATCAAATAGATCCCAGTCTATTTGTTTAGGCAACTTTACCTCTACCCCCCGTAAGATTAAATATGGAGTTCCCCAAGGAGCTACATTGAGCCCAACATTGTTCAATGTATATGTCTCCTCTTTGGCATCGATTGGCAAGAAATGGGGCATCAATATCTGCTCCTACGCTGACGATACTCAGCTGATGGTTACCCTAAATGGAGATAATGACGCCAAAAGTAGACTACACAACTGCCTGTCAGAGCTATCCAATTGGATGCACGGCCATTATTTAAAACTGAACGCTGACAAATCAGAAATTCTACTTTTTGGTGGGGCCAAACAGCTCTGGGATAACACCTGGTGGCCAACTTCCTTAGATTCTCCACCAATCCCCACATCGTCTGCTAGAAATTTAGGAATTCAGATGGACACCACTCTATCAATGAAATGCCATGTCTCCTCAATATGTGGCAAAGGATTTGCCATATTAAAAAGATTGAAAAGGGTCTTCCCCTGGATCCCACTTGAATGTAGACAGATCCTAGTCCAGTCGTTACTAGTTAGCAGGCTGGATTATGGCAACTCACTATTTGTAGGAATGTCGGACTACTTATTTAGAAAATTACAACTGGTCCAGAACGCCGCAGCAAAAGCAGTCTGCAATAAGAGAAAGTACGATTCTGCCACAAGCTGTCTGAGAGCTTTACACTGGCTGCCCATGAGACAAAGAGCCATGTTCAAAATGCTATGTATTGCCTATAAAACAATTCACAATACAGGCCCTTACATTCTATGAAATAGAATTAAGTTCTATGCCCCAGCGCGGAACCTACGTTCGCAAGCCTCAGCCAAAGCAGCCACTACTCGGATTAAGCTTTCCAGAATGGGCGGAAGTGCTTTTTCACACATTGCTGCGAAATGTTGGAATGAACTTCCGATCAACCTCAGACTCACGGACTCTTACCCCACCTTCAAGAAAAAACTAAAAACCGCACTATTCCCTACTTCAGAATAATCTATATGCTCCCGGTTAATGCCTTGGTTTTACTGTTATTTTTTTGCAGCGCCGTGATATCCTTGTAGGATGAATGTCGCGCTTTACAAATGCACCTAACAATAACAATAACAATAACAATTATCAAAGTTCAATGCAAATAGTGTAGAAACAAAACTCTCAGAAGTCAGTAAAGAGCTTAAACATAAAATGACCCCAAGCGCTAAGCTGAATACAAATATGAAATGAGCTCAAACATAAAATGACTCCAAGCGCTAAGACTAATACAAATATGAAATGAGTTCAAACATAAAATGACTCCAAGCACTAAGTGTAATACAAATATGTAAATGCCATAGTCTTAAATCAAAAGTCACTTGTGCCACATACCAGATGGCCAATTCACATTGGAAATATGCAAGGACCAGCCTTCCGATACCCACAAAAAATGTAAAAGTCACCCAGCCTTTCACTTCACACGAAGTCAGGGCCAGACTGGCTCTACCAGGATTTGTGTGTTTCACCAGGAGGCTAGACTGGTGGGGGCCGGTTTTGCAGCAGTAGGCGCCGGTTTTGTTACTGGGGGCTGGTTTTGCAGTGGTGCTGAAATGTTAGCCCGCAGTAACAAAAGCACCAAGCAAGAGTTTCCAGCCTCCCAGGGCCAGGCAGTGCTTAGCCAGGGGCTGGTCCAAGGAAATTGCCAGGGTTGCTTTGGGCTCCCAGTCAGGCCCTGCACGCAGCCTTAGAGCAAGCTGCATTTAGCTGTCCGATGCTTGCTGCAGTTCTGGACCGGCGCGTGCTTCTATCCAATGGTGAAGGGGAAATCCTGAAGTGGTGCCAGAAGCATCTCCAGGTGAAGCGGGAGCCAGGAGATTAAGCCAAGCACCGACAGGTGTGAGGCTTGGGCTTTTATAGCTAATTCAGTGACAGTTAACTACACATGGCTGGTCACGCCCATAAACATGTCAGGTGCTTAGCAACAGCACATGTCCAATAATGACACACTGTTGTTAGCACCCAAAAACAACAAGCATTGGCAAAACAAGCACTGGCACCAGCAAATACAATAAAAAGAAACAAAAATTGGCAGTGGCAAGAAAATGAAAAAAAATAAAACAACTTAGTTGACAGAAAGATGAGCAAGCAGGGACCCCTGAGGGTGCTGACATACCAGACAGGATGGGGCTCTCCTGACATCAAGAAGTAAAAAGAATACTGGAAGGGGTGGCTTTGTTAGCTTTAGATTGACAACATAAGGGTAAACTTTGTTTATATATAAAGAGATCAAATATTAACTTGATTTTTGTAGGTTCTAGGGAATGTGAACATATGTTTGAAATGTATGAGAACTGGGAAAGATACTTGGAGGGTGTTGATTCCATCTTTTTCAGAGTGTATTATATGTGTGGAAAATATGCTTTTTATAGATTACAGAGAAGTTGGTATAGAAGTTGTAATATGGGAATAGTTTTTCGAAAAATTTATCATGTTAAAGATTTTGAAAGAGAAAACAAATTATAGAATAGGAGAAGTGCAAGTGCTAGTGAAATAGTAGATGATATTTTAGGAGTTTTCATACCTTCAGTAGTAGCATCATTAAACTCACATAAAATTAGACAACTTTCTACTGTTGATAAAGTCGCCACCAGTAGAGCTGGGGGATTTTCTGTTATAGATATAGAAATTATTTCAGTAAGATCAATAGTGATTCAAAATCTACCTGTCTTGACATCTTTCTCGCGAAGGAGGGTGGAGTTTGTTTATTATTAAAGTTCTAACCTTGTTGCCCCTACATACCAGATAAGAGCAGAGACTTAGAGAGTTACATCAAAAGCATTACTAACTTAAATGAGGATTTAAGAGATTTAAACGCAGATAGTGCATGGGAAACAATAGGTAAGGGATTGTCAACTGTTAGCAGCTGGTTAGGTAATTTAGGAAACTGATTGATAATTTCTATCTTGAGATCTTTAGTGGCAAACTCTTTCTGCATAATGTTGATAAGAATATCTATCAAATTATGCAAAAACCAAAAAAATAAACAAGGAGTGAAAAGAACGAGAACTGACCTTGTAATAGAAGATGAACAATGTAAATACTATGATGAAATTAAAATCTTAGAAGAAAGTAGAAGAGGTTGAAGACAACAAAACTGTAATCTGTGATGAGATCTGATGAATAGATATTGTGATGGCTTGATTCGACATCAAAGGGGGGCTTGATAGCACAAAGGTTTCATAACCACTTCATATGACACTTTTACCCATTTAGACACAAAAACCTGAATGTGCACATTGCACAAGGAAAATAAAATGATACAGCAATAGAGACAAATGAAATAACAGCACCGTAAAACCATGCTTGAAAGAGTTAGAAAAGGAAAAAATACACTTATTACTACATTTTCATTACTCATGAAATGATGTTTTACAATTCACGTACTGATAAAAACTAAGGAATCTAATGAGGAGGTCTAACAGTTCTATTGCCTTTTGTTGCAAATGCATTATGAATAGATTGTGGTGCAGTTATGTGATCAAAATAGTTTGGAAATTGAAACTTATAGATATGATAGTAGAGACTCACATGATTATAAAAAATAGGAAACAATTTTAGTGAAATGGTTTTTAAGAATAATTAACATTTAAGGATGTTAAAAATATGTGGGAGCAGGCCATAGCTAATGTTAAACAAATTTCATGTAATAATACAAAAACAATTATTGTTTTCTTATTATTATGAAAGGATGGTTTGAGGCATTATATTTGATTTCAATTAAGTTTAATTCATCTAAGTGTTCTTTCTTGAGCAGCAATTTTCCCTTAGCACACAAAATAATTCACTGGCATTTTTGCAAGTGTAGAACACACTAGCCCTGGTATATAATCGGGGATGGGAACTAGAGGCACAGGGCGCTAGGAGCTAGCCAGCCTCCAACACGAAATGTAAACACAAGACCTTATATCTAATGGGCTCCGTCTTTATAATTTAATAATTAAATAAAGATCAACCACTATATGGGGTGTGAATTATCGCTATCCCCACTGTTATGGGACTTCAAGTCTAACCTGTAGATAAAGAAAGAAAACAAACACAGACGTGATATGTAGGTTTCCACTGTGTTTTACACAAGTACACAAAACGGATGGCTGGGTAACAATTGCGCAGGGCTGTGAAGTAATCAGACAATTCAAATTTCAATTAGCTCAAAAGATATGGCCACGGCCATCCACCATGTACCAGTTGGTATAGAATTTCTACACCAATAAACATAAAATAAGATATATCCTGAGCTAGCTTCACATTCAATCAAAAAGGTCCTTAATGAATCAACAACAAGAAGGTCTTCTCATTCTTTTTTTATTTCAAAACGACTTCTACATCAATATTCCTAGCCGCAAACACGTGTTTCGTCTTTTGTGGTGTAGACCACAGACCTTCTCAGGGCTAATACTGTAAAGTCTTCCAATCGACCATTAAGGTCAAAGTAGTGGATAATTTATCAAATGGTTCTGTGCCAAAAGAGGTATTATAAAACCTCTCCACTTTAGTTATGTTTCCATGAACCGCAGCGTCTCTTTTATCGGTGTCTAGCCTGTAGATAAAGAAAGAAAACAAACACAGACGTGATATGTAGCTTCCGACTGTGTATTACACAAGTAATCCCGCGGAAGTCTAGGCAGCGCCTGACTGTGCTCAGCATCTTTAACGTTTCGCTTAAGTCAGATGGCAGAACAGGGACTCCGCTCCCGACCACGCCCAACGATGATGGAATGTCACAGAGGGCGAACGAGATTAAGGCAGGAAGCTGCCAATGCTCACCTCTGGTGAGACGCCCAAAGTCAGGCAGTCAGGCATCAGCTAGCGGGGACACCGGATCTCACTAAGGTGCTACTAATATACCTTAATTGGCACCAATTACATACGAAGCAGGACTATATAAGACCCCACAAAACCCGCTTCCATTTACTGACAGGGCGGCAAAGCGGACACTACTAGGTCACGCGGCGGAAGGTGCACGAGAGACAGTAAGAGTATGGATGTGGGGGTGTGTGTGGGTGCATGTGAAATGCCCTGATTTGGGTACTTTCTCTGCCCCTTCAAAAAAAAAACAGTTTTAAAAAAAACTTCTGCTTCTATGTGTAAACCTGATTTATCATCATCAGGTTTGTTTTCCTTTCTTTCCCACTTTCCCAGCATGTCAATGGAGGGGCCTTCCCACACACCTCCCATGGAGAAAGTAGGTTAGAGTTCTAGGGTAAGTTATGAGAGACACTCTCTCAGAGTTTATATAGGAGTGCACACACGTATGAGTGACATGTGTCATGCACCTTGAAGAACCACACGCGATAAGCAGTGTGGTGATGAATGGTTACTTGTGTAATAATCAGCGGAAACCTACATATCACGTCTGTGTTTGATTTCTTTCTTTTTCTACAGGCTAGACTTGAAGTCCCATAACAGTGGGGATAGCGATAATTCACACCCTATGTAGTGGTTGATCTTTATTTAATTATCTAATTATAAAAACGGAGCCTATTAGATATAAGGTCCTGACGAATGCCACGTACCCCATGGGACATTGGGCAGAAACATGTTGACCACAAACACCACCGTGAAGGGATAATTATTTCCCTAGTCACCACACACTTCTTTTAACACCATACAGTTGCCCAATTTTTTAACACTAATCTTTATGACAACTGTAATGGTTTTTAGATCACTTTCACTACCCACGGGCCCCCACTTAGTTTAGAAGTGCATCCCTGTCATCAGGTGTATGCGTGCCCTCTATCAAACCGAGTTTTTAGAGGGCGAGGACGGCCTATGATGAAGCATGACACCAGGTGGTGTGTAAGGCCAGTCCTTCACTTTTTGTAAGATGCCCCCACCAATCACGCATCTCTAGGCACCTGTAGATCACTTCACTAGGAGCAGCCCCACTTATGTTTAATTTTCTGCAAGTGTTGCATTATTTGTTATGTGTATATTTCATTCTACAAATAAAGGAAATTCTTTCAAAGAGTCATATATAAATGTCTCGGTGGGAGAGTTGACTGAAACCCGAGGGGGGTAGATGGCGGGCAAAATTGATTCCTTTCTGACCTAAGCCGCACATGCAATCACGCAAGAAATATCCTTGACTGAGCGGAGGCTTTCCATTGAGGCAAGTAAATGTCTCCAAAGCCAAAATATTAGCAAGGAGAGAGAACAAGGGGACTCTGAGGCTAACATGGGCCCCTCAGAATGTCCTGTAGTTTTATCAATTTGTGCACCTTTAAGCGAGACACCCATTTCTGGCGAGTCAGACATACCTTCCAAAATCTTAATTGATAAAACACCAGAGGATATCGATGTGGCCCCGGACCTACCGCCACCGAAGAGAAAACAAACTGGTTGTAATAAGCCTGTAAGGAAATCCCCAAGGTTACAAATGCGGAATTAATTATCTTCACAATCTGATCTAGGTCAAGGGCAGCTATTGGATTCTTTATTTTTAAAGTTGGAACGTATGATGAAGGCTCTCTTAGTGCCAATAACACAAAAAATAGAAAAAGTAGAGGAGTTGGTTCAAAATGTATCAATCAACTGTAACATTAGCTCACCGTCCATTGTGCCAAATCCTGTAGGGGCAGGGGGTGGAAATATTTTGCAAAATAAGTCTCAAACTCATACTGAATCCGTCCTACCTGGTCGAAACTTAAGCGTCCCCATTATTCCAGGGAGTAATGGTGGATTAAGTGGCCCAAGTCAGTTAAATACACTTGTAGTAACAGAATCTGCAGCCCAGAATGCTGAGACAGCGCAGGTCAAAGGACCCCTGGATTCACATAGGGTATCCTTACCCATACATAGTCAGTTTACTCACGACATACCTAAAGTGGCGAATCGAAGTATCCTTGACTTACCTAAGATATACAAGGAAAAATGCATTTCAATGGCAACCTATGGCAGTGACATCTGGGGATACATAGAAGGGAGGGGTATTCAGCAGGAGGAAAACACATTTTTATGTAAGGTTTTGGCAGTTCCGTTTTCCACGCCCACTTACATAATACATGAAGAACTAGGGATGGGATACATTACAAATCAAATTGCAGTGGCTCCACTGATGCGATGGTTGATAATTTGGGCAAGTCCCACTATAACCTCAAATCAAATAATAATTACTGACTGTTTAGCATTAGATAGAGCCAAACACATCCCCTGGTTTAGGTATCTAAAGGAACTGACAACTTGGCTAGATCGCCCTGATTTATTTTCAAGCTCCAAACCCATGGATAAACACTTAATAAAAAATATTAGACTGCAGTTTTTGTCTAAGCGCCAAGGTTTGAGGGAAGAAGAGGAGCTGCAAAAACCATCTGTAAGACGTTTTGTCACGTTATCTATGAACAATCAAGTTCAACCTTACTTATTAAGTGTTGGCAAACCCTTCCATCGTTTTATCTTAACAAGATTTCGTCTGCAGATGGCTCATTGGCTTTTATCTGTACCTCAGGGTTTTTCCAAACCTGGCACTCTGAAATCATGGCAGTGTGACAATTTTTCAGAACAGGATATTATTCATTTTGTCTCTTTTTGTGATTATTATGTCCTTTTACGCAAGAAATGTATGCTACCACTGCTTAGAGATTGTCACTTTGTCCAAACCAAGTCAGCCCTACTGTATCTTCAGATGTTAGCATCCCCCTAGGTTTGTTTTGGAGTGGCAAGTTTCCTAACTGGAGCCATTATGCGTAGGAAAAAAAGGTTTTTTTAAACTGATATTAAGGCTTAAAATTTGTTTTTATATGGAGGCCCATAATGTGATAGGATTTTAGAGATCATCTTAAAATTTTGAGTTTGTCCTATATGCACTTAGCACTTTATATAATGTTTCTATATTGTATGTAGAGCAGCCCTTGGCACCCTATATGGCCATTAGGAACAAAATTTCTATAGCGTAACCCGTTTGGAGTATATTATTTTAGCACTTTGTACTCAATAAAACCTTTTGCACTTTAAGATGTATTATAGGGAAAGAAACGTGAAGTTTTGTGTTTCAATATGTATGCCCTTTTGCACTTTGAATTTTTATCTTGAGGACTAAAATGTGTTATTTTAATTTATGATCTCGTTTAACTGCACTTTGCACTTTATATAAAATTTGTACTGTATGCTTAGCAAAGCTTTAGCATCATAAGATGGATCATTGGAAAAGATAATTGTAGTTTTGTAATTTAACACTGTCTGCGCATTTGCATATTTGAATCCTGCTCACTAAGTTGCTTTTTCGCATGGATTGTTATGAGTTGGCTACCCAGCTGATATTAGGATGGCCTCTTTTTAAAATGAAATGTAGTTTTGAATGTAATGTTTACTTTTATGACATTAAGTTGTCGAATAAAGCATTGTTGACTGACTGACTGACTGAAACCCGATGCCATAGACTGTTACATTGTATATTTCTTACAGTTGACAAACCTGTGAGGCCCAGAAAGCCAAGTCATTCAAGTTAAGTGCTTGGGAAAGAATGAAGGAGTAACTAAATGTATTTGGTGACAACATCCGTAGAGTATTCATACGATGGATTGACTAGTGGAGTGAAACTATGTCATTAAGGTGCCATAATTACTATATTAGAAGAAAACCCAAAGGAGAGGCAACATCATCATTTTTCTTTTCCTCTCAATTCGGGGTTGCCCACATCACAATGTAATGCTAATTTTCCTTTCTAAGGGACACAACTCATCATGCTTTTGATTTTATGTTTTTTTTACAACACCCTCATTTTCCCTATCTTGAGCTGTCTTTTTGCTGATGCTACTGCGCTTATGCAGTAGATCTGGAATCCTTCTTTGACAAATGAATTGATTTTTGCTTCATATTTCCTTTTTGTCAAGGCTCATGGTCTTGCCCTTAGGGGACATTAAAATTGATTCCTTAACCCCTTTGCTTTAAACTTTTATGTGCTTTTTAAAAGAGACTGAATTATCCTTCTGCCTTTAATGGTGGTGGCAGCCTGTAACCTTGTATTTGATGTTTGTTTTAAACCATCCTCTCTTGCATTTGAACTTCTGATGAAATATGTAGTCTTGCATTCATCACATGCTTTAATATTCTTGGCTGAGATACTTAAGAAATTTCTTATCCATATCGATTTTGGAACATTAATACAATCAATAACTATCTAAATTGCCTGAGTCTATTACTGTGTCCTGATGTTTTTATTTAAAGTTGAGTTAAATGTATCTTTTGATCTAAATGCGTTGTAGGGAGAATCAGTGAATCTTTTCAGAATATCAAATTCTGTTTCTTCTATTCTGTGTTGCAGTAGCAGAGCTTCTAGTGTGTATCATTTTAGTTAGACTTAACTACTTTAGGAAATGAGGTTTCACTATTGCGATACTTTATTTTTAAAGTATTGTCCTGAGAGTAGTGTATTTGAACCGTATTTCAAACTTGTGAGATAGTCACCAATTAATAATCGTCATTGGGTGTCTAATGTTGTGTTTTGAACACTCTAGTTCCCCTTCCCTTCTATCAGGGGAGAAAGATCCATCAGAGGGCCATTTGCTTCTCTGGTGAGGGTAATGCTGTAATCCATTAGGGATTAAGGTCTCCTTGTCCCAGTCCTGCTCCCACCCTCCCGCTGTGGTTGTGTCTGATCTTGTTACAAACAGGCATGGTGGTGGGGGAGGGGTTTATTTGGTAGAAATGGAAAGGATACTAGGTTTTAGATGGCCTGTCGGAAGGCGGGATCACCTCACGTATGTCAGGACTGGAATGAGGAGGACATATGAGGGGGTAATGATGTGCATCCACGCAGTTCAGCTATGTTTATATGAGCGATGGGGGCATGACCAGGGGTCCTGGGAGACATACTATCCTATTATTTATTCGCAACGGGGTTATTTTGTAACCTCAGACCATGGCCATTGCTTTCAGAAGACAGCCTGATTGCACAACGGAAAGGGAGATTACACCGGCATTCTGTGCCTATTCATATAAATGTGCAACTGAAAAGTCTACTGTTGATTGGGGTAGACCTGCTGACATCAGCAGTCTCCTGTTCCCCACGCCAGTTGGCTCATGGTCGCCAAAGCACATTAAATCAAGAGCTGCTTCTCTATGAATGAATGGCCAGCCGTCAGTCCCTCCACACAGACATTGTGACAAGCAAACTGCTTGTCTCATAGGGCCATATGTATGAAGCCAAATTGTGATCGCAAACAGAGTTTGCGATCGCAATTTAGGCAGTGTTCAATGTAGCACACAAAAACCCACTCGCAAAATAAGGAATCGCAAAAATGTGAGATTCCCTATTTCGCGAATGCATTTAAGGAATCTCAAATTGCGATTCCTTAAATGCAATGTAGGAAGTACCCAAGTTGTGCTATTTTGGCTTAAGGGATCGTAAATTACCACCAACTTCAGGTTGGTGGTAATTTGCGATTTCTTTGAAAAATTAACCTTTTTGCATTTTTCAAAGTGCCCTGTGGCGGGCATGTATGTGCCCCACATGTGCACACATGCTTATTTCAGGGGTGCAACAGGGTGTCCTATTGACACCCTTGCAACCTTGAAACTGCATTCTCAATTTGCGATTCTCTAATTGGGAATCGCAAATTGAGAATGTTTTCCCTTTCGTTCCTAAGGGCCTTCTAGCCCATAGGAATAAATGGGAAGGTATTCCTTATTTGCGAATCTCAATGTGCGATTCGCAAATAAGGAAATGAAGGATTCACAAAATATTTAGCAAATCCTACATACATTGCATTTTGCGATTCTCTAATTGCGATTCCCTAAAAATCGCAATTTGAGAATCGCGGAATGCGTTTTTCATACATATGGCCCTAAGTCTTTATCGGAGTGGTGCAAGTTACTCATGTGGTAAAAGACTGTCTTTGTGTACCTAACACATACGCAACAAACCTCAGTTAATAACAGTTATAGCAAAAATACAAGAAAACATATTGCTGCCAATAAGGACTACTACTTTCAAACTGTTTTCTCAAAGAAAACCAGAGCATTATCACAATTCAAATTTTCTGAGATTTCTGAACCTATACGTAGATATATTGATAATATATGTGTTGGACTTGGCCCTTCTGGCAGGTTCACCCCTGAACTTTTGTGATTTTTACTGGTGACTTGGTGTGGTGATTGTTTGGTTTCTGCGCACTTTCCCTGTGTCCCAGGGTAAAGTGCGTGCGTGCTCTGAGTGCATGTGGTGAGATAGGCCTGCCCTCCCATAGGAATGCATGGGGAATGTATGTGTCCCTAGTAGTTCCTGATGCGTGGGGTGTGCAGGCCCGAGTTTGGTATGTGCGGACTCGTGGGAGTGAATGCTGCGCGATGATGTGTGCGGCGTGCATGTACCTAGTGTGGAAGTGCCACTTCTAGAAGTGGGCACTTCTGTGTGCAGTGTGTCTGTCGCGTGATTGGCTGGTCGTGTCATGTGATGGGCTAGGGATTCCCCAGAGTCAGGATGAGTCACCCAGTGGTGAATGGGGAGATCAGCAGCTAGATGGGTGGGAGGAGTACACCTGGGTCCTGAATAGGACAGGGTTTTCCACACACAATGCTGGCCCCGCCCCCTGTGGTGCGACTGACGACCCTAGCCCTGCCAGTGAATAGAGTGAGGGGCTGAGCACATCAAGGGTGCTCCCCAACCAGCTGCGACTGGTTTTCCCCCTCACCCTGAACCCAGAACAAAGGGTTTGCCTGTATAAAAATGGGGCTGTGTCCCCACAGAAACTGTTCTCTGCCAGGATCTTACCCGAGGGGGGCTGCTGCTGCTGCTGCTGGACCAGAGGACCGCCACTTGGACTACCTCCCTGCCTGGAGGCCCAGTGAGCTGGCTCTGGGTCCAGCCTTGCCCCCCACCCCTGCCCTGCTGCATGCAGGGAAGAACTTTGCTGGACTTTGTGGTGTTTTATTTTTATGCCTAAGCGCTGGGAGCGCTTTGTGTCCCTCAAGCGCCTGGAAGCGCTTTTATTTGCCGTTTAGCGCCGGAGCGCTTTATTTCTGAAAGCCGGTGCCCACTCGGCATTTGCCCCGTCTTTTCAGATCCTGAAATCCCCTGGCAGGTGCCCACCCTGCCAGGGACCTTGCCGTGCTCGTTGGCGGGTGCCCACCCCGCTTATTTGTTTATTTTACGGCGGGTGCCCACCCCGCCGTACATCCACTGTAACGAGGGAGCCTACCCCTCTTATTGCCGAGTTCTGAAATCACCGCCGCGGCCGGGCTCACAGGAAGTCAGGCAGGCTGCAGGCGGGACTCCGGGACAACCGGAAGTAGGAGGGCGGGAGCCTACCCCGCCTCCTTCCAAAGGACTCACGGCTGTTTTCTGGGCCCCGGGAGCAGGCAGGAGCCGACCCTGCGCCCCGGTGCCCTGGCCCGAGAAGAGGACTGGAGCAGCATCGCCGGCAGGGAGCAGAGAGCCTCCCGCCGCGACCAGAGACCGGCGCCTCCTTCCCGGTAAGTGGGGCTCCGGCCGGGAGGGTATGCAAGGCAGCCTAGGTGTTTGCTGAGCGCGTGTGCGCTCCAACGCGACCCCCCCAGCTATTTCGGAGCCGGCAGGGCTCAGGGGGGGGCATCAGCGTCCGTCAAGATTCCCCCGAGTCCCGAGGGACTCCAGCTTCTGGGGGCAAGTATTCGTTTTCAGAGCCCCACAGGCTCCAACGCGGGCCGCATTGGTGTATTGAGCCCCCGAGGCTCCAACAAGGGGGCACATTGTTTCCAGAGCCTGCGAGGCTCACGAGTCCCCGAAGCGGGACTCCAACGTGAGGGCAGCATTACTCCAGAGCCCTGAGGCTCCAGCGGGGCCATCAGTAGTTCAGAGTCCCGAGGGACTCCAACGACGGCACATTATTAATTAGAGCCTGCGAGGCTCAGGGGGCATTCATTGATTAGAGCCTGCGAGGCTCAGGGGGCATTCATTGATTAGAGCCTGCGAGGCTCAGGGGGCCACCAGAGTTTTGTTAGAGCCCCAAGGGGCCCCACGTGACTGTGATTTGTGTTCAAAGGGCACAGTGGTGCCCACGCTCCGTTTCCCAGCTGCCCAGCACTTCGTGGGCAGCTGCAACGTTTAGGTTGTGCCTTGTGCGCCGGGCTTGCGCAGCCTGCGCAGTCGCGCCCTGACATTCTTGTATATTGGGTATTTCTGCATCCTGAGAGGCCAGTTGGCCTGCGGACAGTTATCTTGTGTTGTGCCCTCCCCTAGGGCACTTGGTGATTTCCATACATGTACTTTTTGCGCCTGCGCAATGCCTTCATGATATTTTCTGTCCTGAATTGTGTTTACACCTCTAAATGTATTTTATGCATCCTGTGTTTATGTGCTTAGACCCCTACAGGTAGAGTGATACTTAGGTGGTTGTTTTCTCCTTAGTACAGGTGGTACTAGTGAGGTCCTAGTTCCCTGCGTGGTATTCCTAAAGGTGGTTAGGGTTGCGTAGGTGGTACGTTCTGATACCAGTAGTTACTGGTTGTGTGCTACATGTTCTATTTTTAGTGCTACAGTGATTGTGTGCTATGTTCTCAAATATTATTCCTACGTTCTAAGTGCTATTCCTACAAAGTGCTAATTCCTGACAGTGGTCCAGGTGGCCCTGTCCCCTGTATATATAATCCCTTGTAAATTCTGCCCGTGCCTGTTGGCACATTCTAAAGTGTGTGTTTTTATCTAATGTGTTGTGTATAATACAAAGGTTATTTTTATATAATACCTTGTGTGGAGTTTCCTTTGTGGTGGGCCTTGGGTGTTGTTGCTGGGTGCGCGCGCAAACGCTTTACACATCGCCTCAGGGATAAGCCTGTCTGCTCGTGCCAAGCTACCAAGGGGGTGAGCAGGGGTTATCTTTGGCGTGTAACTTCCTTGCCCTGACTAGAGTGGTGGTTTCTGCCTGACTTTGGCGCAAGCCTTAGCCAACCAGAAATCCCATTTCTAACATTGGTGGCAGCGGTGGGATTTGGACTTGCGTTTGCGCTGTACCGCAGCGGCAACTGGCCGCACTACAAAACTCTGCATTTAGATAAATCACATGGTATAGGGATTATTGTTTTAAAATTGTTTTTAATTGTCATTTCTTTGGAAATGTGTTTTTGTGCACTGTGAGTTAGGTGTCCCTAGCTCGGGAGGGTAGATCATCCCCCTTAGTGCATTGTGTTTTCTGGATTCACCAGAGGGTGGGATCCAGTGGTGGCAGCGTAATAGTGTCCTGTACATTTGTCCCCCGCCCTGCGCCCAGAGTTGGTACCTGTGTCACGTGGTGGTCAGGTTGAGGAATCAGGGGTGGTAGAAACTGCCTTACCAGTCCGAGGGGAGGGTTGTGTGTGGATGAGTGGTGAGTGGCACTAGGCAAGTGAGTGTGAGTTCTCTGGGTTAGAGAGCTTGCTGAATCTTTTTGTGAATTGTGTACTCCTGTTAAACTCAGACCCCTAGGTTCCCTGTGTGATCTTTTCTCTAGAACGTCTGCCAGAATGGAGCCTGCTTTTGATCTCAGTGATCTAGTTTATTACAGTATGCAGGAGTTGGAAAGGTTCTGTAGAGAAAGAAACATAGGGGTGAGAGAGTCAGACACTGTGTACGAATTGAGGAACTACATGATTGGATGGCAAGCAGATGAATGGAAACGTGAGCGCAGTGAGGAAGAAAGGGCCCGGGCCTCTCACCTGGAGGGTGGTGGGTCTGTGGGGAGCCCTGAAGACTCAGAAGAAGATGACAGTACCTGGACGCCAGTAGAGAGTGAGGACCCCGTAGGTAGGGAGTCCCTTGCTGGGTCCAGCGTCGAAGATAGCGCCTCACCCCTTTCCCTGTCCCCTGAGCGCAGTGGTAGTTTTCTGGATTCCCCAGTGAGGGTGGAGTCCAGGGGGGGCAGCAATATGAAGTGCAGTATAGAGAGTCCCAGTCCCAGTTCCCCGAGTGTGGTACCTTGTTCCCGAGAGGAGGAATGTAGGTTGAAGTTCAGGGGCAGTAAGAAGCTGTCTCACCAGTCTTGGGAGGAGGCTGTGGAGGAATGTCATGATGCCCTGGTGGACTGGTTGGTGTTTAACCCGGAGCAGGATTTGGATGGAGTACTAAATATGATTATCAAGGAGCAGATGCTCAGTAGTTGTTCTCCAGGGTTGCGCCAACACCTGTTGAGGTATAACTCTTTTTGTCCATTTGAACTTGCAGAGGAAGCAGACCGCTGGGAAAGGGCCAGAGGTTCTCTAGTGTCATTAGTGAGTGATTCCAACAATAGTGGGTCAGAGATCCTCCAGCCCAGCGTGGTGGAGGAGGCTCAGTGTAGCCCAGCTAGGTCCCAGGATAGCGAGGAGGATGTAGGGGCTCACTGCCTGGCTCAGTGGAGCAGGAGTGAGGGGGTGACCGAGGGTCCCCAGACGCCCGAAACCCTGCCTCAGGACTTGGATGGTTTCATGAGGGAACACCAAGTTGGGGACCTAGGCTGTCCTGTTAGTCCACTTGAGGAAGATCTCTTAGTGAGTGGAGGACCTGGGGCACCTGTAACCAGGGCTCCTGTGGTTCTGGAGTCTGGCGGTACCGCTCCGGTAGGGAGGGTACAGGAGTCCAGCGTGAGTGATTGGGGGATGAGTTCCCCAGTGGAAGAGCCGGTGGGTCAGGGACTTCCCAGTTGGGCTAGGTTCGCGTGTAGTGACCAGGGTGACACCACTTCTGTTCTGGGGGATCTCCGCGCACTGTCAGGTGGACAGGGGACGGGAGATCAGCGCCAGACAGACAGTCGCTCGACATATGTGTCATTTGATAGCCTCAGGGGGATGGAGTGGAGATCCCCAGGAGTCCTGGAGTGCCAGGCAATTATTCCACCAAAGGTTCTAGGCCGGAGGTTGGAAGGCCAGGTTCGGGATCAGCCTGACCTGAAGGGTGGGACGTCTGTAATCAGCGTCCCGACCAGTTCTTCTTCCAGAGGTACCGCCCCAGTTGGTAGGGAGCAGGGTTCTGGAAGGGGGTGCAGAGGGTGGGAGAGCCCACCTCTGCCCCCGGTACAACCTGAGGGGTTAAACCCTGGGTTGGAATGGCGTTCTAGGTGTACCCCTCGCCAGAGGAGGAGGAACCCTAGGAGAAGAGGTAGGGGGAGGAGAGCCTTCCCTGAGACTCCTGGTCCGCCTGAGGGTGTAGACCCTAGGCTGGAGAACCAGTGGCAGTCTAGTCCTGTCTTTCAGAGAGGAAGAGTGGAGAATGGCCGCTATGTGCCAGGGGTTACTACCCCCCACTCTGTGGTTAGGCAAAGACCAGTGGCACCTGGGTGGCCTAGGGCCTGGTCTTGGCCGCGGACAACTTGGGAGTACCAGTGGGGTAGCCCAGTTGGTCCAGACAGTGGTGTTAGAAAGAATTCCATGGGTTCGCCGTGGCGTAGAACCGAAGGGTGTCCCTGCAGTTGCGGGCCCGCGTCCGTGTTCTATCGCCCCAAGCAGGGAAGTCCATCACGGTGGTGATTGGGCTGCCCTGCGTTTTGGCTGGAAGGGGGTTGTGTTGGACTTGGCCCTTCTGGCAGGTTCACCCCTGAACTTTTGTGATTTTTACTGGTGACTTGGTGTGGTGATTGTTTGGTTTCTGCGCACTTTCCCTGTGTCCCAGGGTAAAGTGCGTGCGTGCTCTGAGTGCATGTGGTGAGATAGGCCTGCCCTCCCATGGGAATGCATGGGGAATGTATGTGTCCCTAGTAGTTCCTGATGCGTGGGGTGTGCAGGCCCGAGTTTGGTATGTGCGGACTCGTGGGAGTGAATGCTGCGCGATGATGTGTGCGGCGTGCATGTACCTAGTGTGGAAGTGCCACTTCTAGAAGTGGGCACTTCTGTGTGCAGTGTGTCTGTCGCGTGATTGGCTGGTCGTGTCATGTGATGGGCTAGGGATTCCCCAGAGTCAGGATGAGTCACCCAGTGGTGAATGGGGAGATCAGCAGCTAGATGGGTGGGAGGAGTACACCTGGGTCCTGAATAGGACAGGGTTTTCCACACAAAATGCTGGCCCCGCCCCCTGTGGTGCGACTGACGACCCTAGCCCTGCCAGTGAATAGAGTGAGGGGCTGAGCACATCAAGGGTGCTCCCCAACCAGCTGCGACTGGTTTTCCCCCTCACCCTGAACCCAGAACAAAGGGTTTGCCTGTATAAAAATGGGGCTGTGTCCCCACAGAAACTGTTCTCTGCCAGGATCTTACCCGAGGGGGGCTGCTGCTGCTGCTGCTGGACCAGAGGACCGCCACTTGGACTACCTCCCTGCCTGGAGGCCCAGTGAGCTGGCTCTGGGTCCAGCCTTGCCCCCCACCCCTGCCCTGCTGCATGCAGGGAAGAACTTTGCTGGACTTTGTGGTGTTTTATTTTTATGCCTAAGCGCTGGGAGCGCTTTGTGTCCCTCAAGCGCCTGGAAGCGCTTTTATTTGCCGTTTAGCGCCGGAGCGCTTTATTTCTGAAAGCCGGTGCCCACCCGGCATTTGCCCCGTCTTTTCAGATCCTGAAATCCCCTGGCAGGTGCCCACCCTGCCAGGGACCTTGCCGTGCTCGTTGGCGGGTGCCCACCCCGCTTATTTGTTTATTTTACGGCGGGTGCCCACCCCGCCGTACATCCACTGTAACGAGGGAGCCTACCCCTCTTATTGCCGAGTTCTGAAATCACCGCCGCGGCCGGGCTCACAGGAAGTCAGGCAGGCTGCAGGCGGGACTCCGGGACAACCGGAAGTAGGAGGGCGGGAGCCTACCCCGCCTCCTTCCAAAGGACTCACGGCTGTTTTCTGGGCCCCGGGAGCAGGCAGGAGCCGACCCTGCGCCCCGGTGCCCTGGCCCGAGAAGAGGACTGGAGCAGCATCGCCGGCAGGGAGCAGAGAGCCTCCCGCCGCGACCAGAGACCGGCGCCTCCTTCCCGGTAAGTGGGGCTCCGGCCGGGAGGGTGTGCAAGGCAGCCTAGGTGTTTGCTGAGCGCGTGTGCGCTCCAACGCGACCCCCCCAGCTATTTCGGAGCCGGCAGGGCTCAGGGGGGGGGCATCAGCGTCCGTCAAGATTCCCCCGAGTCCCGAGGGACTCCAGCTTCTGGGGGCAAGTATTCGTTTTCAGAGCCCCACAGGCTCCAACGCGGGCCGCATTGGTGTATTGAGCCCCCGAGGCTCCAACAAGGGGGCACATTGTTTCCAGAGCCTGCGAGGCTCACGAGTCCCCGAAGCGGGACTCCAACGTGAGGGCAGCATTACTCCAGAGCCCTGAGGCTCCAGCGGGGCCATCAGTAGTTCAGAGTCCCGAGGGACTCCAACGACGGCACATTATTAATTAGAGCCTGCGAGGCTCAGGGGGCATTCATTGATTAGAGCCTGCGAGGCTCAGGGGGCATTCATTGATTAGAGCCTGCGAGGCTCAGGGGGCCACCAGAGTTTTGTTAGAGCCCCAAGGGGCCCCACGTGACTGTGATTTGTGTTCAAAGGGCACAGTGGTGCCCACGCTCCGTTTCCCAGCTGCCCAGCACTTCGTGGGCAGCTGCAACGTTTAGGTTGTGCCTTGTGCGCCGGGCTTGCGCAGCCTGCGCAGTCGCGCCCTGACATTCTTGTATATTGGGTATTTCTGCATCCTGAGAGGCCAGTTGGCCTGCGGACAGTTATCTTGTGTTGTGCCCTCCCCTAGGGCACTTGGTGATTTCCATACATGTACTTTTTGCGCCTGCGCAATGCCTTCATGATATTTTCTGTCCTGAATTGTGTTTACACCTCTAAATGTATTTTATGCATCCTGTGTTTATGTGCTTAGACCCCTACAGGTAGAGTGATACTTAGGTGGTTGTTTTCTCCTTAGTACAGGTGGTACTAGTGAGGTCCTAGTTCCCTGCGTGGTATTCCTAAAGGTGGTTAGGGTTGCGTAGGTGGTACGTTCTGATACCAGTAGTTACTGGTTGTGTGCTACATGTTCTATTTTTAGTGCTACAGTGATTGTGTGCTATGTTCTCAAATATTATTCCTACGTTCTAAGTGCTATTCCTACAAAGTGCTAATTCCTGACAGTGGTCCAGGTGGCCCTGTCCCCTGTATATATAATCCCTTGTAAATTCTGCCCGTGCCTGTTGGCACATTCTAAAGTGTGTGTTTTTATCTAATGTGTTGTGTATAATACAAAGGTTATTTTTATATAATACCTTGTGTGGAGTTTCCTTTGTGGTGGGCCTTGGGTGTTGTTGCTGGGTGCGCGCGCAAACGCTTTACACATCGCCTCAGGGATAAGCCTGTCTGCTCGTGCCAAGCTACCAAGGGGGTGAGCAGGGGTTATCTTTGGCGTGTAACTTCCTTGCCCTGACTAGAGTGGTGGTTTCTGCCTGACTTTGGCGCAAGCCTTAGCCAACCAGAAATCCCATTTCTAACAATATGCATTTTGAGTTTTCAAATCAGCCTCATTGCATCATGAAAAAAGTCACAGCAATGCGTTTGGGAAGCACTGTCCAGCAAGCATTGTGTAAACAAGAACAACACTCATTAAAGGGCGGCCTCCGAGGCATTCATTCTGAGACAGACAGTTCCCTAACGTGAGCCTATAAAAGAGGAGGAGAGCAAGGGCTGACTTTATGACTTTGTGCTTGTTACGAGGACTCCTTAAGGAACTAATATGCTGAAAAGACATATTTCTAAGTGCTGCCATGGCATGTCTGTGGATTAATCTTTAATTAAGGTCACACTGTTTCTCCGGGCCATGCAGAGGGCACAACTTTGTCCAGAGGCTGTCACCATCCTCTCTAATGAGCAGAGCAGTGATTCTAGGGGGTGGGTGCTGCTCAGCTGAGGACAAGATGTACAGGCTTCTCAGCACTTGTGCTGCCAATGAGAAACTACCCGCTGAAGTCAGAAGCCCTTGGGATTCTGGGGCAGTGCGTAAAACGCCCTCTTGTGACAGGCTCACAAGTGTGTTTCTTTGTTGCTTCAGTTATTACTATTTAGAGCTTTAAATGTCAGTTTTATCAGCGTTTATTTTCTCTGGGTTCTTTACACGCATCGGTATTTTAAGATTTCACGTTGACCTGTTGGTAGGCCTTGCTAAAACAAGAATTTGGAGATTATGATGAATATGTCACCAAAAGAGAGAAAACGTTTTTGTGCATCTGCGTCCTCCCAGTTACTCAAGCTGTGGTTCAAAAATGAATCGAGGGAAATACTGAAGTCTTCGTCACTTGATCATATTAATTTGTTCGGTTTCTGTTGTGGAATCTCGCCTCTAATCAAACCCAAAGAGAGTCGCGTTTTCTTCCTCGTTGTTCATTGATTTCTAATTCTTAATTGCAGAAAATAAAAACATCTGAGTTCCATTTTTTATGTCTCGGAGAGCTTTAGCTGTCTGCCAGATATCATGTACTCCCAAAATGAGTACCAAAGGAAAGTAGGGAGAAGGGCGCTGTCCCTTCCCGTGTGTGCAACTGCCTTTTAACAGCAGCTCAGAATTTGATTGTGGGGCCATTGTGCTAAATTAGCTAAAGTGCTTCCCTTGTAAGTGCACGGATGACGTACTGAGCAAACACTGCAATGGAGGTGCGTTGTTATCACGTTTTTCTAAAAAGAAACTGCACTGCTGCTGCACATGATATCACCCACTGCATTCTGTGCAGGTGCACAAAGGCTTTCACATATTTCCAGCATTAGGGTCAATGCACTGCTAACACCAAGAGCAGCACCGGTGAAACACACAGGATGCACCGTGGATTTCCTCACCGCCAGAGCAGGCAGCTGTGAGCAAACTTAAGGATGCGGCTGCTACTACGAGGTGGATGGTTAGGTGCCTCTTCAGGAGCTGCTTGGTGATTCCTGCATATGGTGTGTCACCATAGTTAGGTCTGCCGGGTAACAGGGCCTGTGTGACCGTTTTCCTAGTGTTCACTGGTAGCCACTTGAAAATTGAAAACCTTTATGACAAATAACAGTTGGCTAAAATGTGGGGTAAAATTTGTTCTGTGTGCGGATGTCGTAAAGGTTTTAAGATCAAAGGTCTCAGAAAATACATATTTTGGGGTTTAAAAGTAGGAACACTATAGGCTCTTTCAATCTCAAAGTCTTTATTGAAGGACAACTGCAAAGCGGCTGGCAACCAAGAGATCAGAAAATCAGCAACCGACTGGGCAGAGGACTCAATTCCCTCTGGTAAACCAAAAATACGTAAGTTGCTACTTCGATTGCGGTCCTCCTGATCAGGAAGATCCTTCCTCAGAGCTGAAATGGAGCGTTTAAGGTTTTGAATTTGTTTGGCCTGAGAATTTGTATGGTTCTCCACCGTACTAATTCTGGTTTCAGCATTTGACCTTCTTATTGCCATATACTTAAAATTATTATGGATGGCCGCCGCTTCCATTTGATGAAGATCAGTATTTGTTTTCGTACTGTGAGCAATATCAGGAACAGTATTGAGCTTTACCCGAATAGCCTCCAACATAGATTCAGAGTCTAGGCTACCTTTGATCTGGGACTCCGAGAGTGGAGAGTATTGCTTAGACCATTTCAGGACTGCTTTAATGTCTTTATCCTTCATGTTTCCAATCGCACCCTCCACCATATGCCCTGCCGTGACTCAAAGCCCTTGTCCCAGAAGAGTAACAAACAATGTGAGCAACTGGAATATTAACTGTAGACCAGGAGCAAACTATTTGCCTCAATAAGATGATAGCAGGGAAGACTACGGAAGAGGAGGGAGGAACTTCCATCGCATTACAGACAGAATTGCTTCCACTGGCACAGGCTGATCCACAATGGCCACACTGCTCTCACAGGCTCCACTGACGAACACTGGATACCACTATTACCACTGTATGCCACACAATTCAATAGACAATGGGGTATAGTGACACCCTGGTTAACAAAAAAGCCAAGCCGGAAAAAAAACAGGCATCAACAAGCCTAGGCAGGTTCACAAAGCACTTGAGTAAACTGGCAAAAACAGCAGGAGGGACCCCAACTTTGAAATCAGCAGGAGGCTGGTCTGACAGGAAAGTCAATAATGAGGCCGCCATTTTAAAATGCTGAGGAGATATGTCACGGGGCTGAAAGATTCACAAGCACTCTTAAATAAAGGAAAGCTTACTGCCGGTGAACAGGAGTATTTTCTATATCATGCAGCACTTCTCGCATCAGAGCAGCTGTTCCCCCTCATGAAGCCGCTCACAGGAACGGAGCAGCGGACCGAAACCGTCATCTTAGCAACAGCGTCAGGTGAGAGCCGAGATGTCAGGAAACCATAAAAGTGGCAGCAATAATAGAAAACGGAGGTCTCCCAACACACCTCCGAGGTCCCACAGAAATTTGCTGCCAGTAAATACGATTACAACTACATAACCATTGTCACAAACTGCCTTCGGTGCCGGCTAGTTGTGGCGTACTACCTCATTCACTAATGAGGTCACATTAGAATCAACTGAGAATGCTTGTAGAAGAGAATTCTGTGGACCGGCAGTTGCGCTGCCGCAGCCGTTGGATGAGGTGTTAACGATAATAAACTCAACTTACCTTATCTCCGTGTTTATTGTCATTTACCGACATCACAATTTGGCGACAGAAGATGGGATCTAAGTGGTGATTGTTCAACACCTCAACAAGGCATGAGATTTGTATTCGTATAATTTACTGCTGTGCCGTCCAAGCGGAGCTTCCTGGTCGAAGAGTTGTTCCAACATTGCTCTGACGTAAGACGGTCTCAGCCGGGCGGTTTCCCAGCGTTTATCCTGTAACTGCGCTGCTGTGGAAGGTATTTCTTTGTTTCATATTAGTGCAGAGGAATGGCCATTCGCCCTCTCACCCGTTTTATGTGACATTTAGGAGGAACGTCGTTTCACTCTCCGAGGTCGTGTTACTTCCTGCAGTGCGCAGTAGGCTTAAATGATAAAACAACTAGTGCGCTAAAGAAAGGAGGAAGTTACCGTTGTTGAGGATGTGTTTAGGAATTCACCGCGTTGAGTTAATACAGTGCGCAGGTGTAGAATAAACAACTAGTGCGCTAATCAGTACAGGAAGCTCACTGTTTGGACATGTAAAAACCAATTGAGGAAGTTTATAACAGTTTCTGTTTGATTCTGGTACTCTCTTCTCTGTTATTTGTGGCAGCGCTACAAGTCCTCATAATTGTGTTTCTAAGTTTTTGCAAAAGGAAAAACATTTTTTTTTAAAAGTAAAGAAAGAACATTTTCTCTCTACTCTCAAACCAATAAACTAAACAGCAATTGTTTAGAGGTGAAGAATTGCATGAACACAAAGGAACGTTGAATTCATTCTTTAATTTGTAATGTGTTTTTTTTGTGATTTTAAAAAGAATATAACATTGGACAATACAAAATTAGTAGAAAATTACAGATATTTATTTGTTATGAATGTTTGCTTTGCTTAATGATTATATTTAAAATCTAATTAGTTTGGTATCTGTGCTTAAACAATACTCACATAGTTTTTCTTTGCATGTTGTGAGGTAAGCTTTAATTTAAGGTGAAAATGCCGAATGTGACTTCAGCCCCTTTCTTTCTTCCTTCTCCTGGTGAACCAAATATAGAAGGGTCTAAGTGGAAGAAATAATTTTACAACTATGCATGAGTTTGTGGCTCTAATTTAAGTGCAGAACGTAAGCATGCTTTGTTATTACATTGTTTAGGGACAAGATGTTTTGGAGAATTTGCCTGATCTTCCGCATGTGGAGGCAAGAGATTTAAATGAGTTTGAAATTGCTATAGCGAAGCTAGATCGACATTACTTACCACGTGTAAGTACTATTCTAGAGAGGTATCATTTTGGATTAAGGTCTCAGGGTCCAAGATGAATCTGTTGAATATTTTGTAACTTCATTAAGGAAATTAGCATCTAAGTGTAAATTTGGAGGTGCGGTAGATGAAAGGATCAGGGACCAGTTTTTGCTTTGATGCAACAGTAATAAGATACGTGAGGAACTATGGATGAAGGATGAGCCTCCTCTTGATGAGGTACTTATAGTTGCTAAACAGGTAGAACACATGATAAAGTGTGTTAGTGAACTTAAGGATGGGAAAGAAGTACATGTTTCAACTTCCACTGATAAGGAGACTACTACTGATGTATGTGTAATTAAATCATTTGGATCTAAATCTCAAAGTTCTCCTGATGGTAAACAATCCACTGATGTTAAAAGTGGTAAGGGCAGTGAACAAAATTTAAATGTAACTTGTTTCAGATGTGGCTATTCAGGTCACAAGGCAAATGACAGATCTTGTCCTGCTTTGTCACAAACATGTAACTTATGTGGCATTAAAGGTCATTTTAGCAAGTGTTGTAGAAATAGAAATAGAAAATATAACAAAAGCAGAGTCAAGGAATCTTGTCAGGAGATAGTTCTGGAAGTTAATGAATCAAGAAATGGTTTTCCCTCTGTAGTAGTCAGTATTGATGGGAAAGAGACTGTAATGAAATTTGATTCATGCTCTAGAATCTCCATTATCTCTGAACAAACCTTTTTGAATCTATTCCCTGATGGGATTCCTCTTAAGGAAATGGATATACAACCTGGAGGTTATGGTGGGAGTAAGATTGACATGATAGGATATTTCATGGCAACGATTAGTGTTTGCGGGAAGAGCATGTGTGGTAAGATATATGTCTCTTGTGAAGGTGATGTTCTTTTAGGCTGGATACACCAAGAAGAGTTGGGTGTTAGTCTTCATCCAAGTAAAAATCCTCAGGTACAGGTTGATCAGGTTGACAACAAAGGAAACACATTTATTAAGGAATTTAACAGTTTATTTCAAA
The DNA here is from genome assembly GCF_964204655.1 of Triturus cristatus. Taxonomy (NCBI): domain Eukaryota; kingdom Metazoa; phylum Chordata; class Amphibia; order Caudata; family Salamandridae; genus Triturus; species Triturus cristatus. The sequence goes on along the minus strand of NC_140587.1, from coordinate 461,851,151 downwards.
ATAAACTTGGTAAGTTAATTGGGTATAAGCATAGAATTAGATTGAAAGACAATGCTACTCCTGTTGTAGCAAAAGTCAGGAGGATTCCAATTCATTTACAAACAGCAGTCGACATGGAACTCAAGAGGTTGGTGGAGTGTGGAGTCATTGAAGAGTTAGAAGCGACAAACTGGCTGGCTCCCATTGTTGTCGCACGTAAGGGGAATGGAGACATTCGTTTTTGTGTGGACTTAAGAGCGTTAAATAAGGAGGTGGTGGTTGATAGATTTCCGCTTCCCAACATTGAGGAAATGATTACTACTTTTTCTGATGCCAAAGTTTTCAACACTTTAGATTTGATGTCAGCTTACCATCAGATTGAGTTGCATGAGAGTTCGCAGGATCTCACGGCTTTCACAACTCAATTTGGCATTTTTTGTTTCAAGAGAATGCCATTTGGTTTAATTTCTGCGGCCGCAGTCTTCCAGAGAGCCATGTCAATCATTTTAAATGACCAACCTGGAGTGAAATGTTATCAAGATGACATTATTATTTTTGCATCAAACAATGTGCAACATGCTCAGCGTGTTCACCAGGTCTTACAAAGACTTCAGGATGTTGGTCTAACACTCAAGGCGGACAAGTGCAAATTCAGTGTCAATAAAGTGAGTTATCTAGGTTACAATTTCACTGCTTCAGGAATAAAACCTAAGTCAGAACTGGTTAATACTATAAATGGTTGAAAGGAAACTGTATCAAAAGAAGAACTGTCATCCTTTTCAGGAATGGTAGAGTACTACAGTCGCTTCATAAAGGATTTTGCTAGTAAAACTTTTCATATGAGGAGTTTGCTCAAAAGAAATGTTGAGTTTGTGTGGGGGGCAGAGTGTCATCAAGAGTTTATCAATGTGAAGGAAGATTTGGATAATGCTCCCTCTTTACAATTGTTTGTAGCTTCATCAGATACTAAGATTGTGTGTGATGCTAGTAGCAAAGGTTTGGGGGCACTATTAATTCAAAACAGAAATGGAAAAGAAAATCTTATTGCATGTATCTCAAGAACACTATGAGATGCAGAATGGAATTATTCCGTTATTGAATGTGAGTCTTTGGCTGTGTACTGGTCTATCATGAGGTTCAAACAATTTCTTTGGGGTGTCAAATTTAGAGTTTAAACTGATCATAAACCCCTAGTGGAGACATTTGGAAAGAAGGGTCTTGATTTAATTTCATCGCGTATTTGCAGATGGGTTGTAGGATTACAGGATTTTTCGTTCACTGTTCAGTATGTTCCAGGTGCAAGCAATTTCTCAGCTGAATGCTTATCAAGACTAGTTGAACTCAATATTGTTGAATTTGACAATTCTGATGATTTTGATAGAGCAGAATGTGTAAGTGTGTGTGAAGTTACTGAGGGAGCTATTGGTGAAGAAGAGTGGCTAGAGAATCTTGATAAGGATGTCATTTTGAACAAGATAAGAGATGTAATTGTTTCTGGCATGAGGAATAAATCCAAGTTCAAGGAATTTACAGGATGTTGGGAGAAAGTGTTAAATGAGCTTGCAGTTGATAGAGGGTTTCTTTTGAGAGGCACAAGGTTAATTCTTCCAGAGAATTTGAGAAGTAGAATATTACGTCTGGCTCATGAAGGTCACATGGGCATTGTGAAAACCAAAGGAAGGCTTAGGAGGGGTTTTTGGTGGCCTACGCTTGATCACGATGTTGAAAGTTTGGTAAGAGATTGTGTTGAATGTACGATTTCAGACAAAGGTCTTAGAACTAGACATTCACCCATGCTTTGTAGAGCTTTACCTAAATACCCGTGGGAGGAAGTTGCCATGGATATTCTTGGTCCTATAAGAGGTGAACATGCCACGCCTCATGTTATTGTACTCATGGATGTTTATTCAAGGTGGGTTGAGGTGTCATGTGTACATGATATTTCCTCGTCAGCGATCATTAGATTTCTGGGAGGTGTGTTCAAAAGAGAAAGTTTCCCAAGGTTTCTTCTTACAGAAAACGGTGTGCAATTTTGTTCTGGTGAAACAGAATCTTTTTTGCAGAAGTGTGGAATTGTTCATAAAAAATCAGCGTTGTATCATCCTGAAACGAATGGTGCCATTGGAAGAGTCATTAAAACCTTAAAGGAAGGCATTCAATTAGCAAGAGTGAATGGTTTAGATTGGAAAAAAGAACTGTCCAATAGACTTATGGGCTACAGATTTTCACCACATGGCTCCACAGGAAAGATTCCTTTTGAACTATTCAAAGGTAGAACAGCTTCCACTCTTGTTTGTCCGGGTTGGATGAAATGGAGCAAAGGTTGTGTTGACAATTCTCCTGGTTTGTGGAGAGAAAAAGAAATAGCTTCTCAGCACAAATGGAAAGAGAATTTTGATTCTCGGAAATGTGTGAAAGTTGTGAAGGTAAATGTGGATGATTTTGTCAAAATAAAGGCTCCTAAAGGGTGTGCAGATTGGTCCAAGTTCACCAGAGAATTTCAAGTTATTAAATGTTTCAAAAATGCTGTTAAGACACATGATGGTCGCATATGGAACAAGAACCATGTTGGTATCACACGTAAAATAATTCTAATGATCATTTGGTGCTGAAACCTACTCCTGAGATAAGCGGTTCTTGTAGTTCTGAACTACATGATTTGTCTAGCAATGTCCCTTCAACATACAGGAGGAGTGTCAGAGTTATCAAGAAACCTGCTTATCTCAAAGATTATTTTGTGTGATTAGTTTTCTTCTCTTTTATTTACTTAGTGTTACTTTTTGTATAGAAGGAAGATGTGTGGCGTATTACCTTATTCACTAATGAGGTCACATTAGAATCATCTGAGAATACTTGTAGAAGAGAATTCTGTGGACCGGCCGTTGCGCTGCCGCAGCCGTTGGATGAGGCGTTAACGATAATAAACTCAACTTACCTTATATCCGTGTATATTGTCATTTACCAACATCACACTAGTGTGCAGAGCTCAGCAATGAGCAGCCATCCTAGCTGCGCGCTAAGCCATGCCCCCTCCTAACAATGAGGATTTAGTTAAGATTTAATCAAAAAGAAGAGCAAGGTTAGCTTACAAGCGTACACTAATCTCTTATCCCTAACAAAATCATTTCACCTTCTCCCTTTAAGAATAAATCAAAATATATAGCCCTCAAATGCTTACAAAGAACGCCTAAAGGTATCCTCAGTCATAAAATGAATGCTGATTTAGATGACGTAATTGTCAAATTGTACACAAACATCTAACTTAGTCAATAAGAGAAAGAAGGCAGTCTGCTAACTATTAACCGAGAGGGGCCTTACAGGAGTGTTCAGTTTTGGAGAGGTATTATGGACCCAACATTGCTCCCTGTGTGTGAGTTAAGAATTCTTTAAATCATTTGAGGGCTGGGGACGATGGTTATGAATATGTAGCCAACTATTTCACTTCAATTTGCTGTTGAAGGAAATAAAAATGTAGTTGACAGAACAAGAGGCACCAAAAGTGAGTTATGGCTTTCATCTCCCATCTCAGGGCCTCGTCCTAAACCACAGGAGTGCTATTTTGCTTTCAAATCTGGCCTAAATCTTGCTGCATGAGAGAAAGTCAAGGAAAGGCTCACTCACCAGCAGCCACATTCTCTGCTGCTTTAAACTGACTGCTAGTTTTTTGCCTAACATTTGAGAGCACATTTGGTCTAGTTTTGCATCCTCTATAAGTTGCAACACTAGGACACATTTCAGATAAAGGGAAACGCTGCATCACTGAACGTTTTATGTAATTGGAACAACCACAATGAAGCAAGACGCAATGCACGTTGTCTCAAGGGCAATGCACCGGTTTCAGAAACGATATGTTTCAATTCTTTCAATAAAGCTAATATACTTTCCACTTGCAATGTTTCAAACTGTAATTGAGGAATAGTAGAGTTTGGCGAGGGAGGGACGGATCCATACAGTAGTCGGAGGATAAGCACATTATAATCAGTTATTCTGTTAATCATAGAAGAGTGTGGCTTTTTCTGTTATATCAGACCTGGACTATGTTTAGTCTGAAACATTGCAGACGTATTATCCTCATTGGTTTTATGCATACAACACAACTCATGTCACATAATCCAAGGAACATCAAGTAATTCACTTTTAAATTTGGGATTTTGACATACATTAGGGAAAAGATAGATCGAAACGACATGGAGAACCCCAGCTAACACTACGGCTAGGGGGTGTGACTACACTCTAGGAGTAACCTTCATCCAGAAATCCCTACACATAATTGGCTCCAGCAGATGGACGTTCTACTGAGCAAACATCATGCTCAGAATGAATGGGGAGAGCCATTCCGTTTTGATCTTAACCCTTCACACATTACCCTTTGTAAACTCGTTAATGTGTGGAGCCTCAATATCAATCCATCCCTGAAAACCCCCTAATGATGCACCGGGGGATCATTGTCCCGGCTAACAACATCATCGCTGCCCGGCCACACGTGGTCTGCACCCAGCATATGTTCAGTCCTGTTGCGATGTGCCAAGTCAGATGGAAATATGTGGCCTCTACCTGGCGGCATTTAGGACACTCTCGCACTCTAGTGGGACCAATTTTATGCAACATGGCTGGGGTGACATATGTTCTGTGTATTAAATTAAATTGAATCAGTTGAAATCGAGCATTACTGGTGATGGTGCAGGGCAGGACCAGGGCACCCTTCCATTGGGCATCAGTAAAGTCTTGGGCACAATCTGTTTCCCATTTTGCCCTTGACTCAAGAGGGGAGTTCTGGATATCCGCCCTTGGACTAAATATACCCCAGTTAGGATTCCTCTATGGGGGTTACCATGTCCCACGCTTTCTGAGCTGTGTGGCATAATGCTTAGTAGTGAATATATTGACCCTATCCCAGATTGAAGTGATCAATAGCCTGCTGTATGGAGGCAGAAGAGTCACCCTCAGAGAGATCTCCTCTTATTCTATAGCCTCCCATTTTCAATTCAGTCATATCCATACCTTCATCCTTGCTATGAAATGCTGGTATGTCCCATAGTAGCACAGCACCAGGGTGTAGAAGTCCTTTGCCTTATTTAGTCAAAGATATCTGTATGTGCTTAAAGTGATTTTTACTTTACGTGGATCGGCAGGTGTCGTATATCCCCCTGTGTACATTCGCTTTGTGAGTGTGTCTACCTCCAGGGTCCATCTAAATGCCTCCCATCTGCACTATCCCACAGATCCAACCACCCTGCCACAAACTGGAGGTGTGCTGCCTGATGGTAGGGCTCCATATCAGGGACCCAGGGACCTCTCATTTTATAAGTGCATTGCAGTGAGTTCATACTGACCCTACTACGCTTCCTGCCCCATACTATGGGGTTCACCAACAACCTCAGTTACTTCAGTAACTCACAGGGTATGGGGAACAGAGAATTTTGAAAGAGATATACGCAGCACGGGAGAACCAGCATTTTCAGGATGGAGATCCTGTTGGCCATCGAGAAGGGTAACTACAACAAATAGTCAACACTGCTGTGGAGATCTGTCGGTAGCCGTATCGGATTAAGGTCTAATCATCTCTGTTCGTCATGTGTAATTTCGACCCCTAGATATCGGAATAAGTACACACACCACAGTATTGCCATTCATGGCAGTGTCTCATGAGGATCTCGTTGTAAGCACCTAAGAGGATACATCACAGACTTTTGCCAATTTACTCATAGTCTGGTCTGTCCTCCAAAAAGTGTCAGCTCATCTATCAGTAGCCGCAACGATCGGCTGGGGTTCACAACATATACAAGCAGATAATCTGCAAACAATGACACCACATTTCTCTGCGCCCACATAATGATGGCCCAATTGTCCAGTATTTGTCACAGCCTGCACTCTTGCGTTTCCACCTGTAATGCGAATAGGAGAGGGGGCAAGAGGCAATGACACAAAAGCCCCTCTGTAGTTCCCACTCTGGCATTATATAGTCTTTAGTCCTAACTCTAGCAAGAGATTGTGTGTACAGGATAGTGAACAGCTTCTGAAACTGTGGCCCAAAATTCATAGTGGTCAACGTGGCAAACAGGTATTACCAGCCCATCGTGTTGAAGGCAAGGTCGTCTCAACTATCCTGCACTGCACCCATCACATGTGCTAGGAGACGTAGGGCCATATTATCAAGGAACGGTGATAACATTATCGCCGCTTTAGCGGCAGGAAACTGCCTCTAAAGTGGCGATAATGGGCTTGATAATATGCCCTGGTGAATTCCCATAGAAGCCCAGGTTCTGGTGTGAACATGGGCTTCTATGGGAATTCTCCAGGGCATATTATCAAGCCCATTATCGCCGCTTTAGCGGCACTTTCCTGATGCTAAAGCGGCGATAGTGTTATCACCCTTCCTTGATAATATGGCCCTGATATTTAATGCCGTCCACCTATCCAGAATGCATTAGTTCCGGGCTGCAGTAAATCCACTATAGCCCCTTTCAGACGTAATGTACCAAGGTTTTTTTGGTCACAGTTCAGCATTGAGAGTGGCGATGCCCTTGAAAGGTCATGGCATTCTTGCCCTAATAACAGGATAATAGTCGACTCTCTCATGGTTTTGGGGAGCACCCCCACTCCAGCCCCTCGTGGCACACTGCCAGGAGCTTTTCTGACAATGTCTCAGAAAAAGTTTTATACCATTCCACCAGGAGGCCATCTGGTCCCGTGGTCTTGGATATATTTTATTCCCTTATTGCTGCCTTAATCTCAGTTTGTGTGATTGGTGCTTCAAATGATTCCTGCTGTACCTGTGTAAGCCTATAGATCGCTGGAGTTTGTAGTACCAGATATGCGTCCTTTCCTTGGTGGGTTGGCTGCTGCGTATAAAAGTCCTTATATGATGAATAAAAAGTATCATTAATCTGGCATTGTGTGTTCACCATGTCCTCTTGTTCCTTTCATATAATTGTGATTGTGGCCGAGGCTTTGCCGCAATGCAAGAGCCACACTAGCAGTCTCCCAGGCCTGTCTCATTCCTGGTGAAGTAATTGTTTGTACTGTATGTTGTGTAGCGACTCGCTATCTGCCCTTTTATGCAGGAGTTTCCCCTTCAATTCCTATTTTTGCCTGTTAGTCCCTCCTCCCTGGATTTGATTTGTTTGCAATGCTTTGAGTCTCCAATCAAGAGTACTAATATCTCTGTCTAGTGTCCATCTGGTAGAGGTAACCAGAGATATCACCAAGCCCCTCATAACCAACTTCATTGCTACCCATTCAATGCCCCTATCTATGGCATTGTAATCATTTTGCATACAATATTGTATTATTTGTTCATGTAGCATAGTGGCATGTACTCCGTCCTGCAGGATTGCCACCAGCAGTCGCCATGTGGGGATCCAAGCCCTGCATTGCTGACATTGATATGTGAAGGTCCACTGGGATTGATCTGAAAGGACTCTGCTAGTGTAGATCATATTTTTCATTGTGTGGGAGTCCTCTCTGATTGCTAAAATGTAATCTAGTGGGAGTATGTGTGGGTTGCCCCTGTTTATAAAAGTATACCTGATCCAAAGGGTGCTGGGCTTCCCACACCTATGCCAAAAATAGTGCTGTAGGGAGATGGCACAAGGAGTCTCTCATTTTTACTTTATATGTCATGGCGGTGGCATGCTGTCTGTGCACAATCGAGGACACAATTGAACTCTCCCAGCCAAATCATTGGTATTTCCAGGTATTTACATACTTTGTGGTCGAGACATTTGGAAAAATATGTTTCATCAATATTGGGAGCATAAAGACCCACCATAACTGTGTCCCAACCATAGAGTAGTCCACGGTGCAAACCAGATCCCCACCCCCCTTGCGTGAACACAGTACTTGGCATTGTACAACATCCCTTCCACCTACCTCTCACTTTTACCACCTCTTCTGCCAGTAAATATGTCTCCTGGAGACAGACCTTTTGTATCCCTGCTCTCTGCAGTTGAGCTCCCACTCTGGCTCATTTCACATAGTTATGTAGACTCCAGGCATTCCAGGTGATCAGATTAAGCTTGTCTCCCATATCTTATGCCGAGTCTAGTCCCCCTGCCTCTAATACAACAACAGTTGTCTTTTCCTTGTGTCATTGTTGCAAGCATTCTGCTGGTAAAGCAAAACTGTGTGTTAGGACGACAGGATTTTAGAATGCAGTGACTCAGTCTCACTACAAAGTCAGTACCACTCGGTCCAAATCCTGGCTAGTTCACAGTACCTCACCTGAACTGCTAACCGCCCCACAGTAACCGGGGATTTTGGCAACCTTGAACTAAACTCTCTAATCCTCTGTGGAAACAGACCCTCCAATTTCGTTACTCACTCATGCATGCCAGTAGTAAACATAAGAAAGACACAAAGAAAGTTTATAATAAATTTTTTGAAACTATCGTAGTCTATTATGAAGAAAATGTGCTGGTATCATTAGGCAGATGCATCTAAACAAATAAATTAGCATTACTGATAGGGTATATAAGACACGCATCCCAACCATTGCAAATAATGTACATGTCTAGGTCTACCCCTACTATGTGAGCGCAAGAATATATTTGCAACCTGTGGGATTGGTCTAGGACCTCATAGATTGAGGTATGCAGTTAGATGGTCCGCATCATGTGTGTAAACTTAATTTATGTAGGGCTGCATGTCAGGCACTGTTGTTATTCCAGAACATTCCTCTCTGCTGGAATACTCTTCTCTGGCCCCCAAGGGGACCAAACACCGTTTACCTGATAAAAACAACTGTGCTGGAGATGCAGCTGTGCGACCGTGTTATGTCTAAAACTTCAGAAGCTGTTGCTGAGCAAGAAAACAGTACCTACCCTATGTTATTATGTATTCCAAGCAACCTTGCACAGAGGCAGCCTAAAATGTCTATGTTCCTAAACTAAGGGTCAAACCCAAGTGGGCACCGAAAAAAATCACTGCATTCTGATGTGGTTCCTTTTTGGTATTTGTTCTATAACATTGAAAAAACTGAGGTGCCCAGGCAAATCACCAGTAACCCTTGCGCACATAAATAGACAGACTGCCCAATCAGAAGGCATGCACCTCGTGTCATCTGAGACACTGGAATCCGGATGTATGACGTTACAACGCACACTTTTACAACGCATGCACTTACAACGCATTTTTTACAACGCATAATCCATTACAACGCATGACATTACAACGCATGACACTACAACGCATTTTTAACAAATACCTTTACAACGCATTACCATTACAACGCATACTACCTTTACAACGCATACCATTACAACGCATAATATTAAATTACATTTAAGGTAAGTATTAGATAGTATAGGGGTAAAAATTACTATTCTAACTCCAGGGGGTGCATCAGTAGGGTAAGTGTTGGATAGTATAGGGGTAAAAATTACTATTCTAACTCCAGGGGGTGCATCAGTAGGGTAAGTGTTGGATAGTATAGGGGTAAAAATTACTATTCTAACTCCAGGGGGTGCATCAGTAGGGTAAGTGTTGGATAGTATAGGGGTAAAAATTACTATTCTAACTCCAGGGGGTGCATCAGTAGGGTAAGTGTTGGATAGTATAGGGGTAAAAATTACTATTCTAACTCCAGGGGGTGCATCAGTAGGGTAAGTGTTGGATAGTATAGGGGTAAAAATTACTATTCTAACTCCAGGGGGTGCATCAGTAGGGTAAGTGTTGGATAGTATAGGGGTAAAAATTACTATTCTAACTCCAGGGGGTGCATCAGTAGGGTAAGTGTTGGATAGTATAGGGGTAAAAATTACTATTCTAACTCCAGGGGGTGCATCAGTAGGGTAAGTGTTGGATAGTATAGTGTAATATTATGCGTTGTAATGGTATGCGTTGTAATGGTAGTATGCGTTGTAATGGAATGCGTTGTAAAGGTAGTTTTTAAAAATGCGTTGTAGTGTCATGCGTTGTAATGTCATGCGTTGTAATGGATTATGCGTTGTAAAAAATGCGTTGTAATGGTAGTGCGTTGTAAAAGTTGCGTTGTAAAGGTTGTTCCCCCTGGAATCCACATTTATTAATAACTATCAAACAGCTAACCATTCAAATTACACCCTCTCCCAAGAACAGTGTCATATTATACCAGTGGTGAGTGTAGGCCAATCCAAGGCTTTTCTGTGGACGGCAAGCCAGTACCCACAGGGGCGAGTGGTTATGCCCTGTACTTAGGGGCTTACTCTAGGGTGAATCCACAATAGGTGTCCCTGATGGGACCTCCGGGGCAGGTCTTAAAGTGGTCAGCCGGGTGAGTCTTCCCGGCTCAAGGCCTAATCAGAGGGCACAATAGTGTCAGCGGGCCACACCTGGTCATCCGGTGATCTGTCCACTGCTTGAGCTCCCAGAATTATTGCTGAGCTGTCTGTCTGGTGAGCTGTCTGCCGACTTTTGACACTATCCCCCGCTGCTTGTCCATTTTATCCAGCCAGCCATAAGCTTGCGCCAGGTCAATGAAAAAATAGGAGTTGTTGTCATGCACAATCTTTAGTTTGGCTGGGAAGAACATCATGTACTTCAGCTGTTAATCATGACAACGCTATTTAACTGCCTCGAAGGACCACCTCATCTTTTGGACCTGGAGAGTGTAACCAGGTAACAACATTATCTCCTCATCCTCTCTATGGAGAACCTTCCAGCAGCAGGCCTCCTGCAGAATCACATCTCTATCTTTATAGTTAAAAAGTCTGAATATGACAATTCTTGATGTTGCTCCGGGAGGCAGCAGATGAGATGGAATTCTAAGTGCGCGCTCAATGGAGAAATAGTTTGACAATACTTTTGACTTCAATACTGTCAATACCCATTCCTCCAAATAGAGATCCAGGCATTTCCTCCCTGTGCTCGCAGGTAGTTCCATCAAGTGAATGTTGTTGCAGCTGGACCTACTTTCTGCACCTTCCATCCTGGACTCCAAGAACTTTGATCACTGACTCAGATCATCTATGATCTGTTTCAGAGAAGTTGTTGTCTCGTGCATCTCCTCCCCTTTGTCCTCAACTAGATAGACCCTGTTTCTCAATTTAAGGAATCTGTCCACACCAATTCCAGGTCCACTGCTTCCACCCTTGTTTCTAGTGATGACCTTGTGTTTTTAATAAACTGAAGCACATCACCAATGTGGGTGTTCTGTTCCTAGGTCTGCAAGTCCATGCCCACCGGGGTGAGTGACCTGACGTATTTGTCCATGCTCGCTTGGGTGATTGTGGATAATTTTTGCCTATCCTTCCCCATGCTATGTTCCCACAATGGTAGCACAGAGGGCTACCATTCCTGGCCCTGGAAAGGTCGGGTCTAATCCATTTGTGGTGTCTAATGTCTGCATCAGGCAGGCCTCCCTAATAGCCAGCAGCATTCACAGCTCCTAATATAGTCCTGGGTGGGGCTCTGAACTGCCTCATATGCACACATAATTGCTCCTGGTCTGAGGCAGAGTCACATTCAAGTGGCCCACTATCAGGGTGATCTGGATTAATCGGACTCCTTGGGGAGCTGTCACCTTCTCCCAGTGCCTCTTGCAGGGCAGTGCTTGCTTTTTCCTGAAGCCACCACTTCCGAGGCAGATCCAGCATGCGGCCCCTAGTCCATTGTCAGGGCTGACTCAAGCACGTGGCAACCACCGGCACTGGGCCCTCACTACTGCGCTCGCCGCTCTCCGTTTAGACCTGTTCTGCAGCGTGCAGCCCTATTGCAAGTTCCCTCGTTCTCCCCAGTGCAGCTCTCACCTTCACCAAGCAACACTTAGGGTCCGCATTGCCACTGGGCCACAGCCATCATTGGCTGGTGATGAGGGTGTTCCCAGCTTCAGTTCACCAATGCAGCATAGGGGCAATTATGCAATCAGGCCTCCACTCCCCAGGCTGCCGTTATCGACGTAGTGAAATCTTGGTCATAGAGCCGATCAATGCTAAGTAGTGTATTGTGGACAGTTTCTGATCCCCCCAGGGCAGGGGTTATTCAGCTAAGCCTTTTTTATATAATTTAGATGTATTGTAAGGTCCTCAGGCTGGGAGTCCATAAAGCCACCTCCTCACTGCAAAGCGCCTTTCATTGCAGACTTCTAATTTGGCAGGAGGATCCTACTGGAATCATTGTCCATTGGCTGTGACATTTACTCCCTTTCATTTCTGCTCATCTCTTGGTCTGTTTCTACTTTTCAGGATTACATCCTACAACGGACAATTATGAGCCTCAAAATTGTGAAAATGGATGAACTCTTGGAGGGAAAAACTTCTGCAATCACTGTTGAGTTCAAGTGGGTCTGCTCGGATTGCCTTTTATAAAATGGATATTATATTCCTTCAACATGATTCCAACCATGAAGGAGTCTCATTACACTCGACAAAGACCAGGGGCAGGTAGTTTGGCAAAAGCATCTATCACATCATTGGTTTTCTAAAACACTAGAGTACCTATCCTCGTTTCTAACTTTAACAAGACTAGAATAATCAGGCAGAACGTTAAAAGCACTGAAAAAATATATAATCATAGGATTTTTCACAGCGCTACAAGCCAGCAGTGGCGGCTCCTCCACTAAGGAGGAGGAGCATCGCCCCACTGCTGAAAAGGAAAAATAAAATGATATTAACTTTTGTTATTATCATTTTATTTTCCTTATTGCAGTCATTGGTGGGGTGGGGCAGGGCTGGCCAGAGCAGGGAGGGTGTGCTGTGCACTCCCTAAGTATGCATGAACTGTTTTTCCGGCCCTCTTGAGCCAACCAAACAGTTCATGCACACTTTGCATGTTCCTACGAGGCTGCATTACACAGCCTGGTCAGGAACATTCACAGGCTCCCTGTTGCAATCGGAGCGCCGATCCACAGCACTCAGACCAATCACAACGCTGCATTACACCGCTGTGATAGGCTCAGGGGAGCTTGTCTGCGCGGGTGCTTCCTGCTGCCAGCCGGGCAGAGGAAGGGAACAAGGATGGAGGAGAGGCGGCGGCCGGTCATTAAAGGTAAGTCCTTTCTATTATTTAATTCATTTCCTTTCTCCCTGCCCCCGCCTCACCACCTCCGCCCGGTAGCAGCCGCTGCTGCAAGCCAGTGAGCGTAGCTTTAGCAGATTACATTAGTACATAGAGAAAAAAGAAATCTGTGCACGGATAAATAAGCAGGTGTATAGTTGGCAAGGATAGCAATTATACAAAAGATCCGAAAGGAAAATATAAATACCTTAAGTAGAGTCAGAACATGAGCCTCGAATAGAATAGGGGTTTTTATGCATCTACAATGAGCCAACGAGCGCAAGTCATCAGCACCACAGGCAAAGAGTAAAGAATACGCCTGGGTGAAATTGTATTTTCTCTTTCACAATTGGCGTCATTTTGGTAATTTCATGTTACTCTTGTTACTCAAAAATACAGAATTTTATTAAATTAAGGCTGCTCACGTAGTGTATTATAATTTGGGGCTAAAACGCCTATCACAAGAGCACAGAAGCAGAACACAAGTGGCTGCTGGCTGCTGCTGTTCGCATTCTTTTGCTTCTAGTGCTACTTTCTTAGCGCAAAATGCATCCTCGGGTCCATTTGGACGTGACGGTACATTATGCACTGAAAACATAGCTCTAAATACAGGGTTATGCTTCTCATGCAATTCTATGTAATCAAGTATAATTTTGCTTTCATTTCACACAATTATGCCACTGCAAATAACGCAAGTTATGCCAACCTCTAGATAAGAAACTACATTACCAAATTACAAGAAACGCTCCCCAAGTATAACTCAAGGTAAGCAATAATTAAGTATCCAATTGAGAGTGGATGCTTAATGATTGGTCATTTTGAGTGATAGCTGGGGATCTTTTTCTGTGATTTTGTTCAAAGCATCAAACCAGCAGGCCCAGGTTTTAGGATGTCAGGCAGCCAGCAGCTTGGAGGCTAGCCACAGGCTGTATGGAGCATTCGCTGTTCTATTTATACATTTTGCAAGTCAGTATTTCAAATGATTCTATTAGCTTAAGTATGTCATCTTTGTACATTTGAACAATGCACTTATAATGTAAATGCACTTCCATCAAAAAGTAAGATAACGACATTGTCCTATGATGGTTCTGAACCTTTTGACTTCTATTGACCCCTGCTAAACCACATCTAGAAGTTGGGCACCACCCCCTAAACAATTTATATGATTTAAGCAACAAAACAAAACACACAAATGCAGAACCAATTGCAATGAAACCAAATTTAAAATTATTAATTATTTTATTTATTTCACAAAAATTATGTAAAAATTAAATTTTAATTTTGATGGGAAATTTGGAGCTTTTTAAAATGTAGTTTTATTTCTAAAAGACGAAGTGATGCTAAACATTAGCATATCACTTTGCATATTTTGATCTAATGCAAAACCTGATTTTCTCAGTGCATGTCATTGATTCAAATGAAGCCATCAATCATCCATACCAGATTGTGGCCCAAAGTTATCTACACTTTGCACCAGTGATGCAAACTGGCACAAAGTGTTGATTTAGGAATTACTTTCCAGCACAAACCTTTTGTGGCACTGGACAGTTGCCTACAGTAATGCAATGTAGTGCCTTGTGCTACTTTGCATCAATGGGGCATTCCACGGATGGTACATGGGCATTACCATACCACAACCAACCCCTGCTTTTTAATGCAAAGCCTTGTCTCTTAAAACATGTTGACACGGTCTGCACCAAAAATGTGGCCTCTTTGAGATAGGTACAAAGAAGGGCAAAATGTATATTGCCAAACCTTTCTAATGTTGAAGGTATGCTCTACTGTACAACACACATACAGAGATGGAAAAGTCTAAAATAAGGCTGAGCATAGCATTTTCTTCAGGAAACAGACCCTTCCAATTCAAAACCTATGCCAGACTCACACAGACACCTTTTCCCTACAGTGCAAACATGTTGGGTGATTCTAGGCAGCCAGAAAGAGTGCCAGGATTTGGGAACAGATCAGGAGCACCATATTGTTGTAAATGTGGTGCTGTCATGTTCTCTTCCTTTAACGCAATGAAGAGCACGTTTGGTTGCTGTGCTGCATTATGTAAACAAATAGTAAATGTGCCCCTCTATTTGCTATACTTGCGCTGCTCCCACAAATTGCAATAAGGACACCAACTTAATTTGTATCCAGCAATTTCAAATTCATTCACATTTACCTAGTGTTGGAAAATGTAAAATGTTGCCTTTTCTGTGTATTCTTTATTAATCTGCTAATATTTAATTTCCTAAACAGTTGCGGACCATTAGAGTAGGCTATGCGTACCCCCAGGGTTCTGCAGACGCGAGGTGCAGAAACAATGCTATAGAGCATTCATCTTATGTAGTAACAGGATGCAGAACTGGTTGAATAATGCACAGGACCAGACTGGGAACCAAAAGAAGCCTGGGTTAAAATGTTCAAACCAGCCCCTCTCCCTTCTTCCTTTCTCATCTCATTGCATTTTTTTCTCTCTCTCTTTATCTCTCTCCATTTGCGTTTCCTCTCTCTCTTTCCTCTATCCCTCCTAAAGCACATGCGCCAACTGCAATTACCCTTAGGGAGCTGGAGATAGCAGCAGAGGTCCTAGCAGCAGTCCTCTGCCTTCGAATACCTCCTTCAAAGTCTCCATCACACCGAGAAATGTCCCATAGAGTAAATGGGCAGTCCAGTGCTGACCTGGCAGATGCAACATTGGTTGAATCTGTCAATCCCCAAGCTAAAACAAAGCTTAATTGTTGATATGTAATTAGGGACCATGGCAGACAATCCATTGACATTTGCATGGTGGATGGAGACCATGCCTGGAATTCTGTGATTTATTCATCTTTCTATGCGTAATTCAACTGAAATTTGGGAATCAATATAAACACATAAATCTATGCAAATTGTAGACTGCAATGCATAGACATACTCATTTTGTTTTAATGAAACAGACCTTGCGTGGATGAAAAATCTATCTTTTAATAAAGGAGGTTGTGATAAATCGGTTTGTTGGATGAAGGAGGATGACCCCTGTTTAAGCAACAGCCACAATCGATATCAGGGTGAACCACAACATTCACTGAATCAGTCTGTGCTTAACCCACTGGTAGCTTGCACAAAAGCAGGCAGATTTAACTTAGAGGCAATGTGTAAAGTATTTATGCAGCACACAAACAGTAATAATGTGAAAATACAACACAAGAAAAATCCCACAGCAAGTTAGAAAAATAGAGTACATTTTAATAAACTATTTGCTACCAAAACTGCAAAAAGCCAATCAGTAGAAGCGGAGTTCTGATTTTTAAAAGTTTTTAGTAAAATCTAGCACCTAAAAGATCAAAGAGCCAAACGGGGACATCTAGTCACACAAGACCGGGTCACTGTCGAAAAATATGACCAACCGCGATTTGGAACGGGTCGAAGTGAATTGGATCCAGTCTCCGCTTATCCTTGAACTTCGAAGACACTTTGGTGAAAATGTTCTGAATAGGTAAAGTTCAGCGTGGCAAAGCTGCAGACGGTGTCTGAGGAGGAAATGCCATCATCAAGGAGCCACTGGACGGACTCGCAGTGAACATTTTTACATTCATACTAAGTCACTTTTATGGAAGTTGAAAATCCACAGTGGGCGAGGCAGGAGGCTGATGAGAGTTCCAGGAGGCCGAATACCCCTTTGGTGAAGGACCGCTGAACAGGATTTGCTGCTGCGAAGAAAGTAGTGGGAGGTACCGTGAAGTCAGTCTTGGGTGGATCGACAAGCAGGTTGGTTCGGTCTTCCCTCGGTTCTCAGAGCGGTTTTTACCCAAATATGGACTAAGTCCCAGTTTTTGGATTCTAGCTATCTAGGCCCCCTTAACACCAACGTAAAGGGTCCAGGACTGCAGGGGTACCACTAGGGAGTGTTAAGACTCACTCGGGCTGGGTCCAGATGCAAGTTAAAGATGGTGGGTGCCTGTTATGTCCCTGTGGCTCTGGATAGAAGGCCAGAAAAGTAGCCAGTGGGGTCACTCTGGTAATCCTGCATTCAAGTAATTAAACAGGGCTCAAGCAGCAGGACAGGCATCTGAGGGTTGAAGGCAGGCTCTAGGCAGCAAAGGAGTCCTTCCAGGTGCGGCAAAGCAGTCTTTTGGGTGGAATGCACAGCAGGACACAGCAGCAGTCCTCTAGGACTTCTTCTGCACATCCAGAAATAGAACTGAAGAGTACCTCTGGGGGTCCCTTTTTTATACCTGGTGCCTGCTTTGAAGTAGGAGACGTTTCTAGATGTTTACTTTTGAAGTGCTTGGAATTTTAGGGGCCTGAGCACAAGCACTTTAGCACTGGTTAACAGAGTCCCAAGGCCAACAAAATGAATTTCAGAATTTCAGCAAAGGGAAACAGGCAAAAGGTTTACTGGAGACCACCCTAAGGCTGGCAGGTCTAACAGATGCAAAATATGCTTTAGTGGGTTTAGCGTGTGATCATCTGTCACAGAAGTGAATAAACGAAGGGCCTTGTCTAATAGGTATCTAAGCTGTCCCTCAAAAATGGTTTTGGCAAAGATCAATAGATGAAACAAATGCAGAAACATCAATAGGGGGCCTCTTTAAGCTGTCAAGCAAACATTGAAGCTCCCACAATCTCCCAATTTCTTAGCATCCTGCAGAGATCCACCTCTCTTGCCACAATGGGTGTTTCTATATGTTCATGACCCAGCAGGTGCCACTCTGTTATTTGAGATGTGCATACACAACAGGGGGCCATTCAATTAATCTTCGAGACTTTGTAATCTAATAGTCAGCCCCTGCTTTATTCACTGGCATTATTAAGCAAAGAACCTTTTCCTTGCAGTAGGAATCCCCCTTGTTGGAACTTGGGTTACTGGTTGGTTGAGGAGGATGAAACCATGCTCAAGCAGCAATCACAATTCTTTTCAGGGTAAAACGCAAGCAAATCCTACAGTAACCTGTGCTTAACCCTCTGGTAGCTTGACACAAAGCAGTCATGCTTAACTTTGAGGCAACGTGTAAAGTATTTCTGCTGCACTTCAAACAGTAACAACGTGAAAACACAACACAAGAAAAATAAAATCCCACACCAATTTAGAACAATAGAGTAAAATGTAATACCTTATTTGACACTAAAACAACAGAAATCGAGGTAGTCGAACCAGAACTATGCAATTTAAAATATTTAGATAAAAATAGTGCTTAAAAGCACAAAGTGACAACTTTGGTATCAGGCTGCACTGACTGGGACAAAGTCACAAGTTCAGGACATGTGCCAGCTATAGGGACCAAGTTCAGTTTGCTGAAAACTTGGTTTGCACCACTTGCGGGGGGGGGAGCAGGACTCACAGCAGGCAGAGTCGAGGTGTTGAGTACACGCTGGTTGGAGCCTTTTATGTCCCTGAGGCTCTGATCAGGAGAACAGCCAACTAGCCCTTAGAGTCCCTCTGGTGGTCCTGGGCTCAAAATGGAGGCCCAGTCCTTCTCATTCACGCAGCAGGGCAGCGGGACATCAGTTTAGCAGGACAGCAGAGTAGTAGCTGTTCTTGCTGCAGAGAAGCGCAGTAGTCCTTCTAAGTCTT
Organism: Triturus cristatus; assembly: GCF_964204655.1. Taxonomy (NCBI): domain Eukaryota; kingdom Metazoa; phylum Chordata; class Amphibia; order Caudata; family Salamandridae; genus Triturus; species Triturus cristatus. The sequence continues at coordinate 461,832,655 of NC_140587.1, read as the reverse complement.
CCAAATGTCCAGATGTGTACTGAACAGTTGGGTCTGAGGTTCAAATATTTATACTTTTTTTCCCCCCAATATCTTTATTGATCAGATTGTAGGCAGTAAAGACATAAGACACCCCGACATGGGGTGCAGTATTCCAGTAGTGTTTTTCCATCACAGGATATCAATACAAGCCGTTTTACTGTTATAGATTTCAACTCAACATGAACAGTCCCTCCACCCACCCCCCCCTCCACGGAACTTGGAATAGCATTTCAATAAGTCCTGAATAGCCCTTCAGAGTAACATGTAGCATAGTTTCTAACAGTGCCTTTGTCCTCCGTTTACAGCCTAGCACTTTGCACAATATCTTAGCATAAGTCTGGTTTACCTAGTAAATACCCCGTAAGGGGAGCCCAGAAATCCTTGGGGCGAGATGCCTCCGGTAGTTCCTCCACATAGGTGTCCAACTGGTCCCTACAGTACAAGTCGCGGATCCACTGTTTCACTGTTGGAACGGCTTTAGCCCCCCACCTCTGTGCTACAGCTCGTTTAGCAAACAACGTGGAGATGGCTACTAATCTCATATTACATGGTTTAAGCTTACGAACCCATCCCAACAGACATACAGCAGGCAAACATGCAACAGGTTCCATTACAACCTCCGTAAGCACTTGTGTGATCTTTGCCCATAACTCAGCGATACCTGCACAGTACCAGGCCAGGTGTAGGAAATCTGTGTCATACTGTCCACAACGCACACAGCGCACACTGTCCCTTGGTTTGAAACGTCGTAGCTGAAGGTGGTATAATAGAGTTGATGTAGATATTTGAAATGGATTATTCGGAGATTACAATTCGCAGTTAGCCTTCCTGTCAATTCACAACAAAATTTCCGTTCAACCAGTGTCATAGAGGTACCCGCTACCGCCGCCCATTTGGTATATGAGGGGGACTCCGCTAGTTCAGTCTCCTTAAGAGATGCATTGTATAATTTTGTGATCAGGCCCCCTCGCTCTTCCCCTGCCAGCACTGCCTGCAGTGCCCGGAGAGTACGTGGTTCGGCCGGGAATTTTGGGTAGATATCTTGGATTGCTTGTCGCACCCGCACATAGGTGAATCCCAGCATCAGGCCTGCGACATGATGACTCTGCAAATCTGAAAGCGCCCAAAACGGGCCCTGAGTGTACAGATCCCCAAGGCGAGTGCTCCCGACCTTACCCAACGCTTTCAAGGCGGTTTGTTCCCGCGCAGCTAATATATCATGATGTGCCGCAATTCGCAGTTTGGGGGCATATAGGTAGTCAACCCCAGCACTCTTAGCGAGTGCATTCCACGCCCATGCTGTACAATGAACCGGGCTGATTTCACCCCATGGTACCCCCCTCCCATAAGAGCTGCTGCAGCCAGGGGCACCGGAAGGACCGAATCTGCCTCAATGGCCGTTTGTGGTTGAAGCCTCTGTGGAAAGTACTAGAAGTGCGCATGTTGTGCCTAAGCGCATAAGTAATATAAACGGAAGTCTGAGGCCTCAACACCACCGCGTTCAAACGGTAGCGTCAGAACCTTCCAGCTGCACCTTGGTTTCCCACCCCCCCCCCAAACGAACGTGAGCAGGACTGACTGCAACGCACTAAAAAGCGCAACATTCAATTGGATAGGGATGTTTATAAACAGGTACAACAGTTTGGGCAAGGATGTCATTTTTATTATCGCAATGCGATCCTCAAGGGAGAGAGGTAGCTTAGCCCAGCGTGCAGCTTGGTCCGTAATCTTATTGACGGCGCAACCGTAATTAGCAGAGATGACTACCGCAGGTCTCTATGTAGCCATATGCCCAAATATTTCACCGGGTCATTTGACAATTGCAAGAGAAAATCCATCTCAATCTCCTGGGTACTGGCCGTCAGTGGGAACACAGTGGATTTAGCCCAGTTAATGCCTAGACACGAAAAGCACTCAAACCGGACATATTCTCTCAGTAGCTCCGGCAAGTATGTGGCGGGCTCGCGCACATATAACATCATATCGTCAGCATATAATGGCACCATTAAGGGTCGCTGACGGAACCGCAACGCTGCTTGGGCGTGTCGCTGCTGCAGCTTACAGGCCAACGGCTCCATTGCCAGAGCAAAAAGCATTGGTGGCAGCGGGCCTCCCTGTTGCGTACCACATCTGTAGGGAAATGTCTCAGAGACCATTCGCAGCAAGACAGTGAACATGTACTCCCATTGAAGGGAGTCAAACGCCTTAGAGGCACCAAGCAGCACAGCCACTGCCTGAAAATCCCGGTCGAAATAATGCAAAGTAGAAAATATAGTACGGAGGTAGTGTGTCGTGGGTCTGGAGGGCACAAAGCCCGATTGGTCCGGCAGGACCAATTTAGGGACCAGTGGCTGGAGCCTAGTGGCAATCATTTTTGCAAAACTGTTGGCATCTATATTAATAATAGAGAGGGGTCCATAGGAATCACAGACATTCAACACTATATCAGGCTTCAAAAGCATTACAATTAAGGCTTCCGTAAGGGAGGGAGGCAGCTTTCCAGATTCATACGCCTCAGCAAATACCTCCAGCAGCTGCGGTGCCAAATCATTGGAATAAGCCTTATAGAACTCGCTAGGAAGGCCATCAAGGACCGCTGCCTTGCAATGAGGGAGGGAGATGATTACCTGCTTCATGTCTTCCACGTCAAACGGCATTGTGAGATACTCCCGTTGATTGAGGGACAGCCAACCCAATGCAACATCATCTAGGTTATCATAGATCTCAGAAATAGTTGGCTGATCGCATTCCCCAAATAATTTAGAGTAGAAATCTAAGACCACCCCACTAATGTCTGTATTACCAAAGTGTGCCTCACACTCCTCATCCACCAACTCTGAAATGTAGGCCTCGCTGCGAGGAGCTGCCAATTTCTGCGCTAGCGATCGGCTGGGTCGACCCCCCTCCCCGTAATATCGAGCAGTGCATCTTCATGATTTATGCTTCATTTCTTGGTCGACTGTCTTGTTATGTTCCGACACTAGCTCCCGGATTTCAGCCAATTTTTCAGTGGCAGGGAAACTGGCATAGTCACGCTCCAAAGCAGCTATGTCCTCCGCAAGTTTCCTAATCCTACGGTGCAGATCATTGAGAACCCCGGCCTGCGCTCCGATACAAACCCCCCGAATAGTCACCTTAAACACCTCCCAAAGAACCCCGGCGGTGTCCACTGTACCAGTATTTTCCCAGAAGTAATTATGAATGGCTTCTCCAACTGTGTGCTTAAAAACCGGATCCGACAGGGATGACGGCTGCAGTCTCCACGCAAATGGGGGCTTCACACCTGTGGTGAATGAGCCACTTTTGTGGTCTGACACCCTATGATGACCCTCAACACCACCATTTTGTACTGACTTAAGTGTGTTATGTTACCTTAGCCTTAATGTAGGATGGGTTTGCATATGCCTGCTTTTCTTCTGCCTTTTAGTGGAATAGTCTTTCCAAGAATAGAAGGTATGGGATGTTGAGGTACAGTCTTGTGGGTGGTGGTGCACACATGTGCTCAATGTTGTATACTGAGGGATTAAGTGTATAATGTTATTTGGGTTAGGTGAATTATGACTTTGACCTATTGGCTTTGACGTGGTCTAATGTCATTCTGCCTTCTGACTTTACCTTGCTTCAAACCTTTCTGTGTGCACAGTGGTGCTTGTAAGTTGTGTGGATGAGAATTATAGGTGCTCCTTTGACATGGTCTCATGTCATCTTGCTTTTCAATTCCATCCTGCTTTGGGCCTTTGTGTGCATGGCTTAACTAACTCTGAAGCCATTTTCTGTGCCTGCACGAAGCTGAAAAGTGGGGAGAGCATGGTCTGCTCTTTCCTCCTGTTTTTCGCATTTTACTGACTAGAGAGAACTGGTTCTTATCAGAGGAATGTACATGGTTTGACTTGTAGTCATAGCAAGGCCCTGATCAACCGTTGCTCTGACCTTGAAGCAAGCTGGTATGGGCTCTCATGAGAACTAGGGGGCGTGGCTTGCTAGAAGCTTCGCTGTGTTTTGAATGTGTATTAAAAAGGGGAGTCTACACTGGCTTGGTGAAAGTTCATCCGTGGAGCAGACGTGCTGTCACGGAAGAGTAGAGGCTGGTGTCACCTCTGACCTTCACCCGGTTCAAGCAATGGACTCCCCTTGAGCAAAGCGGGGTGAAGTGATGGAGCATTAGGTGAGGTGTCTCTGCTACTAACTGTCTCTTGATTCTTTTCTGAATTCTTTCCTTTCCTTCTTATTTCTGATTCTTATATCCATACATATATATATTTCTACATATATATATATTTGCCTTGATTGTATGTTCAATCATATTATTGATATGTTAGAGTCTTCTATGATAGGTGCATTTGGCTTACTGTGTGATGCTATTCACTAATAAATACATCCCAGATATACCAATTCGTCTTTTCCTTGTAGTAGGAGGTGTGGACTCTTCTTGGCCAAGTATTCTGTTGTAGAAGGATGGGTGAATTCCCTTCTAGCAGGTAATTGTGTTATAGGAAGTTGGTGCTACTCCTGAGCAAGTGATGTGCAAAGTCTGTGTATATATTGTTTGCTTCCCTTGCCTTTGGGGGAGTGTTGAAAGTTTGCCCACCTTAGGAAGTGCTGTGTATATGTTATATTCCATAAGTTTGGAACTGATATTCTCTTCCTGGGAAAGTGACGGTACATTCCTTGGTCCAGGGGAGATCTAAAGTTTGTCATTACAACACCCCCCTGGACCTGCAACGCTAGCAGAACAAGAGAGTGATCTGAAAGGGTTTTGGTAAAATGCTTAACGTCCACAGCCCACGTGCAGGCCGCCTCAGACACCGGCCAATAGTCCAGGCGGGACCAGGACCCGTGCACAGTAGAAATAAAAGTGCTCTCTCTGCCCCAGGGTGCCTCAAGCGGCAGACATCATGCACATACCAGCATCCAATAACCCCACAAGGGTATCTGTGGACTGTCTGAGTCGCGGGGCCCCGCTCCCCTCCCTATCCTCGTTGATGTCCAGACACGTATTAAAATCCCCTCCCCAAATAATTTCAGCACTAGGAAAGGCAGATATCCTGCGCCAGACATCCGCTAGAAGGGAGGCATCATCCACATTCGGACCATACACGTTCACCAAGAGACCACTCGTACCACCAAGTGTACTGTGTACAATCACCAGCCGACCCTCCTCTTCCCTTTCCATGCCATGAACCTGGAACAGTGTGCCCTTCTTTATGAGAGTTATCACCCCCGGGAATAGGATGAATAAGAAGAGGTCATTCTAACTTCAGCCTATCGGGTACCTACATTTTTCTCAGACAGCGGAGTCAGATGCATTTCCTGTAATAAAGCCACTTGAACATTCCACCTATCCAGAGACGCTAATACAGTACGAATTTTCTTTGAACTGTTGAGGCCGAGTACATTCCAGGTTACAAACCGGAACTCACTACCCATGTTGCATGCAATCCAGCCAAGTGATATCAATGTGAGATCTGAACCTTAGAACATTTCTTCCAGGCTCATATAAGATACAGTCCACAAGTGCCGACACCCTCCAACTTAGACCCCCCCACCCACTTCAGCCCCCCCAACTTGCCAAAGCCATCCCAGTTGTGACTAAAGAAACCCCAGAAAGAACAACAAAAAAATAGCATAGTGTGGGGAACTCCCGTACAGGGGGCGTCAGAGTGCTACTGCCCTCCCACTTTGTAGGAGGTGGCTGATCAGGTCTAGTACCTGTGTTACGATCCAAGAGCAAATACTTAAACATAAGGCATCCAATCTAGTATACACATAACATAGAAACACTCGCCTCGACCATATATGTGAGAAACAGTGAACGTAGAATCATGTCGCAGAAAGTGAATCCCACCAACAGGAAGACTCCCAGAGCAAACACAATAACAGCCCTTCCTTAATATCATCATTCCTCCTCTCCATGTTCAGTTTCGGCCTCATGTCGGTGTCTCTTCAATTGTTTTACTGGCTCCATCGCCGCCTTAGGGGTCGAGAAGATTTCGAAATTCCCCTCTGATACCACACGGAGGCGCGCGGGATACAACATGGCGTGAGGAATATTTTCAGACTGGAGGAATTATTTCACTGCCCCAAACCCACACCGTGCAGATTTAACTGTGAGAGTAAAGTCAGGGAAAAAGGACAATGTGTTCCCCTGATGAGAGATGTTGTCCTTCTCCCTGGCCAGCCGTAAGATGACATCACGGTCCCGGTAGTTCAATAGCCGAGCTATTATGGGATGAGGCGGAGCACCAGGGACCGGTCGCGCTGCCAAAGAGCAGTGGGCGCGCTCTACTACAAACATGGAGGACAAGTGCTCAGGGCCAAATATTTCTTTAAGTAGAGTCTCAATGAAGTGCTCCATTCTGCCAGTATTTCTTGATTTGGGAAGGCCCGTAATTCGAATATTGTTCCTTCTAGACCGGGCCTCCAAGTCTTCGTTCTTGGCCTGTATGAGGGCTAAGACCTTTTCCATATTGAGGGTCTTGCTAGTGACATCGCTGAGTCCATCCTCCGTGTTAGAGACCCTCTGTTCCACCTCCCCCATTCTTGCAGTCTGCTTTTCTAATTGTGAAGACATATTGTCCAGCCTATGATTTATAGTTGACATACTACCCTCAATGGCCTTGTGACTTTTTTGCATTGCCAGCAGCGTAGATTCCAAAGTGGGCAGGCCCTCTCCTTACCCATCAGCCTCAGAGTCAGAAGCCGCTTTTTGTTGGACCCTTCCTGACTTTCACGCCGCAAACGTGAGGCAGGGCTGTGACTTGTCCGGCTTCCCCATAGTGAGTGACGGAGAGTGCAGGTTCTTAACAACCGCCCTGGCAGTATTGCAGCTTCCCCCAGACACACCCTCAACACTAGATCCAGTAACATGCGCAGTGTAGGACTCAAAGAGTACAATGAACTATCTTTACAACATGGGAGATATATGCCTTCCCAGGCACGCCAGCAATCAGAGCCAAGCCAGTGCTGTAAATCGTGAAAAATGTGACTGTGCAAGGCAATACTGCAACCCTACAATTGAGTTGTTACTCCCTTCAGACACTAATATTAGTGCAAAGGACACAGCCCCACGCTCCTGAGGCTCAATGATGACGGACTGACAGTAACAGTCCCGGATGCACTCCTACCATAAAGCAGCTCCTCCTGAGTGCCCTGGTGATGCAGGTTTATAGACAGTAGGCAAGGAGTAGGTTACATGGCAAGGCAACAAGCTATGAACAAGGAAATCTCCACCTGGCGCTCTTAAATGGTGTGCAGCCTGTGTGCCCCCACAATCAAGACTGGGCCCGGTCCAAGAAGCAAGATAGAGGTAGCGGGAGCATGCAAATCAGGTAGAGTAGCAGCAGAGTCAGTCCCCTATGACAGGCCGCTAACAGGCATCGCAGGGCAGACACTTCTTCCCACAGAGGCACAAAGGGGTGGCTGGGCCTCTACAGCCCCGGGCACTCCCCCCCAGGAACATGATGCGACCACACAGTCTGCCCGTTGAATCCAGGGCCCCAGGAGAAAACTGCCGATATCCGCTATCCCCAGCGTACCCTCGCCGGGAAGATTAACGTGGCAAGTCAATCTCTGCACCCACCATCCGCTCGGCACCGAGCTTCAAGGGGCTCCACCCCGATGTCGGCAGTGTCCAGGGGAGAGGGACCGATCCACAAATCAAATGACTCCCAGGCAATTGTGGCATGCAGCAATCACCGAGGGGGTCTCTCCCCCCACCCGACCAGTGTCAGAGGGAAGGCCAAGTCAAATAAACCCGCTCACACCACGCATGCAGACCACAGCCGGCAGGCCGTGGCCCAGAGCCCAGGCCCACACCCACCTCCGCAGCCGCGGGCCAAGGCCAGAACCACCCCCCACCTACCGCATCCCACGGCGGCATTGATGGTACTCCGCAGCCGCTGACACGGACCTCAGGTGGGCTCTGCAGGATCCTCCAGGCTCCACACGGGGTTCAGGTCTACTGCATCAGCTTTGCAGGCAGCCTGCAGCAGGAGCAAGGCGCGGAGCCATCCAGGAGCAACAAGCCAGGCTTGATCCCTCGCAATCAGCTCACAGGGAGGTAAGGACCAGCAGCTGCCGGTATCACAGTGTCTGGGCTCAAATGTTGTAGCACTGCACACTCTTGACACCACAGAGCCCCGGCCAGCACTCAGCCTCCACTTGCTGCAGCTCTGGCCGCCATCTTAGCCGCGAGACGATCAGGGCTGCTCTCGCCGAATCTTCCCTGACACAGTGCTCACCAAGCACACTAATGGCCCCCAACTACAGCAGGGATGTCACTCCACACAAGACGGCAGTTCGGGTACTTAGATGCCTCGATATGTAGCAGATATTGGGCGGATAAGAGATCAGCCGGGTGGAGCTGCACTAAAGTGCGATCATCTTGCCTGGTGCCCTCTAGCGCCCCCCAATATTTATACTTGGTGGCAGCTTTGAAGTAGGAGAAGTTTCTACAGGGTTCCATTCCCAAAGGTGTTCAGAATTTCCTTCCTCCCTGACTTGGCCCCAGTTTGCCTGGGGGCACAAAAGGCTAGTGTGAAACACTTTGTGAGTGTGCTAAGGCAGAGTCTTTGTCATGTCTTAGTGTGGTAGGTGACATCTCCATCCCCTCATCAAGCCAGTGATAAGTCATCTTGCCAAAAGCTATTCCCCCTTTGTCTCACAGTCTGGGAGTAATACACAAAGACCCAACTTACAGCTACACCTAGTCAAGTGACTTAAGATATAGGTTGCAGGCACCAAATGGTTGGGACAAGAAAACACCAACTTTCTAAAAGTGGAATTTTCAGAATAGTTACTTAAAATCTAACATTACCATTAGAGAGGGTTTTAAATTACAATTCCTTAGACACCAAACTCAACATTCCCACCTGCTCCCAACTGAAAGTGATAATTTATTAAATATAATAAGGTAATCCAATGTTATCTTATGGGAAATGGTAGGACTTGCAGCTGTGAAAAATGAATTTAAGATTTTGTCACTACCAGGATATGTAAAAGTTCAAAGTATGTGTTCAACCTTTTCAATACACTGCACCCTGCCTTATGGGCTGTTTGGAGCCTATCCTATGGGTGACATATATATGAAAGTGGAAAGTGTTGGTCTGACAAAGGAGTTTTTTTACAGGTCTCAAAGGCAACTTAACACTGAACACACAGGCTGCGATGTCAGACCAGAGACATATTTAACAAAATTTTGACAAAATTAGTGCTGCAGACCCACTAGTAGCATTTCATTCACAGGCCCTGGGTATATATTGTACCGCTTGACCAGGGACTTACAAGTAAATTAAATGGGCAAATTGGGTATAAGCCAATTTCACCATGTTTAAATGAGAGGGCATATGCACTTTAGAACTGGTTAGCAGTGGTAACGTGTGCAGAGTCCTAAAGCCAACAAGAAAGAATTCAGCAGAAACAAGAGGAGTAAGGAAAAAGATTTGGAGGAAGACCACCTTAAAGCGGACAGTTCTAAGACTCCTATTTACAAGCTCTGTCAGTACAACAGCAGCACTGTCCACCCTTCTCCAAAGGCAGACCACTCCTCTTCCTGCTTTTTCATAATTTGAGTTAAACTACTGGAGGATTCTTACTAGTAGTTTTTTATGTATACTATGTTTTCCTTTTTTAGGTTTTTTTGTGTGGAATGTTTTCAAGCACTTGTTTTCTATTCTATTTGTTCGATTTCAACATTCTGTTTAAATTATTTGTGCAGTGTCCCTAATATGAAAGACAGCGGGCTAAAAATGTAATTTGTAGGTATGGTTTAACAGCACCTCTGTGTTTAAAATGTATTGTTAACAATTCTATGCAATGTATATATAGAGGGCTGTGACTATACCCATAGGCGTATGTCTCGCTTACCTCATGCTATTGACTTTTTAGTGTCTCATTCCACCTTCAAAGAAGTGCTTCATTTGTAATGCATGGGGACTATTTTGCATCTTAAATGTATGCTGACTGACCATGCTATTTGCACATTCAAAAAATTATTTCATATGTCTGTTCTATACATGGAGCAATTCTATTTTTGATAATTTTCCACAGCATTGGTAAGTCAACAGGGCAAGCATGTGATAAAGAGCATTTGGTCACGTAATGCATGTAAACTGAATTTGTGCAATAACCACACTACAGCTGTTGTAATAGCATAAAAAGCCATTTATTAGGACAGAGCTGCTTACAAACTGTTGAACTTTATTAACAATAACAATGTCTCAAACTTCTTACCTTGAACATAAACCTGACAGTTCCATTCTCCCCACACCATTCAAAATTCACCAGCTTTCAATTCGCAAATAGTCCATATCATTTGCTTAATTCTTCCTTCTTTCACTCACTGACCTTGTTCCATATACCCAGTCACTCTCTCCCTTGCCCTACAAACATCCTCCATTAAAGATCCTTCCCTTGCTCGTCACACTGTGCATGGCCTTCAGTCACCTTTGCTCCCTTCCTCCCCTGAGTGGGGTGGATTATGCCTGCATGTGACTCACCACCCCCAACAATACTGCCTACGCCCTGCAACCTGCCCTAAATTGGAAACATGCTGTAATGGACCACCCTAGAAAACTTCCTAAATGTAGGGAGGGTGGAGGATTTCCAAAACTAACTTCCCACCCGGTGGTGTACAACATCAGGAAAAGGCCGGATATGCCCTCACTGACACCTATAAAGCCCAAACAAAACTGCCCCTTCCCCCCCTGACTAACCTATCCCCACCCTATCCTGCGCCATGCATGAAGCACCCCAGGGAAGACTGGTCTGCGACCTTTACTTCCCCCAGGGGCTGACATTACGTAATATCCACACTCCATGCTGTAGTAATTGCGTAAAAGGCCATTTATTAGGACATGGTTGCTTACATAATATTGAACTTTATTAACATTAACAATATCTCAAACTTCTGAACCTGAACATAAACCTGACAGTTCCATTCTCCCTGCACCATTCCCAAATCACCCACTTTCAATTCCCAAGTAAGTCCATATCCTTTGCTTCATTTTTCCTTCTTTCACTCACTGACATCATTCCATATACCCAGTCACTCTCTCACTTGCCCTACAATCATCCTCCATTGAAGATCCTTCCCTTGATCATCGCATCCAGCGCAACGCCATCAGTTGCGTCTGCTCCCTCCCCCCTACCAAGGGATGGATTGTGCCCGCATGTGACTCACCCCCCCCAAAATACCACCAACCAGGAAACCCCCATTGGGCGGTTTCCTGTCCCACCCCAGAAAAACGTGCACCTTTCGTATTTCAGCAGTCAGACCTCCTGCACCAATTTGACTCACTCCAAAATGTGCACACCACATCCCGCAAGTCCGTCATGTAATATGCATTTCTCAGGTGCAAAAGGTGCACCCCATCATCCCCAAACAGACGTTGCTCCTCTTCCTTAAACTACACATGCATAATCACCTTGATGTAATTTGTGAAGAAGAAAACCTTCATCGACCTGTTTCCTCCAGGCCTTATCAATCGCAGCATGTTTCAAAACCCCTTCCAACCCCTGTGTGGAAAAAACTCAGTCAATACCAAACAGGTTCCTGAAACATTCCTCTTGATCGCCTCCAAGTCCTTCTGCATATGTCGGAGCAAAGTCAGTCCAGACAAGCGAACCAACTCATCTTTCCCCAGATGAATCGGGAGCATGTCCAGATGAAACTTCTGAAGAACCAATTTTGTCAGCCAAGGTGACAGGGCACCCCAACGCATTCCCACTTTACCCCACCAAAGCACCTCATGATAGCTGCTACGCAGGCCCAGATTCTGTCCACACACTTGTTGGTCCGCATATTTCGCTACCCAGTGCATAAGGAATGTCCAACAATCAAGGTGACCGTCTTAGTCTTCAGACCGCTCACGCTCCCTGCAGCACAAAAAAGCCAATTAGCTCAGAAACCTTAACGCCACCCCCTCCAGAAACATTCCCCATTTACTTCCAAACAGTTTGCTTGCAGCACCTTGATCTCCACCTGCCAATGTGACGAATCCGGTCCCAAGGCCACCCCAAACGCGCTGCAGCCATTGCCACCCCAATTCATAAGGAATGCATACCAAATTTTGTTGGGTACCTACCCAGTCTGCGCAACGCCATGTGCAACACCACCAAAAACTGAAAGGTCATAACCCAACTCCCATCTTCGTGACAAAAAGCCCACGATAAACCCCAGCCAGGCAAACATTAAAACTTGCGCCATTCTCTCAGTGGGCAGACCTTGTGGCTATGGTCCTCGCCCAACCACACCCATCAGCCCTTGCCTGTCTGATCCGTCTTACATTGACACAGCCCGATACCCATCTGCCCTTGCTCCATACAACACCCCCCCTTGTTGAGCGGTACACAGAAGTTCTGATACCCGGAATGCCCCAAAAAACATCCAAATTAGACTTAATAAAAAATACGCAACCTCAAAATGATCGTAACAGCAAAGAGACAAAACAGGCAACAAGTCCTGCAACAGCTCAAATGTAATAGCTTCCCACAATGCCACCCTCCCTGTGCCCCTCTCCTTAACCCACCCTTTCAGAACCTGGCCTAGAATCGCATCTTTGGCAGGGTCAAAACCCCAATACAGCTTGCTATGGAAAATTATCCCTGCCTACCTGCACGCAATTGTCATGGGCGACAGACCTTTGTCAATTCAAGATAAGCCAAAATGGAAGACTCCCTGCTCAGTTTCGTGTTCCTCCAGCCACATAATTTCCGCAGAACAGCCTGTAAACTCCCCAAATTTGCTCCATGCCAGATAGTAACTTCTCCTGGTGGACTCCACCAGAGATCTCTCAACCAATCTCAAAACTCTCACTTCCCCCAGACCCAAATGTCAGCAGGCAACTGTTTCTTGGACTCTTCCACTCCTGGCACCTGCTGGCAAAAATGCTGCCACTGCAAATGAGACAATGAGTCAGCTATATCATTGCTGACACCAGGCACATGCTTAGACCTGAATACCCGATTAAGCAGCAAGCACACCAGCATGAACCTCCTCAACAGCCTCAACACCCTCAAGTCCCTTGCTATCTACCTGTTCACCAGGCCCACCCCAGTCATGCTCTCCACATGTATCAGTAACATCCTATTCATCAGCTCTCCACACCAGACCATTAGAGCCACCAAAAGAGGGAAAAACTCCAGGAAAGCAATGCTCCGGCCCAACTCAACAAGTGTAATGGCCACGACTCTGCACACCACCTCCAGTCCCAGAAAAGACCAAACCTCAAGGCTCCAGCTGCATCACAGAATATCTGGACCTGCCACACTGTGTTCTCTTCCACAAAAGCCAAGGACACACCATTGAAAATAATCGAAGAATGTCTGCCAAATACAGAGGTCAGCCCTGATTACCAAAAAGATCCACACTCTGTGGTGTGCAGTGGCAGTCCATGCAGGTAAGTGAGGAGGAGCGGTAGGGGGGGCGTGGGCGGGGCTGGGGTGGGGGGTTGAAAGTGCCAAATGACAGGATATAGAATGTAAAATAAAAAAAAATAAAAAACCCCTAACCGCGAGCTCGCTGCACCGGAAAACTCCTGTGCTAGTGACTCAAATTGTAGGTGCGGCCTGTTACAGTCCCCTGAGACTTGTGCATCCACAAACAAGAAATCATCTGTACAGTAAGACATTGTTAACAGTTCAAACAATGCACAGGAAATGGCACACCCCATAGACAGCACCATGTCAACATATCACCCCTAAATTGCATGCCGAGCAAAGCAAAATCCACAGGATGAATGGGAAACTTAATATCGCATTTTGCCATCTCAGCCAGACCTAAACTGCCTCACCAGACAGATGCCATGATCCACCGAGGCATAGCGCCCCCTATGATCCTCCCCTGCAATGAAATCGTTGACAGAACCGCCCTCCGGCCAAGAGAAATGGTGAATCATCCTTAACTCCCCAACTCCATTTTTGGGCACCACCCCCAGTGGCAAAATAATCAGTCCGATAGGGGGCACTCCCAGAATGGGGCTGCCACCTTGCCCTCAGTTACCTGCTTTTCCAGGTTCACTGCTGCCCCCTGAGGGTGTTCCCAGGCCGACTTCAAATTGTCTGCCATCATATGCCACCAGGACCCTGGTACCCTACCCAAAACCCTTCTGTGAATCCCCTTTACAATTACAGAGCTGCCTCCTGGTACAGGTACTTGGAGAGCCAAAGTATCAGGGCCTCCACCCTAATTGTGGTAGGGGCACTTAGGTCCAGACTGCCCCCAGCCTGTAGAGGCATTCCACTTCTCTGAGGGGCTGGCCAGTGTAGAACCCTGCATGAGGGGGTAACGTCCCCCGCACTTGGATCATGTGTGCTTAAACGTACAGGGATGCTGAGCACAGAACCCCTTGTTGAAGTTCCAACACACCACAGTGCTCTTTGCTGAGTGGGGCAGGACTGAAAGGACTGATAAGTCACAGGCAGGCCACTCACCGTATGTGTCAAAGCTGAGGATTGAGTAGACGACACCCACTGCATCCATAGCTAGCTTGGGATCCACTTCCTCCTATGGCTAATTCGGGGTAAGGCTAACCTTAGCACTAAATTCCTCGTCGGAGCTCAGCCAGGCAAAACCGCCAAAATGCATCTGGACTATGTGAATAATGTCCATGTACTTAAGCAGCTGAATCACCCTATCCAAGTAGCGCTCACAGTAAATAATAATATAAATCAAAAACGCTGATGTCTAATTCTCCATATTTATGGGAACCCTTGGCCTCCTGGACAGTTCTCACTCCTCTTCTTTAGACCCATCCTTGCCTGGATTTCCCTATGCAGGAGTTTGAAAATATAAATGTATTTGTGATTTTAAATTCTAATCTTAGTTTTCTCTGGGACCCTTAGGGGATTGCTAACCTTATGTAAGCTAACCTCTTTTTATGCTGACCATCCTCAGTCTCCTCCTTCCCCTCTGCCCCACTGAGCCCAACTGTACCATCCATTTGAACGCAGGTACTCACCACCTTCTTGCTGGCAGCTTCCTGTTAAGGCACCCCCATTGCTGCCACAGTGTCTAGCAGGCTAACCCGTGTGTCATCCACAGTCACAATCCCATCCCCAACACCCACCAACCTGCAAGGTTTACCTCCAACTCTAGGGTCCTCAATATCCCATGCTGCCCACCAGTCACCCTTACCTGTCAACAAAGCTCCACCCTCCATATTCTCCTTGTAACGTCTGCCACCTATTTATGCCCATTTGGTCTTGGTACTCCCCTTGTCTACCCTTGACATCTGTAAGGCACCAACTTCACCAGTTGTCTGCTCCTTCCACACAGACTTCCCCATGGGCACCTCCTCGTCATCACATAACTCACCCTCCTCCCATTCATCACTGTCATCATCATAGTCCAGGATCAATGCATCCTCACCTACTGCAGCCAGACACTCAGACTCCTGAACCACTCCTTTCCGCAACTGCACCCGCACATCACGCTGATACCAACAAGGTTCCTGCTGGACTCCATGTAAGTGAGCCCTCATCGGAGGGGAAGGGCGTCGCGGACTACTCTGCTGCTTCGGGCTAAAGTCCAGGGGCCATTTTGTGCCCCACTGGCACCTCCAGCTGTCTCCTGACTTCCAATGCTGGACTTGTGCTCCCTTCCCCCACTAGTCTGCACCAACCTGAGCTGCACTGGCTCCCGACCTACCTTCTTCACCCTCCCGGTCCTCAGGCACCCGTAACCCACTACCCGTCCGGTCTGGGGTCTGCCACCCTGTGGCCTTGTAATAAGGGTCCTCCACCCAGGCACCCCTGTCCTCAGGGGCGGGGACAAAAGCCTTCAACCTTTGTCTCACACATTCTATCCCAGCACTCTTCAGTTTTGTTGAATGAGCAGGCGCTGCTCATGTATGCGCGCCTTGATATCCACACCCTGCCACTTACGGGCCTGGGAATCACTAGGCCCAGGGACCCCTCCTCCCCTGCATCCCTCATGGCTGCCTCCTGCTGTAAGAGGGGTTCCCCCTCATCCCCAGGCCCATCCACGTAGAATCTTACCCCAGTCACTTTAAATGTTTTAGTATCTGGGCCAAAGGGCCCAGCCTCCTTCCCAGGAACGCTCCCAGCTAAGGGCCCTGGGAATTCCAATACAGTATGAGGGTGTGTCCCTGCATCCTCGGGCCCCCAACCTCCCACCCTCCTGCATATCTTGCTTCTCCTCAGTCAAGGAGAGACTGGCAGGGAGGCTTCTCCTCCTGCCTCCCCTCCCCTTGCCAACCGCAGCACACTTCACCTCCTGCCCCTCCTGCCCCCACTTTCCTGGTTGGTTGCGGCTCTGTAACACAAGCCGCTACCGCCGCTGCCTCATCGCCCAACTTGGGCTGTGGCGGACATTTCATGCCAACCCAGTCCTGTTCCAGAACACCGGTCCTGAGGAGGTCAGCCTTTCCTGCTGCTCCCAGTGTCTGGAGCACCACAAAGACAGCGTCATTGCCAGGCACCACCATCATCTCTGTACAGCAAAAACAACCTGAAAGGAACCAGGCCGCTGGCAAGACACAACACTTGACTTCCAAAACTATCTCCCCACTCGGTGGTGCACGGCGCCAGGAAGAGGCCGGATACGCCCTTCCTGATGCTTATGTAGCCCAAACCAAAACCGCCCCTTCCCCCTTAACTACCTATCTCCACCCTGTCCTGCACCAAGCACGAAGCACCCAGGGGGATGTATGACGTTACAACGCATACTTTTACAACGCATGCACTTACAACGCAATTTTTACATCGCAACATCCACTACAACGCATTCCATTACATCGCATGACACTACAACGCATTTTAAAATACTACCTTTACAACGCATTCCATTACATCGCATACTACCTTTACAACGCATACCATTACAACGCATACTGTTACATTGCATTTAAGGTAAGTATTGGATAGTATAGGGGTAAAAATTACTATTCGAACTCCAGGGGGTGCAACAGTAGGGTAAGTGTTGGATAGTGTAGGGGTTAAAAATTACTATTCTAACTCCAATGGTGTGCATTGTAATGGTATGCGTTGTAATGCCTGCGTTGTAGTGACATGCGATGTAGTGTCATGCGTTGTAATGGTATGCGTTGTAATGGTATGCGTTGTAGTGTCATGCGTTGTAAAGGATGTTCCGTTGTAATGCCTGCGTTGTAAGTGTAGTGCGATGTAATAGTTGCGTT
This sequence comes from Triturus cristatus, assembly GCF_964204655.1. NCBI lineage: Eukaryota > Metazoa > Chordata > Amphibia > Caudata > Salamandridae > Triturus > Triturus cristatus. Next base: position 461,815,478 of record NC_140587.1, on the reverse strand, counting down.
GTAAAGGTTGTTTCCCACCCAGGGGTAAGACTGGTCTGTGACCTTCACTTCCCCGGGGACCGACATTGTAAATGCCTTCATTTACATATGTTGACAAATAAGCCAGACCGATTAGCTGCTTGTTAAAAAAAAATTACATTGTATTGTAAACATATGTATTGTAAATAAATGGTATGTCTGTCTTTGTATCCGACTGAAGAGGAGAGCAGATCATAACATTTATGTTAGCTTAACATTAAGAAAATGTGGAAATGGTTGTGCCTAAGACCCCTGTGATTTTCTTTTAAAAGGCTTTTGGAAAGACTTGTGTCTCTTTCTCTATTCCAAAGTGATAGTAATTTTAAAGTCACAGAGACCGTGTCTTTGGCACAAAATTAGACAGAATGTGCACTACAGTGACCTTTCATCCGATCTCTTCCAGCTGCCAGGCTCCAGGTCTTACATCTATAAAATGTCTGAAGTCAGAATATTCCTTTTAGAAAACATATTTAATGGATTTCTACTCGGAATGATCCCTATTATATAAATGTGTTACTAATTAGAGCGCATGTGATCCTGGTTTAGGAGCAAACTAATAAAAGCAATGTAACTTTGCAACAATTTGTTTTGCTTTAGAGTCTCTCTTTACAGTTCCCAATTTTGCATATCTCTGCTTCTCTATTAATAGCAGACAGAAAATGTGTTTTGAAATCTACTAGTTAAAATAGCTCTAGGTAGGTATCTAACTTTAAATTCGCAAAGAGCATTTAAGAAATATTCTGAGATGGGCAGTGTTGGACTGGCCTATAGGCCAATCAGGCAGTGCCTGATGGACTGAACTGACAGGTCAGTTTGTGGACTGCTAACCAGTGCTAAAGTGTTTGTGCTCACTCACTTTAAACATGGTTATGTTTGTTTGTACCCAATTGGCATATTTAATTTACTTTTAAGTCCCCAGTAGTGTGGTATACCACATATCCAAGGCCTGTAAATTAACTGCTACGAGTGAGCCTGCAGCACTTATTGTGCCAGTTCCTTAAGTAGCACCTTAAAACATGTCCCAGACCTGCCATTGCCACCTGAATGCAGTTTTAAACTGCCATGTAGACCTGGTATCCCTTTGCCAATACTTAATCTCCCCTTTTATTATATATAAGTCACACCTAAGGTAGGCGCTAGGCAGCCCATAGGACAGGTAGCTGTGTAATTAAAAGGTTGGACATGACCTAGTAGTGAAAAGCTCCTAAATTCGTTTTTTTACTACTGTGAGAACTACCCCTTCCATAGGATAACATTGGGGATTCCGTATTGATATTGAGATCATTTGTTGAGCGTGTGAATGCCCGAGGGTGCCTTGGTGCTGGCGTTTGCAAGGATTGAGGCAACGGCAAGATTAGTAAGGGATCGAGATAAATCAGGATTTGAGATATTTCCTGAATCAGATCAAATTCGGCTGGCTTTTTAGATGCCGGGGAGTGGAATAGACAAAGCTCCTATCACTCCAAGACGCTTTGTTGTATTTGGGGACTATCACTGTTTTGTATGCAGCTAAGCGCAGAGCTGGTGTGTACCATATACATTTCTTCCCTTGGTACTCTAGGCCTGAACCATGGAGTGATTTATGTGCCTTGCAGAGTGCCTAAAAGGCCACTCGCTTCTTAACAGGGAGCCAGTGGATCTCCACTAGGGCGTGAGCAGGTAATTTAAATTTAGGTATTCGCCTGAGGAGACGGGTTGCTGCATACTGCAGTAATTGGAGTTTGTTTATGGGATTAAAATAATTTAACCTAGAAAGCACCAGCGCAGCGATTACTGACTTCTGAAGGTTGAAAAGAAAACAAGCAAGCATTTTTCTTAGGGTTCTTAACAAGAAAAAGCAGGAGGAAGTGAGTTTGTTTCCAAAAGTAAGGTTAGCGTCAAAGATCACCCCCAGGTTCCTGACTATAGAGATCAGGATAGGAAGAGGGCCCAGGGGCTGAGGCCACCAGGAAGGATTCCAAAAGAAACCATCGGTTTTCCATTTAAGGCTATTGCATCTCATCCAGCTGATGGCTTTACACATTCAACTATTGAAGCAGCAGGAGACCTCTTCAACGTTCCTGGAAATACACACAACATTTTGGGTGTCATCGGCATAGAAAATTTTAGAAGAACCGAAGGATCAGATCAGGCTAGGTAGGGGAACAGCATAGAAATTGAAGTGCGTGGAGCTCAATGATGACCCATGAGGGACACCACAAAGCAATGTGAAGGATTTTGACATGAATTCTCTGAGGGAAACAGACTGCTCTTTGTCAGTGAGGAAGGATCGAAGAAGAACAAGAGTTGTTATGCCAATCCCAATTTAGACTATACGGTCTATAAGCACTGAGTGGTTCACGGTGTCAAAGACTGCAGAGAGATCCGAAAGGATCACAGTAGCCTTTACTTCACTGCCTATGATGGAGCCAGCACCAACTTAACATTCGCGAGCCGCTCGAGAGAAAGAAACTTCACTGGGCTTCACTTCGCGGAGTTCTTAGGAACTGCAAAACTCTGCAAACTTCGCCAGCAGAACGGAATTGTTCGCTCACCCCTAGTTCATTCTGAAACCTTATTGAGCACTGATAAGGATCTAATTTTTGTTTAGGTATTATGAATGTACAGTGTTGAGATGCTTTTCGACAATTTTTGACAGCATTGTAAAGCGAGAAATGGGGCAGTAATTTTTCTCCTCGTAACGGCTGAGGGATTTCTTTAGCAGCGGAAGTATGTAAGCCTTTTTACATTTGATAGGGAACTTCCCAGATGTGTTAACGATGTTCAATAAGGTGGTAAGAGGAGCTGCTACTGTCTGCTGAGCTCTGTCATGAAGAACCTTTGGGAGGCTGGGGGTCAGAGGGAGTCCCTGATTTACTGTGCGCAATTAGATAGAACACTCCTTTGTTGGTGAGAAGGGGGAAATCACAGAACTCCGTGTTGCTGAGGTCTACTGGTTCAGTCCCATGGCACAAAAATTCATGTTACAACTGGATTAAAATTCTCCACTTTATTTTTTTAAACCCCACTAACCTGTCACATGAAGATGGACTGAGAGTCACTGCATTGATAGAGTTAAGGCTGGAAAGCATTTTTACTGTTTTAAAAAGTTCTCTAGCAGAGTTTTTTGCTAGATTAATTGTTTTGGTAAAGTAGTGAGCTTTTTCATAGATAATCAGATTTTTGTATTCTTGGATATATTGTTTATGGATGTAAGAAGGAACCACACAAGCCATTACAACGCATGGCTTTACAACTCAGTCTTTACAACAACCAGTCTTTACCACTCCATTCCTTTACCAAGCAAGACTTTACAATGCACAACCACTTTGCCGTCGGGGAAAGCGCTGGAATTTGAAGAGGTTAAATTAATATTTCAACTCCAATCTGTGCAACAGTAGAGATGGCATTGAACTTTGAAGTTCAAAACCGCTTCCCCCATGGCAAGTAGTTATGAAGACTTGCATGGTAAAGGAATGCAGTGGCAAAGATGGGTCGTTGTACAGACCACTTTGTGAGCGTTGTGCGTGGTTTGGACTTCGTGGTAAATTATGTTTGCCATTGTGTATATTTGCTTCTTTTGGCTATACTATAGTTACCTCTTTATAACTTCTCCTGCCTCTAACATTTTTGCTTGAGTGCTCTAAGATTAGGGGAGAACCAACGGACCATGGGCTTGGCTCTATGGTTTTTTACAAGTTTAAAAGGAGGCCAACTTGGTGACTGCTGAGTTAATCTATTTGGCATAATGGCCGTGTCTACCTTTAGATCATTCATTTGAAGGGGTTGTGTAGCTGTTAGGATGTCTATAAATTCAGTTTTATTGATTTCATTCCAAGTCTGAAATTTCATGGCCTGTGAATTGCGATTGGATAATGGATTCATGGATAATGGGTTCAGGGCCGGCATTTTAAAACTGAAGCACACATATCATCCAACCAGTTTATCAGTAGTACGGCGTCCTGCTGCAAGTCTAGGCAGCTCTAAAAAATTCCGCCTAAGAGATGAACCGCTATGTGAGTAGCAAATATTCACCAGTTGTTTGAGATTAAAACAGCTTAAGTATCAATGAGTTGTTCTGTTTCTTTGTTGATAGGGCCTTCAAGATGATAGTTAAAATCGCCTTGGATGGTGTAATTTGGATATTGCCTGCAAGATTCAGAAAACTCGCTTAAGGATACTAAAATTTTAACTTTCGGGCGCGGGGGAGTATAGATCAAGAGTCCTTTAAAGGTTAGATTATTTAGTCAATTTTCATCTAAAAGAGAGTGCCCAACTGATAAGCTGACTCTGCTTTGAGAGACGTGGTCTAGTCGGGATATGGCATAACCTGCTGGGATTGCGGCTTCTAGGTCAGTGTCAAATGCCTCGTCCTCCCAGGTCTCAGTTAGAAAGGCTATGTCTGGGGCAAGAGTGTCTATGTAGTTAAATAAATCATACAGGTGCTTGATAATTGATCATGTGTTAATCAGTACACAGTTCATTGTCGGGGCGAAGGAGATGGAAGGAGGGACTAAGTGGTTTTGTCTAGTAGTGTCAACTGCTGTTAAGGGCTTAATTTGACAGCAGCAGTGTCAGTGAGAGCAATGAAGACTCTCCGGTCCCTGCTGAAATCAAAGTTATAGCATAAAGTATGCCTACCTGAAGTGTTAAGCTATAGAAGCCGTTCTGTGGAATAATTCTGGGGAAAAATTGACCAGGGGTTCTGGTGTACAGCGCAGTTCGAGTGCAGATGGGCACAGACAAGCCTGCCTTAGGTCCACCTATGACATGCGAGCTGCAAGGACGATTCCCACATCCGCTGTGCAGATGCGCTCTGAATTTGTTTTTTAAGGCCAGCATCGGGCGTGGCTGGGGACATGGCTAGTAAGCAAGCGTGAGTCAGCACTCCAAATTTAAAACAGCTGACGATAAATAAAAAACAAACTGAGGTCTAGTGACACCCCGCAACTCCTGGTTCAGGCACCCCCTGAAAAATAAAAGTGACAAATATTAAAAATATGCAATGAAAATAAGAGGGCGAAAGCTAACAGTGTGGCAGGAGTAAGGAGCGATGCACCTTCTATAAGCAACACACAGGTGAAATCAATTGCAGACACTGCATGGATATGTTCTGCATTCATTTTTAAAACAGGGCATGGGGCGTGACCTAAAAGCGAATGTGAGTCAGCTCACCAAATTTGAAACAGGTGGCAATAAATGAAAAACAAACTGGAGTCCAGCAAGCCCCAACTCCTGGTTTGGGCTCCGCTGAACCAGTTGAATACTGGAAATGAAAATCTAACTAAAATAAAAGTGACAAGATAAAAACATACAATTAAAATAGGAGGCTGAAAGCCCATAGTGAGGAAAGAGTAAGGAGTCAGACACCCAGGTCTCATACAAGGAAAACAACATTGCCAGTGTGAACAGGTGACGTAAATTGCAGACGCTATTATATTTAACATTGGGGATTCCATATTACAGTTAGTAAGCTGTAGTTTCCAAATGGGAGCTGGTAGCTATGTCATGTTTGGTGTCTTTGGAATTGTGGTGAAGAGCCCTATTTAATGGTAAAGTTGGATTTTTGATCACAATTATAAAAATGCCACTCTTAAGAAAGTTGGCATTTTTCTGTCCTTGGCCCATTGGTGCCTATAGCCTTGCTTGGGTCACATGAATGGGTGTAACTTACAGACTTTGTGAAGTCCTCTCAGACTGCTAGAGGGATTAGGTGGCCCTGAGTGGGCCATCTTCGTTCAGAATGAAGGGCTGAGCTGAGCACAGCCCAACTTACAACTAATTAGACTGTGCTCTACCTTCACACAAAGGGAGTAACAAGCCTGAATTGTCACTTCAGCCAGCCAAGAGCCAGGACAGGAAGTTCAATGCACTTCCAAGCCACTGTCTAAAATCATTTATCACTTTTTAGAACCAGGGCATCAGGGTATATAAAAGGGACCTCAGACATCAACTCTTCAGTACATCTCTGGACCTGTGGATATTTTGTGCTGCTGGATGGATTGCCACTCTGCTAGATGGCTGCTCTGCAAGACTGCTGACCTTCCTGAATTGCTACCATTTTACATGGGTACATAGACTGGATCTTCAATTGTTCCAGGACCTCCAGAGTGACTCACAAGGGCTAGTTTGCTGGCCTTCTGTTCAAAGCCACATGGACACAAAAGGTTTTCTCCATCTTGAACCAGCACCTGGACACGGCCTGAGTGGGTCCTGACTCTCCAAGTTGTGCCTCTCCAGTCCTAGGAGGTGGTGCTAAAGGTGCCCACACAGCCAAAATCCAAAAGCGGCGACCAGGAGGAGACTGAGACCAACCTGCTTGCTTATATGCCCGAGGTGCATTGCCGGTCAGATGGACTTTGCGGCTTCTCCTGCGACATTCTTCTCCACAGCAGCAGTCCTTCGCCAAAGGAGTTTTCGACCTCATGGAACTGTCTTTAGCTACATTCTCTGCCTCGCCGCACTGGAGCTTTTTGACTTCCATTTTGATGACTAAGTCCAAATGTAGAAATCTTCACCGTGGTTTTGACGCAAGGCTATCCACCGATGACACCCCATCTTCGGACCTCTCCTGTGCCCTTGCCCATCTGAACTTTACCTTCTCAGAACCATTTTCTCAAGAATATTTCTAAGTCCAAAGGTAAGCTTTGACCCGGCCCAATAAACTTCTTGTAACCAAACCACGTTCTTTCGTGGTCAGCCATCTTTTTAGACTTTGACGAAGTCTTGTGCGACTAGGTGTCTGCAGTTTGCGCGATGATCTTTTAGGCGCTAGATTTTACCCCAAAAATTTTAAATTTATAACTCTATTTCTACTGATCAAAGATTTGTCATTTTGATGTCAAATCATTTATTAAAATGTATTCTATTTTTCTAAATTGGTTTGGGATTTTTCTTGTGGAATGTTTTCATGTTATTATTGTTTGTGTGCTGCATAGATACTTTACACATTAACCCTGACTGCTTTTTGTGGCAAGCTACCGAAGGTTAAACATACGTTAATGTAGTAACTTTTTGTGATTCACCTTGAAAGGGACTGTGGCTGTTGCTTGACCAGGGCTCACACCCTAGTCAACCAACAACCCAGTTTCTAACACTCTGGCTCACCACTTAAACTATAGCCTGACTTTATGTGATTAACAAAAAAAGAACTTTCAGAGTACTACTGAGATAGGGGATTAGGCTCCATCCACATGTTGGTTCCCCTGAGTACAGCCTTTGATTTGGGCAGGATTTGGGCCCTTTCACTATAAAGACAGCTTATATGGCACTTTTTGGCTTGTGGTCAAGCTTATATTTGATACAGCAGAACCAAGTTGGTTATGGTGGCAAGACAAAGATCATGGCTGTAGGCCTGTCCTGTTTATTATCACACTTTATGATAAAGGCACTAGGCCTGACATATTTATTGTGAAAAGCATATGTTAAAATCAAGAGGAATTTAAGTGTGGATTGTTATTACTCTATATTAAAGCCTACTGATAGGTATTTTGTTACATGCAATTGCACAAATTACCGAAGTAGTTTTTTACAAGTTTAAAAGGGGGGCAACTATGTCAAAATTGACTAAAACCTGAATTGCCATATTTTCCTTAGTATATGGTGCCTAAAGTACACCCATGGCATGGAAAGTTAAAGGTCACCTATGGACTAAAACACTTTTCACAGGAAAAAAAACTCCCTTTTAAATAATAATTAATCACCTCTATGTAGGCCCTGTCAACCATAAGGCAGAATGCAATGTATTTAAAAGTAGGACAGGTAGAAATTTGAAGTTAACAAGTCCTTACAGTGACTAGCCCCACAAATCTATCTCCACTGTAGCAAGCATCGCTGGCTGATAGAGAAACACTCTGAAGCACTGTTAAATATTAATTCTACTATCTCAGGCTAGGGACCAGCTAGATAAATAATTCACTAATTGTTTTTAATATTTATGAAAATCCCAACTCAAAAGTGGTCATATTTTTCTAATATTAAGGAAAATTTACTTTTAGAAAGTTACTTTTTCCTGTCTGAAACTCCTGAAGGCTTGTTCAGATTTTCAACAGCAGGGGTGGGAAGAAAATCATGATTAACATCAACAGTCCTTTGCCACTGGAAGGTATATCCCATATAGCACTCCACTCCACCTTTTTACCTTTCAATAAGCGTAGTCAAATTTTAATGTTCATAGGTAGCTGTTTATTCCAACGGTATGCAGTTTCATGAACAAATTCATTGAATCAAATCTTCAATTTCAGCATTCGTAATTGAAATCATTTATGTAGTACGCTGTTGTGGGGTCACAGGGTTATTAATCCCCAATGCATTTCGGGACTAGCCTTTCTTCAGGGGGTTCTCCCTGTAAATGAAAATGCGGCTCTTAATATCCTCAGAGCTAAAAATGCGTCAGATCAAAAGTAAAAATTGACTGTCTAAAAAACGTATTAACACCAAAACTGTGTGTTAGACATGCGATTAGTGAACTATTCAAGAATTGGTGCTCATTGTATATTGCTTGCGTATCAAATTGCCATTAAGGAAATGCATATCTAACTTTATAGCGACCACTATGTCGGTAAGATGAACTTCGTGGGTTATTCATGATATAGGTGAAATAAAGCGATATTTTATACTGTCCCCGCCAGTTGTGCTTGCGTGCTCGAATGTCATGAGATAAGCGCGAAAGACATGATACCAAGTTAAACGAGTATCGGTAAGTGACTGAAGCACATCCCTTAGAGAATACGCCAAAGCGTGTTATACTAAGACCGTCCGAAATAGTACCAACAGTGCATTAGTAATAATTGCGTGCTCGAGTGTCATGAGATAAGCGCGAGAGAACCAGTGTAAAAGACATAATGCCAAACTAAACGAGTGTCGGTAAGTGACTGGAGTGCAACCCTTAGAGAATATGCTAAAGCGTGTTATGCTCAGACCATCCAAAATAGTACCAACAGTACATTAGTTGTACGGGTAATTCAATATTGGGCTGCGGCTACGCGTAGCCTTAAAATGGAATGGAGACAATTCAAACGGTCATATCTGTTTCCTCCCGCCAAACTCTAATCTGTATCTCGCGTACTATGTTCGGTCTTCAGTATCCCGGAAGCAGAAGAAAGCCAACCCTGAAGTGAATAAATAGCGTTCGTGAGACCATGACGTAAACACAAAAGAAGGACCCTAGAGTGAATACTAGGTTCTTACTGCAAGTGGATCATCGTACAGCGAGATCAATAAGGATTTACAAGCAAAAAATAAACACTCTGCAAAAATACGTGTTACTAACATAATACTTGCAACGATAAATAAAGCATTTAGAGAAAGAAAACAAAACTTGTTTGTTGCATTATTGGGTAGATTTCTTTTAGAAAACATGCATGTTAATGACCATAGTAACTGCTGGATAAAACATTTAGAAAAGAGAGCGAAACATATCTATCCACATACGTTTCATGTGGTGTACATGATAGCAAAAAGGTACGAAATAATGAAGGTACAAAAACAATATGCATTATTATAGATAACAGTTAAATTCCACACGGTCATTCAGGCCTTTTGGATGTAACGAATCCAATTTATAAATCCAGAATAGCTCTCTTTGTATTAGGAATTTCCTATTGTCTCTTCCTTCTTTAGGTTGGATTTGCTCCAAGATCAAAAAGCGAAGTTGACTGATATTATGTTTTAGTTTGTTGCAATGTGTTGCAATAACCGATTTGGGATTGTTGAATCTTATATTGCTTTTGTGTTCTGATAATCGGGTTTTAATTTTACGTTCAGTTTTCCCCACATATGTGAGTCCACAAGGGCATTTTAATAGATATACCGCAGTGTTGGTGTCACAAGTCACCGTAACATGTAAATTAATAAGAATACCCTGTGTTGGATGTCTCAAGATAGTACCTTTTATCAAGAAAATCATGATTTCATGGGAAGGCATGTTACGCCAATATTATGCATATCTTCTTTAATACCAACACACAGCAGCAACTTGAACAAACATTTAGAACTTACAAATATTTAAACATTCTAATCCAGTATATAATTCCAAGTCAGGCAGCCACCTTCCTTCTTTGTTTCTGCTCACTACTAAGATAAGTACAAAGCGTTTTGAACTTGTCAATTTAATATTGTGATGGATTTGTATGAGCAGTACATGGTTTGTGTGTTTAGATGTCTCAGCTAAAGGACTGTCAGCTGATTAAATGAATGATGAACTCATGTTGAACATGGTGAATGGGGATATTTTAAAAGTGTATGGGGGCTCTTTAGCTTTCTAACTTGGTTAACTACGTGGCATGCTTGAGGTAAAACCATAACGATGTTGTGGTGAACATTGTTTGGCACAGCAAGGGTTCCTGAATTTAGTGTGATTCAAACGTATTAAATGGTTTTAGAATTTAGGAAGGGTATAGGCTGGGCTGTGTAATTGATGTAATAGCGGTTATGGGCCGCGTGTTTTGAGTGGGCTGATCGCACATTGATATTCTAGTGCGCAGCACAGATACTTCTAAAGAGGCAGGTTGCGCACGTGCTGGAGCACTTGTGGTATCGTGTGTAGGTGTGGGAGGCACATCGGTTTGTGTTATGAGTTCAAGTGATGAGCCTATGATACAGTTATGAGCACAAATAGGGATTTATGACCAGAAATAGGAATTGATAAGTGACTTTGGCAGCTTAAGTTAGAAAACACTTACCTTAGGAGGTTTCAGGTACAAGACTGAGTAGAACCGTTGACCCAGTCAAAACTAGGTTTTGGCTTGCGCAGCTGGTGTACGTGCGTCAAAGACCTGGTGGGCATTTTGAGTTGGGGAATAATTGGATTTAACAAAGGCACAGGGAGTGGCCATATTAGGGATAGAATGATAATTTTTTCTAGTCAGTATTGTGTCCATACAGAGTGAGGCAGGCGGCACTGGGAGCGCTGGTATATGAGGTTCTAGGAGGAAGTGGACATTTATCAATATTAACCATTTTGGAGTGTTTGAAGGAGAGAGCATTTTTGGAAAAGGATAAGTTAGTTAATTGACACAATCTGTGCCTTGGACTTGTCTGTAGTATTGGTCATCCAATACAAAAAACTTGTTCTTTAGACAAAATCAATCATTTCCAGAATAATTTCAGTGTGAAAGAGGTAGGAGAGTTACCTGAATTTCAAATTTGTTTACAAGCATAAATCCCAGCTTCATGGTCTAGGCTTGTGTACAAACTTCCCAAATAAAATGTAATTAACACGGGGGCATGGCCAACTGGGCCAAGATGGCAGATGCAACCTAGAGAAGCTCTGCGCTGTCACCTGTTATCCATCATTTATCCTGAACATAACATCTAACTCATGGTCAACACGAACAGTGTGATCCTGGGGACGCCCTGTTTCCGCCAGTCCCCAGGCCGAGCAGATTGGAGACATCATTCGGGATCCCACCGAGATCCAACTGATGCCTCTTATCATGTGAGAATGACATTGTGACTGCCGCTGCAGCAGGGCACCCTGAGACAACAAATTGAGCCAAACTGGAGCTCTGCCTGCAGAGGAAACTGCTTGTAGTCTGGGGCAGGGTGGCGATGAGTAGGAGTGCAGTGGAGAAATGAGACTCTGGCCCCAGAGTCCAGAGTGGTTTCGCCTACTACCATGCAGGGCCTGCTGGGCTGTTGTATGGGGCAATATCATGCCCACCTGCCTCCCCTGCATTGCACTGCGCTGCAGCCCGCTGGCACCGAAAGAGCCTTCCATGACAACATATGCTACTTATCGTCAGTGAAGCATCGAGGCATGAGGAGGACATTTGTGGCCTGACTGGGTCCAGAAATTATTAAGGGGGGCATGTAAGGGGGCTAGGCGCCCAAGGAGATCCTGCCTCCCTATGAACAGCTTACCTTAAGGGGGAAGTCTGCACTGAGACATGACCAGGGCATTGGTAGAAGGCAGTGATGATGATATGCTGTGGGATTGCTGCCAGATGGGGCCTCTGGCTTCTTGCAACTGCGTGAATTGACTGCTACCCCAGGAATCTGCGCTGCAACTGGAGGCTAAGCCTGGGTGGAGTTCATGGAGTTCTGCTATGCCGAACTCTGCAAAAGTGACAAAAAAGCACCGCCAAGCTACGAAGAGTTCAGCAAGGAGCAGGGTAGGTTACCTTGTGCCGTTCACACTGATTTATAGTGCCGGGTGTTTGTCCCACGCTGTACAATCAGCATGAACGGCATCTTGCACAGTGCGAGAGGGCTTGACTAGAAGTTCTACTCGAGCGGCAGCTTCCTCAATGCAAGCAGAAGGTTTCTCAACGCAAGCGGTAGCGACCATCTGTGACCGCCCGCGTTGAAAAATCTCGCAGGAAAGTGGTCTAGCGGTGGATTTTCCTAGCTCGCACTCACCAACTTGGTTGGCACACAAGGAACAAAATTATTTCTGCTATGCAGAAAGGGGTTTTTCAGAACTCCGTAAGCTCCGCTGAGCACGGAGTGCGAAAAGCTTGGCAAACTCTGCAAACACAGCAGACTTCACCACCAAGGCTTACTGAAGGCTTGCTTGTGGCCTGGAGGTAGGCTCACTTGAGAGATAAGGGAAAATCAGGGGCCCTTAAACTGTAACACAGCTTAATGGGGCAGACCCAGGGGTGATGTACTGCCCAGTGGGCCAGCACCATCTATGCTGCAGCCTGCTGGAGACCTCAGGAGGGAGCTGGGGTTGCGGCCCGAGTTGGGTCTGTGTCCTGCTGCGGAGCACCCCCCTCACTTTATTCTGGCCACATCCACCAATCCCTCCTGAGGCCTAGAGGCACCATCATTAAAACACCAGCTGATGGAGCTCATCTGCTCCCACACACCATAAGATGCATGCTAATCGGCCCCTCCTTTAGTTACCAGATGTTGAGGGATCCTCGTGGCACTGGGGCTGCTCATGCTGAGGTACCCTGGGGAATGGGAGGGTGCCAGGAAGTGGGCCCCTAAGGACTACAGCGGAAACCTAGTGACAGGCTGAGGACTCTAACCCTGTACGTGTCAGGTTTGACACCCAAGTGCACAGGGCTGCTCGTGCTGCAGCACCATTATCACAACAGGTGCAAGCAAGAGGACCCCAGTAATACCAACCCGTTCATACTATGATGCTCCTTAAGATGCCAAAATGCATGCAGGTGGACCCTAATCGACTTGGCTGGGGCCCATCCCTATCTACTCGTAGATTGCCGCCTTGTCTGGGGACGGCTCGCCCACCAGTGGTGGGCCAGTTCTGGCGTTCATGTGTAGGCACGGCAAGGGACTTTTGCAAGATCCTTGACTGCTCTGAGCTCCCACCACATACTGACCACCCATGCTTTGCCTCCGTTTCGGAATGCAACCAGTGATGCCAAAGCAATCATCCAATATGGAACTGCCATTAAGAGATTCAGCTGCAATGGGCCCCCCAGAAATGGCGATGTCCTTGGGAACTAAACTAGATGTTGTATTAGCAGTGAAGAAGATTGGAACAACCCTAGAACAGACATGTTCATCACTTGAAAGTAGAATTGACAAAGTCACAGCAGATTTCCCCTTAATGCACGGAGATCACCACAAATTGACAGACAGAGTATGTGATGTTGAACACACAATATTTGAGCTTCAAACAACAACACAAGACTCAGCATCGCACATGCAGAGCCTGCTAGATCGTGTTCATACACTCGAAAGCACAATTGAGGATGCTGAGGGCAGATCCAGATCAAATAACACGCATTGTGAGTCTACCGGAAGGCACAGAGGGCCTTGATGCAGTGGCTTAAACTGAGAACTGGATCCTTACCTTACTTCCAGACGTGGAGCTATGCTTCTTTTTTTTACTGTAAAGCAAGCCCATCGCTCACCACATAGGGCCAATCCTAGGCCTTTCCTATTTCGTCTCCTCAACTACAGTGACCATGCTCCACCTTGCGTGCAGAATGTAAACTTTAGAAACAAACGAGTGGACAATACATATATTATGATGACACCATGGTGGTGCAGTGCCAGAAAAGCTCCTTTCTTGCTGTTAAGTGGCGCTTCTGAAATGTTAGACATACGCTACTCTCTTCTGTTCAGAGCTTGACTCCGTGTGACGGCAGAGGGATCCATGCATTTTTTTGACTCCACTGAAGAAGTATGGGACTGGTTGGTGTCCATAGGCCTCATAGCGACACCTGCCCCATCCAAGCAAGGGAGCAACGTGGTGGTGCAACGGGAGGTCATCGTCACATGTGCAGATTAAAGGAGCGCACCTCGATGTAGGTGATCCTAGAATGATGGCTGCAGATGACTTCCACATTATGTGACCATGGCCTGAGTCCAGACACTGACGCAACCTCTGTGAAGCCCTTCAGAGATGATGGTTCCTCCACCACATGGCCTCTGGTGCTGACTCAATTGATCCTCAGACTGCAGATGATCTGATCTGAATTACTGTTATTTGATGCACACACAAGTCAACCTACCTTGCTCTTACTTCTTTTATTTTCTCATTGTATCATTTATGTGCAGTAACCTCTATTAAACTGCAGGTGACAACAACATGGCCCACTACAGGGTGCACCCCCCTTGGCATTACATATAAACAGACAATGTACTGTTACACATGCTCGCTCAATAATAATCTCCCTCATTTGATGTTGTCTCCGAACCCTGAGAGTCGGGGCACCATGCTTCTAGCTCTAACACTTTCCCTTACACTACAACTAGTACGCCTGTGGTGCCACCACTTGCCTTCAATAGTTTGGCAGTTTGGGGGATACCAGTTGTCCCTTCGCCTCAATAATGTTACCTTGTCCCCAGTTAGGACTGTGTGCGCGGAGATCCCCAAGCCCCCTAATCACATTGCCCAACGGCGTTACTGCACATAACGAGGAACCATCCCCCTTGTCGCATTGTCACATGTGGGGTTTTACTGCACTTCCCTTATCACCAGTGGCAGCTCGCAGAGGTAATGCTGTGGAGTGGTGAGGCAGGGCTGGGACGGAGCAGGGTAGGGGGGTAGTAGAGTCCAACTTACGATGGCAAAGATTAAAGTAAAGTAAAGAAATAAACAAATAAAACTACTTACCTTGTGCTCGCTGCATCACTGAGTCGGTGATGCGGTGAGCGCAAGGTAAGTGGTTATATTTATTAATTGCTTTACTTTAATCTTTACCGTCAGACTCCACTACCCCCACCCTGCCCCTCCCTGTCTCACATCCCCACAACATTACATCTGCAAGCCACCACTATTTATGACCCACACTAATTTCATCAAATGGAATGTGAGAGGCATGCACTTGCCCTCTCACTGCTACGCAGTATACTCCTACCTGAAGTACCGATCAATGCATATAGCACTCCTGCAGGAAACACAACTGATATTGGTTGAGACCTACAAGCTCCAGCTGCGGTGGCGGGGACAGGTGTTTGCTACAGACTACTCCTCATTTGTGAGGGCGTTCTGATCTGGGTGAAACCAGGGGTTCCTTTCCCAGCAGATGACATTATAGTAGATCTAAATGGCTGGTTTGTGCTACTGCATGGACGCTTAGATGGACGGCGCCTCCTCTTAGAACCGATATATGCCCCTAATACTGACCAGATAATATCTAATAAGTTATCCTGTTGTAGTGGGATCTCGTGGCTCCTAGTGGGTGGCTTTAACTAAGTCCTTCACACAGCTCTAGATTAATCCTTCCCTCCCCTGTTGCACAGACTGGTCACATCTAATGCACAGGCCCTCAATGACTGGCTATAAACACCGGCCGCTTGCCGGCATGTGGTGAGTCTGCAACCCGAACACACGTGTATACTCTTTCTATTCCTCACCCCACAACCTACATGTAAGACTTGACCACCTTGTTGGTTCCGCCAATCTACTTCTCACTATTCAGCACACAGATGTTTTAAGCCGTACGCACTCAGACCACAATCCACAATACCTACAGCAGACATGGGGAGATACCTTACCTACCATACACATGTTGGCTGCAACCCACCGAGCTCAAGGACCTGACCTTCTGTGCATCAATGAGTACAGTTACGGCAGGCTATTTTGAGTTCAATAATGATACCACCACTGAGACAAACTGATAGAATGGGATGCCTTCAAAGTGACCATCAGGGAACTCTGCTTGTGGCTGATTTGGAACACTGGTAAATAATTGGATGGTGACACCATGCGCATTGAGAACAAATGTCTTCACCTTGAAACATGCTGTATTACTAACCAAGCATACACCCAATGCCTGGCTGAGGCGCGCTGTGAACCCACCTCTCTGCTGGAGCAATTCGGGTGCCTGAGCTAAGGTGCGCATTCCTCAAGCACTCATGCAACATCTGATCAAACAGGGTGACTTCTGGTGTGGTTGGTATGCCAAGACCAGCCTAGACAACCCGTTCCCTCACTAAACACGTCCACGGGACACCCCTTCACACAAAATATGTGCAGAACTCACAAGGCACTACATCTCAAGTTACATGTCGGTTACGGACGTAAAACTGACTGGGGGATTTGATCTTCATGCTTCCTGCTCCGCCTTCCCACCATCACACCTAAACAGTGTGAGGAGCTGGATGAACCCATAACGCTATCAAAAATTTGTGGGACCATTAGAGACCTAGCAACCAGCAAGTTTCCTCGTCCAGATGGCCTGCCAGCTGAATATTATAAAGCATACGCTTCTATGCTGGCTCCCGCCTACTTACTCTTTATGAAACATCTCTCACAGCACATACTCTGCCTCAATCACTACGTGAGGCCCTACTTATCTCTTTACCTATGCCCAACATGGTCGCCATGACACTAGGCACCCACCGACCTCAGGCGCTTCTCAACACGGATTACAAAACTTTAGCCAAGATCCTGGCTGACTGCCTGGTGCTCTTGGTATCACTGCTGGTCCACCCAGACCAAAATGGGTTGTCCTGGCTCGAAACACCTCATTGAATCTGCAACGAGTCTCCCGGGTCTCAAAATACTCCAGTCAATGCACCTTTGGCCACACTCTGGATGCTTGGTCCTAGACCTTGAGAAAGTCCTTGATTTGCTGGAATGAGGTTTTCTATTTGCTACACTTCAAGCCCTTGGAGACACTTTGCAAGCAGCGTACACACACCGTTCTTCTCCTTGGCAGAAAGAGCCACTGCAGGCCAACCCAGACAGCACACAGCAAAGGGGCAGTACTCCTCCTCCAGTTTCTTCCAGCTCTTCTCCTTGGTAGAGGTTCCTCTTGATTTCCAGAAGTAGTCTAACATTCTGGGGTCTGGGCCCCAAGATTTATACAGCAACATCCTTTGTTCTATGGTGGCAGAGAAGAGCTGTGCCCAGTCAAAACCAGTTCTGTCCTCTCTGGTGCAGCTTCCTGGCAGGAGGTGAAGACAGCATTGTGTAATGCAAACCAGGCCCATTCAGGTGAAAGGAAGTCTCCCCCTATCATAAATGCATCCCAGGTCTATTCAGCCCAGCCCTGACTCACCCTGGAAAGGTAGGACATACCTAACCCCCACCCCAAGTGGCTGTCTGAAGAGAATGCACATCCCCAGCCCCTGTCACTCCAAAACCAGACAGTCAATACACAACCTAGCAGAGGCACAAAGGATGGCTAAGCAAGAAAATACTCACTTCTTGAAAGTGGTATTTTCAAACAAAGAATGTAAAAATCATCCTCACTAAAAGATGCCTCTTTATATTCTGGGTTCAGTCATATCAAACTTTATTTTCCTACTTGTTCCCATGGGCAATTATGCTTATAAGATGTTATGAGCAAACTTCCCATGCTATCCTATGGGGACAGATAGCCTTACAATAGTGAAACATGAATTTGGCAGTATTTCCTATCAGGACATGCCACACACATCAGGGCATGTCCTACCTTTCACATACACAGCACCCTGACCACAGGGGTACCTTGGGCCTGCCTTAGGGGTGACTCACATATCTGAAAAGGGAGGGTTAGGGCCTGGCAAGTGGGTGCACTTGTCAGGTCGACATGTCAGTACCAAACTGCGCACAGACACTGCCATGGTAGGTCTGAGTTACATTTACAGGCTGCTCATGTGGGTGGCACAATCCATGCTGCAGGCCCACTAGCAGCATTTAATTTATAGGCCCTGGGCACACACAATGCACTGTACAAGGGACTTACCAGTAAATCAAATATGTTAATCATGCAATCACCAATCCATAATCACAATGTACAGGGAGAGCATATGCACTTTAGCACTGATCAGCAGTGACAAAGTGCCCAGAGTCATAACATCAACAAAAACAGGTCACAAACAGAAGGCCAAAAAGCAAAAAGTCTGGGGATAAACCTGCTGGAAAAGGCAGGTCTAACATTCCCATTTACCCTTCGTATCCTGATCCAAAATGTAGCCTTTGTGGGACCCTAGTCAAATGACAACCCAACGTGTTTCGCTACCTAGGAATTTGTATATATCATCAAACAGCTACCTAATGGATAGCAATTGAAAAAGGGTGACAACTGCCCTTAGATCCTAAATGTTATTCTGAAACAAACCCCTGTTGTCTGTCATGGGTTGTGTAGCTTTGCTCAAAATGGAGGTCTTGCCCCGGTTACTCTATTTCTTCACTGACTTGCACCTTTTTATCGCACCCCCCCACTTTAGATCCTTTGAAGGAACAATGCAAGAGTTCATATGGAACATGTCTCGGTGCAGGGTAGTACTGGCAAAATGTTACATGCCTACGGAGCATGGGAGACTTGCAGTGTCCAATATGGAGCAATACTATCTTGCTTGTCAACTTCTGTGGGTAGCCTGGTGTGGGGCCGGGGAGCAATTCTCTGACACTGTCACGTTATCCCTGGCCTTGACAGAGGCTCTCTGACTCTTTCACTCCTGCGCTCGTGGGAAGCCAACAGAGTCTCTGGTGCTTGAGGTTGCACATAAGTGCTACTGACATAGTCTGTACCTTACACGATCCACTACCCCATATGTGCTGGTGCTGCTTTTGTTGGGCATGCCAAGAGGCAACGCTAACACCTCATCGGTGGAGATCACCACATAGAGTGCTGTTGGTCTGCATACTTTGGGGGACTTCTATCGAGATGGTGGCCTAGTGCTATATGATACACTAGTGGAGGGCGAGGGGCTGTGTCTGCTCCACACCTCATTATTCGCAGCGCTGGGCGGCAAATGGGGGACACGATGAGGTAACCTTCTATGCACCTCACACTGCAGTACTTGCATGTTATGGGAGCAGGTCGGCACCTCACGAGATGGTGTGCAGCCTCCCTCCACCAACACACAGCAGTAACTCTCACATCCCCAAGGCAGGCTGGGAGGGGGACCTAGTACGTCCCTATACAGATAAAGAGTGGGCCTCCGTGCTGGAGGGTCTGATGGATGTCCCTCTGAATACCTGGTTCTGTCTCATCCAATACTACATAATTCAAGGACCCTCTCTCACACTGGCAAAATTAACAGATACTGTCTCATTCACAGAAATAAGAAGCAAAGGGTCACATCCCAATTTCTTAATATGGGTTTGATAGTGGCAAAACGCTTAATCACCAGGCTATGGAAATCACCTGAACAGCCCCCATTACTAGTATGGTGGCAATCGTTGCTGGTGTGGGCACAGGCCAAAAGTGTAATACTACACGAAGAAGGCACTCTAGGGCTGCATAAGATACCTATAGCTGTCAATTGGGACACTCTATTACATGACTTCCGACTGGACCAGCACTCAGATTCAGAGCACATTGATGTGTAGATGGGAACTGGTGGGATATACACGGTACTCTTGTTTGCGGCACTATACTACATGGCTGAGATAGCGGTGTTGAGATACCCCCCATCTGTAGCAAAAGATGTGCTGTGGCCATTAATGGGTTGTATGTACCTTGATATTATTTAATTTTTGGAGGGATTGGAGGGGATCAGAGGGGATTGGGGGAAGCCCAAATTGGGCTGATTTGTATTCGTGTTACACATAGTTGCCTACTTTTCTTTCCTTCCATCAATAATGTGATGTTCCACAGCGTCAACGACTAGTGATGGGCCCTCTCCCATGTTCTCACTGCATATTTTCAGTTCCACTGGTAGAAGCACATGAGGACTCGGTAAAATTTTTGCTAGACACCAGAATGTGACCGTACGTTAATATATTAAAATATGTACTTCTCCTATTTGCGGTGAGCGTTGACTCATCATTTTTCTTCTTGTATATCAAATGTAACAATATTATTGAGACATAGTTGATGTCTCAAATTCTGAGCTGCAACCTCCCTAAAAGTAAACCAGCCTCTTCAACAAAACCAATAACACAAAATCCACCTCCCAGTGGATACCATCAATACTTGCCAAAAACTCTTTGCTGTCTTGAATATATGGAAAGTGCCAAAACAAATGGATGTAGGAAAAAAGTCTATGTACTTAGAGGTGTTCTTAAGCAAAGACCCCATGGAAGACACAAGAGGTCTCCCTGGAGGATTCGTGGCATTTTTGAGAGACAAGATTTGTTTTTTGCAGTGTTTACAGAACAAGAATTTGTACTCCTTCCATTCTATGAGACCTATCTTCCTCCATTCACTCAGTTTATCAAAATAGACGTGATCAGCCACCATGATTGCACTCCTAGGTACACTCCCAGAACACTGTGTGTTATTAAACTGGTTGTAACTTTCTTTTAAATACAGGGCTTTTGAAAGGATGACAACATTGCCCCCCTTGTTCGACTATCTGATGACAATATTGTTATCAGACTGCAGACTCTTAATAGCTTGTCACCCTTCCACCTGTTTTTCCTGTTGTAGGTATTGGCCAATTTCTTGAATTCCTGAGTAAAGACTGCTTCAAAAGTATCTATTGCATTGTAGGGTATGCTAGGCATAAAAGTAGATTTAGCCCTAAAGCCACTTTTTTGTATTTGGCAATAAATACTACGGACAAGCCCAAGGCACAGCTATGGGCAGTTGTTCGCCAATCTATATTTGAGATGGTGTGATAATGTGGATCAGATTCATCGATGAGCTCTTTATAATACAAAAGGATTGCATTGATGAAGCAAAGACATTTGTGGGTATGCTGAATAAGAATGAGCTTAAATTGAAATTTACCAGTCATATGAGTAAGACATCCATTGACTTTTTAGATATTCACGAGAAAGTGGAAAACAACAAATTAACAACTAGTCTGCATAGGAAAATATCTGCAGTGAATACACTTTTTCATCCCTAGAGCAGTCAACCTAGGTCTTTGATTCACAGTATTCCCTATAGGGAATTACTGCAGGCCCATCGCAACTGTAGTACTGAGGAAAGTTTCCAGTACGAATGTCAGACCATGATAGGGAGGTTCAAAGAAAGGAATTACTCTGATTCCACATTACAAATGACATTACAGGGTACATGTAATGTTCAGAGACAAGAGTTTCTGATCCCAAAGTGCACAGGGGGTACCAATGATGATGAGAAAAACATCAGGTTCATTACAACATTCAACAATAGGTCCAAGGATATCAGAAAGATTTTTCGTAAGCATTGGCAGAATCTATGTAGTGAAGATTGTTTGAACGATGTGATTAAAGATCACCCCATGAGCAGATACAGGACAGGGAACACATTAAAGGACAGATTGAGTAAAAATGCTAATCAACGTAACCCTTTCTGGTTAACTAATGCAAAAACAGGCTTCTTTCTGTGCAGGAACTGTAAAGCCTGTAAAAATAGCCAGGATGTTAGTAACGTTTACTCACCCCTTTTATGAAAGGAGAAATGTATTGAAAACGTAATGGCATGTAACTCTGATTTTGCAAACTATGTACTTGTGTGCCCCTGTGAAAAATGGTATATAGGGAGTACAATCCACCCTGTTTTTGCAACTGACAGGATACATTTTACGGTAAGGGGAGGTGACAGAGTAACTTCTCTGAGGAGATTTGGAATTAAAATACATTCCGGAATTAAACACAAAAATCCCAGTGTGCCTGAATACGGATGAAGAAATGAATGTACAGTTATCTGGAGAACTGGAGTCAAGCTATCCTGGCTTATGAGGGGTGAAACCCCGAAACCGGTCCTAGGACGCTTCTTTCTAGTCCAGGGAGGACCTGGCCTGGCAGTTCGGGCTGGACTGTTCCCATTGGGTGCAGGGTCAAGACTGCTTTGCATATGGCTGGCTTCAAACTGGAATGGCATGGGGAGCAAAAAAACAATGGATTTAGGCCAAGATCTCTGTAGTGGAGTGAATGTATGAAATTGTTCTGCATTCTGTCCATCAATTGTTATTGTTTTTGCTCATAACAAGGTGGCATCACATAATAATGAGATTACATGGTCCCTCGTCATAGATATTCAGATCATAATCCCCAATCCCACCTATAAAGCTTCAATGAATGCACCACCATCTAACTCATATTTTCGAGCACATTTTGAGTTGAATAATATGTATGATTTTGAAACCTGGGCTAATGTGATGTAGAAGTAAAATAGGGGTTAAAAATATGGATGGGTGTACCTGGAGTAATAGGGAGTGAATCCAGTGCTATCAATTTGAAGGATTCACTACATTTACCTAGTTTAAAAAAAAAAATCTATTTTCCTCTCAGTGTTCATGTAAATTGTGTTTGATTAGAAACAGAGGGCCATATTCTCAAGGAGCTATCGCCGAGTTAACGGCACTTTATCTCAGCCAAAGTTGCGATACATTTATCACCCCATTCACAAGCTTGTGTTAACAGCCCATACCAGTTTTTCTGTGAAAGCATCCGCAAAAAACATCGCCACAGATGACCCCAACAATTATCTCTAATGAGATGCAGAGTAGGCGTTCCCGAGCAAGAGGCCGCGACAACACCACTCCACAACATTTTCAATGACCAGCCAGATCGTCGATAAGATCACAAAACATGCAATAAGGTGCGTTAGCACCAGGAAACTAACACCTGCTCTGACCTGGTGCAAAGTCGGACTACAACCTGTACCACAAAAGGGAGCCCAGCCCAGAGCCACACCTGAAGAACAACAGATGCCATGGAGCCACTGAAAATGCATGCCTGACACCCAAGAGGGCCACAACACCCACTGCCACCACTCCCAGGACTACGCCCCACCCCCCCACCCTCCCGGGCCCAACCCCGGGCACCCCCCACCTCCCCTGGACCAATACACTGCACATCAACAGCACGAAAACATGAACAAAAGCACCTACCTAACGTGTCACAATTGCAAAAAACAACATACATGTGAGTACTGAAATCCTGATTCATACATTCACCAATTGAAAGACCAAACAAAATGTCACATCCTAATTTGTCACCAAACAACTATTCTGCAGAGTCATGGCGGGGCATCCCTGGACAATCTGTGACACACAGCCTGCAAGACAATAACCAAGATAAGACGGTGTTTCAGCCAGGCACTCATCAAAGGACAGGGAGAGAGAGAAAGAGAGAGAGAAAGAGAGAGCGAGAGAAAGTAAGAGAGAGAAAGAGAGAGAGTGAACAAGGAGCACAAGGCCAACCGGGCCCTTGGCACATGCAAACATGACAACAGCTGCATGTGTCTCAAAAT
The DNA here is from genome assembly GCF_964204655.1 of Triturus cristatus. Lineage (NCBI taxonomy): Eukaryota > Metazoa > Chordata > Amphibia > Caudata > Salamandridae > Triturus > Triturus cristatus. Next base: position 461,791,992 of record NC_140587.1, on the reverse strand, counting down.
CAGTGCACCCCAAATCACAGGCCTGGCATCAAAGTCAGCACGAAGTCCACATCACATTCAAGAAATGCAAGCAGCAGTCAAACTGATATCAGGAATGAAAGTCCCTTTGTCTCAACACAAAAGGCTGAAGGCCAACCCATCCCCCGACCTTGGTCCTGAACGCGGCTGGCACACCCTGCGTGAGATACCATTCCAGCCTCCGACAACTCCCACACCACGAACTGCGCTAATGAAACACCAACGTGCCCACACCCCACACACACTTGTCCCTGCATAACTTACACCTGCAAGTGATGCCCTTGACAGATAAGTAAAAAACTACCCATATGTCCAAACATCGCACACACATACGACTCATTGCCCAGAGCTGTGGCATATCGTCCACCGAACTTCCGCCAGTCTGAGGAGTGCCGGTGCCATGAGCCCAACAAATGCAATGGCAGGCATTCCCGGGCACATGCACAACCCCTGTCACATGGAACTGTACCATGCACGAATGCTGCATCTTTTGGGATCTCTGTCAATGGCAGTGTTGCAAATCAGTTACCATCTGAGTTTCCGTCTTGCCTACGTCACCTGCGTCCAGCCCTGGTTCCACTGTCGATCATGCACATTTGAGTGGCCCATGGAGGTCTGCCTATCCAAAGCAACGGTAGCTGAATTGGATTATGACCTGACAGTGCGCCCACTGTTGGCCCACGAACAGGAGTGTCACCGGGATAGCCGTGCATGGGATGCACTGATCTTTGCCGTATGTGCTGGCAGTTGCACATGGGAGATTGCACTACACCTCGTGTGCTGTGACCACATTGAGGTGCTCCCCTATTGGGCAGTGTTGTGGATTGGGGAAATGGCGTGGACGGAGAACATCTGCCCGGACCAGTTAATGGATTGGCTCACACTGTTGTTCCTTGAACCCGAAAACGACGTACTATTGGAACACATTGCACATGAGGCTGCACTGGCATTCATGGACGAGTAACTACTTTCCTGCAGCCACATTGGATTGTCACCCACAGCACAGGTCCCAACAACTTGCTGCATCGTGGGGAATGCTCACATTTCCCACCACAACAGAGGACATGTCTGCGTTCGCCTGGACTCTGAATGCATGTGCATGGAACTACGCGTGTGTACACACACCTGTGCAAGGTGATGCTGTTCCATGGTCGGAGCAGCACAGCATCGTTTGGCAACGTTACCAATTTGGACAATCTGCTGGGGGGATAGCACACACATGGCAATGTAGCCCGAAATGTGACCTAGTCGGACCCTTTCACCTGATTACTGTCAGCAGAGCCGACAGTCTGCGCAGTCCGGTGGCAGAGCACTATGCAGACCCCATGGGCTGTAAGTCGTGTCCCCTCACACGGGGCAATGGGCAGACGCCAAACAGCACATGACTTGTCCAGCAAGGCAAGGTGGACTGAGACCGTAATGATTGGTGTTCATCTCTGCCTCCACATTTCCTGCACCTCGAAAGGTTCCCATGCTGCGTGCAAGTGTCTTAAGCATGTCCCTGCCTATTGTGGCCCTTGCCTTGTCCATACTGACACACACATGCCAATAAAGTCTACACAACCTCACTGGTGTCTAACTGTGATGAGTGTTGATTAGATTGACCACTTGTGTGCCACAATGAGCATCGTCCCTACACAGGGAGGGTCTGACTGACGCATGTACTGTGGGGGTGGGTCCCCTTTGACAGCTCCACCTCTGTGAGCCAGACATTGTTTTGGGATTGCTGCCGGCAGACCAGTGCACTTACGTGTCTTCAGCAATGTGACCAACCTCTGACCATTTGGAGCAATGTCATCAATCAGAACAGAATGTGTCCACACAGATGTGTGTGAGTAGGTATGCGACTTGAAGTTCTGTTGTCACATGTGATGTAGGACACCACTCCTGGCCTGCTATCGATTTGGTCATTCATACACACAGCCCTATTCAATACATGGATGTGTGCCTACATTGGGGGGTTGTGAGATTGCTGTTAATGCGCAATGAGGAAACACAGCTAGTACTCACCTTCACAGTCATCCAATTGGCCATGGGATAAACATGCGCATTGATGTAATTCACCAGGGTGTACCTTTTTGTGCAATCATTGTCCCTACATCCAGCCATACTTTCATACATGAGTGAACATATTCATGACACATCTGTGTGATTTCGAATGTTTTATTTACATTCTGGTGAATGACGGAACTGGAGCTGTACATGGCCATCCAAGTCCACATAACATGGAAGCCCAGTGGTGGGCCAAACAGAGTCCTTTGGGGATTGAAAAGTGATTGGAAAGAGGGAGAGTGCAGTTGGCACCAGGATTGCTGTGTAATTGTTCGGCAGTGAAGATGTGGCAGTCCATGTCGGGGTCAGGGTGGATGTCACAGAGTATTCCGGGAGACAGTTGGAGGTGTTGTCCCAGGGCATGATGCATAGGGCTGAACCAGGCAGGAACAGGCCATCTGGCGGTGATGGATGCTACTACCTCCTTCCTCACACAGTAATTACCATCTACATCTTACTCCTCTGATACTTGTTCTGTGTTCGGTGTGTCCGGTGTGTGGATGTATGTCGTTACAATGCACACTTTTACAACGCATGCACTTACAACGCATTTTTTACAACGCAAAATCCATTACAACGCATTGCATTACAACGCATGACACTACAACGCATTTTTAAAAACTACCTTTACAAAGCATTCCATTACAACGCATACTACCTTTACAACGCATACCATTACAACGCATAATATTAAATTGCATTTAAGGTAAGTATTAGATAGTATAGGGGTAAAAATTACTTTTCTAACTCCAGGGGGTGCAACAGTAGGGTAAGTGTTGGATAGTATAGGGGTAAAAATTACTATTCTAACTCCAGGGGGTGCAACAGTAGGGTAAGTGTTGGATAGTATAGGGGTAAAAATTGCTATTCTAACTCCAGGGGGTGCAACAGTAGGGTAAGTGTTGGATAGTATAGGGGTAAAAATTACTATTTTAACTCCAGGGGGTGCAACAGTAGGGTAAGTGTTGGATAGTATAGGGGTAAAAATTACTATTCTAACTCCAGGGGGTGCAACAGTAGGGTAAGTGTTGGATAGTATAGGGGTAAAATTACTATTCTAACTCCAGGGGGTGCAACAGTAGGGTAAGTGTTGGATAGTATAGGGGTAACAATTACTATTCTAACTCCAGGGGGTGCAACAGTAGGGTAAGTGTTGGATGGTATAGGGGGAAAAATTACTATTCTAACTCCAGGGGGTGCAACAGTAGGGTAAGTGTTGGATAGTATAGGGGTAAAAATTACTATTCTAACTCCAGGGGGTGCAACAGTAGGGTAAGTGTTGGATAGTGTAGTGTAATATTATGCGTTGTAATGGTATGCGTTGTAAAGGTAGTATGCGTTGTAATGGAATGCGTTGTAAAGGTAGTTTTTAAAAATGCGTTGTAGTGTCATGCGTTGTAATGGAATGCGTTGTAATGGATTTTGCATTGTAAAAAATGCGTTGTAAGTGTAGTGCGTTGTAAAAGTTGCGTTGTAAAGGTTGTTCCCCCCGGTGTGTGTGGTGGTGTAGTGGCTGCATCACTGGGTGCCACTGAAACATCAGGGTGTGAAGGTGATGGGGCTGCATCACTGTGTGCCACTGACACATCAGGGTGCGAAGGTGATGGGGCTGCATCACTGTGTGCCACTGACACATCAGGGGTCGGAGATATGTGTGTCGAAGTTCCCGCTGCAGTTATCTGGGACTGGCTCAGTGGCAGCAATGGCAAGATGACGAACTGCAGGGCATTGAAGATCTCAGCTACATCTCGCTGGTGTTCAGCCGTGGCAGCTCTACTTCCAGCCTGCATCTGCTCCATGGTCTTCATTGTCCTCTGCATCTGTGCCAACTCTGTGCTGTCATCGCTGGTGCCTGTCTGACTGGACAGTTCCTGTATCCAAGTAATGGCCCCAGCGAGGTCAACCAAGGATTGTCTGTGAGCATGGTGCGGACAGGGGGTGTCCGCAAGGGACTGTATGTGGCCCCTGATGGGACTCAGACACCCACGTATGGCCTCTAGTTTGGCTGCCACAAGCTCGAAACCCACCCGCAGCTGATCCTCCAACTCCACCTGGCAACCCAACACACAGCATTGAAATTCCATGTATTGTTTGTGGGGTCCTGGGAAACAGCCGTGGTGGTGTGTGTTTCCTGCTGTTTGGTATGTGCAAGTGGTGGGGTCCCCTCGAGGCAGCTGGCCTGCCCTGCTCCTGGGGGTGGGGTGCGGAGCCTGTCCATTATCCGTTGGAGGGTGTCTTGAGATATGTACAGGTTGTCCTCTTCATCATCACTGATGGGGTTTATGGTCTGCTCTGCAGTAAGGGTTGATTGTCCCTCTGCAATGTTAAGGGGAGATGCAGGATTACAGAGTTTTCCCTGTATGTTGACGCTTTGCAGATGTTTACATACAGACTGCATGACAAAGCACATTGTGACTGTTTTGGTGGAGCTGGCTATTTGATGGCAGACAGTGGGATTTTCGACTATGTGACGGATGTGTGGTAGTACCCGTACATTATCATAACACAGTGTCAGTCAATGCCAGATGTGAGTGGCCAATTACTACGCACAAGCGGAACCTGTTGTGTCCTCTGGCCTGTGGTGTAGGTGTTGCACTTTAAACCACATTGCTGTCATTGATGATGTCATGTGATTGCTATGTGTGTGTGCTGCATTCGGGGGAGTTGCCCCTGCAGCTCTGATTTCGTTTACCCTTATCCCTTTGAGGGGGTGTGCCTTTGAATTGTGTGCTTTCGGGGGCTGAAATGTTTGCGACTTGGTTCATATGTGCTCTTGGACAGATTTTGTGCCCTTGTGCATTGTATGTCTGCTGTGTGTAATGGATGGCATGGGTTGTGGGTGCACGTGGATATGTTAGAGTGTGTCCTGCACCTTTACGGATGTGCTCCACACTGCGCCACCTCCATGTAGATTCATGCACCATGTCAAGTATTTTGGCTAATGCCATGCTATCGGGCAAGCAGTGTCACATGCAAAGTCAGTGTGGCTCACACAGCCACTGCTTTTCTGTATTCATCACATGTGCATGGCTGGGTTGTGTCGTTGGTGATTTGGAGGGGGCCCATATGTGCACATAGTAGAGGTGTGCCTACTTGGTGTTCCTATGTGTTCTGCAGTGTGCCAAGGGTGTCAGGGACATGTTCCACACTCATTGTGGGTGTGCAGTGTGCTACACATAATTGTGCATGTGTGCCATTGTGCCCATCTCCCCCGTCCCCCAGGCCCTGGTGGTTACTCACCCTGTTGCTGTTGGGTCAGGTCATTTCGAGCTGTGCCCACGCCCCCAACTCCTGCCACCGTCTCCACACTGATGACTGTGGCCACCATTTGCTCCAGCTCATTCAGCTCCTCCTGTGGCGCAAGAGACACACCTCCAGTCGCCCTCGCTGCCTTCCTGTTAGCGGCGAGTTTCTTCTTGGTTTGGCTGTGCAGTTCATGCCAGCGCCTCTTGACCTCCTCCATTGACCTCCTGGACACTCCGACTGCACTGACTTTGGTGACGATGGACTGCCATATTTCTGTTTGTGTTGCCAGTGCCCCAGTGGAGGGGACAAACAGTTGTTGATGGTGTTCTATCATCTCCGTGACTATGATTCGGTCTTCCTGAGCACTGAACTCCGTCTTCCTCTTCTCCTTGCCCTTCCCCGGACACGGGGTTCCTGGCTGGTCCTCCATGGGGCTTGATGTGTTCGGCTTGTCCTCTGTACTCGGTCTGGAGCATCCATGGTGCTACGCAGTTTGAATGGGTTTTGGTGTTTCCCTTTGTTACTTTTATAGTGCATTTTTCCGCATGACGCGTGGGAATTGCAGGCCTGTCGCTGGTTTTCACTGATTTTGGTATCGCGCTTTGTGGCATCGCAACTTTTTGGGTCTTCGTGTTTTGCATTTTTTGATTGTCACGTTGGTTTTTACGCGGTCATTTGGCGCATTGTCCGGCTGCTATCGCATGGTGCCGCCGGGTTGGGAATTGGATGTTAAGATGGTGTTATTTTCTCGCGATTGACTGCGATCTGCAGAGTTGCGTTAAGCTAAGTTGCGATGGTTATCACACGTTCTTGAGAATATGCCCCACAGTAATTTCAGAACAGAGATGTTGTAGCAGAGTTCTGTGCTTTACATCACAAGTTGATAAAATTCAAGCCATGGAATGTATGGCAAGAAGGTAATGTATGAGGTTTTAAGCATTCAAATTGGATTTGGAATTGGAAACACAGGATGTTGAGCTTGAGAATTAGTAAAGGTCAAATGGACATTATCATAATTTCATAAGTAGTGATATAATGGCTAATTTTGACAAGTTTGTTTGACATTATTCAAATCTATGTGTGCCCTTGTCCACAATGATGGAATAAGGGTTAAAGAATAGGTGTACCGTAGTGAAAAAGTGGGTTAGAATCCAGGAGATTTACTGGTTTTATTTTCACAAATTAATATATATATTTTGAAGTTTGTGATTTTTGTAATTTTCAGGGAGTTAAGTTCGAAAATATCATTTGCAATTAGACAAATTAAGAATTTGTTTTTGGAAAGAAATGGTTTGTTAAATAACAAAGATATTTTCACTGTAGAGTAATCAGAAGTATTTGAAAATTGCTTCCGAGGCTGAACTGAAAGTGTCAGCTTAAGTGGGAAAGTATTTCTGGTATAAATAGGGAGTTAAAGATGGAAGAAAGTTTCATCAAGCTGGTTGGATCGGTACCATAGCGAGTTGCCATCAGGTATAGAAATGGGCTGTGACTAAAAAAAGGGAACGTTTGGATTATTAGTGTTAAATGGTTACTGAGCACTTTACAGAGAACATGTAATAAGTGGATTATCTCTAAGAAGGATTTATATTATTGTTCTAGAATCCAGTATCGGGGGGAAAATGTACATTGAGTCATGTATTGTTAAGAATAATTGAAATTGTTAGGGTATTAAGGTGGGTGATCTATGGATCTAATAAATTGCGTGGTAGACCTTTTTTCTTATATAATTAACGCTGCATTGTGTCATGGAAGAAATGGCTGTTTTTCAGATTACCAGATCGAAGGATAAACATTAAAAAGGAAACAAGAACTAATATTAAGAAAATATGAAGTAATTATGACATATAAAGGTGTGTGTAGGATGTCGTGCTAGACAAATTACAAAATTATCAAAATATGGGAGAACTATCCGTGGGTGTTTGGTGAGTTTGGCTGTTGTTTCACATCATCAAAAGTGCCTTCAATATCTAAAAGGAGGTTGTGTACATAGAGTAAGGCTCTGGTATTATATTTTCACATTATAGAAGAGACCATAATGAGCAATGTTTCTGAAAAAAACAGATGAATTCATTTAGACCGTGACTGTTTTGGATTTGTACTATTGTGAAAATTTGGTGAAGTCTTTTTGATTCAGATTAAAGTTTATACCCTTTATGAGATTAGTAAAATGTTCTTTGTTTGAAATTATGAGTTAGAAGGTTATACATTCATTGAGGTTTTATAGGCGTCGCAATTGTGGATTATGATATGAATATCAATGACAAGGGAATTTGTATTCTTGTTATTAATATTTCATGCCCATGTATTGATGATATTTCTAAAATTAATTTCAGTGTATGTTAGAAGTCACAAAACTATTGTAATTAATTGTTGGATGAGATTTATACATATATATTCCAGAAACGGCCTGGGTCGCAGCAGGACTTGTAACAAAATTAGAGGCAATTTACCTAATTTTATATTTTGATAAGAAAATTGAATCATGGTGTTGAATTGGGATTCATTGAAAATATCAAAAATTGCAATGTAATTAATGTTTTATACTTTGCATTTGAGAACCTGAAGAAGCATTGCGGTCGCAAAACACGTGCTGGCTGTTTTGCTGTGAATATAATATCAGTGTTGTCTAAATTCAAATGAATGAATAATCTGGAATAGTGTGATTATCCTCAATAAAGAATCCTTTGCATGGAAGATTTTCGAATGCTTGCTTTGTGATATATACAGTTTCACAGATCTTTTGGACATTTTATATGGACATATTTTACACACTGGTTGGGTCACCAGTGAGCTGGGACTGAGGCACCAGGCATTTTTTTCCTGTTACCCAAATGATAATTATTAAAAATATTTACTATGTGCAGATTTCTATGTACAGACTTTTTTCTGGAAGTTGAAAATCTCCACTGGTACAAAGCTGCAGGCTGTAGCCAACGAGGGATTCACAAGGCCAGATACCCCTTCTGTGACGAGCCACTGAACAGCATTTGCCGCTGTGGGGAACGTAGTGGGAGCTATCACGAAGTAAGGCCGACCAGCAATGTACCTTAAGTAGAATGGCATACAGATAGGCTCAGGTCTCCTCCTGCATCTCAAGGCACTTTTTGATTGAAAATTTTATAAGACTCAAGCTTGGTATTTAGACTGCTTTGGCACCTTTAGCACCACTTTCAAGGGTCCAGGACTGGGTGGGCACCACATGGAGGGCATGACTCACTTCAGTCAGGGTCCAGGTGCAGGGATCAAGTTGTTGGAGTTTGTTGTGTTCCTGTAGCTCAGAAGGCCAGGCACCTAGACCTTGAAGTCACTTTGGTAGGCCTGGGTTCAAGCGGCAAAGAATGGTCTTCCAGCAGCAGGACAGTTTTCTGAGGTTCAAGGCAGATTTCCAGCAGCAGGGCAGTCCTCTGAAGTAGAAGCAGACCCAAAACAGCAGGGCAGTCCACTGAAGTGCAGGATATGCCTTCAGAGTGTCTGCTGAAGGTCAAGGAGTGAACTGAAGAGTGGGTCTGAGGGTCCCATTATTATACCTGGTGCCAGCTTTGAAGTGGAAAACACCTCTGGAGTTTTCTTCCCATAGATGTTTTTGGAATGTCCTTCCTCCCTGCCCTTGTCTGTGGATGTCTGGGGTGGCAAAACGCTAGTGTGAAGTCCTTTGTGAGTGTGCAAAGGCCACTCCTTTGAAATGTAAGTCGGCTGTACACTGCTCCACCCCTCGCATCTTGGCAGAATGGCAAACAATTAGTCCCCCTTTGTATCACTGTCCGGGAGGAATAAACAAAGGCCAATTGACATGCAAATGACATTCATGTGAATCAGAACACAGGCTGCAGGCACCAAATGGTTAGGACAAGAAAGTGGCAACTGAATAAACAATATTTTTTCATCAAACATGACATTTCTGCCTTTTCCCAAACAAGTTGTCACTGATTAAATGTAATAAGTTAACCCAATGTTATCCTGAGGAAGAGATAGACCTCACAGTAGCGAAAAATTAATTTAAATAGTTTTTCACTACAAAATACAATGTACCCTGCCCTATGGGCTTCTTTGGGACCTTGGGGGTGACTTATATGCATTAAAAAGAGAGGTGTAGGCTGGCTAAGGGTTTATTTTGCCAGGTCGCGTTGGCAGCTTAAAATTGCTCACATGCTGCATGGGCAGGCCTTAGACACGTTTTAAAAGGCTACTTAAGTGGGTGGTACGAGTGCTGTAAGCCCACTAGTAGCATTTATTTAAAGGCCCTGGGTATTTGTTGTATCACTTTCCTAGGGACTTATAAGAAAATCAGAGGTGCTAATTGGGTGTAAGCCAATTTTACCATGTGTGGAGGAGAGACCACAAGCAGTTTGCCCTGGTTAGCAGCAGTGAAGTGCACAGAGTTCTAAAAGAAAACAAAAAAGGGCTCAGAAGACGGGAGTGGTGAAAGCAAAAAGCTTGGGGTTGAACCTGCAGAAAGGGCCAAGTCCAATGTGTACCAACACTTTTAAAGTCAAGAAAAAGCACAATAAACTCCCTAGTCAATAAAAAAGTTTATATAAGAGAATATAAAGCAAAAAGACAATAAAACGATGATTGGATAATGATAACTGTAGATTTTAATTAATTAAATCTTATAGTAAAAATTGCCTCGAAAAAGTAAAGTGCCATTGAAAAATTTAATTTTGCACTCAACCTTGACCAACGTGTGCTTTCAGGTTGACCAACACTGAGCAGAGGTCAGAAAGGTCAGGCGGATTGTCCTGCTCAAAGGTTTATCTTCCAACTTAGGGCCTGCTTATGACTTTGGCGCAGCAGCACCAGCGCAATGCTGCCTCTGCTGCACCAAAGCCACGCAAGGACCGCTGGCCGCATTACGAGTTCAAAAATGTGCAATGGAAACTCTCAAAAACTTCCAGCATGGCAAGGACGGTGACGTCCATGCTGTGCTCGAACTGGGAGGGAATACAAAAAGGGGGCACATTTTGTTCCCCCCTGAATCTGTCTCCATGGCATGGGAGACATGCCTTTCTTCTTGCACAACTAGCTTTTTTCATGGCGGGGCTCCACCAAGAAAAGGCTGGCGGGGCAAGAACTCAAAATATGCAGACGGGACTGCGCCAGTCCCTGCTCAGCATAATGTGTTGTGGTGCTCCTTCGCCACTGCCAGGGAATGAATGTTCCCTGGCTCAGCAGGCGGTTCAATGCTGATACGACTTTGTGAGTCATAATCGGCAAAACAGTGGACTGCCACTCCTGCGTCACTCCAAGTCTGGCAGACGCAAGGCCGCCAGACTCGAAAATCAGGCCCTTAGTATTTTTTCAGGAGGACAAAGCTTTCCAGTGGGACAAGGTCCAACAGGGAAGCTTATTAGGGATCCATATACATCATCGTCAAGCTCCAGCTGAACCCATTTGTGGTTTGATGAGTGGGACAAAGCTGGAGTTTATGGCCACGGAGGTTGTACACCACTGGGATTGTTTTGCATCATGGCCCCTGGTGTGAGGTTTTACCTTTGGACTTAATAACTTTTTTGGTTCTTAAAATCCTCAATCTGGGAAAGGCTCAAAGCTGTAGCTGGGTAGCACTAGAGATTGGATACCTTTACCACTGAACCAACTTTCAGCTCTATAAAAAGTTGTAAGTGTCAGAATCCTGCTTTCTCAGTCTGCCTGGATCAAAACCTCCTTGGCAACATTCAGCACAATGTCCTGGTTCTCTGAAAAAACTTCTGCTGGGAAAGTTCTTTCGAGTCACTGGTACAAGCGCATGGTCTCTTGCCAATCATGGCTCCTGAATTGCCCAGCCCTCTCCGATAAGCTAGGCTCTCTTGGAGTCAGAAATCTTTCTGCTTTTTGTGTCTCTGGATCTGATATAGAGGAGGTCAGCCAACTAACCAGAGGAGAGCAGTGTCTGCATCAGGGTGGCAGCATGAGCCATGAGTCTTTGAATCGTCTTTCATCCACCGGGGCCTTCTTTTTCAGATATAGTCGTCCCAGGTCCAGAAATGTTCTAAGGAGGTGGACGAAAGGTACCAATCTTATCCTAATCTTTTGTCAGTGATTGCAGAATTTTCCTACCCAATCCAGTCTACATTCTCACCCCATGCCAACCTCATTTTGCAGCTATTCCTCTTTGCTTCACTGTAAAAATTCCATAAGCCCGAAATCAAAAATTGCTCACCACTTTTTCCAGAAGAAGGGTCTCTGGTTCTCCAAAAACCACACTCCTCTTTAGATGAAGTCTCCTCCCTCTGTCAGGGCCAAGAATTGCTTTTCGTTCTGTTGACTCTAGAGAGTCTAGAAGGATTCCGGGAATTAAAGGGCGCCGATCATGTCAGGCTCATTTAGCAAATCCATGTCAAAAGAGGTAGTTCAAATGGTGGTCTTTTATCTGCTAATTATTCCTGTACCCATCCCAGATGGCTAATCTCTGTTAAGTAGGCAGTGGTTGACAACACTCCTGCCTTCCTGCTCACAAGGATTGGACTATTCTTCTCTGGAGACCATGGTCATTAACCCCACCAGTAGTTCAAATTGTTTTCTGGAGGTGAGATGTTTTTCTCAGGCAACAAAGTACATTTTCATAAAGTTACTTTTCCAATAAAGTTATTAAAAAACTGATTATGTTGCATTTTTAAAACTGATTCCTATTGTTAGTGTTTTCCCAGGCGAAGTTCAAAACTTTTACCCTGCTCTGTTCACTGAGAATAGTGAAAACATCTTGCTGGACATTTAGTTACAGAGAGGTCACATTATTCAAAACATGTAGTGCGCCACTTTTTCACACATTAAGCACCTAGCCCACTGGCTAGGCACATTCTAGGGGTGACATATTAATATATAGAATTAGATTTTCCTGCATGGCAAAGATACTTTTGTTTCCTATGCATTTTTTAACTGTCGTCCAGTCAGTGCACAATAGTGAAACTGGTATGCACCTACTATTGTTGTATATGTTGGTGGTGTTAAATGCATGCTGCAGCCTGCATATTACACTCAACTTCCATGCCATTGATGTATTTTCTGCGCCACATACTATGGTCTTACAGGAAAGTTGCCATTCGGATTGAACCACTTTTCACTGTGCCATTTTAGAGCCCATCACACACTCTGGCACTTCAAAGCAGTGTTAAAGTTCTCATTTACAGTACCAGTAAAAATTGAAAATTGGTCCTAGATGAAGGCACAATTTTCGGGGAGACCAGACAACTAGATAACTATGCTCTCCACTTCAGGCCAGGAATTACTGTGCTGCTGAGTTGGGTTACCATTTTAAGGTGCTTTTCCGTATGCCAAATTATTTTTATCTCAGTCTGCCTTGTGGATTTTCCAGTGCTGGAATTCTGCTTTGTGTTTCAGCAGGACCTGCAGCCTGCTCTACGGCCTTCTCTGCTGACAGGTGCACAAGACCACCTTCAAAATAGCCCAAAGATGCTACTACCAAGAAGAAGGCCCTAGCCAAGAGCACGGAACACAGCTCCAGCAGTAGCAAAGAGATCTTCACAACCGTCAAAGACTTCACCACACCAGCATCTACCACCAACAGCATCACCCCCTCCCAAGACCTCTGTGAAAAACAATCAGAATTCTACAGCAATAAAATTTAAACCATCTACAACAACTTTGGCTCCCAACCAAACCCCAGCAGTCTCACTTCCAGCCTACCTGCATAAAGTTCACGAAGTCATGAACAATTGGAAATCAATCACCATGGAAGAAACAGCTAACATGTTGAGAACAATCTTTCCGGAGCAACGGTTTACCCTTGTCCTCACTACATCTATAACTTAGGGGTTTTCCCGATAAGTGAACCACTCACCCACATCCTAAACACTTCCATCACCACCACCACCGCATTGGGCTCATATTCTACCAGATTCTTAGTACATTGTGCCTTCTAAACATAATAATTTCTTTGCAGACACTCACTGGAAGCTCTGCTTATGAGGAATTTAAACTAAGGATAAGAAGATAATGCAGTGCTGTTCTCTCATGTACTAACAGAAATCCATCCTGAATTGTGTGCCTTAGAGACAATAAGAATGTGACTCTTAACGGGCTTTCGAAAGTAGTGATAAATCCCTCACCACTGTTTTTGCTAGGCAGCTGCACAAACAGAACATGCCGTGGCAAAGTAAATATGTCTGTTTTTAATGTGCTAACATATACCAACAGCATTTATGGATGCCTATCTTTGCATAGGTTTGCACTCTTAAGCCAATCCTATTGGCTTTGCCAATACTTATTGAAGGCTATAAATAATTTTTTCAGACTCAGTGATCACATGAAACACGTGCTTTTAGGAATTGCAGAAGACTACACTTCTGTACTTTTAGCTTCAGAACCTTTAACTGTACAGCAGTTCTATGTTATGTGGTAGAAACGCTCAAAGGAGTTTGTCCTTTACCTTATTTACTCTGCAGGTGTGTGGCCATTATGCATTGGTGATAATGCAAGTGTCTGAGAAAGATAAGCACTCTAAATAAAGAAGTATGGCTTCATGTAGGATTTGGCAGAGTAGGAATGAAATTGTTGGGGATCCTGTCTAGCCAACTCACTGTTTTCTGCCTCAATTGGAAGTGAAGTGAATGCTAGGTTTCTGACAGAAAACCCTCAGCTAGCTCCAGTGTCAGAAACTTCTGACTGGAGACTCACCCACTACTTGGATACAGGTATGTGAACCCAAGAAGGCCTCTTCTATTTAGGACAGGACTTTTGGTGTTATTTTTTTCTTCCCAGGACTACTATGTAAAGTGCTTTCAGTCACAGTTGGAAAAATACAGTGTCAGGGATTTTTTTTTGGGCCACCATGATATGCACATGATGTACTCCCCCAGCAGTTATTCTCTCTGAAAGTGTTACCCCCATGTCAGCAAGAGTACTTTTGATGAAATTAGGCCATGATTGCATAGGCCTTTAGATACAGCAGGTAGGTGTGGCCCTGCTGCGCACTCAGGTTGACAATCTAGTCATGCATCTTTGAATGCCCACCTTAGTACTAAATAATTCAGATGTGTTGACCAAATCAATGTGAGCCTCAGTGATCCTGACTTCAAATATAGGAGCGCAGATTTATCATTATGTGATGCTGCTCTAAGCAGCAAGACAACTTGCTGTGCTGTGACAAATGGAGAGGGCAGGAATGTGACATATCTATGAAGATACGGTGCATTCCTGCCCTCTCCCGGTGCTGGTGTATTGTGTGCTGCCAACACCGACACCCTTGCGCCATGGTGAAAGGGTGTCTGCGTTGCAGGCAGGATTGTTTTTGTGGGGAACAGACACCTTCATGCACAAAAACAATCCCTAGAGACATTTTCCTTTTTCTAAGTGTGCTGCACAATGCCTTTTGATACATTCCTAGGTTTACCAGCCTTGGTATTTCTGGAAATGCACAAAGAGGATGGGTAGATGCACCCATGTTTCACCTATGTAATGCCTTCCCAGTGCAGAGTAACTTACGTTGCCTTACTCCAGATTTTCTAAGCAACACTGAAGTCGTTTGCTTTGCCAATAATTGTACCAAAAATGTACAAAGGATTGGCAAAGAATATAGCTCCAGATGCTGCGTAGCCTTGTTTGTGCTTGTCATTAAACAAGCATTGAAAAAACGAGACTGATTGGCTTTGTCAATGCTTTTTTCAGTTTTTATATTTAAGTGCTATTATTTTTATAATTTACGTTGTAATTACACCATGCTTTTATTCCACTGATAGTTCGTTAAATTATGATAGATACATTTATAAAGAGATAATTATTTTAAAAAAGCATGATAGTCTAATATAACGTAGCCTCGTTCATGAAATTATCTATTTTTTCCATCCATATTTTCAACAACAACCTTGTTATAGCTGAGGGAAAGGCAGCAGCTAAATTATAACACAAGATCTGAAATTTAATTTGCATGTAATAATCATTTCTGATTTCAAAAACTGCCCTTCAGCTCATGTGAAAAGTGTAAAGAAAATATTAAAGACATCTGCTAAAGCATCATTTCAATTACACTAAACGAAATTCAATTAGTAGACTTGTTAGAATTGTTCACGTTTAATATTTCGATTTTTTTTAATTGGGCTAGAATTGCCAAACGGTGAAATAAATCTGCAAGCTCTTACTTTGAAGAGAAAGAACGAGAGCTATTTGTCTGATGGAGTGCTTAAAAAGCCATTTCTTGAAATTCAAGAAAATCTGTGCCTAAAAAAGCGCACGAGAGAAGGAAAACAGAACAGCCAAGATGTCACCAAGTTAATTAAAATATTCCTTCATCAGTTGATAAATATCGTCTCTGGTCCAAGTTTTCTTGTTTACATTTAGATCTATTGAAGAACAGGAACAAGACATCCAGTTCCACTGAGTCTTCCTCCCGTGACTTTATTAAGCAATTACTGGCATGTGCCAAAACGTCTATAAAATGGAACTCCACAAAATCGGAGCTATGGTATGTGGGTCTTCTTGGATGTCTCTGGACCCGGGTAATGATAGTCAAATGCGCATGTATGCCCCTCTAGGTTCATGCCAGTTCCTTTACAATGGGCCCATCTACCAAAGCCCCCATTACATGGGATGGACTGGCCATACAAATGCCACAGTAAGGAATGTATTAGAAAAGGGTTGCATTACAGCTCCGTGTCATGAATTGCCTTGTGTTAATTTCATCATGGCATATAGTATGTACCTGGTCAATACAAAACACCAAGCTGTGCCTTTACTGCCGTTAAACATTTCAGACATGATATTGAACTTTTCACCCGCAGACATTCTGGCAAGCAAGCAAGAATTGAAATGCCCCCACACCTTGAAAATTCGCTGAAAAAATAGCATAGGAGGGATATTCTTTAGAACTTGTGATAACCATCGCAAATTTAGCTTAACGCAACTTTGCATATCGCAGTCCATATTGAGAAAATAACACCGCCTTAATGTCCAATTTCCAACATGGTGGCACCATGTGATAGCCGCATGATAACGTGCCAAATGAGTAAAAACCAATGCGACAAACAAAAAATGCGAAACATGAACGCCCAAAAAGTTGCGATGCCAGAAAGAGCAATACCAAAATCTGCGAAAACCAGCAACAGGCCCGCAATTCCCTTCCTCTTCCTTTGCGAGCCAGACTAATCTCTTGATAAGCTGGCTCTGTTTTGTTCCCTCTGTTCTCTCTCTTTCCTACCCGAGGAACTGCATACCCTCTCTTCCCACAATGGCACACATGCACAATCATGTGTAGCACACTGCACATGCACAATGACTGTGGAACATGTCCCTGATACCCTTGCAACACTGCAGCACACATACAAACACCAAGTAGGCACCCGTCCACCATGTGCATATGTGGGCCCCCTCCAAATCACCAACGACACAACCGAGCCATGCACATGGTATGAATCCAGAAAAACAGCGGCTGTGTGAGCCACACGGACTATGCAAGTGACACTGCATGTCTGATAGCATGGCAGCAGCCAAAATACATGACATGGTGCACGAATCGACATGGAGGTTGGCCAGTGCGGATCACATCCATAAAGGAGCAGGTCACACTCTGACATATCCACGTGCACTCACAACCCATGCCGTCCAATACACGCAGCAGACGAACAATGCACAAGGCCACAAAATCTGTCCAAGAGCACATATGACCCAAGTCGCAAACATTTCAGCCCCCGAAATGCACACCGCCTCAAAGGGATAAGGGTACACGGAATCAGAGCTGCAGGGGGAACTCTCCCTCAATGCAGCACACACACATAGCAATCACAGAACATCAGCAATGACGGCAATGTGGTACAAAGTGCAACACCTACACCACAGGACAGAGGACACAACAGGTTCCACTTGTGCATAGTAACTGTCCACTCACATCTTGCATTGCCTGACACTGTGTGATGATAATGTACGGGTACTACCACACATCCGTCATGTACCCGAAAATCACACTGCCTGCCATCAAATAGCCAGCTCCACCAAAACAGTCACAATGTACATTGGCATGCAGTCTGAATGTAAACATCTGCAAAACGTCAACATACATGGGAAACTCTGTTGACCTGCATCTGCATCTCCCCTTTACATTGAAGAGGGACAATCAACACCTCCTGCAGAGCAGACCACACATCTCATCAGTGATGATGAAGAGGACAACTTGCACATATGTCAAGAATCCCTCCAACGGCTAATGGACTGCCTCTGGACCCCATCCCCAGGAGCAGGGCAGGCCAGTTGCCTCGAGGTGACCCCACCACCTGCACAGATCACACAGCAGGAAACACACACCACCACGGCTGTCTCCCAGGACTCCCACAAACAATACATGGAATTTCAACGCCGTGTGTTGGGTTGCCAGGTGGAGTTGGCTGATCAGCTGCGGGTGGGTTTCGAGCTCGTGGCAGCCAAACTCGATGCCATACGTGGGTGTCTGAGTCGCATCAGGGACCACATACAGTCCCTAACGGACACCCCCTGTCCGCACCATGCTCCACGACAATCCTTGGCTGACCTCGCTGGGGCCATTACCCGGATACAAGAACTGTCTAGTCAGACAGGGACCAACGATGACAGCACAGAGTTGCCACAGATGCGGAGGACAATGGAGAGCATGGGGCAGATGCAGGCTGGAAGTATGGCTGCCACGGCTGAACACCAGCGAGATGTAGCTGGGATCTTCCATGCCCTGCAGTTCATCATCTTGTCATTGCTGCCACTGAGCCAGTCCCAGATAACTGCAGCGGGAACTTCGACACACACATCTCCGATCCCTGATGTGTCAGTGGCAAACAGTGATGCAGCTCCATTACCTTCGCACCCTGATGTGTCAGTGGCACACAGTGATGCAGCTATTACACCGCCACACACACCGGACACACCGGACACAGAAGAAGTATCAGAGGAGTAAGATGTGGATGGTAATTACGGTGTGAGGAAGGAGGTAGTAGCATCCATCACTGCCATATGGCCTGTCCCTGCCTGGTTCTGCCCTATGCATCATGCCCTGGGACAACACCTTCCACTGACCCCCGGAACCCTCTGCGACATTCACCCGGACCCCGACACGGACTGCCATATCTTCACTTCTTGACACTTACACAGCAATCCTGCTGCAGACAGCACTCTCCCTCTTCCAAATCACTTTTCATTCCCCAAAGGACTCTGGTTGGCCCACCACTGGACTTCTATGTTATGTGGGCTTGGATGGCCATGTACGGCTCCAGCTCAGTCATTCACAAGAATGTAAATAAAACATTCAAAATCACAAAGATGTGTCATGACTATGTTCACTCACATATAGAAGTATGGCTGGATGTAGGGACAATGATTTCACAATTGAGACAAAGGAGCTTTCATTCCTGATTTTTGTCTGACTACTGCTTGCATTTATTCAATGTGATGTGGACTTTGCACTGACTTTGATGCCAGGCCTGTGATTTGGGATACACAGATTTCGAGACACATGCAGCTGTTGGCATGTTTGCATGAGTCAAGGGCCCGAATGGCCTTGCGCACCTTGTTAAGTCTCTCTCTTTATCTCTCTTTCTTTCTCTCTCTCTTTCTCTCTCTCCCTGTCCTTTGATGGGTGCCTGCCACACCTTCTTATGTTGGATATTGTCTTGCAGGCTGTGAGTCAATGATTGTCCAGGGATGCCCCACCGTGACTCTTCAAAATAGTTGTTTGGTGATAAATTAGAATGTGCCTTTTTGTTTGGTCTTTCAATGGTGAATGTATGGATCAGGATTTCAGTGCTCACATGTATGTTGATTGTTGCAATTGTACGACATCAGGCGGGTGATTTTGTTCACGTTTTCGTGCCGTTGATGTGCAGTGTCTTGGTCTGGGGGAGGTGGGGGTGCCCGGGGTGGGGCCTGGGGCGGTGGGATGTGGTCCTGGGGGTGGTGATGGTGGGTGTTATGGTCCTCTTGGGTGTCAGGCACGCATATTCAGTGGCTCCATGCCGTCTGTTGTTCTTCAGGTGTGGCTCTGGGCTGGGCTCTCTTTTATGGTGCAGACTGTCGTCTGACTTTGCACCAGGTCGGAGCAGGTGTTAATTTCCTGCTGCTAACACGCCATATCGCATGTTTTGTGGACTTATTGCCGATCTGGCTGGTCGTTGAGAATGTTGCGGTGTGGTGCTGTCGCGGCTTTTTGCTTGAGAACGCCTACTCTGCATCTCATTAGCGATAGTTGCCGGGGTCATCCGTGGCGATGTTTTTTGAGGATCCTATCATCGGAAAACTGGTGATATGGGCTGTTAGCACCAGCTTGTGAATGAGGCAATGAATTTATCGCAACCTTGGCTGAGATAAAGGGCTGATGACTCGGCGATAGCTCCTTGAGAATATGCCCCTATGTGCACCAACCAATGCACTACATACAATTCAATTCCTTTTTCTAGCTAGGCAGCTTCTAACAAACAATTTGACAAAATATCAGAGACAAAACATATGCTTTTTTTAAAAGAAACAACCAGGCGTTACATAATATAAAATAACAGAAGATCACAAGAGCCTACATTAAAATAAAAGAATGTGTAGAAGAAGCCACCAAGGACACATGAATTAATGAAGAAAAATTAGTAGAAATATTATTTTGAGAGGATGGGATGAGAGATGGAAGAAGAAGATGAAAGAGAATGCGAACCCATGAAAACAAAGCACACTATTGTAACCCATCTTAAAAAATCAATTGTTCGTCCAATATACTAGGATGATAAACATTGAGTTGTGCTACTCTTCATGGCAGGTGGTTTAAACTACAGGAGCCATCCATGTTTCAGGTTTTATTTACCGGTCTTGATCTCATTGGGCAGGCTCCCATCACCCTCTCATTATACCCCACCTTTAGCCCCCTGCCTCACCCTATGGCTGCAGCCTGTTTTAGAATCAAAAGCATTCAGCTGTCGAAACTCACTGCCACCAGCTTTGACTCCATTTGAAATGATAGTGAAAGAAGAATGGGAGTTAACACTTGCTGTTAAAATAGATTTCTATTGAGTCAAGGATTTTAGTTTAATTTAAAATTACTTTTTGCAAAGTGATGTATGCCACTTGTAAAACCCTAGTAAGCATATTATTAGGTTGAATCATGAAATGCCACTGTGTATGCTTTAGTGCATTAGCTGCTTTTTGGAATAATTAAAAATAATTTATCATGTAGTATGGTTGTTTTTATTTCCCATCCAATGCCTAACTTTTGCAACATCTTTCCGATGCCAGGTTTTTAGGTTATGTTGACAATTTCAGAACATACTCATGAGGACAAACAGCATACTGAACTGAAGAGGTATAGAAATGTTCAAGTAATCAAACTATCTGCCTACTTTATTTACCTCTGAACTGGCAGGATGGGAATTGGTTTAGTGCATTGGCTGTGTAGTAAGACTGCAACAAGAAAGCAGGCTATAGTCAACATCAGTGATGGCAAAATGCGGCATACGGCCGATTTCAGGTAAGTTACGAAAAAATGTAATAAAACGAATTTCGTTGCGCGCGCTGCATCGCATTTGGCGATGCAGCACGCACAACAAAATTTGTTTTATTAATTTCTTTCGTAACTTACCTGAACTCGGCCGTATGCCGCATTTTGCAACCCCCCACCCTGCCCCTCCTCTGCACCACGTCACCGCCACGGTAAAACGCCCTACACGGGCAGTCACTGGTCAACATGGTGATTACTAGGTGATGTGAAAATGTGGCCAATGGAGCCACACTGCAGTGGGGGCTTCTCCGGTAAGGCGGAGGAGCGTCGCCCCACTGCTCAAAAGCAGTGTAAAAGAGAAAAGAAAATGATAATAACTTCAGTTATTATCATTTTATTTGTAGTATTGTCAGGTTAGGGTGGGGCTGGTCTTGACTCCACTGACGTCAGAGGGGAGGAGTGGTTGCTGCACTCTAAAGTGTGCATGAAGCTTTGGCTGGCCCACTCAGTCCCAATCAAAACGTCATGCACACTTTGCATGTTCTCCACCCACACTGTCTTACATCCTGGGTAGAAAACATGCCCAGGCACACATTCCCCATCTGGGTGCGGAACCACGGTTCTCAGACCAATCACAACACTGCATTGCAGTGTTGTGATTGGCTCAGGTTAGCTTTCGTGCTTCCTGGAAGAATAGCGGAGGAGGCACGACAATGGAGAGATGGTGGAGAAATGCGGCGATCAGTTAAGTGAATTTTTATTTTATTTTTACTCATCATCCCCGTACTGTACTGGCCACTGTACTGGCCG
Source organism: Triturus cristatus (assembly GCF_964204655.1). Taxonomy (NCBI): domain Eukaryota; kingdom Metazoa; phylum Chordata; class Amphibia; order Caudata; family Salamandridae; genus Triturus; species Triturus cristatus. The sequence continues at coordinate 461,770,478 of NC_140587.1, read as the reverse complement.
CCACTGCACTGACATCAACAACACATTTCATTTTGGATAAAAAACAAGCTACATGGTTTTTATTACTTTTTCTGGATGTCTGTGGCTTTCCTTGGGACGTTGGGACAATTTTTGTATTTTTGTGGGAAGCATGAGTCCACTAGAGAGGCACAATCCAATGTACTAAGGGGCAGATTTATCAACAAGTTGCATATCCCTTGCACCAGCCATGGAGGCGCAAGGGCGATACAACTACTAAGTCAGATTTATCAAGCCACATAAGGCCATCTTGCAAGGCCCTGCATGGCTTGCTAGAGTAACACACCACAGCACAAATCACTGCGTTGTGTTACTGTACACCAGGGAGGTGTCCCACACATTCACCGATAAATTATGTTGCATTACCAGATTTACCATTAGTGGTAGACCTAGTAATACATCAAAATGCTATGCATCCCCAGGTGAGGCGTAATGAGGAGAAATATCTTTATTTCTCCTCATTTTTCCCTTTCTATGTGTGATGCATTTTGTACCACTCATAAAAGAGCAAAATGCCTCAGAGGATTGCTTTTGTGCAAGACGGTGCCTCTTCATGCACTAAAATAATCCTGTCTGCAAAGCAGGTGCCTTTGCACCACGGCACAAGGGTGCGTACATTGGTGCTAGGTAGCACATTGTGTGCCAGCACAAGGAAAGGACAAGAAAATGCTCTATCTTGTTTAAGACAGCGCATACCTGCACTTTCCCTTTCACAATGTGGCTTGCTGAACTGCACTACATGAAATATTGACGCATCTGCCCTTAGATTCCTTGGAACCATAACATGAAGATTGGTGTACAATCTAGCCATGTTAGATGCACTGGCAGTTTTTATTAGCCATAGATTAAGTTTAGAGGCTCACATCGACTCGGCATGATGGTTCTAGAGTTTATTTCCACTTTGCTGTAAGAAAATTATCCAGGTTTTTCATGGGTACCACAAACAAGACCAACCTAACCATTTTGTTGAGGCTGTATTCTCTAACTGTATTCATTTAAAGGTCAATTTCTTTGGAAGACTAGAGAGCTCACTAAGCTTAATCTCGACTGAGGATATTTGAGGCACTTTGCAGCTCACAAGTTGGAATCCGAGCAAGGCTATTTCTTCTTCCACCCTTCTGAACTTGGGAAATTGAGAATCATTGAGTTGGATAACAATGCCCATTATTAAACGGCTGTACAAAGTTCTATATAAACTTTTACGTTTTTATTATTTCTAGCAGTGGTGACTTACATTGGTCCAAAATGGCTGAATCAATTCCAAGATTCAGAATAGCAAAAACATATCACTGGAGGATTTCAACTTCCATTAAAGGGATAGCGGCCTTCTGTATAATTAGCCCATTCACAAAATGTTGTTGCAAATTGTGCACTGTTGTTTTACAAGTTGAATAGTAAATTACTAACCAACCTATGTACTAATAGGTTGGATCACAAAATACCAAAATAGCAGGGGGTTGCATAATAACTTGACCAATTGCAATTGATTGAGCAGGTTGCAATTTGTCAACCCCTGTGATTGGGATGGTGGCCTAAATGGAACAGCAGCTCACCATCCCTATTATAGAATTAAAAAATTGTGAGCTTTGTATTTAAGATAAAAAGCAGCCTGTGTTCTTTAAAGAAACCAGTGCTGCTTTTGAAATAAAATAAGATTTTCTGTTTTGGAAAACATCAAAGAGAACAGGCAGTGGTCACCTGTACCACTGTTTATTCCCCCCAAAGCTGTCAACACAATTCCCAATGGGAATGAGGTCCCAAAGGGACCCCGTCTGCTTTGACAATCAGTCAACCCCCAACTCAATTGCAGTTGTAACCAATTTATATAATACTTTCAACATTTTTAAATGATGTGGAAACTCTTTCACTCCCCATCCTTTTTGTGATTTAGAATGGATCACAAAAGCCCTTTTTGAGTTGCAAAACATCTTCTGACTTGGGTTTATTCAGTTGGTATGGATACCCACCCCTCAAATAAATAAACCAAATTATGACAGTTTCAAATAAAGTTCAGTTTTCGAGAGTTGTTTAAGACTTGGATATCTTAAACATCTCTGTCAGCAGTATTGTGCATAATCATTTACAATAGCAAATGTTTGGTGCCATTAGGCATTTTGCGATGCAGCGCGCGCTACGAAATTCGTTTTATTTATTTAATTGTTTACTTACCTCCAATTAGCCATATTCCGGTTTTTAGTACCCCCCACACTGCCCCTAACCGCCCCGCCTTTCCGCCCCACGGAACTCCCTCCACAGGCCGCGGCTGCACCCACCTCCTTTTGGGAAGGTACAGTCCCCTCAAAGAAAAGAACAAAACAGATATCTAATTTCAGATCTTTAAATGAGAAGAATCACTTCTTACTATGTGCAATCTTCAACATTGTGTGCACCCCATTTCCGTGAAGGCAGAGTCAATCCCTCATCTCTTGTTGAACTACATCACAAATTCCAATAGAAACTTCATACTCCCCCTAGTAAAAAAAGTCCATGAAGATATTCCTTTTACCAATTACTATCTCTGTGCCACCATCCGTCATACACTAAAATAAATGGTTCCAGCACTTGCCTGAGGCCACGACCCTCCTCTGGGTTGTGGCATCTGGGACCGCAGCAACAACGTCCCTTCGTCACTTTGGCCTGGATGCATTGAAATCTGGAGTTGGAGGGTCCCATGCCTCATCTCCTAGCTCTGTTGCACTGGCTTTTGGTCACTGTCCTGGAAATCCTCCACCACAGGGAAACCGCTGGCCCCTCCTCTGCGTCTCTCTCTGCTCCTTAGTCTCTCTCCTCCCCCACTCCAATGACCTCAATTGTTGCTTCTTCCTTCTCCTGCTCTGCTGATCATTATCATTTGCAGCCTCCCTCTTGTGTTCCCTTCACCTCCTCATTCTGCTTGCCTACTTTCTGTCCAACGACCAGCCCACACAACCCATTTACCAGAGTTTTCCTCAGTGGCCATCTTGGAAAATCTGACGTTCTTTTCTTGCTGCCCTTTACACATAGTAAATATGTTTTTGTTGTTCTCCACAGTGTAAACAAATGATCGCTATGGGCAAAAACATTACCCATGAAATTTGGGCACAGTTCACTCCTTTTATTATTCTGGAAGACCACTAGCTCCTGCCTCTTGCAATGACACCTATGCCAGTGTTTCCAGGGTGAAAAACACAATGCAAAGAGATTATGAAGATCCATAAGTGTAGGGATTAGACTTTCAGACATTTTGTATAAAATCTTCCGGCACATTCATAACCTTTATCGAAAATAAAATGAGTATGGTGAAAAATCTATGATTCTAGAAGATTATCATGAGATTAGTTTAAATCTGAGGTATTAAATCCATTGTACGTACATAGCAATGTTTAAGTAAGGTAAGAAACCCTCAATATGTATATTGCATTTTTCCCACTACATTAGAAGAAATTTAAAATCTCTAGAGGAATTACAGAACCTGGATGAGAGTCAGCCTAAATATTTCCCACACCAGAATACATCTATGCTGGAGGCAACACCACAGGCAGAAGTCCCTCAGATTTAGAACCTCCTCCAAAAATAATTAGATTCCATATTCATAGTTTTTGGTACCTGTCATATTTGAATAGCCCTTCTTTCAAATTGAAACACAGTCATGCCAGTCTGTTTTTTACTTGCTTCCCCTTAAATTGATTCCACAGAGCACATGAAGCATCCAATTTTACGTGCACAGGGGCAGATCTTTAAAGTATGAAGGGAACTTTTACTCCTACTGACTCGCTATTCATACTGGCCATGAAGTGCCAAAGGAACCTTTGATCTTGGATTTTTAAATAATTGATTCATCCTAATGAGTGGTGAGATCTTTGCTATCTGCTCAAATTTTATTAGATAAAGTTTCAGAATAATAACTTTTTTCCCAACTTGGTAATAAACAGCCAAAGTTCACTGTCTTCAAATGACACCTCAGGGATGATATTAGTTAACACATTATATACAATGTACCTTCTTAATTTCTAGCAAAAGATAGCTTTAGCCTTCTGGGGGGCCTCTTGTCATTAATTGTTCAGAAATGTGTTACCGAGACAGAGTGAGCTTTGGATTAGTCTTTTTCAGCCATTGACTTTCAATTGTTTTTCCTGGTTTACCATTGCATTGATGGACTGCCCATCAAGGCACTGTTAGGTTTTCACAGTGTTTCATTAAATATACCTAGGTAGATCCTTCTTGGCTCTCATGCAAGTGCAGGTAGAAATCAACTTAACTTTTGTAAAAGGAACAGAACACATTTCTCTCAAACTTTCCTGAATACAGTGCCTCTTGAGCACATGATAAACCTGTCAGAGACAGTCAGACCTTTTTAATTTTCCTAACTTTTCATCCCAAGTGTGTGCACACAGGAAAAATCCACACTGATATTTTAAGGCTTTATTTAACCCCTTCGCTGCTAGGCCTTTTCTCCTCCTGTGCTAACCCTTTTTTTGGCTATTTTGGGTAGTTCGCACTTAGGCCCCTGTAACTTTTTGACCACATTAGGTATCCACGCCAAACTTGCGTCATTTTCTTCCGACATCATGGGGATTCTAAAGGTACCCAGGGTTTGTGGGTTCCCCTAGAGGGGACCCAGAAATTAGCCAAAATACAGCTACATTTTGGTTTTTGGGGGACAAATGGGAAAAAGTGCTGCAAATGAAAGCGTCTGTTTTTTTCGCTGCAAATGTTATCAATAAAGGGTTTGTGGGGCTGAAATCACCATTTAACAGCTTTTAGGGACTGACAGACCTAAAACCAACATTTGTAGCACAGTTTGGACATTTTACTGGGATATTGCCTTTTTTGCTATTTTTTGTGCTTTCAACCTTCTTCCAGTTAATGGTAGAAATGGGTATGAAAGCAATAATGAATCTTGGAAAGCTATACATTTTAAAACAGTAGATAAAATTCTGAATTTAGCAAGGGGTCATTTGTGTAGATGCTTCAAGGTTTCTTTATATAAACTAACAGTTAAATATAGGAAAAATTGAAAATTAGTTGAAAAAAACAGCCATTTGCACCAACGTTTTCACCTGTAACTTCTTCTAATTGTGACAGCTGTTTAAAAGCAATATACCGTTACATTCGATAGACCATTATGGTTGTGGATATATATAGGACTTGTAGTTTCCTCACTTGTGTGGGTTGGGCAAGGGCCTGTGACTGCATTGGACACCCACGCAAGTGAGGTATCATTTTACTCGGGACACTAAGGAGAATGCTGTGGGGTAGGACATTTCTGCCGGCACGGTGAATCCACCCAAAAATATGTGGAAATTTTGTTTTTTTCAGATACATTTGAGGTTTGCAGGGCATTCTGGGTAGGGAAACGTTGGGGGATCCATGCAAGTCATACCTCACTGGACTCCCCAGGGTGTCTAGTTTTCAGAATTGTGTTGGTTTGGTAGGTTTCCCTAGATGGTGGCGAGCCCGGGGCCAAAACCCCTGGTGTCCCCCCCAAAACCAGGTAGTTTTGTTCTAGGTAATTTTGAAGTCTCCACAGTACGATTTGGGCCATTTCCTGTTGCAGCCACTATGCCTACCCACACAAGTGAGGTACAATTTTTATTGGGAGACCTGGAGAAACGCTGGGTGGTAGGAAATTTGTGGATCCACGCAGATTCCAGAACTTTCCCACACAAACATTTGAGAAAAAAGTGATTTTTTTCAGCTAAATTTGAGGTTTACTGTGTTTAGGAAAATGTTGAGAGACCCACTCAAGCCATACCTCGCTGGACTCCCCGGGTGACTAGTTTTCAGAAATGTGTGGGTTTGGTAGGGTTCCCTAGATGGCCGACGAGCCCGGGGCCAAAAACTCATGGGACCCCCCTTGCAAAACCAGGTTGTATTGTGATAGGTAATTTTGATGTCACCTCAATAGGTTTTGGGCCCTTGCCTGTCGCGGGTACTTGACCCACCCACGCAAGTGAGGTACCATTTTTATTGGGAGACCTGTGGGAATGCTGGGTGGGAGAAAATATGTGGATCTACGCAGATTCCAGAACTTTCCCACACAGAAATGTGGGGAAAAAGTGATTTTTCCAGCTAAATTTGAGGTTTGCAGGGGATTCTGGGTAGGAAAATGTTGGGGGACCCATGCAAGTCATATGTCGCTGGAATCCCCTGGGGGTCTCGTTTTCAGAAATGTGTGGGTTTGGTAGGTTTCCCTGGATGGCTGCCGAGCCCAGGGCCAAAAACTCATGGGACCGACTTGCAAAAGCAGGTTGTTTTGTGATGGGTAATTTTGATGTCGCCTCAATAGGTTTTGGGCCCTTGCCTGTCGTGGGAACTTGACCCACCCATGCGAGTGAGGTACCATTTTTATTGCGAGACCTGGGGGGAATGCTGGGTGGTAGGAAAATATGTTTTTTTCTGACAACAGAATATTATGACACAGTAATGCAAGGAAAATGTGTGACTATAGTCACATTTTGAGGTTTGCATGGCATTGTGAGTAAAAAAAACTTGTTGGGATCCATGAGAGGCACACCACCCAGCACTCCAAATTTTTCCTAGAGACAGACTACACCTTAGCACAGAAAGACAAATGAGACAAATATGACTGCCTATCCACCTGTTCCTCAAGTACACACACATACTGGTTGGATTTGGCACGAGGGTGAGGGAAAGGTTCAAAATGTATATTTTATTAACAAGAGATTTCACAAAAAGGAAATGCACTGTTAATAATTAAAAGGTTAAAAACCTGAACCAATGACTCACAGCTCGTGATCTGTAAAGCCACGACAAGGCACCAACCTCTTTACAGGCCATTCACACTCCTTTCATACTTGACACACACTTTCACACCACCAGCTGCGGCCCCAGCACATTACAACACTCACACCCACAGACAATGTGGAGACAATTTACACATTGGCAGAGAGAGACAGAAAAGACAAATATTCCTTCAAAATGAACAATTCCTTAAGTACTCACACATACTGGTTGGATTTGGCACGAGGGTGAGTGAAGGTCCAGAGCGTAAAATTCTATTAACAAGAGATTTTACAAAAAGGAAATGTACTGTTAATATTTAAAAGGTTCAAAACTTGAACCAAAGACTCACAGCTTGTGAGCTGTAAAGCCATGGCAAGGCATCAACCTCTTTACAGACCATTCACACACCTTTCATACGTGACACACAAGACCATTCACACCACCGGCTGCGGGCCCAGCACATTACAACATTCACATCAACAGACAGCGCCATTCGAGGGCCCATCACTTTCATACGCCCACATGACTGACACAGCAATCACACCGGCTGGTGGTTGACATAGTGTTTGCAGTGGCGTTTGACTAGCAGAGTGTGTAATGACCAGCAGCAAGTCACTACTCACACACTGCCAGCCAGATGCCAGCCCACGCACACCGCCAGCCAAGCACCATCCCACCCACACTGCCAGCCAAGCAACAGCCCACGCACACCGCCAGCCAAGCGCCAGTCCACGCACACCGCCAGCCAAGCGCCAGTCCATGCACACTGCCAGCCAAGCGCCAGTCCATGCACACTGCCAGCCAAGCGCCGGTCCACGCACACCGCCCGCCAGGCGCCGGTCCATGCACACCACCAGCCAAGCACCAGTCCACGCATACTGTCAAATTTGTTTTTAACAAGAAAGAAATTACAAACCAATTGGAACTAGATACACAACTACAAACACAGCAGTGGTAACTAAAGAGATTATTCTAAAGCCGAACGTGAAACTGAACAACAAATAAAAAACCATACAGACCAGGCAGTACACTATTAGACTCACGGTTGATCCCAAAATTTCTTTTGAGTTTGATACAATCTGAAATATGCGGGCACACACAGCCCAGGATTAGAAGGACAATCAGCACAGTGCATACTACTCTCCTTCCGCATACCTCTTCGCAAACAGACTCTACATCTCTTACAGGGATTGTTTTCTTTGGGCGTGGGAGGAATTAAATCGTGAAAGTGGCGATCTTTCAATCTAGCCACATCCTCCACCACTCCAACTCTAGGAACCCTTGCCTGTTCCACTAAAACAAGGCTGCCAATCACAGACTCTTGAAACTGAACAAAAGTCATCTTTGACGCTGAAAAACACTCCTTGAACACAACAAAAATGTTAAAAGTTGCTAAATTGAAAAGATGGATGGCCAACTTCTTATACCAAATGTAAGCCTTACAAATAGCAGTATAAGGTCCCACCTCTGGTCTACTCTATCAACACCACCCATGTGCTTATTGTAGTCTACAATGCACACAGGTTTGCACACTTTTGCAACCTGACCCCAAACAGCCACAGGTGAAGTACTCTCATCATGGATGGTAGTCAGCATGTACACACCCCTCCTGTCTACAAATTTCACAGCTAGCAGTTCATCACTATTCAAGGCACTGCACAATACCCTCAAGCTTTTTGCAAACAAGCTCTTATGGATAACCTTTATGGTTAGAGCGGATTGTGCCAAAGCAAAAGCGTCCACTTTGAACAATTCCTTAAACAATTGCACAGCAGTGTAGAAGTTATCTAGGTACAAATGGTGACCTTTGTTAAAAAGTCTTCTAGCAAGTTCCCACACAATTTTCTCTGAAACTCCTAAAGTGGACGGACAACCAGGGAGGACAATAGTGGAATCCCTACCAGTGTACACCCGGAAATTATAGACATATCCTGTCCTACTATCAGACAGCATATACATCTTAATTCCATAACGGGTCCTCTTGCTAGGAATGTACTGTCTAAAAACCAAACGACCCTTGAACAGGACCAAAGACTCATCAATAGTTATTTCTTTCCCTGGAGTATAGATCTCTGAAAATCAATCTACAAAGTGATCAAGAACAGGTCGAATTTTAAAAAGACGGTTACAGTCAGGGTGATCTTGTGGCAACGCCGAAGCATTATCAACAAAATGCAGCATCCGAAGCACAAGTAAATACCGATCACGTCTCATAATTGCAGGAAATATGGCCGTTGCCCTCAATGGACTAGTAAACCAATATGCAGCAATGGATGGCTTCCTTATCAAACCCATCAAAAAAGTCTTCATCTCATCCAGATTTGTGGGAGTCCACCGGGTAGCTCTAGAGTGGGGCCTAAGTCTGTCACTGTTGTCCCTCAAATACTGTTCAACATACAAATTAGTCTGCTCAACAATCTCAGCCAAAAATAAATCATCCATAAACAACTGAAAAAATTGTATAGGCAAAATATTTTCACAATTCACTCTACACCCTGCATCACCACTAAAGGCAGGCAACATCGGCTGCACCATGTTTGGATGAACCCAGAGTCCAGCACTTCCAATGGGAAGCCTTGTTGCCCCAGGCTGCAATCCAGATGCCTCTTGCACCATCGGCACATCAGTGTCTTCCTCTAAAACAGGCACTTCATCCGCAATGAGAGCAGCTTCATCCACACTGAGAGTAGCTTCATCATCAGATGATTCCTCGTGGACAGAAAAATCACTGGCTAAATCTTGCACTTCCTCCTCTCCCTCAGATGCACTATCAGTCTCATAATCATGGTCAGAGGAAGATTCAAAAAGCATACCAACCACCTACTGAGCAGTAATTCTGCAGCTAGCCATAATCCTTACTAACAAAGTTAACTTGTCAAACAAGTCAACAACAACAAACACTTTGCAGAATAACTAATAAACAAAATGTGGCTTTATAACAAAGACCTATATACTCCAAAACTATACCACTCACTTGTCAGAAGCAGATACACTGACCACCTACTCTGCACAGACACAGCAAGGACCAACAATATCCCACTAAAAAAGAAAAGAAAATTACACATAAGACAATGCAAAAGACATCGCAAAGAATTTCACGCTCCAAAAACAAACTAAATATGCTGCGGTTTTGACACCACTTACTAAAAATGTACTCGTGCATGACAATAATACTCATTTGGAGTAAACACAACACAAAATGTTTTTCTTACCAAATAAATGCAACTACACAAAACTACAGAAACCGCAAACAAGAACAAAAAGCAGTAGAATAAAAGGAGAAATAAAACATTACAATAACATATGAAAATAATGAACCAGTCCACGCACAATCTACCAGGCAGAAATGGCTAAACAATATGTCCCCAAAGGGGACCGACCCTTGCCCTTGTCAAATGCACAACATGGCATTTTCGCATCGCGGCGGGTGCTGCTGTCAGAAGCAACCGCCGCAATGTTACAAGGCAGGATCTGACCGCCACGGTGGGGGTCACATCCTGATCCGGTGTGCGGGACCGTCGCATGTAAGGAGGACGGTCCTGGTTTACAACAGGATGGGGAACGGGCTCCAGTCCGTCCGCCATCCTAATGAACCCTTTTGTCCATATTCCAGTCTGGTCATAGGTTGAATAAATAACGCCAGAATTCTCTTACATACTCCTGTTAAAGTCTAACGCTTTTATTCTGTTAACCATTTGAATGAATACATAAACAAATGCATAAATATATGAAGTCGAAGCATAGTATCAAAATGTTGAATAAATGTAACACACATATCTATACAATAATTAACATAAATGTATCAACTATTGCAAGCAAAGAATGATGCATGTAAATTGAGTCCTCAATAAGCAAACGAGCAAGTGGAAGTCATAGAGATGCTTCTAACAGACAAACAAGGCACAATATATAGCAGCATGGTATTTTGTGGATGGCTTAATTCTCCCATTTGTGTTCCCATCAGGATTCAAGCAGTCCTTTTGTTAAGCTGCAGATGCAACCTGATTTAGCTTGACATGATCAGTGCGTGTTCTCTGATATATCTACTTTGCTGACACAAGGACATTTTAATTACTGGTTTATGGTTTTTTGCTTGTGAAATGAGTGCTTTTTGAATGCCTTAATCTGTCAGCAAAATAAAGTGGTATAAACTCTTGGGAATTCACTTGTTTTCTTTTGCTGTCTTATTATATTGATAGATTTATAGCTTTGTTCATGAAGAAAATATGTGGCGCACATAGGCTTTCTAGAAGATGCAGCAACAATACCGACCTTTTAACAAAAATATCTATTATGCAATGTTTTACTTTTGATGCCTTTTGAGTTCACCACTCACTCACCTTCTTAGTTCTTTTCCTAACCCTCTTCTTTGACCGTACACCCTAAAACTGCTAATGTAGTCTGTTCATCAAAGAGTCCTCCTTCCTGCTTCTATATTGTAGTAGCCGATGAGGTGGCTATATTATAATATTAACTTTCTAGACCAGATGGGAATAATGCACATAAAGTCATGCAACTGTTACGAAATACTTCCCCTGTAAAAAAGCTATACCAATTGACTGTAATTATAATGGGCTGTGCAGAAAAACAGAACCATTATTGGAATGACCTTTTTCTAAAAAGAATAGTTGGTGCAACACCTTCCTTATCTTTAAAAGACAGAGGGGCAGATTTATGTTTCCTGGCGCATCCCTGCAAATCAGCAGGGATGCGCCGGGAAAGATGCGTCACGCAAGATTACCCTTGCGCCACCACAGATGCGCCGCATTTAGAATGCAGCCCATCGTGGCGTAAGGATAAACAGATGCGTGACGCATCTGATGGCGTAAGGGCGGCAAGCACGATGCAACTCCAGCAATGTTTAGGGGCTGCCCATACCTAACATGCTGCGTCATGCCTTACGCCTGCTTCAAGCAGGCGCAAGGTTTTGACGCAGCAGCGTTGGAAAAGTGACTGAGTGAAATCTTATAGATTTCACTGCGTCACTTTTCCGAGGCTTTTTCCGATGGAGCGCCCACCCTGCATACATTAAACCTGACGCAGGTTTAATGTGGCGCAGGGCTTTACACCGTGACGCATCTCCATAGATGCGTCACAATGTAAATGGGGCGCAACGTGGCGCAGGGTTTACGCCGCCGCTGCGTCACAAAAGTGACTCAACGGCGGCGTAAAAGTGGCGCAAGTCTAACATAAATCTGCCCCCGAGTTTCACAATTGGCGAAAATCCATATGTGAATGTACAACTTATATAATGATTTTTTTTCTTAATTACATGACAATAAATTGAGTTATTTAAGATACGGCATATCTGTACACTATATTGAAAATGTGCTAGAATTTATTTAACCATGAAAAGTTGTTTGTTTTGGTTACATAGAATGTTGCTTGTGAGTGACAGGCCAGCCCGTGGGTCATAGCATTTGAAAGCAATGTGGTGTAACTGGTGTGAGAGCAGGTGTTAAGGTAGGTTATATCTGGTCCCAATGCCTATATTTTGTATTTATGTGCAAGAAACGCTCTTGAATCATGGAGCTTGTGCAAATACAATACTTTTCAGCCACCTAAGCACCAAGGGTGGGCCAAGCAACACCTTTTTCTGTGTCCTGGCAAAAGCCTGAAACTTAAGATGGCGAGTTATAGGCAGAAACATTTTGCACACTAGAAGGATAGTTTACCCTCACATGTATATGAATTCCCTGTTCTAGATGCACCTCTGCAGTTTTGTTTTTCACGTCACCTCTCAGTGTCTGGATGAGCTCATGGTGTGGATGGTTGTTCATTGCGGGGCTCGCTTGAGAGCCACGTAGTTGGGGCTGAATGCAGTGCAAGTTTCCTTAAGAGCTTATTAACTTCATTGCGAACTTTTTTCAAGTTTTTATTAGAAAGCCCCCCTAAATTATGTACAGTTTGGACACTTAGATATCTCATCTACTCTTTATAATTCAGAATTACCACATCGTTCTTCCAGGACATAACCTCTGTTTTATCTTGATTAATGGAACAGCCTGAAATGTTCCCAACATTTTTAGCAAGCTCCTATAGTTTTGCAATTGAGTAGTTCAGGTTGCTGGTATATAGCAAGATGCCGTCAGCATAAAGGGCCAGCTTAACCTCCAATTCAAAGGCCTCAAATGGGATGATGGGGTTATCAGCTCTAATCTGTTGGGCAAACGGTTCTATATGAAGGTTGACTAACAATGGAGAAATAGGAAAATCTTCACTAATTCCTCTTGAGGATGTGAAAGTTTCTGTTAGTACTCCATCCACTAACACTCTTGCAGAAGGTGCTTAATACTGGGCCAGTAAAGTTTAAATGATGTTATTATTAAATCCGGACTTTCTGAGGACTTTCCAGAAATAGGCCCAATTCACCCTTTCAAAAGCCACTATTGTCAAAGGGATTTCAAATTCTTCTGCGATATATATTGCCCCAATTATCAAACATGTTAGCTCATTTAATTGTCGCCCCGGGATGAAGGCCCTTTGATTAGGCTGAACACTAGTTGTGATTACCCCGCCACTCTTTCATCTGTAATGTCCATGAAGATCTTATAATGGCAGTTTAAGAGTGATATTGGTCTATAGACTTCTGCTCTTTTTGGATCCTTGTTTGGATTCCGAGTCATCACAATGGCAGCTTCATACCAAAAAGGCGGAACCTCCATACATTTAAGGTAGATTTAATTAAACTGAGATTTTAGTTCTGGCATCAGTGGTTGTAACAGCTTCTTATATAGTTATAAATGAAAATGAATCTGTGAGGTCAGAGGAATAATGTGGCGGGCCGACACCAGTAGCGGGAGATGAGGGAGAGGGGATGATTGCACTGTGAGCCTGCCTGCTCTTTTGCAGATCGGTGAAGTTCTGCTACTGTATTTAAGTTCTCCCTTTATTATTGTAATGTTCAGGCACAACCACTGCAAATGTGGCTGTGTTATTTTGTGGGAGTGAGACGTAATGCCAGAAGCAAATTCCCTATGCCACCAGGACCCCGTAGTCTCCTGATGGATAGAACAACCTCCAGGTGAGAAGACATGTTGTCCTTGTGCAACCTCAATGTGACTGCCTTAGTCCGCTGGGTTGCTGATGCCTTTGCAGTTCAGTGTTTATGGTGTACCTAAGGAATACATAGTATGTGACTTTTAGTACTCATCATAGAAAGGTATATAAACATAGGTTTGTGCATTAAGTATATGTTATTACCTAATACCTCCCACTTTCCCCCCAGTGTGTATAAGTGGGACTTGGTGTGCGCAAGTGCTCCTAGGGAAGTGAACATGAAGCTGTAAGTATATTTTGTTATTAACAAAACACATCCCAAAACTAATAGACCTACTGATTATTACCTCATTAGCAATGGTATGGTTCGACATAAACCCAAAATTCCACCACAAGTAGCAAAATAAATCAAGAGTCTGTATGTATATATTATCTATCAGGGGAGTTATGATTTCCAAGGTTCACCCATACAACATAAAATGTGAAGGACAGGGAGGCAGCAGAGGTTCCAATCAAATGTTGGCAGAGTCCCCCAAAAAATGCAGGTCAGTGTTAGGGTAAATAATTAATAAGGGTGCAAGAACTGTTAAGCTTCCACATCCAAAGAGGTTTGCTGCGACTGGCACGAGCTTCCGGATGGGTGTGCAGCAACACTAGATAGCATCCCGTGCCTTGGCCCGCATGTCCGGGTTCTTCGCTGCACAACTCCACTGGAGATGGGTAGCTGCGGCCGTTACAATAATAAAAGTTGAGAAATAAAATATCTCTTCATTCGAAGTTACCGACAAGAACAGGCTAGCACCCCATTTGAGAGGGAGGCTTTAAATAGCCTCCCAGGTCCATCCATATCCACTGCAAACAGGTTTGACGCACTTTCAAGAATAGAAAAGGCTGGTAGTGATCCAGCATTAGAAGTAGAGGATATATGAAAAATGTGGACAGCCAGAAGAAGGGGAATATTGCTGTAGCGGGCTGAGGTGGGAAAAAGTGAGATTGGGTCGATGAGAGGGTCAGGGCAGATGCTTCTTTAGAGAGTATACTTCTGGATCTCTGGTCCAAAATTACACAGATATTTGAGACATCTGAAAATAATCAAAAAGAAAAATCAGTGTCATGTCATGCGTTAGAGTCTAAATTGGATGAGCTGGCTGAACGTACATGAATGTTAGAAAAGAGTATGGAGAAAGTCATCCTCAGCCTATAGTAAAATACTGTTGAAACAGGGAAATTGAAACAGCAATATCGGGTATTGAAGGAAGATATTGGGAGACTCGAAATGCACTTGAGATGGAATAACCTAAGACTATTGAATATCCCAGAAGCAGTGGCGGCTCCTCCCTTGGAGCGTGGGGGCATCGCTCACTGCTTTATCGCAGTGCGAGAAGCAGAAGCATAGAATGGTACAACTACCATTTTATGTTTCTACTTCTCACCCTGTGAGAAAGCAGAAGTGCCTGGTTGGGGGCGGGCGGGTGGACAGTCCTGCTCGAGGGCAGGGGTGAGTGGCTTGCTCACTGTTGTGGGTCCTGACTGTTTGGTCAGCCCTCTGTGACGGACCAAAGCAGTCATGCACACTCTCCCTTTTTCTCAATGTAGGCTGCATGTAGCCTACATTGAGAAAATGGCCTCCCTGCAGGCACCCGGCTGGGTGCCATCTGCACCAATCACAACGCTGCCATTGCAGCTTTGTGGTTGGCTTAGGGGAGGGAGCTGCTGGCTGCCTCCTGTTTCTGCAGGAAAGCAGCAGGAAAACGCAGGAGTCGGGACCCGGCTGTGCGTTGTTGGAGGCCACCTTCACAGAGCAAAGGCGTTGTGGGACCTAGGAGAAGGTACATTTTATTTTAATTAAACCCCTCCTGCCTCCTCCACCCGTGACACCCACTCCGTCAGGCCTGACGCGACTGGGAAGAGGGTGTGTGGACCACTGGGCAGAGAATGCCTTTGGTGCGTGAGTGCTGTCCCCGCTTTCTTTCTTTCTCCACCCATCCCCAGTGCCCCTGCTGGCGCTCGCTGTTTCCTGCACTTTTTTAGATGGTGCCAGCCTGTCTCCCACTCCCGGTGCCAGGGGCAGAGGGCTCGCGGCTGCTTTGGGTACTGCTTGCACCAACCGAGATCTCCACTTGACACACACAGCTTGAGGCGGGGGTCCTGTGCACTCTGACACCCACATACTTTTTTTCATGAAAGCTAAACATTCCTTCAAACAAACTCCAAGCCCAATCAGTGCTCTGGGATAACAAGACTGAGATCCTGCCTCACCCCGGTGCTCTCTGCGTAGGACGTGGCTGCTGGGCTTTGCTCAGGGTGTCAGTCCCGAGCGCACTTGGTGTGTGTGAGCGTGTGTGTGTGTGTGGGCTGCTGGGGTTTTTGTAACAGGGAGTGGGGTGAGTGGAGTGCCGGGTAATCTTACTTGTTCCCGTTTCTAGGCCTGGACTTCGGTAAAAGACGAGGCTTGGAAGGGCAAGAAGCGGGACATGTTAGCACAGCTGAATAAGGTGTTGAGACCTGCCAAGAAGGGACGCGGTGTGCGAAGGGAAGGAAAGAAGAGGTGGAGGGAGAGGAGACGATAATGAAAGTAGGAAAGAAACTGGGACGAGAGAGAAGAGAAAAGAAGAAGCACAAAGGAAACCAGAGGAAGGTAAAGGGCAGAAAGTGAGACAAAAGAGAGAAAGGCGTGGAACAGAAACATACAGACACCTAGGAAGAGAAGGGGGCCGTAAGAGGCAGACGGTGACAGCAAAGGAGGAAAAGAATGAGTGTGTGCATATTTATATAGAGAGAAAGATAAATACTGAAAAAGAAGGCGGGAGAGAGGCAGTAGCTTTATAAAGCGCGAGAACAGAACGAAAAACAAGCGGTGCAGCCTCTGTGCAGATATGCAGTTAGTAAGATGCGTAACTAGTCAAATGTTTTTGACCAAAATGTCATAGCTGCTAGTTGGCCCACTGTACCTGCTGCACCATTACATTTCATTGGCACCACACACATAGCCCAGTCCTCTTATACTGCACCACCTAGTGCTTAGAAGATCCCCTTTCATGGTCTTGTTTCACTCAGCAAAGCTTTCGGCTGTCTGAAGTAGCAGGGAGGAAGGGAGAATTATTGGGTGGTTTGGTCCCAGAATCACCGATTGACCTGCTAATTACCCATTTCTAAGTGGAACCTCGGTTCGACTCCGAAGACGTGCCACCTCCACACCCCTGAAGTTAGCTCTCACGGTGCCGGGTGCAAGCTGAGGGCACTAGTAATGAGGCCCAATACTCAGAATGGGGGATGCCACCAGTTTGGAACACTGAGTACTCCAGTCCTTCACTGGCTCCATGCCAAGATCTTGAGAATTTGCACACTGCCCGCAAAAATACTGCAATTTCCTAAGTATGCAAAACACACAACAATTCTCACACAACTGTCAACAATGCACACATCCCTGCATTCAGGTTTTCACATATACATATATGGTGCAGAATACGAGGCACCTATGCACAAACACACACCCAAACGCATACACTGATGAGCGAGGCAATTACATTTAAAAAGAATAACACGAGGGGAGGCAGAAGCAAGAAACGGCCAAAGGTGTCACACATGATAAGAAGCAGATGGTGGTAGCAACTGGTTGAATGTCCCTCGACGATCTTTTGTCCTGGTCTGCAGTTTTGTTTCCACCTGGTGATCTGCTTTGATTTTGCAGGACGTAACTGACAGATTCACAATTGCTTTCTTAACCTTCCTGCTTTCTCAAATTTGCTTGAAAATGCACGATTTGTCCACTCTTTTTTCAAACTTTTCACAGGGAGAGAACCCCCCGAACTCCCTATAGGTTGTTCGGGCTCGCTCTCTATGCTCGCTCGCCACAGTGCAGTACAATTATTTTACACCTCACCACTTTCAAATGTCACCAGCCGCCACTGCACAGAAGGGATGGATGCCAGTGACCTAAAGAGATTTGTAATCAAGTTACGGAAGGAAGGAGTACTAAAGGATAGATTAGAGGGCAATCTTGCATTGGAAATCTAAAGAGTCCATAGGGACCTCTTTAAACTGAATCCTAATTAAAAACCCCGTAGGAGGATTTTAGTCATTTTTCAGACCAACACTTTAAAAGAGCAAATTTTAGCCCGTGCACTATAACAGAAAACCATAACATATGAAAGCTTTTCCGATTAGATCAGGTCAGACATTAGCAGAATGACAGTTAAGTGGCAGTGGGAACTAGAGAACAGGATGGAAAAACTGCAAGAACTTGGGGGCATATCAACAAGGACCGGCGATAATTATCGCTAAGCGCACTTAGCGCTAGGATAATTATCGCCTGGTAACGGGGAATTTTATCGCTGAGATAGCATGCTATTAGCAATGCTAATCTCAAAAGCGATAAAATTCCAAGCGCTAACTGCCAAATGTGAGATTATCGCTGGAAATCCAGCGATAATCTCACAGAGTTTGTAGATAGCTTGCTGATAGGGCAAGGCATACTTAGACATGATATCCACCTTACATAGGATATCATGGCTAAGTCAGTATTGAAGCAGGCGTAAGGAAAGTAGTGATAACAGAGGTTATCGCTACTTTGCTTGTCGCGCTGCAGGTTAGCGTGCCCATTGATAATTGGAGAAATGTCGGTTAGCGACATTTCTCCCGTTATGTTAGGGCAGGAACGCCCATTTTGCATCTCATTAGAGATGCAAAGATGGGCGCTGGGGGAAAGGGCGATAATGCAAGGATTCACGAGATAGCGTGACCTTGCTGATTAGGCGATAAAATTATCACCGCTTTTCGGCCGAAAACGGCCGCAAAAGCGGCAATAACTTTTTATCGCCGCCTTGATGATATGCCCCTTGGAGTGAAAGTTAAAATGAGATTCCCTGCCATGCTAAGAATACGGTGGAAAAATGAAATGTTTATTCTGAAAGAGGTATCTGAGGAAGATGAGCTAATTAAGAAAATGAAATCGACTGCTTAAAGGTCATAACAAGATGTAAGGGCAGTTGCAAGGTGGTGGGCTTTGATGTTTAAATATAAATATAAGCATGAATTGAGCAGTCATCCCCTTTTGAGGGTCCCAGATGGCAGGAATGAATCCAGGCAGTGAAGACAGGGTTCCTCAGGGGCAGGCACTGTTGGGTGGGGAGCATATATGGAGAAATTGCATTAACAAAGAAAAAAATCTCAGGACTAGCTAGTAGATCAGATCCAGCCAACTGGGTTGGAGGTTCTGGCCCATTGTGGGCGGAATGTAGGGAGTGAGCGCAAGATGCCAGAGATGGCTACTGAGAGAGGGGTTAGGATAACAGTTATTACTTGGAATGTGAACGGATTGAGATCAAGAAAAAACAGAATGTAATTTTAGAACATCTAGGTTATAATAATGTGGAGCCAGATCATTATGTTGGGAGAAACTCAACTGGAGAGACCAGATTGCAGAGCCCTTTTTTTACCAAGTGCTCCTGGGTACAAAATATTGTTTGTTCAGAACAACAGGGTAGCATGAAAGGAGTGGCTATATTAATAAGGACACACTCAGGAGTTAGGCTGATAAATTATGAAACATATGATACTGGAGGGTGGCTTGTTGCTACTCTAGGGATGAGTAATCTAAGTTGGTCATGTGCCATTTACTACGGTCCCAGTTGTGCTGACTTAACATATTAAAGAATTTGTAACATAGTGTATTAGAAACCTAGATCCCCATATTAGTCGGAGGAGATTTTAATATTGTCTTAGATAAAGAGACTGATAGGACATCTTAATCCAACTATTCAAAGTCTCCTAAAATGGGCTGCAAGGTAAAGGACATGATGAGGGGTCTAAATTTAGTTGACATGTGGCGTAGAAAGTTTGGAACACAGAAAGGATTTACCTTTTATAGCAAAAAATATGTGCATCAGTCCCAAATCGGTTACTTTCTCCTAGATTAATCCATGAACGATACGGTAGAGTCAGTCGGCCATCTTCCAGCTTTGCTGTCCAATCACTCCACTGTGGCTTAATGCCTGGATTTTCCCGAAATAATAGGAAGGAAGAGGTGGACCTTGACCTGGGTTTTATTGTCTGAAGAGAATGTCTGCAGGGAGCTGGCTGATAAACTAAAGACTTGGATTTAAATAGAGGATCAGACAGATGCCAGGAGGTCTGGGACACATACAAGGCCTATATCAGAGGAATAATAAGCAAAGTCTCGCATAGGTAGAGGTTAGACTCATGCATACAGAAGGAGGCACTGACAGATAACATTCAAGAGAAAGAAAGAAAAATGCATGCACATTCTGCAATCGACCTTAGTAAACTAGTAATTTTACGATCAGAATTAGAGTATGCAAGGAGTGTACAAGGCGAGGTTAGCAAAGATGATGCGGGACAGGTGGAAAGCTAGTACAATGCAACACTTTGAATATGGGGAGAATGTCTGTAAGCTTGGAAGCCCAAGGCAGAGAGATCCAAAATGTTACAGACACATTCATTGAAGCCGAAGCAGGGAAAGTCCTAACTTCCACGTGGAAGATAGAATATGAGATGATGAAGCACTTAGGACTACTGCACAAGGAAGATACTAACCCAGACATAAATGACATTAAAAATGGCTCCAAGACAAACAATCCCCAATGGTGGGTAGATCACAGAATGAAGTCCTGGGTTTAGACATAAAGAAGAAGAAATCAGCAGACAGACCGTGAGCTCCAAAAATGGTAGACTTAAGGCCAGATGGGCTCCCGGTAGAACTATATATGAAGCTTTGTGGTGTCTATGCATTATTTCTCAGTGCACTTATTTTCCATATAAATGTTGGATTGTTACTTTGTACCTGTCAAGGTATTCTATGTATTACATGTTTAGAATGTTTGGGACAGAGGCTGGAATTGCTTCCCCAACAGTTGGAGCAACCACCTTGAGCCCTCTACACCTGTATACTTGTGTATCCTGTGTACTACAATAAATCTACTCAATGAATGAAGACTCCTGGTCTATTTGAAGTCCTGCACAACTTTGTTGAAGACAACCCACTTCAAGCTTAGATGTCTTTGTTTGTGCACACTATCAGAAAACACACACCGAGGCACCTTTATAGTGTTCACGTATGAGTGTGTCAAGCACAGGATTCTAAATCACATGTTTTAGATTAATTACATAGGCAACGGCACTTATGAAAGATTCACGGTTATCATTCTTGGGTCAAGCATCATCAGGGACCCACATTTTCATTCCACTTAAACCACTGCACAAGTCAGAATGAGGCACATTCACCACATCAACGTGATCTATAAGTGCCAGTTAGCAATAACAAAGCATACATCAAGCGTGCATATCGCAGTTTGCATTTCCTCTAAGCACAAAGTAATTGACAACAGACCCCTATGAAAACCCACATTACTGGGCACTTTGATATTCGGTAAGAGATAACTGGCACGATCTAAAAACCCATATAGAGAAAGCAAAACAATTCACAATATTGTTGCAACTATTGCAGCGTGCACTTTCCCTGCACCCATCGCTTAGATCCATTTATTCGCTGAATTCCACGGACCTATGAAAACTACCCAGTCCTTTGGTAGGTTAGTTTCTCTAGGTAGTAACAACGAAAATGACTGATGGAGCCCTCAAATAATACTTTGCTTGTAGCCTGCTTTTCTAATAACACCGATTTGCATGACAACTTCCACAGCACCTTTCTGAGTCGTCAATATAAAAATCATTTGAGCTCCACAGTTGTTACGTGTTACCCTCGCCCGCTGCAGGCGTTTTGGCAGGCACCAGTGGAGCTGAAATCGCAAGCTGCTTCTGCAGACGTATGACTTTGCCTGCAGCGGCATCTGTTATCGCGGCACTTTTATGTTTTATGTACAGTGAGGGGAATGCTTCAGACAATTTGTCAGGGCCATCAAAAACACGAGTATGAAACTCATATTGATCTCGGTGCCTTGCCCAAAATAGTTCTCTGCCTTCGTAATTCACCTGTTAAGCAATAGCCCGAAGGCTACAGTCCCATCCAATTAACAGAACTGATTCATTCTCTTCTCACATGAAACACACCCACCTTCATTTACATAAGCCGTGAGAACAGCATGCAGCGAAAATTGCATTCTGTAGAGAAGTTGTTCTACACTGGATCAATTGTGGGTAAATATTCAGTACGGTACCTTTTAAATTTAATAAAATAAGATGATTTAGCTAAGAGACGATTTGGAAAGTACATACAGCCATACAAATATACATCTGCTCTCTTCTACTTTTTATTCAGTTGAAAACAAAGATAAGAATTAGAGATAAAGAAACGGAAAGGGAAGTTTTGGGATGGAAAAGTCCTCTGCATGGTATGGTAATGGGAATGGACTCGTACCCAGCTGTACTAATGTTTGGAACCCTAATGCAGATTTTTGTGGTCATAGTCCAACATGGATCATGTGTGTGTGCCATGACATAGGCCTGTCTCACGGCTGTGGTCTTGTTGGACTGGGAAGGGAGGTCTGTTCTGATGTGCTGTGCAGCTCAAGAGTTGTATATATGCACTGGGCATATGTGTGCCTGGAAAGGGTACAAGGCAGGGATAATGCAGTAATGAACAGTGCATGCATATGAGTGCATGTGCTGGATATATGTGCACAGAGGCGGCTGCCATAAACAAAGGGTGGTGGCAGGTAGGGTCTCATGGGAGGCATAGCGCAGGGGGGAAATACAATATTTTTTCAAAAGTACCATTTGCCTTCAGCCGTCTTCAGCGTCGCATCACGTTGCCGCCTCTCCTCTTCCTGGGTCCCAGCAGACCCTGGGACCCAGACGCCCATCCAATCCCCGTGCTGCAGGGCAGCACAGGAATTGGTCTGAGCAGGCTGGAAACATGCCCTGCTCTGTCCCGGGAGTCTGTGGGGTTTTTCCAGCCCGGCTGCTCAATGCAGCTGGGCTGGAGTAAACCTAAATGTGCATGTGTGGTTTGGTCGGCCTGAGACGGCTGGCCAAAACACATATGCACACTTAGGGAGTGGAGTGGTTGTAGCACTCCTCCTCACCCCTCCCATGCCTCGGCCCTGCCACCCTCCAACTTTTCTGGCTAAGAGCCGGCAAATGTAAACTAAAATGATGCAAGAGCATTGTTTTATTTTACATTTGCTGGCTCTGAACCAGGCAGTGAGGTGACACACCTCCGCCATTGTGGAGGAGCCGCCACTGTATGTGCACCATTGAGTGCTACAGTACATGGAGGATGTAGTGCTGTGCAATGCATGCATGGTAAATGCATGTGTTTGATGTATGTGTCGTTGTGAGAGGTACATTGCATAAAGGATGCAGTGCTGCACAGTGTGTGCATGTTAAATGTATGTGCTGGATGTATGTGTGCGTATGAGGGGAACAGAACATAAAGGATACAGTGCTGTGCAGTGTATGTAGGTTGTTTGCATGCTCTGCATGTGTGTGCCTGTGAATGGTACAATACATGGAGGGGCATGGGTTCCATTTTTGGAGACCTAGACCTGCATGGTGGAACATGGATAGAAGGCAGAGAAATCTCCCAGACAGATTTGGGTATTACTGCATTGCTGCAAGCTAGGTGGAACACACATTGGGGAGAGGAGAGCCTGTCTTCCCTTGTACACTTCAAAGGGTGCTCTTTGATTCAGTGAGAGGTCACAAGAAAGGGGCCTGGTTATCTCAGGAAGGAGATGGGGCTGATAAGAGAATCACAAAGAGTAGGGCTGGCCCCTGAGATTACCTTTTGATACACATATCACTGTTGCTGACTCCCAGATGTGAACTCTAGGCACTCCCATGGCCTGTGTTATGACACTGTCAATGTTTGAGTCTCTCTTGCTGTGACAGATTCCCCTTCAGAGGAAGAGAGAGCAGAGGAGTGGACACGTCAAAATAAGAGAAGTAGATGCCCAACATACAACTTTAAGGACTCGGACACTAAATCACATTTTTTGTCTGGAAATGACTAAATAAAGGGGAGCTTGCAACCCCTAAAATTGTCATCTGCCAAGAGCCAGATGGACTGTGTGAGAAGGGGAAGTTCTGCAAGACTTCTGCCTATGTCCAGGACTGGGAGCCAAGGCCTGCTAGTCTCCCTACTGGTTGAGAGGACATCACCCAGGGATTCCAAGACCACTTGCCCTGGAGCTGGAGCACCAATGCCTGCCTACTCACCAAGACCAGCGTGTCCCCTGTGAGGAGGAGTAGATCATTGAAGTGGGCCAGGTTTACTGGGTATCCCTGTCAAGTGGACTCCCTTTGAGAGGTGTGAGGAGATGGCTGCTGACCCGGTCGGGTCATTGCCCTTGAGCAGAACAATGTCATCAACCCTCCAATGCCAGAGGAGAGCCACAGTGAATTGAACAATGTGTTGCACTGCGCCAATCGGGCCAGAGCCGGGCATAGTTCCAAACTTTTGACCCAGTATGCCAGGAGCGGCCGCCATGAAAAGTCAGCACTGCGGAAGGGCTGTAGCCTTGTGAGCCGCAATCAGGGATGTCAGCAGGGGCCGCCGCCAAGCACTTAACTGTGACAATTGGAAAGAGTCCATGTACTGTGAGGAAACAGTGGCCTCGAATGCCAGAGCAGGTTGCCGGGGAGCATTAAGAACTGCAACCTGATCTGCCACCAACTGGGGAAGTGAGAATGTAACAGGAGCACTGAGGTGAAGGACCCACATCAGGATCTTCGCAACAACCCTACTGAGAGACAAATCGGATACGTACCTTGTAGGAGGAACTGGGAAGAACCTCTGATTGCTTCAGGAGAGTATCTACATGTAAGGAACACTGTACCCACTGAGTGAAGCCCGCTGGGTCCATATGTGATGAAGTCCCCATAACAATTTTTCCTGACCTGTTGACCCCAGGGGAACTTGCGACAAATTAGCGCTGCAACGCTGGAACACTGCTGACTTTAAATTGGGTTCAAAGTGGACTCCTAAGACCTGTACTACTAGTGCAGCATACTGGATGTTACCAATAGTAAATTGGATATAACCCCTATCAGTAGAGAGAGAAGGGAGTGGGACAGGATATTGCCCAAGAAACACTAGAGCCCCGACCTCAGTGGAGACTGTGTGATTGTTTGTGAATGTTGTATTTTTTCATTTTGTTAGTTACCAGTAGAAATTAAATACTTCTCTTTTTTTTTTAACTATCCTGCATCCACCTCCTCCCCTGAGGGAGCCTTGAACTGCTCAACCACGTTTTCACTGAGAGTCAAGTACAGAAGGGGTACTTGGCCCAGTTGCTCAGGATTAGGGGTGGGCAGAATTTGCGAAAGCGACTTTCGCAAATTATCGCGAAAATGTTAAAAATCTCCGCAAACACGTGGAAATATCGCGAAGATGCGGAAGTTTTTTCCCCGCCTGTTCCTGGTATTTTCTGCGTGGTCGCTGCTCGCCAGCTTAACCATGCGGTTGCTCGTGGGCGCGGCCATCTTGTTTTCACTCTTCTCGCGGTGCATGATCGCGAAAAGAAAGACGTGATCGCGCGACGCATGATGTTACTGCGGGCGCGAACTGTCGCGAGACAGCGCAAATGGCTACCAACAATCCAACATCTCGTGGAGAACGCGACCGGATCGGGAAAACTTGTCGGCGAACGCGGGGATTCAGGTAAGGCAATCGCGCGAGCGCGAAAATCTATTATTTTACAGCGCGAGCAAGAAACAAATCATCGCTAAGCTGTGGAATGCGGAAATTTTGACATTTTCGCTCTCTCCGCGGAACGCGAAAATGTCAAATTATCGCAATTTCCGCGAGCGGAACGGAAATTTAGCCCAGGCCTACTCAGGATCCATAGTAGGATGGGTCCTGGAACATCAGGAGTAAAAGTCCTCAAACCTGCACAGTCGGGCCCAGTAGCCCCTGCACACCCTATGGACATCTGAAATGGGTTCTGACAACTGGCAGCAAGTGGTAGGGTGGCATTGGCCATTTCCAATGGGTACTAGTATTGCAATAAGTCCCAGTGTGTTCTGTACACAAAGGCGACACACATAGACCGTGGAAATTACAGGGTTGGTAACTGACCTCCTTAGTACCACCCTCTCTTCAGTTGTAACCTCTCATCAGGACAACCCCTGTTATATGTGTTGTTACTTGATAGCTTTCAATTACAGCCTCCGAGCATTCTTTTGTTAATGGTCTTTCTCCTGACTGCTTTTGCATGCAGGACACGTTCTTCTACAATGTTTAACTAACGCGGCCAGCACTATTAATGGCGGCTGCACTTTCCTTTTGTTCCTTGAAATCGCCATCACCCTCGCTTTAGCTTGAAACATATTTAACTTAAGCATGGGTGCCACGATTATTTCAAAAGCAAAGAAATGGAAAAACAAATGTGGTTTTTGTTTCTAAGTTTTTTACTTTTGAAACAATCCCGACACCCATGCTTAAGCTTAAGATGTTCAAAGCGTAAGCGCTGGTTTCACCATTGTAACATAAGTAAACAAATAGAGAAAAAAAAGCGTGTGGACACATTTTATTTCTATTTGCTTATTTTTGTTACAATCGTGGCACTCACACTTTAGCTGTAAACATTGTAAGCTAACGTGCAGGTGCAATCACAGTACCCATGCTTTAGCTTACAATGTTTACAGCTAAAGCGCGAGTGACACAGATGACTCACATTTGCGAGAGTTTGAGGTATTGGCATTGTAAATGACAATGCCTTCTATTTTTGTGTACGCACCACTTGCAGGTTTTCAAAACACATAACTAAAAGGCATTGTCATTTACAATGCCAATACCTCAAAGACTCGCTAATGCAAGACCTAGTGCATTGCAAAGGCTTGTTTAAAGTTCCACTGCTGTGTGCTTAAGTCACCCTTGGCCTAAATCAGTTTGTTGAGAAGTGCTGCACGGCACTGGAGTGGTGTACCTGCGCTGGATGTATTTGTGATAGGGAAGCTTACAATAAAAGGTTAATTCAATACTGAGGAGTGTGTGCAAGATGAGTGCATGCGCTGGATGTATGAGGGTCATTTAGTGTTACAATACAAGAAGGATGTAGTGCTGTGAAGTGTGTGCATAGTAAATGTATGTGCTGGATGTATGTGTGCTTATAAGTGGTAAGGTACATTAAGGATGCAGTGCTGTGCAGTGTGTGCGTGTTAAATGTATGTGTGCCTATGAGTGATACAGTACATAAAAGATACAGTGCTATGCAGTGTATGTAGGTTGTATACATGCACTACCTGTGTGTGTGTGCCTGAGATGGAGAGCGCAGGATTCGATTTTGGGAGACCAGACCTGCATGGAGAACCATGTTGTGAAGGTAGAGAATTCCTTCACACTGATTTTGTATTGCTGCATTCCTCTAAGCTGGGTGGGACACACGCTGGTGAGGGAAGAGCCAGGCTTCACCTGTACTTTAATCGGGGCTCTTTGATTCAGTGAGACATCACAAGGAAGGGGCCTGTGCACAATTCAGGAAGGAGATGGGGAAAAATGGAGAATCATAAAGAGTAGGGCTGTGGCACTGGGATAACCTTTTGATGCACATATCATTGCCACTGACATCCAGGTGTGAACTCTAGTCACTGTGCTGTGAGGCTATCAGCTTTGGAATCGATCCTGTTGTGACAGACTGCTTTTCAGAGGCAGAGAGAGCAGAGGATTGGACACTTCAAAAGATATAGACCCCCCAGCATAAAACTTCAAAAACTCAGATTCTAAATCACATTTGGTGTCTGGCTATAAAATAAGAAGGGGAATTTAAGACCCCAAAAATTGTCATCTGCCAAGCAGCCATAAGGGTGAGAGAAGAGATGATTTTGGCCCTGTGGACCCCACCCCCTGGGGTGAGGTGTAATTTTTATAGTGCCCCCCTCCCTGGGCTATTTTGGTCTCGGGGACCACATACCCCGTGGCCTGGTGCAATTTTTATGAGGAGGGGAGCGAGTGGCTCCCCTTCCTGGACCGACATGAGCCTCAGGGCCCCCGTCTCCCATAGCCCAATGCAATTTTTAAGGGGAGGGGGTATGCAGCTCCCCTCCACTGGCCGGATTTGCCCCCTAGGGGCCCAGAAGTATGTTCCAGTGGGAGGAGGGCACGAGGGCCCCCACTCTAGGCCAGGGTAATGAGGATGAGGGAGGTGGCATGCAGCCTCTTTCCACAGGCCATATTCGGCCCTGAGGATCCCATCCCTCGTGGCCCGGCTCAACAAATTGTGGTGCCCACAAACTGTCATTGGGCATCACAAGGGGAGCTACAAGGTTCCCCTGGCCACAGCCCGCTCACCACATCCAGCGGGAGGCGTCATTGCTCCCACCCCTAGGGAGCAGCCAATAATGGTGCTCCCTGTGGGCAGGAGCAATATTTCGATCGGATTCCCTGCCCACATCACTGCGTGCAGGTAAACAGATATAAAGTCTGCTCCCAGTGGGCAGGCGAATTGCTGAAGCTCCTACCCCGCTGTGTCAGACTTACTGGAGGTAACAGAAGGGCTTCTTGACCCCCAAGGACCCTCAGCATCCAAGAGGACTTCATCCTCAAACCAGTAGTGCACCAGGAGGCATGTTTGCAGAGTGGTGGAGAAAGGGGCAGGGCCTTCGACTAGCTCTCAGCAATCCCGCTGAGTGGAACTCACTGGAGGTAACAGGAGGGCTTGTTGGCCCCAAGGATGCTCAGCAGCCAAGAGGACTTAATTCCCCAACCAGTAGTGTACCAGGAGGCGCATTTGTAGAGTTGGGGAGAAGGGGGTTGTGGCCGCCAAAGACTTCTCAGCAATCCTGCTGTGAGGGACTTACTGGAGGTAACAGGAGGGTGAGTTGGCCCCCAAGGACCCTCAGCAGCCAAGGGGTCTTCCTCACCCAACCCGGAGTGCACCAGGAGGTGTGTTAGCAAAGACGCTGAGACAGGGGGCGGGGCCTCCGATGACCTATCAGCAATCCTGCTGTGTGGAACTTACTGTAGGTAACAGGAGGGGTAGTTGGCTGCCAAGGACCCTCTGGACTCAAGGGGACTTCTTCCCCTTACTAGTAGTGTGCCAGGAGGTGGGTTTGCAGAGTCGTGGTGAAAGGAGGCGGGGCTTCTGTTGACTTGTCAAGGCTGGCTTATTTAAAAAAAAATCTTTTATTAGGAAGGGGGGCCACGTGGGCCACCCGGGGACTGATTGCTACAGATGTGCAGAAGCCCGTGCTTTTTAAAAAAGCGACAGCTGCAGCTCCAACTAAAAATTAAACAAAGAAAATGTTTTTTGGGCCCTGTGGGATCCCTCCAAGAGGCCTATGGGGTCAGGGTATTCCTACCCTGCACCCATTCCCTTTTCTTTTATGTTTGTTGTGGGACTCAACTCAAGCCGAGTCCCAGTATCACCCAGGCACTACTTTTACATGTTTGCAATCACTGAGGCAATATCACAGTATTACTCTAATCACCCAGGCAGTACTGATGCACTTATAAAATCACACAGGTACTTTGTATGTACTCCTGTAGTCCCCCGGATATTACCTCGGAACGTATGCAATCACCAATGCATTACCTATACACTGGTTCAATCACCCAGGTAATACCCTTGCACTCTTCTAATTACCGTTTCATGATCTAAGCACTCCTCAAATCACTTAGCCAGTACACATGCACTTATAAAATCACCCAGGCACTACCTTTACACTCCTCCAATCACTGAGGCACTATCACAATAGTAATGTAATCAGCTAGGCAGTATCAATGCAGTTATTAAATCACCCAGACATTACCTATGAACTCCTCTAATCCTCCAGACATTACCTCTGCAGTCATGCAATCAACAATGCATTAGCTATACACTGGTTCAATTACACAGGCAGTACCTTTGCACTCCTCCAATCACCCTGTCAGGATTAACACACTCCTCCAATCACTTAGCCTGTGCTAATGCACTTATAAAATTACCCAGGCACTATCTTTGAACTCCTCTAATCACTCAGGCATTCCCTCAGTACTCCTGCAATCACCCAGGCAGTACACATGCATTTATAAAATCACCCACTCACTTGCTATGTACTGCAGTAATCCCCCAGATATTACCCCTGAAGTCATGGTATTACCCAGGGACTAGTTGTGTTCTACTCCTGCAGTGATAGAATAATGCAGTGTCTACCTATGCAGTCATGTAATAACCCCCAGACTACCCTTGCAGTCATAGAATCACCCAGGCCCTACTATTTCATTCATCTATTCACTTAGGCACTTCTTAGTGACTCATATATGCCTCCAGGTGCTATTTATACATTTATCCATGTACACAACCTTTATGTGTACCCTCATGCAATTAGGGAGTCGCTATCCATCCTCTCTTGCAATTACCTAGCGACTATCTTTGGAGTCATACAATTACCCAAGCATTACCCATGGAGTTTTGCAATCACTCAGGCAGATCTATTACATGTCTCAGCTTCTAGGTTTCTCTATATTTCAGACATATTGTATATATATTTCTTTTAGATATGATGATGATCTGAAAACATAACGACATATGTGTGCAAGTTTTTAACAATATGGAGAGACTTATAGTTGGGACATGTAATAGTCTGCTGTTTTATATTTGGCTAGGCCCAACACTCATGTAGTTATAAAAACACCCAAGTACTACCTATGCAGTCTTCCAATAATCCTGTCACTACATATGCAGTGCTGTAATCACTCACGGATTACTCCTGCAGTCATGCAAACATCCAGGCACTACCTATGCACTTGTACAATCACTAAGGAATTTCCCATGCACTCTTTGAATCATGTAGCCACTACTCATGCACTTATATAATCACTCAGACACTAACGTTTTACTCTTTCAATCACAGAGGCACTAGCCTTGTACTTATGTAATCACTCAGCCAGTAGTTATGGTATTATGAAATGACCTGTGAGCGGGTAGATACTACTGGAGACCGTTTTGGTACTTCAAGGGTTTTTATTGTTTAGTGCACACGTCGTCGTATAGGAGTGGGTCGGTAATATGGTAGTGGAGTCTCTTTCTCGGTTCCTCGGGGTTCCTTCCTTCCTGCCGTCCTCCTCCTCCCAGGGTATTCTTCCAGTTTGGGCTGGCTCGGTCCTCGGATGGCGGTGTGGTATCGATGATCCCGGGAAGAGAAACAGAAAGGGTTCCAAAGGTCAGTGGCCTGTTATCTTTCAGTTAAAGGCGTGAGGGAAGGGGGGTGAGGGATCACTCAGTGCTCACGATAAGGCTCATGGTGAGGGGTGGTGCTCGGGGTGGGTTATTACCGGGATGACACCAGGGTATTACGAATTCAGGCTCTGAGTTCCCCTTACGCTGCTACAGGCGGCGCCCCTTATTCCCCACCCAGCCCGTGAAGCGTTCGCGTACCTGCGAGAGCCACGCTCCTCCGGGAACGTGGCTGGGCGGCTCACTGGGTCGTTGGCCTCCTGGCTTCGATGCCTCGTAGTCGGCTTCTCCTCGATATCCCGTTCGCTTCTTGTCTCCTCTCCGACCACCATCCTGCACTGCTTCTTCCTCCTCCGCTCCGCTGTCGCCCTCTCGTCCTCAGGTGTCACCGCACACCTGTGATAGTGCATTTCTGGGTATTTCAGCCCATCCCTCGTCGTCGCCACTGCTGGGGGCAGGGTTGAGCGATAGGCCTTCCCAATTAAAGGAGCGGTGTCCCTTTTCTTCGACTGGGACGGGGAACTGCGGCCCCGAGGGAGTCCACTCCGGTTGCTGGCGAGAGAGAAGAGGGGAATGGGTGTCGATCACCTTCGTTGTTCTGAGGGGGTGCTCCACGGTTGGTTTCGCCTCGTTACATGACCCAGGCACTAACTTTGCACTCATTTATTCACTCAGGCAGTACCTTAGTACTTCTGTAATCACCCAGGCAGTACTCATGGACTTATAAAATCACACACTCACTTCCTATATACTCCAGTAATCCCGCACATATTTCCACTGCAGTCATGCAATCACCCAGGCACTTCTTAAGTATTACTCCCGCAGTCATGCAATCATGCAGGCTGTAACTATGCACTCATGTAATAACCCAGGCACTATTCTTCCAGTTGTAGAATCATCCGGGTCCTACTGTTGCACTCATCTATTCACCTAGGCAATACTTTATTAGTCATATGCACCTTTAGGGTCTATTCATACACTTATCCATGCACTCAATATTTATGTGTGCACTCATGCAATTAGCCAGTCACTAGCCATCTTCTCCTACAATTACCCAGTGACTACCCTTGCATGCATACAATCACCCAAGCAATACCCATGAAGTTATGCAGTCACTCAGCTAGATCTATTGCATGTTTTAGTTGTAAGTTTCACTAAATTCCAGAAATATTGTATACATATTTCTTTTAGAAATGATGATGATTTGAAAATGTAGGGACATGTGTATGCATGCTTTCAACAATTTGGAGAGACTTATAGTTGAGTCATGTAATAGTCTTCTGCTTTATATTTGGCTAGGCCAAACACTCATGCAGTTATAAAAACACCCAAGTACTTCTCATCCAGTCTTCCAATGATCCAGTCACTATATATACACTGATTTAATCACTCAGGCATTAGTCCTGTACTCATGCAAACATCCAGGCACTACCTATGCACTCACGCAATCACTAAGGTATTACCCATGCACTCTTTCAATCATGTAGCCACTACTCATGCACTTATATAAACACTCAGGCACTAATGTTATACTCTTTCAATCACAGAGGCACTAGCCTTGTACTTATGTGATCACTTAGCCAAAAGTGATGGTGTTATTAAATCACCCAGGCACTACCTTTGCACTTATGTATTCACTCAGGCATTACCTCAGTAGTCCTGAAATCACCCAAGAAGTACCCCTGAACTTATAAAATCTCCCAGTCACTTTGTATGTAGTCATGTAAATCACCAGATATTCCTCCTGTAGTCATGCAGTCACCCAGGTGTTACCTATGTACTCCTTTAATCCCCCAGATGTTACCTCTGTACTCATGCAATCACCAATACATTAGCTATACAGTGCTTCAATCACCCAGGCGCTAACCTTGCACTCTTTCAATCACAGAGGCACTACTCTTGTACTTATGTAATCAATCAGGCAATACTCATGTACTTATAAAATCAGCCAGGCACTACCTTTGCACTCCTACAATCTCTCAGGCAGTACCGTAGTACTTCTGTAATCACCCAGGCAGTACTCATGGACTTATAAAATCACCCGTTCACTTCCTCTGTACTCCAGTAATCCCGCAGATATTACCCCTGCAGTCATGCAATTACCCAGGCACTACTTATGTACTACTTCCTCAGTCATGCAATCATGCAGGCTGCACCTATTCACTCATGTAAAAACCCACACACTACCCTTGCAATCATAGAATCACCCAGGCCCTACTGTTGCACTCATGAATTCACCTAGGCACTTCTTAGTGAGTTATCTATGCCTTCAGGTGCTATTTATATACTTATCCATGCACTGAAGCTTTATGTGTGCACTCATGCAATTAACCAGTCACTATCCATCTTCTCCTGCAATTAGCCAGCGACTATCTTTGGAGTCATACAATCACCCAAGCACTACCCATGGAGTTTTGCAATCACTAAAGCAGATCTATTACATGTCTCAGTTTCTAGGTTTCCCTATATTTCAGAAATATTATATATATATATTTCTATTAGATATGATGATGATTTGATAAACGTAGAATGATTTGTATGCAAGCTTTTAACAATATTGAGAGACTTTTAGTTGAGTCATGTAATAGTCTGCTGTTTTATATTTGGCTAGGCCCAACACTCATGCAGTTATAAAAACACCCAAGTACTACAAATGCAGTCTTCCAATGATCCAGTCACTACATATACACTGCTGTAATCACTCAGGCACTACTCCTGCACTCATGCAAACATCTAGGCACTACCTATGCACTCATGCAATCACTAAGGTATTACCCATGCACTCTTTGAATCATGTAGCCACTACTCATGCACTTATATAATCACTCGGGTACTAACATTGTTCTCTTTCTATCACACAGGCACTAGCCTTGTACTTATGTAATCACTCAGCCAGTAGTTATGGTATTATGAAATCACCCAGGCACTACCTTTGCACTCATTTATTCACTCAGGCGTTACCTCGGTAGTCCTGAAATCACCCAAGAAGTACCCATGCAGTTATAAAATCACCCAGTCACTTTCTATGTAGTCATGTAAATTACCAGATATTTCTCCTGTAGTTATGCAGTCACCCAGGCTTTACCTATGTACTCCTTTAATCCCTCAGACGTTACCTCTGTACTCAGGCAATCACCAAAGCACTAGCTATACAGTGCTTCAATCACCCAGGTACTATCCTTGCACTCTGTGAATCACGGAGCCACTACTCTTGTACTTATGTAATCACTCAGGCAATACTCATGTACTTATAAAATCACCCTGGCACTACCTTTGCAGTCCTGTAATCACTCAGGCAGTATGTTAGTACGTCTGTAATCACCCAGGCAGTACTTATGGACTTATGAAATCACCCACTCACTTCCTATGTACTCCAGTAATCCCACAGATACTACCCCTGCAGTCATGCAATCACCCAGGCACTACTTATGTACTACTCCTGCAGTCATGCAATAATGCAGGCTGTACCTATGCACTCATGTAATAACCCAGGCACTACCCTTACAGTTGTAGAATCACCCAGGTCCTACTGTTGCACTCATCCATTCACCTAGGCACTCCTCAATGAGTCAACTGTACCTTTCAGTGCAATTCATACACTTATCCATGCACTCAATGTTTATGTCTGCACTCATGCAATTAGTCAGTCACTATCCATCTTCTCCTACAATTACCCAGTGACTACCCTTATACGCATATAATTACCCAAGCTCAACCCACGACGTTATGCAATCACTCAGCTAGATCTATTAAAAGTTCCAGTTGTAAGTTTCACTATATTCCAGAACTATTGTATACATATTTCGTTTAGATATGATGATGATTTGAAAATGTAGTGACATATGTATGCATGCTTTTAACAATATGGAGAGATTTATAGTTGAGTCATGTAATAGTCTTCTGCTTAATATTTGGTTAGGTGCAACTCTCATGCAGTTATAAAAACACCCATGTACTACCAATGCAAATTTCTAATGATCCAGTCACTACATATACACTGCTGTAATCACTCAGGCATTAGTCCTGCACTCATGAAAACATCCAGGCACTACCTATACACTCATGCAATAACCAAGGTATTACCCATGCACTTATAAAATCACTCACTCACTTTATATGTACTCCAGTAATCCCCCAGATATTACCCCTGTTTTCGTGGAATCACCCAGGCAGTGCTTATGAAGTACCTTTGCAGTCATAGACTCATGCAATGTCTACCCATGCAGTCATGTAATAACCCACACACTACCCTTGCAGTCACAGAATTACCCAGATCCCACTGTTGCACTCATCTATTCACCTAGGCACTACTCCATGACTCATCTATGCCTTCAGGTGCTATTAATGTACTTATCCATGCACTTAACCTGTATTTGTGCACTGATGAATTAGACGGTCACCATCCATCTTATCCTGTAATTACCTAGTGACTACCTGTGGAGTCACACAATCATCGAAGCACTGCACATGGAGTTATGCACTCACTCAGGCAGATCTATTATATGTCTCAGTTTCTAGGTTTCACTATATTTCAGAAACAATGTATACATATTTATTTTAGATATGATGATGATTTGAAAATGTAGTGACGTTTATATGCATGCTTTTAACAATATGGAGAGACTTATGGTCATTTAATTGTCTGCTGCTTTATATTTGGCTAGGCCCAACACTCATGCAGTTATAAAAACACCCAAGTACTACCCATGCAGTCTTCCAATGATCCAGACACTACATATGCACAGCTGCAATTACCCAGGTTATTACTTCTGCACTCATGAAACCACCCAGACACTTAAACATGCATTCTTTCAATCACCCAGCCACTACCCATGAACTTATATAATCTCTCAGGTACTACTCAAGCTCTCCTTCAATCATGCAGGTACTACCCTTATACTTATGTAATCACTTAGCCAGTACTCATGCACTTATAAAATCACTCAGGCACTACCTGTGCACTCCTCCAATCACTTAGGCATTCGCTCAGTACTCCTGCAATCACCCAAGCAGTTATAAAATCTCCCACTGATTTGCTATGTACTCAAGTAATTCTCCAGATAATACCCCTTTAGTCATGCAATCACCCAGGCACTAGTTTTGTGCTACCCTTGCAGTAGTAGAATTAGCCAGGTCCTCCTGTTGCACGTATCTATTCACCTAGGCACTACTCAATGTATTTCTTTATGTATAGATGACAAGATTTGTATATAATTATTTTAATAATATTTAATATTTTTTCGAAAGATAATAAACTTATTTTTTTTTAGAAATTCTCCATAATTATTAAGAAATATTCAGTATGACAAAAAAAGTTCAAAAGAAAAGACAACAAAGAAAACAGAACTATTTAAAGGATAGAGAAAAGCAGAAAGTAGATGAAGTACAACATGTGACATTGAAGAAAACGTCTTCTGGTAAGAAAACAAAAGAATTTATTAAAAGTCTTTCAAAAACAAATTTGATTTGCAAAATGGGGAAAAGAGAATGAAAAGTACTACAAGCAATCAGAAGGAAAAGAAAAAAGGAGAAATGTATGCAAAATCAGGTTATAGGAAAACAATCCATGTTGAAAAAAGGATGAAAGAATATAAAGACATTAGGAAGAGAATGTATAAAAGTAGAGTACTTCAAAATGTATTGAAAGATTGCAAAAAATATAAAATAAGATCAGCATTTTACAAGAAGAAAGAACAGATTCAAAGTGTAGTTGAAAAGGCTTTTGAATTGAAAAGAAAAATGTTTATATTAATATTGAAGAGAATGAAAACATTGAATAAAACAATGCACTTTATGAAGGAGAAAAGTAAAAGAAAAAGACTGGTTAATAGAACTAACTTTTGAAAAATAAATTCTTGTGAATGGAAGTACACTTCTAGTAATGAACCTTTTTTTAATGCAGAAAGCTATTTTCAACAAAATACATTAGTTCATGCAGTTGATACCAGGGTTCGTTGTTATGGGGTTAAAATTGGTTGTCCAATTGAAAAAGAAAAGATGGTTCCTAGAAATGTGGAAGAAGTAATAGCTGAAGAAGTTCAAGGGAGATATACACAAGCTCCAGTGTATAAATGAGATTGTAGTAGTATTTGTAGTATACAACAGGAATCTATTGATATATTATGAAATGTCTTACGAGATTATGTTATGTTATGTTATGTTACCTGGTTTTATATAGCGCTCAGCTGCCCCAGCAAAGGGGCGTCCCGGCGCTTCTTGAACAAAAAAACCGGCATACAGCGATTCAAAAAAAGAACCGAGTCAGACTTAAACACCCCATGAGAACAAATAGGTCTTAACGGCTTTCCTGAAAGTCAAAAGTTCATCAATGGCGCGGATATGGGCAGGAAGTGAGTTTCACAGCTTGGCAGCTAGTACACTAAAAGAGCGGCCACCGACCCGAACCCTTTTAAAGCGTGGGACTATAGCCAGATGCGAGCCTGAAGATCTTAGGGACCACGATGGTACAAATGGTAAAATAAGCTGTTCGAGAATCGGAGGGGAAGAATATTTCAAGATCTTAAACGCGAGACATAAAGACTTAAACTTAATTCTCTGAGAGACCGGGAGCCAATGTAGACCAGAAATAGTTCTTTTTGCTGAGCATGATCTAGGCAGGCCGACCAGGGCTCTAGCAGCAGCATTTTGAACTCGTTGGAATCTGCAGAGTTCGGCCTGATTGGCTCCGAGCAAAAGGGAGCTTGCATAATCCAACCGGGACAGAATAGTAGCTTGTACAATAAGCTGTCTGGTTGGAGCATTGAAAAATTTAAAGAGGTCTGAGTCTACGCAGGATCCCGAAGCAGGTGGCAGCAGTTTTCTTGGTATAAGAAACAAAACTAAGTTTGGAATCTAGCCAAATGCCGAGATTCTTTACCTCAGTATTAGGAAGGGGGGTAGGGCCAAGCTCCGGTGGCCACCAACGATCTCCCCAGGCTTGACTCTGCTTGCCAACAATCAACACCTCGTTTTTTTTTGCATTTAATTGCAAGCAGTTATCTTTCAGCCAGCGGGCCACAGACCTAATTCCCTCGCAGAACTTGGTGGCTTCTAGGTCAGATGCCCCACTAATCGCAACCGCTAGCTGCGTGTCATCAGCGTAAGACACCATAGTCAAATTACAACGCTTGATGACTGCAGCCAGCGGCTGGACATAGATATTAAAAAGTGTGAGGCTAAGGACCGATCCCTGTGGAACACCCTGAGTGATGGAATGGGGCTAAGACTGGTAAGGAGGGGTAACGACCCTAAAAGTCCGACCAGATAAAAACGATCGGAACCAGTCAAGTGCCACATGATCGACACCAGTCTCAACCAAGCGTTGTAATAAAATTGAATGGGAGACGGTGTTGAACGCAGCACTGAGATCTAAAAGTACCAGAGCCGCCGTTTGACCAGAGTCGACCAAAGTTCACAGATATTCAACCATAGAGAGAAGCGCGGTCTCAGTACTATGGCCGGGCCGGAAACCATTCTGCGAAGAATCTAAAATATTAGCAGAATGGATATGATTACAAAGGATGGTGTTAACATAGGCCTCGGTCAATTTCGCCACCCACGGAAGAAGAGAAATGGGGCGATAGTTCTCGAACTTTAAAGGATCAAGAGCGGGTTTTTTCAAAATTGGCATAACCAGTGCCTGTTTCCAACTGTCCGGAACGGAGCCCGACTTCAAAGATAGGTTAACAAGCTCGCAGAGCAAAGGGAAGCAGAGTGATGCAGATTCCCTGAATTGAGCAGGTCGAAGGGGATCCATAGGGGATCCCGATTTGAGTTTCCCTGCAATCTTATCAAATTCATGCAGCGAAAGTTCAAGAAAAGAACACAAACCCATGGTAGTTTCCGAGTCAGGAACCCGTTTCTCCGGGCAGATGGATGAACTAGGGAAAGAACGGTAGAATGGTATAAAAAAGTGTTAAACAGAAGATTAAGATGTTGCAAGGACCAGATCCTTGTAAAGTCAGAAAATGTACTAACTTGCAGGGTCATTCTCTGGCTTGTCTTTCTAGAAAAGTGTGTCGAAGTACTTTTCATCATTTAAGAATATTAGCAGTACATCACTCAGGAATGCAGAAGTTAGTAAGAAGATTGTATTATGTAAAAAGTCATGCATTATCTTTAAGTGAAATAAACACTGCTCTTTTGCATGGCTGAGTATTGGATGTAAAAAAAAGTTTCAGATGATATACAGTTTAGTTTCTTTGGTCCCGAACAAAAGTGTAGAGAAAGTGAGAGTTTGATAAGTGTAGGTGTTGAAGAAGAGGTAGAAGATAGTACAACTGAGAAGTTTGAAGAAGAAATTACAAAGTTTAAGATACTTTCTTGTGAAAAACCAAACTGTGTTTGTATTTGTTGTCGGCGTACTCACTATAGAAGTCAAGCTAGGAATTTTGATGTGTATTTAAAAAGTTAAAAGGAAAACAATGATAAGTGGGAGCAATTTGGTGCTTATTTGTTGGTAGAAGTTCATTTTGAATTGGGTAGGGATCAACGTATTTGTAAATATTGTTACAACAAATCAGAAGAGAACAAAATGCCAGCTAGAGCTATACATAATAACCTAGAGTTGGTAGCTATTCCCTCATAACTGGTAGATTTAAATACGTATGAGTCCATTCTTATTCAATCTGTGTACCTGTTTCAGGCTATAGTTCATATGGAGCCTATAACAGGTAAGCTGCCACCAACAGATTTACAAAGAGGTTTAAAAGAAAGAGTTGTGTATTTACCTTTAGATTTTAAGAAAAATCTTGAAACTGTTGGTGTAAAGAGAGGAAAGTGAACCTGTAGTTTTTCTAGTTAATGGTGTACCAACAAAGAGTCGGAAAATATGGCAAGATTTAGTAGATGTCACCAAACTTCAAAAGGCTACATTATATCTTGTACAAAACAATATTTATGATAAAAATGTATATGTGGAAGAACAAGAAATAGCTTTAGAAGATGAAAGAGAAAATTCAACTGGCCATATACAAAAAGTGAACAAGTCCAGGAGTGAAGAAATGTATGAGCATTATAGTATATATCCTCTACTTTCAAAAGAAGTGAAAGCAAAGGGAACACCCATGAGTGTATGGAAAAAAGTTTAGAAGCTTGTTGTTTTCCACAGCTCTTCCCC
Source organism: Triturus cristatus (assembly GCF_964204655.1). NCBI lineage: Eukaryota > Metazoa > Chordata > Amphibia > Caudata > Salamandridae > Triturus > Triturus cristatus. The sequence goes on along the minus strand of NC_140587.1, from coordinate 461,730,542 downwards.
ACTGGAAAAGGTGGACAATAAGATGGACGGCCAGTATAGATTCCAGATTCAGAATATCGTACAACAAGATTTCAACAGTGAATTCCATATTTATTTCATTTTCTGTTTGAAAGTGACTTGTCTGGAGTTTCATATGCCGTGAACCATATATTAAAAACGGGAGTTCATCCTACATGTGTTTCTGCAAAGGAATTTTTAGACAAAGTTCAACAAAGAGATGATCTTTTAGAATCTCAGTTAATTAATTTGATGGTGTGTCAACGTGGTACTAATGAGTATTGGTATCGTCGTCACAAAGAACTTAAATCTATGTTAAGAAACTTAGGAAAATCCATCGTGGTTTGTTATGCTTAGCTGTGCGGAATACACATGGGATGATTTACTTGAATTTCTACGAGAAGCAAATTCAAATATTTAAAAAATTGAATTGAAGACAGCTGGAGAACTGCGTTCCTTGGATCCTGTAAATGTGTGCCGATATTTTAATCATAGGTTTCAAGTTATGATGTCTTATATCTGCAACAAAAATAATCCACAGCTTGGAGAAGTTATTGATTTCCTTTGGAGAAAGGTGTACCAAGCCAGAGGTGCAATTCATATATTCATGCTGTTATGGATCAAGAATACACCAAAATTTGGAACTGATACTGATGAAAGTGTTTTGTCTTTCATTGAAGAGTATGTTGCCTGTGCCATTCCAAAAGAAGGAGGAGAAAACAACTTGAGACAACAAGTTTTACGGTTTCAAAGTCATCGATGTGGAAAATATTGTCGATGGAAATACAAGTGAAAGGGAAAATGTTATACAAAATGTCGTTTTGGATTCCCACTTCCAGATATTTCAAAAGGAAGAGTCAACAGTTTCATGTCAGCAGTAAGGCATACTATAACTCAAAAATCTCCGAAGAATATGTACAACATAAAAAGAACTGGCGATTCAAATATATTATTGACTACAATCCAGTGATTTTGACAATGTGAAATGCAAACATGGATATCTAGTATGTTGCAGATAATTCAAATGCTGTTGCTCGCTATGTTACGTCATATGTAACCAAATCTGAGAGGACGTAGTTGAAAGAAATGTGGGAATAAATTTCACAAGAGAAGACTCTAAGTAACAAATTCTACAGCTTTAGTTTGAAGATGCTTTCCTATCGACAGATTGGATCCTACGAAAGTTTGGATCGGTTGACCTCTGCAAGTTTATATTCAAAGTCAAGATAAATCATTTGGGTAAGTCTATGTCTTGCTGCAACATGAAATTGAGTATTGAAATCTGTACAAGAAATTGAATACTTAGCATTGAATGAACCAGAAAGTACAGATATTGTTAAAAGTAATATGCTGAATACATACTATCCTAAAAGAAGTCCACATCTGGAAAACATATGTCTCTTTGAAATACTGCAACATTACAGTTTTAAGAGAAATGTTACAGAAAATATAAATGAAAAAAAATATGCAGTAATTTTGATGTGATATATTGTTGGTAAAACATGCCAAGGGAAATGTTATTAACCACAGGAAACTCAGTTGCTAAGGTCCAGATAAAAGGGAATTTTTCTATTTAGCACTTCTGCAACTTTTCAAGCCTTGGCGTAGTGAAATGGAATTACTTGGAAATTTTGAATACTGTGAAGATTCTTTTAATGCATATAAAGATAACATTCAATGCACATTTTTTCCAAATTATCTACAAATGTTAAATGAAGAGATTGAACAAGAAAGTACTATTGCATCTGAAATAGCTAGAGACAGTTCTCAACATAGTCAAAGTTTTGCTCCACTACGTCAAGATCCATTAGGACAACCAATTCTTGAAAATGAAGCAGCAATAGCCAAAAATGAAGTAGAAACGGCTATGCAACAACCACAACAGGATATTACTGAGTTGGGAAACTTGGAAGAACAACTAAGTATTGAACAAAAAGAAATATATCAGCAAGTGACACAACAGATACAGCATGGTTTACTGCATGAAAAAAAGAATTCAAATGCACATCATTTAAACCTATTCGAAGGTATATCAGTGGTCAAGCTGGAACAGGAAAAAGTTTCTTAATTAAAGTTTTGACCAGTTATCTACACAAAACCACTGAATCACATTTATCTTGTGTTGTAACCACTCCAACTGGGTTAGCAGCATACAACATTAAAGGGATTACATTACATCGATTACTCATGCTACCAGTTGAACTGGAAAATAAGTTGGAATATTACAAACTATCTGGAGATGCTTGTTATGAAGTCTCAAGAGTACTAAAGAAAATTAAACTTCTGATCATTGATGAGGTGAGCATAGTTTGAAACTTAATGCTTGCCTTTGTACATTTAAGACTGCAACAGATTTTAAAAACAGATTATGATGTTTTATGTAGAGGAAAATATGTAATTGTATTTAGTGATCTACTACAACTTACTCCTGTGAAAGAGCAACCAGTTTTTAAAACACTTGTCCATGAAGATACTAGGAAATCTTTGGGAAGTATTGGTAATGTAAGCATTTGGGGGCCAATTAGGATGGCGGGTGGACCCTAGCGGTGCTGGGACCGGCCGCCAGTGGTGCGGCGGTCCCGCACCTGCAATTAGGATGTCACCATGGCAGTGGCATCCTCCATTCCCAGCACTGTGGCGGGCGATGCTCACAGCACAACGTGCCACAATGATGGGAATGCACTGTGTGCATTGTCATGCACAAGGTGACAGGCACCGCGAGGTGCCTGCCACCATGTCCATGACAATGCAGAGGGGTAGCATAGGTATCCCCATGTGCACCTCCCAACCCTCAATGGCCTGGGGGCATGCAATAGGCCCCTGAAAGCAGACTCCGCATGGCTTTCCATGGCGGGGTCTCCACCATGGAAAGCCATGCTCCGCTGCCCATGCTAATATGGATGGCGGTGTCTAGCAGACACCGCCACCATATATAGCACCTTTTCCTCCCGGTCAACTGGTCGACCGGTGGAAAAACGGCGGGCAGTCTTTCCGTCTGCCGGGGTCCCACCCGCCATAGTAATATGGCGGGGGGGGGGAAATGGGTGGTGGGCAGTGAAGGATGTAGGGTGGATCGCCCACACCATGCGGGCGGTAGCGATCCACCCTACATCCGAATCTGTGGAAATATGGATTTTTCTGGTCAGTTATGTCCCCTATCTTGGACCCCAACGGTTCTATGTGCATGTTACAAGTACATGTATGTTCCCTCCAGTTCCAGTTATGAAGACGCAAATACATGTGCGTCCACCGTTAACATGTCCTCTGTCAGATCCGCCATGAATAGGCCGGATATTCCATTCCTAAGTATGAAAGGCCACCGGCTTTATATGGTTCACTTATGCCATTTTACAGTCCAGGCAAGTAGGCCCTGATTCTGTCATCAAACTCTTCTTGCCTTCTGCCTCTGACAGCTCCAGTCTGAGCCTACATCTGTGACCATGAACTTTGTCTCATTCCCTGCGCGGCTCACGAAGCCTGACATCAGCTTGCTGCCTGCCAAGAACTGTATTTCACCTTCGAAAATTATCTGCTCCGCTCCCTGCCCAATGCATTCCTGTCTAGTAGCTTAAGTAAACATTCTGCCAGCTACCGAGCAAAGGCCCGGCTTCTCTGTCTTCATGCAAGTAATTCATAGCCCTGTTACTATGGAAGATTCCGCCCTCGCATCCAGTGTAGACACTTAGACGCTTGTACACGCACTAACAGTCAGTATAGTCAGTATAGAATAAGATTCTACTCGAAGAGACCTCTCTTTTGGATAACTTAGTTCTTTAAACATAGGATGTTAGATATGAGTTGGGATTAGGTTGACTTGACCCTCCAGACTTCTGTCGCCACATGTAGAGCTAAATGTCAAGTCCCCTTCACCCCCTAGTTGCACGTCAATTACACGTCATGCTGCTGCGCGCGCATATCTGCCAAGTATTTCTGCTGACATTGCGAAATTCTTTCATGTAACCACCCTCTTATGACATCACATCTGATGACGTTCTTTAAACCACTCCCAGTTACGCCTATTTTTGCTACGTACAAATATATTATCACCACTATCAATTGTTACGCCTCTTGTATTTGCCTCACTGTAATGCCTATTGTATAAAAGTAATTGATTGTTAATAATGTATGTACTTCACTTCCTGAACCTTCGTGGTGATGGAACCTGGAGCAACCGATTATAATCGACCACTGGAATAAAGCCCATTCCGAACCTCTAATACCACGGATTCTGCCTCTTATTTACTGAGCTATTTTATTATGTTTCTGTATCAAATTAAGTTCCGGTAATTAAATTATTTACCACATGAATGGCGCCCGAACAGGGACACTTTCTCATCTCACGCGCCGGCGGTGCGTTGCAGGCCCGGTCTCCTGCCACAGCTGGACGGACAACAACGCGTACCAGCAGGATTTCCTGTATCTCCCTCCGGTCAAGCGGGGGCGACTGAGGCTGCGATCAACACCCAGACGAGGCGGTGAGAAGTGCGAAGTATCCCGACCAGAGCCTAGCTGAGAGAGCAAGATCCGAGGTATACAGAGGCCCACCAGTTTTCCGAAGCCCCAAGTCGAGTCCAGTGTCCGAAGTGTTCGAGTCGAGTCCAGTCCGGTTCAAGTTCAGTTCAGTTTCCGAGGCCTTCCGTTCCGAGCTACCCGGTGAGTACCATTACTGGGGAGGCGTTCTGGCGTGCACATAAGTTGTGCCGGTCCAGACGGGTTTGGGTACACAAATCCGGTCTGCACTGTTTCAGCAGTGTATCTGTACTGTTTAGCAGTATCTAGTATATCAAGTATATAAATTCAGAATAATTCAGTTCAAGTCGAGTATTATGTTTAGTGATTAAGTTTTTCTTAGATCGCCATCATCATCGTTGCTCAGTTAAATATTAAATGTTAAATGTTTTAATAACGTTCTGCATATTGTGGTGTGAATGACTGTTCATTATTGTGTTTAATGTATTAAGTTTGTTCAAAATCAAGTATCAGATCAGTTTTCAATATGCCGCTCTTTTCGAAATTAAGACAGATCACAACAAGAAAAGGGGTACTCGAAGAAGCCGTTCCTATTCCTCCTAAGGACACTCCAGGGCACTTCATGTATCATAAACATGGCTTAGACGCTATATTATTTCTTGATTTATGGGTAGACTACACTAAGGAATTACCAGAAAGTCAGAGGTGGCCCGCGGCTGGGACCTGGGATGCAGAGTGCATCGTGAAAGTAGAGGAAGAATTATGGAAAAAGAAAGCTAGACAATCACAGAAAGATGCCATTGAATTATGGCGTAAAGAATCGTATAGACGTACAGAAAAAGCACGTAGACAGGAAGAGAAGAGTAAAGAGAATTCAAATGAAGTCCGAGAAAATCTATTAATTGAAGAAGGTGCACGAGTGAAATCAGAACAAGTAGACAGACAAAGAAATGCCCTTATGAATGGTATGTATCCCCTTCTGGCTGAAGGATTACCTAAGGCTACTCCAGGGATACCAAAAGACTTGCCAACCCCATTATTTCCAATAAAGGTACATCCTAAGGGGCATCCTAGAACCGCAGAAGATGTCTTTCTTTCCTCATATTTAGATGACGCAGCTCCCGAGTATGCTAATCCCGCCCCACATAGACCGCCTGCCAGGGAGGTTCAACGCCAAGATCCAGTACCCGTATCCCTACAGCAACAAGTTCTGACACAAGTTCCGGCAAGCACATCTGTTTCTGCATCTGTTCCTACAGCTACTTCTATAGCTGTATCCACACCTATAGTTGCTGTATCACGTTCAACGAATCCTTTCACACCCGATACCCCAGACGGGGCTACCGGAGGTGCTACCAATATCTTTTCTACGCCACCTAGAATAAATAAACTTACTTTTCAAGAGTCAGCACATTCACGTACCCCCAAACTCATAAATGCCCGTACGCTTAAGGAACTTCTTATAGATTGTAGATATGACCCTGTGCCCAGAAAAGAGGACAAAATGACCCTAGCATCATTACGTATCAGACGAGCCGCGGTGTATTTAGGGAAGTTACCAGGAATGACTGCGCATCTAGATAATATATACCATTTTGTCCAAACAGGGCGAGATTCTGAATGTATTAACAGAGCTATGGAATACCAGAAAGTGGAAATACAGGGGGAACTGTTACGTTTCCTCATAAATTGTGTGATCAGAAATCAAGACCGACCGGGGGTAGACCCGGAAGCAATGCAAATTCTTACCAGATGGAGCCAGAATATATCAGAAGGGAGACATGATAAGCAAAACTGTATAATAGCCATGTGCCGAAAGATCCGTAAAGAAATAGAACGCCTACACGAAGAAAGATTAGCGGTAGACCAGTTCGAGCAAAGCGAGGAAGAAGGATCAGGACTGCCCACAGGACAGCCAGAAACTATAGCCTATGTAGGTAGAGGAAGATCTTGTAATAATACTAGATGTCTTACTGACACGATACGTCCGATATGTCTAGAAAATAACAGGAATTTTCAAACACTTAAAATAAATATGAGGTCCCCCGAGCATTCGTTCCAAGCCGCTGACAAATTACTGCGAGAACGAAGGGGTTATCATTTTCTTGATTCTATGGATGAACAAGAATTAGCTAGGTCAGCCGTTCATTGGATTGACAGTCCCGGAAAGTATGATGATGATACAGTAGCACACACATTTTTGAATCTCCCCCCAGATGAACAGCGTTTAGCTGGGATTTATATGATTCAACAACTTCTTATACTATATAAAAGCCAACATTCAGATCCTGGTCCCTTACCTGATATATTGACTGAATTACTCACGAATAGATGGAGAGGTTCAGGTACTAAGTTAATTAAAGAAATACTAGAATCAAGAAAGCAGTACATTCTTTTTATATTGCCAAAACATGTCTCACTGCCCATCAAGGAAAGAACCACGTATTACATGGACAGACAGAATCCCTTACGAGAAGTGCACCCAATAAAGGGCGAGGACAATGAGTTTAAACGTGTATATGTATATACGCCCATATCGAAAATAGAATTGTTGGAAATGAAGAAAGTGGTACCCAGTCATGACAAAGACCCAGCGGGTTTCCACCGAGAAATTAAAGACATGTTACTCATGGGAGAGTATACCTATCCCGACATTATGACAATATTAAAGGTATTAATGCCTGCTGGCATTTATGAAAAACTCAAGGAAAAAGAGTGGGAGGTGGGAGACCAAAAGATAGATTGGACAGCATTAGAAAATGAAGAAAAGGCCCGAGGTCCAGGTTCGGGGCTTGGGGACAAAACTAAAGCACTACCAGGTTTACTAGTACAGGTACTGCCACGTTTATTAACCACGAAAAAGGAAGACTGGGGTGCAATTTCAGCCTGTAAACAAAAGCAAGATGAAGACACTAGTGATTTCTATGCACGATTTGAAAAATGTTTCGGTATAAATAGTGGCATAAAAGCAAGTAGCGAATCATACCCACATCTGTTTGTGACAAAATTAGTTGAAAATTCCTTGCCCCAAGTGAAGAATAGAGTATTAAAATTCGAGAGTACCTGGCAAGGTAACACTCCATCACAAATGTTACAAATGTTACAGTATCATCACAATAGAATTAGAGAGGAACAAGATCATGAACAAAGACGCATGAAAGACACGAAAATGAAAATGCTAGTCTCCCAGACAGTTCCAGCTGAAGGACATAAAAAGGGTACGACACATTCTGGCGATTTAGCAGGACCTGTAAAAGGGACATGCAACTATTGTAAACAACTAGGTCATCATGTACACGATTGTCCAGTCCTGAAGCGTAATATCGCCACGGGTATTACAAAAGAAAGACCACGGCCACTTAGACAGGATCAGAATGAACAAGGAGCCTTGCAGCATGCACAGTCCATGCCAGCTCCACAACAGACTATACAGTTTGTGCCAGCTGCACCAGCGCTGCCTGTTGCTGCCACGCAAACCACGACACGACAACTGTACCAGACCGCACAGTATGACTATCCTGATTATCAACGATATGCATGAACCAGCCTAGAGAGGGAAGTTGACTTACCCCTTATCGAGATCCCTGTAGATCAAGAAGGACCTTATGTACATAGTAAATTATTAGGCCAAGACAGAAAATTTTTACTCGATACAGGGGCAAGTCGAACAACTATAAAACGTAGTGAAGTTCCAGGGGCACCCCTCTCAGGCTCACAGAATATTTCCCTTGGTTTTTCAGGAAAACCTATTGTTAATGAAGTGTCACAACCTCTTCCACTTACGATAGGACCTTTGACCCGAACTACAGATTTATTGCTTACTAAATCATGTCCAGAAAACCTGTTAGGAATAAAGACATTGAAAGCTCTAGGAGCTATAATATGTTGTTCTCCGGAAGGAGTAAGATTGTTTTTACGTGATTTTAAAGGTCATTATGTGTCTAGAGACATGGATCCCCGATTGCAGACTTTACCTACACATCTATGGGCACAAGGCCCTACTGATGTTGGTTGCATGAATATTACACCATATCGAGTTACACTAAAGGCAGGAGTGGTACTACCACGAATGCGACAATACAAGTTACCACCAGATGCTGTAGTGGCTTTACTACAAATCATTGACGAGCTCATTGCCCAAGGAGTGGTTGTAGAAACAGACTCCAATGTATGTAATTCACCGATAATTCCGATTCTCAAACGAACAGATCCGAAGGCCCCGCCAGTATATCGATTGGTTATTGATCTGCGCGAATTAAACAAGTGTATTGTGCCACAATTCCCTGTGGTCCCCGATATCTCATCATTACTGACAGCTATTGATTCCGAAGCAACATTCTTTACTGTAATTGATCTCAAAAATGCCTTTTTCAGCGTCCCAATAGATCCGGAAAGCCAATATTTGTTCGGATTTAGTTTAAATGGACGTAGCTTCAAATTCTCATGCGCACCTCAAGGATTTACAGAAAGCCCCAGCATCTATAGCCAAGCACTGAAACGAGAACTCGACAGTATCCACATGCCAGTTAACACTGCCTTGCTTCAATATGTCGATGATCTGCTGATCACCGCTAGAAGCGAACCCGAATGTGAGAAAGCATCACTGACAGTTTTACAATTTCTAGCCGAAAAGGGGCACAAGGTGTCCCCTTCTAAGCTGCAATTCTGTGTCCAGCGAGTTGTTTATCTTGGACACTCGCTGTCCAAGGAGGGAAGGCAGCTTACACCCGACCGCATTCAGTTAATAGCTAACATGCCAATACCCAAGACACAAAAGGAGGTACGGGCTTTCATAGGCCTCACTTCATATTGTAGGCAGTGGATCCCTCAGTATGCATTTCTAGCAAAACCACTCATTCAGTTGACAACACAGGAGGCAGCCACATCGACTGTTCTCCCTTGGACTCAGGAACATACACAAGCTTTTGAAAGCTTAAAGAAAGCTTTATGTCAAGCACCTGTTTTAGCAACACCATGTTACAGTAAACAGTTTACACTCTTTATTACAGAACGCGAAGGTACTGCCTTGTCAGTACTCACACAGGAACAAGCAGGAGCACACAAACCATGTGCTTATTTTTCTAGTACATTAGATCCCGTAGCTCAGGCTCTGCCTGCGTGCCTGAAATCAGTGGCAGCGACAGCTTTAGCAATCAGACAAAGCGATGCCATAGTGTTAGGACATCCATTGACAGTACAAGTACCACATGCAGTGGAGGTTCTTGTGAATCGAACGCAAACACAACATTTGACTATAGCAAGACTTACAGGGTATGAACTAACACTGTTTCAGCCACATATAGAAATCAGACGTTGTAACACATTGAATCCTGCCACACTTTTACCTGTGAATGGAACAGACCCACTAGCCCATGACTGTATTGAAGTTATTACAATCACGACGAAACCCAGACAAGATTTAACCGATGTCCCATTATCAGACCCAGACCTGACGTTGTATGTAGATGGTTCATGTATGAGAAAAGGTACAGGAGAACTAGTGGCCGCTTACGCAGTCACAACAGACACTGAAATTATTGAAACAAATTGCATAAATACCTTGTCCGCTCAAGCAGCAGAGCTCGTCGCTCTGACACAAGCCTGTATTCAAGCCACAAATAAAAAAGTCAACATATACACTGATTCACGTTATGCATTCGGAGTCGTACATGACTTCGGCGTGCTGTGGCGAGAGAGAGGTTATTTAACTTCTCACGGTGCCCACATTCAGCACGGACCCCTCATTCATGCTTTATTAGATGCAATACATCTACCCACTGCAATATCAATTATGAAATGTAAAGCTCATACGAAAGTTACTGATATCATTTCTCAAGGCAATGATTTAGCTGATAGAACAGCTAAACAGACTGCTCAAACTCAAACATCCGACATGACAAAGACAATAGTCCCGACGCCAACACATTGTATGACGGTTAAAGATCCTACTCTTGACGTAATTGACATACAGACACATGCTACACCAGACGAAATAAAGAAATGGACTGAATTAGGAGGGATCCAAACCGATCAAGGATGGATGATGAAGGAAAAGTCTGTGTGGTTCCTTCCTGATTCAATGGTCCAAGTTATAATTAACACTGTACATAGTCCTGCACATCTAGGAGAAAAAGCTATGCTAGATAGCATTCAACACATTTGGTTTAATAAACATTTACGAGCTGCAGCCAAACAAAAAGTTCGTACCTGTCTGATCTGTTGCCAGTTCAACCCAGGAAAAAGCGTTCCCGTAGAACAGGGTGGATTTCATCCTCCTGATCATCCTTTTGAAGTCCTCCAGATGGATTATATCCAGATGGAACGATGTAGAGGATTCAAATATGTTCTCGTAGTTGTGTGTGCTCTTTCCCGTTGGACGGAGGCATACCCGGTTTCAGATTACACTGCCCCGACTACTGCCAAACAGTTGGTTCGAGAATTCTTCCCACGATACGGTTTACCACGTGTTGTTCACTCAGATAACGGCCAGCCGTTCTCATCCGAATTAATGAAACACGTTTCACTTTTGTTAGGCTATCAGTGGAAATTCCACTGTGTCCGACACCCCGAAGCAGCAGGTCTCGTAGAAAGACATAATCAGACTCTGAAAATAAGATTATCCAAAATATGCAGAGAGAAAGGTGTTGACTGGGTAGTAGCCTTACCAGTTGCACTCTTTTACACAAGAATGGTAGCACACTCTCGAACAGGGCTATCCCCGTATGAAGTGATCTTCGGCAGACCACCAAATATGTGGGGGACGCCTATACCACGCAAAATAACTGATATTGACTGTAACATGCTGACGGATTACTTGGCTTCCTTGATGGCTGCACTACAATCTTGTCGTTCACAGGTAGCTGCAGCTTTTCCTGACAACACTGAGGTGAAACCCCATGACGTGGTTCCGGGAGACTTGGTCCTCGTGAGGAACTTTGATCGAAAGACTCAGCTGGAACCTAGGTGGAGGTCACCTCAGCTGGTGTTGCTCACCACAAGAACAGCCGTGAAGATCGAAGGCAGAAAAGGATGGATTCATTCAAGTCATATCAAGAAATTTCATGGACTAAAATCAGATGTGAATACCACACCTTGTGTGTCTTCACCCATTGACTCAAAACTTCCTTTTGTGGAAAAAAGTGATTCCGAACATTATAAATTAAAGCTCAGGCCCAATCAGTCGAGCAATTTGATTGTTTAAGTCCTCTCCAAGGTGAAGCGGTTGAATTGTCTCTGACATGTATCCCTTGGACCTGAATAGAGAAAGCACCCGAAAAATGTTGAAACGACAGGCGTACTGTAAATCACTGCGTAGTCATTGCATAGTGACGTTATTAATTTTGTTTTTCTCAAGTCTTTTAATAATTACTGCAAGTATATTGTTGCACATATATTATCCTATTTCTAGACATGTTTACAATGTTACTGCTGAACATTCTTTTAGTGAATTACCTCCGCTTGAGTTGTCTTATAGGTTTGCACTGCGCAATAACACGTTTATTAGTATGTTGCATCATTCCCATCAGGTTAGCAATGCTACAAATTGTTGGATATGTGGCCGACTCCCTCCCTATCAGAATTATAAGGGAATTCTACCTCTCTTTCCATACCCGTTCACACACAATGGCTCCTGTGGAGCATGGTTTAGTTTAATTAATTCTCTAGATTCGAATTCTGCAGTTTATCAAGATAACTGGGTATGGGGAAATTTGAACTTAGTTTTGCTTAAAGTCTGCCACCCTAACAAGGAGGGACTTCCCCAGAGAACAGGAACTGATCTAGAAAATGAAGTGTATGGATTAGGTAATTTTACGCTCAATCTTATGATCCTAAATGTCGAATCAGAAGCTACTTCAATTTTGCCCGCTATGTCAATATTTCCAGTAAAAGGTGAATTATGTATAAGAAAGAATGGTTCCATACACATGGGCCATAGTAAATGCACCACTGTAGTAGAATTTAGTGATCAAGGCAAGTCTACATTTAGAGCTTCCCGCCATTCCTATTTCATATGTGGTCAGACGGCATATGTACGTTTACCTCTAGATTGGGATGGTACTTGCTATATTGGATTCCTTTTGCCACCTGTTTTTCTAGCTCCTGCTGATTATCACAGAAATATTCATTTAGTATATAATAGAGTAAGGAGAGATCTCCCGATAGTCGATTACACTGAAACAGCATGGGAAAAATACACAGATTTCAATAAAGGTCTCTTTCCCTATATAGGTACCGTTACTAATAGTAAGCTGATACGTAGATTAACTAGAACCCTTGAAGCAGTAGTGAACGAAACTATTTCCGCCTTAGGCAATTTAACAGAAGAGCAGTCTGCTATGCGGATTGTTGTGCTTCAAAATCGTCTTGTCCTTGACGTCATCCTGGCCGATAGGGGCGGAGCTTGTAGGGTCATCGGATCAAGCTGTTGTATTTTCATACCAGAAAATTCGCCATCTGTATATAAAGCCATAACTCGTCTTCATAAGATTGTAAGCCAGATACACCAGAATCCAGGCACCTGGACTTGGTCCGGTTGGTTTTGGAGTGTATTATCTACCTTTGGATGGAAGGTCCTATCTTTCCTAGGTATTGGCCTTCTCATACTATTCAGTTGCTGTCTATGCCTGCAATGTGGACCAGCGATTTGTGGTCTGTGTGCCACATCGTGCATTCCACATCAAGATTTTCATTCAAGATCCCGGAAGAAGAAAGAAGAACAAATGATGCTATATGAACAGATCAATGGATTAATGAAGATTGATATCTCTTGACGGGCAAGTAGGGGACAAGGAGGGAATGTGGAAATATGGATTTTTCTGGTCAGTTATGTCCCCTATCTTGGACCCCAACGGTTCTATGTGCATGTTACAAGTACATGTATGTTTCCTCCAGTTCCAGTTATGAAGACGCAAATACATGTGCGTCCACCGTTAACATGTCCTCTGTCAGATCCGCCATGAATAGGCCGGATATTCCATTCCTAAGTATGAAAGGCCACCGGCTTTATATGGTTCACTTATGCCATTTTACAGTCCAGGCAAGTAGGCCCTGATTCTGTCATCATACTCTTCTTGCCTTCTGCCTCTGACAGCTCCAGTCTGAGCCTACATCTGTGACCATGAACTTTGTCTCATTCCCTGCGCGGCTCACGAAGCCTGACATCAGCTTGCTGCCTGCCAAGAACTGTATTTCACCTTCGAAAATTATCTGCTCCGCTCCCTGCCCAATGCATTCCTGTCTAGTAGCTTAAGTAAACATTCTGCCAGCTACCGAGCAAAGGCCCGGCTTCTCTGTCTTCATGCAAGTAATTCATAGCCCTGTTACTATGGAAGATTCCGCCCTCGCATCCAGTGTAGACACTTAGACGCTTGTACACGCACTAACAGTCAGTATAGTCAGTATAGAATAAGATTCTACTCGAAGAGACCTCTCTTTTGGATAACTTAGTTCTTTAAACATAGGATGTTAGATATGAGTTGGGATTAGGTTGACTTGACCCTCCAGACTTCTGTCGCCACATGTAGAGCTAAATGTCAAGTCCCCTTCACCCCCTAGTTGCACGTCAATTACACGTCATGCTGCTGCGCGCGCATATCTGCCAAGTATTTCTGCTGACATTGCGAAATTCTTTCATGTAACCACCCTCTTATGACATCACATCTGATGACGTTCTTTAAACCACTCCCAGTTACGCCTATTTTTGCTACGTACAAATATATTATCACCACTATCAATTGTTACGCCTCTTGTATTTGCCTCACTGTAATGCCTATTGTATAAAAGTAATTGATTGTTAATAATGTATGTACTTCACTTCCTGAACCTTCGTGGTGATGGAACCTGGAGCAACCGATTATAATCGACCACTGGAATAAAGCCCATTCCGAACCTCTAATACCACGGATTCTGCCTCTTATTTACTGAGCTATTTTATTATGTTTCTGTATCAAATTAAGTCCCGGTAATTAAATTATTTACCACAAATCGACCCCTTGGTCTCATTATGAATATAAAGAACTTATTAAGAATATGCGAGAAGTAAGTGATGAACATTGGAAACTTAGAATTGGTGTTTTGACAAAACATGGTAGAGAAGCTTTACAAAGTCGGCTACTAACAAACTTGTTTTCAAATGAAAACATTGCACCTGAAATAATGTAAAAACACATTGGAGAAAAGAAGTCTATAGTTTGCCTAATGCCAACACTGCAAGAGTGTTCTACATTTAATAAAGAACTTTAGAAACTGGAAAAACAACCAATAGTGAAAATGGAAGCCATTGTTAAAATGGAACACAAAGGAGTTACTATTCTTCTCTCAGAGAAATTACAGTCAATATTGGATTCTTTGGAGAAGTCTGTATCTAAGACTGCCGGTTTAGAAAAGACTTTATATATATGTGTGAACTGTCATGTAATTTTACGGCGTAATTTGAATGTAGAAAAAAGTTTCGTTAATGGAGCAATGGGAAAAGTTGTTGATTTTGTTAATTATCAGAACATAGATGGAATTGAATTTTTTAAGATTACATTTGATCAGATTGAAGAGGTAAAACAGATGTTGTGCTGTTCGTTTTTTGCTTGTAAAATACTTGTATGTTCGTAGAAAACAGTGTCCTCTTTCTTTAGCATATGCTGTGACCATTCATAAATCTCAAGGTTTAAGTGTAGACAGTGCTTTGATAAATATAGGAAGAACAGTGTTTAAAGAGGGCATGGCATACGATGCATTGTCTCGAGAAAGAACATTATCTGGTTTGTATTTGATTGATTTTAACGAGAATAAGATTAGTACTGATGCAAATTGTGTAAGAGAGTATAATCGGTTAAGAAGAATTTATGCTCCTAATTTAGGTGAATATCCCATATATGAGAAACGTGTAGTATGTCCAAGATGGAAATATGAGAAACAGTCTATTGTGATTCAAAAAAAGAAAACAATTCAACAGAACGATGAAGCTGCGAAGAAAATGAAAATGGACACTGTTGATGATATTGTGGGATACCAGTTAGAAAATAGCTCAGGTATCAACTGCTCTGCTAATGCAATTGTGAATGTTGTCCTTTATTTAGAAGATATTCTTTTTTTTATTTAGTGTGAATAGCAGCATGAAGAACAAAGTACATGAAACAGACAAAATTACATAATATCCAATCTCGTGATGAAATAAGCAATAAATAGCATAAATTCATATTCCATTTTACATAATAAACATGGTAAGCATAGTACAAGAAAGAAGATAAAATTTACATAATATCCAATCTCATCTTTTTAAAAAAAGCAGTAAATAGTGCAAATTCGTCTACAATTTCACATGATATACAACACCAGCCTGCCAAATAGCACCTCCGATTAACCACATTTTGACAAAAAACGTGCAGATTGTAAATTAACAACCACTAACTTGTGGTCAAAACATAGCCCTCCCAAGTCCAGCTAAATCTCTGAAGCACCCCTATCCTTTACGCATAAGCCTCTTCAAATTTATGCACCCGGTCTAACTTAAACAACCCCTGACCCAGTGTAGGGATCTTCTGAGATCTCCAATTCTGCAATACTAGAGATCTAGCTACCGCTATGGCCATAAACACACAGCATTGCCTATTGGTTGGTAGCTGACTGACTGCATAAGAAAAGCCAAATAGAGCCAATGGTATAGATGGTAAAATAGCTATTGACATACAAACGCTAATAAACCCAAACACCTCCTCCCAAAAATGATTTGTTCCCTTTCTTACCTGTCTGTGCCTGTACCACTGCTGTTTCCACTGTTGCTACCACGAAGTGCGGGGAGCTGCCCTGGACCGGGACTACCAATCCCAGCACCCTAAGCAGTACGCCACCATAACCGATGGCAGTTCGCGCCCGGGGCGCCTTCAAGCCAGCTGAGGCCTCCCGCAGCGCGGGAAGCCCTTTCTCACCTGTCATTGCCTGTACCACTGCTGTTTCCACTGTTACTTCCACAAAGTGCGGGGGAGCTGCCCTGGACCGGGACTACCAATACCAGCACCCTTAGCGGTACGCCACCACGACCGACGGCAGTTCGAGCCTGGAGGTGCCTTAAAGCCAGCTGAGGGCTCCCGAGACCGGAGGAGGCCGGGCTGGGCCAAAAACCTTGGTCCTACGATTTTAATTAACCGGAAAGGGGCTTATTATATTATTGTATTCAATAACAATGGGTAAAAGAAAATTTATACCAAGCAATGGAAGTTCTGCAGGCAAAAATGTTCCAATTACTAATTATTTGAAAAGTGACATGGGCCTAATTAATAATGAGATAGTACAAGTTGAGGAGCAGTTGGTGGTGACAAAAACGGCACTAACTGCATCCCAAAAAAGAGGCAAAGACTGGTTTAGTTGACCTTGCGGAGCCTGTCTTTGTCTCTGAACCCGGGAATCAGGATACAAGTAAAAGTAAGGAGGTCAACACATCTAACATAATTCATTTAGCCTGTACTACAGGGGTGGGCCCCTGTGCATCGATGCTCCCGCTTGACATATCAATCCTATAAAATAATTCTTAATCGGTCTCTCCACCAGCGAAAAAGAGTAAACAGCACCTAGCAAATATCAAATTCAAAATCAGAAAACTAAGCAAAGAAAGGGAATAAATGCCAAAACAGATTACAAAGGAATGGGTGCAGGAGTATCAACGAACCACATGCAAGTCTTTGATACTGTGTTTAAAAAATCACATGGAAAAATCGACAATATTGAAAGGCGAGTCATGCTAGAAATCAAGTTAGTACAAAAAGACATTATTCACCTAACTGAACTGGTTACAAATGTATTGTCACCGAAAACATACCAAAAGGTAATGCCTAGTAGCAACTTGGATGAGAGAATACAGGCTGGCCATATTACCATAACAGAAACTGAAATAGGAAAAACTCACCCAACATTGGCGAGCCATATAGAGGAAGCACGCAGAGCACATTCTGCCGCAAAACTAAGGAATGACAACCCACAAAATAACTTACAGAGTAAACATTATCCAGATACAGAAGGACTCCAACGACCCATGAGCCCTGGTGAGGTATCTCTCCACCTGCCCCACCAGGCAACCCCATATGTTATCATTTTATAAAACGTTCTGAAATTGAATGACAACTCCATTGAGACTTGGGGGACTTTAAAGAATCGGGTTGTGCATTGGTTCTCCACAAATTCACATTGCAGTACGATTACTCCCTCTCATGAAATAATTATGTCAAGAAGAATGAGCTGGGTGGGTTGAGTGGAAAAATCATGCAAAGGGGACTGTGTTATTGTGAACTTCCACAGTCCGGCAGTGGTGTGTTCCGTGCTAGAAGAAATATCAGCAAAATATGTTTGGCCATCTAATTGTCATGACGGCAGCATCACTGCTGTTCCACTTGAATATTTTTATAAACCAAGAAATGAACCCCTCCAAACAAGCAGTAGAAACTTCGATAGCACGGTCATGCGTACGATACCTATCATGCCGAATAGGTTTGCCCCTTTTAGAAGCTGCAGGGAAATTGATTGACTGGGTGAGGATGTAGGGCAACCAAAAGATTGTAATTAACTTTAACTAGTCCTGTAACTAACAAATTAATTGGCTATCCATTACAGGGATCCCTAACAATCATGTCGTGGAACGTTGCAGGGGTTAAAAATAAGCTGCATAATAAGGTATGGCTTAATAGTATACAGAACTGCACACTAATTTTAATACACAAAACTTGGCTCACAGAAACATTTTGTATTGACGGTTTTATAACGATTTCTACTCAAGCAATTCCGTCAAAGGCCGGGAGAGCAAGAGGAGGCTTAGCAGCCCTATCCTCTGTATCCTCTCCACTGATACTAAAGAAAGTTTTTACAAAATCACAGCACTTTCAGTTTTTACTCTTCTGTGTTAAAGGGAAACAATATATTGTAGTGATAAATTTTTATAAAAACATCTTTGACAGTATGAGATATGCGGTCATTATGTCACTGGAAGTAGAGTTGGATGTTTTTCTAAAGGGGTTGGGGGTGAATATCTATTAATCTGGGCAGTTGATTTTAATTGTGAACTATGTAAAATCCCAATCGAGAACAATGTGGCTATAGTGATGATCATGGCGACACTATTTCTCACTTTCCTCATAATTCTTATGGAGAAGCGATTAATTCTGTTATGCACAAATATGATTTAGAAATCATGGAGCCCAGTGAACATGAGGGAGAAAATATTACCCAAACATATGAAGGGGCTAGGTCTACATCGTGCATTGACCATGTTCTAGTATCAGGGAACTGTAGGACTCTTGTTGAAAAATGTAATCTACAGGCTAGTTTGTTTAGCGACCACCACCCGCTACTCTTAACATTGAAATCTAGCCTATATCAACAAAAGAAGGCATACACCTCTGCAGTTGATATTAAAACACAAGGGGAGAATGGGATTTCCATTAAGTGGTCTGGTGTTAACCCCACAGTTTTTATGGAAAATATAGTCCAAAAAATATCGGCAACATATAAATACTTGCTTGGATAAATCCTCCACCAACGTCGATACTGTGAGCGCATTTCAAAATATTGTGACTAAAATCTCCAAAGATTTGAAGATAAGAAATAAGAAAAATAGGGATCATTGCCCTAGATGGTTTGATCAGCAGTGCTCCAGATTAAATAAGAATCTAAAGGAAGCACTAAAAGTAAGACCAAGGGATAGAGTGAGAATCCGCAATCTCTGGAAAAGCTATAAACAAGCCTTAAATTTGATAAAAAGAGAAATCCGAGGGACGGCATGGGAAAGACTGATTCAAGCGGCTGAGACTCAGGCTTCTATCTTGTTTTGGAAAACAATAGACCAACCATTATTTAAAGATAATCTATCCGCTAAGGTAGAAACAATAGTGATTCCTGAGGAATGGTTGACACATTTTGAAAATATTTTTAACCCTACAAAAATTACTGAGATGGATGAAAATAGTAACTTTATTTTATTGAACATTGTTAAGACAGTACCTATCACCATAGAGAAGATTAAAACTGCCCTAAAGAAAAGTGCAAGTGGCAAAGCCGCAGGACCAGACGGGGTTCCTATAGATATTTTTAAGTCTAGTATTGACTTTTGGTCCCCTGTCTTAGCTAACCTTTTTAATGCTATCATTGGAGGGGTGCTACCCGCAACCTGGGTGGAAAGTACAATCGTCCCTATTTTCAAGAAAGGCGATAGAGGAAATGCAAAATGCTACCGTCCAATATCCCTTCTCGATTCTACATCTAAAGTGATGGGTAGAATTATGTTAGATAGACTGGAATGCTGGGCAAATGAGAAAAACATCTTAATGAAGCACAGTATGGATTTAGAGGGGGTATTGGAATGGTTGAGCAGTGCGTTAACCTCGAGTTGCTAATAGGGAAATACACAGTCACCAAAGAAGGTCAACTCCACCTTTGTTTTGTTGACCTTACCAGCGCTTTCGATTTAGTCATTCATGCCAAGTTATGGCAAACGCTAGAAGAGATGGGTGCACCACACAATATAATTGTTTATTTATCTCAAATATATGCCCATCTAATTTCAAGGATACGTTATGGCCCAAAAGGGGAATGCATCTCTCATTTTAGAGTCACACGTGGGATTAGACAACGCTGTGTCCTTGCACCCCTTTTATTTTCATTATATATTAATAATGTTGATTTTTTATTGCAGAATTTAAAAGCTGATGCCCCGACTGTTGGTAAACCTGTAACTCCAGTACTTTTATATGCAGATGATGCAGTCCTAATATCTAGGACCGCTAATGGCCTTCAATGTCTGATAGATAACTTCACACATTTCATGGCAGGAAAGGATCTAAAATTAAATTTGAGTAAAACTCTAGTCATGACCTGTGGGAAACCTAAATCCAAGAGTAGAAATCACCATGTGGAAGGGATACATATTGAAAAAACAACTTCATTCTCATATTTGGGACTACTTGTTAATGGAAATGGTTCTTGGAGTACACATGTTGATCTATGTAAGTTAAAGTTTATACAATAAAGCAAGGCCATTTTTAGATTCTCTAATAAAATAGGTAATAAGCGAGAACGAGAAATCCTTATGTTATATAGGAGTAAGTGTATCACAGGTGCATGCTATGGAGGAGCATTATGGGGCAGGGCAAATATTTTGTTACTACAAACCCTTGAAAATAAATTTTTAAGGAGGGTGCTAGCAGTTCCAAAAGCAACTGCCTCATATATTGCCCATAAGGAGACAGGTGTACCCTATATCAGCAATTTCATTAGCATGGCTGCCATTATACTTTGGCATAGAACCTGGACTAAAGATGAGACAAAATTTACCAAAGATATAATAATGGAATGCCTCAAACTTGACTATTGTAGAAAAATACCTTGGCTACAGTATATTTAAAGTCTTTTAACAGAGTGCAATGTGGCAATTGATTTTTATGATCCCAAGTCTATTCAGGCCTACAACGAAGGGGAGTTAAAAATGAGATTAATAAACTCTAGGGAATCTTTAAGCGATGCAGAGGTGAGCACAAAATCGAGTGTTAGATCATTTTGCGAAGGTCCACTCTCACTTGGTGTCCAGCCGTACCTTGTTTTTACAAGAAATGTGCATCACAGATTTTATTTAACAAGGTTAAGGATGGACACTCTGCATTACCAGATTGCATTCCCTAGCATGTGCAAGTGGAGTTTTCATCTACCCAATTGCCCATGTGATGGAAAATCTACCCAGACTACATTGCATTTTATACTCTTTTGTAATTTTTATAGGGACATCAGGAAATTAATTTTACAATCGTTATTTATTGATAATAGATAGTATACCTATAAATCTTCATTTTATCATATTTGTAATTTGGAAAATGTAAAAACATGTAATGCAGTCATTCTTTTTATCCAAATGGCAATTAAGAGAAGAAAGGAACTTACACATTTGGAAATACTAAGACATGAGATACAATAGGTCCTTACCTTTGTTTAGTAGTCTACCTTATTTTAACCACTCTAATACACCTGTTGAGTGATCGAGATAGAACTATAATAAGCAGTCATTCGTGATTCAATTTACCATGAACTGTATTTATGTATTTTATTCTTTAGTGTCTTTTGTGAGCTTATGTTTATATAATCCTTGTCTCTTTAGGTCGAGAAATTACTGTGCACTGATCACATTTTAGATGTTTTTTAGAAACTGTTTGTAGTGAAGCCCTTTGTTTGGGAAACTCCAGTTCGGAATGTTAAAGCAGTTTTGTTACGGAGAATTGTTTTTGAATAGAATGCTTTTATAGTTATATACTCTATACCGAATAAAGGTTGATTTGAATTTTGAATTTGATTTAATCTAGGGCATGTAAAAAATATATGTGTCCAGTCGCCTGCCTCTGACCGATTACATCTAAAACAATCATTCGGGATTGACGGAAACCATTTATGTAATCTGAGGGGGGTGTAGTAAGCCATACATCTTGAAAGAAAATATTTCCTTTTAAAATTTCTCACCTCAGAGCCCTATGACCAAGTTTGCAAACTCGTTTCCATTCCTGGTTATTAAACGAGCAGTTAGCTTCCTGGGCAATTTTCGGGAGCATTGTTTCAACAAGACTCTTATTCGTGTCCTGTCGCAATAGCCTGTACCAGTTACGAATACCAGTTAAATTCAGCTCAAAGGCTGCTTTTAAAATTGTTCTAGCTCTCCCATTTCTATGTAATTAAGCGAGAGAAAGTGTGTGATCTGCCTAAAGCTTAACCAGAGACCACGGCTCTGAGGTTTAAATTGCACTACAAAAGCATCCCATGTTACCAAATTAATGCCGGTATAGAATTCGCCTAGCCTGCGAAAGCCTAGCATATTATATAACTGCACCACCCTTTGCAGGAGCTGAAGGCCCCATAGCTCGCAGTCTTAAAGGGAGGAATATGCATGGCATGTTGGTACATTATAGCTTTTATTACACCGTTGTATACTGTTAAGAAATATGTTTACAAGCTTATATCTTGTCTTTTCTGGCAGCTTTGAGGTGTGTAGGAATGCTGGTAGCTTAACTGCACTTTCTTTCAACATGAGACTAAATAGAAAATTATCAAAATTTGAGAAAGGGGCCACTAACTGTGTTTTTAAACTAAATAGCTCAGCTTGATAGTAGGTAGTTAAATGAGGTAATGCACGCCCCCCTGCTCTACATCTAATTGTAAAATGGATAACTTAATCTGAGGGGTTTTGTTTGCCCATACAAACTCCCAGACCACCTTATCTACTTCATTAAAATCTGAGATTGGTATTTTTAAAGGAAGATTTAAAAACAAAAATATCAGTAAGGGAAGTATCGACATCTTTACCAAGGTTACTCACCCTATTATAGTCAGTGGTAGAAGATCTTCATCATGAAATTATGAAAAATCAAGAAAAAAGATTCTGTTCTTTATTACATTATATTTTTGAAAAGTTGGTAACTGATACAACTAAAATCCATACGTCTTCTTGCATTAGGCATCTTTTGGATATATGTACTGGTTCTTCGCAATTTACACTCAATATACAGCAAGATGCACAAGAATTTCTTATGTTTATGCCTGCAGTATTGGAAGATGAAGGAATAGAAACTGATATTTTTTTGGACTAAGTTACAGATGGGATCATAAATGTGAAGAGTGCTCATTTTCTTCTATCAATGAAATAGACACTGAACGATTCATATATTTGACCATACCAGATTGCAAATCAGTGTCTTTTAACATATTAGTAAAAACAGCCAATCAAGATATGAATTGCTCACATTGTAAATCAGAAATGTTGTCAACATCATATTTAGAAAGATTTGGAAACTTTGTCATTTTAATGCTACAACGTTGTAGAGCAAATGGAAGAAAATTGGAAACCAAAATTAAACTTTTTGTGGCAAGTCAACTATCATTTTCAGGAAGAACTTTTAAAGCTGTGGCTATTATTTTCCATGATGGACCTACTACAACATCTGGACACTAAAATGTGTATTTAAAGTGCAATAAAGGATGGACACATTGCAATGGTGCCCATTCGGAATTCAACGTAGGTTGCCTTTCGAATTACTAGATTCCTATCTGATATTTTTAATGCCAAAGTTTGAAAAACATCAATCAGCCTATTGGGAAGATGTGAACACAAATTTATGAGTTTATTTTGGATATTTTCAATGCAAATGGATTTGGAAACATTATTCTGGCTATTGGGAAGATGTGAACAATTACTGTTTGGATTATTGTTTGTGCTAATTCTTATTCCATTTGCAAAACTGGGTTTGAAATAAGTACTTTATATATTTGATCTTTATATTATACACAATGTAAATGACAGTGTATATTTTAGAAAACAGATAGTAGAACTTGTTGTAAATATTTTCAACGCAGATTTTTTTTTTTTTACAATCTCATTGATTGTATTTTTCCCCCACTGTTATATGATGATCTACATTGAAATCACTGTGTATCAGTGGAATCTGAAAACAGCAAAAAAGGAAAACTGAATATGTTATATTATTCTAAAACTATGTTGTGTTTTTAAAACTATATTATTATATGTAATAACAGCTTTTCTTCTTTTTTATTAAAGAAAGTAATACTAAAGATTGAAAAGATTTTAAATTCAATTTACAACAAAGTACTGTAAAACAATTTCACTGAGTTTTATATCCACTTTATTAAAGAAGGTAAAATGAAAAAAATTAATCAGCATACAAATATGAAGTAATGTTTACTGTTACTTTTATTGCACTAATCCATGTTTTCAAACACTACCCATGAACTGATCTATACAGTTAGGCACTATTCCCACACTCCTGACATCACCCATGCACTATCCATGCATTTCTCCAATCACCTAGCCTGTATCCATACAGTTAGAATATCACCCAGACACTACCTATGTACTCTTCCAATCACCCAGGCAGTATCTCAACACTTATGCAATCAGCTAGACATTACCCATACACTCTTCCAATCACCCAGGTAGTACCCATACACTTCTCCAATCCCCTAAACATGATCCCTGTACTGTTGCAATCACCCAGACATTACCCTTGCACTCTTTCAATCATCCAGGCAGTATCTATACAATGCTCTATTCATTCAGGCAGTACACATACACTTATAAAATCACCCAAGGTCTATTTATATGGACCTCCAATCACCCAGGTACTACCCCTGTACTCTTGCAATCAGCAAGACATTACCCCTACACTCATGCAATTAACGAGGTATTAAATATGATTTCCTCTAATCCCCAGACATTAAGCCATGCACTCATGCAATCACTTAGGTAGTAGCCATGCACTCCTGCAATGCCACAGACATTACCTGTGCACTCATGCAATCACTTAGGTATTACACATGCACTCCTCCAATGACCCTGACATTACCCCTGCACTCATGCAATCACCCACGCATTACCCATGTACTCCTTCAATCACTCAGGCAGTACATGTGCATTTATAGAATCATTCAGGCACTACCTATGCCCTCATGCAATCACACAGGCACTACTATCGCACTCCTCAATGTATCTAGGCATTATCCATGCACTTCTCCAATCAGAAATGCACTATCCATGTACTCATTCAATCACCCAGTCACTACCCTTGCAGTCTTCCAATAACCCAGGCAGTAGCGCTGTACTCATATAATTACCCAGGCAGTACTCATACACTTATAAAAACATTCAGATACTACCTATGCACTCATACAATCACACAGGCACTAATGATGCACTCCTCGATGCATCTAGGCATTACCCATACATGAATACAATCAGCCATGCACTAGCAATGTACTCCCTTAATCACCCAGTCACTACCCTTGCACTCTTGCAATAATCCAGGCACTACCACTATACTCATATAATTACCCAGGCAGTACTTATACACTCTTAAAAACATGCAGACACTACCTATGCACTCATGCAATCACGCAGGCACTACTGATGCACTCCTTGTTGGACCTAGGCATTACCAATGTGCTGCTCCAATTATCCAGCCAGTACTCATGCACTTAAAAAATCACCCAGGCACTACTTATACACTTTTACAATCACCCAGACACTACCAGTACAGTCATGCAACGACACAGACATTACTCTTGCACTCATGCAATCAGTCACACATTTGTCATGCACTCCTTCAATTACCCAGACATTAACCCTGCACTCGCGCAATCACTTAGGCATTACCTATCCACTCCTCCAATGACACACACATTACCTCTGCACTTATGAGATCACCCAGGCACTACCCATGCACTCATATAATCAACCAGGCATTACATATGCACTCCTTCAATCACACATGCAGTATGTATGTACTACTGCAATCACCCAGGCACTATGCCTGCACTCATGCAATCACCCAGGCACTACATATGCACTCATGCAATAACCAAGACACTACCCTTGCACTTCTCCAATCACCAAGGTACTACCCATGCACTCATGCAATCAGTCAGGCACTACCAATGCACCCATACATAAACTCAGGTACTTCTGCGGCACTCATGCAATCACCCAAGCACTACCCATGCAGTTTTCCAATCACCCAGGCACTACCCCTGCGCTCATGCAATCACCCAGGCATTTCCCATGCACTCCTTCTATCAGTCGGGCAGTACCCATGCACTCCTCCAATCACCCAGGGACAACCTGTGCACTCTTCCATGCACTCAGCATTATCCATGCACTCCTTTAACCACCCAGACATTACTCCTGCACTCATGCAATCATACAGGCATTACCCATGCACTACTTCAATCACTCAGGTACTACCCCCGCAGTCGTGCAATCACCCAGGCACTATCTATACACTTATGGAATAACCCACGCACTACCCTTGCAATCCTCCAGTTATCCAGTCACAATCCATATACTCCTCTAATTACCCAGCCACTACCCATGCACTTATAAAATCACCCAGGCACTACCTATACACTCATCTAATCACCCAGGCACTACCCATGCACTCCTCCATTCACCCAGACATTACCCCTGAATTCATGCAATCACCCAGGCATTACCCATGCGCTCCTTCAATCACTCAGGCAGTGCCCATGCACTCCTCCAATCACCCAGACATTACCCCTGTACTTATGCAATCATCCAGGCATTGCCCATGCACTCAGGCACTTCTGCGGCACTCATGCAATCACTCAAGCACTACTCATGCACTCCTCCAATGCCCCAGGAACTACCCATGCAGTCCTGCATGCACCCAGGCACTATACATGGACTCTTCCATGCACCCAGGCATTACCCATGCACTCCTCCAATCACCCAGATATTACCCCTGCACACATACAATCCCCCTGACATTACCCATGCACCCCTCCATGTACCCAGGCATTACCCATGCAGTCCTTCAAACACCCAGACATTACCCCTGCACTCATGCAATCAATCACATAGGCATTACCCATACACTCAGGCAGTTCCCATGCACTTCTCTAATCACGCAGACATTACCCCTGCACTTATGCAATCACCCAGGGATTACACATGCACTCCTTTAATCACACAGGCAGTACCCATGCACTTATAAAATCATCCAAGCACTATCTATGTACTTATGCAATCACACAAGCACAACTGATACACTTCTTGATGCACCTACACATTACTCATGCACTCTTACAACCACTGAAGCATTACACATGTATTCATGCAATCACTCAGGTAGTACACATGCATTTCTCCAATCAACCATGCACTACCCATACACTTCTCCATATATTCAACTTTGCACAATTCATACAACACTTAAAATGTGTCTATTTTTAACCAAATAGATGGTTCTTTATGAACCATTTCTTTTCATCTTCTTTTTGTTGATTTTTTTTGGTGTTTTTTTGTTAAAAAAATGAAAAAATAAACAGAACCAACAAGAAAAACATTGAAAAAATTATGCAGTTAAAAGTCATTGCATAAACGAAAAAAAAAAAGAAATTAACACTTGTGGTTCTTAATGGCAACTAGGATAGCATTCACTGATTGTCACCAACACATAAGATTTTCTTACATTTTTAACAATGCTGCTCCACTCTAGCTAAGTGAGGGAAGATGCTGGCTGGAGCAGTTGTTGTGCCAGCAGTTGAGTTGCTGGTCCAGCAGTGTTGTCGTCAGTTGACTGTTTTTGTTGTTCCCAACGTAGTTGTTCTCTTGCGAGACACAGAGGGTGCATTGTCTGTAAATGCTTCAGCATAGATGATGTCCTGCAGGAATATTTTTTTTGTGACACTCTTGAGAGGACCTTTTGACAAACGGTGCATGTCACCTTATGGCCATTCACCTTTTTCTCCTCAGGTGGTATGGAGAAAAATGCCCACACAATGCTCCCATATCGGACTTTGATGGGTTCATCCAAATCTTCCTCATCTTCAGGGGGAAGCGGTTGTGGTGGATTTCCATCTGCGATTTGTTAATGGAACAAAAGAAAAACACCAAAAAGATAGAAAGAAGAGAAGTAAAATACAACAGGTGTGTCCTCTCAGATGCTCTTGAAAGAATGAAAAAAATGGGTGCTGTCTTTCAAGTTCTAGAATAGAAATCTTCTAAACCAATGAAATTGTTTCTTTTGAAGTCACATGGGATTCACGCACCTGGCACGCAACCAGCGAGCACCCGACGTGAGTTCCGTAAAATATATTTAACAATAATATATTTTTATTACAATTACAAATATATGAGATTTACAGTTCTATTAAGTAATCTCTTGGTATAATATATATAATAAAGTTATATACATTTACTTTTAAAACCTAAAGATTTCTGATGGATTCACGCACCCGGCACGACTCCTGAAAATACGTACGTGACGTTACGCTGGGCCGGTAACCGCGCACCCTTCACATACCATACGCGCATTGTACACAACTTATCCAATATGGTGGCAAAATTCTTGGATTCGTGCTAATTTCTAACTATAACGTCTTTGAAACCTATAGTTTTTTCAGTGAATTTCAAATTTTTTTTAAATGCTAATTTCTAACTATAACATCCCTGAAACCTGTGGTTTTTGCAGTGAATTTGTAAGGTTTTTAAAATGCTAATTTCAAACTATAACGTCCCTAAAACCTATGGTTTATTCAGTGAAAATATATATATATATATATATATACACACACACACACACACATATATACATATATATATATTTATTCACTGAAAAAACCATAGGTTTCACACATGTTATAGTTAGCGGAAATTTTACTGATAAATAACCAATGAAATTCCCCCGTTATAGTTAGTGCAGGCAACTATAACTCACGCGACCGCAATCCTCTGCTGATGCTAATACTGTATTTAGACACTTATTTGCCCATGTCTTCTTCCATACATTTTTAGCTATACATATATTACAAATATTTTTTTTTCATAAAGACACATATGTCATCAGCAGAAGATTGCGGTCGCGTGAGTTATAGTTGCCTGCACTAACTATAACGGGGGAATTTCATTGGTTTTTTATCAGTAAAATTTCCGCTAACTATAACATGTGTGAAACCTATGGTTTTTTCAGTG
Source organism: Triturus cristatus (assembly GCF_964204655.1). Lineage (NCBI taxonomy): Eukaryota > Metazoa > Chordata > Amphibia > Caudata > Salamandridae > Triturus > Triturus cristatus. The sequence goes on along the minus strand of NC_140587.1, from coordinate 461,701,564 downwards.
AATTTGCAAGGTTTTTTAAATGCTAATTCCTAACTATAACGTGTGTGAAACCTATGGTTTTTTCAGTGAATTTGTACGGTTTTTTAAATGCTAAGTTACTTTACGCCATTCGTGGCGTGCGCGCCCACTTAACGCAGTTCGTTCCGTGCCTGCACTAACTATAACGGGGGAATTTCATTGGTTTTTTATCAGTAAAATTTCCGCTAACTATAACATGTGTGAAACCTATGGTTTTTTCAGTGAATTTGCAAGGTTTTTTAAATGCTAATTCCTAACTATAACGTGTGTGAAACCTATGGTTTTTTCAGTGAATTTGTACGGTTTTTTAAATGCTAAGTTACTTTACGCCATTCGTGGCGTGCGCGCCCACTTAACGCAGTTCGTTCCGTGCGCGCACGGTGCGCTTCGCGCACCGTGCGCGCACAGTGAGCACGCAGTGCGCTTCGCGCACCGCGCGCCCACTTTACGCAGTTAGTGCCGTGCACGCACGGTGGGCACGCGGTGCGATGACAAAGCAAGAAAGCACGTCAACAAATCTGTTTCTGCTTTCCTCCGTGACTATGGTATGGGTGCCATTTACCACAACAACTTGCGTTATGACATGCAAGACATTTATAGAGGAGATGGTGTGCACTTCAATGATGAAGGGAACAGAGTCTTCCTCTTGAACCTTAGACTCTGCATCGGTACTTACTTGTAGGTACCACTAAAAAATCATTTCATAAACACAACGGCTCTTTTTAGAGCCCCCTAATATCTAAACACTTAAATCTGAATTTCATTTATTTTTTTATTTTTTTTTCTACCGTACGCTTACCGTAAGCTTACCGTACGCGTACCCCGTGATTTTTTTTAAAATCAATAAATGTTTTCTTTGTACTTTACAGTCCTTCTTTGACCCCCTCACAAATGTAAGGGGGTCTGTAACTCTCCTCATTGCCCCCTTTTCTTGTTTTCACTCTTTTTTTTCTGAGTGAAACACACAAAATGGCGGCCGCCGCTTCCTGGTTTCGGCCGATTCGAATGTTTACTAAGATCTAACAGCCAATCAGAATCGCGCTCGCGCACGCCACCGTACGCGTACCGTAAGCTTACCGTAAGCGTACGGTAAGCGTACCGTAAGCGGGCTCAGATATATATATTGATTTAAAGGCTATTTTCTCAGAATCTACTGAACAGATTTACACCAAACCTACAAAAGGCACTTCCTTGACATAGGGACTACCTCTCTGCCAAATTTCTAGTAATTCTGTTCAGCCGTTCGGGCTGTAGCTCGTTCTAAAGGTCCTATGGAAAAATGCATGGGAAAAACGCGTTTTGGGACCCCCCTTTTATCTCAGCCCCCGCTTGACGTATCCCCCCGAGACTTTCAGGGTAGGAGCGGAGCGTAGCGCCCCACCTATTTTGAGAAATTCGCGAGGATTCATCGACCGGCGCCAAAGTTATTCAAAATAGAATGTTGCGGATTTCCTATGGAAAAGGGGTCCTAACTATAACTACCTACTGGCGACCGCCAGTAGGTAATATACATATATATATATATACATAGCCAAAAACAATCCACTCATCCAGGGATAAACTTGGAGGCACTTAGCGGGGAAGTTTAAAGGTGAGAGTTTATTTGGCAAACAGCGCGAAAAAAACTGATATGACGCGTTTCTTCAATGTCAGTTACCATAACAAATAAAATCGTATTTATGCATACTGGAAAAAGAAACATCATAGTGTACAATAGAAAGTGAAGAGGTCCTGCCAGTGGTATCAAAACATTTGTTTGTGTGTCGGCTATCTTGGAAATGCATATTTAGATACAAATACATATTGATGCCATGGCTTTCTACACGTTGTTAGTACGTTAATGGTAAAGCAGAACCTCTAATTTCACTCAAAACAGTCAAATTATAAAATATATGTATATATACAAATTGTGCAAATAATCGGAAACAAATTTACAGAGACGGCCTTAATGGACCAAAATCGTAGGGATCCCTACACGTGACATCTATTATGTCACAATGTGTGCCAAAAAGACAATCAAGCTCAAAATAGGCAAGAAATAATGTGTTTTAAGAGGGGAAACAAACATGTAGTAGATACCCAATTCATTGTGCATGGTCAATATTATGTATACATGCATACAGATCTTCTGGACATAATAAAGCCCTAAATAGACATATTTCATTCTAACATCGTGCCTGATACTAAAATATCAACAGAGGGTGCACAATATTTACAGTGGCTCATAATATGCGAAAAAATATTAATTCCAAACAAAGGACAGACCAATGAATTAATCAGTATGGGGGGTGAGATACTCAAATCCTAACCTATTTGTACCCACATTTCTTCCTCGTTGTTAAGGCCTTGTGGAGTTTTTGTGGACAGCTCTACAATATATCAGAGTGCATTCACTGCTAAGTCAAGCAAAAGCATGATTGGGATCCTCTTAAGCATGCAGAGTTAGACTCGGCAAAAATACGTGATGAATTAAGAGTCTTTTAAGAGGAAATTGAGAATTTGGATAATCAAGAGCCAGTAAAGTAACTGAAGCACAAAATGATGGAACGCTTGCATAAACATGAAGATGAGGTGAAAATAAAGAAACAACAAAAATTCCAAAGAGATAAACCAGACTACATTGAGGGACGTATTCTAACCTTTACAAGGAAGTATGACATTTACGGAAAGGAATTACTCCAAGAGGACTCACAGAGAAGGCAAGATCTTATATCCACTAGGTACAGCTCCGATGTCAGCACTGAATATGATGAGGGTCACAACCTTTGGGAAAAATTGGCACCTTGAGTTTACACAACTAATATCGCCTGTTGAGACAAGCCAAAAATCAAAAGAAGGACAGACCCCCAAGGAAGAAGAAGAGGGAGGGGCAAAGGAAAAGATGCAAACAAAGATGCAGGATCTGATGAGGCAACAGGGGGAAACCCTCAGAGTAAGCTTACAGTGCACCAGAAGAGGAAAACCGAGAAGAAAAACTGACATTCCACAACCTATTCCAAAGGAACTTGACCCAAGATGAAACTTTGCTTTTGGAATTAAGACTTACTTTCTGTCCTCCCTCAGGATTTGATTATGCACAGGTCAGGATTGACCTTTATTTGTTTATTAGAAAATAAAAATTGTATAAAATGCTTACATTTGCTAAGACCTAACCGAGTATAATTTCTAAGGATAATACTATTTGTGATCTACAGATTGGAGATGTGGAGGGACTCCTTGCTCTGGAAACCCTATACCGGGAACATGAAGAAAGGGATCCGAATAATGGTATAGATAAAATGATGGTGAATTTGGGGATAGATAACAGGCCTGCAGGTGGGAGTGGCTTCAAATCTAAATCACGGTCCATTCTCACCACCCCCCATGATAATTTGGATGTGTCTTATGAGTTGGTGGTTAAAGATCTGATGAGGTTAAGAAGAAGTGGTGGAATGCATACTGATAATCTTACGGTGGAGCAAAGAAAGGCAATTGCCGTCTCTTAAAAAAATATACCTCCACTGTAATTAAAAATAGTGACAAGGGGGGAAATGTTGTGGTTATGGACTCAGATATCTATGACCAAGAAGTAATGAGATAATTGGGGGCTTGCCGATTGTTATGAGGTAATTTCCATGGAAGAGTATAAGGCCTCCGTCAGTACATACCAGTCTCGACTTAAACTGTGGGTGCAAGAATTCTTTTTAGATTATCCTAGAATCTCCTCTTTTTATTTATTGTCGAGGTGCATGAAAGGTTGATCAATCCCCCATGGAGACCTATTGTTACATCAACTAAAAGCTTTTTGGAAAATACTGCTATTTATTTCAATTCCTTTCTATTCTCTTCTGTAAAAACACTTCCAGCTTATTGCAAGAAAAGTGGTGACTTTCTTACCAAGATTCACAATATAGTTTGGGCTGATTCCTACATAATGTTTACATTAGATATGACTGCATTTTATACATCTATTGAACACACATTCGGGGAGCATGCTTGTGAATATTTTTTGAAAAGTAAATCAGCGTGTTTTCTTGAACACAATTGTATGCTTATTGAGATGATGCAAACTTGTCTGGAGGATAACATCTTCATGCACAATGGAGTTTTGTACATAAAAAAGATGGGGACTGCCATGGGCACCTGCTTTGTCCCCAGCTTTGCCAATTTGGTGATGGGCTGGTGGGAGGAGCAGATGGCCTGGGCTGATGAAATGTGGAGTTTGTGCAGAACATTTTAATCTGGACCTAATATATTGATGATTTGTTTTTATTATGGAATGGCTCTAAAGCAAAAGCATATGAGTACATAGGAATTTTGAACAATAATCCTTTCAACCTACAATTTACTGTGCCTGTAAGTGCCAGTGAGATAACCTTTTTAGATATATTGTTAAAAGTTAGTGAAGGGAATATAAATACATAAGTTTACCAAAAAGGGACAGCAGGTAACTGCACATTGCACTTGAAAAGTAAACATCCTAAAAATCTAAAAGTAAGTATTCCGTATGGGAAAATACTTAGACTGAAAAGAATTTGCAGTCAGGAACAAGAGTATAATAAACAATTGGAGAAAATGAGAGGAAGATTCCTGAAGAGGGGATATAGTTCCAAAACACTAAGGGCCCGATTAAGAGTCGGGCTGAAATGACTCCGACCGGCTTTGGGAATCTGTATTTGGGGGTCCCAAGCAGGCCCCCCATGGGTGCAAGGTCACCAAATGGCAGCCTAGGGGGCACCTATGGTGCCCTCCTGTTGATCCATGCACCCTGTGGCCGGCGCCTAGAGGTGCCTGCCACGGCGTGCAGGGATGAACTGCACCTCTGCTCTTTACAATGAGAGCATGCATTCAGTTCGGAATGCATGCTCCCATTGTAATGTATAGGATTGCGACCAAACAGGGTTTGGTCACATCCTACTTGCTGGGCTGAAACCAACAACAGGAGGTAGTTTGGTTCTAGTTCCCAAACGATGTCGGATGGACTCCAGTCTGTTCGACATCATAATACGCCCCTAAATATGGTCAAGCTGAAATCTAAGGATATCACCAAGAGTCAGTTACTCTATCCGAATATTCGGTCCAAGAAAGGGAATCCTGTAATGAGAGTCATCATGTGTTTTAACTCAATGTTGCCCAAAGTGTACCAGGTAATTAAAAAGCACTGGCAGGAAGTGAAGGGAGGTGCAGTAATAGGAAAAGAGTTGCCAGGATCACCACCTATTACATATAGAAAAGGCATGACCCTGGGAGACAATCTAACTCACAGATATTTTACCAGCAGCCGTAAGCCAGATACTTGGTCGTCTACCACCAAATAATTTTTTTAATTGTAACCACTGCAAAGCTTGTAGGCTGCTAAAAAATACCTCTGAGTACTTGTCTTCGGATGGCCAGAAGAGAAAGGTGAATAGATCCCAAAAATTATAATATGTGTCATTGTGTGTATGTGTTATCTTGCCCATGTTCCTTAATGTATGTATGTAGTACAATTTTTCCGCTGTAGAAACACATATTGAAATATCAGCATGCGATTACGAATCATGATTTTAGCTCTTCAGTGGGGAGATATTTCTATAACAAACATGAGAGTGATCCAGGATTACTAAACTACTTTGCAGAGTATAGAGTTTCCCTGAATGTGAGAGGGGGAAATGGGGTGAAATGGGGTGAGGAACCTTAGATGCTTGGAATCCAAATATATCCTGGATCTCCTTACAAATTTCCTGCAAGCCTGAATTGGGATGAAGAAATGGAGGTGCATTTGGGTTAGCTTTATATAGTGTGGTGTTGCTTTATTTATTTATTTATAAGAACTAGTCAGATTTCCATAAGGTGTGATTGATTTTAGGACTTTTTACTACAAATTATATGTATTATAGATACCTTTTTCCCACGTGTAGATTCCCAACAGATCCATGTTTATTTAGAATAATTGTTGAAAATTAATCGATTGTTTAATCAAATTAAGGAGATTTATGATATCAAACGCTTTTATGTTTATTTGGTGCTATCTTGCTGCAAAAGGGGGTGAGGGTGGTCCAGTATGAAATCCTAATCGAAAGATAAAGGAATTATGAACCTCCCATCTCCTGCAGTGGGTTTTGGTGCAATTAGCTGTATATAATGAGCATTTACACACCTTCTTTTGGTTTTTCTCTATAAATTAAATATACTTTTTTGTTTAAAAATAAATAAATACATTGTTTTAAAAATGTAATTAAGAATTAAAATGATTTACATTAAATAAACTAATAGGATTTGATAATTATTCAACTTTATTATTTGTCCCTATACTTTAGCATGGGGAGAACTCTACCACGGTGTTAGAGACCCCCATCTACATGTGAAAAGTTACTAGTCGTAAAAAAACTGTTATAGCGGTCTCCACCCCCTGTTTTGAGGGGGTGGAGTCAAGTAAGTATGCCTCGAGTAGTAAATTTACATTTGAAAATGGGGAATAGCAAAAGAGTGTAAATTACCACTAAGGGAAGGGCAGTAAGTTTACACATAAGTCTACGCATGTAAGTTGTAGATTTAGAAATATGTAAATGTAGAAAGCATGAGAGTGAGGATAAATATATTTGCCACTTAATATATGAGAGGTAGAGGTAGGATGGTGTGGTGCCCCAAAATATTAGGTTGATGTGATGGCTTGTTTTTGGTACTTTTCTGCGTATTATATTGCCAAATGTTTACAAATATAAGAAAGATTTTTTTGAAAGGCCTGATAAACTTGGTTGAGTGCATGAAGACTGGGATAAATTTATAATATAATTTTTAAGTGATTCCAGTGTATATTGGAGTCATACATTTTTTAGACTTCGTACTCTACTTAGATGTATTATATAACAAAGAATACATAGGCTGAATGAAAGCCTTGAAGTATGTAGTTCATAATTTTTGGTATGAGTGATGTATATTTTCTATAGTTTTATCATTTTCATAAATACAGGAAAACTAATCAGTATTTTGCTTGAGTATAATAATATGTTAATATTAATTATCATTGTTATTCTCTGTAGTTGAAATGAAGTTGTAGTGACTATTGATCACCTCCAAAGCGCTTTAAAAGTAAAAAGAGCTTGAGCTTGAGCTTTCTTAACCTAGACCTCGGGTCTAGCACATATATCAGGGATTGTAAAGGAGCAGCAATATTAAAAGTGCCCAGTGTTATCATCAATTATGTTTTTTGATATGTTATCAGTGATTTCATCAATTATGTTATTGAACATGTCATGAGTTATGCAGTCCGTGAGGTCATAATCAGAGCATAGTGTGGGCACAAGTTTTAGTTCATTCAGTAAACCATAAATGGTGCATTTCAGGTTTTTTTGACCTAACTATAACATCACTTATAACATCACTTTACCTTTTGTTTTTGTTAATGAATTTGTAGGATTTTTCAAACTTAAAAAGAGATCTTATTACCATACCCCTCGTGGGTGGCCAACCCACCGCCTTAAGGTTGTGCGCTCATTAGGCTTCTTGTTGGAGAATACTTCAAGATTAATTGATCTGTTCCTATTTGAATATGCAACATTAGCCTGCTACTTAAGTGACTCTTCTGATTTTCAGGCCATGGTTAAGGGTATCCCATGGAAACAGACATACCTAATGGCTACGGTAGACCTTACATCACTGTATACATCCGTGCAGCATGAGAGAGCATAAACCCTGCAAATATTCCTTACATTCAAAATCTTTCAGCCTTCTAAAACACAGAGAGAAATTCTCACCATCATGGAATCTTGTCTGAAACACAGTGTGTTCACCTTTGATAGAGCAGTTTACATGCAGAAGCAGGGTACCTGCTGTTGGAACAACTTTTGATAGCGCATATGCAAACCTATTCATGGGTTGATGGGAAAAGGAGATTATTTGGGCCAAAACCAAATAAGGAGATAAAGGAACATTTGAAATTATGGCCCAGATTTATTGATCACATTTTCATCATTTGGAAGGGAGATGCTGCTAATCTAGAAAACTTAATGTGTATTTACTATAGGCATCAACATTTTGCACTTCGTAACAAAGAATATATTAAGAAAACATTGGCAATTATTATTGATGTATGACCATATGCAGAAGTATTTTCCTCTCATCCGCAGGTAACATTCAGAAAAGTGAAATCCTTGGCAGATATGTTATGACAAGTCACCTAGAGCCAGAACCAGGAAGAATTTTGAGCTCTTTGGATTAGACTAAAAGCAGAAAAGAAGTTGTTTGGAAATTGTGGCAGATGCTAAGACCTGCCAACATGGCATAAACATGACACAATACACGATACACAAAAGGAAAATCATGTAACATATAATGTGAGACAGACCATGTGGTATATGCATTACAATGCATATGGCAAAAGAAATAAGCGGGCAGAATTGCAACTAAAGTCAAATTATTAATTTTAGAACCTGTCCATGCTATAAGAAACACAGATTTCAGTTATCCTATAACAGAACACGTTTGGGAAAACATTCAGAAAATACAGCTGATCTTAAATAATTTGGCGTACGGCACACCCAATAGAGCCTCAGAGGAGAGGATTAAGAAATACAATTACAAAGGTCTGAGTTCAGACTCATAATACAGACGGATACAGAATCAGCTTGGTCAGACAACCTGGATGCTAAATTCCTCATACATGTGTGACTTAACAAATATCAAACACTCGTGGTAATCAAGTATGATATCCCATTCCCATCATGGTTCACAATAGCATTAACATACACCCATATTTATCTGATTTCTGAATAAAACACAAAGGGCCATATGTAGGTAAACTGTGTTTTGCGATTCTCTAATTGCAATTTTTAGGGAATCGCAATTAGAGAATTGCAAAACGGAATGTAGGTAGGATTAGCAAAATATTTTGCGATTCCCACCTATTCCTTATTTGCGAATCCCAAATTGAGATTCGCAAATAAGGACTACCTTGCCATTCATTCCTATGGGCTAGAAGGCCCATAGGAATGAATAGGAAGACATTCTCAATTTGCGAATCTCAATTAGAGAATCGCAAATTGAGAATGCAATTTCAAGGTTGCAAGGGTGTCAATAGGACACCCTTTTGCACCCCTGAAATAAACATGTGTGCACATGTGGCACACATACATGCGCTAAGGGCATGTATGTGCACCACATGGCACTTTGAAAAATGCAAAAAAGTGAATTTTTCAAGGAAATCGCAAATTACCACCAACCTGAGGTTGGTGGTAATATGCGAATCCTTAAGCCAAAATTACACAACTTGGGTGCTTCCTACATTGCATTTAAGGGATCAAAATTTGGGATTCCTTAAATGCATTAGCAAAATAAGGAATTGCAAATTTTGCGATTCCTTATTTTGCGTGTGGGTTTTTGTGTGCTACATAGCACACTGCCCAAATTGCGATCGCAAACGCCGAAATTCGGCGAATTTCAGCATTTGCGATCGCAATTTGGCTTCCTACATATGGCCAAAAATGGCTTATACCAAGGTGTCTATGCAGTCATAAATGAAATCCATGAGTGAATCTTTTTAAGCAACAGATAAATCATGCACTTCACAAAAATTTCTTGCAAATTCCTAAAATTAAACTTTCCAGCTTCCTATAGTACATTTATACCTCCAGATAATTTGTGTTTAGATGTAATATAAACACACCTTTTTTATTGGAGCCTTTGTAAACAATCAATCGCCTATGAGATAATGTACTTCACATAAAATACATTGTCATCTGAAAAAAATACACTTGTCTGACTCTCTTCGTTTTTAGAATCACACCATTATTTTAGCCACCCATGAGTATCATGCAAATAATTGTGAATTAACACGTGAACCAAAAGTATCTTTCTTGGATTAAGGCTATACTCGTTTATTAAGTGCCACCAATGAATGGTTTCAATTCAGAAACATTAAGATGATATGGGAAGATTATGGGAAATCCATCAAAGTAATTAAATGTATGTGGGTCATTGATGAATCGTGGTGGCACAGACAATCCAAATCAGAAGACTGTGTGCAGCAGTCTAGTTGTTTTCATGAAACATGGAAAAGGGACTAAGGGGTTTATTAGGATGTAGGGCGGATCGCCACCGCCCCATGGCGGTGGCGATCCGCCCTACAACACAATCCACCCGCCACCCATTTCACCCCGCCATATTAGAATGGCGGGGGAACCCCAGCGGATGGAAAGACCATCTGCCGGTTTTCCACCGGTCACACAGGTGACCGGGTGGAAAAGGGGCCTGATATGGTGGCGGTGTCTGCTAGACACCGTCATCCATATTAGGAAGGCAGCGGGAAGCAGCCTTTCGGAAAGGCATGCAGATTGTGCTTTCGGGGGCCTGTTGCGGGCACCCTGGTATTGAGGGGGTGGGAGGGTGCATGGCTACCACCCTACATTGTCATGTACAAGGTAGCAGGCACCGTGTTGGGAATGTTCGGAATGGAGGATGCCACCGCCACGGTGGCAGTGGCATCCTAATTGCAGGTGCGGGACCGCCGCACCACTGGCGGCCGGTCCCAGCACCACTAGGGTGGCAGGCGGACTAAAGTCCGCCCGCCATCCTAATAGGCCCCTAAGCATCTGCTCATTTTTATAAAAGTAAGACTCCTTGGAGATCTCGATGGCCCAGTGGAAGGCTGTAAGGCTAAAATGCATCAGCTGTTTGCACTTTAAACACAATAATATTTTAATCCTGGAATAAACTGCAACAGAGCAGCACACTGGGAAGTAGTGCCGCCTCCCCATTTATGACATTCAATGTGGCATGAGGGCGGTTATTTGAATACTTAAATATACATAAACCAAGAGTTATGTCACTTAAAACCCTTTTTAAAAAACATGATGTAAGGTACCACGAGGTACTACAAACAACATTTGATGTACTTACCTAAGCCGTTCCATTTGCCAGCTTGTTGCAGAATCTTTGTTCCTCCCTGACTTGTAGTGTAGGCCCGATTCACATTAGTATATGAATAGGTTAGTCTTATTCATGTTTTGCACCTAGCTTTCTCAGGAATTTCAGGTATATTATAAGAGCAAGTCTCAACAGAATCTTTGTGAATTGAGACCACAGTGTTTCATCCTGCCCTTTACCTGCTCCACACCCTATAATTGAGTCCCAAATCCAAGCAGATTGGGGGAAACTAGCAAATCCTCGAAAACACAGTGAACATTTAAATTCAATTTTGAAAGGTCAATAAGTGTACCACTAGAAAATCCAAAACGTCATGCTTCAACACAAATGGGCTTGTTGAGAAAATAACATAATTTTATTCCATATCAAATATTTTATGGTGAAATATTATACAATAATTGTCTGTAAATACAGGTGAATTTTAAGTGCCTTAGTATGATATCCTCGCTTCTGGATACATATTCATGTTAAATTAATAGGCAATGCTGAGTTGCCAGAGGTGGAAAATATGCTAAAGGGAAGAATGAAAGCAGTTCTGCAAGTGTATCCCATAGGCCAGCTGAATCTGTGCACCCGTTTACTGGTCACCCTCAACATCACACTCAAGTGGTCTTGCCAACAGTTGCCAATATTATACAGGATGCCGAATATGGTGCAATATTTCCACACGTTCTGCATGGTGTAAATAAATATGCAACTTGTGCATTAATTGTGTGCCAATGCTACTTTACCATTGCATGAACATCTGGACATCTGGGTGTCTGGGTACCTGACACCTGGTGCTGGACTGCGGACTGCTAAAGGGACCCCAGATTGTCATGTAGCCTAGCTTCACTAGGGGCACCCAATGATGTACTGTGCCATGCGCCACATTACAAAAAAATGAACTGTGTAGAACACATGCTCTAATTGAGTTAGCACAGGTGTGGATGAATATTGGTTCACCTGTAGCTCCTTTTGTTCCGTCGAGGTGAGACCCCACCCATTAGCTCCTCCTCATGTGAATTTGGATACTGTCATAGGCTGCGTCCTGCTTCGCTGGGTCATCAGAGTTCCCTCATGGCCCATGGAGCAGGTGCACTGACAGCCATGCTTCCTCATGAACTGTCAATAACTCTTCTGAGACAAATCCATCCTGCCCATGAAGGTGCAATTGGAACTCCATGTTGGGTATAGTCTGAAGAATGAACCCCTCAGTGGTGGAGAATCCCCGTAAGCCCTCTATGATTCTCCATGCCCACTCCCAAGGGTGTTGAGGGAGGTTCACTATCTCCAAAATGTCACAGGTGTCCCAGAGTGCATCCTCTTGAGATTGTTCTTGTAAATGCTTTTATATCCATAATAAGAACCAGACCTACAAGCAGGGGTCTTTCCTCAAATGGATGGCACCACGAATGAATGATCACCCCATTTTATATAGTGCAGGCTCTCACTTTGTGTCCGCCTATCGTGTACTAGAGAAGAAGCTGCAAAAATGTTTGTGGCCTTTTTATCAGTAGAACATTATCCCAGACATTGCTAAATAAGGCCAGGCACAACATGCCAAGGCAGGGGAATTACAGAAATCTGATTCGTTGGTGTTGAGGAAGGTCCCCTTAATTTTGACAATTCAGTGTGCATTTCTTCCTATTGTAGGTGTTTATTGAACCAGCTTTGCTTTCTCCCAAAGCTTGCACTATCAATACAATATGAATAGAGAGAGAGGCAAAATGTTATGGCCCCTCATTCATTACATTTCGACTGCCTGACTCTGGATGGTGTGAGGTGTCATTTTATTTAATACTATGCACCAAGGTTGGGCACTTGTGTAGAATGTATCTGGAAAGTTATCATTTGAAACTGCAAATAACTTTCCATTATTTCTGCATCCCTGCATCATTATGACTATTCATTGTGATTCTCTTCATCATAGTCATGGTTGCCCACCAGCAGCTTCAAGGGCACTCTCCTACACCAGGTGCTACCTATCAAGATGCATGAATACAACCCAGGTGGCATTCAGAACGGAACGGCAACTTGAAAGTGGCTGTGACACAGACTAGATTTCTCTTAAAGTAAGGCTACATTGAAGATGTCGGGTCTGGAGGGTCAGCGGACTAATGCGTCCACTGCAGGGGCCTGTGACCATCCTCAATCCTTTCATCCTTCTGAGGTTAATAAAATGAGTACCAATGGCGCTGAATAGCAGTAAACATTTGTTATTTGGCGCCAAGATGCCCAGGGTTGAACATGTGCTTTACAAATACACGGTATGTTATGTTAAGATTTGTGGCAAGTGTAAGTGCTCACCACAGCCTGTGTCAGGGAGCTGGGGTGTTTTGTGCCAACAACGTTCAGACTGCAAATACATTGCTGTTTAGGCTAGGGAGAGACTCCTTAAGGCCTAGTGACCTCGTAATTTGCAATCTATTATTCCTGCCTGGAGTCCCTGAACGAGAAAATGAGCGAAAGGCAATCCCAAGTGTGTTGTAAATTAAATATAATTTAAACATCACAAAATCAAATATCAAAAGGCAGAAACATATAAGACACCAAGAACTTGTCCATATTGCTATTATCATAAAAATACATGCACATTAAATAAAACTAGGCCAAAATAAGGAAAAAATGTGCACTGAATGGTCTCTAATTCCCATGCCCATGGAATTACTACACTTGCACACTAAGCTTGAAGGTGAGATCAGAGTTTAGAAGTGGCAATACAATTTGCCTCCAATGTTTCAGTCCGATGGTGCCTTAGTATTGAGATCTATTATGTACTGGGACTTTAGAATTCATAATCTTTTTTATAGGTTGCCCCCTCTTAAACTCATAGGTATTGAATCTATCACAAAATACTTGAGTTCCTTATCTTTAATCCTTATCATTAATCACAATTTGAGTTTCCTCAAAATGGCAAGCAACTGGATAACCCTGATCTTTATTTTTGATTACTCGCACATGTTGTAAGACTTGCTTATGTACGTGTAGAATTGCACTTCCCACATATAATTTGGGATATGGACAGACCAAGATGTAAACAGCATACTCACGTTTACAGTGAAATGCTCAACGAATCTTAAGTGGGGAATTGGTTATGGGTGATATAACCTCAGAATTATTAACTCCATTGCATTAAATAGCATTTTCTGAAACCTCTGCTGCCTCATAACCAGATGTTCTGTGTTCAGGGATGCTCGTAACTTATTTCTGTCTCATAGACGGGGCTCTTCTGAAAGTCAAAAGTGGTTTATTATGACACTTGAGCATCGTACCATCGAGGCCCGCTACCCCCAAATGTCAACACGTTTGGCATTGGTGAAGTTAACTAGGAGTCGGCAGGTCAGAGGACACCCTATATACTCATCTGTACACCATTGTAAGTGCAGCATTCAGAAGTGGGAGAGAGGTAGAGCAGCATTGTCCAGGATTCTGATCACAGTTTCCCTTATATATAAAGGATATGGGTGATTTTCTGATAAGAATTTAGGATGTATGTGGGGAGAGTGATTACAGATTGATGACTTTAGATGTTACATCTTTGCATACCAGAATTTTTCATAAGAATGGCCTGATGGCTGTGGAATATTTTCTAGGTGGGAGACCTCTGATACTTTTGAAGCATACTCAAATGTTACTAAGCATGATTGAATATTGAATGGTGTTTGCAGAATAATTTATTTATGTTTGACAATCAAATCTACAGGCAAATCAGAGAAACAGCAATGGGAACCTGCTTCCCCCCCACATGGGTTGGGGGGAGGCACAGGTGCTCAGGAATTATAAAAAGGAATGAGTTCTTGTGGACCCAGTTTATCGATGGCTGTTAGAAATTGGCAAAGGTATTCACCCTGTTCAAGCTGAAGTCACAATCCTAGTCAGGGTAAGCTAGATACACAGTAAAAGATAACCTGTGCTCACCCTCTGATAGCCTGGCACGGAGCAATCATGTTTATTTAAGGAGGCAATGTGTAAAGTATTTGTGCAACACACACACACACACACACACACACACAGTAACACAATGAATACATCACAAAAAGACTCCACACACGTTTATAAAACTAAAGTAGTACATTATCAGCAAAACAAGACCAAAGCCACAAAAGTCCAATATATAGAAGTTGAAATACTGAACTTTAAAAGAGTGCATGTAATAAAGCGCTTAGAAGCAAGTGTCGTTAAAAGCTTACTTAGATCGCGATGGACAGGGCAAAGTCAAAGTTTGGGCTGACCGCGATGGAGCATCAGCCGGCTACAGGACCAACGCAGGCCCCGGTCAACAAAAGTACTTTTTCTGGTCACAAACAGTGAGATGTGTTAATCTTCTCCATGCAGTGAAAGAAATGCATCAGTTCTGAAGAGCGGTGCTGGAATTGAGAGGCATCGAGTGATGCACATGTTTCTGTCATGTAGTTGAGGAAATGCGTCAATCTCACCAAGCTGCAGCAGCAGCACTATGATGTCCAATGTGTCGATCTCTGGAGGCAAAGCGCTGGTTCCTCTGCAATGCGCCAATTTTACTCCTGCAACAGGGTCGATGTGCCAGTTCTGCTACACGTAGACAGGAAATGCATCAAAATCTACATAGCAAGTATCTGGGCCACTTCCAGTGAGCCAGGCACAGGAGCACAGAGTAAAGAAGCAACAGGAGGCAAGTCAACAAGCCCTTGGAGATCACTTGGGGTGAAGGTAGAGTCCAGCTCTCCTTCAGCAGAGTCAGGGAGCAGCAGGCATCAGGGCAGCACAAGAGAAAATCATGCTTTCCAAGTCTGCAGTCCATAGATGAGTCTTTTAAGCAACACAGCAGTCCTTCTCACAGAGGTTCAGTTCATGATCCAGAAGTGTCTGATTCCAGATGTTCAGAGACCCAGTACTAATACCTAAAAGTGGCTTTGAAGTGGGAAGTGACTTCGGAGCAGATCTCCCAAGGGCACAGGTTTGTCTTTCAGCCCAGTACTGTCTGGGGGTAAATCAGCCCTTTGTGTGGAACAGGACACTACCTATTCAAGTGAAGTGTTACCCCCTCTCTCCCTTCTATCGTGCCGAGGCAAGGCCACCAGAATATAGATGTATGTAGATGGTTACTCAGGCACACCTATCTTTTCTGTGTTGTGTCTGTCTAGAGGGAATGCACAAAGTGTAGCTGTCATCCACCTCAGATATGTATTGGAGGCAGGCTGTCAGGCACACCGAGCAGTAAGTGTAGGGAAATGCCCACTTTCTAAAAGTGTAATTTCTAAAATAGTAATGTTAGATGAAACTTCACCAGTAAGGAGGATTTATCATTACTATTCCAAATATATGAAACATGAAACAGTTCCTCCTCTCTGGTCAGGAATTACAGCTTAAAAGTGTATTAAGGAAATCCCAATGTTAACCTATGAAAGGAGTAGGCCTCACAGTAGTGAAAAACAAAATAGGCTGTTGTTGCTACCACGATATGCAAAACAAAAAAGTACATGTCCTACCTTTTACTTACAGAGCACCATTCCCTTAATGCTACGTAAGGTGTACCTTAGGGTTGGCATATGTAATAAAAGGGGAGTTTAAGGATTGGCAAGTAGTTTTCAATGCCTAGTTGAAGTGGCAGTAAACTGCTCACTGAGGCACTGCAGTTGCAATTCTCAGACAGGTTTGAAAGGCTACTTTTATGGGTGGCACAATCAGTGCTGCAGCCCACTAGTAGCATTTAACTTACAGGCCCTGGGCATATGGTATACCATCTTACAAGGGACTTATGAGTAAATTAAATAGGTCAATCAGGTATATACCAATTACACAAATATTTAGGGAAGAAACACATGTACTTTAGCAATATTATTATTATTATATAATACTTTATTCGGTATAAAAAAATACTATAAAAGTGCTGATAAAATACATCGTAATGTAAAAAAAAAACAATCCATCAAAACCCCTTCTCACATGAAATTCATATTTAGGACCAATAAGAGGCTAACATCGCGGGCCACAAAAGTACATGTAGAAAACATCAAAATTAAGAGAGAAACATAATAGTTTGACAGCTTAAAATTGACACATATTCACTCCCTTCACAATTAAATGGACCTTCCCCTCATCAAATTAATTTTTTAAGGTGCCTTTTACAGGTTGGCATTACGAACCACGTTTGTTCATCTAATACCTCTTGTGTTTCTGAGTCTGATGGCTGCCCTTAAAAAGTTTACAGTGCAGAACAGAGTTAATGCGTCTGTAGACAATTTTAAAAATAACAGGGCCACCTTTGCATGTTTAAATCTAGAAGTCTTTAAATACTTTTTAAAAGCAAACTCCTGGGTTGTGATTAAAAAGGGCATAATAAAACAAAGTGAAGGGTAACCTGTGGAGACCGATGGTCGCAGCCACACGGGCCCTTCAACTCTATGGACGGAGTGTATCCTACCGGGTCAGCTAGTGTGTGGTGCAATAGATTGAGCCTAAAACGTGTCATTATAAATCTATCATGGGCATTGTGGAAGTAAGATAGATAGGGCTCAATGCCCAGACATGATTTAGTCAGGAGGTGTTCTCTAACTGACTGTTTAACCAGTTCCCTATCTTCCCTGAGTGATATAACATGCTTCTGGAACCTGGCCTGCACCAAAGTCTTGTCATGAACTGATGGCTTCTAGAGTCTCCTTCACATACTTGAGCCATGGGATATTCAGCCCCCGGTCACGGGCAAGGCAGTCTGTTATAATCTGCTTGCTAAATGAGGCCAATGTATTTGCCCATATTTTGGCCCAGCAGGTTAGGGGTTTGTCTTCCAGCCTATCTCTAACGTAACTGACGCCCAGTTCTTCGTAAATGATGTGGGACGGAGTACTCTGAGGCACTTTCAGTAGGTGCTGAAGGTACTTGTTTTCCTAAGTTTGCAGATGCTGTGTGTCAATAAAACCCCATACCTCACTTCCATAAAGAATTTTGGCACAACATATAGAGCTGTATAGTCTCAGGATTTGCTCCGGGGACCAACGGCCCAGCCTCCGTGCAAAGTTCATGATCGACCCAGAGCAACTCACTAATATGCGGCATTTTTCTTCTACAAGGGCCTTAAAATTAAGACGACTGTCAAATAATATCCCCGGGTAAGAAAAGGAGTGCACCTTTCCCAGGTGATGGGAACCAATCGAGTAGACATCATTTTTGCTCATTTTTTTCCCCACTTCCATGATGTACGACGTGGTTAGATTAGGGGACAGGTCTAGGTTCTCAATAAAGGAAACAAAGTCAGGCAGTGGTTGTAAAGCCCATGGAAATGCTCGTGCCATGACTCTGGCAAGATGTGATTGGCTACCCTTGGTTTATTTGCCTCTTGGAAGCAGGAGTCATTTATAACTTTCCAGAAGGCAGTTGTGTTCTTTAGCTCTATCGCTCCCCTTAAGTCCTCGCAGGCCTGCTGCTGCAAACTAATTTTACGGCGTTTTACTGCCGATTTATAATTTGCCCTACATAGGGTCACCCTTTTCTTGTCTCTTGGAGAGGATTTGAATGCTAATTTCAGCTCTCTCAGGGCGCGGGAGCACTGTTGGTTGAACCACCTTGGGTCATTCGTTCTTGCTTTGTGTGTTTTAGTCCTAAGCAGACCATCAATTAGATGGGCAATACCCTCAAATGCCATGACCAGTTCAGCACCCTTCACATTTGGGTTTAGGCAGTCCGCAATAAGCTGTTATCCATTTTCCCCCAATGCTCTGTAAAGAGCTTTGCCGTTAATCTGAGACCATCTGAGCCTCCTCCCTCGATCTGTGGCACACACCACCCCTCCCCCCCACTCTCTATGGGTTCTTGCAGAAATTTAACTCCGCGCGGGACATGACTAGAGGGTCATGATCACTGAAAATACTTAGACATATTTTGAAGCCTGTGACCCATTTTTTGAGTGTATTCGAAACAAAGATAAAATCGATAAAAGAAACTCTTCCTCTGCCTTTAAATGTAGGGTGCACAATTGTATCCTTTCCACCTTCAGCCAGGTCCATGGTATGTTTGAGGGCGTGTGTGTTTAAAAACTTGCCTAACACCCTTCCCTCATTTGTGTGTTTCATGTGCGGGCCCTCTTCCAGAGTGCACGACAACCAGTCCCCCACGTTAACTTTCAGTGGTGGGCACAGGTGGCAATTGAAGTCACCGACTAAAACCAGCTGGGGCATCTGCGTCCCTTGCTCCTGGATGCACGTGAGCCTACTATCCAACTCATCCACTCTTGCAGTACTCTGGCCCGGTAAAATTGCATTATAAAAATTAATACAATTTAATTTGTAGCCCTTATTATAAAACTTAATCCCCTGCATAAAATCTGAGTTCCAGCCCAGGTCAGTCAATCTGCTCTGTAACCTGAGGTCGACATTTGTAATCAATCCTCCCCTTGCTCTCCCCGATGCGGCCTTACTTGCAGGCACAAAATAAGTTTTATAGCCCTCAAGGTGGAAGGTACTACTATTTACCTCCCACGTCTCCTGTAGACAGATAACCCGAATGTTTTTAATGTAAACTAACCAATCTTCATTTTTAAATTTAGTAAATACGCCTGCTATATTCCACGAGATTCTCTTAAAATCCCTCAGGCTGTGTCAGTCTGGGATGTCTGGTGTAGGGCAAAATTGGGGACTGTGGGGTTCTGTCAGTGAGTGACTATGCTCTTGCGTGCCGGGTCCCAAAAGCTCTGAATGCGATGGTCTTATGGTGTCCTCATTTGAATTTGCCCTAACAGTTCCTCCCAAGTCTGTGTTAGAAGGATGACTCTTCACACCATGGGCGCCTGTAGTTTCCCCCGACCGGTCCAGTCAATCAATATCATTTGGATCCCTCGCATTCTTAAGTGGGGCATACCAACTCCAAACTGAGATTCTTGGGCCACCCCCATGTGTTCCCACCGTGTGGCCCTTGTGTTCACCACTGTTGTTCGGGTTAATCGTATGACTATAAAAGAAGCCCAAAGGGAGCATTTTTATGCTGGAGCCACTCTCATCATGATAAAACCCCTTGCTTTGCGTGAGCAAGTTGTGTACAAGCTCAGGGTGCCTTAAATTCACGATCACGCAGTCCCCTGGAAAACATTTCCTGGACTTGCCGATCCAGGACACCCTTCTAGCCATTAAAATATGCTTATGATTAGTGATGTTAAATCCTGTGTTTCTACTCATCCAGTGGCCTGATTTATTAACCAACATTAGTGGGGTTTCTTCTCCATCACTTATGCAGACCGCAATCCCTGTCAGAACCACTGTATATGGGCATGAAGCAGGCAGCAAATCTAAAGACGCAAAGTCTGGGGTACCCCGAACAGTGTGGGCTAACATTTGCTCAGAGTCCTGGGTTATGGTTGCTCTACCCCCAGTTTTGATGAGGGCTAATTGTTGATTTGTATTATAACCTATAGTCCCTTCCCTCGTGTACCTGTGACCTCTAGGGTTAATATGTGTACTGGGTGCCTTTCCTTCCAGGGGCCCGGAGGGTGACACTCTGCCTGTTATAGTTGGTACATCTGGTAGATTGAGACCCTCCTGCACCGCTTGGCTACTAGTTACACACCCATTGCCCTCAGTAGTTGAGGTACTGTTCTGTGTCAAGAGCAGCGACAATTTTTCTTCTACTGACCTGATTTTCTCTAATACGGGCCCCAGAAGAGTGGTTAACATCGTTTCCATCCGTGTCCATAGTTCAGTGTCCACTCCGTGCCCCACATTATCCCCTCCACAGTTATGACACAAATGGTTATCTACAGTGCTCTCTATGTCTGGGGGCCTGATAGCTTTGGACGCTGCTCTAGGCTTTTGTTTCGGTTTTTGTTTAGGATTAGAGGGCCCCCACCCCTCGTTCGCATTACTGGGACAATGTCGTTGTCTAATAACTTTATAAAGCGATTTAATTTGGAGGCCCTTTTGGAGCGAGTAATAACCTCCCAGCCTGAGCATGATGTGGTTTCAGCCCTTGTACTTGGTGCGACCAAGCAATGGTCCCTTCCCCCTGCCTTGACAATGCTTCCGAATCTGTATCCCCCCCAATATCTCCTGCAGCTTTCTCTAAGGAGCCACTCTCCACAGATTGCAGCTCAACAGGTGGGAGTAGCGGGGGAGATACCTGCGGGGACAAACCAACGGGAATTGGACTTTTTTGGTTATTACCACCTCCCCTCTTTTCTGGGCATGGAAGACCCCCGTCGTTGGGTGATTTAGACGTGGCTATGCTGCCCATAGATGATCGTTTTTGAGTAGCTATAGAGTCATGGGAAAGTCTCTTCTCCGTAAGCTGGATTTGATGGACCAACAATGATTCAGCTCTAATTAGGAAAGCGTCACCATGACCCCACCGCCCACCAAGGAGCCTGTTGCCTTGTGCTTGGTCATTCTACTGGGCTAGATATACACTTTGATGCTAGGGAAAACAGTACCTTTTATGTCCTTAGTTGGCCAATCTAAATTCCGTACTAAAGATCAGAGGTTCACCTGGTGGCAAGATGTCAGGGGGTTGGCCCAGCCCTGCCTCGTCCTGCCGCTGACAGACGCTGACAGGCCCACCCTTGGCCCGGGCACGTCCACGCACGTCCCGCGCTGCGGGAGCCCTGGCTGCGTTATAAGCACCTCCGGGCGCTGGTGGTGACATGCGGCTCTGCGGGTCTGCTGCCTGCGTTGAAGAGTGGGGGCTGTGGTCCTCTCTCCCCCCGCTGTGGAAATGCGGAACGTTGCTGGGGCTGGGGCTGCAGGAACAGCGGAAGAAGCAAGTCAGTATCGGCACTAATTAGCAATGGTAAAGTGCTGGGATTCCTAAGGCCAACAAAAAGAAGGTGAGAAAAAGAAGAGGAGGAAGTAAAAAAGGATGGGGTGACTCTTCAGAGAGGGCCATTTTCCCACAATAGCAATTATATTATATGGAAAGGATCAGTAAAAGTGATAAAGAATTTGTTGATAAGATTAATGATAACCTTCTTAATCTGCATTTTACTGGCTTCATTAGAGTACAGGCAGTGCATTTCTTTAGATCTGATGGTGTATGTCAATAATGGCAGACTAAGCTGTAGAGAAAACCAGCAGCAAGTAATAACATCCTACATGCTGGCAGGTTTCATCCAATCAGTTTCAAGTAAAGCATACCCTATGCAGAAAAACTGATAATTACATGAAATTGCAGTGATAATAAAAAAGTATCAAGAGCACAAGATGAATTAGTATTAAGGTTTGCTTAGAGAGGATACAGATACAAGATCATTCAAGCTACAAGGAGTCAGGTAAATTAGAAAAATAGAAAGGACCTATTGTTTTGCAGAAAATGTGAACCCCACAGTTCTAAACAAGAGATCTGAATGATTATAGCATTTAGTTAGGAGCATGGGGCAATTAGGAGACTACTTACCAGGAACTGGCACCTTCTCAAAAGTGAGCCGATATTTAGCACTACAGTACATAATTGAACACTTTTGACTTTCAGAAGAACCAGGTCTATGGGACAAGAATTGGTTAGGAGCAATCCTGAAGTTATAACACAGAACATCTGGTTATCAGGCAGCAGAGGTTTCAGAAAAGGCCATTTAATTCAAGGATTGCAAATATGCAGTTAATGCTACTGAGGTTATATGATCCTTAACCAATTCCCCATTTAAGATTCGTAGGACATTCCACTGCAAAAGTGAATATGATTTGTACATCTTGGTCTGTCCATTTCCCATATTATGTGTTGGAAGTACGATTCTACAGGTACTTAAGCACGTCTTACAACATATGCGAGCAATCAAAAAGATTGGAGTTATCCAGTTGCCCACCATTTTGAGGAAGTTCATAAGAATAATGATAAGGAACTTAAGTATTTTGGGACAGATTCAGTACCTGTGAGCTTAAAAGTTGCAACCGAGAAAAGAATTAAGAATACTGGAGTCACTGTACATAATGGATCTCACCACAAGTGGGCTTAAACACTGAAGAGGAATTATATTGTCACTTCTAGCCTCTGATCTTAGCTTCAACCTTAAAGTGCAAATGTAGTAATTCCATGGGAATTAGAGACTAATCAGTGTGCATTTTTTTTAATTTATTTTGGAAACGTTTTATTTAATATGCATGTATTTTTGTGATAATGTCAAAATGGACAAGTTCTTGGTGTCTTATATATGTCTCCCTTTTGATATTTCATTTTGTGATGTTTAAATTATATGTCTTGTGCAGTATTTTATATGCCATTGCATCACAATATTGTAACTGATTTTCTAGTGGTTTGTGCTCGTCTGATCGCGTAAGCCCACTTTTTTTAATGAAACAAAAAAATCGAATGGTGTTTATGAAATATTTCATTAAAATCTTAAAAGGTTTTCAATATTGTTGCGGTCTAGCTTGATTGAACGTTTTTCTGTTGGTTTGCGGATATATGTGAAGATTGTTGTGTGCAGTAACCGAGTGACTTGCTGGTTATATGATCATTTTCCTCGGGGAAAATTTGACCTTACTGTTTCAAAACTGAGCTCTGTCCCCTTACTTGTGGGCCCTCTCTCTTATTATATCATTATATATGTATGTGTATATATATATATATATATATATATATATATATATATACATATATATTGTCTACTGGCGGTTGCCAGTAGATAGTTATAGTTAGGATCGTGTTTCCATAGGAAATCCGCAACATTCTATTTGGAATAACTTTGGCGCCGATTAACGAATCCTCGCGAAAATTTCAAAATAGGTGGGGCGCTCCGCTCCGCTCCTTCCCTGAAAGTCTCGGGGGGATTCGTCAAGCGGGGGCTGAGAAAAAGGGGGGGTCCCAAAACGCGTTTTTCCCATGCATTTTTCCATAGGACCTTTAGTCCAAGCTACAGCCCGAACGGTGTAAATCTGTTCAGTATTTCCTGAGAAAATAGCATTTAAAAGCATATATATATCTGTAAGCGCGCACCGTGCACGTACGGTAAAACTTACCATACGCGCACGCTGCCGTGCGCGAGTGCGATTCTGATTGGTTGTTAGATCTTAGTAAACATTCGAATCGGTCGAAACCAGGAAGTGTCGGCCGCCATTTTGTCTCTCGCAGTCTGAGGGGGTGAAAAACAAAGGTGGAGAACGTGAAAAGGGGGCAGGGTGGACAGTTCCTGACCCCCTAGCCTTTGTCAGGGGGTCCCAGAAGGACCCCCAAGGGCCAAAATTTCCTTTAATTTTTTTGCGAAACATCGCAGAGTACGCGTAGTGTGCGCGTACGGTAGAAACGGAAAAATTCCGCGAACTGCGTAACGTGGGCACGCGGTGCGCGAAGTGCACCGCGCGCCCACAGCGTGCGCACGGTGCGCGAAGCGCACCGTGCGCGTACGGTACGCGCACGGTGGAAAACCTTAAAAAAAAAAAAATACATAACTTAGCATTTAAAAAACCGTACAAATTCACTGAAAAAACCAAAGGTTTCACACACGTTATAGTTAGGAATTAGCATTTAAAAAACCTTGCAAATTCACTTTAAAAACCATAGGTTTCACACATGTTATAGTTAGCTGGACATTTCACTCGTGAAAAACCATTGAAATTCCCCCGTTATAGTTAGTGCAGGCAACTATAACTCACGCGACCCCAATTCTCTGCTGATGACGTCAGATATTACATCACTGATGACATATGTGTCTTTCTGAAAAAAAAATATTTCTAATATATGTATAGCTAAAAATTAATGGAAGAAGACATGGGTAAATAAGTGTCTAAATACAGTGACGTAATATCTGACGTCATCAGCAGAGGATTGCGGTCGCGAAAGTTAAAGTTGCCTGCACTAACTATAACGGGGGAATTTCAATGGTTTTTCACGAGTGAAATGTCCAGCTAACTATAACATGTGTGAAACCTATGGTTTTTTAAGTGAATATATCTATATATATATATATATATATATATATATATATATGTTTATATATTTATATATATAGAAATAGAATTTGAAATTCACTCAAAAAACAAAGATCACAGGGACGTTATAGGTAGGTTCAGATTTTACACACAGAAAACCATAGAAATTCAGCAGTTATAGTTATCTAAGCTAACTATAAATTAAGCCCCCGCAATGCAGTGCTTATGACCTCACATATTACATCACTCATGACAGGGTCAGTGACATCACTAATGACATCTCAAATGACATCACTGATTGACATTCAGTGAGTGTCAGTGTCTCATAATAGTGGCTGAGACTCAAAGATCTATTAATCTACTGCATAGGTTAAAATACTATTCTTTTTGACCTACTAATAATGAGTAATACTATTTCTAACATATTTCATCTGATCTATAATCCCGTTTTTAAAGTGGTGTGCTATTTATCAGTGAACTAGCCTCTACACTGGCACATGTCCCCTGCTGATGCATGTGTATGGTAGTGCTTTGCAACAGTCTAAGCTGTTCATTGAGACTTCACTCCACATTGTTGACTGAGTATAGTTCTGTTATATGACATACTGACCAGTTTCCTTAGTCCTCTCTCCTTTGTGAGGAATGACAGTAGTAGTACGTTGCAATAAATTCATCTGTTCAATAAAACCTTTCTTTAGGCTGGTGGCTCAGTATAGTAGACATGTACAACAGACTCACCTTCCCGCTCACACCTTTCATGAGGATGAAAAATAATTTGACAAGTGGTTTGTGACACAGTGGCCTGTTGCTAAGACCTCTCTACTGGTTGTATGTTGTAGTGCTTTATGTAAATCATGCATTTGAACTAAAACCTTTTTCCAGGTTCACAGGTTCACAAATGGTGTTCTTGTGGTTTGAAATAGATTGGCCTATATGGTTAAATGTTTTACTTTGCTCATTAGTGTTTAAAGTAGTGGTTCAGAAGAGACAGGGCTAAAGACTGAGAGCTGTCTCTTACGTGAAAAGGGTGTGTAGTAGTTACAGCGAGCTTTGTGCTGTACGTCTCTCACCTGCGTCTTCTTACTTTTAAAATTATAAATGGTATTTTATGTAGTATATTGAAGTTCATTTTGCTGGTTGATGTCATCAGCATTATCATCAGTAATGATAATTTAGATGTCATCAGTGATGCCGCGGACCATGTCATGAGTGATGTAATTTGTGATGTCATAAGCAGTGCATTGCTGGAGCAAATGTTATAGTTAGCGTGGGTAAACTATAACTGCTGAATGTCTATGGGTTTGAGTGTGTAAAATCTGAACCTAACTATAACGTCCCTGTAATCTGTATTTTTTGAGTGAAATTCTAAGGTTTTTTTATTCTTTTTCCTTACTGTAATGTTCTTGTAACCTTTGTGTTTTTAGTGAATTCCACCATTTTTATAAATACAAATTACACTACAATTTCACCTATAAGTTCATTTTAGTAATATACATTTTTACAAGTTTAAACATATATTTTAATAACACATTGATTATTATAAAATTTAAAACTATCAATTAACAAATGAACATAACATAGCTTATTACATTTTTTACAAATGCAAAACAAAATCTTTCTTTGTTTTCCATTCATTTTCTGGATCCATAAAACTGCTGCAATGCCACTACAATCTGGCCACCCATCCACATTAAAAATCAAAACATAAATCAGTTATTTCAGTTTCACATCTCTCTGAAGACAGTCTCTGCAGCACAGCTCCATTGTATTTTTCCCTTTCCTCCAAAAGAAGAGAGTTTTAAAGTTAACATTTCTTCTGCTGAATGTAGAAGAGAATGGAAACAGCAGGATGAAGAAGAAGACTTACCTCCTCCAAAGAACTCCTCAAAATTTGGGGAATATTTCCCTGCCCCTTCAGAAAAAGAAAGTTGTTCCAAAAATTGTCCAATGCAATCTATCCAGCAAAAAAACTGTCAAGAGGTACTGTAAAGAAGCATTCACATGGCACATTCTCTGTTTCGAAACGCTTGAAAAACATATATACATGGACGTATCAAAAGATGATAAGAGAGAGGGAAGGAGGTGCATCATCATCATCAGGAGTTAGATCATCTGTGGGACCCTTACAACCTGACCACATACTTGTTATCCCTGCTGTTTCACCAAACTTGCAAGACATGGTCACTCATTGTGCCAAACGCCAGATGCCAGGTGAACTAAATATGTCATCTGTTGCCCATATCGATGCTGTCAAGAAGCTTAGGAGAATATTATCAAGACAGGCGATAAAATTATCGCTGCTTCAGCAGCAGAAAACTGCCGCTAAAATGGCGATAATGGGCTTGAGAATATGCTCTATGGAATTCCAATTGAAGCCCATGTTAGATGTGAAGGACATCTAACCTGAGCTTCAATTGGAATTCCATAGAGCATATTATCAAGCCCATTATCGCCATTTTAGCAGCAGTTTTCTGCCGCTAAAGCGGCGATAATTTTATCGCCTGTCTTGATAATATGCCCCTTAATTATTAATATTTATTTACCTCATCCTTCCATTTCTCTTTAAACACAAGTGGATATATGAAATGTAAATATAGAAAACATTTAATTTGAGATTGCTTACTATTAGATTATATACTATAACCAAGTGAGTAGCTATATATGTGGTTATGCCAGTGTGTAAGATGTTGTGTAAGGGTTGAGTATGGGTGTTTAAATGGGTATATGAGTGGATGTATGTGTGGGCGACTGGGTGTGTAGGTGGTTGAGTGGATATGTGAGTAAGAGTATCAATGCCTCTGTGGGCGTGTCACTGAATTTGTAAGCAACTGTGCTGATGCATGACTCAGTGTGTTATTGACTGTATGGGTGTCTAAATGGGTGTGTAAGTGGCTGTATGGATTGGTAACTGGCTGTGTTAGTGGTTGTATTGGTGTGTAACTGTCTGCAAGTGGCTCTACTAGTGGTGGGTACATAAGTGCTGTGTGGGTGTTTGAATGTATGTGTAAGTGCCTCTGTATGACTGGGTGTGTGAGTGACTCTATGGTTTTGTAAATAGGTATGTGAGTGGCTGTATGGGTGTGTGACTGAGTTGTATGGGTGTGTAAGTAGGTGTGTAACTGACTATCTGAGATCTGGGTACATGAATGGCTGTATAGGTGTGTGAGTGGGTATAACAGTGTCTGTATGGGTGTGTGAATGACTATGTAAGTGGATGTACAGGTGAGTAAATGGGTATGTGAATATTTTTATGGGTGTGTAACTGAGTGTGTCAGTCACTGTCTAGCTTTAGGACTGGTGTGTACATAAGTGCTTTTGTGGGAGTGTGACTGGGTGTGTAAGAACCTGCCTGACTGTATGAGTGGGTGCAAATTACATACTATTAAATGATATACTATAGGAAGCACACACATCTAATTTCTAACACATTTATTAATACTAACTTAATAAAATAACTATATTTTCAGTATAGCAATTCCTCTTCCTCCTTTGCTGTTCACTATATTTTTAGTTAATGTTCTCATCTAAGCTCCCTTCTACTTAGCATTTTACTCTAGTGTCTAGAAGCTACACATTTTCTTTCACATTATTTGCACTCACAGTTTTTTATACCACTCCTAAAAGGTCACTATTTTTTAACCATTTCCATGTTTCCGTAATGTAGCCCAATTTGATAGGTTTTTCGCATATCCACGGATCCACCTATACAAATCTGCAGTGGATCTGGGAATCCACATGGTACTGAAAGCATTCAACGATCTGCTGTTAATGCTTTTCACTTATGTTCTATTTTGTAAAATATTTTCAATTGCAAGACAAACACTACCTACTGAGCAATTTATGTACACCAGTCTGCTTTTCAGTTTCACACTGCAGTCTCTTTTGTTCCCTTCCACCTATAATCCATTCTTTGAGCCTATAGTCTGTTGATCATTACTGCTCCATTAACAGACAACGTCTCTCCTATACCTGTTGTGAGCAGGGCGATGGACTGGGCCCAGAGATGCTCACAACCAATCATTAAGGCCTTGGTGAGAAAAGGTAATGACCTTAGGTTGACAATCTTTTTCCAAACGGTTTCCTCATGCATTTGTAGTTGAGCCTTTGAATGCACCATGACTTAGAAAGGCCATGGGAATGCTGCAGTGCTGTGATGTTCTGGACTATGTATAAGCCTTCCTATTTTTTTTTTATTTGGAGGCATCCTCATTTGGCCTTTCGGATTTAGTGAGCCTATAGCAGTATGTCTTGAGGAGATAAAAGACATTGACAGTGGCTTGTGTGAATGTGTGATACCAGTGACCACACTTCACACCTAGGTGGCTTTAGTCCATGCATGGAGTCTGGTAAACCCTTTCCCCCTCCTCCCACCATGCAGGGAACATTTCTGAGACAATGTGGTCTACCACTAAAATAATCGTCATGATTTAATGAGGGTAATCACTGGCACATTTGGACATCTGTGGAATGATGGGACCGATATCAGCACAGTTCCGTATCTTTCATAGTGGTGATAATTATTGATCGAAGAGTGGTCATCAAAGGCATGATGGTTACTATTTCTGACATACTGCGAACCCTGGGACTATGGAGATAGGTTTTGGCTTATTTGTATTCATCAAAGGCAGGATGTGGGTGTCCACGGCTTGATGGTGTCCAACCTTAGTAAAATACTGGCCAAGGCATAATGGTGGTAAATTCTTGGCATTCTTTGGACGCCCATAGCAGGATGGCAACAACTTCTACCATAATGCCAATCAAGCATAATGGTGGCAAGTCACATTGCAGACAATCTTGGCATGATTGTGAACACACAGGGCATAGTGCTGGCCCTGCCATATCATGTTGAAAGAATATAAAACGATTTGAGGAACATTGTCATGCTGCTATTGATGACAATCCACACTTGCAGGTAATGTCAACATTTCTAACAAGTTCAATTTATCTATACATGCACCCATTTATTGGTTTACTCATTCATGTATTTCTGTATGTATGTATGTATAGCTCAAGCCCAGCCAAAATGAGGTGGATTGAGCACAGGGTCAAAGGCAAAGATACAATTGATGAGTGATTGGAGGGAAAGCTGGGTTCTGAAAGTGGAAGTGGATTGCTACTTTGATTTTATACTCTTTGGAGAGGGGTGTCCTATAGTCTTTCTTAAATTGAAGCAGGCTTGTGGGGGCACTGAGAGATACTGGGATGTTGTTATACAACCTGGGTGCCTAAATAAAGGTCTGTTGCCTTGTTTTCCATTTCTTTGCATTTTTTTCTTCTGCAGTCTGATGGCGTCCTGGTTGCAAATGTATAAAACTGGTATGCTAGGGGACCAGATAGGTGCTAGAACAGTAGAGTCCAGGTTGTGTGTGATTGCTATGTAGATGGTGCATCTCTTCATTCCCTCATTGATCAGCCTATCTACTATCACTCACCTATGCATTGAGTCATGCAGTGATCTATCCATACAATTAATTAGTCACCCATTTATCCATCCATACTAACCCTGGGCGTAGTTCGCGAAGTAACGCTACGCGAAGCTATGCAAAGTGCACTTCGCGAGCTACGCGTAGCACTTCGCGAACTGCATAGTACCATGTTCGCACTGTGCAAGATGCCGTTTTCAATGATTGCACAGTGCGGACAAGCATCCGGCACTGTGCAATTATTGCAAACGGCATCTTGCACAGTGCGAGCTGTAGTTTTCTGCCGCTCGAGTAGATTTTTACTCGAGCGGCAGCTTTCTCAACGCGGACTGGTAGTTTCTCATCGCGAGCAGTCGCGAGCATACACGACCACTCGCAATGAGAAACCTGACCTCCCCGCTTTGAGAATCTCGCCGGGAGGTTTATTTTCCACGCTCGCAATCGGCAACTTGATGTTGCTGATCGTGAACGAGGAAAAAGTCTCGCCGGGATGTCATTTTGCTTGCTTGCGGTCGCCAACTTAACGTTGAGGACCGCGAGCAAGCAAAAAATTACCGCTGCACTACGCTACACGTGTTTCCACTGTGCTACGTGCAATTCGCGTAGTGTGAGGTAGCGCAAACTTCGCAAACTACGCGAGCATAGCATAGTGCTTTGCCCAGGCTTAATCCATACACTCACCAACCCATCCATTCTTCCATCCATTAACGCGTTTTTGTATTCACTCCTTCATTCATCCACACAAGCGTGTGTGCGTGAGCACACATACGCACACACACTCCACACACACACTCAAACTCCCAATGATGAAGCATTTGTAAGCCAGCCCTATTGACTTTGTTAATGCTTTTTGTATACTATTTTCAACAAAAATAAACATAGAAGAAAAAATACCCCGATTTAATGTAAGTAAGCTGTTTTCAAGGGGCAAGACTCTAATTTACTGTACTACGCAGTGGTTTACTGACATTGACATGGTCTATAAATTATATTTGCCATAGAGTTATAAGTCTGTGGTCACGGTGACGACCTCGTATTAGCACCTGCTTGTTTTGGCACTCATGATCCAGTGTTTTAGGAATATCAGGGCAACACTAAAACGAGAAAAACAAAATTATGCTGCGCAAACACTGATTTCCCTTTCTGTTCCATATGGTAACTACAGCTGAGGTACAGTCTAGCTACAGATGTGCCAAATAGTTTGGCTCCCATTCATATGCTTCCCCACGCGTTCCTCTAATTGCAGTCTGTAGCAAATCACGTCTTTTCGCATGTGGCGGCTGGCATGCCTTTTTATGAAGTGTCATGTCTGCTGGTGACATTAATGTTAATAGTATAAACATAACAACTCGCACACAACCTCTTGTGATGTTGCTGCACGTGCCGCATGCGCTGGTGGAAATCTTGAAGTAGTAACTGCTTTTGCTTTATGTTCTTGGCAGAAATTTGACATTTTTCTCGCCGTAGGTCAACTACTTTGTTGCAGTCAGTTCTTGTCTTTCACCAAAACTAACTGAATTCCTTCCGGCCCTTAATCTTCCAGACAGGAAGACTAAAAACGAAGCTTTTTCCCATTTAGGACGCGCATGCAGCGTGTCTTCGCCACAAAGGAAATCACCATGGGCGCCGTGTAAATTTATATAAACGAGGAATTCATTTGTATCGATACCTGAGATTTCAAAAGCCAAACAGAGGGAGAAATCATCTATGAATTGGAGTTTCATGGGCGTATCGTTTGTGGTTTGAGTCAAGTGAGATATTCATGCTTTAATATCGTGTTATTCCACTTGCCAATAAATCAAGCAAACCGCCAGACGATTGGAAAAGAAACGACCTCCCATGCACACAAGTACAATGTGAATAAAGCGCCTTCACTGCTTTCATTCGACTATAGAAGGCGGCACGGGAAGATGAGACGTGCGTGCTATACTCTAACCACTCTCACCCAGGATAGAAATCGATCTAAATTAATGTGCGAACACAGGAAGCCAGGTAGGACTTTTGTGCATGAACTCCCGTCATTATTTCAGTGCGAATCTGCTGGATTCTCATTCTTTTTCAGAATTCTTTAAAAACGTTATCATTTTACTTTCTTGTCACCTCTCTTACACTCTTCCCTTTGAGGAGCTGCTAGGTGGGCAACATTGGGTGAAATAATAAACTCTAAGGGGCAGATTTACAACAAAGTAACGCACCACGGTGCAGCAAGTCATTTTGCTGCGCCGTGCTGCGTTAGTTTGGAAAGCACAGAGATGCGACATATTTACAAGAATATGTTGCATCTCTGTCCTT
Source organism: Triturus cristatus (assembly GCF_964204655.1). Lineage (NCBI taxonomy): Eukaryota > Metazoa > Chordata > Amphibia > Caudata > Salamandridae > Triturus > Triturus cristatus. The sequence continues at coordinate 461,669,148 of NC_140587.1, read as the reverse complement.
ACCCTGCGCTGGCGCACAAACTGCAGCCATGCGCCGGCGCAGGCACCCTTGCACCATGGTGCAAGGATGCCTGTGTCGTGGGGAGATTGTTTTCGTGCAGGAAGGGACACCTTCCTGCACAAAAACAATCACAAGAGGCTTTTTCCTCTTTCAATGCGTGCTGTAGAATGCAGCACGCATTGAAAGAGGAAAAAACACGGAGAAATGTTCTCCTCGTTGCGCCTCACTACGCCACCTCTAGGGTGGCGTAGCATTCACACGCATCTCCAGATTTACGATTTCTCGTAAATCTGGAGATGTGTCTTGTTCCATGGGTGTTGCATGGGAACACCCACAGCAACACCCATGGAACGCCCCTTCAACGCACAGTGCTGCGTGTGAAGGGGCCATATTTACGAGGAGAGGAAAAGTCACGCAGGGTGGCTTTTCCTCTCCTTGTAAATATGGAGGAGCCCCCTGTGCCACCAGTACGTCACGAAAAGTGGCGTAGTGGTGGCGCAGTGGACTTGTAAATCTGCCCCTAAGAATTCTCTTTTTTAAATCCGCCACGTCAGCAGAGGTTACTGCCCTTTAAATTAAGAGATCCCGATTTGCCTGGAGGTGGTCTTGTTGCATTTAATAGAGCCGGGCCGCATAGGCTCCACTGAAGGCACTGAAGCCTTGCCAAGTGAATGCCTTGTTTGATGTACTCTTTCGACAACTTTTTTACATACTGCAAACTTGAGTTTGTCATTGAAAATTGGACTGCCAGTCTTTTCCCTTGCAGTTTTAAACAGGAAAAATATCAAATGCCTCTTCTTACAAGAACATAATAGAAGTTGAGTGAATATTATTCTTACTCCTTTGTTTGAAGTAAAACTTATACCATGTCCTGCTTAGTTTTAATTGTCAATAAAAATCTATGGTCAAACAGTAATAATGTACAAGATCAGTCGAAGAGGCTCCTTACGATGACGGTCAGACATGTATCTGACCGCCATCGAAGCAGGAATGAGACCAGCTGACAAGGAGTCAGCAGTCCCACCCGCCATATTTTGAGCAGACCACCGCGTAGGTGGTCGTAAAATGCCTTTTTTGACTAGGGCTTGTGCTGAGGCCAGGAAAGGGGTCGCAGCATAAGCCACAGTAGAAAAAGGATTTTTATAAACATCCATGCACCGTGTGCCAGGCACCCTGTGGTGCCAGGCACATGGACGTTTGGGGGGACAACACATATGCTCCACTGGCCACTTAGCAGTGGCCCATGGGGGACGGGGGCCCTGCTTAGGAAAGTCCCTTTCTGACAGCCTTTTCATGGCAGTGATCCTGACGGCGGTGCCTGAGCTTGCACTGCCCGGATAATGATTATGACCACCGCCCGTCATGATCAATAGATCCTGACAGAGGCGGCAATCCGTCCCCCTACACACAAGGGTCATACTGCCTGCATCCTGAAGGGCTGTCTGTCGGTGGGACTGCCACCGACGGCCTGCCGGTAGCGGTCCTACCGACAACAAAATCAGCCCTAAGTTACGGTTTGTGCACATTACTCCACATCATTCCTCACTTATCCTGGACTTTCTCAATCCTCCTGAACTTGAGGCTTTCCACCGGCTATCAGACAGGCAGCTGTCCTAAGCAAGATTTTTTCAGATATTGAAACTTACCAGAACAATCTGGAACATCCTTACTCTCAACGTGGAAACACCCAAAATCACTTTCACTTTTATAAACGTATTAAGACATGGTGCTTCTCGATGAATCTCTAATCACATGGTTATACATTCTCCTGGTATTCTTCAGTTGTTCTCCTGTGGTTACTGTTCAGTATCCTGTGAGAGTGTTAGTTGCTTTTTATCACAATCCAAACTAACCTATTCTACCCTAACATGTGCCATGTCATAAAAGCAATGTCCCCTTTTTTTAGTAAACATGCTCTATATCTCAAACATTAAGATAGAGCTAGGAACCACTCTACCAGAGCCCTTCAACAGACAGGCAGGAAACATCGCAGCACAGAAAACAGAGCATTCAATCGTGTTCTGATCAAGCATCTTTGAGTTAAATATGAGTTTGTCGGAGAGCTAGCATGCATTGGTGATGCTAATCCATATTCCGGAGCAATTTGGCTTCCATACTCCCATTTTTACAACAGGGTGTAGAATTTCCATTGTTGACAGTGGGCTTAGTGGAACCAAATACCTTTCGGTCCTCTTTAAAAACTAAAATCACACATGACTTGGGAAAGTCTGCAGATGGAGTTCACTCTATCTTCACCTTCAACTCCACACATAACTCACCAGTTCAGCTCAAGAGTTGTGACTGGCATTAGAGCACCTCATCATGGTGCTGCTTCAGGATGACCCATAGAGCAAGTAGGCAAAGAGTTTGAAATCTACTTCTTGTTGAAAGAAACTAGGTCATATTATTTTTGCTGTATATTCAAAAACTGAGCCAGTTAATGACTCTTATTCTCCACCGCTAACGTTGCAAAGTTGCCTGAGTGCAGGAAATAAAATGTCCAAGTATCACTCATGTAATAAAGGCTGTAGAAACGCAGCTGGTCTCAAATGTTTCTCATTGGCTCAGGAGTATTACACAAAGGTCAGAGTGAAACCCCCACAAACTGGACCATGCTTGGCTACCAGAAATCGTGATGTGTTAAACAGAAAAGGCCACATTAACCAAAAGTATTTTTGACTGTAAATATATGTTTGTGGCTAAAATACTTAATCTATGTCTGCTACACATTGACAAAAAGTTTCTGGGAGGCAATTTGATACTGCAGATTTCTCTGCTCCGATTACAGGGAAATCAGTAGTAGTAAATCTATTGCAGTATGTGGGAAGTGGGATGCACAAGATGTGGTTAACATGTACATATATGAACGACCACACATGTGTATGTCTGTGGTAATTTTCAAACTCTGACTCAACCATTTGCCACCCAATGGCTAGACTAACTCTGAGGAGCACTTCTAGACCTAGTCAGATGTATGAGCAGGGCCATTGGAATTATGCGACTGCTTGGCTGCACCGACTGTCGCACAGTTATACATTTTTCGTATTAGTCACATAATCCATCCTCCGCTGCCTAATCAGCAGATTTGAACAAAAAAAGCTGTGTTTCCAGCTCTAACAGCTCAAACGTTACCAAAAATGCAGCGACAGCATGGTGGACAGTCCTTTGCAAACCTAGAATGGTCATCTGTTATTGCACTTCTCTTGCTCTTTCTCCAACCCTCATCCCTCTTTCCGTACCTCTATTGCTTCTTTCTGCACTTCTCTTGCTTCTTTCTGCACATCTTTCCCTTCTTTCTGCAACCATTGTGCCTCTTTCTGCTCCCCCTTCCCTCTTTCTGCACCCCTCTTGCCTCTTTTTGCACCTCTGTTCCTTCTTTGTGCACTTTGTTTGTTTCTTTCTGCAATTCTCTTGCTTCTTTCTGCATTCCTCTTGCTTCTTTCTGTACCCCTCTTGCCTCTTTCTGCACCTCTGTTCCGTCTTTCTGCACTTCTTTCTGCACCTCTCTTGTTTCTCTCTGTATCTCTTTCTTTTTCTCCACCCCACTACCCCCTTTCTGCATCTCTGTTGCTTCTTTATGCACTTCTCTTGCTTCTTTCTGCATCTCTCTTGCTTCTTTCTGCACCCCTCGTGCCTCTTTCTGCACCCCTCTTCCCTCTTTCTATACTTCTCTTGGCTCTTTCTGCACCTCTGTTGCTTCTTTCTGTACTTCTTTTGTTTCTTTCTGCATCCCTCTTGCCTGTTTCTGCACCTCTCTTGCGTCTTTCTGTACCTTTTTGTTTCTTTCTGCACCTCTCTCTGCTTTCTGCACTCCTTTTACCTCTTTCTGCACCCCCTTCCCTCTTTCTTCACCCCTGTTGCCTCTTTCTGCAACTCTGTTCTTTCTTTCTGCACTTCTTTTGTTTCTTTCTGCACATCTCTTACGTCTTTCTGCACCCCTCATGCCTCTTTCTGCACCCCTCTTCCCTCTTTTTGCACCCCTCTTGCCTCTTTCTGCACATCTGTTGCTTCTTTCTGCACTACTCTTGCTTCTTTCTGCACCTGTTCCTTCTTTCTGCTCTTCTTTTGTTTCTTTCTGCACCTCTTTTGCTTCTTTCTGTACCCTCTTGCCTCTTTCTCCATCCCTCATCCCTCTTACTGCACCTTTGATGCTTCTTTCTACACTTGTCTTGCTTCTTTCTGCACCTCTGTCCCTTCTTTCTGCAACCCTTGTGCCTCTTTCTGCACTCCTCTTCCCTCTTCTGCACCCCTCTTGCCTCTTTCTGCACCTCTGTTCCCTCTTTCTGTACTTCTGTTGTTTGTTTCTGCAACTCTCTTGCTTCTTTCTGCACCCCTCGTTCCTCTTTCACACCCTTCTTCCCTCTTTCTGCACCCCTCGTGTCTTTTTCTGCACCTCTGTTCCTTCTTTCTGCACTTCCTGTTTCTTTCTGCCCCTCTCTTGTTTCTTTCTGTATCCTGCTTGCCTCTTTCTCCACCCCACTTACCTCTTTCTGCTTCTCTGTTGCTTCTTTCTACACTTCTCTTGCTTCTTTCTGCACCTCTTTTGCTTATTTCTGCACCACTCTTTCCTCTTTCTGCATTCCTCTTGCCTCTTTGTGCACCTCTGTTGCTTCTTTCTGCACTTCTTTTGTTTCTTTCTGTACCCCTCTTGCCTCTTTCTACACCCCTGTTCCTTCTTCCTGCACTTCTTTTGTTTCTTTCTGCACCACTCGCTTCTTTCTGCACCCTTTCGCCTCTTTCTATACCCCTCTTGCCTCTTTCTGCACCTCTGTTCCTTCTTTCTTTACTTCTTTTGTTTCTTTTTGCAGCTCTCTTGCCTCTTTCTGCACCCCTTGCCTCTTTCTCCACCCTCTTCCCTCTTTCTTCACTTCTGTGGCCCCTTTCTGCACCTATGTTCCTTCTTTCTGCTCTTTTGTTTCTTTCTGCACTAATCTTGCTTCTTTCTACACCTCTCTTGCTTCTTTTTGCACCACTCCTGCTTCTTTCGGCACCCCTCATTCCTCTTTTTGCACCCCTCTTTCCTCTTTCTGCACCTCTGTTCCTTCTTTCTGCTCTTCTTTGGTTTCTTTCTGTACCTCTCTTGCTTCTTTCTGCAACCCTCTTGCCACTTTCTCCACCCCTGTTCCCTCTTTTTGCATCTCTGTTGCTTCTTTCTGCACTTCTCTTGCCTCTACTCCACCCCTCATCCCTTATTCTGTACCTCTGTTGATTCTTTCTGTACTTCTCTGGCTTCTTTCTGCACCTCTGTCCCTTCTTTCTGCAACCCTTGTGCCTTTTTCTGCACCCCTCTTCCCTCTTTCTGCTCTACTCTTGCCTCTTTCTGCACCACTGTTCCTTCTTTCTGCACTTCTTTTGTTTCTTTCTGCAACTCACTTGCTTCTTTCTGTATCCTTCTTGCCTCTTTCTCTACCCCACTTCCCCCTTTCTGCATCTCAGTTACTTCTTTATGCACTTCTCTTGCTTCTTTCTGTACCTCTCTTGCATCTTCCTGCACCTCTTGTGCCTCTTTCTTCACCCCTCTTCCCTCTTTCTGCACTCCTCTTGCCTCTTTCCTCGCCTCTCCTGCTTCTTTCTGCACCCCTCTTGCCTCTTTCTCCAGCCCTCTTCCCCCTTTTTTCATCACTGTTGCTTCTTCCTGCATTTCGCTTGCCTCTTTCTCTGCCCCTCTTCCCTCTTTCTGCACCCCTGTTGCCTCTTTCTGCGCCTCTGTTCCTTCTTTCTGCACTTCTTTTGTTTCTTTCTGCACATCTCGTGCTTCTTTCTGTACTTCTCTCGCCTCTTTCTTTACTCAAATGGGAAGTGCAAGCTATCAAATTTAAAGGTCTGCGTGCTCTTGTGACTGAGGTATATGTCTACTTGCGTATGTATTCTCACATGTGTCATGCATCTGAAGATGGTAGCTTAAAAAGTGGGTAGCTTCTTCTATAGGTGGTTAAATGTTCTCATTTCTGCCATTCAGTTGCACAGGCAGACATGTCTTATGTATATAGGTGTTATAGATCCCCTCAAATACACTATTTAATACCCATGTGCCATGTATTATGAGCAGAAAGAAATACATACACCTTTTTGTACACATATTTACAGAGTATGTTGTTTGAAACACAAGTATTTAAGTATTTCTATGTTTATTTTTCTGTAACATGTCACTCGGTAAAAGCAGAGACATGCATGCATACCTTCACAAACTAGGTCAGACGTACAACAGTGATATGCTTAGGATTGCTGTTTTATGTATTTGGAGGCAGGCCTAACATTCTGATCAGTCAATTAATAGTGAACCTTCAAGAGAAAAGTGAGGTTTCAGACATCTTGGGAGAAGGATTAGTGATTAGGCTACTTTGTATGAGTCTGTTGTAAGGTACTGTCAAAGTAGGCCTCTTTCTGCACCTTTGTTGGTTATTTCTGCACTTCTCATACTTCTTTTGCACCTTTCTTCCTCTTTCTGCACATGACCTACCTATGTAGGCATATTTAGAAATTAGCAATAAAAAAACTTAGAAATTCACTGAAAAAAACTGAGGTTTCAGGGACGTCATAGTTAGGAATTAGCATTTAAAAAACTTTATAAATTCACTGAAAAAACCACAGGTTTCAGGGACGTTATAGTTAGTTGGACATTTCACTTGTACAAAACCAGAGAAATGTTGCCATTATAGTTAGTTGAGCTAACTATAACTCACGCCCCTGCAATTTACTGCTGATGACGGTTGCTAAATTATCTGTAAAGAAAAGGTAAGGGCCAATGTAGGCCGAAGCTGAAATTATCGTGTCCTAAACGTTGCAGGGTTTGGGAAACGAGGCGGGACAAGCAGCGAGGGACTAATCAGAGGTGTACAGTTAACGCTTCATCCGCATTCATTCCATTGGGGATTTTGGAGTTGTAGAGGATGATATAGCGTGATTCGAGTCTCCTAAGGGCAAGTTGTCTATTGCCTCCCCTAGGGTTTTTGGGGATGGTGTCCACCACATAGAAGGAAAGATCTTGCGCCTTGCAATTGTGGGCCGTGTTAATATGTTGAGCAACAGGGTAGGCAGGGTCATTGTTGGTAATAGCTCTTAAGTGTTGTCAGATGCGTATGTGTACTGGGTGGATGGTGCTACCCACGTAAGTTTTCCCACATGTGCAAGATAAGACATACACAGCAAAATCCGATTTGCATGTGTAGTAACCTCTGATGATATAGGGGAATTGCCTAAATGGTAATGTGACCTCTTTGGTGTTGATGCCGTGCCTACATGCCTTGCACTTGGCGCATTTGTAAAAGCCTTTGGGGGACTTAAGCCATGAGCCCTCACTCTTGGTTCTACAGGGAGCGTTATTTACTATCTCTTGCCTCATAGATTTGGCTCTCCTGAAGGTGATTTGTGTTTTTTTGCTTGAGATGGCTCCAATAACAGGGTCGTTCCTGACTGAGTTCCAGTGTCTGTATATTTTTTTTCTTACTTGGGCGTGATAAGCATTGAAGCCTGTTATTAGCCTGGGAGTGTTGATGGCAGAACACTCCGTAACTTTTGCAGTGGTGCCTGTCTCAGAGGCTAAAAGCTCTCTATGGGTTTTAGTTGCTGCTTTAGTTCTAGCTTTGGTAAGTGTTTCTTGGCTGTATCCCCTGAGGGCTAGTATGTTGCATAGTTCTCCTGTTGCTTCATCAAGGCTATTATTGGTGCTGCAGTTACGCTTCATGCGGAGGCATTCGGCGTAGGGCATACTTTCTTTCAGAAAGGTGGGGTGGAAACTGTGTGCATGTAGTATAGCGTTCCCAGCAGTGGGTGTTCTGAATGTTTTGGACTGCAGTTTGTCACCTTCAACATACACCTCTAGGTCTAGAAAGTGTATACTCGCTCTACTCATGTTGCAGGTAAAGCTGAGGTTTAATGAATTTTTGTTAATTTCTTCAGAGAAGGTTTTAGCACTCTCTGCAGAACCTGTCCACAATATAAAAATGTCGTCGATATACCTGACATACACTCTTACTTGTTCCGAAATAGTGACACTATGCGCTACCATGAATACCTGCTCCTCCCACCAGCCCATATGCAAATTAGCATAGCTGGGGGCGAAGTACCCATGGAAGTGCCTTGCAGTTGTTTGTATGTCAAACCGTCAAAAATAAAAACATTGTTATCCAGACACATCTCAGCCATCTGCACAATCCTCATCGAATGCTGAAACATAGGCATAGGTCTTTTGCCCAGGAAATAATGTAATGCATTAAGTCCATCTGTATGTCTGATGCTGGTGTAAAGTGTGTTAACATCTAGGGTCATTAGCAGAAAATCGCTTTCCCATGTTACATCATCAATTTTTCTGAGGAAATCCCCTGTGTCCTTGATGTAAGCTGAAAGACTGCAGACGGATGGCTGTAAGAAGTAGTCTATGTATCTCGAGATATTTTCCAACAGTCCCCCTATTGCAGCAATTATGGGTCTCCCTGGAGGCTCCACTGGGTGTTTATGGATCTTAGGGATGAGGTAGAGTTGGGATAGTACAGGATAGTCACATTTGAGATATTCAAACTCTTGTTTAGTGAGCAGACCTGCACTTTTCCAATCGTAGAGGGCTTTATGGAATCTTTCTTTGATTCCTACGATGATATTCGGGCTCACGGGGCTATAACAGTCTTTGTCAGATAATTGTTTGAGGGCTTCTTTGTTATACTGTTCCAGGGGCCAGAGGACAACATTACCTCCTTTGTCTGACCACCGGACCACCACATCTTGTCTCTGTTTAATTTTATCGATTAGCTCGTTGTTCTTTATCATTTTGTTGCGATTACTACTCACAAAGTTTCTGCTGCTACTGTATGCCAGTTCCTTGAGATCTTTGGTGACATTTTCAGCAAAAATATCCAATCCATCCTTGGGCATCATGGGCATGAATGTCGATTTAGGTTTGAACGGCGTCTTAGCGGTATTGGATACTTGTAGTCCTGATGTTGTAGCGAATTCTATTAATGTTTCGGGATTTTATATATATATATATATATATATATATATATATATATATATATATATATTACATGTGTCTATTAGACCAAGACACATCAAACACCACCTAATGTTCATACTGAACAATATGCAATATTGATGAACAAACTTAAGAAGAACAACACTGTTGGTGTTAACAAATCGGACAAAGGTGGGAACGTGGTCCTGTGGGACAAGAAGGTTTATATCAAAGAGGCATATCGCCACCTCAATGACAGTACATGCTATAAGAAAATCAATATGGCACTAGTGAGAAACATACAAAAAAACTATAATGATGAATTAAATGAATGGAAAAAAGAAGGGCTCATCTCACGTGATAAATTCAAGTTTCTCAACAAAGAATTTCCTGTATTGACAAACATTTATTTCATACCGAAGGTACACAAAAATGAATAACCCATTCCTGGAAGACCAATTGTTTCATCTATCAATAGTACCTTCGAAAACATGTCTAAATATGTGGATTTTTACCTCCAATATTTTGTCACGAGTTTACCAGTATACATTAAAGATACAACTGACTTTTTATTTCAGTTGAATAACTGTGAGTGGTCAGAAGAATACCTGTTCCTCACTATGGACATTTCTGCTTTGTATACCAGCATTGCCCATTCAGACGGATTGAGAGCCGTGAAACACTTTTTGGGGAAACAACCTATTGAATTATACCGCCACAATGAGATGTTGATCAAAATGATCCATTGGTACCTTCACAACAATGTGTTTATGTTTAATAATGTGGTATTTCAGCAGCTACGTGGTGTGGCTATGAGGGCATGCTTTTCCCCCAGCTATGCTGGGCTCCATGTGGGCCAGTGGGAGGAGCATGTCCTCAGGTCACGACACGCCTCAATATGGTCTGAGCATGTAATTAAGTATTGGCGTTATATAGATGATGTTTTCATCATATGGCGAGGGACGAAAGATCAAGCCAGTCATTATGTCGATACCATCAATGACAATGATTTAAATCTGCAATTCACTGCTAATATTGATTCCAATTTAGCTATTGTTTTGGACACCAGAGTGGAAGCAATCAATGGTAGAGTAGAAACTTGTCTATATAGGAAGCCAACCTCTGGCAACACAGTTTTACATGCAAAAAGTTTTCATCCTCAACACACCATAGCCAGCATTCCATATGGCGAATTCATTCGCATACACAGAGCTTGTAGTACACCTGAAGCCCATATGTACCATCAAATGGAGGCTAAAAAGAGATTGGAGGCCAGGGGATACCAGTCCAGCAGATTAGATGTTGCCATGAGGAAGGCTAATACCCTAGATCGTACAGCTCTACTTGATCCAAACAGACATGAGAAATCCAATGCTATTGTCCTCAATGATACCCAAAACAGTGAACATGCAGATATAAGATTGGTTATAGGCTACAGTAGACAACTAAAAACTTTAAACAAATTGTCAAAAAGGAATGGCCTATGGGCTTAACTGATCAAACTTTAAAGGAGGTCCTTCCGACCACTCCTACCGTGACTTTTAGAAGGGCTCACTCCATGCGCAACGACTTGGTGAAGAATAGTCCAGAAACCACAGAAATTGTCAATTGGCTGTCTCCCCGAATAGGCTTTTTTAGATGTAGCTCCTGCAGAGCTTGTAAATTTGGTGTCAACACAGTTTCTCATTCTACATCCTTTTCGAATATGTCTATCGCACTGAAATTTCACTATACCTGTAGAACAGATCATGCCGTATACATTCTTAAATGTAGCTGCAATTTGTGCTACGTGGGCAGCACTAAACTACAGGTATATGTGCGGATTTTACAACATCTTCGTGCGATTGTAAATTCCGACCCAACTTACCCGGTGGCCAGGCATTTCAATGCAATACATAGCAATAATTTGAACTGTTTGCAATATTTTGTTATAGATGCCGTGGCACAAAACAAGAGGGGAGGCAACAGGGACAAACAGTTGCGACAGCTGGAGTCACGTTATATAGAAGAACTGGACACCAAGTCCCCCAAAGGTTTGAATACCGGGGAAGGCCTTCACAATTTTCTATAAGGATGTTCACATATATAGCCCCTGTTCAGATAGATTTTTCCACTTATCTGTCTTATTTATTTTAACTTGGATATTTTAGGTTCTTACCGACCTCTATCAGCTTCCATATATATGCATTGTGTATTTTGACTTTCATTTTTTGGCTCTGTGTATGGCTATATTTAATCTTTAGCCACATACATTTGTGACTATTCGCATTTTGGGGTACTTAGTATTCCATTCTGGTAGTCATCTTCCTGCGATCTTGCCTCTCTGTGACTCACATGATTCTCCAATGCGGCTTTTTAGTTGAGATATTTAAATATCTAACATGAATTTTTCTCAATAGGGATGTTTTTTCCTATTGTTTTATGATTGTCTCATTGTGGGCCATGATATCACCTGGGGTAATAAGTGTTTCCGCCAGTTTGTTTCCCCAGTTTTTAATAATAATTTAGTATTATCTCACTTTTTTTGCACTTTTTGCACAAATTTTGCACTACTGAACACTTGATGCGCATGAAGAATTTAGTCTTGGCACAGATATTCATGAGTATAGAACGTCTTAGTGGTATTTGTACCGAGATTCAATGGTGAAAATAACTATTATATTTGCACATAGGAGGCGTTGAAAGCTTGCGCAAAATCCAGTATTTGCCCTAAGTATACCATATTTCTTGCCCGTCTAGCATATTTGCATATATATCATGCTTTGTATGCACATGAATAGAGTTTACATATTCATGAGTATTTTGCACAATTGTGTCCTTTGCACATATTTATTAGTTTTCAATACGATATTTTGTATATTCACGTGGTTTTTATCCCATTTAGGGGATTATTTTTAATTGATGAAATATATTATGCTATGTGCATTTTTCATTAATATAACCATGATAGATATATGATTTTTCGTAAAATATTGCTTTTAAAGGTACGCAATCTGTATTGAATATGTCAGACACATGGACCAACTATACGGGCGAAACCACAATTTTGTTTATGGTTTTCTAATTCATTGTACTTTTGTGTAGTTTAGCTGATGTGCATTTGTAGTTCTAACCTTGAACGTTTGTTTGAATTATCTTAATTGCTCACATGACGATGTTTTTCATATATATATGGTATTTTTTCTATGTAAATCATGACGTCATTCTGAGCGCCATAACTCTGTGTCTTTAAATATTTGTGTCTTTTTTCCATTCATCATGTGACCAAGGACATCGTTTTGTATCCTAAATGCGTCTGAGACAGCACCGTATGAATTCACTGCATTAAATAAATTCAACCTGGCATCAGCTATATTGAGAGTCCGTGTTCCTGCTTTGTGCTCGATAGCACTTGGGAGCTTTCCATATGGAGATATATATATATATATTACCTACTGGCGGTCGCCAGTAGGTAGTTATAGTTAGGACCTATTTTCCATAGGAAATGCGCAACATTCTATTCCCAATACCTTTGGTGCCGATTGACGAATCTTCGCAAACTTTTCAAAACTTTTGGCCAGCTCCGGTCCGCTCCTATCCTGAATGTCTCGGAGTGATTCATCAAGCGGGGGCCGAGAAAAAAGGGGGGTCCCAAAACGTTTTTTCCCCATGCAATTTCCCATAGGACCTTTAGCCGCAGCTACAGCCCAAACTGCTGAACGGAATTACACCAAATTTGGCAAAGAGGTAGTCATCAGTTCAGACTCGTGCCTTTTGCTTAAATGGTGTCAATCTGTTGGGTAGTTCCTGAGAAAATTACAGTTAAAAGTACTTGTATATCTATGGCCTCGGAGGATCCGCGCACCCTGCGCGCACCCTCCTGATCACATGCTGAATGCTAATTGGCTGTCAAGTGGTTATCAACATTCGAAACCAGGAACTGTTGGCAGCCATTTTGTGCCTCGGTAGAAGCGAGGCTGAAGAAGTCTGTGGAATAAGTGTGTAAAACATATAAAGGGGGCAGGTTAGAAATACTCTGACCTTCTAAACCTGCTTAGGGGGTCCCAGAAGAACTCCCAGGGCCCAATTCTTTATTTTTTTTTTTAAACAGCAAAATGCGCGCTGGGTGTGCGGATCTGGCTGTAAAAAAAAAAAACGCTTCTTTAATAATTAGCCCCCGGGGGGGGCAAATCCTGGGGGCAAAAAACATAAAATTTAATGGGGGGCCCAAAGGCCCCCCCCAGCCCCGGGGACCGCCACCCCCGGGGCTACAAAATAAATGGGTGGGGGAGCTCATCAGCCCCCCAAAGCCCCGGGGACCACCACCCCCTGGGGCTTTATGTATTGAGGGAGGGGGGCTGCGTGGCCCCCCTCCTGGAGCCCTCGAGGGCCCTGGGGACCACCATGCCCCAGGGCCGGCTCCTGCAGTGTCCTGGGGTGCCCACCCCCAGGACACTGTTGTTTGCTATGAGAGGGTGGGAGTTTCCCGCCCTCCCATAGCAAACTTCGTTTGGATTTTGAAAGAGAGAACAGGGAAACCTGCTCTCTCTTTCAAAATCAAAACCATAGTGCTTTTCCACACGGGGAGCTGCATGTTAGCAGCTCCCCATGTGGAAAAGCAATGCCGGCTCCCGAAGGACGTGGGGAGCCGGCTGGGACCGTGGGGGCATTGGGGCTCCCCCACGGTCCACAGCGTATTTTATAAGCCCCGGGGTATGGGGTCCCCGGGGATAATAGAAATTAGTGATAGGTGCTATTTATTTTTTTTACTGTAAAATTAGGAGTCGCGCATCCAGCTTGGTGCTCAGCGTGGCCCCCTGGTGTCCACGCGTTGGGTGCACGACTCCTATCACGTTGGGTGCACGATTCTGCTTGCAGTTCCTGGTGTGTACGCGTTCGGTGCACGATTCCTCTCGCGTAGGGTGTTCATTGAGAGATTTTGGTACTTATAAGTAAGTACCTATACAGAGTCTAAAGTTGTTGAGGAAGACTCTGTTACCCTCATCAGTAAAATGTACACCATCTCTCCTATAGATGCCTTGTATATTAAAATGCAGATTGTTGTTGTAAATGGACCCCATTCTATAGTCTCGGAGAAAAGCAGAAACAGATTTATTCACATGTTTCCTAGCTTTCTCAATCTGTGGACAAATATGATTGGACCAGTTCCATTTCTGCCTTTGGCATATGTTAGAATAGACAAAAGCAGTTTGGGGGAAAAGTGAAGTCAATTCTGCAAAGGTGTCCTTTATAAGCATTTCCAGACCTACCCCAGTTAAAGTGCCAAGGTCATTGCCACCACAGTGCACAATTATGAGGTCAGGGTGTTGGAGATGCAAAAAGGATTTTATCTATGGCATCAATTGGTGCCCTCTCTGTCCAATCCATTTAATGTCTACATCTGGCAAACCTAGGTCTTTGTGAATGCCTTTGTTTTCTGCATACCTTGGGCTCCAGAAAATATAGCTGTGTCCCACAATCCACACTCTAACCATCTTGAAGGGAGGTCTGGATGCACTCAGATGGTCTCTGTAAATGAAATGGCAGTTTGAAAAGTAAGATTTTTCTAAAATGGTGGATAAGATGCAGTTTTGAAAAAGGAAAAGAAAATATTGGTTGTTTGACAACATTCTACACTGAAAACTAGGGTGCATGTTTCTGTATTTTAAACACATGATTCTGATTGGTTGACAAAAACTGATTGAAAGGAACATTACATAGGATAAGCTGATATGTTGAAAAGTCAAGCACACTTGCTGTTTTGATTAGCAACATTGTGTGCTGAACTTGTGACCTGTGTGCTCAGTTAAATGTTCCATGAACTGTTTCTGGTAACAGGCAGAAGGCAGATTGGGGGTAGGGTTCAAATGTATGTCATTTGGAAAGGGTTGAAATGTGTAACCAATAGAAATGTGTGTTTGATTTTGAATTAATGTGGGAAGGAATGTGATTTGATGTTTGCATGTAAATGTGTGCAAAATGAGAGGGAAACTTTGCCATGCTTTGGTTTTGCTGACAGGTGCACAGTGCAGAGATTCTGTATAAGAAAATCTGGTGTGTGACTGACATACTTCTTAATCTACAAAACAACTTGAAATGTGAGTTATTTAATTATGAGGGATGTATGTGGTCCATTTTGATTTTAATCAGACTAATGTGTTTCTCCTGCTAAAGTGTAGGGATTACTTTTTTTTCTAGAATCTTATTGTCAGTGTGTGTGCATTTAGAAACCATCCTGTGATAAGCATTTGTGTTTTTCATGTGATTGCAGACAGATAACTGTGCTGTTTTCTTGTTTTGGTAGAATTAGAAACCAGTCATTGTTTATGTATTTGCAAAATGAGTCAAGTTTCTACACTAAAATGCAGTACTCCTACTAGATTATGAAATGTGTTTTGGTAAAATGCAAGGGATAGTGTTGTTTGTCTAGAATCACACAGTGAGTCTGTGTGCATTTAGGAATCATTGTGAGAGAAACATTTTGGTACTAATGTTTAGTATAACATTTTGTGCAATGGGTGCAGTCACCTTACATCTTGTAGATTAGTATATGTATTTTTGTAAAATGCAAGGGATAGTGTTGTTTGTTTAGAATCACACAGTGAGTCTGTGTGCATTTAGGAATCATTCTGACAGAAGCACTCTATACAAATGTGTAGTAGAAATGTTTGTTGAATGTGTGCAGTCACCTTACGTCTTGTAGACTACTAAATGTGTTATGGTAAAATGCAAGGGATAGTGTTGCTTGTCTATAATCACACTGTGAGTCTGTGTGCATTTGCGCAACCATTGTGAGAGAAGCATTTGGTTTCATCGGGTATTTGCTGAGAGATAACTGTTTTAAAATCGGTCATGTTGTCAAGTTCTAGTAGCATTAGAAGCCAGTCATTGCCTATGCATTCACAAAATGAGTCAGGCTTTCTCAGTAGTGTGCAGTGTTGAAATATGTAGAATCTGTGCAGTCACTTTACCCCTTCCACACTAGTGAATGTGTTTTGGTAAAGTACAAGGAATAGTGTTGTTTGTCTAGAATCACACTGTGAGTCTGTGTGCATTTGGGAACCAATGTGAAAGAAGCATTTGGGTATTTCATGTTTTTGAAGACACATAAGTGCTTAAAAACCTATCTTGTTCTTACATTTTGGTAGAAATAGAAAGCATTTATTGTTTATGCGCTTGTAAAATGAGTCAGGCTTATACACTAATGAGCAGTAGTAAAATATGAGGAATGTGTGCAGTCACATTACCTCTTCAAGAATAGTAAATGTGTTTTTGTAAAATCTAAGGGATACTGGTTTTTTTCTAGAATTACACTGTGAGTCTGTGTGCATTTAGAAACTGTACTGAGAGAAGGATTTGGGTATTTTACGTGTTTGCAGACACATAACTGCTTAAAAACCTATCCTTTTCCCATACTTTGGTAGAATTAGAAACCAGTCATTGGTTATGTATTTGTAAAATGAGTCAGGGTTCTACAATAATGTGCAGTAGTACAATATGTGGATTGTGTGTACTCCGTTTACCCATTCCAGACAAGAAAATGTGATTTGGTAATATGCATGGGATAGTGTTTGTTGTCTAGAATCCCATTGAGAGTCTGTATTCATATAGGAACCATTCTGAGAGAAGGTTTTGGGTACTTTATGTCTTTGCATACACATAACTGCTTAAAAACTCTAATCATTCAGTCAGTACCCAAGTACTCATGCACTGATCCAGGCCTTAGCACATGGATTGATTCAAACGGATATCCACTATGTATGCAGGCCATTAACCAACTACAGAATTGTCTTTCACATCTTCAATTGCCCAGTCAGTATCTAGATACTGCACACCTCTAGTGACTCATCCAGCACCATGTACTAATCTATTCACTGCTCCAAAACCCAAAAACTTAAAAGATTCATCCAGGCACTCTCCTTGCAGTACTCTAATGATTCAGTCCGTACCCAGGTACTCATGCAGTGAACCAGGCCTTAGCATATGGAGATGCTTCAAACGTCTATCCACTATGTATGCAGGCCTCTAACCACCTACACACTTGTCTTTCACACCTTCAATACCCCAGTCAGTATTCATACAGTTCCCGCAAACACACTGTCACTTCCCTTACACTTCTCCAGTGACCCATTCAGCACCATGTACTAATCCATTCACTGCGCCAAAACCCAACCACTTATAAATTAACAGAGGCACTCTCCTTGTAGTACTCTAATGATTCAGTCAGTACCCAGGTACTCATGTAGTGAACCAGGCCTTAGCACATGGACTACTTCAAACGTCTATCCACTATGCATGCAGGCCTCTAACCACCTACTCACTTGTCTTTCACACCTTCAATACCCCAGTCAGTATTCATACAGTTCCCTCAAACACCCTGTCACTCCCCTTACATTTCTCTAGTGACCCATTCAACACCATGTACTAATCCATTCACTGCGCCAAAACCCAACCACTTATAAATACACCAAGGCACTCTCCTTGAAGTACTCTAATGATTCAGTCAGTACCCAGGTACTCATGCAGTGACCCAGGCCTTAGCACAAGGACTGCTTCAAATACCTATCCAGTATGCATGTAGTGGTCTA
This sequence comes from Triturus cristatus, assembly GCF_964204655.1. Taxonomy (NCBI): domain Eukaryota; kingdom Metazoa; phylum Chordata; class Amphibia; order Caudata; family Salamandridae; genus Triturus; species Triturus cristatus. Next base: position 461,651,634 of record NC_140587.1, on the reverse strand, counting down.
ACCACTTTCACACTTGTGCTTCAGGCCTACAATTCCCCAGTCACTATGCATACACTCCAGCAAACACACTATAACTGCTGTTGCAAACCCATAGTGACTGTTTCAGTACCATGTAGTAATCCATTCAGTAAAGTAAAAGTCAACCAACTATGAATTCACCCAGTGTCTCTCCTTATAGTACTGTAATCATTCAGTCAGTAAGCATGTACTCATGCAGTGAGGCAGGCTTTAGGGCATGAACTCCTTCAAACTAGTGTGCACTATACATGTAGTGGTGTAACCAATGTCGCACTTGTGCTTCAGGCCTACAATTCCCCAGTTACTATACATACACTCCAGCAAACACAGTGTGACTGCTGTTGCAATCCCATAGTGACTCTTTCAGTACCATGTAGTTAAACATTCACTAAAGTAAAACTCAACCAATTATGAATTCACCTAGTGTGTCTCCTTATCGTACTGTAATCATACAGTCAGTATGCATGTACTCATGTAGTGAGCCAGGCTTTAGGACATGGACTGCTTCAAACTGCTATGCACTATGCATGTAGTGGTCTAATCACTTTTACACTTGTGCTTCAGGCCTATAATTTCTTAGTCAATATTTATATAAAATGTGTTTGTATAGTAATAGAAAAGTATAATTTATAAAGATATTAATATACATTTATTTATGATTAATTTTTACAGATACTGTTTATCACCCTTAAAATAATGTAATCATGCCGGACAAAGTAAGAAAAAGAAAAGAACAGAAAAGGCACAGTTACTTGAAGAAAAATCAACCACAAGTATTGGATAAACAACATAATATGGCTAAAAAGAAAAAATCTTCAGGTATGATCGCAAAGCAATTTATTAAAAATGTTTGTAGGACCAGACAGAATGTACAGAATGCTGAAACCAATGAGAATGCTTCAACTATAAAAAATACTCAAAATAATAGGAAAAGAAAAAAAGCAAATGGACAGTTAAAGGACACGAAGTATGGTAAAAGAAGACAAAATCAGTATAAAGAAATAAGCAAAAAATTATTTTACAAGAGAGTAGTACACAATTTGCTGAAAGATACGAAGAAATATAAAAAGAGAACTCTATTTTATAAAAAGAAGAAGCATATTGAAACCATTGTTGAAAAGGCTTTTGAAGTAAAAAGGAAACTATTCATTTTAGTACTAAACAGAATTTGATCACTAGATAAACCAATCTATTTAATGATGGCCAAAAGTAAGAGGAAAAGAGTAATTAACAGAACTCATTTTTGTGATTTTGTTGGGTGAATGGAAACACAGTTCAAGTTCAGAGCCTTTCTTTAATGAAGAGAGTTATTTACAGAGCAATAATTGATTGCATGCAGTTGACACCAGTGGTCGAGCTTATGAGGTTAGAAATGGTTGTCCAATTGACAAAGAGAAAATGGTCCCCAGAAATGCAGAAGAAGTGATAGCTGTTGAAGTTCTAGGGAGACGTCCTAAAGACCCAGTGTACACTTGGGATTGCAGTAGTATTTGTAGTGTACGACAAGAATCTATTGATAAATTATGCGATTTCTTACGAGCATATAGTAAAATAAGTGTTAAACAAAAGATTAAGGTGTTGCAAGGACTAGCCCCTAGCAGAGTGAGAAAAAATACTGATTTGCAAGGTCATTCTCTGGCTTGTCTTTCTAGGAAAGTTTGTCAAAGTGTTTTTCACCATTTCAGGATGTTGGCAGTACATCATACTCAAATGCGGAAGTTAGTGAGAAGATTGTATTATGCACAAAAGTCCAGCACTAAAGTTAAATGAGTTGAACAGTGCTCTTTTGCATTGGTCAGTATCAGATGTGAAGAAGGTTTGTGATGATATTGAGTTTTGTTACTTCGGTCCTCAACAAGAGAGTGCATAAACTGACACATTAATAGAACAAAATGTTGAAGACAATGTAGAACCCACTATTAAAAAAAATTTGAAGATCAAATCACAAAGTTTAAGGTGATTTCAGGTAAAAGACCATATTTTTCTTGTATTTGTTGTCGGCGAACTCACTATAAAAATCAGACTAGGAATGTCAATCTGTATTTAAAAAGTGAAACAGAAAATAATAAGTGGAAGGAATTTGTAACTTATTTGTTGGTAGAGGATTGTTTTGATTTGGGTTCTGACCAGCGTATTTGCAAATATTGTTATAACGAATTAGATGAGAATAAAATGCCTGCTAGAGCAGTTCATAATAATCTAGAGTTGGTTGCTATTCCTCCAGAGCTGATAGATTTAAATACCTATGAGTCTATTCTCATTCAATGTGTGCACCCGTTTCAGGCTATTGTTCGTATGGAGCCTAAAACAGGTAAATTGCCTTCATCAGATGTACAAAGAGGATTAAAAGGAAGAGTTGTGTATTTACCATTAGATTTAAAGGAAAACATTGAAACTATTGGTGTAGACCGTGCAGAAAATGAACCACTAGTTATTCTAGTTAATGGTGTTCCTACTAAGAATAAGAAAATCTGGCAAGAGTTAGTGGATGTTAGAAAAGTGCAAAAGGCAACATTGTATCTGATAAAAAATAATGAGTACTATAGAAATGTGTTTGTAGGAGAAGAAGAAATAGATTTAGCAGAAGATACTGAAACGTCAAGTGGACAAATTGAAAAAGTGGACATGTCCAGATGTGAATAAATCTATGAACATTACAGTGTACATCCACTTCATTCCAAAGAAGTGATGGGGAATACGATTGAGTTATTCCAAATGAAAAAAGCAAAAGGAAGTCCCATGAGTGGATGGGAAGAGAGCTTGGAAGCTCGTAGTTTCCCGCAGTTGTTTCCAACAGGAAAAGGTGGACGATATGATGAACGTCCTGTGCAGATTCCTGCATCTGAATATCGGACAACAAGATTATATGCAGAAGATCCAAAATTTCGACAATGTATCCCTTATATGTTTCATCTTCTGTTTGAAAGTGACTTGTCTGGACTTTCATATGCAGTAAATCACATTTTAAAAACTGGAGTGCATCTGCAAAATGTATCTGCAATGGAGTTTATGGATAAAGTACATCAGAGAGATGATCATTTAGAATCTCAGTTGATTAATCTGATGGCATGTCAGCGTGGGACTGATGAATATTGGTACCGTTGTCATGGAGAACTGAAATGTATGCTACGGAACTTAGGAACTCCTACATGGTTCCTTACCCTAAGCTGTGCTGAGTACGCTTGGGATGATTTACTTGAATTTCTTCGAGAGGCAAATTACAATATAAAAAGTATTGAATACAAGACACCTGGAGAATTGTGCTCTTTGGATCCTGTTAATGTATGCAGATATTTCAATCATAGATTTGAAGCTATGATGTATTTTATCTGCAATAGAAAGAATCCTTCTCTTGGAGAAGTTGTGGATTTCTTTTGGAGAAAGGAGTATCAACCAAGAGGTGCTCCTCATATACATATGTTGTTATGGATCAAGGACGCCCCCAAATTTGGAACAGATTCAGATGATACTGTTTTGTCTTTCATTGAAGAATATGCCACATGTGCTGTACCCAAAAGCACAGAAGATAAAAACTTAAAACAACAAATCTTACGATTCCAAAGCCATAGATGTGGAAAATACTGTCAACGAAAGTACAAGTCTAAGGATAAGTTCTATACCAAATGTCGTTTTGCATTTCCACGTCCTGTATTATCCAAAGGAAGAGGGAACAGTTTTATGTCAGCTATGCGACATACCATCACAAGAAAGTCTCCGAGAAATACCTACAACTTAAGAAGAAGCTAAGAGTCAAAATACATAAATGTTACAATCCAGTTATTTTATCCATGTGGAATGCTAACATGGATATTCAGTATGATGCGGACAATGCCATTGCTATGTAATGTCCTACATTACTAAATCAGAAAAGACGGAATTGAAAGAAATGTGGGAAGAGATTTCTCACGAGAAGACTCTGAGTAAGAAATTATACAGTTTCAGTTTGAAGATGTTATCGCATCGAGAAATTGGAGCATATGAATGCTCAGATCGGTTATCATCTGAAAGTCTATACTCCAAAAGTAGAAGAATCATTTGGGTGAGTCCAGGTCTTGCAGCAATGCGAAATGAGGTACTGAAATCTGTTCAAGAAATTGAATATTTAGCAGAAAAAGAACCTGAAAGTACAGATATTTTGAAAACGAATATGTTGGACACATATTACCCAAACAGAAGTCATCATCTTGAGAATATGTGTCTCTATGAAGTGCTGCAAAACTACACTTTTAAACGGAATATTACAGAGAACATCAATTATGGAAAATATGAAGTCATTGGTTACGAAGGATGTTTGGTGAAACAAAGGAAAGGAAATTTGATTAATCACAGGAAGCTGAGTTGCGACACTGCTGATAAAAGGGAATTTTACTATTTAGCCCTTTTGCAACTGTTCAAACCGTGGCGTTCAGAACTGGAATTACTTGGAGATTTTCAGAGCTATGAAGATTCATTTAATGATTGTAAAGATAGCATACAATGCAGTGCTTTTGCAAATTATGTGAAAATGTTGAATGGTGAAATTGATCAAGAAGCTACAATTGCAGCTGAGATTGCTAGAGACAGTTCTCAAGACAGTCAAAGTTCTGCTGCACTGAGTCAAGATCCACTAGGACAACCAATTGTTGAAAATGAAGCAGCAATTGCCATGAATGAGGTGGAAACAGCAGTGCATCAAGCTCAAGAAGATGTAATGGACTTAGCAAACTTGGAAGAACAACTAAATGTTGAAAAGAAACAAATACATCAGCAAGTGAGACCACAGATTGACCATGGATTACTTCATGAAAAGAAAGAGTGCACATGCACCTCATTTCAACCTATCCGAATGTATGTGAGTGGACAAGCTGGAACAGGAAAAAGTTTCTTAATTAAAGTAATTACAAGTTATCTACAGAAAACAACAGAGTCGCATTTGTCTTGTGTTGTCACTGCTTCAACTGGGTTGGCAGCACATAACATTAAAGGAATTACTTTACATCGTTTACTAATGCTACCAGTAGAGTATGAGAACAAATTGGAATACCACAAGCTATCTGGAGAAGCTTGTTGTGAAGTTTCAAGAGTCCTGAAGAAAATGAAACTTCTCATTATTGATGAGGTAAGCATGGTCTCAAACTTAATGCTTGCCTTTGTGCATTTAAGAATGCAGCAAATTCTTAAAACAGAGTATGACGTGTTATTTGGAGGAAAACACGTCATAGTTTTTTGAGATCTACTGCAACTGACTCCTGTAAAAGGACAACCAGTATTTAAAACACTTGCGCATGAAGACACCAGAAAGTCTCTGGGTAGTGTTGGAAACGTGAACATTTGGTCATATTTTGAATACAAAGAACTGACGAAAAATATGTGACAGGCAAATGATGCTGAATATGGAAGTATTCTTCAGCATATAAGAGTTGGACTTCTGACAGAACATGGCAAACAAGCTTTGCAGAGTCGATTACTTTCCAATTTGTTTCCAAATGAAAATGTAGTTCCTGAGAAAATATACCTGAAAATTGCAGAAAATAAATCTGTACTCTGCTTAATGCCAACACTGCGCGAGTGTTCTATATTCAGTGAAGAACTATTGAAACTGGAAAATGAAGAAATTATAAAAATGGAAGCCATCGATAAAATAGAGCATGAAGGAATCACTATTATTTTGATGGGAAAATTGAAAACAAAACTGGATTCTTTAGAAAAAAAGATATCTAAAACGGCTGGTTTAGAAAAGAATCTATATGCATGTATAAACTGTTGGGTAATTTTAAGGCGTAATTTGGATGTAGAAAAAGGTTTAGTTAATGGAGCAATGGGTAAAGTTGTGGATTTTGTTAATTATCAGAAAAAAGATGGAATTGAATTATAAAAAACTTAAATTTGATCAGATGGAAGAAGTTGAAGAAATTGGTCATTGTTCAGTTCGTTTTTTGCTTGTTAAAGATTTATATGTCCATAGGAAACAATTTCCATTTTCTCTGGCATACGCAGTGACTATTCATAAATCTCAAGGATTAAGGGTAGACAGTGCATTGGTGAACATTGGCTCTACCGTGTTTAAAGAGGGTATGGCATATGTTGCTTTGTCACGAGTCAGAACATTATCTGGTTTGTTTTTGATTGATTTTGATGACACAAAGGTTACCGCAGATGCAAACTATGTAAAAGAGTATAATAGGTTAAGAAGAGCGTATACTCCCAATATAGGTCAATATCCTGTATTTGAAAAGTGTGTGGTTGGTCGAAAAAGAAGGTATGAGAATATCTGTACTGAAGGTGTAGAAAAGGGAAAATAACAAGATAATGTTGTCATTGCAAGCAAAAAGAAAAAGGACACTGTTGAAGAGATTGTTGGTTATCAGTTTGAAAATAGTTCAGGTGTCAACTGCTATGCTAATATAGTGGTCAATGTTGTTTTTTATCTTGAAGGTTTGTAACAGCAAATTATGGATAATCGGGAAAAAAGATTTTGTTCCTTGTTGCATTCTGTTTACGAAAAATTGAGAACTGATACAAGTAAAATACAAACTGTTTCTGATGTTCGTAATCTTTTGGATGTATGCTCTGGTTCTACACAATTTACGCAAAATATCCAACAAGATGCTCAGGAATTTCTAATATATATGCTTACCGTTTTAGAAAATGAATGTGTAGAAAAAGAAAATATTTTTGGCCTTTGTTATAAATGGGAACATCATTGTGAAAATTGTATGTATACATCTAGCACTAATGTAGACACTGAAAGATTTCTATATTTAACATTACCAGACTGTAAATCAGTGTCTTTCAATAAATTAGTTAAAGCTGCAAATCAAAACATGTAGCCAATGTAAATCAGAAATGTTATCAACATTATTTTTACAAAGATATGGGCAATATATAATTTTAATGATGCAACATTGTACAGCTGATGGAAGAAAATTGGACACTTTAATAAAACATTTTGTTGCAACTCAACTATCAATATCAGGAAGGACTTTTGTAGCAGTTGCAATAATGTTCCATGATGGTTCCTTCCACAACATCTGGGCATTACACTGCCTATCTAAAATGTGACAAAGGCTGGACACTTTGTAATGATGCCCAGTTGGTTTTCAAACAACGTTTGCCTAGCGAATTACCAAATTCCTACCTAATATTTTTAAAGCCAAAGTTTTAGGAAGATAATTCAGCCTCTGAGGAATTTATTATTATAATTTAATAGGATTACCATTGGACAATTTACATAAAAATGAGTGCAAAAATACCATTTGGCCTCAAGGAAAGGTATATGTTTGAATTATGGACTTTTTCTTACACATTGTCTCGGTGCATATTTTTAAGCGACAACATTTACAGTGTTTATAAATTTAAGTTATAAAATTTTCTTAGCAGAAAGCATTTTATATATGTGTGATTTGTATTATCTGGTATTTTACTGAGGATAGATTGTTGTTTTTTTTTAAACAATTTTTTCGATTGTTTTTTTTTTTGCCCGCTGTTATGTGATTAGTGCAATTTAAATCACTATTTCTAGTGAAATTCAATATATTCTGAGAACAGCAAAAAAAGGCAAAGAATTTACTTTGTAAAATGTTTAAATTATGCTGTGTTGTTAAAAATGTATTATTACATGTTATAACTATTTTTTCTTTTCTTTCACAGATCCTAATTCTAAAATAAGCAATTTACCACAATTTACATTATAAAAACAACTGAAAACAATTTGTACCATTTTTTATTTCTATTACTGTGAAGGTAAGTTTAACTAAGTATTAATATGCACAATTGTCTGTGTTTGCACACTGGTGAAGAAGGGGGGGATGGACGGAGTAGATATGTGTGGAAAGATGCTCTGTGGGTGTTTTACGTTACAGAATAAAGTTAACATGAATACTGTGTGTCCCTGGGGCCAACTAACCCACCAGATATGTGCTGAAAATGCCAAAGACTTGCATTGCAGAGAGGTATAACATGGGACATGGTTTCAGAGCACCTCTGTGCAATGCAGCTGTATGGTGTTCAAAACAGAGACATGGTGGGTTAGTAGGGCCCAGGGACTACCATGATTAAAAGAAACTAAATTCCTCAACTTAAAACACGTCACAGAGTGAGTTTGCACAAGTCTCATCAGGCTCCATACCTTCCCTTTATCACTCTATAAACATGTCCTATCACTTTGCCAAAACCTAAGTACTTATAAATGTATCTTCTTCTCTCTTTTGCAGTATTAAAATTACTCTATTTGTAAGTCATATAGGTAAGAATTGGCCTAGTCATTAACCCTAGTACAAGTTAATTTCTTTATATACTATGCAAGCAGATCTGCAAGAAGCTACAAAGTTTGAATACAATTTTCAAAACATCCTGTGTATATCTATGTAGTTTTGGAATCTCCCTGTCATAGGATATCATGTGACCTGCAATAAAACAGATTTGATTGGTTCATAATATTTCCCATTGTACCTATTGAAGGACCGCAATCATTTAAATCATTCTTCTTTGAGCATCTTTGCAGACAAAGCTCTGTGCTTACCTCCTATCATTCGCAAGCAATTTTCCAAACAGAAATATATCACTTTTTGTAACATACTTATAGCACAAGACACTCTTTCATATTTACAAAGAGAGGAAAGGCACTCTGTGTACCTTTTCTTCTCCATGTAAATACAACCTTATTATACACACCACTTTGTGTTGAATGGCGTTCTATAGGTGTTGCTGTGCGTAATTGCAAAGAACACTCATAGAACAAGACACATCTCCAGATTTATCATAAATCTGGACATGTGTGTGAATGCTGCACCATCCTCCAATTGGAGAATTGTTTTCACTTCTCTTTTTTTATCTTTCAATATATGCTACAATGCTCAGCATACATTGAAGGAGAAAAATGCCTTTACTGATTGTTTTTGTGCAAGGGTGCCTGTGTCACCACATGGCTGCAGTTTAAACAGCCATGCAGTGGGAAGCACAGACTTGCAACATATTTATGTACATATGTTGCATCCCTGTGCTTCGGAAGTACCACAGCACACTGCAGTTAAAGAGGTTACAGTGTGATGCTGCCAGACTTCCTCATAGTTCTGCACTTATACATTCACCATACACTACTAATGCAGTCGTTCAGTCAATTATACACTACACATACATTCATCTAAACTTTCACAGACTATCATACAAATATAGCTCTTTTTCAAACAGAGAAGTTAGTTAGTTTTTTGTTTTATATTTTTTTGTGCTTTTTTCAACGATTTTGTGGTTTTTTTTAACAAAAAAAGGGAACAGGATGAACAAAATAGTGAACTTTAGGAAAAACAAATAAACAAAAGTTTAACACTGGTGGTTTTTCTGCTCTCTGCAGATAAGGTCAATGGACTGCTCTCCATAGCAGAGCAGTTTGTTGCATTTAATGCAACTAATTTCAAGTTGTCCGAATTCGGGACGTATGTCCAGGTGACCGACAGATGGCGATGCCGCAGATGTACTTGCCACTGCTGGCGGAGGATTGCCGCGCAGTCTTCTGCACTCTTCCCTTGCCAGGTTGACGGGGTGCAGAGTCCTGAGGTGCTTCATCATACTTGCGGTCCCGCAAGAGTATTTCTTGGTTGGTTCACCTCTCGACAGGACCCTCTGGCAGATTTTGCACGTGACTTTAGTTGCATTAGTTTTAGTTTGCCCTTCAGGAAAAAAAAAAAATTCCAAACCCCTGAGGTGTATCGTTCAGGGCGTGGAGGTTCAGGAACAAACCCATCATCTGAAGAATGTTATGAATCTGATGGTGGCTGCTGTCCAGAAGCCATTGTCTTCAGATGGAAAGGAATAGCAGCTGTGGAAATCTGCAAAAAAAAGTTCTTCTGAGGTGTGAGATGTTCCTCCAAAGAAGCTCAAAGAAGAATGATGGAAATGGGTTGGTTCCTTCAATAGTTACAATGGGAAATGTTATGAACCAATCAAATCTCTTTTTTTCAGGTCACATGGGGTTCGCGCAACCTGCGCATAGGTAGCATGCACCCAGCGCGACTTCGCGAAATCGCATTAAAAACTAATATAGGTTTATTAAAAGTAAAAGTGTATTATTTTTATGATTAGGTCAGATAATGTCTTGCCTTAATATTTATATTGAATACCTATATATATCTTTTTCAACTTAAATTTTTTTTGCGGGAGTCGCGCACCTACCGCGTCAAACATGTATATGACGTTACGCGGAAGCACGCAAGCGTCGGGTAACGTAATACATATGAGTCGCGTATGCGCCTGGAGTCGCGTACCGGTCGCATAGTAATTGCGCAGGAAAATACACACCCATCGCACACCCTACGCGGATCCTCCACAACAATCGTAAAATGGCAACTAGGTTCCGCGTAGGGATCAAGAAAGGTACGCATTGGGTGCGCGACTCCAAAAAATAATTGAAAAAAAAAAATAGTATAAATATTTTTTTTAAATATAAAATAAAAAAACAATATTAGAGTTTCAATATTTTTAAAAACGTTTTCTTTTCATTTATATTAAAAATATGTAATGTAATTTAAAAACAATATGTAAAAATAAATAGTATAAAACATGTAGATAAACAGTATCAAAAAACTATATATAACTATTTATATATTTAAAAATTATCATTTAAAAAACCTTTAAAATTCACTGAAAGAACCATAGGGTTCAGGGGCGTTATAGTTAGGAATTAGCATTTAAAAAACCTTTGAAATTCACTGAAAAAACCATAGGTTTCAGACATGTTATATTTAGGAATTAGCATTTAAAAAACCTTAGAAATTCACTGAAAAAACCATAGGTTCTAGGGGTGTTATAGTTAGCTGGACATTTCACTTGTACAAAACCATTGAAATTCCCCCGTTGTAGTTAGTTCAGCTAACAATAACTCGCGCGCCCGCAATGCACTGCTGATGATGTCACATATTACATCACTCATGACATGGTCAGTGACATCACTGATGACATCACTGATGACATCATCCTTGTGAGTGGCAGACCTCCTCTCACCATAATAGAACCTTTGATACACACACTCAAAAATAGAAACTAACATTTTCAAATGAATGGACATAGCAATGCCACTTACAACACACCAATTCAGTAATTCCAAGATCTACACACATATCCACTCATTCACCAACAGTCCTATACAGTCACTCATACATGTACTCACTCATCATATGTACTTATACACCCTGTTACACAGTGACACTCATCCATAGAGTTACTCAGACACATAGTCACACATGCAAACAAAGTATCAAACATCCATTAAATTGCATATATACAGTTATACACACACCACCCCACTTACTGCTACAGAAACTTACACATACTTACTTGCTTAAGCCATCACTTATAGAAACACAGACTAATTTATACAGGAACTCTTCCAATCTCTCACTCTCACATATGCTCACTTATATACACCAATACTCACAGATAATAGTTTTAAACATATGTAGTTACTCATAAAGACACTATTGAGACAGTCATTCACTCACTAACACACCTATACACACACTCATCCACCCATACAGTGCTGTACACATGCTGTCTTCAACACATACAAACAGTGAGCCACTCATTCATGCATCTATGCACTATGTAATACCCCCCACCGAACCATACAGACACTCATACTGATACTCAAAAAAACAACTAATAACCTAGATAGACACTTATGTAGCTACTCACCAACCCATGCAGCCACTTATACTCAAAGTGAGAGACTGATACAGATATTTACATATTTAAAGATTACTTACTAACCCATGTATTCACTAAGATACACTTACCCAGTCAATTCTAGAATTAATTTTCCCAAAATAAATTCATCCATTTAGACACTTATATACCCATTTTTCTTACATCGACCTTGAGATATACATATATAAAACATATTTGATTTTTAGAAAAACACACATTCACTGGATGATGTCATCAGTGATGTCATCAGTGATGTCATTTGAGATGTCATCAGTGATGTCATGAGTGATGTCACTGACCATGTCATGAGTGATGTAATATGTGACGTCATCATCAGTGCATTGCGGGCGCGCGAGTTATAGTTAGCTGAACCAACTATAACGGTGGAATTTCAATGGTTTTGTACAAGTGAAATGTCCAGCTAACTATAACACCCCTAAAACCTATGTTTTTTCCAGTGAATATATATATATATAGTACATGTGTATATTAGACGTTGTGGAAAACTTGTGTCTCTTTGTATATTGGTCTATGCTCACACATGGCCTTGGGTTGTTTGCCTCTGTGTGTCTCTGTGTGTGCCCTGTTCAAAGCCAATACAATTGAATTTCTCAAAGTCAATTTAATGTATTGATTCTTTTAGCAGCATCTGCCATTTCTAGGTGCTGCATCTCAAAACATTTCAGTTCTTACTGGACCATTAACACATTGAAATGGAGTTTTTAAATTTTGAGATTTTCTGAAATCTAAACATCTCTCTTCATTATTAACAAATAAAACTAAAGATTGACTTGTTGGAAATTGCTGCTATATTGCAAATCCAATACCTCACCCTAAACCAAAGGACAGAATTACAAAATACTCTTTTTCTATGTTTATTTAAAAAAGAATCAATAGAGCTACATAAAAGTTGGTATTCTTTCAGGGTTGTTTGAATAATAAAATATCTTCCTAGGAAGAAAAATCTTAAACTGCATTTTAAAAGTATTCCATTAAAAAACATGTTTTTTTTCTACCCACTTTGGATCAAATCGCTGGAGTGTAGCAAAGTTAAAAGCATCAGAACTTATTTATATTACGCAATTTCCTACCTCCTTCTTTACAATTTCTGAAAGTAAAACAATACCAGCCTTTTTCAGTCATGAGATCTCCCAAACCAGAGCGTGGCCAAAGGTGAAAACCCCGCTCAGCTGCTCTATGCAGCTTGGACAAGCAGCAGGGCCAGACTGGGAACCCAAAGCAGCCTTGGCACATGTAATCAAACCAGCCCTCTATACGGTGCATAGCTAGTCAACACAGTGAGTGAGCCTGACCACTAGAATGGGATTTGGAGGGGGGTTTCTCCCCCCAAGAGAAGTTGGGAACAAATGGCAAAAATGGTGCATTGTACAACACATTTTCCACTATATATTCAATCATATTTGTTTTTAAAGCATTGTAAATGATGACCTAAGAATGCATAAGGAAACAGCAACCTTTATTTGGGCTCTTCAATGATTCACTGACTATCACCCTCCAACAGTGCCTTGCATCTCTCCATAGACCCTCTCTCACATGTATTTAATTTGTTTTATAGTGCCTCTCATACCAGTGTTGGGTACCAGAGCATTTTACATCACAAGCACATACAGAGACATAGAATCCTGCATGTGTAAATCAATCTATAGAAAATGTTACATAAGACAAAGAAGACAACAAGGTGTGGGATTAACATGTCATCCATACTGGTATGCATTCTTTTTAGAGTGCTTGGGCTGGGAAAGCACAAACTCAGGATTCAGACTGCAAAATAGTGGTTATGGTTGACTTTACTACTAAAAATGTATTTCTACCCAAACAAACCATCAAAAAAAATTAGGATGATGAAAGACTGGACAAAAAAACCCACTTTATAACCTTAATTATTATTGGAACAAAATGATCTCTGTGTGAAGCAGTAACCCACTATGCAATGCATGTAAAATACTGTTTTGTGATGTGCATTGTACACGCTCTTTGCATCAGTCATATTAATACTCAGCCGTCATATTAACCATCTGTGCTACCTTAGATGAATCAAACCTGCCACTAGACAAAACTCCGATAACTCTCCAGCAGGTACACTAAAGGCCAGAGTTATTTATCTTGCCACTTTTATTGTTGCCTGAAAACGGTTGCATATACAAGGAACTCTGCAGTGCTTTTAAAACTGCTGCACTGCTACTAAACCAGCCCCTTGTAACAAAAGCAGCCCCCACCCTTCCGGCCTCCCGGGAAAGGCCTGAAGCCCGGAGAGGCCTGTCCGGACTTGGGCAGCAGTCTGATGTCAGGCGGAGTATAAATCTTTGCGTTTCAGAGAGAGCACATCTGTAATCCATATTTATTTCACAATAATACTTGTAGAGGCTTGGCTGGACTAATCGTCCGTGTCAGATAATATTTGATAACACCCCCGCTCTGTGAGGTGGGTGGGTGATGGGGTATGGAGTGTCGTATCTTCCCTTCTGAAGATAGATGTTTCGTCATGCCAGAGCACATTAGAATGCACAGACTCGAGACTCTTTCCGAGCCCATAAATGAGAGACAGCGTTAAACGAGAGACAGAGGTTTCATTGTCTCCTAAAACAGAGACAATTATCCACGTCCTGTAGCTCATGGCCGAAGCTGTCGGTTACTACCTGCGCCTAATGTATTCATTCCACCGATGCCTTTGCGTTTTCGCACGATCCCTTTATGCGCGCGTAATGGTAAATGCACAGCGAAGTCTTCCAGACAGTCTGAGACTGTGACGTCAGTTCATTGTGTGGTGAGCGAGCGCATACCGTCTGCATCTTAAGAAGGCCTGGTGCCCACCGCCGAGCCATTTACAGGAGACAGCGGATCGCGGCAACAGCAGGTGACTGCATTAGGAGGAAGCGCTGGCAGAACCGAACTAGTGAAAAAACAAACATTTATAAATTAACATGCGCGAGGGCCGCGTCGCTGGAGGATTCGCGGAGCGCACTCGGTACAGGGCGCAGATCAAGTGTTTTGAAGGAGTGCGATAAGAGTTGCATTCCAATTAGCTCGCTTTTTCAAGCAGTCAGTTAGACATTGTTCTTTACTCATCGTGCTGCCTACAACACCCACCCCCTACTGCCACCTACAAAGCAGGAAGGTTCCGAGCACCATCATACACTGGTGGAATCACGACCAACATTTCATTTTATCCCACTCACATCACATTTGTTTCCCTCACTTTAATCTGCACTGGAATGTAGGCCAGTACCAGGCAACGATGGCATGCTTATTAATTTGCTTCAATTGCCAGTCTCTGCCTTGGAAAGGTCAGGCAAACTAGTTAGAACTACTTATTACTGCTGAAGAAGTAATTTATCTTGCCCTACAACAGCAGCAAGCAGTTATTTTGCAGCGGCACGAACTGAGCACAAACAGAATGTCCAGGACCAAAGCATTTAGCAAAATAGACCCTTCGAGACCAGAAAAACATGTCAATGTTTGTACATTTTCTGGTCTATAGCCAAAGACTTAAACAACAAAGACATATCACTGCGAGATAATAACCCACCATCTTAAAATACTGTTTGCAAGAGTCAAATAAAGTTCACCGGTGTACACTATTTGGACAGAAAATTCCCTGCATGGTGAATGACGTGCAAACCTATCCTGAGAGCCCCAGTAGCACTGATATCTGGTTCTCCGGTGTTGATTTTTTGTAATGGGTGAACATGGACAATGCATGTGCGTCATGATCTAGGCCTGTCTCATGGTAGTATGGTCTGCTTACAGGGGTGTAGGAGCCACTACATTTCTGGGGGAGGAGAAGAAGGACAGCCTTGGGGACTTTTCATTGACCCTATAGAAAGTGTCCGCTGTCTGAGAGTCAGAGGCTTCGATAAATGCAGACAGTTGCATAGTTCTAAAGTTAAATAGCAAGAAAGAAGGGCATGTCCTCACAGTCTGTAACTATGCATTATTGTTGGTAACATTCTGGAACATAATTAGAAAATGTGGGAAAAATCATGAACCTTCCATCTTCATGCACCAAGCAAACAGGGTGGGAGAGAAAAAGGGATGAAAAAAGAAAATCTTCACAGTAGCATTCATAAACCTTAAAATGCAACTGGGCTAACCAGAAACCATTCTTTTTGCTGCTGGCAGTTATAATAAAATCCTGAACTTTTGTTTGAAAAACCAAATTTTTTCTTGCGCCGTTCAGTGTGGAGAACTGTATGTCAAATGATTCCATCATCTCTTTATATATGTTGCATGTGGCATGATTTGGTGTTTTCTGGAACAGAATTGAACTTAATCAATGTTTCAGTTGGTGAAGACCAATGAAGTTTCTCTCAGCCTCAAAGAAGATACTGCAATAACAAAGATAACCTGTTCTAGTTCATCAACGTATGTAAAAAAATGATCTGTCTGTTGGAAGCATTTTTTCAAACTATGTCGGGATGTTCTGGCCCTGAAGAGTACCTAAATATACTTGTTAATATAGTTAAAGAAAATGAGGGTAGCAAAGAGTCAATATCTTAGTATTGAGGCATGGTGACTTATGTGTGTCTCTGTACCTATTTTTGAGGCTTCAATCCATACTGCCATTCTCTACAAAAAGCCCTCATTCATTTTGAAAGATAAAGCTGTAATCACTCATGAATTTTATTGGGTGTGAGTAATGTATTATTCTGCAAGGAAGTCAACATCCCTCTATCACCTCGACTAAACCTTGACTGCCCACTGTTGCTGCTCTTGGAGAGTTCTATTAATGAATTGGAATTTAAGAGTATCCTAGGCAATGGAACACCATTAATAAAAACAGTATCTCTTGAACCTGACCATCTATCCAGGCTCACCCCTAACATTTTTGCCTTCTCCCTCCTGTTTTCCAAACCCGCTTTTCTTGGATTTTTAGGTGATGGTACGCTTTACCACTGCTCACCAGTGGTGAATTGCTTGTGCTCTATCCTTTAAACATGGTAAAAATGGCTTCCAATTGGCACATTTAATTTGCTTGTAAGTTCCTAGTAAGGTGCCACTACATGTCTTCAGGGCCTGTAAATTGCCATCAGTGGGCCTGCAGCACTTATTCTGCTACCCACTGAAGTATCCCTTTAAAACATGTCTCGCCACGACAGCCTGTAGTGTAGTTTTAAACTGCCATTTCAACATGGCAAAATACTCCTTTTGCTACACCTAACTCTTCATTTTTAGTAGTTATAAGCCACCCTTAATGTATGCCTAAACATCATATTGTGCAGGTGCAGTGTATTTAAAATGTTGGCATGTGCCTTTAAGTTTTACATGTCCTGGTAGTGAAAAACACTGAAATTCATTTTTCAGTACTGCAAGGCCTGCCTCACCCATTGGGTTACTTTATTATATTTATTAGGTGAACACCTTTAATTGGGAACAGGTAGAAAGATTGAGTTTGGTGTCAACAAACTGTAATTTAAAACCCTTTTTAATGCTAAAGTTGGATTTTAAGTCACAATCCTGAAAAAGCCACTATTAGAAATCTGGTATTTTCTTGACCTAATCATTTGGTGCCTGCCTCCTGTGTGCTGGGTCACATGACTAGGTGTAGTTGGCAGTCGGCCTTTGTGTATTCCTCCCAGACAGTGAGATAAAGGGGGATTAGGTGTTGGCAGGATGTGAGGAGAGGAGCTCTTCTCTTGCCCGATTACATTTCAAAGGGGCTACCTCAGTACACTCACAAATAACTTGACACCAGTCGATTGTACTACCCTGTTACTTGATGCCTGCCTTGTTGCTTGAAAAAGAGAGGACCATCTCCTTGAACCCAGGACTACCAGAGTGACTCTAATGATCAGGTGGCTGACCTCCTGTTTTGAGCTAGAGGGACACAACAATCTCCAGCTGCCTCCCTGTAACTGCCCGGCTGACCTGCTGCAACTGGCCCTGCATGGACCTGCAACTGGACTTGCCTGAGCCCTGCTGCCCTCTGTTGAAGTGAGTTCCTGATCCCCAAGAGGTGCCTCCCCAGGTCCTGGACCCTTGGCTGGCATTAATTGAGCTCCTCCTGTGAAATCCTTAAGTTCTGAACTCTGCACGCAGGATTCTGAGTAGGTAATCTTTTCTACCAGACTTACCAGGAACCTGTAACTGGCCTGCACTCTATTGTGGTCAGCCTGAACTTGTGACTTTTTCCCGGTCTAGCGACCAGAAACCCACAGATAGAGCTTTCTGCCTCTTGGCGCTATTTTTACTTAAACGTTTAAAATTCCATATCCCCGATACTGTTAATTGGATTCTTGTAATTTTGGTCTTAGTTTACGTATTTAATTTTATTCTACTTTCTAAATAAGTATGGGTTTGTTTTTCTGCTGTTCTGTTTTCACTTTATTATTGTTTGTGTGCTGCATACATTCTTAACGCAGGGCTTCTAGGTTAAGCGTGATTGCTTTTGAGCCAAGATATCAGAGGGTTAAGCACAGGTTAATTTTGTGACTTTTGTGGTTCACCCTGGCCTGGATTGTGGATATTGCTTGCGAAGGGTTTTCAACCCACTCAAACAAAAATCCAGTTTGTCACAGTATTATTCATTCAGCAACCACCTGTGCTTGGAAACAATGCTATTAAAAAACCTTGACCAGACCTCCAATGCACCATTCACCTATGGTAGTAGACAAGACGACCCCACTAAATGTGGCCCTGTGTGTAAGTTTTAGTCAAAGAACTATAAGATTTCTAATTCCAGATTCTCCTTATTAAAATAAAGGTATGATGTAATGAGCACTGCATTAAGACCTGCACTGGCCTCCCAACAGTGGCAATTCTCATCAGAATCTACTCCACGATAACCGCAGTTCTGTGGGCAATGTGGAACCAGGAAACATGATTATTATTCCCACCCTATCTGTTGAAAACCTGTGGGGCATATTCACAAAAAGCGGCGAAACAAAACAGCTAACGCCACAATCCGTCACTTTAGAAATGCAGGGATTTGCTGTGTTTACAAAAATAAGGTGCACCCCTGTCTCCCTGTTCTTGAGCTAAATTAAGCTGCCTAGTGCCTACGCAGGCACCCTTGCACCATAGTGCAAGGGTGCCTGCATTGAGGGAATGTGGATTTCTAACTTCTATGTGTGCTGCATTGTGCAACACACATAAAAGTTACAAATCGTCATTTTTTAATGATTGTTTACATGCAGGAAGGGACACCTTCCTGCACACAAACAATCAATCACGGTGTTTAGCTGTTTCTATATGTGCTGCACAATGCAGCAAATATAGAAACAGCAAAAATGAGGAGAAATAAAGCATTTCTCCTTGTTTCACCATGTTAAGACCAAGTTTTCACTGGTCTTAATTTTGACTCTGTCTACTCTTTACACCACCTTTATAAATAGGGGGCAGCATCAAAATCAATGTGTGTTGCAGTGAAAGGAGGCCTTAGTTACAAAGCGCTGTTAAGCTATGTTAAGTGGCTTAACGCCACCTTATAAATAAGGCAAAGCCCCTAGCCCCCCAGGAACATCACTAAAAGTGACATTCCCGGGGCGATAGGGGCTTGTAAATATGCCCCCAGTGTGCTCATGGTCAATAATTTTTTCAACATATAACTCTGATGCATTTAATTTTACCATTGCACAGGAGGGAGAGAGGTGGTGAGGATACTACCACAGGCAGTTGAAGTGTATTGCTTGCTTTACTGTGGCTGGGAGGAGAAGCTCGAGGCAATTTATGCACTCAAAGCAGCATAAAATATACAGCACATTAAAAAATACTTTAACCTTTTGCTTTCTAATCTGCGGGAAGAATTAGTGCAGATTGATGCCATGAGGGCAGAGTGTTCACAAACTGAATAGCTGAAGACGCAGACAAACATGACCTGAAATATGCTTCTTGTATGAGATGCTCACAAAATGAGATGCACAGAGTGTGCATATTGGAGATAGATGCTTTATAAAGGTGAAAAACTTGATGTGAAAGAAATAGGTAGATAAAGGCTAGTATGCGAGATGCCTTCAAAAACAAGAGGCAGTGTGTGTGTTTGTGTGTGTAGCATGTTCACAAAAATGAGATGCAGTGTGTGTGTTACGTCATACAAATGCATAAAGCTTGCTGTGTGAAACACAGAGTACCCTACATAATGAGATGCTTAAAGCAATAAGAAATGTGGTACCAGGTTGTGAGATGTTCACATAAATTCAGTGTAGTGAAACATGCAGAACAAGATGAGTGTAGGTGGTGCTATGTTAATAAGCAAATCTAAGATCTTCTTTGGAACCAAAACAGGCTTTAATTCAGAGAGTCATTTGAAGCTTCCTCGTTCCGGTTAGTTTTTATTATTTGAAAGGCACTCTAAGGTTGTTACCAGTCCTGGAAAGATTTGCACTAGGTAGAGTCTGGATGTGTTGTTCTAAAAAATATATTTTTGAAAGCACATTAAGCATTTAAATACTGAGGGGCAAATATGTAACAACGTAGAAAATTAACCAAAGTTGCTTTCCTGCATCAATAGGAGAGAGTAGAACATCACTATATCTACAAATGTGTGATGCCGGTTTTGTGTCTCCCTGTGCTGGTGCATATTTGTCTGCCTTCCACCAATGCAGACAGCCATGCACTTTAGCGCATGGGTGTGTATGTGTGGTATAAAGCATAGGTTTTTTGTAGTGGACGGGCACCCTTCTGTGCAAAAACTATGCTTTAACGTAGTTTAATATTTTTACCACTGTCTGTACGATGTAAAGTGCTGTATATGCGTAAAGTTTCAAAAGATTAGAGAAAAAAAACTTTGCTCATTCTTTATGCCTGCCTCGTGGAGTTGTAAAGTTTAGGAACAAAGTCCTATCTATGTTTTTTTCAGTAAATAAGGTTTTGCATCAAAAACCATGAATGGTTGTATGGAAATGCCCATATACAGCCCATATAACATACCCTTACTGCAAAGTAGTGCTCGTTCTTCTTTGCGTTATGGTAGGTAGTGTTTCAACACAGATCAGGCCAGTAATACATTTTGAAATTGTTCTACATATTTGCAGTACTTTTACTCCCAGGCTGTAACCTCATAGGTCTATAAACACACAAGTCACTAGTCCCCAGTGCACCAACCGGTTATACATCCAGATGTCTGAAGTAATAATATTAACCTAGCGGTGCGTAAGCCACTGAAAGCTCAAGCAAGCCTGAGCCTGAAGCCCGGCTCAGATTGGGATCCCGCTGGAACCTCAAGCTCATAACGAGCTGAGCTTTTATATGGCTTTTACCTGCCACCCTCACACTACCTTCATGCGAAAAAAGGTAAAAACAAAACATTAACATTTGAGGTGAAAAGGACCGACAAATAAATATAAATTTATTGGATGATTTGTACAAAATGAAACTAGAAAACCTGGATTAAACATGTCTTCCCCTCTTAACCAAACTGTGTGATTCTTGACAAATGTTTTATTTTACCCATTGTCTTTTTCTTCAATATTGCATTTGACGACACCTTCAAATACAGGAGTTCTAAGTACCATCTATTCTGTTTAATTTAAAAGACTATAATGTTGCTCTATTTATAAGAATGTGGGCTGCGTAAAGGATATACATGACAACTGTCAGGGCAGGAATGTTTCTGAGTTCATGTTTAAAAGCTATCACTTTTAATTAATACTTCTCAGTGCAGTGCTATTATGTGATGTATTAATGTCAAAACTTCCACATGTTAAAGAAATGTACTTTTTTGTATTTTGAAGAGACTTTATCACATTTTAAGTAATGTTTGGTGTATGAGTTTCATGGCCAACATTTTCAGTGTTCAGCTTGTGCACAGGCTCTAAAAGCCTGTTAATTTGTTAGCTCACCCATCTCCATATTAACCAACTGAGCTTTACTCTCAGAACAGTGCATTTCCCACAGAGTAGTTTATCTTGCATTTATTTTTCATTGAATGTGTCTGCAATTATATTTTACATGCAGTTATTGCCCATGATCAGTACCACTGGTATTATGTGGCAGGACGGATCGAATTATGTGACAGCATTGGCTAAACTATGAAGCAGTACAAAGTTAATGATGCATCATATTGTGACACTTTTTGTAATGGTGTTACTTCCTTATATTGCTATTTTTACAAATGCTAACACTATATGGGCATAGGTACCAGTTTAACACCCAAAGGCTGCATATACGTTGTATCTAATGATCAGAGTTGTGCTCGTACCATGTGGTATTGCTGCTCTTATGCATACATTTGGGGTGGTAAGGAGTGAGAGATATAGAAGGAAAATGTGCCATACACTTTACAGTGTAACAGAGCATACAGCACCCACAATACACTTTGCTAAAGGCAAAAATTATTTGGAATGAGAAGAGTGGATGGACGTGGAGGGATGGGCCATTAAATAAAACCATATTTAGAATCTGATGACAGAATATAACTTTTTACATAAAATTTTTTGTATAAATAGTGCCTTATGTTATGAATGCTTTCAAGGTGCTATCAAAAAAAAAAAGCGTAATTGACTCTTATATTCCGTCATAAATATTTATGTGACAGCTCCTTTATACTCACTAAGGTTAGGAAAGCGCTATTAAAATGGCAATATAATACTATGTAACTGTCTTACTCATTTATATTTTAAAGGAAACTTGCGTAAGCTCCCATTGTAGTTGCTGAAATTCTGCCAAGGTACTACTGCATTTATCAGTGGGGAGAGATATGCCAAAGGAGCCATTCATCCCTGTTTATCTGTCCTCTTCAAGTCTTTAATTGACACCTTGCAAGTGGGCTGAAGAGAGAAGGAGCTCACGGGGACACAAGAAGCAATTTAAAAAATCAAAGCCTCCTCTACTTTTAAAAGGCTTGAGAGCAACCTGTGAAGTACTAGAGCTCAGCAAACACATCAGATGAGAATCCTCTGTGTCTTCCAAGCTCCAGCAGCCCAGCCTACAGCACAGGAGGCGGATGGACCAAGGGATCTGAAGTCTTTTTAATGCAATGGTCATTGCGTGCTTGGATTTGGGTAAAGAGACATGCTGAATTTAAGCCAGTAACCCTTTTAAACTTAATTCGTTTTTCAGTCCACAGGTTTTTAATGCTCTGAAAAATGAATGAAGTTTAAACAGGGACTTCAGAGTCATGTATCTCCCCCACCCTCCTTGTCCCCTGTGTCCCCTCACCACCAAAATGTGAGGGAGGTTATTCACCCACGTTCTCACAGTCCCTACGCCCAAGTCTGCTTAGGCCAGGAGGTGTGCTCCAAGCTCTACCCCTGTGGATGGAGAGGGCTACTAGCCTTACCTAGAGTTAAAAGACATGAGCACGATGGTGGCATCATTCCTGTTTTGTGTTCAGCTATGTTATCTTATGTGGATTTATAACACACACGGATGCCCTAACAGGGCTTCCTGTGTGCCTAAAGCAGCCTGCAAGGAGAGACACATGGTCTCAAGTTAAAACAGCCAGGTCGTAAGCTGTTTCCAGAAAATACAGTAGTTGGTATTGCTACGCAGGTTGATCATGAGTTTAGTCCACAAACTTGAACCCAGAACATGGAAAGAGCATCCTCCCTGCCTCACTAACCTAAACTGCAATATCATAGCCATGTTGAGCACAGACGATCTTAGACACCAAGGGGTCTATTACGATGGTGGGCGGACCGCAACAGCTAAAGGGACCTCCTGCCATAGGTGCGGCGGTCCCGCCATTCAGATCAGGAGGCGGTGGGTGGTGCTTTAAGCAGCACCCGCTGCAATGTACAAACTGCATGTAGTGCATTTGCATGCACAATGTGTCAGGCACCGTGTGGTACCTGCCACCTTGTGCATGCAAATGCAGGGGTGGTACCTATGGGGGCCCACTAGGGGCCCCCTACAGGAAGGAACGCATGCCTTTCCATGGCGGCAACGCCGCTATGGAAAGTCTCTCCTACGCATGCATCATAATATGGATGGCGGTGTCTTGCATACACCGCAACCATATTATGCCCCTTTTCCGCCCGGTCGACTCGTCGATGGGCGGAAAAGCGGCGGACGGTCTTCACGTCCGCTGCGGAACTTCCAGCAATCCTAATATGGCGGGGGGTCTTTCTGGCATGGATGGCGGGAGGATCGCCCCCTCTGGGCCGGCGGGGGTGATCCACCCGCCATCATAATAGGCCCCCTAGTATGGGGATAAGGCTGAAAAAGAGAGTTCAGACAAGGCATGCCTGGTATTGAGAGCGCAATGAGTAACACACAAGGCCTTAAACTGATTATGCTTTTCCACCAGAAGTCAATGCAAATTTCGCAGCTGATTGGATACTGAATGCACTCTTGGCAGATAGCAAAGCAGCCTAGAAGCAGCATTTTGAATGATCTATAATCTATTCCTAGAACACGTAGGGGAGCCCAGATATAAGATGTTATAATAATCTAGGTGCAAGATGATTAAGTCCTGAACAATCGTCCTCTGAAGCAAAGGGGAAAAAATCCCTAGAAATGTCTTCAGACTTCTCAGCAAGCTAAAATAACAAAATGTTATTGCCTTTATTTGGGATTCAAAGTACAACTACTTATCAACCCAAGTCCTAAATTCTTCAGCACTGATTTGGCGGCCACAAACATAGGCTGCACTCCAGCAGGTGCCAGCAGGTTGTGGTGGCATTGTGCGTTAGGCTAGGGGGAGCACACATATTTTCCAGTGTGTATTCTCCAGGTAGTGGGGCAGAGATTACTGTCACTCTAGCACCCCATGGAGGCATCACAATCCTTCTTTTTAAACCAGTGGGGTGGTGTCACTCCAGAGCTCTAGTGGAGCCTGGCTATAATGCTTGAAGCCTGGCATCTCTGAACTAGCCTTTATTAACCAAACCTTTCCTTCCAGCCACAAACAAAGCTATTTTAGCACCAAAGTGTCTGTCTGAGTTTCTTGACTTGGGCTTTAGCCCACATTCTGTAGCTGAAAAAAGCCAGTTTTTCTGTTCTCGGAAAAGGTTGCTGCCTGTCGTTCTGTGCTGATGAGGCTAAGTTGAATCAAAGGAGACAATGCCTTCGCTGAGGATTTTTGCAGATCAGCTTGCATGATTTTCCAGTCTCCCAGGAAGCTGTCTAATATTTGTCTGTGCAAGGCTTAAATACACTTTCCAGATTATTTTGAAAATGGCAAGTCTTGTGATGAATGTGGTAAAATGCAAGAATTAGAAAACTAAATCTGTTTCACCTTCACTAATATAATCACATTGTTACATATATATGAATAATGTATGCACAATCAAACTGTAATAAAGCAAATGTTATGTGTTGTACATGTGCAATCAATTGTAAATTCAACATGTGTAAATGAAAAATGTGTACTCAGGTACATGAATATATGAAATGTAAAGCAGATTGTCAGAACCCTTTTCAGAAGGCCATGGGGCACGCACGGGCTACTTGGTCCAACCGTGGTGGTAGAGGCCTTTTTCTTCCAATGTCCCAGGGCCACTCAACGGGACCAAGTACCCCTTCTGCACTTGAATCTCAGTGGAAGCTGTGGTCCGGCAGCCAAGGCTCCTAGCCACAGGTCAGTGATCAGAACTCATAACTCAAAATAGATATAGCATGAACAATAAATCAATATCCAGCCAAATGCTTGATTTTGTATTTTTTTTTTATTTCTAATTCTACACATGCAAAAAGATGCAGCACCCAAATGCAATCACCCAATTCCCCTTGAGGTTGTGGCTCTAGTATTTATCAGAAGAATTCCTGTCTCACCTGCCTTTGTGTAATATGTTCAGGGTTACTCCTCATTCACTGGTGGCACACCAAAGAATGCAAACTATTAGGCGGTACTCAAGAGTTCTCCCTTCTGATCTTTTAGGAACTTAGGGCCTGATTTATATCTTGGCGCAAGGGTTACTCCATCACAACGGTGATTGTTCCATCCACCGAAACATAAAACCCATAGGATATAATAGGATTTATGTTTTGGCAGACAGTATATCCGTCACCTTTGTGACGTAGTAACCCGTCTGCCAAGATCTAAATCAGGCCCTCAGTCAAAAGTGTGTATGGCACTGCACCACCGTCAGCATCATGCCCCCCAAGGCCCCTAAGACTCAGTTTCAGTCTTACCCGTTATGGCGGTATGGCAGTGTTCAGCGATGCAGAGAGTGCCCTCTCCTCGGGTGCTCCCACTTCATAATCCTATGTCGAAAAGTCAGACCAGTTGCGATGGACACGGCAGGTCAGTTTCCAGTGATCAGAGCTGCTCCAGTTCAGCATACTCAAAAGGTGAGTTACTCTTTCTCCTAGCAGAGGTGGAGGGATTGTATGATGCTCTCGTTACCAACCGAAGTTCCAATGAAGGCACAACATTCTCGGTGGCATCTCAATGAACCTCAGGGACTTCATCAGGTGCAGATCATGGCATGCAGGCTTGACCCGCAGGTCACAGCAGTTTTCCTTGGCTGTAACACTAAGCCAAAGTGGTATTGGCAGCCTCTCCTGGCATACGAGGTTTTTGCAGTAATACCCATCAAGGCATAGACTTTCCTTATGCGATCACACTCTCTACAGCAGCACCTCCTTGCATTCGGGTTCCAAAACTCAGCAGTCAAGCGCTGCACACCTGACGCAAACTCTGTTTACCGATGACTCTGTCTGACATACGGGGTAACCGCGGTACGGCACTGCAGATTGATGCTTCCAACCCAGCACTACTGATATGCATCAGGACAATACAGCTCTCTCCTGGCATATGAGGGTCTCAGAACTGATACTGTAGACATGCAATGGCTTGATTGGTGTATAGCCTCAAACCTTGCTCAGGAATCCTCATGCACGGCTCCCCACAGGACCTCGCTCACGCAAACGTTCTCCTCTACCTCACAGCGCATACTTGTCTTGGCAAGCAGGCAGCCAATGGCGCTCCGTGCTCCAAGGCAGGTGATCTTGCTGTCCTCAGTGATGTTCCCTCACTCAGTGTGGAAACTAGCATGCCTTTGCTTTCAGTCCTGATCACAGGCAGAAGTCTTACAGATCTTCCCCTTCTCACACAGCTTGTCTGGCTGCTAAGCAGTTGACAAATTTGGGGGACTCAACCTACCCTTCTTATAGTCATTTTCCAGGCACCAAATGTAATATAGGGTCTGGGTCTTTGAAGTTTTAAGTTGGGGTTCTGCTTCTTTTGCAGTGGGCACATCTCTTTTTCATCTTCCTCCATGAAAGAGGTCTGTCCACAACAGACACAACTCTGAAGCTGTTTGTCGACAATGCAATTCAATGCAAGGATTTGGAACTCCCTACCGCCCAAGGTTTGGTCTAACCTATCAACCCATACCTTTAAAAAGAGGTGAAAAAGATCCTAATGAACAGATTCCGCTCTTAAAATAAGGTAGCCAGAGCACTGGGCATAGTGGCCAGCAAAATTACAATATCACGTATACAGTGCAGAAACACTCTCACTCCAGTAGAACCCACACAAATATTGCCCACCGGGTACTTGGAATGGGATGGATGGAAAGCAGACTCTTGAAAAACAATCACAAACTCTTGAAAACAATCACATAGAAGCCTTCCCGATGACTCATAAATAAATGAAGGCCGTTTAACAATAACTATGTCTCATTACTTATCTTATTGAAGTTGGTACATTATTTTGTTAGAGGTGCCTTTTTCTGATTTCAGCTCTTTGTTTATGTATAACATTTATTTGTACAGTGCTCTGATACCCTTGGGTCATGTCCACGCTTCATAAAACACCCCAAAAAAATAAAATAAATGGGAGTGACCAAAGTTCAAGCCTTAGCGTCAGCCACAGCGATATGTGCATTATTTGGTTAATCCCAGACCCTCAGCCATACTCCTTCCTGAGATGCGTCCAGGACTCTTTCATGTGATCTATCACTGAATCAAAGAGCAGTCATATGAGATGTAAAAGGAGTCTCTTCTCTACCTACATTGTTTCCCCGCCCAACTTACAGGAATACAGCAATACAAAAATCTGTCTGGGTGGGTTCCTCTGGTTATCATGTATTCACCAGGCAGACCTAGGATTCCCAAAATGGAGCCCAGGGCTCTCCATACGAAGCACAATTGCAGGTATTTTACTTAGTGTACATTCAGAGCACACTTTTTGTTCAGCACTAATGCCTCCCTACATTGTATCTTTACATGTACCAATGCATTCAATACGCAATCAGCGTGCACAGGTCAGCCCTGAAGCTTTTTTATCTTTAACCAGGGTGTGTATTTTCAAAACACACGTACTGCCATCACACATACTCATGTGTGTGCAGCACAACTCTTCACGCTTTGTGAATTGTACTTCATACAAGTACATAGACACACAGCACAAGCTTAGTTCACACATGCACTACATAGGATAACTTCTCTTACCAGGCAGAGGACATTTCATTCCCAACAGGGATACATGAGCAGAAAGCACAAAGATGTTTGAATGATGATATTTTCATCTTTTTGCCCCCCACATAAAATGTCCCTCTACCCAGCATGGTGTGGGCACTAGTCCCTCACTAGCCTAACTAGCCTGGGTATCAGAAGAAGTGTCGCCAAGTCACACTTTGGAGGTCTTTCACACTACCCTGCTGTGCAGAGGTAGCATTTGGTTGCCTTTGCGTTAGCCAAATACAATAAGCGTGAAGCTATCCTGTGTGGTTCTAGTGTGTTTCCATGTGCAGTGCTGTGTGGTATATGTGGTTTTCGCTTTGCAGGGCGCTTGCTAGGAATGCTGGTTCTAGTGACATTGCGACCTTCCAAAACACCAATATATATTTTTGGTTAATCGCTCATATGCTCAGGAACTACCCTATGGACAAGGCCCAACAGGGAAAGCATTGGGTTGTGTGAATTTTCCCTGCACCTAGGTGTTTGTAGCCAGCGGAGCATCACCTCTGTTGTAGTAGTTTCTGTGTGGGGATTGGGCCTAGCAAAATCTCTAGATTCTAAGAATACAGATATCAAACCTAGTGGTTTTTGACAGGTCTGGGTTTCACTTAGGTGGCAACCATAAGAGGGTTCTTAAAACCATTATTATTTTATAACTTTATTGATGATTAGTTAGACTTACACACCGATTGCTGCTTTTGAGTGTGTAGGAAAATAGTCACTTACAAGCTTTGGAGATGGCAATTGCCTGGGGTGAGATTGGGTAGTGAGGTTGGGTCTTATGACTTCCTCCTTGCAGTATATGTGTATATGCGGGTTATGTGTTCTGCAAATGTGTTTTCCTAACAGAGGGCACTGCATGTGTGATGCTGTACGATATGCATAATGGTGAAAGCTGAAAGGAACAAGTAAAAATTACCCAAGACCCTTGTTTGTGTATGCTGTGAGTCCTGTAATCTTTAATTCTAGGTTCTTCCTAGGCAGAGTGGATGTGCTAGCAGATAGAGAGGCCACATGCTCCATGTTCCTTGTATGTGGATTTGTCTTTGCTTTTGTCGAATCTTGGGCAGTCACTTTCAAGTAGGATGGTTTGCATGTGGGACCTATTTTATCATTAATCACTGTGTGAAAAGCACATTTTGTGATTTGACTTCACGATTGTGAGTGTTCGAAGAAGCCAGAAATAGTCACTGTCTCTTATAGTATTCTGTAGTTGTTCTGTAGTTGTGTATCTCTCCATGGCGGAGACTTCATGGAGCTCATTCCCTTCCAAAACAACCATATTAGCAGACAGCCCTGTTAAACTGTGTGTGTATTGCCAAGCAGTGGTTACCGTGTAGATTATTTGCATGATAAACTTCTTAAGAGTGAACAGATTGAGAACTACCAGATTGCTATCATGCTGATTTCACAACTGAAATAATTGAAGTGGGGTAATGCTCCTTTCACCACATTGCCTCTTTTTTACTCTGAAATTTCATTCACTACTAATAATAAAAGTGGAAGTTGTGTGGGGAAATTCTAGAAAGTCAAGAGGATGCTTCATTGTGTATGTTAGAAAGAATAACGGTCTCTGGGATCCAAGGAAAGTATTCGGTGCACATGGAGGGGTGAGAATAGCAGGGCAACACAAGGCAAGCCAATGTGCTTTTGCTCTGTCAGGCCAGCAACCTCCCAAGCGCTTCGCCTCTCACCCTTGCATGAGCGGGTTGCCTGTCTAGCCTGGGTCTGAGCTATGACCTCATTAGGACTCACTCAACTAGTGCTAGTCTGCCTTTGAGAGCCTTCGGGAGTCTGTTGATTGGGTTGGTGTATGAACTCCTGCTCAATATTTTGACTTAATTCGGTCTAGCAGGAATGGGTAGAATGTGGGCCTTTTACAGCCTGTATAGTTTCTGCTCAGGTTGACAGCCTTGATTGCTCTTTCATATCCTTCTACAGTCATGGGCTGAATTTGTTCAGATCGAAACAGTTGACTTGCCTTTTAAATATAAATAAATACATGAATAAAATGGTGCATAACTTCTGCTTACGTCACTTATTCCTTCCCTTTTGGTATTCCTTTACTCATTCAACAGCATTTGCGCTTGGAGCATGTTGTAGTAAGGATTACTGGACCATCTCTGACTACCCTCACTTTTGGTGTACGGGCCCCTTGTGTCCCATTGCCCTGTTGGCTAAACTGTTTGTTATATAATCTGATCTTCTATCTTTCGATACCCTCAACCATCACACTGCTAGCTGATGCGACTTATAACATGATAACTGCACTTCGGTGGTCATGCATGATGTTAAAACACTTCCCATACAGGTTCAAAACAAAACAAACATCCTTCCCAATCACACACCTCATACAGTGTAGCTTGCGATCCATGTGGATAAGCGCTTCAGTGTCCTACATAGGGGTAATAAGCACTAAACAAATGCTACAATACAATAAATTACAATGCAATACAAAGCAATTTCGTAGTCTGCATGAACCAGAGGGACATTGTGTTTGATGTTATTGCATATATTCTCTGACATTGTCCTGGTATGCATTGCTGTCAAACGATACACTGAATTGATGTTTACTGCAGATTGAGGGCCTCATTTATGAGGTTTTGGCATAGGGCAGTTCTGCAAGTAATCTTGCTGTGCTGCCCTACGTCAAAACAAAATGGCAGGAATGCGTCATATATATGAGATATGGTGCATTCCAGTCCTTTTCCCCTGCACTGGCGCACAATGGACTGCCATGGGCCAATGCAGGCACCCTTGCACCATGCTGCAAGGGTGCCTGCATTGGAGGGTCGATTGGTTTTGTGCAGGAAGTGACACCTTCTTACACAAAATCAATCAATTCAAGCGATTTCCTCTTTCTATGGGTGCTGCAAAATGCAGCACACATAGATCAAGAAAAAACGAGGAGAAATGAAAACATTTCTCCTCGTTGTGCCTCCCTAATGCCACCCTTGGTGTGGCATTAGATTATAGCGCATTCCCAGGTTTACCATATATCATAAATCTGGGAATGCTTCAGATTCCGTGGGTGTTGTCCTGGGACACCCACAGCAACACCTGTGGAACGCCCCTTTCATGCACTGTTCTGAATGAAAGGGGCACATATTTACAAGGCCATGAAAAGCCATGTAAAGTGGCTTTACGTGGCCTTGTAAATTTGCCGGGCACATTGCACCACTAGAACGATAAAAAAAGTGATTCTCTGGTCCTGCAAGGGGACTCATAAATGAGGCCCTGAATGTGGAATTTTATATTGTTAATATGGACTCTGAGCTGGAAAGCACTGAGATGTTTTTAGGCCACATTGGGACAGAGCCATGGGAGTGTTTACAGGCAGCTTACAGTATTGGCATACATATGATATTTTGGCAATACTAGCATGGAGTTATTGCAGGCATATTGAGGAATCACTCTGGGACTTTTTTCAGACAGCCGGGCACATTTCAGCGGATGTTATTGCAGTCTTACTGTGACATTGAAACAGAGGTACTGGTATATTTCACGGGTATCTGTTCCACATATAATGACACTTTGATCCATGAGTTCATGCGTTAATATAGGCAACTGGTACTGGAAATTATTGTAACCCTCGTGGAATATTATTTTCTGAGATATTAGAGACATGCAGCAACATTGTACTTGGCGTACTTGAAGACTTTTTTCAACATCTGGCTCAGATGTACTGTAATCACCATAGAATACTGCAGTAGTGAGTGAAACATACACCCCTTATGCTATTGTCACTTTACGGGTCATTCTGTCCTTTCTGGAGCATTACAGATAGCCAGTGTAATTTCTACGAGCTAAAGCAGTAATTACAGGAGGCGTCAGGTGGTTATGGACAACTCCTAGAAATTATTAGTGGTGTTTGTGGGAGCATTTTGATATTCCGTCAAACTCAAGGATAATTTTATAACGTAGAGTACATTGTTGCTGGTACCCTTGTTTCTTGGTCAGCGATCTCTGGACTGCTTTAAAGCAGAGCTCTGTAATGCTGTCAAAGTGCACCTGAAAATGTGAATGATTGTTTAGCCATTCATGGATATTTAAGCAGTAGTGTCATAGAAGTATTAGAAAATGAAGCAAATGCACAGCAAATTAAACAATCATTGAAAATGCAATAGGTCTCGCCTTTGATTAAGTTAAAGCCATTTGCTTTGCTAAGGGTATTGTATAGCAAAGCAAATGGCTTTAACTTAATCAAAGGCGATACCTATTGCATTTTCAATGCTTGTTATTAAGTGTGGTGAAAAGGTTATTCAACCTTTACAATGGAGGCTTTATTCTGCAAATCCAGCTCAGTCCCTTTTATAAGGAAAATAACTGAAGTACAAGTAAGCTTTCCAGGGATAGGACCAGCACTGAAAAGGCACGTCCTCCCAAACCGTGTCTTCCTAGCCAGGGGCAACTGGTTGAAGGCTTTTGTGATGACGTAGCACTCTCGGTGAAAGGTTGTGACGTTTTGAATGTAAGACTTGTACAGAGGCCCTGGGAAGGTGAAGGGCACCTGGAGGTGCATCACAGAGCTGGACATTTGTAAGAGGTGAGGCAGCCCTCGTCTGATTAATGTCTTAATATACCCATTCCATGAAAGAAGGGAAACTCAAAAAAAATTGATGGAGACTCTGCTTAGCATAAAGACCCTGATGGAGGACAGTCTATCTTGCAGGTTAAAAGGTCACACTTGTGGATGTGTTGCTTACCAGTGGTACATGCTCATCTTTCTGAAGGGGAACGTATACATCGAGTTTAGAAGTGAGTAGTGTATTGGCGCACTGTTTATTTCAGTGTACGTTTTGGTGAACCGCAGGCTAGAACTAGTCTGATTGTGAGCACTTCGACTAATCTCCCTGTGCCTACGATTGTAAATGTGTAGCCTGTGATGCACCTGTATAATTCAAAAGAAGTAAATCTCCACTTAATGTATTTGATTTTGCATCATCTCACAACATTCACTAAAGTGCAGAGCTTGGCTCCGCTCAGGTAGGTTTGTGTTAAGTAACCATGAATCCATTCAATAAGCATTCATTAACACCTGGGGATGATAGGGTGAGACCAGCAGGACTGAGGAAAGACGAGAGAAGTAGAAGAACAGAACAAAGACGAGACAAGCGGTAGCACTGAGGCAAGATGAGAGAAGTCAAAATAGAAGAAAGCTGAGACAAACAGGAGGACTGAGGAAAGGTGAGACAATACAGGAGGACTGAAGAAAGGTGAGAGAAGTAGAAGAATAGAAGAAAGGTGAGGCAAGTGGGATTGAGAAAAGGTGTAACGAAGAGTGAACAGGACAGTGTGGTGAGCGATGGTGGTGGAGTGTGTGGTACGGCATAAAAGAGGCAGGGGGTCAATATGTTGGTGCATGAAGGAAAGGTGTGGTGAGGCTCAGTGAAGTGTGGGGAAGACATTGTGGTGAAGCATGGAGGAGAACTGTGGGCAACCAACCTAGATTGGTGAAATAATGTGTGGTGGGTAAGTTGGTGTGAAGAGGGAAGAAAGAGAAGGTGGTGCGGTTTGGAGGAGAGTTGTAGGAGGAAGGCAACGCACTGGGATTTGGGGAACATGGTGGGTTGAGAGGTGTGGAAGGACATTTAAAGACGGAATGGGATCAAGTCCTACCACATGCACATCCACAATGAAATGACCTTTAAGCGAGTTCCAGGCAAACACCGAAAACAAGCATCCCTCTTATGGTCCCTGATCTGATTTGCATCTCCACTGATTGTGAGAACCCGTAGACTGCTTTCAAACAGCTTAGCGTGCTGAAACTAGCAGGCACACAGGGCTGTGTTTATCCTCAAAGCTATTCCGGGGGGTGGGGGCTATGTCTCTGTCACTGCTCTCCTTGTAGGTTCGTCTTGGTGGTGAAGTGAGGGCAGCATTCAGAAAAGAACCTCATGCAGAGCAGCGGCATGCTGCAGTCTGGGGCTGAGTTTTTGTTTTTTAAACTAAGTTGCCGAGCGCTGCAGAGCAGGCCGTACTGTTCAAGGGCTGGTCATGCCACGGCACCCCCACTAACAGCTCGAGACAGCCGGATGATGCCGCAATCTCATGCAATCCTCGGGGAAGGCAGCCGTGGGGAAGGAACCAACTTGTAGAGGTCGCGCAAGAAATACATTCCAAAGCCCCCTCTTCATGTCTCGCCGCCCCCTGATTTCTTCACTGACCAACATTATTTGTTTATGGTATTTCTCCATATTTTACGTTTTATAATGCGTAGCTCTTTCATGTGGCCTAACGGATAGAGTGGTCGACCTAGGAGCTGGGGAACTGGGTCTCGAGTCTCCTGTGATTCTGGGCAAATCACTTAATAACCCCCACCCCCTCCTGTGCCTAACAAAATGCATGTGCCCCGTCTGTAACGCAACTGCTGCTCATGTAGGCGCTATATGAAACTCAAAAAAATAAGAATCAATGTCGAATGCCAGTGGTTTGGTAGATGAGGCTGTTTCTATACCATAAATCATTCTAGTGGCCAAAGCGTGTTCAACAAATTAGCCAAACAACTGTCCACAAGTAGCATAATAAGATGGCTCCGGTCACCGTTTTTCCACTTATGGATTTTACTATTATATATCAATATTAGCAGAATTGTTGGTCCAATTAATGCAAATCAAATTAACCAATAATACAACTCTCAGAATGTAAAGTCCAGGAATTGAACAGAAGTGCGCCGGTCACATGGAGCCATCTGGTCATCTCATCAACTTTGTGAGGCGGAAACAGTGTAACTATCGTTGATGTCAGCAACAGTTTATGTTATACCAGTGAAAGCAAGCCGTAGGTATAAACACTCGGTAACAAATTTGTCTTGAACTTTCGGGCATGGGGGGCGCTCGTTGTACTCACCGCCCAGGGAAATGAACACAACCGTCGCCCAGCGAGGAAGAGACGCTGGAAGGAATCAATGAGCTGTTGCTGCTCCATAACCACGCCACACGGGTTAAATACTTCAAGGAGCAGTCCGCAGAATCTCGCCGATCTGTGTTCCTGGCGTTGGTATTTTTCTGTCTCCTCCGGAGGTACATGGGAGATACCGAACGTTTCCAGCCCTTCATGTTTTCTACGTGCCCTACCCGGATGTAAATAGTCGGCAGTGCGGGATTAATTTCAATGTGTGAACGACTCAAAGGTGCTGCTGGAATGGAACGGCAGAACAATCCTTTATCAGTGCTGGAAAGTAAACAAATATATTCTGCCATTCTCTAAATTGGGTGTCAAGAGTTGGCAGCCGAAAGGAGGCGGAGTCTGACATGCAACAAACATTTATTTTTAAAACTCTTCCCCATAGAAATTGGCAGTATGTACAAATGTCTGTTGTGACTTATTTCAATGGCCAGAAACAAGCTGCAATGTTATAAACAAGTCTGTAAGCGCTCACCAGGCAGCCGCGGTTGTGACATGGACTTTTCTCTTTTTCTGCCGTCCCACTTGGACGGCCTCGCCTGCTTTCCTTCTTTAGTAAAAGGTTTCTTATCTTTATGGGGCCATGTGTTTGGCCCCATAAAGATAAGAAACCTTTTAAGACACAAGGAAGGCAGACGAGCCTGTCCAAATGGGACGGCTCAAAAAGCCGAACAAAAATGTCATGAACAGCTCTTTTCCAATAGCTGGCCTCCGTTTAGCATAAACGGTGACGCCAGCCAATGGAAAAGAGAGGGGGGGGGCTTAAAGCCCTTTATAGAAAATACCTACAAACATTCAATCCCACTCATTTCAATATGTATTGCTATTAAGGTAAGTGTTGAACTTATTATGAAGACTTACTTAGGCCTAATGGTCAGCATCATTGGAAGTCATTATGAAAATATTTGTGCATCAACTTTGTAGTTTTTACAGATATGGGTGGGAAATTCACTAGTAGATTGTGTAGACATAAGTGGAAATCCTACTAGAAATGTGAGTACATTTGTATACTGCATTGAGTGTTATTGCAGGATTACTCAGCTATCAAAGTGCACAAAGAAAAGAATGGGAACTGTGATCCTGAGTATAATGGGGGTATAAGCAGAAAGTGTGGAGATGGCGTCAGAGACATGGCTAAAAGAAAAAAAATCAGGAATTGGAACTTGTGGCAGATTTTTGAATTGATAGATCTCAGAGAATGAGCCCCCTTGAGGGGCCCGTTGAGCATTGCAGGGCCTGCCGACGAGCATGAGCCCAATGATGAAGCATGCACCAGTTGATGGGTGAGGGCTCTTGCTTCTAAACATCTTTGTTGTATTTAGAAGTTTTGCAAGGCTTCAGTATCACTATAGATGAGTGTGAGCCTTTTCGGAACTGCACACAAGGCAATTTTATTCATAAAACCTGAGAGGTAGTGTGCTGGACCGATTCTATTCCTCTCTTCCCTTCATGTGAATTTGTAAAAGAAAAAATATCCTGTAAATATTTTGTTAGGCTTTGGCAAACAGCTAACTGTAAATAAAAATTAAAGCACACACCTCAAATGAAAAATAAATGCAGCTTAAATTCATCTGTGGGAAATGGATTTTTCTAGTAGGACAATTTGGTTGGTTAATGCAATCACTTTAGATATTTGTGGATGTATCCGCAAGGTCACTGATTTCAATGCTGGACAATGCTCTTAGGAAAAAATAACATGCATTTTTAGTTCCAAGAGGTCTAAGCCTGTGACAGAAAACACAGTCAGTCATTAGTTTAAAACATACATTACACACAGTATAAGATAGGCTGCACTTTGGCTGTAGCAAAATGTGAAAAAATATTGTATTTAAATGTTTCCAGTCCTTTTAAAAGTTATGTTTGGTAATGCGTTAATTGTATCTAGTGCAAACCTTTTTTAGGTTCCCTTCACAAGGGCAAATTTCAGATTCTATCAATCAATTAAAACATACTGGCGCCCAAGCAGCCTTCAGATTTGCCAATTAATCAATTGCACATTTACGTTTATTTCTGGTAGCAGGCTTGTTTCTTCTGTAGCTGCCTCTCCTTTCTCTCACTTCATGGTAAAGGAGATCCTTGTTCTTCTCTTTCAAGCTACATCAACTAAACTGTTCAGGACCAGTTGTTTTTTAAATACTAAGGGGCCGATTCCGATACAGGTCGGAAGGGCAACGAACGCGATCCGGCCAGAAAAACTGCGAGCCGTACGCGTGTTTTCCGCCCGACTCATACAGCTGTACGAGCGAGCAAGTACGATGTGAGCTATGTGAAATTCACTGACCAAGTCGTTTCCGGGTCCGAACCGCTCCGTACGTCGCAGTCGTAAGCTAACCGTGGCGTGCAATGGATGCGATTTACAACCGAGCCAGTACGATGCACGCATCGGACAGCCGGTGCGAGCCGGAGTGTCCAGCTCGCAAAACGTCCGGGTGGTTGCCTTTGGGGGTCCGCGTCGGACCCCCTGTCACCCGAAGCCCTACGACTCGGACACAGGGGGAGACCCAAGGGTCCCCCCAACACAGGCATGTACGGTGCGGATGGCACCGACTCGTACCCACTGTAGGGAGCGCCCTTGTGTGAGACGTACCCATTCAATCAATGGGAGCCCATGTACACATCGTACGACGGGCTCCCATTGACTTCTATGGGAGTCCAACCGCATTGTACTCGCTCGGTCGGACTGCAGGACTCCGGTTCGGTCGGAAAACACTCCGGATCCGGCTCGGTCGGAGTGCTTTCCGACCCGGATCGGAATCGGCACCAAAGTATGGAAACTGTTTTGTTCAAATCCTTGGGACCATTGTTCCCCCATTCCCATGTCCACTTTGATCGCTGGATTTACTATGGAATTCTAAATTAACTTAGGGAATTTACGCTTTACTAGAATAAAATGACACTCAGTTAGGGTTCTGAAGGACGTGTTCTGTAGTGGAGAACCTATCATTTTCATAGAGTGGAGCCTGTTAAAGACATGTGTGGGGAGGATGATTTACCTCATGTTGAGAGTTATGTGTGTGCGTGCATTTTGGTGGAATCCAATTAATTGGTTAGTGAGTTACTCTAGCACCAGTATATTAGTGAAAATTTGAGTACTGCTTTCTATCTTCAAGGCTGTGGACATCAGAAGCTGTATGGGGATGTGAGAGTTTGTAGCTATGTGTTCAGTTGGTCCATAGTTCTGGGCTTCTTTCCAAAGAGGCTTGAAGGGAGGTGGGTTATGACATTCCTGACCACCAGTGGCTAGCAAACACATTGCTCTTGTGCCCTTGCACATGCTTGTGGTGCCATGAGTTGGTTGCCTTTCACTAAAGTTTGGCTAGTGACCTTCTCTGGCTGCAATGATTAAAAGTCTCTGGCATAAAAAATGAAGTTCTTCAGAGAAAGTGCAGCAAATACAATGAACTTCTTTCCAGCAGGAATGGAGGCAAAATCAGTTAGAAATTTTGAACATTGTTGGGAGGTATGCTTGTAGTTCGCAATAGCGCGGAAATCTCATAAACATTTCAAAATACTAAGAGAATCTTCAATATCTGTGCACCTTCGGGTCAATGAATCTTCGCCACCTTGTTAGAATGACGCACAACCCAAAAACATTCCTAAAATAATCATCAACTTATAGAATTTAATGTTCAGTCAATGATGAGCGGTTTTGTGATGTTTTAAAATTTGTATTTTCACTTTAATAGACCAGTCCATATTTTTGTCTTTTATTCAAGTTAGTCAAATAATTTGGTTTACAGAAATATCGTGAAAAATGTGGGTTAGAATTAGCATACAAAATAACAGTGTGTTCCATAAAGGAATTAATCCCCATCTTTATCTAAAGGGCCTACCTATCCTAGCCAGAACCCATGAAGAGTTCCTTTGGAAAAGAACAAGTGAAAATTTGGAGCATCATGCTAATAGCTATAAAAGGTTGAACACCCCATAAAGAGTAATTCTGGAAACTAAGCTGAGTTTCCTGACAGCTGCAGTCGCAACCGTTAAAACAAGTAGAAGTAAATAATCACAGCAGTAGCTATGATCAGTATGGGGAAAGTTTCCAAAAAGTCCTCAGAATAACAGAAGATCAGCGTTAGCAGTAGCTGACAGCAATTTCAGGCAAAAGTAACACAGTTAAGTGCTAGAGGGTATGGCAGGGGAAGATGTGCATAGAATGCCATCAAATGCTGTAACTCTCTAACTAGGAACATGTACTATATAGAAAGCACAAAACAAATGTTGTCAAAACAGGTGCTTAAGTTATTTCGAGACAATGAAGAAGGGTCTTCTGAAGGTCCGTCATCTTCTCTCTCGATTCCCATGGTAAACGTCCAAGTCAACATGTTGTTATTTGAATGCATCTACAACATATTGCAAAAAGATACATTTAGGAAGATTCTCATGAGAAGCTTTGCAAACCTACTCCGTTAGCTGTTCAGTGTCCCATTGTGTAACAATGGACTACTCTATGAAATGAAACATTAAAATCTAGCATTTCCTAGTTAGATCATGAAATTCAAGACCATAGCAAGCATTTTCTTTCGTTGATATACTGCCTCATTATCAGCATGCGACAGAGGACACCATCTAAAATATGATGAAGTCATAGGGTGTGAGGAAATAAAGAAATGCAAACAGAACAATTTATGAAGATGTCAAGTTCTTCAGTTCAATAACATTAAATCAGCATTTACAAAAAGGCATTTATTTCATTAAAGGGAAACGAAAGAATAAAGAAAAATATTGAGGCCCAGTAGTGTAAGAATGATAGAAATCAGAGCTTTCTGCAGGAATAGGCAGAATTTATTTGTGCACGTTTCATAGAGGCGCATTTTCTTTAAACACAATATTGACACGCATTTTCCTTGCTAACGTTAAGGCACATTCCTGCAGTGTTATGAGGTACATTTACATAAAAGGTTTAAACTCCCACAAGGGTATTTCAGACAAAAACCTAATGAGCTTGGAGTCATTGGGACCCCCTTAGTGGGACGAGTATGCCCAGACGTGTGTCCCAATGCACACTGTGTCACTGGAACCAAATTATACCTCGCCGATGTACCCTAACTAGTGTGAAACCGGTCATGGTTTGCTTGTGTTCCAGTCCAGGGAGAACCTGTCCTGGCAGTTCAGGCTGGATTGTTCCCATCAGGAGCAGGGTCAAGACAGGTTTACATATGGCTGCGTCCAAACGGAGGTGGCATGGTGTGCAAAATTACAATGGAAATGGATGTGGCCAAGAGTAATTACAAGTAGCTGGGAATAATTCCGGCATTCCTTCCATCACTTTTTTGTATTCTTTAGTGCATCTGATTAATTTAGCCTAAAATTATAATATCTTCATTCGCTCTAATAAAGGTTCACCGAAAATAATATTCTTGATGATTTCTAACTCTGATTAACTCTTGTAGGTGCTACTAAATGTTGAAATGTATTGGCAGAAATGTGCTGGAGTATTCCATGTGTTGCAATTTTTGGGGGATCTACAGTGGTACAGATGAGTATGCTTTTGATTTACAAAGATGCTGTGACTTTGGCCCCTTTATAGCAATTATGTCCTTTCTAGTTCATTATTGCATTACTATGAGCAATGTAGAAATCTCGGTGCTCATTTAAGAGTATTTATATCTTATGGGGATGAAATGCTTTGAATGGGACAGTCGTTGTTGAAATCGTCTTGTCTCCTTAAGTGTATTTTTGATGTTCTGTCGGTTGAATTGTCCTTATACATATGGTTGCTTCAGGTAAAACATCAATAATCTGTTAATATTGGGCAAACGGTGTTACTTGAGATGGCAGCCCACAGTCACAATTAGAAGTAGAGAGAGAGCTTTTGAGGGTGTTTAATTACATCTCTAGGAGGCTAAGGCTGGCAACAAACAGGGAAGATTGAACCTGATCAAAATTGTGGTACTCACTCAATGCCTTTCCCATCTTGTTAAATAAAGGAAGGGTACGTATGTTGCTGGTGATCATATTGGACACAGCTCCCTTGACTCTAACATAGGATGTCCATTTCACTGCAGGAACACTAGAGGCTGTTGGGCCTTCACATTCAAAGGGCCCATTCGACAAGCTGTCAAGGATGGCCTATCAGTGGCTGCAGCCTACAATAGCCACATCAGTGTGTGCAACCAGTGCTTAATTTGTACAAAAATAAGTCCCAGAGCCCCCGTCAGGAAGCCACCTCCACTTGCACCACTCTTTGCCGCTGTCATCTCTGCCAATCACAGTAACAACACAGCAACTAACCATCACACTCGTACAAGTTTGACAATTCTGACCATCCCAGATCCACAAAGCTACAGGAATGGCTTTGGCTGCAGGTATTACGCATTTATAATGTATATTGAATTAATAAACAACTGTTGTTGTGCTTGTCTCTAAATTAGACAAACAGCTTCTCTAAGTGCCTGTGTTGACAATTTAGTGCTGATGCTGAGCACTGGAAACCACCCGCTCAAATTAAGCACTGGGTGCAACCTTTACTAAACTGCTCAGACACAGGAAAGGCTTAATAAATTGTTTCCCTTCTACTTTGTGGTGAAGGATTTTGTACCCACCAGCATGAGCAAGTGACTCTGATGGAGGGTGTAGATA
Organism: Triturus cristatus; assembly: GCF_964204655.1. NCBI lineage: Eukaryota > Metazoa > Chordata > Amphibia > Caudata > Salamandridae > Triturus > Triturus cristatus. The sequence continues at coordinate 461,610,147 of NC_140587.1, read as the reverse complement.
GCGCCTGACAGAACTGCATTCTCACTGTCAGCAGTTGCTGATTTGATGGCGTATTGCTCTTAACGGGCATTCAGATTCTAGGGATAGCAGTTGCAAATGAAGCAAGACGTGTCAGAGAGAGAAGGTTTAGGCATTGGCAAAGTGGGTAGTTGCCCAGGGGGTCCCCACATTTCAAAGGGCCACCTGGGAAAGTGAACATTCTATTTGACCACTGTCTACTACCACTCTACCTTGCACTGTCGATACCTCTTACTCTGTTTCTCTCTCCCCTGTGTCATCTTAAGATTTTTCGTGGTCCTGGCAAGGCAAATATTTTTGTGTGACCTAGTTTCTCAATGTTTAACATATAATTCAGTAAAGTTTTGGGACTATACATGCTTGGATTCGCAGGAAATGCATATTAAAAGTCAGTGTTCTTCGGAGCAGCCCTCCCCCCCGCATATGTCTTGCCCAGGGCCCCCCAAATCCTTAAGATGACACTGAGAGGTGTAATCACAATATCAAAGGGTAGTCACAATATCAAAGTGTAGCAGGTGTGAGCAGTTTCATATTCTAATAGTGTTTTTTCTGTTAAAATGGAGGTCCCTGGGTAGAGTCTTTTTTCCAATTGAGCTTCTCCAAATGACTGTACCTCACACAAGTCTGCTTCAGATGTGTTGATTTTGAAAGTTAATATTATGCAGCATTTTCAAACTAAGGGTGCATGTATGCTGTGAGAACACCTTAGTTCACAGGTGAAGCAGCGGGCACATTCAATTTCTATTAAACTTTCCATATAGCAACTCAGAAGCTGAAAGAATTAGAACTAGGCATGGGAGAAATGTAATTGACGCTGGGGTAATTGTGATGATTCTGCATTACTCTTGATGAGAAATTACCAATAATTTTGTGATTTCTCTTACGCAACTAAAAGTACTCTGGGAGGAACATTACTACAGAAACAACGAATTTGGCAAGCATGAACATCTGCTGACGCTGCTATTCATATTGCTTTGTATTTAGCGAGATGTTCTTGGTGAAAAATGCATACACTCGTCCATTTTGGATGCAAGGTCCCATTGGCGCGCTAAGAAACTAGTGCTAAATGCTGGAAGTAAGTTGTGGGGAAATCCTATTGAAGAGCACATTAAGGGGCATATTATCAAGAAAAGGCGTTACAATTATCGCTGCTTTAGCGGCAGAAAACTGCCCCTAAAGCGGCGATAATGGGCTTGATAATATGCCCTTGAGAATTCCCATAGAAGCCCATGTTCTGGTGTCAACATGGGCTTCTATTGGAATTCTCTGCAGCATATTATCAAGCCCATTATCGCCATTTTGGCGGCAGTTTTCTGCCCCTAAAGCGGCGATAACTTTTTCGCCTATCTTGATAATATGCCCCCTTCTTAAGTAAATCACAGACTTGGTGTGTATGAAGAAGAAAGTGCAATGTTACATAAAATGGCTGCCAGTTTTCCTTTCTCGCAGACAGGAATCATGACTTGGGCAAGGCGGCCATTTCATAAAAGTGTGCCTTTACGCAGGGCACTTTCTAAAGCACGCACATTTAACTTAGAATGTTCAGAGTTAATGCATGTACTGTAAAGAGCACAGCTCGAAAACCGGGAGAGGTAATCACTACTCACTGTTTTGGAGCTGTGCATGCACTAAGTCGGAGGAATTCCAAGTTAAATGGTCGATCTTGGGAAAGTGCAACCTCATAGAAAGTGCCGCACAGCTTTGCCCTGAGCGAATACACACCTTCATCCTGCATGATGTGGCTTCTAGAGTTCGCTCACAAGGTGATGAACTGGTGCAGGGCAGGCCTCTTTTATTTATGCGGTACTCTCTCAAAGAGTGAGAAACTTCATTCATTTTTCATTGTGAGAACTTTTGAATAGACCTGGCGAGAAGCAAACACACCAAGGGAGAAAGCATTGAATTAATAAAGCACTTCGAGACTAATATAGAAAAAAATAAGGACAGCCTTTGAAAATGTATGTTGTATAAAATTTCAATTTTATTTTTAGTGCTGCATATTCCTTTACAGATGGTACATGTTTCAGAAGAGTGGAAAACTGCGCATCTCAATCTCATGTTGTCCTTAGAATGGAGTGATGTACTTTCGGTTTCTCTATTTTCTTGACCTCTGGGGAAATAAATCCACCAACACATGTATAACAGAAAGATAAGCAATTGTACTAACTCCCTCACTAATTTATGAATTTTACTTGGCACGGCTTTAGTTCATTTTCCCTGCTAGAGATATATTTTAGGAGTAAGCAAACTCAGAACTTTAGTATTGTGTAGGTTGTATCCGTTTATTAAAAAAACAGTAGTAAACCAGTCACACTTTCATTGCCATGGGAACCAGAAAAAGTATGGTAAGAGGAGAACAAGGTGCTAAATATAACGGTAGTTTATGACATAAAAATAGCCCTGCATAGTATGTAAATATGGGAAGGATTATAGCGTTGACTACACCAGAGCACAATAGTGGCATTACCCAAATACTGACATTTTGCATCAGAGACTGCGGCCAGCAGCACATTCTGGTACAAAATTATTTCACACAACTGTAGAGCATTTCCTGGCAAAATACATGTACCACTGAGTGAATCCGATGCTATTTAATTTGTCAGACGTAACCGAGTATCATGGCAAACCTGCAAAATCTGCCATTACACAATGGGAACGATTCTGATGTGGTTAGGAAGGCCTGCTAACGGCATTTGGTCCATCCGAATCGGATCAGGAACATGTCTTTCTGATTGAAGTGGAAAGGTTTCCGACCCACCAAGTGCGATATGAGTTAGGCATTAGGAATATCCCAATCCGAACCCGATGGCATTCGGAGCAGAATCGTACATCTCTACGGGCCTTGTTTCCGAACAAAAGTTTACAATGCTGGATTCAGACAGCCTTTCCGAATTGTGCCGTCCAACTCAAATTGACCATTGGAATCAGAATTTGGGGGCCAGTAGCGGGGCCCCCTGAACCCAGAGCCTTTCCAATCAGGCCTGTGGGAGGACCCATGGGTCCCCCCATACAAGTCATGCACAGTGTGGCAGGCACCAGGGGGTGTCCGCCACAGGGTGCCGATTTTTACCAGCCACCCCATTCTTCAATGGGAGCCCATGCATTTGGTTGGAACATAGTCTCCTATTGAAGTCAACGGGAGTTCAACCAAACTGCATCTGGAAGCATCCAGATGCATCATACTCGGTCAGACTCTCTCGATCCGAGTCGGTCGGAAACCATTCCCAAACCGCTTAGGTCAGAATGATTTCCAAACCGCATCGGAAACGGGCCCTAAGAAGGAGCTGGCTGCATATGTACGCTGCAATACTCTAGTCTAGTCAATAGCGCTACCAGCTCTCCATGTACTGGCCAGTGATTTCATTCTTCCTCTCTAAAATCTGCGGTTTTCTTGAAACATTTGACTCTTTAACCCTCATTATGAGTCACCTGGCATCGCACCCAGAACTCTGTCCTCCTAGAGTTACCAACCCCAGCCATACCAAGAATTTCAGGGAGGGGGCAAAGAGTTACCAGTGAATTAATTAAAAATGGAATTCTGAAGGTCTTCAAACAAATGAAAAATTACCAGCGGAAACTTTAATCCCAGTGCCGATTGCCCCAAGTAATTCCTTATTTTGGTTTTTCAGTAGAAGAAATCTCCAGGTGAAACACAGCAGTTCTGTTGTGTTCTACGGATTTAGTAGTTCAGATGAGGGTTGTAAGTGCTTTACTGTCTCAATCAGAGCTTAAAGGAACCTTATAATGAGGATCTGAGATGCAGGCTTGAAGAAGTGGCACTCAGTAAGCAGCATTAACTTAAGGACAGAATGACAGGCAGAATACAATTCTGGTTGCTCTTGCTGGAATGACAAACACTGTCCTGACCAGAAAAAGGAAAGTAGTCATAAGATTCATTTTAGAACTTCAGTTATTCTTGAGGAAATGTGGTTGTAGGACTCATTTAGAGTTCAGAGGATGGGCTTTCATCAGGTCGAGAGAGTAAAATAATCCATTGTCCTGACTCCACTGCACTGATGGAGAACCCTTCCTCCACATTTAGAGATGTTTGCCGACCCCTTTGGATATTCTCTGAACATTGTAAGGAACCTTTGTGAATGTGTTAAAAGTTTGACAGATGGTTCAGTCAAGAATGACGGCTGCCCATCAAACTTTTAACTTGATTATTAAAAAAAACAAAGTAGGATTCTGGTTTTGAAAAAACAAAACCGAATCACCCCCTTACCATGGGAGTAGTCTCCAATGGTGTGAGAGTCATTTAAAAGTTTTAATTGAGTCCTACTGCCAGGTTATTTATGGCAGTAAGGGAGAATGGGTAGAGGTTGAATGGTCAAAACTGCAATAGCCCATACTCCGTTGGGCCATTTGAGGAGTATGTCAGCGGCACAGACATAGGGGCATATTTAAAAAAACTGATGCATCAGCATCGATGCATCAGATTTCTTGTGCCTGCCGCAAATGCTCTAACGACGCAATTAATGCACTGCATTTACATTACAGTGCTCCATGGGGCAAGGATTCACAGATGCATCTATTGGCGCTAAAATTATGCATTTCTGGAGTTGGTCGTAAGACTGATGCAACTCCAGCAATGCATCAGAACACAGATAAGAGTCCCATGTTAAAATCCCTGCCTCAATCCTTACACCTGGTTTGAAAAGGAGTAGGGATTTTGACACGGTCAAGTCGTAGAGTGACGCAGTGAAAAGTTGTAAATTTTACTGTGCCGGTTGTACTTGGCTTTTAAAGAGGAAAAGCCTATCCTGCATACATTTTACCTAGCGTAGGACTAGTGTGATGCAGGCCTCTTCAAACTGACGCATTAGCCCCAGTTTGTAAATATAGAGAGGTGTAAAGCACTGATTGAGCCGCCACTGCGTCAAACAAAATTGATGCTGCGGTGGCGCTAGGTCCTTGTAAATAATATGCCCCATAGTTGGCTCTGTCGCTGACCTACTTAAGGTCAGCAGGCCTATAAATCAAGCATGAAGACCAAGGATTTAGTGGACAGGGTACTGTTCAAACAATCCTGGACAGATATTTATGCTGTCAGCAGTAATCAGGGTGCTTCAGGAAAGTCACTAGCCTCTTCCACAACAAACAAGTAAATGACTTGCCTTAAGTAAATGCTTACTCACCTCTCACAATATTGGCCATATTTGGTGAGACAGAGATTGTATGCCAAAATACTGGAGCCAGAAATATTGAAATACAAACATAGCAACAAAATATTGACTTAACATATTTTTAAGTAAAGGACACAAAATTGAAACCAAAAGTATAGAAGACCAATATATCATCAAAAAATAGGTAAGTGTATTACATATTTAATATTAAAACAAATATATATATATTTACTTAAAAAAACAATACACATAAAAAAAAGAACATTTTGTATTTTATTACATGCAAACAGAATATATAAAACTATACCTTAAAACATCACACTTCTACCCAAAAAAGGAAACACCTTCTTTGGCTCGTGATTGCTGCAAGTTTATTTTTCAAATAGCAACACAATCCTAACCCATTTCAGTGGTGAACACCTTGATCACTAGTCAAGAAGTGACAATTTATTCCCAGTACACATAGTTATCGCAATAGTGAAAAGTGAAAAAGGACTAACAGTAAAAAGGAGCTGGTCATGTCACATTGCATGGAGACCATCTTAGAACCAGCATGTAAACTGAAAACACCATATTAAACGTTGTTTTTGCTGCTTATAGAAAGTGTAAAAACACCGTTATTGCAAAATAGTGATATTGACCATGTACACATCACATTAATAAAGGTTCAAATCATAATTATGTACCAGTTGGGCCTGTGTCTGAGACCCAAAGATCCTGTACTACTGGGATCATAGCAGAGTCCGAAAGAAGAGCAAATGGGAAGACTCAACAAAAATGCAGTTAAAGTTGCACGGTCTTTCAAATCACTGATGTATGAAATTGGGTCATTGGTTGAGGGGGGCAAAACCCTACTTAAACAGCATCAACAATCCTTGTCAGGGTGAAGTCACAAGCAAAACAAAAATTAACCTGTCTTCAACCCTCTGGTAGCTTGGCACAGAGCAGTCAGGCTTAACTTAGAGGCAATATGTAAAGTATTTATGTAGCACTTCAAACAGTAAAATCTCACACCAATATAGAAACAAAGAGTTAAATGTAATGTTTGTTGCAATGTGCACTAATATACATTGTATACCCTTGTCCTAGTGGGCTGAAAAATCTTCTAGCCTGTTGCTTAACTAACCACTTGTATTCCATTAAAGAAAGTAACAATTAAGGTCTAACATAAGGAAAAATATGTATATAATGTGATAAATGCTGAAGCTGATATCTGGCAAACATTGTGCACAATGTCCAGCAAGCTTACAGAAGGGAGCAACCAAATTGCAACTACTGCTGTGGTCTGAAACAATTATTACAAAGGTGCTGCCCAAGTTAGCAAAATAATATAAGATGGAGAATTTCCCACCATTTAAGAAATAGGTGGTAATAAAACAAGCAACACAACAATTTCTAGAGGGCATTTCTTTGTGTCACAAACCTGTAGGCTATGAAACTAGATCTGATAAAAATTCTTTGCTCACCTACCAGCTCTGGTGTCCCTGTCAGACAAAAATAATCTTAAAACTGAATAAAACCTGAGGTTGTTTTCATGTCAATTTATAGTGGAAACCAAACATTGCTAAGATTGAAAAACAAGTATAAAGCTTTATAAATACATAATCCTATTGAACCCAAGTAAACTGCCATTGCTTCATCTAAGTTTAACCTATTTGGGGACGAGTTAATAATGTAACATGGCTCTAATCTGCATAATTCCAAAGTCCTATTTTCAGGAGAAGAATTGAAGTCTGGTATTCTGATTAAAGTAGAAATCTATAAAATGTGCTGCTGCTGTATATTTGTATTATTGATTGCCCTCGTGTGTTGTAGAACCAGTTTTTCACCTGGAGGATGATACTACCGCTATAGAGCATGTTACATCGGCATCAGAGTCCATACACTCAATAGTCCAAACTACATGAAAGATTTTTAGTCATCTCAAAATCTTGTGAGTCATTTTAAATCTCAAACGTATTAGCTTCTAACTGCGTTTGCATGCTTTGCAGTTAGCACCAATGAAAAAACCTTTGCTCCTTTTTGAGTTACCCCTGCCGTTGGTACAAGGAACCAGATTTATAACTAAGGTATCCCTTAAGGATTTGCAGTCCCGAAATGTTATTTTTGGAAAACTGTCAATGTACTTGGATACATATAATCTGTTAGTAATGTTTGCCGATGTTTGTGCATGATGTGTCTGATCATCTTGGGCTTACTATTATACCTGGTGATAAATCTGATAAAGGCTCTTTCCAAAATCACTCTAGCAAAACCTTCTTTTCTGTTTTGAGAGATTCCTCACAACTGTAATTTCTTTTAGCATGGGATAGATCTTCTTTTGGGATACTCTTTATTACATTTCTAGGATGACTACTGGACGCACGTAAGAGATTTTGCCTGCAGTTCTTTTGCAATACAGTGTAGTATCCAGCTTTGTGCCAAGAACCTGGACCTTCAGATCTATAAGCTTCACAGTAAATGCATCAAGCCTACTGATACTTTTCAGATTGAGATCATTTATTTTCAATTCGTTCACAAATTCAACAGCAGAGTTTTGGGTTAGACTAACAATTAAGAACACAAAAAATTCAATATAAAAATGTTGCCTAATGAAAGGCATTGGAAAATATATATTTAAAAAACTTTCACACAAAAACAAATTAAAGTAATACTTAACAGTACATACCAATTTAACAAATAACTGTAAAAATAATTAGTATACCAAAAGATATTGCAATCAAATAATAAAACTTATTAAAATCATTTAAATAATTTATAAAATAAATGACTGAATAAACCAGTAAAAAAATATAATAAGTTACTATTGCATTTACAATTATATGATATATAATTTGCAAATAAAATAATTTACATAGTTAATGATCACATTCACAGATTAAAAATAAACAGATTATAAATAATTAAAAAATATATAAAAAAACTCCCTACCCTATCCCTCTAACAATCCAACAGCTCGCCAATAAATAAACTCAAATAAAATGAAAATATCTATGAATATTTTACCAAATCAGAAATAAAATAAACAGTACTAGAAAAAAATACACACTCTCACCATTAAAATAATTTACAAATCAAAAATCTTAAACACACAACAAAATAATTCAAAGTAACTTTGTATCCAACTTCATGAAACCAATATAAAGTACCTAAAAATGATATTCTTACCTTCTATATTCTTTAACATGATATTTTATCATCACAATATTTTTGAGACAATAATTGTGTCCTGCAATATTTTTGAATATACATTATAGAGGAACACCGAGACAGATCCATTGCTAGCACACATTCTTGGGCCAGAAGGTGGTAACCATATGTTCCAGTACAACCTCTTTGAATGCATGTTAGAATTTGGCAGAAGTCTTTATTGAACTTAATTGGATGTCTTAGGTCTTATTTCACATTGTGCAAACAACCTTATTGTCAAGAGCTGTAAATACAAGTTAATTCTTTCTAATTTTGTAAAAGAGTTAGAAGAAAAGATGATCCTTTCTGGATCATTACTTGCAGTGGGATCCCTAACTAATTTGAGAGTAAACTACTTTAACATGCAGGGATAGAGCTTGATGAACCAAACTCTCAAGAAATAATGCTTGGAAAATTAGAACATTAGCACTGGATGTTGTATGACTTCAATTGTTCTTGGCAGATTCACAGACAGATCACAACATCAGAATGCAGACTAAGAAGTGTAAAAAAGAAGAAAGCAATGCAGAAGGCCTTTCCATCTATGCACCAAAATCTGGACCAACAACCCCGTAGCTTTCATGACTGCCCCAATACCGCGCCAACTTAGGAAAGAGTTGTAGACTTGCCTCTTTAAAGAACAGTGTAGTGCGGGCAGTGTCATTGGTTTCACTCTTCACTACTTGAGATGTAAATTAAACATTTAGGGCCTCATGTAGGTAGCGAAATACCGGTCGGTAACGGCCGATTTTCGGTAAATATGCCGTTACCGACCGGTATTCAGACAAGTGAGATGTAGGAGTCCAAAAACCACTTTTCGGTAAATATGAGGCGGTAAATACCGATTCATAGTTACCGAATTCTAAAATACCGATTCATGTTTACCGAATACATAATTAACGAATCGGTAAATATGAAGTGGTAAATATGAAGTGGTAAAAATTTAAAATGACATGTAGGAGCAGTCGGTAATTAAGAAATCCAGGAAAATCGGTAAATAAGAGTCGGTAATTAACACGGATGGAAAGCAGGTGGTAACCATCAACAATGCACATAAGCAATCCCAAAATGCAACAGCGTGGACAACATGGCCGCCATGTACGTCATTGCAAGGCGCCTACGTCTACAGGCAGCAGGACTGAGGGTGTGGCGACGGGAGGAACAAATCTACAGACAGCGCATCACACTATTCCAGCTGACTGATGCAGAGATACATGAGAGGTACAGGCTACACCCCGAAACCATCATGGACCTGATAAGGGACCTGCAACCACTCCTGGACCAGCCAACAAGAAGGGCGCACGCCATACCACCACATGTGCAGGTGCTCTGCAGCCTACATCTACTGGCATCCGGCAGTTATCAGGTGGTGATAGCTGCGGTGGGTGGTGTATCCCAGAGTTGCCTGTCCCGTTTCTTCAGGAAGTTCCTGGATGCCATGATGCAGAGAATGCACCACTACATAAGCTTCCCAAACACACAGGCTGCACTGCAGAAAACAAAAACAGACTTTTATCACATGGCACAGTTCCCCCATGTCATCGGCTGAATTGATGGTACACACATCCCAATCTGTCCACCAGCTGATACAGAGCACATCTACAGGAACAGGAAGTCCACCCACTCCATCAATGTGCAGGTGATCTGTGATGCAGGGAACATCATCACAGATATTGTTGCAAAGTTTCCTGGGAGCACCCACGACTCTTACATCTTCCAGAATAGTGGGATCTACACACGACTGAGTGCCGGCGAATTCGGAGAGGGATACCTGCTGGGTAAGTAACAGTGACGCCCCTTGAAACCTGCAAATCAGAGTGTATAGAGGCATGTAACTGATGGTTCCCTTTTACTCATCCAGGCGACAGTGCATATGCATGCCGGTCATTCATCCTCACTCCCTACCTACACCCAGCAACCCAGAGTGAGAGACGATACAACGTGGCCCACAAATCTACACGCAATGTGGTGGAGCGCACGTTTGGACTACTGAAGAGCAGGTTCCGCTGCCTCCACAAGAGCGGAGGCGCACGCCAGTACAAACCCATCACCTGCTGCAAGATAATTGCCACTTGTGCAATGCTGCACAACCTTGCCACGAAAAAAGGTACAGATGTGGAACTAACATATTTTGAGGACAACGAGGATGAGTCAGGCCAGCCAGAGGGCAGCGCAGCTAGAGTGCCAACTGCAGTCGATGGGAGAGAGAGACGGGCAGAGATCACATGCAACTATTTCTGAGTAAGTGAGGGGACACAGCGAGTTGTGAGAAGTCATGACGTAGTTTAATGTGGCACCACGCCATGAACACATGAACAGGCCAATCTGGCAATATGCCATCTATACAATGAGTATGTCCAGGGTTACGTCACCCAATGGCAAGTGGATAAGCAGGGCCACATCAATGTTTGCGCATACGCGCTGCAGTGGTGGATTGCACGGCCTGTGCATCCTCACTAGAGCCAACCCCAAGCCGCCTGCTGCTCCTGCGTGCTTCGGGGACGGGGGGTGTGATGCTGCTGCTGGTGTCGATGCTCTCCGCAGCATCCCCTGCAGCAGTTGTCGACGCCTGACTACTCAATAGCACCCCTAGTGCACTTGTCACCTGCACCATCCCCCGAGACAGGTCGCTGCAGCACTGTGTTAGGCCCTCCTGCATCGTCACAGAGCGCCGGCAAAGTAGGGAAGTCGCAGTTGCCAGACGGTTGAGTGCCCTGCTGGTAGTGTCCCTTCGCTGGCGTTCCCGGCGCCGTGCTTCGATGTCAGCATCTAATTTGCTGCACAACTGCTGGATTGACTGGGACATGTCCCGAATGCCCGCAGCCATGCCGCCAATGTTTGTGTCCATGTTGACTAAGCTTGTCTTCATCACCCGCATGTGCCTCTGGACTGACATAACTGCCTTTGATTGCAGGCGCTGTTGCTTCAACATTTGGCCCTCGAGCCCCAAGAAGACACCATGGCCGTCAGTGGGTGCTGGTGGACTCTGGACACGCGACCTGCGGCGCCCTCTTGCTCCCGTCTGTGCTGCCTGTGAGGTGTGGGGCACAGTGGGATGGCTCCCTTCCTGGGGCCCGGTGCGGTCTTCTGGGCCCATGCTGTCGTCTGACGAGGTGTCTAAGGCTCGTAGCCTGGCTGCTGGACGCCTCCTCATTCTCACACCTGCAAGCGGAGATGTGGCCGGTGAATCGAACATGAGTGGCGATGCTGGCTCTGGTGGTGGTGATGCTGGCTCTCGGTGAGGTGATGCTGGCTCTGTGTGCGGCGAGGCTGGCTGCGTAGGTGGTGCGGCTGCAAGTGGGCCTGCTCCCTGGTCTGAACTCGTGCTGGCTAGAGGTGATTTTTGTGGCCGGTGTGCCGTCTCCCCTGCAGCATGCCCTGTACTGCATGATGTCACATCTGTGGACAGAAAAACAACATTGGCTCAGTGTCCCCGAAGGGCTGCATTGCAAGCGTCACAATAAATCATTTCACATTCCAATCTGTCCTCTGTCTCCTTGTGCCTCGAGTGCGTGACATGCCTTGTTGCCCTGTGACATTTACGTCATGGTTAGTGTTGCCCTGACTACATCTCCCGGAATGCATTGCCTGTCTGCACTGACACGTGTGGACTGCAGTGTGATTCTCGTTTCACAATGGGGGATGTGGGATAGGGGTAGGGGAGGCTACATTGCTGTGCTTTCGTCTTACCTTGGTGTGTTGCGGCTCTGGCAGAGCTGTCGGCGTCCCCAAGACCCACGACGCTCTCTTGCTCGAGTGTGGCCGCCACCAGCTCCTCCAGTTCGGTGAGGGCAGGTGCCCTGTTGGTTCCACCTCCGGTCTGGCTGGCCTCCTTCTGGATGTCGCCCATCTTCCTCTTGGTCACAATCCTCAGGTCATACCAGCGCTTTTTGAGGACCTCAATGTCCCTGTGGGTCACTCCCACAGCATTGACCTGCGCCTGGATGGCCAGCCATATGTTGCGCTTTTCGGCCTCAGGCACTTGCAGGGATTGCCTCCCAAACAGCTTCTGGTGCTGCTTCACCACCTCCTCCACCAGCACCTGGAGTTCCTTGGGGCTGAATTTGAGCTTCCTCCTCCTTTCCCCTCCGTCTTTCTGTGTTCTCTGGCTGGACATGCTGTTCGTTTCCCGCTCGCACATGCAACTGCTCCCTGCCTCTCCTCTGCACTCCAGGCCTCTCCAGGGTCGGCTAATTATGTACACCTGCCTGGGTGTGGCCACTTCGGCTAATTGTGTACACCTGCCTGGGTGTGGGCAGTTCCTGGTTGGGTGGGCTGTCGTTGCACAGGATTAGCTGTTTCGTCAAGTCATGTGATGTTATTTACCGAATCCGTACGTACCGATTCGGTATTTTCCGAATCGGTAGATACCACCTCGGTATTTTCCGAATCGGTAATTATCACCTCGGTATTTACCGAATCGGTGAATTCCGATTCGTATTTACCGAATGTTACCGAATCGGTAACTGTTACCGAATTTTTACCTACATATAACTTACCGATTCTAATTTACCGATTCGGTACGGCTCGGTATTTAAGAACCGGTAAAATTTATTTACCTACATGAGGCCCTTAATCTCATAAGCCATTGCTGGTGCCCTTTAATCAACCCCATGGTTTTCAAAATAGCATGTACAAAGTCTGGCCTTGGAAAACAATCACACCCTTTAGACTACATGGATGGAAGTAATAAAGCTTAAAATTATGTTATGTATCAACGTGCTGCCCTTCTCTGCATGTCAGCAACACAAACAGAAAAGGTTGAGTGGTATGAGGTTGTACATGTGACAGAATAGCACTGTAAAAATGCTAAGTAACAATAACAGTAAATGTATATAAATAAGATTAACACGAAAAACCTGGTTAAAAGTTGGGTACCTATTAACAGCCACTATGGTTTGATTAGAATCCAATCCAGAAGAGAGAGTGCCGGCAATCATGGAACACTGAATAGGTGATGGCTTCAGGGACAGTAACGTTTAAAGGATGGTAGCTGAAATTGTATGGTTTTATTTATAGACCTACTTTGAATTCTTAAGTACCTATACGTGAAACAAAAAAGCCTTTTTCCTGGAGGTAAGCACCAGCAATAGGAAGTTGACTCACTGTCAGCATGAGTGCTCATTGTGGATACACCGGTTTTCTATGCATAGACTTGATGGTTTTTGGTCCAAGCATAAGTGCTCTTATTAGAGTTGCAAGTGTGCTGAGCATGACTGAGTAGTCTCTGAGGCAACGCCACAGACTTCTGTGCAGAACCACCAGGCCACCAAACTGAAGTGCAAGTTTTAACAAAGGACAGGATGGTATAGCACTCCAGCCAGCTTTCTGTTACAATAATACCACAACTAGTACCTCCCACCACTAATAGGTACCCATAGGAGGCTGGAGCGACCAGATACACAACCTGAAATATATGCATGAATACAAAAAATAAAATGGCAGTAGAGAGACAGATGAAGCCTAAAAAGATGGTGACAACCACTAAAAGTTCCAAGTTTATCTCACCCCTTGACCTGATATAGAACATTTCTGGGGAAAAGGAGATTCTAGTTTTGGCTTATATCCAAGAGCAAATAAAAAAAAATTAAAACTGGATATCTTTACATACCTCACGCTGCCACTCCAATCAGAGGAAAACATGCCTTCTTCTGTAGCAACGCAAAAAATTATACTTAGCAAATTTGCTCTTTCTTAAGGTCTTATTAATATTTAGGTTGGTTAAAGAATCAATTTCATTTACTTTTATATTAAGGACAATGGCCTTTGGTTTGGGGGAGGGAATTACATTTACCCAGCCATACATTTCACCCTGCTGCAGAATGAATTCTTATAAAAGAGAAAATAGGCAATAAGGCTACAAGACTGTCTCATTAGTGCCGATCCGTATTTTTAGTAATGTGAATATAGACGCTCAACTGAATGTGATACTCAGCTTTGTTTCTACTTTCAATGAGAATCATTCCTTTCATTTATGAAATTCTTTGCAGAAATTGTTTTCTTTTGGGGGGTGTCCCACGATTGATGGATATCATACTACATCAATTATCACATATAGAAAGGGACCGACGATTAGAAATGAAATCATGAGAAACTATCACAGACCTGTCGGCTCTATTACTAAGAATTGATTACCATCGCTGGCAATAGGGTTTTTCACTTATAGAAAGGGACCAACTATTAGGGATAAAATCATGAGAAACTTTCTCAAACCTGTTAGTTCTCTTACTAAGAATTGGTTTTCATCACAGCCAATAGGATGTTTCACTTGCGAAAATTATGTAGTCTGTAGTTATAGACTAAACAATGCCAAAACATTCTCGTATAACACACGCACTACTTACTGTGTTAAACAGTTCATTAATTGTAACACATGTTTTGTTGTGTGTATCATAATGTGCAGCTAGTCCAAGATCTATGTGGGGAGCACCAAGAGACAGCTGAAATTTAGAATTCAAGAACAGCATAGTTTGGTTTGTAATAATAATGAACGATCACCTTTAGCAAAACACATAAAAGAGAGTCATCCCAGTAATTGAATGCACACAACCTCTTTTGCACTTGGACTCGCTATTCAGATAGTTAGGGGACAGGTGTTTCAGGATTGGTCAATATGGGTGACTTTTCAGTCTGATTGACCAGATAATGTGAATAAAAGATTGTTAAAATTTGTTACTGTTAAACGTTGTAATTCGGACTTTATGCTTAAATCGCTGTACAATCCTTGGATGACCCCCTTTATATTTTTCTAACTCTCGTAGGTATTTTTAATGTGGTCGATCTTGATTACTATGATTTAGTGACATAGAAAGTATAACTATCATCTGATCTTTGTTCTTTTTCCATCGAGGGGATTGATGCAGATTCTAAGGGGCGGAAAAAATTTATTAGGTTGCCTTGCCTGTCGGACCAGAGTGAGAACCAGCTATCATATATTGCTTTATATATGATGGAGCCTGATTGGATAATATCCGTCACTAAATCCTATTGGCTATGGTGAAGGCTTAAATATCGAGCATGATTTCTAGGTATTTACTTCCTGACTTTGGAAGATTGTGGTTGTCACCCCTTTCTCTTGATGGAAATAAAAGTAATTGGCTTGGGTTCAGGGTTCCTGTTTTATCGTGGGGCCGCCATTGGCTAGAAGAAGTATCTAGAATGGAACACATTTATATCACTATTCCTGTGGTGCTGTATATTCTGGTTTATTCGTATAAAAACGGGCTATTGGCTACATGAGAATAAATTGAGAGGTTGGTGACATAGATTAAAGTGTGATTTTAGAGCGCATTTATATCAATATTTTTGTTGTGCTGTATATTCTGGTGTATTTGTGTAGAAACTGACTATTGGCTTTATGATAATAAACTGATAGTGTGTGGTGACATTGGTTATATTTTGATTTCAGATTTATTTTGAGATCTCTGTAAAGAAATCATATTCCCTTTGGATGAAGGAGGGTTAAAACATACATATACAAGCTTCACACATACCACAGTAGGACACATTTGGTTGCAAGTAGTGTAGCTAATTGTATATATTATTTCAACATGCCTATTTATAAAATCAATTCCTGAAAATTATCTAGTATATTTCTCTACAGACGCAAGATTAATTTTCATACAGCGCAAGGAATTTTCCAGATAAGATATACCAGGATCTTTGTGATAAATTACAAGTGAGTGATGGGGAGAAAGGAGAGGTTTGTTTGGGATAAATATATTGAGAGTGACCCAATATTTAGATATGGGTCTTGTCTATCCAAATCAAATGTTGTACCTCAAATTGGAATTTGATGAATTTATGCAAGCTCTATTACTAATATACATAACATTTTCCTGAGATAAGGAGAGATTTCAGAATTGGAGCATTGGAGAGAACTGACTCCTTATATGCCGGTCTTATGTACGTTATTTGAAGGTTTTATTTTAGATTTGAATTCAATTAAATGAAATACTTGGTTGATATGTATAGATACATTATAGAATATGTATAATATGGGCAATTGATCTTTTATAACTGCGTATAGGACATATGTTGAGTGGCGAAGTCACGGTGTATTTGTATTTGTTTCCTTTTTGTACATACAAGATTAATGTGAGGGTGTTTGTAATATATGTACATATTTTGAATATTATTGTGCCAATTTTTGTATATGTTTTGATTTTTTCAGCCCTGATGAAGTCTGTATAGGATGAATGGTGTTGGCTGAATATTTGTGTGCATCTGCAAAAGAATAAAAATAAATCAAGAAGTGTTCAATACAAACCACGTGACTCCTGGTATGGAATTCCTGAGAGCTGGTTGGATGCCCAGACCCCTTTCTCCACCACTTTTCTAAACTATCTGATTTTGATCGCAGTTTTTCTGTTAGTTGCACTGTGACTCCTTGATGTTCCATTTTATTATTTGCTCTAATTTCTAATATCTCTTCTTTATCCAGTTGCAATAATTGTTCATTGAGTGTAATACACTCTCAAGAGTTGACATCAAACAAACATTAGACTTCTCTTCCTTAACAAAATTATACATAACTTCTGCAACTGAAACATTAGTTGGAAACCGATTTTTGATGAGACAGGTTTGTAATGCTCTCTTTCCTTCCTTTGTGAGAACTCCTATTCTAATGTCCTTTAATATATCTCCATACTGCACACCTGATGTTTGCCGCATATTTCTCATTATATGTATTCAAAGTTTTCCCCAAAGGTTTACATTTCCAATACTTCTTAGTGAATTCCTAGTTGTATTATGTATTAGTGTTTGAAGACAGTTTGTCCTTTGACTGAAGTTAGTTGTACCAGGTCTACAAAGATTATTAAGTGTTTCCCTCTAAAAGGCACTTCATAGTACGTTTTCAATATTTGCTGCATTCACAAATGTATAAAAGCTAGCATTAGGTTAGATACCATGCTGACTTCATTGATAATTATTAGCTATAACTTCTTCAATACTTTTGCGACTTCATGACAAGAATAATCAGATAATTTGTTGTATTCTAATTTGTTGTGATCAACAAGCAGCATTAATAATCATTGAAGGGTAACTCCTTTAATATTATGTTCAGCTGACCCTGCTGGTGCTGTAACTACACATGATAAATTTGAATCTGTTGCCTTTTGTAGATAACTTATCAATAGTTTAATCAAGAAGCTTTTTCCAGTTCCAACTTGACCACTTATGTACAAAAGAACTGGCTTATGTGTAGAACAAGCACACTCTTTTTTTCTCAGGCAGAAATCCATGTTCTATTTTACCTTTTACTTCATCAAAAATGACTTTCTAATCTGTATTCAGCTGCTGTATTAGTTGTTCTACATCTAGAGTTTCCTGTTTTGCTTCCTGCATTGCATTCTCCACTTCATTCATGGCTATTCCAGCTTCATTTTGAATGATAGGCTATCCATGAGTATCTTGACTTCGAGGTGCTGAACTTTGACTGCTCTGAGAACTCTCTCTTGCTATCTCAGCAGCAATTGTTTCTTCTTGTTCAATCTCATCTCTCAATATTTGAAGATACAATGGAAACACAGAGCACTCAATGCTGTCTTTCACAGCGTCAATCGAGTATTCATAACAGTCAAATTCTCCAAGTAGCTTGCTTTCAGTTCACCATGGCTTAAACAACTGTGACCAGGCAAAATAGAAAAACTATTTTTTGTCTGGAATTTGGCAACTTAGCTTTCGATGGTTAATAAAACTTCCTTTGTTATGTCTTACCAAGCATCCTTCACATCCCTTGACAGCAAATTTTCCATCATCTATGTTTTCACTGACATTATTTCTATATGCATGATGTTGAAGTATGTAATACCGACACATCCTTTCTAGATGAGGACTCCTTTCTGGATAGTACATATTCAGCATGTTAGTGTTTAAAATATCTGTACTGTGTGGCTCAAATTCCACAAGATATTGGAATTCTGGAAAAAACTCCAGTACTCTGTTACGAGTATTAGCAACCCCTAAACTCACCCATAGAACTCCTCTGGATTTAGAAAACAAGCTAGCTGAGCTTAACCAGTCTGCACATTCATACAAGCCGATCTCTGTGAGAAAGCATTTTCAAACTAAAACTGTACAATTTCTTTGTAAGACTCTTTTCTGCTGAAATCTCCTCCCACATCTCCTTCAACTTGATTTTCTCTGACTTTGTAATATAAGAGGTGATGTATCGAGCAACAACCATTGAGTTATTTGCAACATACTGTAGATCCATATTCGCATTCTAAATCTTCAAAATCACAGGATTGTAGTCATTGATATATTTTGAGGCTTCTGTTCTTCTGAGGTTGTATGTGTTCTTTTGTGATTTCCATGTGAGAGTGTGTCTGACTGCAGCCAAAAAGCTATTAACTCTTCCCTTTGAGATCACAGGTCATGGAAATCTGAAAACAGCATCTTGTATAAAATTTCCTTAGATCTATATTTTCTATGACAGTATTTTCCACACCAATGATTTTGTAATCTTAGAACTTGTTGTCTTAACATTTTATCAACACTCTCATTTGGGATGATGTAAGTGACATACTGCTCTATGAAAGACAACACAGACTCATCAGTGTCTGTTCCAAACTTTGAAGCATCTTTTACCTATAGTAGCATGTGATTATGTGGAGTACCTCTGGTTTGGTATTCTTTGCACCAAAAGTAATCAGCCACTTCACTGAGAGGTGGATTGTTCTTGTTGCAGATAAAACCCATCATTGCTTGAAATCTGTGGTTAAAATATCTGCAAACATTTGCAGGGTCGAATGAGCAGCGATCTCCTGGAGTCTTTAGATCAATGTCTTCTATATTTGAATTTGCCTCTCGCAAGAATTGAAGCAGGTCATCCCACGCAATATCTAAACATGCATTTTAGTTCACCATGATGATGATACCAATATTCATTGGTCCCACGTTGACATGTCATGAGATTAATCAAGTTGTATTCCAGTTGTACATCTATTCTGTGGATTTTCTCAAAAAATTCTCTTGCATACATTTTGCACACTTACACCTGTTTTCAAAATGTGGTTTCCAGCATAAGACAATGAAGACAAATCACTTTCAAATAATTGATGAAACATTTAAGGGATACATTGACGAAATCTAGGATCCTCTGAATAAAGTCTAGTAGATCTGCACTCGGCTGAAGGTATTTGTACAGACTGATTATCATACCTACCATCTACTCCAGTAGGAAAGAGATGAGGGAAACAGCAAGCTTCTAAACTTTTTTCCCAAACACTTGAGGGAGTTACTTTTGCTATTTTTAGTTGATATTGATCAATAGTATCAACAACAATCTCTTTTGAATGTAGGGGATAGATGCAGTAATGCTCATAAATCTCTTCTACTCTGCTTCGTTCCACTTTTTTTTATCTGACCTGTTGATGATAATGTGCTTTCCTCCAAATGTGTGACATCTTGAAGAATTTCTGTATTTTTATATTATATGTTATTTTGTACCAGATATTAAGTTGCATTTTTAACTTTACTGACATCTGTTAACTCTTGCCATATTTTTTTAACTCTTGGTTGGGACACTATTTACTAGAATTACAAGTCCCTCTTCCAGTTTTCTCTCTACCCCTATAGATTCAATAATTTCCCTAAAATGTAATGGCAAGTATACAACTCTAACTTTGAGACCTTTCTGGAGCTCAGTAAGAGGTTATTTCCCTATCTTTGGCTCCATGCGAAATATAGCTTGAAATGGATGTATAGACTGTATTAATTTGAATTCTTAAACATTCAAATCTTTAAGTACTTCTTGAACAGGTACTATTTCTAAGTTGTTGTATACTGCTCTAGCAGGCAATTTTTCATTTCCTCTAAATTATTTTAGCAGTACTTACATATAACTTGTCAGGTGGACAAGTCAAATTGTACCTCTACAAATAAATAACAGCAAATTAATGTCACTTAATATTATTATTCCTTTCAGTGTTAATGTACAAATCAACATTACGAGTTTGATTTTTGTAGAGAGTGCAACGACAACATAAACAGTTTGGTTGTTCTGACGAAACTGCGTTAAACTTTCCAATCTCTTTTACAAAATTACCAACACTAATACATCTGTTCTGCCCCACAACTCCTGTTCCGGTCCAAAAAACATGAAACTCAACATCATCACAAACCTTTCTACTTCTACCACACTACCATGCAAAAGAGCTCTATTCATTTCTCCTAAACATACAGCAGTAGTTTTTACGTATTAAAGCCTTCTGAGAAAAGTTCTCATTATTGTATGTTGTACACCTAACAATCAAAAATGATGAAAGCTACTTTGACACACTTTTTTGACAGACAAGCTACTGAGTGTCCTTCTAAATTAGTATGCTTTTTACTTTGCATGGATTTAATCCTTGCAAAGTACGTATTTTCTGTTTTAAACTTCTGGAAGCAAATAAATGGAGGAGACTTCTCAGTATATAATATTTGATTTTTAATAAATACTACAAACACTACTACAATTCTATTTGTACACAGCGGCCTGTCTACACCTTCCTTGCATCTTTACAGAAATCTCTTCAACATTTTTAGGTGCCATTACTTCCTTTGGAACAGTAATAGCATGTTTCATCTCAAAACATTGTACAGGTTCATCAACTGCATGTACTAATGTGTTGTCTCGGAAATAGCCGTCTTCATTAAAGAAAGGATCAGTACTTGAAGAATGTATCCATGGGCCACTAAAAAACTTTGCAAAAGTTACTTCTATATAAACAAGTCTTTTCTTTTGGCTCTGTCTCCTCATAGACAATACTATTTTGTCCAGTGTCTTCATTCACTTTAAAATTAAGATATATAGTTTCCTCTTCAGAGCAAATGTCTTATCAACTGCACCTTCAACATATTCCTTTTGTCTGATTGCTTGTATTCTTTTTTATATTTATTCATAGATGCTAACAAGTTGTGAATTACTCTAGTGCAGAACATACTACCTCTCACAGCTGTGCACAAACAATTTTAAGTAATGTTTTGTTCCTCTTACCAGCAAGCCTGGTACCTTACATTCCTATCCCCTCATTGATTTGAAAACTTTCTTGACATTATTGTCTAGAGTCAAATCAGGATCCCCTATGGATGTCTGTCCCCCCCATATCATGAAAGAAATTGGTCGAGCTATGCCCAACAGCATGATATCCCTACTCAACGACTCTCTCACGTCAGGGACAGTACCTAGCAGCTTCAAACAGGCCTTACTGATTCCCCTCACCAAGAAGCCTGGCATCGACCCGCTCGACCTTACGAACTATCGGCCCATATCTTTGCTACCTTTTCTATCGAAAATGCTGGAGGCGCACGTCACCAACTGCCTCTCTAACTTCGTGGAGGAAACAGAATATCTCCAACCCAACCAAGCAGGCTTCCGACCTGGTCACTCCACTGAGGCAGTAATATTGGCAGTCCAGAACACCTTGAGGTCCAACGCTGATAACAACCTTCATCAAGCCTTAGTACTTCTCGACTTGTCCGCGGCATTCGACACGGTTGACTATTCCATTCTGGTCAACCGTGTCGAACAGGCGGGTCTCAGAGACTCTGCCCTAGCCTGGTTAAAATCGTTCATCTCCGAACGCACCCAATCGGTTCGCTTAGGCTCCTTTTCTGCCGCCAAGGCCAAGTCTTTCTGTGGGGTGCCCCAGGGCTCCTCACTATCCCCCTTGTTGTTCAACCTGTACATGCGGCCCCTCCTCTTTGCCCTGAGTAAGCACAAAGTCACTGTATATAACTATGCAGATGACTTACAGCTTATCTTTGTTCTCAATTCCCCTAACGCGGTGGAGGACTTCCAAGCCACCATGACCCTAATCCAGAGCTGGATGTCCTCAAATCACCTCAAGTTAAACCCAGGGAAAACTGAGTTGATTCTGCCCGGCAAGAGCGAAATCAGTTGGAGCCCTAACTTCTGGCCGTCGGACATGGGTCTTCCCCCTAAGAAATCTTCCACTGTAAAAAGCCTGGGGATAACCATCAACGGGGACCTCTCGCTAAAATCCCAAATTGGTACCGTGGTCTCCTCTGGATTTTTCCAACTAAGGAAAATCAGGAAAATCGCCCATTTCCTCACTCCCTCCGCCTTAATCCAGGTAGTCATGGCCTTAGTCCTCTCCCACATTGACTTTTCTAATAGCCTATACCTAGGCCTACCTGCAGGACAACTTAAAAGACTACAGTACCTGCAGAATCAGGCCGCTAGGCTGATCTGCAAAGTACCCAAATGGGAATCTATCAAACCAGGCCTGGAGAGTTTGCACTGGCTACCTGTGGCTCAAAGAGCCGAATTCAAAGCCGGGTGCATTATCTTTAAGGCTCTGCAAGGCAAGGGACCCCTATTTATCAGACAGCTGATCGGTAGATATGTCCCCTCACGGAACCTAAGATCCGCCCACAAAGACCTTTTAGAAGTTCCTCGTTTAAGAAAAAACGACAAGGCGGCAGCAGCTTCCACTTCCTGGCAGCCACCCTATGGAACTCTTTACCACTAGCCCTCAGACAGAGTAAAGACCTCCTTGCCTTTAGAAAGGCTTTTAAAACTCACCTTTTCACAAAAGCTTATCCGAAATAACTCTTCCGGCAGACTCACCTCTTGTTTGTTTTTTATCTTACCAGCGCCAAGAAGCCCTTGGGCGTACGCGCGCTTTATAAATTTTTAATAACATAACAAGCCTTTTCTCTTTGTCTATTTTTCCTTCATTTTGCCCTTTTTGTTTCTTAGTTCTAAGGAGATGATCTATTTGCTGCTGCTTCTTTCTTCTCTGTCTTTTTGTTGGCATGGCAGTTCTGTGTAATAACTAGATATTGATGTCTGAAAACAAAAATAGAAAAGTACATTTATCACTCAATTATATAGTGCCACATTACATATTTTAACAATTTAAACATTTAGTTTACATTAAGATATATAGCTTAGGCAATCAACAGACTACATGTGTTTACTTTTAAGTATGTAGCACCGATCCTATTAACTATCGACAGTCTACCTTACTGCTCAGTTATATGTATGCGTGAGTGAGAGGTTGCTCATACAGCTATTCACACACATACTGACTCACTCATAGAGTTACTCACACTCCCATACACCTACTTATACAGACATTAACTTAAAGGAGCAAACCCTATTGACTAACTACAGCCTACCTCAGGGGACAGTCATATGGTGTAGAAGAGTAGCTTAAAACATGACAAGGGCTTTACATGCTAGACTTGAATTCGCCAGCTTTTTCACTCATATGTGAATAAGTGTATGAGTCCCTACCAGGAGTGGCTATTCCATGAGTATGTAAGTCTGTCTGTAAATGGTTGTCTGTCTTTGTGATATCTACTGTCGTCTAAATGTGTTTGTAAAATATTGGGTTATTTTAAAATGTAAGAAACTGCCTTCATTATGACAAGATACATATCAGTTGTGCCTGTCTGTGTCAGTGAATATTTGTGTGCTTCTCTAACTACCTCAGTAGGTGTTTCAGTGTCTGTCTCTTTTTGTACTTAGGTATCTCTGATTTAAGTCTGAGTGTAGGCATTGCTCCCATAAGGCACAGGGTTAAGACTGATTTGCATATGGCTGGGTCTTAACTGGGGTGGCATGGTGAGCAAAAGAACAATGGATTTAACCCAGATCTATTGACTGGGAGGTGGATGTTTGATTTGCTCTGCATTCCATCCTTCATCTGTGTGTCTTTTGCTAGATGTATAATTGGGCACATAGGTTTATATGAGTGCATATGGCTCTCTGAAACATCCAAGTACATCTTTTACTTTTTAATCAAATAGCTCCCTGCGCTGTGGCTTAACTACAGCCTATCTTAGTTTTCACTTATATCTGGTACAAGAACAGTTACGTCTTGTGTAGCACTTTTAAGTGGATAGCTCTATTAGTAAAACTACCTGTCCAAGCTCAAGTATACCAAGCCTTAAACCCAATGCAAGGGCTAATTATCTGCATGGTTAACTTGAAAGTGTCAGTTGGTTAGCAGATATCTAAATGAGTTTTTCAGTTCCTATCTGAGGTAATGATTCCATATGTATGTAAATCTTTTACTAAATCACTATCTCTCTTTATGTGATATGTCATTGTCTAAAGATGTCTGTAAGGGCCGGAAAAGATTTCCTCCGGAGTGAACTAGTGAATATTGGGTTATTTAAGTGTGTGCCAAACTGTCTTCATTACCCCAAAATACATATCACCTGTCTGTGTGAGTGAATCTTTGCATGCTTCTCTAACTACCACACTAAGGGGCCGATTCCGATTCCGATCCTGGAAAAACGCTGTACAAATCGTGGTATGGAGCGTTTACTCCATACAACTCGTACTTGTAAGGATTCCCCTACAACCCAGGAAGTACGATCCGTACAAATAGACGCTCTCCATACAAATTGTAAAAAAGACCATACAACTCGTAAATACAAGCGATTCCGATTCGGATTGCCCTGCACGCGACGTTCACATGTATTCCCGGCAGCAGTTTACAACTCGTCAAGTACGATTCGTACAAACGGCACTCCGTACGGCTCTGTTTTTTACAGGAGCCAAAAAGTGCCTGGAAAACATTGTACGCCCCAAAAACAGTACGAGATGGACCCCCATGTATGCGTCGTACACCCCATGAATACAGGGGTATGGTGCATATGTACGGTGCGTACCGATGACATGGAAAGTGGGGTACGGTGCGTATATACGCGCTGAAGGGGTACTGGTCGTGTACGCACCGTACAAGCACCGTACCCCAAAATTGCTTGTGTACGCACCGTACCCCAAAATCGCGTATGTACGGTGCGTACCCCAAAATCGCGTATGTACGGTGCGTACATGCACGATGTTGGAGTACGCACCATACACATGCCTCGCATGTGGGGGACCCCTGTACGCCTCATACCCCTATACGACCCATACCCCGGTACGAGTCATACCCCAGAACGAGTCATAGCAGGGTACGAGGCGTATAGGGGTTCGCTTCGTAGCCCGGTACAAGTCGTTCCCCGTATACAGGCCATTTTCCATACAAATCGCATGCTGTCAACCCGGTACGAATCGTACTTGACGGGTTGGACAGCCTTTTTACAAATTGTATGGTCTTTTTTACAAGTCCGTGTCGTACAGCTTTTCCCGATCCGATTTGTAAGGATCGGGCCGATCTGTATGTATTTTTCCCGTACGAATCGTACTGCACGGGTTGGAAGGGACTTGTACGATTTGTATGGAAAAAAATACGGATCCGATTTGTATGGGTAATAAAAATCCAGGATCAGAATCGGGCCCTAGGTGTTTCAGTGTCTGTCTGCTTTTTCTACTTAGCTATCTTGGAATTAATTCTGGTTGTAGGCTGGATGTATAATTGGGCATACAGGTTTCTATGACTGCATATAGCTCACTGAAACATCGAAGTGCATCTTTTCATTTTCAAGGGATTAGATCAATGCACTATGGTCTAGCTACAGACTAGCTCAGTTTTCACTTAAATGTGGTACAAGAACAGCCTTTGCCTTGTGTAGCTCTTATAAATGATAAAACAGCTCTACCAGTAAAACTATCAGCCTAAGCACAAGTATTCCAGGTTTGAGACATAATGCAAGGGCTATTTCTCTGCATACTAAACTTGAACGTGGCAGTTGTTAGCAGACATCTGAAGGAGTCTTTTAGTTCCTATCTGGGGCTCTGATTCCATGTGTATGTAAATCTTTTACTAAATCACTTTCTCTCTTTATGTGATTGTCTGAATGTGTCTGTAAGGACCTGCATAGATTGCCTTCTGGGTGTACTAGTGAATATTGGGTTATTTAAGTTTGTGAGAAACTGCCTTGATTACCACAAGATAGATATCAGTTGTGTCTGTCTGTGTGAGTGAACCTTTGCGTGCTTCTCTAACTACCTCACTCGGTGTCTCAGTGTCTGTCTGCTTTTCTACACACGTATCTTGGATTTAAGTCTGGGTGTAAGCTAGATGTTTAATTGAGCTAATATGTTTGTATGAGGGCATATTTCTCACTGAAACATTCAAGTGCATTTTTTACTTTTTGTAAGCGAATAGCTCCCTGTGCTTTGACCTAGCTGCAGCCTACCTTTGTGTTTATATATATCTGATACAAGAACAGGGTCCATAATATGGGCACTATCTGTAACAACCATCTGTGTTTTAACATGCATGTAATCCATAGAAGTGATGAAGTTCACTTTACAGACAAAGGGAACATGGTGTTTCTAAGCACCCTGAAACTCTGCATACAATCTTATCTGTAACTGTCTTATACACACTCTCAGCACAAAGGTTCTTGTCAGAGACACCAAAGAGCCCAAAATATTGTTCATGTTTTTGTTAAATAATTTTTTTACATTTTTTTATTAACTTTGCAACAACGTGATGATTTTCACGAAATCGCAAAACAAAAGCACACATTCATCGACCACCCCCACATTAAATAAGTTTAGCTTTAAAAATTCATTTTTTTACAATACACATCACTGCTTTAAAAATATATTTGTACACATAGTTTAATAGTACATTTTTTAAGAAACTGTTTAAACCCTACTTCTTGTTTTTGGGATTACACCGAGAGTTGCAATGACTCCGGTAACTGTGACGATCGTACCGTGTTTAAGGGGTGCAAAACACATTTATCCACACACTTTACAGTATTTTAGACACTAGGGGTTCATTACCGCACTGTTTAAAGTCATCTTTTTGTAGGGAGTTTGTACAAAAACAACTTTTTAAACTGATTTTCCATTTTCACGGTGATGATGGACTTCGGGATTTTATCGGTAGCCGTGCTCAACGCGTGAAATGACAAAACAAATGCAGACATTCAGTAGCCACCACCACATTCAAAACTTATAACTACAAAATGAATTATGACCAACAGTTAAAGAAGCATTTGTGATGTAATAGGTCTCACATTTGCAAGACTTAGAGCTATTGGCGTTGTAAATCTAAAAGTTTTTTACCAATGTTTTTTGGAGTGGAGTGGATGTACTTTGTGCGTAGTGGAATTATGTGGTATGTTGTGCAGTGAAATTATGTGGATAGAAAGTATGTTGTATTTAGTGTATAAGAATTATGTAGAATGGAGAGTAATTATGTGGTATAGTAGTCTGTGTTGTGGAGTGGTAACTTCAGGTTTAGTCTTCCTCATATCCATAGAAGAAAAATTATGAACTCTATGAGACAAAAAAAAAAGGAATCACTGAGGACCCCTTCTGAACCTAGTCAGAGGTATGAGCAGGGCCAATGTAATTATGTGACTGTTTGGCTGCACTGACTTTTTCACAATTATACATTTTCCGCATTACCCACATAATCCATCATCTGCTGCCTAATCTGCAGATCTGAACAAAAAAGGCCTTGTTTTTAACTCAAGCAGCTCAAACGTTACCAAAAATGCAGTGACAAGTGTTACAGCGTGGTGGAAGGCCCTTTGCAAAACTAAAATGGCTACCTGTTACTTATTGCTAAATGTGGGTGTTAAATTGGTACTAATGGTGTGCAAACCACTCTTGCTTTGTTGTGCGCCTCTCTTGCCACTTTCTGCATTTCTGGTGCTTCTTTCTGCAACTTTCTTTTTTTCTGCACTTCTTTTGCCTCTTTCTGCTCATCTCTTCTACTTTCTGCACCTCTTACCTCTTTCTGCACCTCTCTTGCCTCTTTCTGCACCTCTATTGCCTTTCTCCACCTCACTTGCTTCTTCCTGTACCTCTCTTGCATCTGTCTGTACCCCTCTTGCTTCTTTCTGTACCTCTGTTCCTTCTTTCTGCACTTCTCTTGCTTCTTTCTGCACCCCTCTTGCCTCTTGCTGCACATCTGTTGCTTCTTTCTGAACTTCTCTTGCATCTTTCTGCACCTCTCTTGCAAATTTTTGTATCCCTCGTGCCTCTGTGTGCATCTCTCTAGCCTCTTTCTGCTTCTCTCTTGCCTGTTTCTGCACCCCTCTTGCCTCTTTCTACAGCTCTTTTGTTTTTTCTGTACTTCTCTTCTTCTTTCTGCACCCCTCTTGCCTCTTTCTGCACCTCTGTAGTTGCCTTCTGCACTTCTCTTGCCTCTTTCTGCACCCCTCTTCCTTCTTTCTGCACTTTTCTTGCTTCTTTCTGCACTTCTCTTGCTTTTTCAACACCTCTCTTGCTTCGTTCTGCACTCCTCATGCCTCTTTCTGCACACTTCTTTCCTTTTCCTGCATGTCTTTTGGTTCTTTCTGCACATCTCTTGCCTCTTTCTGCACCCCTCTTGCCTCTTTCTGCACTTCTCTTGCCTCTTTCAGCACCACTCTTGCCTCTTTCTGCACTTCTGTTGGTTTGTTCTGCACTGCTCTTGTTTCTTTCTGTACCTCTGTTTTCTTTCTGCACTTCTCTTGCTTCTTTCTGCACCCCACTGGCCTCTTTCTGCACCATTCTTCCTTCTTTGTGCACATCTCATCCCTCTTTGTGCTCCTCTCTTTACTCTTTCTGTACCCTTATTGCCTCCTTCTGTACCTCTGTTGTTTCTTACTGCACTGCTTGTGCTTCTTTCTGCACCTCTTCTGCCTGTTTCTGCAACTCTTCTGCCTGTTTCTGTACCTCTTCTGCCTGTTTCTGCACCTCTGCTGCCTCTTTCTGGACTTCTCTTACCTCTTTCTGCACCTCTTTTGCTTTTTTCTGCACTTCTCTTGCCTCTTTCTGCACCTCTGTTGGTTCTTTCTGTACTTCTCTTGCTGCTTTCTACACATCTCTTGCTTCTTTCTGCACCCCACTTGGCTCTTTGTGCACCCTTATTCTCTCTTTGTGCACCTCTATTGCCTCTTTCTGTACCTTTCTTGCCTCTTTCTGTACCCCTCTTCCTTCTTTCTGCACTTTTCTTGCTTCTTTCTGCACTTCTCTTGCTTTTTCAACACCTCTCTTGCTTCGTTCTGCACTCCTCATGCCTCTTTCTGCACACTTCTTTCCTTTTCCTGCATGTCTTTTGGTTCTTTCTGCACATCTCTTGCCTCTTTCTGCACCCCTCTTGCCTCTTTCTGCACTTCTCTTGCCTCTTTCAGCACCACTCTTGCCTCTTTCTGCACTTCTGTTGGTTTGTTCTGCACTGCTCTTGTTTCTTTCTGTACCTCTGTTTTCTTTCTGCACTTCTCTTGCTTCTTTCTGCACCCCACTTGCCTCTTTCTGCACCATTCTTCCTTCTTTGTGCACATCTCATCCCTCTTTGTGCTCCTCTCTTTACTCTTTCTGTACCCTTATTGCCTCCTTCTGTACCTCTGTTGTTTCTTACTGCACTGCTTGTGCTTCTTTCTGCACCTCTTCTGCCTGTTTCTGCAACTCTTCTGCCTGTTTCTGTACCTCTTCTGCCTGTTTCTGCACCTCTGCTGCCTCTTTCTGGACTTCTCTTACCTCTTTCTGCACCTCTTTTGCTTTTTTCTGCACTTCTCTTGCCTCTTTCTGCACCTCTGTTGGTTCTTTCTGTACTTCTCTTGCTGCTTTCTACACATCTCTTGCTTCTTTCTGCACCCCACTTGGCTCTTTGTGCACCCTTATTCTCTCTTTGTGCACCTCTATTGCCTCTTTCTGTACCTTTCTTGCCTCTTTCTTCACCCCTCTAGCCTCTTTCTGCATCTCTTCTGCTTGTTTCTGCTCTTCTTTTGCATCTTTCTGTACCTCTCATGCTGCCGTGTGCACCTCAGTTGTTTCTTACTGCACTGCTCTTTCCTGTTTCTGTACCTCTCTTGCAAATTTCTGCAGCTCTCTTGCCTCTTTCGGCACCCCTCTTCTCTCTTTCTGCACCACTGTTCCCTCTTTCTGAACCTCTTCTGCCTGTTTCTGCACCTCTGCTGCCTGTTTCTGAACTTTTCTTGCCTCTTGCTGCACCTCTGTTGCTTCTTTCTGCACTTCTCTTGCTTCTTTCTGTACCCCTCTTGCCTCTTTCTGCACATCTGTTGCTTCTTTCTGTCCTTCTCTTGCCTCTTTCTAAACCTCTCTTGCCTCTTTCTATACACACAGGGCTATTTTTAAACTGACCTCGGACTCAGCAGAGCACACATGCAAATGCAGAAAAGGGCTGCTGGCCTCTAAACTGCCATGCCCTATTATATGCTAGGAACTTAGAGGTAGTTTTAACCGGTTGCATGCTGCAGATGGCCCCTGGCCATCTGGCGTCACAGTGGGCATGTGCGGAGGATGGCCAGGGGGCCGTCCGAACCCACCCACTCATTGATTCTCCACCACCGCAGTGGAATTCGCACCGCGGTCAAGGTGTTAATTCCCCTGCACTATTATTATGCACTAGGGCCTTATAGGGGAGGTCATTCCAATCACAGGGGTAACCCAACCCATAGTGTACCCTAGTATATGTAGGTGTTTTCACTGTAGTCTAAGTGTCTTACAGCAAAGCACTTGCTCCGGGCCTGGTTAGGCAGAGCCCAGGGTCAGTCAGAGTCAGTTAAGTTGGGGGGTGAAAGATGGGGCCTCTAGGGCCACGCTGGTTACTTACAACCTCCTGCTATGCCTTCCCAAGAATGAAAAGTCGGTCAGACAGTAGAAAATACCAATAGGCATTTTATTAGCTATGAGTCTGAGGCCAGGTAGACACTATCTCTCTCTGGCAAGGTCATTCTGTTTGTGCCTGCAGCTGAGCCAGTGGGAGTAAGCTCGTCTTATGGGAGAGGTTTGCAGAAGTATAAACAATATTTCTACTAGTACAGCGAGGCCCAACCTTAGTAGTAAATGCACCCCAGCAGCTTTCTGCTGAAGCAAGCAGTACATGTAATAAAACCTAGTTCAGTCACAGTCTAATATGGATTACGAAATACTAAATGGAGCCACAGGCGCTAACTTAAGCCTCCATTCTTTTAGGACAGCTCAGTGCATAAACTACAAATGTGGCAGCAGCTACTAACTTAGTCTTATAATGCTAACCTTATATAGCACAGTGCAAGAATAACACATCTAGGGGATTTCTAGACTAACAGAGGTGCCCAGGGCACAGGATGACTTTGCAAGACCTCTTTCTACACCGCTGTTGGGTCTTTCTGCATACCTCCTGCTTCTTTCTGC
The DNA here is from genome assembly GCF_964204655.1 of Triturus cristatus. Classification (NCBI taxonomy): domain Eukaryota; kingdom Metazoa; phylum Chordata; class Amphibia; order Caudata; family Salamandridae; genus Triturus; species Triturus cristatus. Next base: position 461,578,812 of record NC_140587.1, on the reverse strand, counting down.
ACCTTTCTTCCTCTTTCTGGACTTCTGTTGCCTCTTTCTGCATTTCTCTTGCTTCTTTCTGTGCCTTTCTTCCTGTTTCTGCACATGTCCTACCTCTGTAGGCATAGTTAGAAATTAGCATTTAAAAAACCTTAGAAATTCACTGAAAAAATCACAGGTTTCAGGGACGTTATAGTTGGAACTTTTCATTTAAAAAACCTTAGACATTCACTGAAAAAAACATAGGTTTCAGAGACGGTATAGTTAGAAACTAGCATTTAAAACACCTTAGAAATTCACTGGAAAAACCACAGGTTTCAGGGACATTATAGTTAGTTGGGCATTTCACTCATACAAAACAAGAGCAATTCGGCCGTTATAGTTAGTTGAGCGAACTATAACTCATGCCCCCGCAATGCACTGCTGATGACATCACATATTGCATCATTTATGACATGGTCAGTGACATCACTTATTTTTTCTCTTTTTTTCCTTGTTATTCTTCTTCTTTTCCTCTTTCTTTCTTTCTTTCTTTCTTTCTTTCTTTCTTTCTTTCTTTCTTTCTTTCTTTCTTTCTTTCTTTCTTTCTTTCTTTCTTTTTTTCTTTCTTTCTTCCTGATTTGCCCAGATTAACTAAAGACAATATTTTGCGCTCAGGGGGTCTCCCTTTGATTAGCACCCACCTGAGTTTTCTTGTCCTTTTTAATCCAGAAAGGGTCACTCTACACCTTGCTCATCATCCCCTATCATAGGAGGCTTTGCTATACCTTTCCATGAGAGGTACCTCCACAGGAGTGTTTAAGCAGAGGGGTGTAGAGGCCTAATCACTGGACAATATACATATACAAACGTATTCTTCCTTTTTTTCCCAATTCTCATATGGGAGCCAAAAATAATATCTCTTCTTCTTTGAAGCCCGATCCAATCGATTAATATATTTTATTGCCCTCAACCAATCTATTTTATTTAGGGGGGTAACCTCAATCCAGTTCTTACATATTTCCCTCCAGGCAAGCAGAAGTAGAAAAAAGATCAATTTCTTAATGTTATTTAAAAGAGAAATCTTCCAACTGCTCTCCTGGCAAGCTCTCCTCCCACAATTTTGAAGGTAGATTGAAGTCCTCATCTGCAAGTTCTGCTAGCAGCCTGTACTAGTTCGCCACTTCTTTCTTCCGGCATGTCCTGAACATCAAGCTAGCCTCCAAATCATTTGATTGCCCCATTCCGATACCGGCAGTGAGACTCCAACTCTTCAGTTGATTATTGGCAATCTCCTGCCCATCCTCCCAAGAAATTAAGGCTCCATCAGTATCAATTGGCCCCAGGTTATTATCCCTGCTTCTTTTAATGGTAGAGCCAGACAGTCTTTAGTCTACTCTGGGGATCCCAGTGAATCCCAGATAGGAGACATTCCACTATAATAGTTACGTTTTGAGACTCTCCTAATTTTGTACCATGTCTCGACAAAACCAGCTAAAGTCTTAAGATGCACTTTTTTAAAAAAGCGTGGATCCCCACATTTCTGCGAACTCTGCCCTTCACATCCTGGAGCATTATTCTGAACATTTTACCTATATCTGAACTATCCAGAGGTACTGAATATCATCCTACCTCCTTTCAAAAGAAAAAGCCAGGCATCATAAGAAAGACTCGGCAATCGTAATCCTCCTTTATCATATTGACGTTTTAATTTCTTCCATGAAATTCTAACCGCTTTAAGAGGCTCATATGAAATTGGTGATTTTTGACTGGACTTTTTTAATCCATTCCTCCTTAAAAGCCATGGGGATATTTTGAAACAAAAAAGTAAATTTTGGATGGATGGACATTTATTCTGCCATAGATTGTCAAAGGGAGATGGGACCAGCTCAGTAGAAGTTTCCCCACTTCTTTACCAATCTTTTGGAAATTTATTTTGGGTATTAATTCTACTTTTTTAACGATTTTGATACCCAGGTACCTCATTTCCTCTTTAACGCATTTTAGCTGTGTGTTTATGTTCCATGTCATTACGACCGTTTTGCCTTCATTGATCTCATATCTTGAAATCCGGCCAAAACGCGATGCTGACTTATATACTGCTGTTAATGCTGTAGTAAGCTCTGAGGTGTATATCACTAAATCATCCCCGTATAACCCAACTTATTTCTCCAAGCACTGATGTTTAAAAGGGAGTATGTTGTCGCTAATCCTCATCTTCTCCGCAAGGGGTTCAATATATAGAAATTGAAAAGGAGAGGCAAAAACTGTCATCCCTGCCTGGTTCCACAGTGTATGTTAAAGGATCTTGAGATATTCCCATTCACTATGATTTTTGCTGTTGGATTACTATACAATAACTCTATTGATCTACATAAATTTTCCCACAAGTTAGCTAATCTTAAAATATTTTGCAAGTAGACCCAATTTACCCAGTCGAAAGCTTTAGTCGCATTGACTGTAATGACTGTCAATGGAATTTTAAATACGGTTGCAAAATCTATAGCCCCTATTAGGTTGTACGTTAAGTCTTTCATTTCCCTCCCCCTCATAAAGCCTGTCTGATCTTCGTTGAGCAGCATACCCACTACTCCCTTAAGCCTATCTGCCATTATTTTTGTATAGATCTTGTATCAGAATTTAACAACGAGATAGGCCTATAGGAGTCACAGGAGATTGGTGATTTTTCTGGTTTAAGTATCAATGATACAACTGCTTTGTTCCATGAGGGTGGAATCTCCCTACCTGTATTGAAAACATCTGAAAACAATCTACACATAACTGGAACTATGTATTCCTCTAACGTTTTATATATTTCCATAGGGAGACCATCTGGGCCTGCTGCCTTATTCGATTTCCCAGATTTTATCGCGTTTCTAATTTCACCTTCCGTAATTGGATGGTTTATTACCTCCCTATGTATATCTGAAAGTTTCCGGGGGAGTTCTTGACCCAACCATTCTTCCACCTCCTCATCAACCGTGGATAAATCTTCCAAATAAACTTCCCCAAAATGATTTAAAATAGCTTCTTCAATACCTTCCTTTGTCCCAGTAAGGCAACCCATCTCTTCATGTTTTAATTCTTTTATAAAATTTCGTGCCAGATTATTATTGACTTTCCAGGCAAATAATTTACTGCAGCCTTCCCCATAATTAAAATAATTTTCTAGAATATCGCAGGCCACTCTAATCTCCTTTTGATTTAATTCTGAGGTTTCAATCTGTTTCTTTCTTCGGTGGTAAGTAACTCTATTAGGTCGCTAACTGACTGGGATTGAGATTGGGGTGGGGCGTAGCTTTCAAAGGAGACTGATGTTGTATTTGTGTCTCTTCTATTTGAATTTCCCTTCCCACTTTCTCAGGAGGCAGCGACAAATTTTTGTGGAGTGCCGATCCTACTTGACAGGAGAGAGGCTCCATCGTTCCAAAGGAGAGAGAGATCTTATTCTCCTCCTGGGCAAGCTGAGTTAATTTTAGTTCCCTAAGTCCTTTTGGTGTATGTATTTTTTGTGGCTCAGGATTGTTAGCTAGCAACTGAAACCTATTTTGAGGTTTTGATATCTTGACTCACTTACAAACTGACATGGTCAGTGACATCACTGATGACATCTCAAATGACATCACTGATGACATCATCCACGTGATAATCTGATGCACCTCCTCATACCCTAATATACCCTTTGATACACCCACTCTAAAATACAGACTACTATTTTCGAAACCATAGACACACCAAAACCCGTGACTACCTACCCACTCATTCACCCATACAGTCACTCATACATGCAGTCACTCATCAATACAGCACTAATATATGCACTCATATACCTATATAGACACTCACACACTGCCACTCAGCCATAGAGTTACTCACACACCTAGTCAGTCATGCAAAGAATCAATTACAATCCCATTTACTCACCTATACAGTTATACACACACCACCTCACTTATTCATACAGATACTAATACAGACTTACTCTCTCTCATAGTGTCACTGATAAAAGCACACACTCATCCATACAGACACTCTCACAATCACTCACTCTCAGATATAGTCATTTATATACTCCAACACTCACATATACTGACCTTTTACATATGTAGTTACTCATACATGTACCACTGAGCCATCCATTCACTCACCAACACACCCATACACACACTCACCCACCCCTACAGCTCTTCACAGATACACTCTTGAACTCATACACCCAGTGAATCACCCATTCACACATCTATGCATAGAGTCTCACACCCCACACCCACCCACACAGACACTCAGGCACCCATACAGATACTCAGACAACCAATCAATAACCCAAATAGACACTCATGTAGCTACCCACCAACCCCTGCAGCCACTTATACACCAACTGACAGACTGATACAGATATTCACACAAATTAGTCACTAACCCATGCATTCAGTAAGACACGTTTAGTCACTCACTTATACAGTCAGTCATGCACCTACTAAATCATCCATTCAGACACTTATACACTCACTCATTCTTCAGTACACCTTGTCATATATATATATATATATATATATGTGTATATATATATATATATATATAAACATATTTAAAATTTACAGAAACAGACAGTCACTGGATGATGTCATCAGTGATGTCATCAGTGATATCAGATCGCCGAAACACGTTTGTTGCTTGTTGTTGGATAATAAAGGCCTTCAAACGCCCCACGCGAGTGCTGAGTTTTCTTTGAAGAAAGGAAATAGGAGCGACAATATATTACGGAATCCACTGCCGCAAACACGCACCCGCCTGAGAGTGCTTCACACGGAGGTGGAACACGGGCGTATATATATACACACATGTAGGAAAGATGAACACTCCCGGGGTTTCAGGATTAATGAATTTTATTCCAAGAGCAGACACGTTTCGGCGGTTGCCTTTTTCAATGCTCGTACAGATACAAGACGTGTTTCCTGTAGACTTTCTTTATTGTGGTGTTCAATCACTGTGTCAGTTCCGGTCTAGGGAGAGGAGGGTTAGTGATTCACTATGTTATTTCGGGTGCCATCTTGCATGTATTATCAACGTTTTTTCATGCGCTCTGCCCTGAATGGCCTATCTCCTTCTTCAATCTGTAGTTCCACATATTAGTTAGTATTATCAGTCTCCTTTGCCCCTCGCCCAAACTGCAAGGCAGCTTTTCATCAGCAAATAGATACCCGCAGGGATTTGTCCAATTACCTTTCCCAGAGATTTGAATAATCTCCGAATTTAATTGACGTGGACCTCCGTGCCTCCATGCACTCTTGCGATGGTTCTGACAGTGTTGTTATACAAAACAGCTCCAAGCTCCACCAAACTCGTCTAGAAGCCTTCCTGGGCGGGTACTACCACATGAGAGGGTGGAACTCAGATAATATGTATGCTCTGACTTCCAAAGGAAAGATGAGATCTCACGGGGTTTGAGGATTCATGAATTTTATTCCAAGAGCAGACGCGTTTCAGCGCTTGCCTTTTTAATGCTCGTACAGATACAAAATGTGTTTCCTGTAGACTCTCTTTATTGTAGTGTTCAATCACTGTGTCATATAAATATTTACATATGTATATATATAAATAGGTATATATGTGTGTGTGTGTGTGTGTGTGTGTGCACGTGTGTGCGTGAGTATGTGTTACCTACTGGCAGTCGCCAGCAGGTAGTTATATAATTCCCATAGACTAAGAGTTTTTAGGTCTCGCCTGGCGAACACAGCGCGAAGCGCTGCTGTCGCCAGCGAGATCTATTGTTGCTGACTTGCCTCGGAAGTGGGACAGGAGATGGGCACGCGCAGGCTTTTGGCGGATTGGAGCCTGTGTACGCGCTTACAGCCACGCGTCGTGCACATCTCCTGTCCCCCTTCCCTCGCAAGCCAGCATTCAGTTTCACTTTCGCTTTTTTTTTTTTTTAAACTCCACTCCGCTCAGGAAACAAACCACTGGACGAATGGAGAATCCCCCACTCACCCAGTCTGCGGGGGGAATCCTCCTGAACGGCGACTGGCCGCTCTTCACCCGGGCCCCCTCCTGGGACCCGGGACTTCTGCTCCCGCACTTCCTCTTTGGCGCCGGGGCTCCCTCTTCACCACGGGAGCCCCGGAAGGGGACAGGCGCTGTCTTCACCGGCTGCACGCACCGCCACTGGGCACGCGAAAGAGACCGGTACCGCGCATGCCCTACAGACCAAATGTTAGCACCTGGTCAGCCAGCCAGTTCCCTCCTGCGTGGCACCCACCGAACCAGAGAGTATACAGCTGAGAAAGTGTTCATGCCTAGCAGTAGCTTCACAGCCGATTAGCTTTTAGAAGTTCCACGCACGCACCGGGATTGGCTGAGATGCCGAGAAAGCTCCAATCATAGATCGTTTTACATACTACAACTCTCTCACACTCAAGGGGCATACAGAATATGTCCAACAATCGGATTTGCTTTCATGCAACCCGGAAACACAGAATATTACGAACCTATATATTTCTTAAAAAGATCAACAAGCAATAGGTCTTGCATTATTAAAGTTTGAGCTATTGGCATTGCTAAATAATGCAACACCAATAGCACAAACTTTAATAATGCGAGACCTATTGCATTGCAAATGCTTGTTTTGTCTGGTAATAACTTTGGCGCAGTTTGCCAGATCTTTCTGAAATGATCCCCAAAAAAGTGCCCTCTCTTGTCTAATTCTACATGGAAAGTTTCAGGGTGATCAGTCAAGCAGGGGTGAGAAAAAGAGGCAGTACCAAAGCATGTTTTCCTCTATGAAATTTCCAATAGAGATTTTAGACACGACTACAGCTCAAACCAAAGAAAAGATTTATAGATATCTATAGATGTGAATCCTCTGTGGATCTGACAGATCTCATGCACAGATCTGATTGACTACCAGCACGTCAGTGTTGACAGCCATCTTGGGACTTGAACTCAGCCGAGTCTGAAGAAAAATGGCTAAAAAAACATAAGGGGGCAGGGTAGGAATACACTGAACCCGTAGGTGTGGTGGTGGGGTCCCACAAGGAATCCGCCGGGACCCCAAAATAGTTTTTTTTCTTCAATTTTGCATGAAATTGTGGTGGATCCACACATTTTTGGCAAAATTGACAAAAAGAAAGTGCGGTCCCATGCACTTGTTTTCTATACACCCCCCACCCTCGGTTGGGCCAGGTCCCGGTGGGTGCAGTTAATATTTTCAAGGTTGGAGAGGTAACGCATGGCCCCCCTTCCCAGGATGATTTTGGCCCCTGGGACCACCACCCTCCTGGGGTCCAGCTGAATATTTTAAGGGTAGGGGAGCCGCATGGCCCCATTCCCCAGAGCCACCTCAGCTATTCCCAGGGGTGCCCACCTCCAGGACATAGCACTTTCTCTGCACGCACTAGTGAGAGCAGGGAAACCTCTATTTACTCTCGCTTAATGGGGCAATTTAAAGCTGCTGCCAAGCAAGAGCAAACAGTAAGTCTCTCCCAACTGGACTGGAGCAGGAAAAATGCTCTCAACCTCTGCGAGCAAGCAAAGCGGGCAGGGAAACAGATGAAATATTTGCTCCTGAATGCAGGGAGCAGTATTTTGTGCTGCTCCCTGCATGCAGGAGCAATGCTGGATAGAGCCGTGGGGGTACTGGGACTCCCCCCATGGCCTCCATCAAACAGGGAGTGGGTACCCTGGGGGGTTCCAGTGTACCCACCATTCAATGGTTGGGCCCCCGGGAATGGGGTTCCTGGGGTTAAAATTGTCCCAATGAGGAGGACCACGTAGCCCTCCCTCCCATTCGGAAACTTTGACCAGCCCTAGGGATGGGGTCCCCATGTCCAAAATTGGCCTGGGAAGGGTTTTTTGTGTCCTCTTCCTAATTTAATTGCTGACCAGGCCCAGCAGGTTGAGGTCCCTGGGACCAACATTTGGCCATGGAAGGGTACTGCAGGCCTCCTTTCCATTTTAATGCTGGCCAAGCCCTGGGTATGTGGTCCCCGGGAAAAAGGGCTGCAGGACCCCTCCCCTTTAAGAATAAGGCCGGGCTGAGGGAGATGAGGTTCCTGCTGCCAAAATCAGCCTGGGTAGAGGGGCAGTGTGCCACCTTCTCCTTTTAAATAGAAAGTGGGAACCCTGGTTCGGCTCCAGGGCACCCACTATTTAATGGGTAGTGTCTATTAAAAGGGTCATATTATCCCTGGGGACGGGGCTGCATGCCCCCTTTGTAATGCCAGGCCCTAGGAGATGAGGTCCCCAGGGACGAAATATGGCCTGTGGAAGGGGGCCACATACATCCATCCCCTATAAAAAAAAAAGGTGGCAGGCCATGGGGGATGGGGTACCTGGGGGACCAAATCAGCCTTGTGGGCACAAAATGTTTGCATAGCCAACCTAATGTTCAATCTCTTCTTTACCCCTCTCTCACCTCTTTCCTCCACTAACTTTTTCACCTGAGCAAGTTCAATTCTTCTCAGATATCCTAATTCTATGAAGAATTGTTTTTTCTTCAAGAATAGAAATGCTAGTGTTTGTCTCTATAGGCAATGCTTCTGATGATATGACGTTTTTGCCATCTGGCTCTAAAAAGTTTGAATACCCATCAGACTCCACATTCAGGTGGTCATACAAACAATACTATGCAATACAACAGATTTAAAATTCTCTTAATGGATATATTCACACTTTTGTATGATGGATCATTAACAAATCAGAATTTACACTTTCCTATTAGGGTCATCCAAATTCTTGCTAAATCAGCCAACCTTGTTTTTAGATTCACAAGTGAACCATAGTCTTAAAATCTCTATCTCTTTAATATTGCTATTCTAGCTGATTTACAAAGCTAGAGTTTAGTTCTTTGGATTTCATCATTTTGAACACCATACATCTTTCCCAGTAATTTATAACTGTAAACAGCAACAAGGCAGTCAGGGCCACATGCATCATGCATTTTACAAGTCGCAAATGGCCTGATTCACGGAATTGGGCTGTTTGCGACCGATAAAATGCATTTTGGCATGTATGAATTCCAATTTGTGATCTGGTAATATGCTACAGATTTGCAATTTGGAATTGTGAATACATACTGATTTGGTATTAGGAAGGGGCGTGTTTGGGGCGTCCCTTACTAATACCGATTCACAAAGGTATGTATGTATGTTTCAGCACCGAAATGCGGTCCCAAACCATTCACATTTTACCACCTACTTCAAGTAGCTGGTAAACCATTTGCCTTCGGGAAGGGGCGGTGAAAGTTCGTAAAAATATTTTTTATGAGGAGGCAGTGGTCCCACGGACCACTGTCTGCACTTGAAAAATTAAAAGAAAAGTTTTCATTTTTCTCTTTTAAACACAACCCATTTTCCGGGCTGCATTAAAAAAAAATGATTACTTTATTTAAAAACAACCACAGACATGGTGGTCTGCTGACCCCGGAGGCCACCATCCCTGTGACTTTAGTGATTATTAATGGGTTGCAAATTGAGATCTGCCTCATTAATATTAATGAGGTAGGTCGATTTGCGACCCATTGGGAAATGCCAGATGCATTCAAATAGCGATTACCTAATTGCAATTAACAGAGAATCGCAAGTAGGTAATCGCTGTTTGAAATAATGATACATGTGACCCTTATATCTTAAAATAAATTCATCTTGGCTCACTCAAGGAATACAATGCCTAAAGAATAAGGTCAGGCTATTGAAAATAAATAGACAATCCAGAGGTTCTGTGGCCATGAAAATATGCTCAGCTATATTGTAAAGTAAGTGTACAACACAATTATCTTACATCAATATAATTAACTCTGTTACCACTTACCCATGCCAATCAAAGTAATAAAGCAAGACAGTCACTGCATAATCATATTTCTAACTTCCTAATGATAAGCAAGTAGCTCTTGTAATTGCCAGTTGTTTGACCTGTCAGCCCTAGGGTGGTCTTCCCCCAAATGCTTTGCCTTCTCCCTACCTATGTTTGCTAAATTTGTTTTTGTTGGCCTTAGGACTCTATGCACTTTACCACCGCTAACCAGTGCTAAAGTGCTTGTGCTCACTCTCTCAAACATGGCAACATTGGCTTACATCTCATTGGAATATTTAATTTGCTAATAAATCCCTAGTAAAGTGGTATAGCTTATACCCAGGGCTGGTGTACTAAATGATACTAATGGGCCTGCAGCACATATTGTGCCACTCACTTAAGTAGACCCTTAAAATATGTCACAGGCATACTTTTGCAGCCTGCTAACAGTTTTACACTGCCAACTCGACAAAATAACCCTCTTGCCAAGACTTAAACTCCCTTTTTTATTACATATAAGTCACCCCTAATGTAGGCCTATAGAGCAGGGTGCACTGTAAGTAAACATTTGGATATGTTCTTGGATATGCTCTTTTAAGTTTCACTTGCACATTCATTTTTTACTACTGTGAGGCCTGCCTTTCCCATAGGATAACACTGGATTGCCTTACTACATTCAACAAATGATACATTTTGATTAAGAGCAAGTAGGGAAGTCATGTTTAGTAGATGAGAAATGATAATTTAAAATCGTCTTTAATAGTAAAGTCAGATTATAAGAAACACATTTTGAAAAGGCCGCTTTTAGAAAACTGCCATTTTCCTATTCTAACTATTTGGTGCCTGCAGCCTGTTGTTGAGTCATATGACTAGTGCAGTTGGCTTTTGTATATTCTTCACAGGCAGCCACACAATAGAGTGATTAGGTGTGCCTGGATGGGCCATCTCAGGAGCTTGGGCAGGTGGAGCTGGGCACAGCCTGACTTGCAATTCAAAAAGTTGCGCCCTGACCTCATACAAAGAACTTTACCCTAGAGTTTTGTGTCTGCAGACAGAATGGGACAAGGGCAGGGAGGCAGGAAACTCTGAAGGAGGAACCTCTAGAAACCTCTGTTACTTTAAATGCGGCAACTGGTATGAAAATAGAACCCTCAGACCCACGCTTCAGTTCATTTTCCAGACCTGCTGAACAGCTCTTAGAGGACTGTCAGCTGCTGTAACCTACTGTGTACTTCAGGAGACTTCTTTGCTGCACCAAGAAGAACTTCTTTGCTGCCTAAAGCCTGCTTTGAGCCTCCAGAGGCCTGCCCTGCTGCTTGTGCCATGCACTTCTCCTTGAACCCAGTACTACCAGAATGACTCCAAGGGCTGGTTGGCTGGCCTCCTTCTCACAGCCTCAGAGACAGAAAATTCTCCAACCATCTTGAACCTGTGTCTGGACACAGCTTCAATGAGCGATGACCCTCCTAGTGGTGCCCATCCAGTCCTGTACCCTTGGAAGTAGTGCTAGGGGTGCCCAGATAGCCCAAATCCAAAACTTGGAACATTTCAACCATAAAGTGTCCTGAGAGCCGAGAGGAGACAGAGAACTACATGCTCATCGATCTGCCCAAACTACATCGGCCATCAGCCAGACTTCATGGCAGCTGCCGTTTAATTATTCTCCGCATCATCAGATCCTGTTCAGTGGCTTCTCACAGAAGGAGTATTCAGCCCCGTGGAGCCCTCATCATCTCCAGCCTACAGGTCCATCTTGCTGGAGATCTTTGCCTTCCAAAAAAGCGACTGAGTCTGAAAAACGATTTTTCACTGTGACTTTGGATAGTGGCTCCTCAACGACGACACCTCCTCCTGAGACACTGCCAGCTGCCATGTCCCTCTGGACTTTACTTTCTCAGATATTTTCCTTCAAAATATCTTTGAATTCTGAAGGTAAGGGGAGCTCAAGCCCAATCCACTTCATGTGTCCAACCCGTGGTCCATCCATGGCCATACCTTTTGACTATGCCCTGCTATCACGTGACTAGATGTCCGTGGTTAACGCTTTGATCTTTTCTGCCCTAGATTTCACTTTTAACTTTAAAAATGTGCACTGGTTCTACTTATTGGATTTTTGTCATTTTGGTGTTGAATAATTTATTAAAATATACCGTATTTTTCTAAGTTGGTGTTGGATTTTTCTTGTGTTGTCTTTTCACTTTATTACTCTTTGTGTGCTGCATTAATATTTTATACATTGCCTCTAAGTTGAGCCTGGCTTCTTTTCTGCCTAGCTCCCAGAGGGTTAAGCACAGGATAATTTAGTGTATTTTTGTGCTTCACTCTGACAGAGACTTTGGCTGTTGCTTGAGACGGGTTTAACCCCACTCAACAAACAACCCAATTTCTCAGACCAGTCCTATTTCACGCTTTATAGTTTCAGTCCGGACGTGCAGACCTAGGTTATCAGGCAGCTGATAAAGTATGTAAATATTTCATCCTTTTCCAAATACCCCTCTATGACATAATATTGAGCAAAACAATACTGTGGTACCTAAGGGGTGAGGGGGCTGCTGATAACAAAAAACCTTTCAGATGCAGTCTACCCACACCTTCCCTCAGCGTGCCAACTCCGCTATGGGCTAAATGAATCATTAGCAGTTGTCACACCGATGCAGCCTGGTCATCCTGGATCTCCCTGATCTCCTGCGCAACCCTCTTATCATTGACTACTTACCTGACTTTTAGCATCCCAAGCCGAAACTGCCTATATGTTGCCAACGAAAGTGCAGGCTTGTAGTGTAGTTCCTCTTTCCCTTATAGGCTCTGCGCATTGGAATAATATACACTATAGTGCATAGGACTAAGGTCAGTATGCTCCTATCAAGTACATTAAACTTAATTATTTGTGTGTGCCAGCTAACTCAGAGGTCACTTGAAACTTCTCGAATGAACAAGAAGGGATTAGTTTCTGACAACCGCATAAACATGACAAATTTGTTTCTCTTAGAATCGGAACGCTTCTCAGAATCGTGGAAACAATAGATAACAGTTTCACTCAGTCAATCGTGCATGCTTAGTTTCTTCAGACTTACACAGAAATAGATAGACGGGCATTTCAATAAAAGGGATTTATTGAACAGTCTTGTTTCTCGTGTAAGAGATATGAGCTGTTACAATCAGTAAGCAAGATATAATACTGTAATAGCATTGTCTTTTAGCTATGACATATATTCATATATACATACATAAATAACACAGGCTAAAAAGTGAATACTCATCTGAATCTTCTAAATAATTCTACCCCAGTGTACCTAACCTAAGTTTAGTACAAGCTAAGAGTAGGTGCTGTTTTCTATAGTATGATATATACTACGTTTGTATGCCGAGAGTCCCTCTAGGTTCTTGTCAGCTCCATACCTTAGAATGAGAGAGGTAGGAATCTCTTTCCGGGTCTCAAACTCTAACACCCCGCGAAGGGAATCAGAACACTGGAAGCTGGATTCTCTGTGAGCAGGGATGACAGCGTCTGGTCAGTGCATCAGACCATGATATGGTCTCTTCCGAAAGTGCCGTGACGAACCGTGCCGTCAAGTCGTGCTGAGCCTTGCCGTGGTTTGCCATGGTAAGGGAAGGTATATTTATACCTGGAAGGTGCTTAGGAATGCTAGCATTGACGTAAAGTCAGGCAGAAGAAGACATCATGGATGAACCCCTAAGGAATAGTAGTTCATGCATAATAGATGAGTTCTTGGAGAAATCAATAATCCTAGCTAGGGTCTGGTTTCTAACAACTCGTTGTGACGTGGGATGGACGGATGTAGGTGACCATGCCTGTATTTGGATAGCATGGCTAATGCCTAAATAAGGACTTGGAGTTCATGCCTAAATAAGGGCAATGCGAATTGTGCCTATATAAGGACATGATTCAGGGAAACCTATGTACGGGTATCTAAATTGAAACACAACAGGCTAACAGGGTGTCTGGCTACTTCACCCCATCAGACGTTTGGACATTAATTACTGACCCCCTCCCTGTCACAGAAATGGCTTTAACTAAGGAAGAGCTCCTCTTTTCCCAGCACGGCTTTATGAAGGAACGCAGGGAAGAGCTCAAGGCCAACATTAAAGCCTCTTTCGAATCTTTTAAAGTGGACGTCAGGTCCTGCATGGTCTCCCTCCAAGTCGGAGCACATGCACTAGACCTGGAGACAAAACACCAAGATCTGGAACACTGGTTAAGCCCAATAGAATGCACCAAAGAACACCTACATTCTCAATTGAAAACAGCTCTCCTCAAATTAGAACTTAGAAAATTGATCTTGGCGAGATGACATTCGAGTGAGGGGCCTCGATAAGGGAGTCGAGAGCCCCGATCTGAAGGCCTTCATAGTCAGCATGTTTTCAGACCTGCTGGGTGAAGACCATCCGGGGCTGTGGCTGGAAAGAGTGCACAGAGTGGGCCCTCAACACTTCGGCAGTGGGAAGAGACCTAGAGACATCCTTGCTAACTTGAGCTCTTTCAAAACTAAACTACTGATCCTCCGGCAGCTCAAAAGTGGGGCACTATTTCCTTCTGGGGAGCAACATTTTCCCTCTACCAGGACATTGCCCTGCTACTCCAGCATGCCGCCTGCATTTTAAACCAATAACAGAGGCCCCTACATTGAAAACAAGTTAAATATTACTGTTTCTTTCCTTTTCCTATTGCCTTTGTACTTCACAATAAGCACCACTATTTCATGGAATTTGAAGATGCTGCTACCTTGCTGGGTCTGACTATACCCTCTGTTATGTTCCATATAGGTACCCTAATATAGGCCCGGGTAATTTCATACACCTTCACCTACATTACCTCCCCTACACTATACAGTAACGAGCCTTTTAGGATTAAACCTTTACCTAGTTCTAGTCCTGGGTGCAGAAGGAGGTTTTTCCCTCAACAATAGCGTCCTATAACTCCATCAATAGACTCCAACAGAATGAATGAATATTCATAAGGGTTCTTGGAAACCAGGCAGGGGCTACACCACCTGCATAATTTCTTCGTACAAGGTTCATCCCATATGTCATCCTCAATTCCAACAATGGCTAATACAAGAAACAAGGGACAATGGAACCCTAGATACTTTCTTTATAAATACAGCACATCGTACTAGTGTTACTCAGAGGGAACCGAGACTTCCCAGCTAACACATTGACCAGAGACGCTGAGGCTCCTGAATGCAGATGCTCCAGCTGACAGTGGTGTAAGACATCACTTGCGGGGTGTCCAACTCGAGACCAGGACAGGGTCCCACACTCTCTTACTTCAGGTAATGGGGTTAGACTAAATCCTAGAGGGATTCTTGGCTTCACACCTATTCTCATGCTCATACACTTAGGTATATCTAGATAGGCATCGTAGGAGTATGTGCTTTCTTTTATCATGCATTTTATATTCATGATCATTGCAAGATGGTAGAACTGTACTATCCTTTTTTATTAACTGTACTGCTAATCATATATATCTGCTACTGTCTAACGGTTGTTGCAGCACATCTATTTTAAACTGTGCAATACATTTTTATTGTATTATTCCTTCTGTGTAACTCTCTAAGACCGAATAAGTGAGCACGTGTGACTGAGTGAAAAGTAGTACATTGTTTCCACCATCCTGAGGGATCAGGGTTGTCATGTTCTAAGGGTGCCATAAACTATTCTCTCCCAGATAAGAGGATATTCTAGTGGCACTGTGAGCTAGCTAATGCAAACTCTCAGTGGGGGTGCTCAGAGCTAGTATGTCACCAAGCCCACAGTTCATGTTACCCGAACACACAGATTCTGTATATAGGAACTACACAACATGGCGCCACCAACATTGGTTTGGTACTTATTTAACAGTAGAATCGGACTAGTTCAGTCGTGCTATTCTCAGAGAACCCTACTCACAAAATGTCAGAGACGTCTGGAGTGGGTGGGCAGAAACTCCTTCACAGCTGAGTAGGCGAAAAAATCCTATTTATTAGCTGTTCGTTAATCAAGCTTGAAGGGCACAGTGTTTCTAAATTGTGTAATAAAACGTTATCTTAGTTCCCTTGAACAAACTTATTCTTTACAAAAATGACTGAGACAAGAGATAACCCAGTAGAAGATCTGCACCTCTCAGCAGGAGAGGAAGATACAAACGCAATTCAAATTGCACCTAAATACAGACATACAATCACCCTGGAGCTATTAAAAAATTATTTACAAGCTAGGGGTGGCTTGGTAGCTTTCGTGATTGAGGCACACGAATCAAACAAAACAGAGGTATTTTATTTGTGGGTTACATTCCCAGCAGCAGATGCGAGAACAGAGACATTTTACTACTATACAGAAGGAGATGCACCGGCGATATATGGATAGTTCGAGGACATAGAGATTCCAGGCATGTACCAGGAACACTTATACTGGTTTAAAGATGCCCTACCCCACATAAGAGGAAGAGGAAGATTAGGCCCGCTCGGTGGAGAGGGGGACACGTGGCTGATATTAGCAGCCTAAACACTACATCCTGACATTGAAACAATGCCACACAGAGACTTACTCATACAGCATAAAGATTTAATTAAAATTTACACACACCTGATGCAATTTGTCATGAGGATTTTCACAGTCCAACCTGCAACAGTTGCAACAAATGGAACTCAATCTCAGGGTACAGCAACTAAAATTACTCCACAAACAATACATTGTGTAATGGGCAAAATGCCCACGAAACGCAAACAAATGCCATTCTGGGTAGCTCAGAAAATAACACAGGTAGAAGCAGTATTCCCGAATACTACCCAATTTGAAAAACACAGAATGCTAACAATCTGCTTGCCCTTGGGGATAACACCACAAATAGGGGATTGTACCACTTGGGGTACAGTCTTTGCTGCCATTTATGCCAGGGCTCATGGTATACCATCAACAAATACAAAATGAGTATGGAGCAAAGCCTGCTCTGAACCTAGGGATGAAGTTACTAGGTAATTATGACCAGGTATCAGCCATAATATTAGCTAATATTAAAGGAGAAGCAGCTTCAGTGGCAATCCGCCAATGCCTAATGGAGTTCAGTCCATTAGATCAAAAACACGAACTGCCCAAAATAATTGAAACTGGTTATGCAGA
Organism: Triturus cristatus; assembly: GCF_964204655.1. Lineage (NCBI taxonomy): Eukaryota > Metazoa > Chordata > Amphibia > Caudata > Salamandridae > Triturus > Triturus cristatus. The sequence goes on along the minus strand of NC_140587.1, from coordinate 461,561,949 downwards.
AGTAGGCAGAGAGAGTTTGGGTGGGAAAGCTTCAAAACCGCAACTGATGGGCAGTCCTGAAAAGGACACTTCTAAGCAGACACCTGCTTTTTCTAAAAAGAAGTGGGATAATAAAAAACTTCAAAACTTTAAAGAAACAGATCTCAATCCCGAGGTAGATCTCCTCCACAAAAGCACTCTGAAAAGAGGTAAAACCTTAGGAATAGGGATAATACTAGGAAACCTGACAGGTATCGGGATACTGATACACGTTCGTCTCGGTCCTTTCAGGGTTCATCGGAAAACTCTGAGAGAGAAGGACGGGCAGAACACAAAGAAGAGCGTACAAAGTCCAGAGACAAGCAGCACGCACAAGACTATACTTCCAAAAAAGAATAAAAGCCAAAATCAAAACCTTAGTTTAAAAAGAAGAAAGTTGCAGGCCTGAAGATAAGAAATGCCCAGAATTCTGAGGACACAACTTCTGAACGGGGAATAGGCTCAGACGATGCTAGATAGTGCAGCAGAAGTAACAATAGCTCGCCAGAGCCTGATGGAGTTTCTGGTGACAGCGGACTTGAATGATTACATCACGGTGGAAATACCACATACAAGGGTTTGCGTCCCACATACGTTACATGAAATAACACTCCAAATGAAGGGGGACAAGCCCAATGAAGCTAAAGGTCTCTTTTGGGAGAACCTGTCATCTGGTTATGAGATCCTATTAGCTGAACAAGATGGCTTCCAGCATTCGTTTTTGGAGTGCCTTAGGGGAGAAGATATCATTTTTCCATCCCTCTCCAACCTTGTTCCCATTCATATTAAACAAACATATGCACGGGAGTGGGCATTTGCCCTAGCTCCAGCATTATATCCAGCTCCAGCATTATATAAAAATCATACTGGATGGGAGGAGGATTCAACCCACCATGTGATCCCGTTAATAGTCTCACTAAATGCATAGAGACAATATCCTATAAAGCAAGAAGCTAAAAACAGGTCAGGGAGATTTTATATCAACTTGAAGATCAAGGTGTCATTGAAACATGCACCTCAACAATGAAAAATCTTTTGTTTCCCTTATCAAAACCGGACAACTCATATTGTCTAGTTTTAGATTACAGACATTTAAACACACGCACGCACAAAGACATTCGCTGTACAAAATGCACACAGTGCCGCATTAATGAATAACATTTTGCGGAACAAATAAAAAATATAGTGCCTGAAAGCAGGTATTTGACCACATTCTTAGCGTTGGAGTCGCAGCAAAAATGTTGTTGTCTCCCTCAAGGTTATAAGAACAGCCCAGGGGTGTTTTCAGCAAGGGTAACTGAGTTACTCAAAAATGTTGATGAGAAAGCATTGTCCTATGTGGATGATATTTATCTGACGGACTATGACTTAGAAAGGCACTTGACCAGGGTAAACACCATAATTATGGGATTCGCCTCTGAGGGCTACAAATTTAATTTAAAAAAATCTAAAATCGCCCACCTCAATGTCCTGTTTTTAGGATATGAGCTATCAAGTGAAGGGAAAAGTCTGGCAGCTCACTTTTTGGAAAAGTGTGTGCTGCTCCAACCTCCAAAATCATAAAAAAAATACAATCAATACTGGGATTCCTAAATTTCAGCAGAACATACATTTTGGATTACGCAGAAAGAGTAAAACCTTTCTACAACTTAATAAAACCTGACTTTTCAGTTAGACAATGGACACAGGAACACACAAACTTCCTACGTTCACTACAAGAAGACATGATAACTTCAAAACACTTACAGACGCGGGTAAGCATACGCAACTTAGTGATCCGTGTAATAGCGGGTCAATCAGGGTACACTTACTTAACCTTTAATGAAGGCGAAACAGTACCAATCACTCACAAATCACACCTGTACACAAACACAGATATGCGTTTCACTTCAACAGAGAAAATCCTGACAGCAGTTCAGACCACTGTAGCAAGAAAAAGAGCACTGGCTCAGGCACAACGCATAATTGTCATAACCCCGGTATCAGCTTTAGAAGCTGTTACAAAGGCAAGCATTCCAGATGCAAAAGCCTTACATCCGAGATGGATGCACTGGGCTAATTCTCTTACTGCAACGGATGTTGAATACAGATTTGATCCAAGTCTAAAAACACAAGCATTTCTGCAATACGAACAAGAATACCCTCTACCAAATGAAATCTTGCCTCTAGATCAGTATGAATATATAATTTACACAGACGGATCTGCTCAGCCGGCCATAGGGAGTAAGCAACAATACAGTGCGGCATGCACAATCATTAAAGGTTGTATGCAGGATGGAAAGTTCTATCCAAGTTGCACGAAAACACGGTCTCTAGGAGACTGTACGGCACAGCTGGCAGAATTAAAAGCATTGATACTGGCACTGGTAAATACGGATCAGGAATTCCCCACACTGATAGTGTGTAATTATTTTTACTGTGTGCAATCATACAGTGAATATTTACATCAATGGGAACAAACGGGTTAAAAGACGCAAAAGGTCGCGCAATTAAGCATAAAATGCTATGGGAACAGGTAGTTGAATTGAAAAATTAAGTACCACAGGCTCACGTGATTCATACACTGAGTCATCAACGTGATGGTGTTCACGTGAAGGAAATTCACTGGCTGATAAATCCACGAAGGGGGCTGTGCGCACAGCTTCCGTAGCTGCAATCACTCATTCAAAAACGAGGATAGATGGTGATATTATGGTTGCTGTCATTGCTTCACGCAAGGGCAGCTCAGCAGTACCAAAGATATTTCCACTCAAGTACTTCTACAAGTTAGATGCAAACAAGATTCCATATGCCCAGATTCCTGGAGTGGGGGATAGAGGAATATCGACTATGGATCGTAGACAAGGTTTGATTGTTGCAGCACACAAGGGTTTGGGCTCTGCGCATACAGGTGTTACAGCAACTATTTCATTACTGAAACAGTGCTATTGGTGGCCAGGTCTAACAAAACAAACTAAGGACTATGTCTTGAAATGTGACATCTGACCGCAGATGATGAAAGGCTTCACCATAACACCCCCGGCACAGACACCGTTATTAAAATCAGACAAACCTCTCGCTTGTGTGCTTCTGGACCTTTGCGGCCCCTTACAATCTGATGGGGTTTACAAGTATATCTTGGTGGCAGTGGATTCATGCTCAAGATTCCTATGGGTTTGGCCTCAGCGCTCGGCTGACGCTCGAACTGTTATCAAAGATTTGCGAGTCTTTATAGGGACATACACAGTTGGCACGTTACATTCTGACCGTGGCCCGGCGTTTAGCTCTCGGGCTTACAAAGAGGCCATGGAAAGTATGGGTGCAGCATTGCGGTACTCCTCTTCATACCATCCTGAGGGAAATTTGGTTGTGGAGAGGAAAAACCGGGGCCTAAAGCAATCTTTAACAGCTAGGGAATTAGGCAAGGACGGTAGTTGGGTCAATCATCTATATGGGGTACAGAGAGCCCTCAACAATCAGCCAAGAAGTTCTCAAGGTACTATTTGTGATGAGAATGTGGGTAACTGATCTTTATTGTGAAGGCACAGTGGCGGATGAGAAACCATTTGATATCCATGATCGTTTGGCTGTTTTACGGGATCTAAATGATGTCAGGACACAACAAAGTAACGTCCACATGAAACAGCCTGCCACTGGGGAAGTCACAGCAGTCACGGCAAGACCTGTCTGGATCCCTAAAGTCAGTGATCTGGTCAGGGAGAAAATAGCGGATAAAAAAGAATTTGGACCATCATACAGAAAGCCTGCACCTGTCCTAGCAATTCAAGGAACAAGAATTTTGCTTTTGCCGCCTCTTGCCGGGAAAAAGGAGAAAATATTTGTCTCAATTGACTTAATCAAACAACACAATGTAGCCGATACTAAGCAGTAGACCTTGTGGACTCGACAGTAGCAGACGCCCTCCTCTAGCTTCGATACAAGAAGTTCAAACAGTTCATCACGTTTGAAGAGCCTCCTGTAGGGAATGAAGGACTATGCAACAATGCTATGAAACTCGTTCCCCTTGAACCCGAAGTTCAACTTCAAAATGAAACTCAAAATAACAACCAAGTTGCAATTAGACCAAATACAGACGTCTATGTCAAATGCCTCGACGAGAGCATAATACTATTTCCACAAATCCTGATGCAATTCCAACAATTGATCGAACTGCTTCTGGCTACTTCATGAACTTTGTTACGTTTTTTTGGGATCCAAGTGAACCAGAAACGACGCCAGCCCAACAAACACACATGCAACAAGACAAGGGCTTTCTGAACTTTCTCAAAAAGACTTACCTGGTATCGTCTTGGGTAGAACTCTGTAATTACTGGCATACTGTTCATTGTTTTGTGGCTCGGTTAAGTTATAACTTTTAGCATGCTTTTTAATGCACGATACCTCCAACAAAGCTCTACAGCCCAAAAAGTTAATTTGATTCTGAAGTCACATAAATCTGCTCATCGTGAACAAAGAGACTTGTCATCAGTGAACATTACAGCAGTTCCTATACTGGACAGTTTAGTTTGAGACAAGGTTGATTTCGACATATTCGGTCCTACTGAGCTTTTAAAAACTTCTCATGTATTTAAAATTTCATTGAGTGATATCATTACCTCCAGTACACTTTCTGATGATTGGTACTCTGAAACTGTTAATAACATGTTGTCTGATTTATCGAACACTGCTGCATTTCTGAACACTGAAATGCTAGAAGGTACTTCAGACTATGACACTTTGTACTGTTACCAACATTATGGTCATCCTTTCCTGCACAAATCTATTACACCTAGAAATTTTTTAGAGTACCACCAGTGTGAACATTTCTCTTCACCACCAAAAAGTAGTTCTCAAACTTTTGCAAAGAAATTTGCATATTTTCAGGGCTAAACACTTCTGACCCGTTGTCATTTTATTATAAAGTTACACCGACATCAGCACTTAAAATTATGCTGACAAACACCAAACAGATTTTCTCTGCTTCCTTTATCACCCAACTGTCAGTACAGGGTTTTGACCTATGGAAGGACACAATAGATTTAAAATCAGTCTGGGGTTCTAGAAACAAGTCCAGGGAACAGAAGCGCTATTAGAGCATGCCTCATTCCGCGTCAGATGATATTTCTAAATGACGCTGTGCAACAGACCTCCTGTCTTGGACTAGCCAAGAACAAGGACCTTAACACACCTCGGTGTCCAACACCATCACATATGGAGGGATGGCAAAATTCAACCTCACAGGAAGGGGCAACAGTAGAGGACATTTTACAGTACAATAGATCAGACCATAATTGGAAAGAATGGTTGGTTTGGCCCACAGACATGAACAGATGTCAGAAAAGATTCTGGGGTACCACCGAAGGGTTCAGTATCCATAGGCCAGACCCACGCTATGGACAAAGAGAACACCCAGGGGTAGTGACATCCTACAGTGTTGGGAAGTTGTGCCTTGATTGGCTAGAAACCTTTGGCAGGGTATGCTCAGATGTGAGTCCCTTGCTCACTTTGCCACTGGATTCAAGCAAGCCTGGCTGAAGACGGCAGAAATGCCAGAAACCGGTCCTAGGAAGCTTGTTTCCGGTCTAGGGAAGACATGGCTTGGCAGTTCGGGCTGAACTGTTCCCATGAGGCACAGGGTCAGACTGATTTGCATATGGCCATGTCTGAACTGGGGTGGCAGAGTGGGCTAAAGAACGGTGATGGATTAAACCCAGATCAGTTGACTGGGGGTGAGTGCTTGCAATGTTCAACACTCCGTCCATCATTTCCTTTGGTTTTTGCTTTGTTCGCCATAAGTTGGCAGGGTATGCTCAGACGTGAGTCCCTTGCTCACTTTGCCACTGGATTCAAGCAAGCCTGGCTGAAGACGGCAGAAATGCCAGAAACCGGTCCTAGGAAGCTTGTTTCCGGTCTAGGGAAGACATGGCTTGGCAGTTCGGGCTGAACTGTTCCCATGAGGCACAGGGTCAGACTGATTTGCATATGGCCATGTCTGAACTGGGGTGGCAGAGTGGGCTAAAGAACGGTGATGGATTAAACCCAGATCAGTTGACTGGGGGTGAGTGCTTGCAATGTTCAACACTCCGTCCATCATTTCCTTTGGTTTTTGCTTTGTTCGCCATAAGTTGGCAGGGTATGCTCAGACGTGAGTCCCTTGCTCACTTTGCCACTGGATTCAAGCAAGCCTGGCTGAAGACGGCTGAAATGCCAGAAACCGGTCCTAGGAAGCTTGTTTCCGGTCCAGGGAAGACATGGCTTGGCAGTTCGGGCTGAACTGTTCCCATGAGGCACAGGGTCAGACTGATTTGCATATGGCCATGTCTGAACTGGGGTGGCAGAGTGGGCTAAAGAACGGTGATGGATTAAACCCAGATCAGTTGACTGGGGGTGAGCGCTTGCAATGTTCAACACTCCGTCCATCATTTCCTTTGGTTTTTGCTTTGTTCGCCATAAGTTGGCAGGGTATGCTCAGACGTGAGTCCCTTGCTCACTTTGCCACTGGATTCAAGCAAGCCTGGCTAAAGACGGCTGAAATGCCAGAAACCGGTCCTAGGAAGCTTGTTTCCGGTCCAGGGAAGACATGGCTTGGCAGTTCGGGCTGAACTGTTCCCATGAGGCACAGGGTCAGACTGATTTGCATATGGCCATGTCTGAACTGGGGTGGCAGAGTGGGCTAAAGAACGGTGATGGATTAAACCCAGATCAGTTGACTGGGGGTGAGTGCTTGCAATGTTCAACACTCCGTCCATCATTTCCTTTGGTTTTTGCCTAGAAACCTCAACACTCACAGAAGTGAAACAGCACTTATCCTTACTCACACAAGACATGGATCTTAGGGATTTTTTGCTAGGTCCCAGGAAACCCCGTCAAAAACGTTTCATATATGCTGGTATTTATGCTGCCTATAATGAAATTTGGAAAATATCCCAACAAGAGGCCGCAGAGAGAATACGGGAAATAGACCGTATTAATTTAGAAAAAGCATTAGCTGTAGTTGACAATGGTTAACAACCTTAACCTCCAGGATATATTCCTTAGGCAACATTGTATCTTCTGTGATAGACATACTGGAACAAGATTTGGCCATATTACAACACTGGCAATCTCAGTTACGTTCTATTATGCTGTTAAGATGGATGCTCCAATCTTTGCATGCAGGCCATGTGCCTTGGCGTTTTATCAACAGTATGTCTCTGTTTTCTGAATACAATCTAATGAGGTAGAAATGGCACAAAGGGGAGCAAAACGTACAATGCTGCGCATTGAAAAACTGGATAGATTACCATTTACAGTGGCAGAATCACCATCAACGGAATGGCTAATCCATGGCCATATAACTCTACCGGTCACTACTTTTCAGTTTCCCTTGAGCAAAGGCAGGCAGGCAAATATGAAAAAAATGGCTAAGGAATACATTAAGGAATCCTGGGATTTACCATACAGATTTCGATGCCGGAGTGGGAATCGAGAAGTGTTTCTAAGCGGCACAAACTGCAAGAACGCTTTAGGCGGTTCTCTCATGTGACAGGATATTTCACTGCACGGAGCGTGTATTGGTTTGGTGGTGAATTTTTTCAGCCACATGAAAGGGACTCCAGCAGCCGTGATTACTCCGGTATTCAAGCTGCTCTCGAATGGGAGTTACTTGATGCTGAACAGTTAAGGTTGCTGTTGGGTGCTTCCGGGCATTGCCTATCTGGTCACTGTGAACTCCAGGGTTACTTGCTGTATGCAAATTGTTTCTCCCAATGAATACAGTCAGGGAGGCACCGTTATGGCCTTCGTTGAATGTTTCCTTTATACAATTTGATACTTTGAGTAAACTGAGAGCCATGCTTTTACAGCAAACAGTACCCTTAACCTCCGCCCGAGAGACCTTTGATCTTCAAATCGCAAGGACCTTGACTGAGATACAGGCACTTACATGTACAAACTGCCCCCTTTCATTTTGCAGAAATGGTGGGTCGTATCTTTAATATGTCTGATACGAGTGGTATTGTACAACTATTTAAGACCATAGGGTCAGGATTTTTAAGCATCTTTCAGACAATCCTCGAAGTTATTCCAAATTTTACACACTCTGTTTTGGGAAGCATTTTTGGAGGTCTTCTACTGATCCTGTTCTCTATAGCAGGAATCCTGATTGTCATTTTTCTGCTATGCAATGGACGGCCCAATCACCAACGAGATGGCAAAAGCGCTGTTGAGCGGAAATACCGTAAGTGCATGGTAAAACATCTGGGCACATCTCGCCTACGTGAACTGAGCGCCTCTTGGTTCCTATCATTTAGGCCTGTCTGGATGGACTGCATCTTACCTGTTCTCCAATGCCTGTTTTACAGAGAATGATGCATGTTGGATCTCTGTCTGACACTTGCATCAAACACTTCTACGGACTTGAATCCCAGACTGGGACCCATGAGGTTCCATGCTCGGCAATGTCCCCAGTGTATTTCTATATTGATGGCTGTATTCCTCGAGAACCAGCAGGTGCCTTTTGCTACAACTGGGTGGAGCATCAGCTCATCCACTAGCACTCAGGTATTGACTGCAGCACCAGCTGCCTCTACACCAACTATTGGCAGTTCTGAATATCATCTGTGCTCCATTGACGTACTTTGTGAGGTGTTACAGGGACCGTCCTCTACAGCAGCGAGCAACGACGATGTTGCGTTTCCCATCCAGGACACTTAATCGATAATTGGCTCATTGGGTGATGGGAAAGAATTCAGATTTTTCTTTTTGTTTCAAAACTCAACTAAATTTGGAACATTTCCTAAAAATTGACACTTTCGCTCAAAAAGCATGGCCTTCTGATGCTTGTAGTGGTTCGACTTATATAAACAAACTCAACTAGGGCTTTGGCTTAAGTGACAATTCCAAAAACGAATTTTCAGAAAAAGATTTTTCCCCCTCTTAGACTATTTTTAAAAGATTTTAATGTTTTAAAATGTTTTTACGAGGCTCACTGATAGTTTTATGCGGTGCTACCTAGTAAAGAAAGTAGTTCGCTAGCATTTTATTTTTGTTGACTATTCGGACGAGGAGTGGGTGTTATGTTCCATATAGGTACCCTATTATAGGCCCGGGTAATATCATACACGTTCACCTACATTATCTCCCCAACACTACACAGTAACAAGCCTTTTAGGATGAAACCTTTACCTAGTACTAGTCCTGGGCGCAGAAGGAGGGTTTTCCCTGAACAATAACGTCCTTTAACTCCATCACTAGACTCACACAGTATGGATGAATATTCATAAGGGATCTTGGAAACCAGGCAGGGGCTACACCACCTGCATAATATCTACGTACAAGGTTAATCCCATATGTCATCCTCAATTCCAACAATGGCTAATACAAGAAACAAGGGATAAAGGAACCCTAGATACTTTCTTTATAAATACAGCACATCGTACTAGTGTTACTCAGAGGGAACCGAGACTTCCCAGCTGACACATTGACCAGAGACGCTGAGGCTCCTGCATGCAGACGTTCCAGCTGACAGTGGTCTGATACATCCCTCGCGGGGTGTCCACCTCGAGACCAGGATGGGGTCCCACACTCTCTCACTTGAGGTAATGGGGTTAGACTAAATTTTAGAGGGATTCTTGGCTTCACATCTACTCACATGATAGGTAAACTTAGGTACATCTAGATAGGCATCGTAGGAGTACGCGCATTCTTTTATCATGCATTTTATATCCATGTATGTATTCAAGATAATTGCAAGATGGTAGAACTGTACTATCCTTTTTTATTCACTGTACTGCTAATCATATATATCTGCTACTGTCTAAGGGTAGTTCCAGCACATCTATTTTACGGGAAGAACAACTGTGCAATAAATTCTTATTGTATCACGCCTGACTATTTCTTCTGTGTAACTCTCTGAGATTGAATTAGTGAGCACGAGTGACTGAGCGAAAAGTAGTACATTGTTTCCACGATCCTGAGGGATCACGATTGTCATGTTCTAAGGTTTCCAGAAACTATTCTCTCCCCGATAAGAGAAGATTCTAGTGGCACTGTGAGCTAGCTAACGCAAACAGGTTAACCTTCTCAGTGGGGGTGCTCAGAACTAAGGGTGGGCGCAGTGCTCCGCTCCGCCCACGGAGTGTGTGTAGTACTGCCCACTTCGCGCTGCGCAGAGTTGCCCGCCACCCGCCTCCCTCCCGCCCTCATTTTACAATTCTTCTTCCTCACGAATGCGCATGCGCGGGCGCCCGCTCATGCGCATTCGTGAGGAAGAAGCTATCCAGGAAGCAGCAAGAAGGAGCCCCGGGACGCCGCAGCTCAGGTAAGTAATTTTTCTTTATCTAATGTTGTGCGGGTGGGCGTAGATTTGCCCCCACTCCGTATTGCTTCACGTAGCCTCACTACGCCCACTACGCCCAGGGCTGCTCAGAACCAGTCTGACACCAAACCCACATTTCATGTTATCTGAATGCACAGATTCTGTATAGGAATGTATAGGAACTACACCACACCACACCACCGGGCTCTGAAGGTCATGGTAAAGGGACCTATTCAGACTCCATCAACAAAACTGATACAGAAACATGTCGTTCACAGAGAAGAGGAAGACATGACAGCAAGAGATGAAATCTAGACTATGATCACTTGTAATTCTTTGCTATTAACACTTGTGTACTCTGAGGCTCAGAGATTTTTCTTTATATTTCCTTTCTTCTCTTTTTAATCACCGTGTCGCTCTTTGGTTTGTGTGATATGCAAATGCTAGTAAGAGTGTATTTGTGGCAGTGATCTCTTCTGCTTTAGACCTACCCACTGTCACACAGGACAATTATCCTATGCCCAGACATCAGACACCTTTTGATAAATAGACACAGTCTGTAGGAGATGTTGGTGGGTTTGTATCCATTACTCGTGCAAAGATTGAATCTCAGTTGAAACTACTAATTAAGGGAGAGTGTAGACTCCCCATTTCAGATTGTTTGTGTTTACTATTTTGCTTCTTTGTTGCATGGCTGGAGTGGTGAATTCAGATTGGAGATTGGACCATGGGTCGACTGGAGGCCACGTGGCAGGGAGAGAAGGGATGATCTGCTTTTCCCTTTGAGCCTCTAAATGGAACCCTATAAAACACATGTCTTACACCCGGACATGATACTTAACACCTTTACATGGAATGTGAAGTGGCTAAACTCCCTGACTAAAGGCCATCAACTTTGGAAATATATTCTTGATAGATATCTCGACATCATAGCACTCCAAGAAACACATCTCAAGCGCAGTGAAGACCACAGACTACGTCATAAATTATACCCCTTAATATACAAATCATCTGCCTCCACTAAACATAATGGAGTTGCACTTCTCTTCCATTCCACATTAAAATTTCAAATTAGGTGTAGCAAATCAGACAAGGTTGGGAGGATACAGATGGTCAAGGAAATTATCAAGGGCTGCCTCTGTCCCATCACCACAGTTTATGCACCTAGTACAAGTCAGGCTGAGTTCCTCCTCTCCTATCTCTCCCTGCTGGTACTCATCCCAACAGGACACAGGTGTTTTTTTTTACTAAAAAGAAAATAGTGGGCTTACACCAATTGGGCTTATTAGATGCCTGGAGGACTAATAATCCCACCAAACGTGACTATACCTTCCTTTCCCATTCCCACCGTACCCATTCTAGACTTGACCACATTTTCCTTAGTCAACACTTAAGGCACACTGTATTAACCCCCGGTATACCTCCCATCACTCTCTCAGACCATGCAGATATGGAAGAAGTGATGGATTGGCACACTGTGAGTTCCAACTTCCGTAGATGGTTCTTTCCTAACATCCTTACGCTGGACCGTCTCTTCCATGATGAACTCCGTAAAACAATTAAAGAGTATTTCTAAATGAACAATCCCCAAGATACCACCCACTCAATGTCCTGGGATGCCTTGGAGGTGGTTATAATAGGAAAATGCCTATCTCTGATGACAACCCTGACCCAAAAAACCAAACAAGGAACAAGTGTTAGAAGCTGAACTTCTCCAGGCTGAGAAAGTCCATAATGCCTCGCCCACTCTCCCCCTCCAGAGGAAGGTTACTGCCTAAGGGGACAGATTGAAGCTACATATGCTAATAGAGCTGAACTGACCCACCTTCTCCTTTAAAAGACTACCTATGAACGGGGTAATAAAGTGAGTTACTTATTAGTGAGACAACCGTGACCAAACAGGAAAAAGAATACATATTTCAGATACAAGGAGAATCCAGGACTATCCAATGTACAGAAGAGGGGAAAGCACAGACTTTTAAAGACTTTTATAAACAACTTCACACTTTGGATCCTTTGGACATGGAGGAGCAACTGGCTTACCTAAAGAAAGTTACCCTACCTCAAGTTTACCCAGCTCTCACCTTGAGCAGTCCCATTGCCACAGAGGAGGTACAAACAGCTATAGATTCTTTTAAGCTATATAAATCACCCTGCCCAATGGATTTATTGCCCACTGTTATAAAACCTTCAACTCCGATCTATTCCCTCACTTAATAGAGCTTTTTAATCATATTTCGGATTCCCACACTGTAACAACTCCCTCAATAGGAGAAGCCCTGATATCTGTTATTCCAAAACCAGGGAAAGTCTGTGAATCTTACAGCCTAATTGCCCTACGTAACCTCGATGCCAAATCGTACACCAAAATCCTAGCTAATACCCATGCCCTAGGTACCAGAGGTACCACTTACTAGGGACTTACAGGGGTAGCTGAAGTTGTGCTGATTGTGGTATAGGTTTTAGTGAAAAATCAATGGTACTGGGAACCTGGGAGCAACCCAGTACTCTACAGTCAAAGGCCAGGCAAAACGTGGGCATGGGGTACCCCCCCATCTACAACTTTTTAATGTTTACCTCATTCTTGTTAACTTTCATTACCAGAATGGTTACCACGCTGAAGCTGATGATACTCTCCTATTTTTCGATGAAATTTGGTAACAAAGGCTTATCCTTCTGATTATGTGGGCAGTTAGGTGAGGACCATGACACTTTTATCAGAGATGGAGCTGTGGGTGACCCTGGATTATCAGATGAAGGCTTTATTAAAAACACAAAGGGTAGTAGATACTTATATTTTACTCTTAGACAAAGTTGGTTAGAACTTGCAAGATTGGAGTCATATATTTGTTTATCTCTTGCACCCGGATTGCCTGAGAATTTCAGGTGATTCACCTGACACCATTGGGGGTTCATTTTTAAGGTGAGTAGGACTCTTTGGTGCAGAAGAGACATCTACATAGCTGATACCAGATGAACCCGACTATGAGCCTGGTTATCTGGACGGTACATACAGTGGAAAGGGCTGAAAGAGTGATAGCCGCAGCAATTAAATATGTGGATATTAATTTGCATTGTTACCATTGAAAATATAATTTCTGACCGCCATTGCTGCCAGAGACACGCTCGATAATTATTGGGAGGTACACGATTTCACTCGAACAACTTTCACTATTAGTACTGCATCTCCCGCCGCAAATACCTGCACGTGACCCATCGGTAAACTGGCATTTCCAAAAGGTGTTAATGTCGAATGTGACTCCCATCCTGCTGCAATGATGTCATAGGAGGTCCGAGCAAGAGGAAGAACCTTGGCAAGCTCCCTCCAGGGCCAGCCCCGGCAGGGCCACCATTCCTGTTCCAGTCCCTGGAATAAGAATGTTCTCATAACGTGCCACAGAGTTGCTCTTTCATTTTGATTTTAAGAAATGTTGGCTATGAAATTAAGAAATGCTTGGTTTCCTACCAAATTAATGGATTTATGAAACAGGCTTCTGAAAATAAAAAAGTAAAATGAATTTCAGAACTACTTAACCTAAACATTTAGACATTCAGAAACAGTTACCTTAGGTTTATGGACGTCTTGTGTATCAGTAATTCTGGCAACGGCAGTCCAATTAATTCTAAACAGCTGCTAATTGTAATAATCGTGCATAACAGTTAACAGCCTTTCTTCTTTTTTCAAAGCAAACACTATTGCAGTTTGGCGGCTGTAACCAATCTCAAATACAATGCAGCCTATTGTGGTATTTACAATATGTAATGAAATCTCATTCACTGAAGGCATACTGTAATGGTGAACGTGCGCAGCCGTCTAGAGGGCGCATGTATCATACTCAATTTCGTAACTATGAGGAAGGACAAGCAGAGTTTCACTCGCAAGGGCATTTCGCAAAAAAAACTGACTTGTTCCTTTCACTTACCCAAAGACTGCTCATCTGCAGCAGCGGTAGAAGCTAGATAGGGATGGACATCAAGTGCCCAGTGCAGTTACAAGCGTTCTCGTCTGGTATTACACTCTTTGTCGAGGAGAGGTAATGCTGTTGTGAACTGGTTATTGATTTTGTTACATTATCTTCTCCCTATCAAGCTCCCCAGGCAATCTGCATGGGTGAGCTATCCCTATCAGGCCCCCCATACTAGCGCCCCCAGCTTAGGAACCACACGTCCATGTGTTTGAGAGGAAACCTCTGACCATTGAGAGAACGCTTCAGCCTTCCTTTCCATGTCTCATGCCCCCTGTTCGAAGGAGCCACCGGTGTGACAGCCTGCCAGGAGCAAGCCAAAAGTGTTCAGCTAAGGCTCGCGCTGACTGCCAGCTAGGTGTCGCTGCTTCTTGAGTCACAGGAGTCAGTGCCCTCCCAGGGGCTAGGGATGACAGGTTTAAAACCCCATTTCCGGCTGCAGTGGCTTAGAATTGGAATCGATTAATAATAATAATATTAGTGATCCAACAATGCAATCACTAAGCTGGCCCTGACGTGCACGTTTTTAATTTACTCATAAACTGGTTCAGATTCTCTGGAAGCTAGCCCATGTGAGGATCTGAGAATAGGATTCACCAGAAAGTGAGTTCGTGTAGGTGCTAGCTACCTCAACTGTGCCCTGATGTACTAAAAGTATTTGCGATCGCACAGGTTGTGATTGATAAAATTCCAGGCTTTATGACTGCCAACCCAGAGTCGCAATATAATCATTGTCATGTGGGCAGGTCACAATTACTTTCCATTTTTCTTCCTGAGAAAATAGGATAAGGTTGGCCTCCCCCACATACCTCACCAAGAAAGTTGTGCAAAATTGCAGAGACAAAGTAAAAGCACCTAAGAGAGAAAAAGAAAAATAGTTGCAGAAAAAAACTCAAAAATATACAAGCAAATGTAGAAAAATAAGCAAACGAAAACGTTACACAGTAATTCGAATTAGAGCACAGATTACAGAAACAAGGGAATGAGGTGGAGTGGGCAAAGAAAACGACAATTACGGATCTTCGTACTTTGAGACTGTGGTGATGGGGGACCCTAAAATCATACATCCTAAAGCAACTTCAAAAGCACACCCACAGGTGGGTGGATTGGGGACAGTGTTACACCTCAAGTCCAACTGAAGAAAAATGTCTCACTCCAATTTAGAAAAATATAGAAAATGTCAAAATATTTGAGACAAAAATTACAAATATGCAATCAGTAGAACCAGAGGTGTGCAATCTTAAAGTTTCAGGTAAGTAAAGCACCCAAAGCACCTAAAGCACAAAGCACCACTTGTGGTTATGACGTCATGTGAGACCGGATGAAAGTCATAATATGAGGCCAACAGTAATGGAGCACGGGCTTGATACAGGGACCAGGTTTGTCCGGCTGAAAGAGTTACCTTCAAAAGTCCAACATGAAGAGTTCTGTTCCTGGTGGAGGGTGCTGCTCAGAGCAGGGAGAGCATTGCAGATGGTCATTGATGTAGCGCAAAGAGCAGGCCAGCCATTGTGAACAGTTGTCGGTTGTTGCAGACAGTTGTTTCTGGAACTTCGCATTGGCAGTCACCACGGGCTGTCGATGCTTTAGCGCGAAGTGCAGAGCTCGCATTACTGGGCATCGCCGGCGGTCACTGTGACATGAAGAATCTGGTTCACCAGAGCCGCACGTTGGTGGGTGGTGCGGGCAGCAAGATCTTGGCACAAACAGCTATTTGCAGTCGCTTAGAGCCCAAAACATCAGGATTTCTACTTTTCTTTATGGGGGAGCTCAACTGATGCCACACCAAGGGTCCGGGACCTTAGGGGCATCTCTTGAGGGTCAGGAACTCACTACAGCAGAGGCCAACAGGGCTCAGGCATGTCCAGTTGCAGGACCAGGCAGTAGGTCAGCTGGACAGATGCAGGAAGGCCTCTGAGTTGTTATGTCACTGTAGCTCAGAACAGGAGGTCAGTCAGTTGTACCTTCTCAGCAAGCAGGGAAGCAGGCAGCAGGGCAGCAGAGTATCAGGGCAGCAGAGTAACAGCGCAAAAGAGTGGCAGTCCTTCTTGTGGCAAAGCAGTATAGCAGTTCTTTAACTGTACTACCCACAGGTCCATGAGTGTATTGCAGAGTTGGAGGGTTCATTATTTATACCTGGTTCCCACCTTGAAGTATAAGAAGAATCTGGAGGTTTCCATCCCCAGAGGTGCTTGGAATTTCCTGCTTCCGAGCCCTGGCTTCAGCTTGTCTGGGTGCTCAAAAAGCTAGAGTCCAATCATTTTTTAATTTGCTCAAGAAGAGCCTTTGTGATGTGCAAGCGTGGTAGGTGACTGCTCCGCCCTCCTATTTAGCCAGAGATGGCCCATCCTGCCAACAGCTATTTTCCCTTTGTCTCACAGTCTGGGAGCAGTACACAAAGACCAACTACCTGCTGCACTTAGTCATGTGACCCAGGATACAGGCGGCAGACACCAAATGGTTGGGAAAAGAAAATGTCAATTCTTTTAAAAGTGGCATTTTCAGAACTGTGACTTAAAATCTCAATTGACTATTAAAGAGGGTTTTAAATTACCCTTCTTTATACACTAAACTTGACATTGCAACCTGCTCCCAATTGAATGTTATCACTTATTAAATGTAATATGTTAACGGAATGTTATGCTATTGTAGATGCAGGGATTGCAGGATTGAAAAACAAATGTTATATTTTATCATTATCAGGACACATCAAAAGTTAAAGTACATGCCTGACTTTTTATATACATTGCTCCCTGACCTCTGGGCTATTTAGGGCCTACCTTATGGGTAACCTATATGTATTTAAAACTGTAAGCATAGGCTGCAATGTCAGGCCTGAGACATGTTTAAAAGGCTACTTAAGAGGGTGGCACAATCAGTGCTGCAGGCCCACAGTAGAATTTAAGTTACTGGCCCGGGATACATGTAATACCACTTTACTAAGCACTCACAAGTAACTTAAATGTGCCAATTGCATGTAAGACAATTTTAACATGTTTGCAAGAGAGAGCACACGCACTTTAGCAGTGGTGAGCAGTAGTAAAGTGAGTAGAGTTCTAAAAAGCCAACAAAAATGGGTTCAGAAAACAGGAGGGTGATGGTAAAATGTTTGGGGATGGCATTGGAGAAAGGGCCAAGTCCACCAAACAGCATATAATTCAGTCAGTAAAGGAAGGACAGACTCAATAAGCATGCTCTAGTGAGGAACTGGAATTTTTCAAAAGATTTATTACACAAATTTAAAAGGGGCAATATAGAATTTTTAAGTGCAGATGCATAAGGTCACTGCCATGAAGGTTTTCAACAACAGGGCAATTCAGAATATTAGGGGGAATCAATAATTATTGCATATGAGCAGAAACATCAATAAAAGCATCACTAGTAGCATTGGAAAGGTCTATAGTTCACCCCTAATGCTGAGGGTTTATATAGTAAATCTTCTGATAGAATATAATAGAAACTGCAGATTCATCATGATGTGAGCAAAATAATTGTAATTTCAGTAAATCAGAGCACCGATTTATAAAGCATCACACAGTGTCACATAGCCTTACCACCTAAGCACTATTCCACTACATAAATGTTGATTCAGTCTCCTCAATTCTAATGTCATTCTGAAATTTCAGAACAAACTAATTACAAAACAATAGTAAACTATTCTGAACAAATGCAAAACAGGGAGCAGATGAAAGGAACCTTTAAACATTACCGAGCCATGCTAGAAAGTCATTTTAAAGAACAAAGTAATTTGCAAATCATCAAACATGACTTTAATAAATATGTGCAGCTTAAATAATAAATAGTGATGTGCAGGGTGAGACATACATTTTAAACAAGATGGTGTTGAGGCCTAGCTGAGGCCTAGTTAGCATAAGCAAAAAAATGGCACTTTAACAGGTACTAGCAAAATTGTTCCAAAGGCAATAGCATCATATCAGTGTACACATGTAATTTCGGGTATAAATCCATACTCATACTGCACACTGTTACTAATGTACAATTTTATAAACGAACAAACCCACTTCTAAAAATTCCCCCCTCTGAGTATTCTGTAATTGCTAAAACTCACAATAAACTATAACATAATCTGTATCCCTTTCTGCTTCTTGTTATTGATTCCTCCAACAGCTTCAGTTCATTATATACTCTATCACGGGCATCTTCCAGTTCAAGTTCCACTTCCTCTTTGATAATTTCTTTTTCTTTTCACACCCACGATTTTAACATATTTAATTCTGAAAATGTGCTTATTAAATATACTAACAAAAACATTACAAGAAAGGCTGTACAAGATTGGTAGTTGTATATAGGTGCTCCTTCATCTGCAGAAGAAGGGAGAACAACATTCCCATAATATCAACATAGTGGTTCAAGAAAAGTGTTCAGACATTATCCTTTGAAACTACCAACTAAAATTTCCCTATGTGTCAGGGTACTATGTTAAATTTAATTATGTATTTTGGTCCATTCAACCTGTGCAAACCATATCCAACCTGAGGGTCTAACAATAGACCAATAAAGATTATTAGTATCACTAAATGGACTTGACATGGGCACATTTGAAGAGGAGGACCGGTATTGGTCCATTCCCGAGTCAAGTTTGCCATCTGTTGACATTTGGACTCCATTAGCCTTGCAACTAACCACCCTTATTTTAAATTTTTCCTTAAGAGCATGCAATGGTAGGACCAAATCAGACAACCCAGGGGTGTGTACATTTAACAGACCTGGGCATACCTCTTTTATTGATAATATAATGGTCTCTACAAGGTCTTGGAATAGAGTGTGTGATTTTAAAATTATCCCTCGCATTGATAGTCATCATAATGCCCTTTCTTTAGAATTTTTATTGCCTTCTGTAAAGAGTGCGCAGGAAAATAGTTTACATGAAGACCAGGGACTGATACAGGTTAATGGGGGTAGAAGAGTCCGGTGGTGTGAATTTGTTAAATCCCAAGATAACTTGGCAGCACTATATCAGAAAATTATCCCGTATTTAAAGATTGCCGGCCAAGCTGGTGATATTAAGGAGTTTCTTGAAGTCCTGGAAAACAACCACCAAGATCTTACCAACTCTGTGGCAGTATTTTTCCACAGAGAAAGGAAAGTAAAGGGTGTGACTAAGCCACGGCTGGTATCAAACTTTCGTAAAGCCAGAACCAACCTCCTTTATTCCATCAAACAGAGTGAGAGGTCAAAGAGCAGAGAAGAAAGGGTTAAATATAAACTAGAGTTGACGAAGGCCAAAAGTGAGTGGGCATCCCAAATGTGGGATGAAATTAGAACTGCCCTAAAGACGCGTGATATGCGCACCTTTTGGAACCTTATCAATCAGGGCTCTAAAGAAGGTAAACCAGCCCTTGAACCCAATATCAGTGAGGGAGCCTGGAATGCCCATTTTGAAGCCCTATCTGTGGAATTAGAGAGGGCGAAGCTACCAATACATGCGATCAACTGCAAAGGACCTCCAGTGTTCCGGACCATCTCCTGATAACTTTGAAAGAGGTTATATTGGCATTAGGGAAGATAGCGCCGGCTAAGGCCCCAGGCCTAGACAAGATTCCAGGCGATCTCTTTCGCTCCGAACCGTCTATATGGGCTCCTTACTTGCTAGTCTTGTTTAACGCAATTCTACAAGGGATGTCAATTCCACACTCGTGGGCTGGGGCAGAAATAATACCTATTTTTAAGAAAGGCTCACCCCTTTTGCCTGTTAACTATTGCCCCATTAGCTTAATAGATGTGTCCCAAAAAGTATTTGCTCATGTTCTTCTAGCACGCCTACAGGCCTGGATGGAAGACTTTAATGTTGTCACGCCTCTCCAAGTTGGTTTCAGGGAACGAATGTCGACAATCGATCAGATCTTCAGGCTACAAATGATTTACTGGAAAACAGTAAAAATAGAACGAGGCAGTTTATGCCTCATTTTTGTAGACCTGAAGTCTGCGTTCGACCTTGTACCGCGGGATAAGCTCTGTAAAACTCTCTTAGATATGGGAGCTCCAGAATATCTTTGCCAGTTGATCCAACGCTTGCATTTAAACATCTTTGCACAAATTCGTTATGGCAAAGTGGGTAGATTAAGATCTCCTATCGCGGTGGAGAGGGGTGTGCGCCAGGGCTGTGTCCTGGCGCCTACTCTTTTTTCCTTATATATCAATGGCCTGGTGGACGCCCTTAATGTGGGGAAGAATATTGATGCCCCTAGGTTGGCCAATAGAAAAATACCGGCCCTGATGTTTGCGGGCGACACTTTATTGCTTGCCAAGTTCCCTATGGGGATACAGCGGACGTTGGACAACTTTGGTGACTTCTGCATGCATCGGGCCTGGAGATTAATCTCCAAAAAACTAAATATATGGCCTATAACACAGGCAGTACCACTCGCTTAAATTCCAGCCTAAATGGGCAAGCTTTAGAAAAGGTTAATATCTCTGATTACTTGGGCATTACACTTACCGAAAGAATGGATTGGGGAGTACAACTTATTAAAGCCCGTCTAAAACTGACTCAGGTAGCAGGAGGTATACAAAAAATTTACAGGAGTTCTGCGAATCGTGCGGTCAGTCCCGCCCTGGAATTATACAAAGTACAGGCAAGGAGTGCTACTTTGTACGGGGCAGAGTTATGGGGCCACTGTGCATTAAATAGGCTAACATGATTTGAAAATAGTTTCATCAGACAACTCACTATGTTACCGTCTGGTACTCCTCTAGTTCCATTACGTATGGATCTAGGCCTAAGACCCATTGTGGAGGAAGCCTCCCTAAGATCAATACTATACTGGCAGCGCCTATGAAGCACCCCAGAATTAATACATTTTAGGGAGGAATTGCAAGAATTGATGGGGCTACCGGGAGCCCAAAAAATTCTCCTGCTCAGATTTGTAAAAGATACCTGTAAGACCCTTGGCAGATCTACTCTTTGGAGTGCTCCAGAAGAATGCTCCATGTCGATTGCTAAGAAGGAATTGGAAATGAGTTATAGAGAATACATGCTTTTGGCTCTTTTTAGGAGCCCTACTCTGGGCCGATTAACTTCTGAGTTTCTAGCTGTAAAGGAAAGCTATTCCATCGAACTGGTTCTGGATGATATACAACCCTTTTTAGCTAAGAAACTCTATTTACAGTTTAGACATGGGGTTCTCCCGTTACGCACTTTTACGAAGAAATGGGAAAACTCTGGTATAGAGATCTGTCCTGCGTGCAATATCGCAATAGAAACAGTTCCCCATGTTTTATATTTTTGGCAAGAATACAAACGAGCCAGGGAGGTGCAAATGAGGTTTATAGAATTCTTAAATATGATACTCAATTACCCATTGATTTCTCTGTAGCCCGCTTTTTGTTCTCTATATGGTGCACTCGCAATGCGATCCTTAAAAAGGCTCTTTTAATAGTCTGAGCTGTTTTGTAATGAACTATAGCCTATTCATCAAACTCCTGTTACTCCAGTCCAATCAATTTTAACACGGTTTACCTGTACGTTTAGAAAGGCTGGGAACTCTTTTTTTTTTTGGAATGCATTTATCGTTACTTTTTTGTACTTTGCATTTTGAGACGATGCACCTATGATGCACTTATGGTTATTCTTTGCACTTTGCATGTTGAGATGATGGCCAAACTGAGTCCTTTATTTTTTTTAATGATCTTATCTGTGGGTGTTGTGATGAAGATTCCGCTTTTTGTAAAATGTGATGATTGTTTTTACATATGTTTTTATATTTTTATTGTGCTTTTAAGGCAGTATGCCGAAAATAAAGTTTTCAAATGGAATGGAGTATCACTATTACTAAAATCATACTCACAGTTTTGCTGCATCTGCTGTATGTAATTTCAATCTAGATTCAAAACAAAAAATAAAAGAATTCAGGACTGAAAAATCTGTCTCCAAGAAATATTTTTTTTCACAACAATAATAAACATATCTTCTATTTTTAAAACAATCATAAAAAGCAAAAATCAGATTTCAAAATATTTTTTGATTTGGTTTATTTATCACTCAAAACTCTTCAGTTCAATATCTTAGTTTAAAAATGTCATCACTGTCAGGATTTTCTAAAATTTAAGGTGTCTTTTCTTCAAAGAGTAATTAAGAGTGGTGTATTGAATTGTTTTATTGAACATCCTAATCTCCTTCTACTTCTTCAGACACAAAAGCAAGATACGCCCATCCAAGTGATACATACTTTCTTTTCTGAATTCTCTTTTTGTTGGTCTTTTAGCAACAGATGATTCACTATCACTGTTCTATGAATATATTTCAAGTATTTCTGGTTCTTCTCTGATTGACTCTGATCTCTCATAGTCCCAGTGTCTTTTCTTGAAGTTCTCTTCACTGCCTGAGGAGTTATGTGACCTCCTTGATGTTCTCTTGTATATTCTTGTATATTCACTTGTGAGTACTGCTGAGTCTTCTTCACTTACAGTTAAACTTGATATTTGAGCAGCATCATCAACTCAAGTCACTGTGAACTGCTTTCTTCCCCTGATGGTTCTTGAAACACACATTTTCAGCTGGAGTTTTCCATGAGCTGGATCAGAGACTATTTCTTGCAACAGTTCTTCACTCTGATTCCTCAAATTGAAACTGGTTACATGATCTCCACCTTTCCGTTCACAACCAACCTCATCAGTTTCAGGATTCACTTTTCCAACTTCTCCCCCCTCAAGATCCACGTTGCGAACTTGAATTTGACTCCGTCAATCAGGGGTTGTTGGCACCACTTCTTCATTCACTGTCTTCACTGTGCTCATGTGAGATTTGCGACTCCTAAACGGATTCCAGAACACTTCACAGCAGTGTTAGTCACAAGAAAGACTTGGGGGCTGATAACAACTTTGGCAGTTCCCTGGACTGGCGGCAGACTATTGACGGTGGCGGTCCCAGCACCGTAACTCTGCTTTGCGAAGACAGCCACTGGAACACGAGACTGCCAGCAGACCACTCACCGTCGGGTTCATGGATGGAAAAAGTCAACTGCCATAGGGTGGTAAAGGGGAGCTGCATCACCTTGCATATTATGAGATGCATGATCCAAGAGCAGATCACGTTGGTATGACCGCATGGTTCAAGGTGGCAGTGACCAAGTATTTGGGGTGCGTGCTCACCCCTTTCTTCTTTTTCCAAGCATATTCTGACATGGATTCCTTTATCCAACTCCCCCCTTCACAGTAGGATCTTTACCCAGAGGATCACAGCCCTTTTCACAGCAATTTTCAGGTGAGTCCCTTCTGGACCATATACCCATTGCCATGACTGCCCATATGGGCAGAACCTCGTTAATGGGTGCATGGAATTTTCCACATATATAATGCATATGTGTGCATCCTCCACATATGCAGTTGAAATACACACACAGGCATTGATATATTCGTAAAATATACTCACCACTGCAGCAAGTTCCCCAAGCCCACTACGCCGGGCCCTTGGTCAACTTGTAATACGGTGGTCTTTGAATTGCCAGTGACATGGGCTGCTGGTGGGGGGTGGTCCTATGGCACTTAGACCATCAAACTTGTAATAAGGCCCTTGGCATTGGCCTTTCCAATGTGGCTCAAGGCAGCTTTTGTGGGCTTACCATTCTACTAGGATCCAGTCTCCTTGTTGCAGTGGATGACACTGGGTTTCTTTGGTTGGCATTGCTGCCAAATTCACCAGATTGGAGACAGATTTCATCACTTCAGCCAGACCTTTGCAGTAATCGAATACAATATAATCTGTTATTGACACAAGTGTTACTGAATATATGTATGTGATCCTCATGGCTTTGCCCATAAATACTTTATGAGGTGAGAGTTTGGTCTTTTTTCTGGGGTACTTCTAACGCTCATCAGAACAAGAGGAAGAGTTTATGGCCATGTCAAATTAGTTGAGGAACATACTTTAGTCAGCTTGTTTTTGAAGGTCCCAATCATTTTCTCTACAACTCCTTCTCATTCCTCTCTCCAACATCTTGCATTGGATTCACTCCATTCATTCCAGAACTCTCAGGCTGCACAAAATCTGAATTAGAACCCATTGTTTGATTTCTTTTGCTTCTCCAGATCTGCTTCATCTGGGCAATCAACAACTTCTTTTTAATCTTTTTCTGCTTTGTATCAAAACAGTCTCCACAATGTTTAGCATATTTCAAAATATCATCAATATTATTGGCTTGACTGCCCACCACACTCTGCTAAATCTGACAACTAAGTTCCGACAAAAACCAAAAACGTAAGCCGATACAAATCCGCTAATATCTTCTGTTTCAGGTTCTTCAACTTCTCCACATTTGCTGTAAATCTGCATAAACCTCTCATATTAAAAATGCATTGACTCTTTTGACTCATAGGGGCATATTATCAAGAACGGCGTTAAAATTATCGTCTCTTTAGCGGCAGAAAACTGCCGCCAAAACGGCGATAATGGGTTTGATAATATGCCCTTGAGAATTCCAGTAGAAGCCCAGGTTCACACCAGAACATGGGCTTCTTTTCATTTTTTTATTTTTTATTTTTATTGGGACATCAAACTCAAAGAAAACAATGTGACATAGACACACATAGAAGAAAAAGAGAAAACCATATCTGATGGCCAAATTTTAAATTTGAATTTTTTTACCCCCCCTCCACCCCGGTGGATCCCCACATAGAGAAAAAGAAATTTTTGTTGCATCAAAACTAACATAGGGGTACTTCCCGTCATAATAGCAATTAATCCTTATTCAGCCATTTAGTTCCCATATCTTTTCCCCTTTTGCCCTTGCCCTACTTCCCCTTCTTCTAAACACAGAGATCTCCCAATTGTAAATAAATAGTAATTTACTAAACCAAACATGTATCGAGGGAGGATTCAGATCAAGCCACACCGTAGCCAAACAAAGCCGAAAAACCGCCATTGCGATATACACCATTTTCCTGTCGGCTTCCTCCATTTCTTGATTAGAAATCCCTAAGATAATAACCTGGGAGGGTCGATAAAACTGAATATCCCAGTATAGATTCTAAACGCTGTTCAATTTTAGCCAGCAATTGAGAAAGACCAGAACAGGTGGCAAACATGTGTGTACTGTCTGCAGCCAACAACCCACACCGAGGACAAAGTATCCCCGAAGTGCCCCCCCATCGATGAATACGCGCCGGAGTTATGTATAGGTTACACCATGTCTTAGAACATTGTACCTGCAAATTGGCGGAAATACCTGCCGTTTGGCTAAACAAAAGGGAATCTTCACATTCACCTTGCCCAGCTTGCAAGCTTGTTTGCCATCTATCAAAATATTTGGCCAAATCATCGACCATTTTCTCATTAGCAAGTTTATAAAAAGAAGATGTTGTAGATTGGCCACCATTAATCAGATCTAATAGAGGGATTCGGTCCCGATTATTAACTTTTTTAGTGAGGAAGTCCCTTATCTGTAAATATTTAAAAAAATATTTATTCTCGATCCCAAATGTGTCTTTGATAGCCTCAAAAGTAAGCATTTCAGCATTAAATATGAGATCCCCTATACAACGAATACCTTTCTCAGCCCAATTTTTGAAATATACATCTTGAAATATTGCCAGAATTGGGGTATTGTTTACTAAAGGGGAATATAAATGTAGCCGCCCAATCCCAAACTTTTTTCTAACGGCAGTTCAAACCCTATAAGCACCAAGCAAAACTTATAATTTAACCCTCTTGAAATAGGCAAACGTCTATATGGCGCATTAGGAGTCCCCTGGCTTCTATCCCATAAATTAGGTAGTAGATTGAAGTCTCCATACATCCCAAATTTCCACCATTTAGCAACTCCCCCATCTGTTTCAGCATGGTTGCCCAGTAATAAATGTGAAAGTTAGGGACAGACCAGCCTCCCCTATCTCTAGATAAGGTCATATATCTACGAGCCGTTCTTGGACGCTGTCCAGCCCATAAAAACCATGAAACTAACCGGTCTAACTTCTGAAACCAAATTTTATTTATATCTAGAAGGATTGCTCTAAAACAATAAAGAATTTTGGGTAGAAAAATCATTTTAACAACATTACTTCTACCGATTAGTGTCAAACGTAAGTTGTTCATTCTTCGGGAATCTGATTTGATTGTTTGTAGTAATGGTTTAAGATTAATATCAACAATATCTTCAGGTTTGGAGCTTATTTCAATACCTAAATATCTGGAGTTTGATACTATCCGCTGATCGGTTAATGTTATTTTATCATTAGCTACAATTTGAGTCTTACTATCATTAAGATGATAGCCAGAGATCTTACCAAATTGCGATGTTAAAATATTTATTTCATCTAGTGCCTGGCTGGGAGCAGCTGTTGTAATAGCTAGGTCGTCTGCATATCCCAAAATGTTAACGTCTCCCCCTCTGGCACGGATAGGTTGAATGAGTTGATCTTCCTGAATCTTCCTAATTAAAGGGTCAATGTAGATGGCAAATAACAAGGGGGAGCACGGACAACCATGTCTTGTTCCTCGCATTATATTTATTTCCCCCCACTGTGCTCCCATCAGAACAATTTTGGCAATTGGATTTTTGTACATACTTTGGATTGCTCTTATAAATCCTTCCCCTATCCCATAGTACTTCATAGCAGCCCATAAAAAAGGCCAGGAGACCAGATCAAATGCCTTTTCTGCATCTAGCAGAATTAGCGCCATAGGGTCTCCTGTAACCTTGGTATAGTCGAACAATGTTATTGTCATACGAATATGATCAATAGTTTCCCAACACGGGACAAAGCCGTGTTGCTGGGGGGATACCATTTTTTTAATGACTGACGCTAATCTATTAGCAAAGATCTTGGAATAGATTTTTATATCGCTATTTATCAATGTAATAGGCCGATATGCCCCAGGGTCAGTCCCCTCTTTCCCTTTCTTAAGACATATAACAATCTTTGCACTCCTCCATGACTCTGGGGGTATATCTCCACTCTGTACTATACGGAACATCTCCAACATTGTTGGAGCCAACTGTGTTCGGAAAATCTTATAAAATTCACCTGGCAGGAAATCAGGCCCGACAGCTTTGCCTGGTGGCAGTGAATCTAACGCACAAAGTATTTCTCCCAGACTAATCGGAGCATCCAGAATATCCCGATCTGCAACAGTCAATTGATCCAATTTAACCTCTTCAAGATATCTCTTGATTTCCCCTTGTAGCCCACAATTCTCTCTTATATCATCCCGATATAATTTCTGATAATATTTCTGAAAGGCCAAAAGAATTGATCCTGAGTCGGTTACTAAGCCTATATCTGGGTCTAAAATGCCTGTAATCTGAGTTTGTGCTTCTTTTTCTCTTGTCCGAACAGCTGACATGTGTCCCACCCTTTCATTGCTCTCATACAGCTTAGACCGCCAGGCTAGATATCTACCCGCGGATTTGGCAAATGAGATCTCAGTTATGGCAGATTTCGTGATTGAGATCCCAGTTTGAGCCATTTGGGCATCCCCACCCTCTGTTAATACCTTGACAAGATAAGTATTAGCTTTCACCAATACTTCGTACAATTCCTTAATCTTGTTTCTCTCTTTTTTCTGAGTCTCCCAGCCAAACTGCGTAGTCTCAACCCTGATCCCAGCCTTCAGGGTATCCCAAACATTTTGAATGCCCGTGCTTCCCATGTTCTCATTTAGGAATCTAGGAATCCACATCGCCATATGTTCTATATAGGAGTTATCACTTAACAGAGCCCTATTAAAGGTCCAGCTGGTTACTTGTTTCTGACATTTAATATTCACTTCCAGTACCAAAGGGTTGTGGTCGGACATTACCCTGGGAAACGTGGTTATCTTACTGCCCTGCACCAGACATTGAGAATTGAAAAAATAATCCAATCTTGCATGTGATCTGTGCGGGGCAGAAAAATAAGTAAACCCTGGACCATTGCCCTCTGACTGTGCCCACATATCTACAAGCCCATGCAGCTCTTTCAATTGGCTAAGAGATCTAAAAACTTTCGGTTCCGCCATTGGTATTTTATCTCAGGATGATTAGATATTGCACAACCCAAATTGATATTAAAATCACCACACAATTTAATCGGGGATGGCCAACCCACCGATTCTAAACCCAGCCAGGGATACAATTCAGGATGATCTAATACCGGTCTATAAACAGAACATAGTGTGAATATACTACTATCAATTGAACATTGTGTAATTGCCCTTCTGCCAATTTATCAGAAATGGAGCGAGTAAAGTTTTCCATACCCTTACGTGCAAATATAGCGACGCCCTTTGTCTTGACCTCCTGCTTTGTCCATAAAATTAATTGAAACCCGTCAAGCTCCATAATTTTATTTCTACTGGCTTCTATGTGCATTTCTTGGAGGCAGATTATATCTGCCTTCAAGATTCGAATGTCTTCCTTTATCCTGCGCCATTTAACAGGGTCGTTTAATCCACAAATATTGATAGAAGCTATCCTAATACACCTCATTGTAAGTGGTAAACAGATCTAAATACAATATGGCCCTGATCATCATAAGAAAAAGACACATCTAAACAATCCAAACCTGTACCACATAAAATCCCCTCTTTCCCAAATAGGATCCACCGCCCTTGGCCTCACCCATCCCCCCCACACCCCTCACTAAAGCAAAAAAGTTCCTCAGACCCTTGTGATGCCTCCCGCATTTTATGTGCGCCCCCTGTCACTCCCCAACCTGTCTAAAAAGCCCAAAAGAGAAAGAACGAGAAGCCCAGCCCTGCCCAGCTCATTTCCAGATTTAAGACAACCCAGAAACAGCAATAATTACAAATCTTCAAACAATAAACCACAGCACTTTATTCTAGCTTACACCCTATTCTTTTGAGAGAACAAAAAAGGAAAAAAAAAAAAAGTCTCGGACTCGGTCAGCCACCAGTTACCTCCTTTAAGTAATTCTCAGCCTGAATCTCAGAAGTAAACACCCTGACCTGCCCCTGGTAGATAACTTTCAACCAAGCAGGGTTCATCAGATATACTTCACGTCCGTGTTTTTGGAAGGGGCAGATCATGTGCCGTAGCCGCCATCTTCTCTCCATGGTTGTGTGGCAAAAATCTGGCCGCACAAAATATGCCTGCCCTTCCGCTGATTTTTTGGCGTCCGGTCTTGCCTTTTCAAATATCACCTGCCGCAATAAAAGTTTCCGAAAAATATTAAAATTGCTCTGGGCTTTGGATTAGGGCCAGGATTACTTTTGACCATTAGGGGTAATCTATGTACACGCTGTATCTCTGCTTCCCAGTTCCAGTGTGATAATTCTGGGAGGGCCGATTTAAAAAGCTTTAGCACAAAACCACGTACATCGCTCCCCTCAACTTTCTTTTCAATGCCCAGCAGA
Source organism: Triturus cristatus (assembly GCF_964204655.1). Lineage (NCBI taxonomy): Eukaryota > Metazoa > Chordata > Amphibia > Caudata > Salamandridae > Triturus > Triturus cristatus. The sequence continues at coordinate 461,532,380 of NC_140587.1, read as the reverse complement.
CGCAGGTTGTTTCTCCGCTGCCTATTTTTGGATTCTTCCAGTTTCCACAGGATGTCCATCATTCTTGCATCATTAGCAGATGTTTTTTGCTCAGTACTTTCCAAACCGGCCCCCAGTCCCACTACACGCTCCTCCAGGGCAGTGGTTCTTGCTACAACCTCCGTGCAGGCTTTAGTTGTTTTACGAATAGCGCCCTGGATTTTTTTAGTCGCAAGTTGTGCTCTTTTATGCTCCTGACGAGCCTCTACTTGCATTGTCTTAAGCGTTGCATATATTAACCCGATTGAAGGGACAGGTTCAGGTTTACTATCAGAAACCCTGAAATCTTCCTCCTGAAATCCAGGGCCTGCCTCCCCCTCAGCCTCCAGATTGGTAGTGGAGTAGTCTAATTGCCGGTGTTCATTAGTATCTGAGTGAGAGCTTTTGTGCCGAGAACCCACGAAGCTTTTCTTTCTAGATCGATTATTGGCCCTCATTAGGGTATCTGCATTTGTAGGGGAGCTATCACTATCATCCCCTTAGGCATCAATATCTGTATTATCCAGATCACTGGCATTGTTAAGGTCAGATTCTTCTGCCAGTGAAAAAAAGTTTTCCCCATCCGGCGTAACAGGCACTATATCCCCTAGTTCTTGTAGCTCTCCGACACCCTCACTAAGAGTAGCAATTACATATACCCCCCCTTCCTGTTCTCTCCTATTAGGTAATCCTTCTAGCTCCCCTGTTTGGGAGTTTGAAACCTCTGGAGTAGAATGCACGCTGCTAGTCTCTAAAACACTGAGGGGGTACGATGTAACAACTCCCATCATATCCGACACAGTGTTGCAAACTTTGTTGGAAACAGTAACAGAGATAGTGCTAGAACCAGTGCCAGAGCCTGTGCCTGAGTTTTTCGATTGATTTGGAGTTCTCTCCAGCAGCAGTTTAATCTGTTTCCCACTTACCGGTTTGCCCGAGAACATCCCTGGGAACGTAGGGGTCTTTTTTGTTGCACCACTGTCTGGAAGATGCTGTTCACTATCGGAAGTCCCGTTCTTACTCTCCACCTTCTCCACACTCACCTGAGTGGGGGTTAGAGCCGCTTCAGATTCCTTTGCAGCAGGCACCTTCTTAGACACCACAGCCACCTTAGTGCTGGTAGCTCCCTCCCTTGGAGCAGCTCTCCGTGGAGCCATCCTGTTCTGGCTTGCGTTCCCCCCCAGCAGCTTGCCGGCAAACCATACCCACCAGGCACTCAAGTAAGTCCAACTTCGTAAAGCATGGAAACGGAGTTCCGCAGCATGTTACCAAAAGTTGTTTAATCCTTGAAAAATAATCATCCAGGACGGAGGGAGTTTGTGATTCCGTTTTCCTCGATACCTTGGGGCTCAGCAGAGCTCAGCAGGGCATTAGCTCCGCGTAATACTGGTCAGTAATCACAGTGGTCGGGGAGTGATACTAGCACAGGTCATGCGGCAGCCATCTTGCCTCAGAACATGGGCTTCTATTGGAATTCTCAAGGGCATATTTTCAAGCCCATTATCACCGTTTCAGCTGCAGTTTCCTGCCGCTAAAGACGTGATAATTGTAACGCCGTTCTTGATAATATGCCCCATAATCTTTGCCCAGTTCACTTCCTTTTCTGGTACTTTCTTTTTCAAATGATCCATCACAACTCTGTGTATCTCAGCAACCATCTCAGTTGGAGCATTGTTAGGTGGACCCCAGTTAGTTCTTTAGTTGGACAATAAATAGCAGCCTTCCCCTATGTTAATAAATCACTAGCAACAGTAATCTCAAATAATATATCCTAATAAATTCAAATGATTTAGGAAGTTGTCTCTAATTTATGAAGCTCTTTGTACAACTTGCCAGGTTTGTCAAAAAGAAATAAACATCATCCCTTGCCTAAGGCACATGCACAAAATGTTCTCCATACACTTCTCGTTTAGGACATTCTGACTCTGTATTTGATTCTGAATCACTAATGACCACCTTTGTTGTCTTTCCTATCTCTGTTTTTTTTTTTAGTAGTAAATATCTTTTTCCACTTCTCTCTATATTTTCTTTAAGTCTCTCTTGTCCTTTGTTTTCTCAACTAAATATTTAATGTGAGCTCAGAAAATCCCTAAGCCCATTTCTTTGAGCTCTTTTTAATTCGAATGAATTCTTTTACATTTTCTGTAAATTCTTTGTTCTACTGACATTAACCTCATATTCATCCACTTATTCCTGAAGTTTTTATGTGCTTCATTTGTAGACCTTGTTGTTTCTCTAATCATGTGTCTCTCTTAATTTACATTATATGACAGTCTTTTCAAATCAATTGTTTCCTGTAAACCTTCTCCAAATTCAAACTTAAGGAGTCAAATAATTACCTCCCTCTCTTTAGGAAGTCCGGTAGACTCGGGAGAGGCAGGAGCAACAATGAGCAGAGTTGTCATGGGCAGCAGCAAAAGCAGTATTCTCAGCCAGAACACTTGCCCCTCAATGTACACTTTCACTTGTTAATGCAAGTGCCATCTATCCCTGTGCAGTCATACCCAATTCTCCTGATGCACCCATGTCAGGTACATAAGTAGAGACTACTTGTGTGTACAGACAAGGTCTAGAATTCAAAAGATCATTACAAACGTTATCCTCCTTGTCTGAACCATGTTCTGTGTTTTGTTTCTCTCTGTCACCCTCATCAGCTTTCTTTTTGAATGTTCTTTAATTAAATATTGAAGGAACAACTCTAACTCCTTCTACCTTATCTCCTCTCCAGAATTTCTCAAGATTATCCCACTTGTTTTCTAACCACAGCTTCAGTGAACCTGTACTGTTACTTCATTTTCTGTCTCTCTTTTTCTGTGGCTATTCAATCCCATTTATTCAATGCTTCAAGCGGTGTAGGTCTAGGTTGTGGCTTTCTTTCATTCTTTGCCTGTCTCACAAAATCTAACTTTTTAATTTTAAAAGTACCCCATAAAGGAAACTTCAAGTTCTTGTCATCAGAAGCATATTCATGCCAATTTTGAATCCATGTATGCAAATAGAGCCCAACATCCATCAACATTCCGTACACAGGTGAGTCCTCTGAAGGAATCTTTTTTTTCCTACATAGAAGGCACACAAGGAGATTTAGGATTTTTCAACACGGTAGGCATTATCATCGCTCAAAAATAATTTTTTTAAAACACTCAAAACAAGTAAACAAACTATAACCAATCCCAGCACGGCAATGTCAAAGGTCAACCAATCACAGCATGACTTTAACAGCAACCAATCTATCCCACATGACTCCTCGGCTGACTAACCAATCACAGTGCAGCTTTTTCTGTAAACAGGAAGACATTGCACAGCCTGTTTGAGACTGAACGCACACAAATAAACAAAACCAATCTTGCCTGTTCACCTGAAATCAGAGAAAATCAGTAGGTGAAATAAAAATAATCTGGGAAACAAAAGGACAGGGGAGGGAGGACACACTGCCACCTTCCATAAAAATATAAATACAAGAATAAAAATGGCAGGGCCTCAGGGCATGGGGTCCTGGGGCCAAAATTGGCCTATGGAAGTGGGGAGCATTAAATATTTTTTTTCTCTCATGGTAGGAGTCGCAAACCGATTGCGCGACCCCCCAGTGTAACGTTGCGGTGGACTCACGGATCCACCTTAAATGAATAGCAAAATAGTATACAATTCAGAAGGTAATGTTGCAGTTGTGAAATTTTTTATAGGGCTAGTGACATTGAAGTTAATAATCACATTTATATTGATAGAGTTAGAAATAATATTAAAAAATATCAATTAAAAAGTTAAACTTGAAAAGTGCAATGTGTTTAGTACATTGAATTTGTGCTTTTGTTTTGCGGATTCGCGACGGGTTCACAAAACCCGGAAAATATGTAAAAAGAGTATATATGTTAAAAAATATATATCTTTCACTGTTGGGCTATAGGGTGGCTCTAACAAGAGCCATTCTATTCATTATGACTTTGTTGCAGCTATATGTAAGTGCGGATGCACAGCTTAAGGTTGTTGAGAAAAACTCTATTCCCTTCATCTGTGAAGTGAACTCCATCACTTCTACAGATGTCATGCATATCAAACGGTAACTTGTTGTTATAGATGGAGCCCATCCTATGGTCTCTGAGGTAAGCAGAAAGAGCTTTATTAATATGCTTCCTAGCTTTGTCAATCTGTGGACAGAATTGATTTGACAACTTCCATTTCTGTCCCATTGGCATATGTTAGAGTATTCAAAGACAGTTTGAGGGAAAAGCAACATCAGTTGTGCAAAGGTATCCTTCATTAGGATCTCCAGCAATACCCCAGTCGATGTGCCTATGTAATTGCCACCACAGTGCACAATCATGAGATCAGGGGGTTGGAGATGCAAAAAGGTTTTACCCAAAGGCATCTATTGGTGCCACTTTAATCCTCTCTGTGCTAACCATTTAATATCCCCATTTTGCAGATCTAGGTCTTTGTCAATACCTCTGCGCTCAGCATATCTTTTCCCCCAGAAAACATAAAAGTGGCCTACAATCCATACTGTAAGCATTTTGAAGGGAAATGTGGAAGGAATCAAAAGACTTCTGTAGCTGAGTAAGTCAGTTAATAGAATGAGGGGTATCTAAAATGGTGGAGAAGATCTTTCTGATAGGTTGTTGAAAAATGTTTGAAAGGTGCAGTAGATAGGATACTCTAATATTTTGCAAAAGTCAACCACACCTGCTATTTGCATTTGTAAGCTAGTTTGCTGAATTTGAAAATATGGTGGACTTGTGACCTTGTGGTACAGTTACATTTTGCAGAAAGTGTTACTATGGAAACTAGGATTAAACAGAATAGGGGAAGGGTTGAAGTTTAACTGTGGTTTTAAAATATGAAATGCTAAGTTATATATAAGTGATATGCCAGTAAAGTAAGTTTTCCCAAATCACTACTAGAAGTGATGTGTTGTTAAAAAATAATACTAGTTTTACTGGAAATAGGTTTTTGAACTCCCGTAAGGGTTCGCAGCTCCATCACAACGCTACGCTGTGGCACCGCGATGGAGTCGCGACTCCTGTAAATTATAGAACCAGATTGGGTACTTTGGAAGAGAGTAATAAAGGGGTAATACGTGTAACCAATAGAAATGGGTTTTAGAATTTGAAAACCTGAAGGGAGCATTTTGATTTGTTACAATATTCATTTGTGTGCAAAAAGAGAGAGCAAGTTTGCCATTACTGGTTTGACCTTATTGAGAGTGGTGCACCACATTTATTGTGTTGGAAAGAAAATCTTTTAAGAGTTTCTGACATTTCATATTCTGCAATAGTATTTCAGAGGTGAGTTACAAATGTGTACGGTGTGCCATGTATTGCGTAGGAGTGCTTCAGTCTTTGCAGTGATATTTTTAAGTTTGTAAAGCATTATTTATAAAGTTTGCAAAGCACTAGAGAAATGTGATGTTTGAAATATGTTTTCCAAATGTACGAATGTGTATTGTAGTTTGTTTTATTGTACTGAAATTAATATTGAAATAGGTTGTGCATAGAAATATGTGTGCTTCCTGAGTCTCTAATGAAAGTAGTAGAGAAAATTGATGTTTAAACCATGTTGACAGAAGTATTTAACTATATCCTAGTGTATATAACTCTGTACCCATGTTCCGTGTATTATGATCAGAAAGGAATACATACACTTTTTTCTACATAAATTTAGAGAGTATGTGGTCTGAAACACAGATATTCAAGTATTTGTATGTTTCTTTTTATGTATCATGTCACTAGCAAAAGGCACAGACACAAGCATGCATACCTTTAGACACATGGTTAGAATTACAACAGTGACATGGGGAGGGTTGCTGTTTTAAATTTGGTAGTTCTAACATTCTACGCAGTCAGTGAAAAATGAAGCTGCAACAGAAAGTGAGGTTTAAGACATGTTGGTAGAGGGATTAGTGATTCGGCTATTTTGTGTGAGTCTGTGGAAAGCTATACTCGAAGTAGGCTGTATAAATGTAGGTGTCTGTTTGAAATGGGAAGTGCACTGTGTCAAGTTTAAAGGTCTGCGTGCTCTCGTGATTGAGGTATGTGTCTATTTGTACATGTATTCTCACATGTGTTATGCATCTGAAGATGCTAGCATAAGAAGCTGGTAGCTTCTCCTTCAGGTGGACAAATGTTCTCAGTTCTGTTCTGTTATTTGCTTGCACAGGCAGACATGTCTTATGCATACAGGCGTTATAGAGCCCCTCAAATAGACTATTCAATACCCATGTGCCCTGTATAATGAGCACAAAGGAATACATACACCTTCTTGTACACACATTTAAAGAGCATGCAGTCTGAAACAGTGGTAGTCTAATATTTGAATGTTTCTTTTTATGTATCATGTCACTAGTGAAAGGCACAGACACACACATTCATGTCTTCAGAAACATTGTGGGACTTAAAACAGTAACATGGAAAGGGTTGCTGTTTTAAATTTAGGTAGGTCCAACATGCTGAATAATGAAGGTGCCAGGAAGAAGGTTCTACTATTACACTCATCCAATCTTTCAGGTACTACTCTTGCACTCAGTCATTCACTTAGAGACTACCTATGCACTCATGCAATCTCTCACGCACTATCCTTGCCCTGAACCATTCACTCAGGTACTATGCATACACTGCTGTATTGTCCCAGGTACTACCCATGCACTTATACAGTCACCCAGGCACTTCCCTTAACTCATTCAATGACGTAGGCACTACCCATTCAATCATGCAATTATTCAGGTACTATCCATGCACTCATCTAATCACCCAGGCATTATCCTCGCACTCATCCTTTCAATCAGGGAGTATTCATACACTCTTGAATTCTCTCATGTACTCTCCATGTACTTATGCAATGAGGCAGATACTACTCTTGCACTCATCCAGTCGTCCCGGCACTGCCCATAAATTCATCCAATCATTCAAGCACCATCTTTGCACTCAATCATTCACTTAGGCACTATGCATGGTCTCATTCTATCACCAAGATACTACCCATGCACTTCTTCATTCTCCCTGGTAATACCCATGTACTGATGCAGTCATGCAAGGACTACACATTCACTCATACAATCACTAAACCACTATGCACGCACCTATTTAGTTACTCAGGCACCTTTCTTCCTCTTTCTGAATCTTTCTTTCTCTTTCTGGAGTTCTCTTGCTTCTTTCAGTACTTTTCTTGCCTCTTTCTGCACCTCCGTTGCTTTTTTGTGCAGTTCTCTTGCCTCTTTCTGCACTTCTGTTGTTTCTTTCTGCACCGCTCTTTCCTCCTTCTGCACCTCTCTTGCATCTTTCTGCACCTGTCCTGCCTCTTTCTGCACATCTCTTGCATCGTTCTGCACCTCTGTTGCTTCTTTCTGCACTTCTCTTGCCTCTTTCTGCACCCTTCTTGCCTCTTTCTGCATGTCTGTTGCTTCTTTCTGTACTTCTCTGGCTTCTTTATGCACCTCTCTTGCTTCTTTCTGCACCGCTCTTGCCTCTCTCTCTTCCTGCACCTTGGTTGCCGTTTCTGTGCCTCTCTTGCCTCTACCTGCACCTATGTTGCCTCTTTCTGTACCTCTCTTGCTTCTTTCTGCACCTCTCATGCTTCTTTCTGCCCCTCTTTTGCCTCTTTCTGCACTCCTCTTCCCTCTTTCAGCAATCTCTGTCGGCTCTATCTGTACCTGTCTTGATCCTATCTGCTGTTCTCTTGCTTCTTTCTGTACCTCTCTTGATTTTTTCTGCAACCATCTGGCCTCTTTCTACACCCCTCTTCTCCCTTTCTGCACATCTCTCGCGTCCTTCTGCACCTCTGTTGCTTCTTTCTGCACTCCTCTTGCCTCTTTCTGCACCCTTCTTGCCTCTTTCTGCATGTCTGTTGCTTCTTTCTGTACTTCTCTTGCTTTTTTATGCACATCTCTTGCCTCTTTCTGCACCCCTCTTGCCTCTTTCTGCAGTTCACTTGCCTCTGTATGCACCTCTCTTGCCACTTTTTGCACTTCTGTTGCCTGTTTCTGTACCTCTCTTGCCTCTTTCTGCACTTCTCTTGCCTGTTTCTGCATCCCTCTTGTCTCTTTATGCACCTCTCTTTTTTCTTTCTGCAACTCCCTTGTCTCTTTCATCACTTCTCTTGCTTCTCTCTTCACTTCTCTTGTTTCTTTCTGCACTACTCTTGGTTCTTTCTGTACTTTTTTTGCTTCTTTCTGCACCTCTCTTGCTTCTTTCTGCACTTCTCTTGCTTTTTGTGCACTTCTCTTGCGTCTTTCTGTACTTCTCTTGCCTCTTTCTGTGTATTTTTTACTCTTTCTGCACCTCTCTTGTTTTTTTCTGCACACCTCTTGCCTCTTTCTTTACTTCTCTTGCCTATTTATGTACTGAATGGGAAGGGCAAGCTGTCAAGTGTAAAGTTCTGAGTGCTCTCTTGACTGAGGTATATGTCTACTTATACATGTATTCTCACATGTGTTATACATCTGAAGATGGTAGCTTAAAAAGCTGGTAGCTTTTCCTATCGGTGGTTAAATCTTCTCAGTTCTGCTCTGTCATTCGGTTGCACAGGTAGACATATCTCATGTATGTAGGTATTATAGAGCCCCTCAAATATACTATTGAATACCCATGTGCCCTGTATTATGAGCAGAAAGAAATATATACACCTTCTTGTACACAAATTTACAGAGTATGCTGTTTGAAACACAGGTATTCAAGTATTTGTATGTTTATTTTTGTAACATGTAACTAGGTAAAAGGACAGGCATACTCATGCATACCTTCACAAACGTGTTGAGACTTACAACAGTTATATCATTAGAATTGCTGTTTTACATTTGGTAGGCCTAACATTCAGAGCAGTCGATGAATAGTGAACCTTCAAGAGAAAAGGGAGGTTTAAGAGATCTTGGGAGAAGGATTAGTAATTAGGCTATTTTGTATGAGTCTGTGGAAATGTACAGTCAAAGTAGGTCGTATAAATGTAGGTGTCTGCTTGAAATGGAAAATGCATTCTGTCAAGTTTAAAGGTCTGCATGCTGTTGTGACTGTGGTATGTGTCTACTTGTACATGTATTCCCACATGTTATACATCTGAAGATCCTAACTTAAAAAGCTGGTAGCTTATCCTACATGTGGAGAAATGTTCTCAGTTATGCTCTGGCATTTGCTTGCACAGGCAGACATGTCTTACATATGTAGGTGTTATGCAGCCCCTTAAATAGACAATTGACTATCCATGTGCAGTGTTTTAGGTGCAGAAAGGAATCAATACATACACTTTCTTACATTTCGAGGGCATGTGGTCTGAAACACAGGTATTGAACTTTTTAAAAGGTTTCTTTTTATGTATCATTTCACTAGCAAAGGGCACAGACACACACATTAATGCTTCTTTCTGCACTTCTCTTGCCTCTTTCTGCCCATTTCTTCTTCTTTGTGCCCCTCTCTTGGTTCTTTCCGCACTTCTTATCCTCTTTCTGCACTTTACTTGCCTCTGTTTTATTCTCTCAGGTAGTACCCATGCACTTATACAGTCACCAGGTACTTCCCATGTACTCATGCAATCATTCAGGTACTATGCATGCACTCATCCAATCACCCAGACACTATCATTGCACTCACCCTTTCATTCAGGTAGTAGGCATACACTCTTGCATTCTCTCATGTACTAACCATGTACTTATCCAATGATGTGGACACTACTCTTGCACTCATGCAGTCCTCCCGGCACTGCCCATGAATTCAACCAATCATTCAAGCACTATCCTTGCACTCAACCATTCACTCAGGCACTATGCATGGTCTAATTCTGCCACAAATGTACTATCTATGCACTTTTTCATTCTCTATGGTTATACCCATGCACTGATGCAGTCATTCATTTCAAAACTTTATTCGATTGTTTAAAAACAGTCATAAAAGCACATGGCATCAGTAATACAATACAATACATGAAATGATAAAATAACAATACATTCGGTTAACAATAAGAAAAATGGGGCAGGAAGGGGGGGTGAGCCAGATGGACAACATCTACGGATATCATTTCACATGTAATTTCAGTAGATCATACATTTCCTGACGGACACAGATTGCAAAATAAAGGTCGCTGTAAAAAAGCATACATCCGGTTCATCAAGTGCAAAAAGAAGGCTCATCGCGGATCTGACATCAGACACTGAATATTTTTTTTAAAGTGGTTTGAGGTAGGCAATTCGGAGATATAAATACAGAGGGCAAAGAAGCAAAAAGTGCTCGGTGCTCTGCTTCGAAGTCCCATCACAGGGACAGGGCATTGCCGTGTAATTATTAATCAACGGAAAGGCCACTAAAATGTGGGCAATACCTAGACGTAGTCTGGTGAGGACAAACTGATGAGATTGTTTGGTGACCACTGATGCAGTCATACAAACACTACTGATGCAGCGATACAATCACTAAACCCCTACCCATGCACTTTGTTCATTACTCAAGCACCTTTCTTCCTCTTTCTGTTTCTTTGTTTTCTTTCTGGAGTTCTCTTGCTTCTTTCTGTACTTGCCTTGCCTTTTTGTGCATCTCTGTTGCTTTTTTGTGCAGTTCTCTTGCCTCTTTTTGTACCTCTGTTGCTTCTTTCTGCACCTCCCTTGCTTCTTTTTGCATCCCTCTTGCCTTTTTCTGCACCCCTCTTCGCTCTTGCTGCACCTCTCTTACTTCTTTTTGCACCTCTCTTGCCTCTTCCTGAACTTCTCTTGTGTCTTACTGTGCCTCTATTGCTTCTTTCTGTACTTCTCTTGCCTCTATCTGCACCCCTCTTGTCTCTTTCTTCGCCTTTATTGCTTCTTTCTGCACTTCTCTTGCTTTTTTCTGCACATCTCTTCTTTCTGCACCCCTTTTGTCTATTTCTGCATCCCTTACCCTCTTTCTGCACCTCTCTGGCCTCTTTCTGCACCTCTTTTGCTTCTTTCTGCACCTGTCTTGCTTTTTTTTACACCTCACTTATCTTTCTCTGCAGCTCTCTTGTCTCTTTCATCACTTCTCTTGCTTTTTTCTTCCCCTGTCTTGCTTCTTTTTGCACTTCTCTTGATTCTTTCTGCACCTTTCTAAATCTTTCTGCATTTCTCGTGTCTCTTTCTGCATTTCTCTTGCTTGTGTCTGCTTCTTTCTTTTTCTTTCTGCACTTCTATTGCCTCTTTCTATACTTCTCTTGCTTCTTTCTGCACCTGCCTTGCTTTTTTCTGCACCTATCTTCCTTCTTTATGCAGTTCTCCTACACTTCACTTGCATCTTTATGTACTTCTCTTACCTCTTTCTGCACTTATCTTGCCACTTTCTGCACATTTTTTACTCTTTCTGTATGTTTCTTGACTCTTTCTGCACTTCTGTTGCTTGTTTCTCCACTTCTCTTTCTTCTTTCTGTACCTCTCTTGCTTGTTTCTGCACCCCTCTTGCCTCCATCTGCATCCGTCTTCTTTCTGCACCTCTCTTGCCTCTTTCTGTACCTCTCTTACTTTTTTATGCACCCTACTTGCCACTTTCTGTATCCCTTTTCCCTCTTTCTGCACCTCTCTTGCTTTTTTCTGTACCTCTCTTGCCTCTTTCTGCACTTCTCTTGCTCTTTCTGCAACTCTGTTCCTTTTTTCTGACCTTCTCTTGCCTCTTTCTGCACCCCTCTTGCCTATTGTGGCAGCTCTGTTGCCTGTTTCTGCACTTCTTATGCCTCTTTCTGCACCTCTCTAGCCTCTTTCTACACCTCTGTTGCATCTTTCTGTACTTCTGTTGCTTCTTTCTGCTCTACTCTTGCCTCTTTCTGCACTTCTCTTTCCTCTTTCTGCACCTCTGTTGCCTCTTTCTGCACTTCTCTTGCTTCTTTCTGCACCTCTTTTCTTTCTGCGCCCCTATTGCCTCTTGTTGCACCCCTCTTCTCTCTTTCTGCACCTCTGTTGCCTATTTCTGCACCATTCTTGTCCCTTTTCGTCTCTCACTTGCCTGTTTCTGTACCTTTCTTGCTCTTTCTGCACCTATCTTGCCTCTTTCTGTACCCCTCTTGCCTTTTTCTGTACCTTTCTTCCTCTTTCTGCACCTTTCTTCCTATTTCTGCACATCTCTTGCCTCTTTCTGTACCTCTCCTGCCTCTTTTTGCAGCTCTCTTTCTTCTTTCTGAACGTCTCTTGCTTCTTTCTTCACCTCTCTTGCTTTTTTCTGCACGTTTCTTGGTTCTTTCTGCACCTTTCTTCCTCTTTCTGCATTTGTCTTGCCTTTTTCTGCATTTCTCTTGCTTGTTTCTGCATCTTTCTTGCTCTTTCTGCACTTCTATTGCCTTTTTCTGTACTTTTCCTGCTTCTTTCTGCACCTTTCTTCTACTTTCTGTACCTCTCTTGCTTCTTTTGGCACTTCTCTTGTATCCTTCTGCACCTCTCTTGATTCTATCTGTACCCCTCTTCTCTCTTTCTGCACCTCAATTTTGCCTCTTTCGGCACCTCTCTTGCATCTTTCTGCACCTCTCATGCCTCTTTCTGCATCTCACCCTCTTCTTTCTCCACCTCTCTTCCTTCTTTCTGTACCTCTCTTGTTTCTTTCTATGCTTGTCTTGCCTCTTTCTGCAGCTCTAATGCTTTTTCTGCACCTCTCTCCTCTTTTACACCTTTCTTCTTCTTTCTCCACCTTTCTCTTTTTGCACTTCTCTTCTCTCTTTCTGTACCTCTCTTGCCTCTTTTGGCACCTCTCTTGCCTCTTCCTGCACCTCTCGTGCTTCTTTCTGCACTTGTCTTGCTACTTTCAATACCTCTCTTGCCTCCTTCTGTACCTCTCCTGCCTCTTTCTATACCTCTCTTGCCTCTTTCTGCACCCCTTTGGTTCTTTCTGCATGTCTGTTGCGTCTTTCTGCATCTCGCTTACCTCTTTCTGCACCTCTCTTGCCTCTTTCAGCACCTCTCTTCCCTTTTTCTGCCCCTCACTCTTTTCTGTTTGCACCTCTCTTGCTTCTTTCTGCACCTGTGTTACTTCTTTCTGCACCTCTCTTGCTTCTTTCTGCACTTGTCTTGCTTCTTTCTCTTTCTGCACTTTTCTTCCTCTTTCAGCACCCTTCTTCCTCTTTCTGCAGTTCTCTTGCCTCTTTTTGCACTACCCTTTTTTATTTGTTATGAAAAGAATAGCAATGTAATTGTAAATAATTGCTTAGTGGTTATTATGAATATTGATATGTAATTAATTTAAAATTGGTAATTGATGTAACAAACTACTGAAACTGATCTTTTTATAAATGTATTTTATTTGGATCATAAATTGAAGATGGCAAGAAAACATGAAACGAGAAGAGAACAAAGAAAACAGTACTACTTAAAGAAAAGCGAAAAGGGTACATTAGAAAAAGAGTAAAATATTACTCAGGATTAAATCTCTTCTGGTAAGAGCACTACATATTTTCTTAAAAAGTTATGGAGAGAATAAAAAAAGTCAATAATAATGACAGAAAAAAGGAACGTTTTACAGCAAATTAGAAAGAAAAGAAGGATTGTAATCGTAAAAAAACATTAGTTTATGGGAAAACAACACATATTATAAGAAGGCAAAAAGCTTATAAGGACATACGTATAAGAATGTTTAGAAGTACAGTAATTCAAAATGTATTTAAAGATTGTAAAAAATATAAAAGAAGATCAGCAGTGTATAAGAAAAGCCAAACATTGAAAGAGTAGTAGATAGTACTTTTGGATTAAAACTAAAATTATTTATATTAATATTGAAGAGAATAACAACATTGGATAAAAGAATGGTGTTCATGAAAGAGAAAAGCAGAAGAAAAAGACTTGCTAATAGAAGTAACTCTTGTACATTTTTTACAGGTGAATGGAAGCACACTTCCAGTACTGAGCCTTTCTTTAATTAAGAAAGCTATTTTCAAGAGAACATATTAGTACATGGAGTTGATACTAGTGGTCGAAGCTATGAGATTAAAGGTGGTTCTCCCATTCCAAAAGAGAAAATGGTTACTAGGCATGTGACAGAAGTAATAGCTGAAGAAGTTGAAGGGAGGCGTATGGAAGCTCCTGTATGTAACTGGAATTGTAGCAGTATTCGGTGGGAATCTATTGACATATTACTAAAACTTTTATGACAATATGAAAAAAAAAGTGTTAAACAGAAGATTAAGATGTTACAAGGACTAGATCCATGTGAAATAAGAAAATATACTAAGTTGCAAGGTCATTCTCTGGCTTGTCTTGTGTGAAATGAACACAGCTTTTCTGCACGGTTCAGTATCAGATGAACAAAAGGTTTGTGAAAATATACTGTTTCATTTTATAGGTTCGGAAGACGACTGTAGAGAAAGTAAGAGTTTGATAAGTGTAGGTGTTGAAGAACACAGGTAAGAAATTAGTATTGATGAGTTTTCAGAATAAATTACAAAGTTTAAGACAGTTTCATCTGAAAAACCAAACTATGTTTGTATTTGTTGTCAATGTACTCACTATAAAAGTCAAACTAGGAAGGTTGATTTATAATGAAAAAGTGAAAAGAAAAATGATGATAAGTGGCAGCAATTTGGTGTTTATTTGCTGGTAGAAGTTCAGTTTGAGTTAACTACTGAGCAAGTTATTTCTAAATACTGTTACAACAAATTGTAAGATAACAAAATGCCAGTTTGAGCAGTACAAAACAACTTACAGTTGATACCTGTTCCTCCAGAGCAGGCAGATTTAAATGAAAATGAGTCTACTCGTATTCATTCTGTACACCCATTTCAGGCCATATTTTGTATGGAGCCTAAAACAGGTAAGCTGTCACCAACAGATTTACAAAGCGGTCTGAAAGGAAGACTTGTTTACTTACCTTTAGATTTTAAGAAAGACATTCAAACTGTTGGTTTAGACAGGGCCGAAAATGAGCCAGTAGTTATTTTAGTAAATGGTGTACCAACCAAGAGTCAAACAATCTGGCAAGAGTTTGTAGATGTTACTAAACTACAAAAGGCTACATTGTACCTGGAACAGAATAATATTTTTATAAAAATGTAAATGTTGATGGAGAAGTAATATACTTAGAAGATGAAACAGTAATGTGCAGTGGCCAAATAGAAAAAGTAGACACATCCAAGAGTAAAGAGATTTATGAACATTATACTATACATCCTCTGCATTCGAATGAAATCATAGGAAACATTATTAAATTATTTCAAATGAAGGAAGCAGAGGGAACTCCCATGAGTTTTAGAAGTTTGTTGTTTTCCACAGCTATTCCCCACTGGAGAAGGTGGACGATTTGATGAGCAAGCTTTATGGATTCCAGCTTCAGAATAACGGTCAACAAGATTTTACTCTGAGGATCTCAGATTTTGACAGTGCATTCCATATACATTTCAGCTTCTGCTTGAAAGTGATTTGTCAGCACTTTCATATTCAGTGACCACATATTAGAAACAGGAGTTCATCTTCAACATGTTTCTGCAAAAGAGTTCATGGACAAAGTTGAACAAAGAAATGAAAATTTAGAAACTCAGTTAATTAACTTGATGGCGTCGCAATGTGGTACCAATGAATATTGGTATCGTAGCCACGGTGAACTTACATGCATGTTAAGAAACTTAGGTACACCTACATGGTTTGTAACATTTAGCTGAATATGCATAGGAAGATTTACTTGAATTTCTACGAGAAGCACATTCAAATGTTAAAAACATTGAATTGAAGACACCTGGAGAACTCTGTTCCTTGGATCCTGTAAATGTGTGCAGGTATTTTAACCATAGGTTTCAAAGAATGATGTAATTTATCTGCAATAAAAACATTCCACCTCTTGGAGAAGTAACTGATTACTTTTGGCGAAAAGGGTACCAAGCCAGAGGTGCTCCTCATATACACATGCTATTATGGATAAAGAATGCACAAAAATTTGGAACTGATTGTGATGAAACTGTTTTGTCTTTCATCGAACAGCATGTTACATGTGCCATTTCAAGAGAAGAAGGAGAAAAGAGCTTGAGACAACAAGTTTTACACGTTCAAAGCCATCAATGTGGAAAATATTTAAGACGGAAATATAAATGTTGAGGAAAAGTTCATACAAAATGTCGTTTTGGATTCCCATGTCCAAAATTTTTAAAGCATGAGTAAATCGTTTTTTGTCAGCAGTAAGTCATCCAATAACTCAGAAATCTCCCAAGAATACATACAACTTAAAAATAACAGAAGCTTCAAAACACATTAATGACTACAATCCAGTTATTTTGAAAATGTGGAATGCAAACATGGATATTCAATATGTTGCAGACAATTCAATTGCTGTTGCTCACTATGTCATCATATATAACAAAATCTGAAAAGACAGAGATGAAAGAAATGTGGGAAGAAATTTCAGCAGAGAAGAGTCTTAGCAAGAATGTGGATAGCTTCAGCTTGAAAATACTTTCCCATAGAGGGCTTAGATCCTATGAATGTTTAGATCGTTTGAGCTCAGCCAGTTTATATTCAAAGTCAAGAGGAATCATTTGGGTAAGTCTAGGTTTTGCCTCAACACGAAATAGAGTTTTGAAATCTTAACAAGGAACAGAATACTTCAAGCCTGGGTGTAGTGGGGCTACGTGGAGCAGCGCGTAGTGTGCCCAAATCTACGCACACTTGCGCGCTCTGTGTAGCCCCACTACGCGCCGCCCGCCTCGCGTCCGCCCTCCTTTTAAAATAATGAAAACTATTATAAAAACATTAATTAATAATGCCTTACCTGTAGCGCGGCGTCTCCGGGGCTCCCTCTTCCTAGTTGACAACTTCTTTCCACAAATGCGCATGGAGGGCGGGCGGGAGGCGGGTGGCGGGAGGCAGGCAGCTCTGCTTCGCCCTGGCGTGTGCGTAGCGCTGCCTGCTACGCCTACTTCAAAAACTGCGAAGCAGGCAGCGCTACGTACACTCCGTGGGCGAAGCGGAGTACTACGCCCGGGGTTAGAATACTTAGCACAGTATGAACCAGAAAGTACTGATATTGTTAAAACTAATATGTTAAATACATACTATCCAAAAAGGAGTCCACATCTTGAAAACGTATGTCGGTATGAAATACTTCAGCACTATAAGTTTAAAAAAAATGTTAGAGACAATATAAAAGAAGAAAGATATGCAGTAATTGGATGTGATAGATGTCTAGTGAAACATGTCAAAGGGAATCTTATTAATCATAGAAAACTGACTTGTTATAGTGCAGATAAGAGGGAATTTTTATATTTAGCACTTCTGCAACTATTCAAGCCTTGGAGAACCAAATCAGATTTACTTGGACATTTGGACTGCTTTGAAGCTTCTTTTAATGCAACAAAACACAGTATTCAGTGCACAATTTTTCCAACTTATATATAAATGTTAAATGATGAGATTGAACAAGAAAGTACTATCACAGCTGAAATAGCTAGAGATAGTTCACAAGGCAGTCAAAGTTCTGGTCCACTGAGTCAAGATCCACTAGGACAACCAATTATTGAGAATGGAGCAGCGATAGCCATGAATGAGGTGGAAACTGCAATGCAACAAGCACAACAGGAACAACCAAATATTGAACAAAAAGAAACATATCTACAAGTCAAAGAACAGGTACCCAATGGTTTGCTGCATGAAAAAAGAATGCCAATATTCATCATTTAATCCTATTCTAATGTACATTAGTGGTCAAGCTGAAACAGGGATACGTTTCTTAATTAAAGTTTTAACCAGTATCTACACAAAACTACAGAATCACATTTATCTTGTACTGTAACAGCTCCAACTGCATTAGCAGCACACAACATTAAAGGTATTTGTTTACATCGATTACTTATGCTACCTCTTGAACATGATAATACATTGAAATATCAGAAGCTATCTGGAGAAGCTTGTTATGAAGTCTCAAGAGTACTAAATAGCATGAAACTTTTAATTGTTGATGAGGTGAGCATGGTCTCAAACTTAATGCTTGCCTTTGTACACTTGAGAATGCTATAGATTTTGAAAATAGATTACGATATTCTGTTTGGAGGAAAACATTTCATTGTATTTGGAGACTTACTACAACTTACTCCTGTAAAAGGAGAACCTGTTTTGAAAACTCTTCTCCATGATGACACAAGGAAATCTTTGGGAAATATTGGGAATGTAAATATTTTGTTAAGGTTTGAATATAAAGAACTTGTTAGGAATATGCGACAAGCAGGTGATGAAGATTATGACAATATTCTTAAAGACATGAGAATTTGTGTCTTGACGGTACATGGAAAACAAGCTTTAGAAAGTCGACTACTAAGAAACTTGTTTACAACTTGAGAAACAGCAGCTGAAGTAATGTACATTATGCTTGTAGAAAACAAATCTATAGTTTGTCTAATGCCTACACTGCAAGAGTGTTCTACGTTTATTCAACAACTTCTCAAACTGGAAAAACAAGACATTGTGGAAATTAAAGCTATTGACAAAATTGAACACCAGGAAGTGACAATACTTTCTACTGAGAAACTGCAGGGTAAATTCGATTCTTAGGAAAAGTTTGTATCTAAAACTACAGGATTATAAAAGACTTTACATGTATGTAAAAACTGTAGAGTAATTTTGCGGTGTAATTTTAATGTAGAAGATGGATTAGTAAATGGAGCCGTGGGAAGCGTTGGTTTTGTAAATTTCCAAAATAGACATGGAATAGAATTTTTTATTATAAAATGTTATCATATTCATGAGGTAAGACAGATTGGGCGTTGTGTTGTACATTTTTGCTTGTAAAAGACTTACATTCTCGCAGACAACAGTTTACTCTGTCTCTAGCATATGCAGGAACTATTCATAAATCTCAAGGTTTAAGTATAGACAGAGCTTTTGTAAATTTTTGAAGTATGGTGTTCAGAGAAGGAATGGCATATGATGCATTTTCTCAAGTAAGAACATTGTCTGGTTGGTATTTGATAGATTTTGATGAGAAAAGGGTTAGTGCTGATGCAAATTGTGTAAGAGAGTACAATCGTTTAAGAAGACTTTATGCTCGTGAATTAGGTTTATTCCATATATGAGAAACGTATAGTGTGTCTAAAATGGAAATATTTCAAACATTCAACTGAGGTTCAAAAAAGAAAATAATTAAAGATAAACTTAAAGGCGTAAAGAAAAAAAATTGAAAGTGTTGATGATATTGTAGGATACCAGTTGGAAAACACTTCAGGTATCAACTGTTATGCAAATGTGGTTCTGAATGTTGTGTTTCATCTACCACATCTTTGTCATGAAATCATGGGAAAAAAGACTGTTCTGCACTACAACATGTATTTCAACAGCTGGTAAGTGACAGAAGTAAAATGCAAACTGCTTCTGGCATTCAGCATCTTTTAGATATATGTACTGGTTCATTGACATTTACTCTTGGAGTATTAGAACATGAAGGAATACACATTGAAAACTTGCTTGGACTAAGTTACAGATGGGATCATAAGTGTGAAGAGTGTTCATTTACTTCTACCACTTCTACCACTCAAACACAAACAGAAAGATTCCGATACTTTTCAATACCAGACTGAATATCAGTACCTTTGAAGAAATCGATAAAAAAACTGCAAATCAGGATATGAGATGTTCACATTGTAGATCAGAGATGCTGTCTATATTACATATAGAAAGATTTGGAAAATATCTCATTTTAATGTTGCAACATTGTAGAGCAAATGGCTGAAAATTGCAATTACACATCTTAAAGGAAGTCAAATTTCTTTTCCAAAAGTGGCTATTATTTTTGATGCTGTACCAACTAAAACATTTGGATACTATACTGTTTATTTAAAGTGTAATAAAGGATAGACTCATTGCCATAATGCTCACTTGGAATTCAAAGCTAGATTGCCTTATGAATTATACAATCCTTATGTTATTTCTGCAGCCAAAGTTTGAAGTACATCATTCAGCCTATTGGGGAAGATGTCAACATAAAATAGAGAGCACTGCAAACTATTAGTGTTTATAATTAGTGATTTGGTTATTATTTGCGCTCATTGATATTACATTTTCAAAATTGTGTTTAAAAGCAAATAGTTTATATAGGTTGTCCATATTGTACCTGATGTAAATGAGAGTGTACATTTATAAAATGTATTTGTGATAAATGATACCATTAATGTACATGAAAGAAGTGATTAACAAAGCGTAGATAGGGAAATGCATAGATACACATATTGATAATGACGTTCTATGCTGATTTGTATTTCTTTTGGACAATCAATTTGATTGTTTCTTTTCCCGCTCTTCAATGATGATGGTACATTGAAATCATTTTGTATGGTGAAGTTATGTGCAATCTGGGAACTGCAAAAAAGGGGAATTGAGAATCTTATGTAATTCTTAATTAGATTTCTGTTCTCAAAAATATAATATTATATTTTCTCTAATATATCATCATCAAATAACATTTCTTCTTTATAGTAGCTACTGTTGAAGTTTGAAAGCAGTTTTAATACTGTTTAGAATATTACTACTCTAAAATAGATTTACTGAAATAAATTACTTGCAAGGTAAGAATACACAACACAATATGCATGATAACCTGGAAAAATGTTTAAAATGTAATTATATGTTATTTATTTCTACGATAAATATTGTTCTTCCTTTAGGCTATTTGAAAACTTTCTTTATATTTCTGAGGGGCAGTATCACACTTACTTTTTACAAAAGTGCTTAAACCAATAAAAGTCTTTTATTGCAAGTTAGTTACTCCTCATTATACAGGGGATGTGTATTGAAACCTCTATCCAAGGACTTTTCAGACGCATACTTAGATAACAGATGTCTGATTTTGTGACTCAATACTCTAGTACAACTGATACAATTTGTGCACCTGTATGATAAATTACATAGTTTTGAAGTTAGAGTCAACAGATGCACGGCACATGTCAGAATACATGTAGAATCCTACACATACTAGAATAAGTCTGTTTCACCCCACATGTTCTCTAAATTTGTGTTCAAGAAGGTGTATGTATTAGTTTCTCCTCCTCATACAGTACAGGTGGGTATTGAAAGTGCTTTTTATTATTCTTAAAGATTTGACAATTTTGAAGTATGATGTATCTTCTCAATTGAAGAAGTATTTAAAAATATATTATAGAGCTAATAGGATCACGTTTTGATGGATATAATCTAATGTATACTGCACAATCTATGCACTTAACTAATCATCCAAACACTATCCTTGCAGTAAATCATTTATTCACACACTATACATAGAGCCATCCAATCATGCAGATACACTAATGCACTCATTCAATCACCAAGACACTACTTTTGCACTGTTACAATTGCACAGGCAGTACCCATACAGTCAACCATTCACACAGGTACTTCTAATACACACCTCTATATACCCAGGCCCTGCCTAGGCACTCATAGAATTACTCATGGACTACCCATACACTCATGCAACCAGACACTTTGTATGCACTTATCCAATCACCCAGGGACTACCTACACACTCATACATTCACCCAGGTACTATCCATGAAATCATGCATTCACTCAGGCAGTACTCATGAACTCATCCAATCACCCAGGCAGTACCCATGCGCTCATCCAATCACTCAATCACTATCCTTCATCTGAACCATTCACTCATTAAGTACCCATGCACTCATACATTCACTCAGGTAGTACTTTTGCATTCATCCAATCTCCCAGGTCCAACCCATGCACTCATTCAGTAACCCAGGCACTATACATACACTCATCAATCAGCCAGGCACTACCCATACACTCATTTAATCACTCGGTCACTACCCATGCACTCATGCATTCACTCGGGCAGTACTCATGCACTCATCCAATCACCCAGGCACTACCCATGTACTCATGCAATCACTCAGGCACTATCCTTCACCTGAACCATTCACTCATGCAGTACCCATGCACTGTTACCTTCACTTGGGCAACTCATTTGCACTCATCCAATCTCCTAGGCACTACCCATGCACTCTTCACCCAGGCACTACTCATACTCTCATTTAGTCATGCAGTCATTGTGGCAGTATCCATGCATTGATTTAATCACACAGACACTACACATGCATTCACCCAAGGAGCCAGGCACTACCCTTCCACTTATCCATCCACGCAGGCACTACCCATGCACTCATCCAATCACTCAGGCACTATATATGCACACATTGAATCACTCAGACACTTTCCTTCAACTCATTTGTTCATTTATGCAGTACCCATGCACTCTTGTATTCACTTAGACAGTACTCATGCACTCATCCAATCACCCAGGCACTATGAATGCACTCATATAATCACCCAGGCACTACCCATACTCTCCTTCATTCATCCAGGTACTATCCATGCACTCATTGAATCACCCAGGCATTGCTCTTGCACTCATACAATCTCACATGCACTATGCATTAAATTAGCCAGTACCCATGCACTCATGCATTCACTCAGACAGTACTCATTCATGCATCCAATCATCCCGGCACTGCCCATGCACTCATCCAATCACCTAGGCACTGCCCATATTCTCATTCATTCATCCAGGTACTATCTATGCACTCATGGAATCACCCAGGTGTTGCTCTTGCACTCATCCAATCTCCCAGGCACTATGCATGCACTCATTCATGTAGTCAGTCACTATTCATGCACTCATGCATTCACTCAGACAGCACTCATGGACTCATCCAATCACCCAGGCACTACCCATGCACTCACCGATTCATCCAGCAACTACGAAAACACTCATCCATTCACTCAGGCACTGTCCATGCAGTCATGCAATCATTGAGGCAGTACCTATTCATTCATCCAATCACAGAGACACTATCCATGCACTCACCCAATGAGCCAGGCACTACCCTTCCACTTATCCATTCACTCATGCACTGCCCATGCACTTATCCAATCACCCAGACACTACCCATGCACTCATCGAATCAATCAGACACTATCCTTCAACTCAAACGTTCACTCACACAATACCCATGCACTCATGCATTCACCAAGACAGTACTTATGCACTCATCCAATAACCCAGGCACTATGCATACACTATGCATACACTCATCCAATCACCCAGGCACTATCCATGCACTCATTCATTCACCCAGGTACTATACATGCACTCATGCAATTACCCAGGCACATTAACAATATATTTTTTTTAATTCTGTTTTGCAACTTCTATGTGTGTTGCATTAGGCAGCACACTTAGAAGTTCCAAAACGGCATTTAAAGATTGTTTAAGTGCAGGAAGGAGGACCTTTCTGCACATAAGCAATCTTCCCCCACAACAGGCAGGCTTGCACTATGGTACAAGGGTGCCTCCACTGGCGCTAAGCAGCTAAGGTTAGCACCAGCACAGGAAAAAAAGCAGGGCTGCACCATATTCTAGTAAATATGGTGCAGCCCTGCATGTCTAAAGTGATGAACCGTATTGTTAGCCTTTTTAGCTAACAACACAGCTAAAAAGCCACTTTATTGTAAATATGCCCCAATTTTTTTTAAATCACAGCCACAGGGAAATATGGTCACTCCATTTGCTTAGGGGACGATTGTTCAAAACGTGGTCCTATATATGTAAAGGCTTCATACTTACCTGCTAAATACTTACTTTTTCATTTTAAAGGCATGCATGGTAAAGATGCGGTCATTGTAATGACCACGTTGTTAAGGCAATTTTGTAATGGCATGCCTCGTTCTGTCATATAACCGTATATATATATGCGGGAGCCGGCATTGCTTTTGCAGAAGGGAAGCTGCTCACATGCAGCTCCCCTTGTGCAAAAGCAATCTGCTTTGGTTTTGGGAAGCGAGAGCAGGATTCCTCCTATCGCATACAAAATCCAGAGAAGAGTTTGCTATGACGGGGCGGGAGCTGCATAGCAAACAGCAATGTCCCGGGGTGGGCAACCAGGGACATTGCAGGAGCCGGCTGTGGGGAGTGGTGGTCCCCAGGGCCATTAAGGGCTCCAGGAGGGGGCCGCGTGGCCCCCTCCCTTCAATTCCATTGCCCTTGGGAGGTGGTGGTCCCCAGGGCAGGAGGTCCATAACAGACCCCCATATTACTATATTCAATTCCGCGGGGAGGTGCCAGTCCCCGGGGCTTGGGGCGGCCCGCCACCCTTATTTCATTTTGCCCCGGGGAGGTGGCAGCACCCGAGGCTGCGGGGGCCCCTGCGGGCCCCCGCGACATAATTTAGCATGTCCCTGGGACAAAGCCCACCGGGGGCTTTTTAACAAACGAAGTGTGGAAGCCAGCACTTCGTTTTTGTTTTATAATTTCAGCCGGATTCGCACACCCAGGGCGGACTCGGCAAAATGCTTTTTTGGACCCTCGGGGTCCTTGTTTGACCCGCTGAGCAAGCCTAGGGGTCAGGGTGTTTCTACCCTGCCCCCTTTTCTTGTTTTTCACCTTTTTGTTACTGTTGTTTTGTGACTCGGTTCTCCCGAGTCACAAGATGGTTGCCAACACTTCCTGGTTTGGAGTGTTGGCAGCCAATCAGAAGTCAGCTCATGCTCGGGAGGAGTCACAACTCCTCCTCGGTGCTCAGATATCAATATTATTCTTTTTTTTAATTTCTCAGCAACTACTGAACAGATTTACACCATTCAAACAATAGAGTGCTTTCTGGACCAAAAGCTACCTTTTGCCAAATTTGGTGTAATTCCGTTCAGCAGTTCGGGCTGTAGCCGTGTCTGAAGTTCCTATGGAAATTAACATATGGAAAAGCGTTTTGGGATGCCTCTTTTTTCTCAGCCCCCGCTTGAGGGATCACACCGAAACTTTCAAGACAGGAGCTGACCGTAGCGGGCCATTAGTTTTGAAAATTTCACGAAGATTCGGCAACCGGCAAATAAAAAAACGCTTTTCCTGTGGAAAATACATTCTAACTATGACTACCTACTGCCAACCGCCAGTAGGTAGTGTGTGGGTATATATAATGGTAAAAGCATGTGTTGTGAAGACATTTGTGGTAAAGCCGTGCGTGGTAATGTCATATGCGCTGTAAAGACTGCATGGTGATTGCACACCATGATTAAGACTGCATGGCAAAGGGTGTTTCCTGTGTCAGCCAAGCTTGTTTCCCATACAGTCAAGACAAATCACCAGCAGAAATGTGGATACAACCTGTGTACTCAGAAGGGTAAGCCTCTTAACACACTGCCAGGACCACGCTCGCTGCCACTGCCATGGCTCCCCAAAACTGTGTCTAAATTTAAAAATCAAGAATACTAAACAATCTTTCTCAGCCAATTTAGTTTAAACGGGGAATGCACAACTAAAATACCTTCAAATTGTTCTAACAATTGTCAACTGATTATAACTGATTGATCGAACAATTTGTGCGGGCAAATGCCTTATTCCGCTAATTTTGTACTTCAATTAGTTTGCATATGCTTCGGCTTATTATTAGTTTGTCATGCTTTTGATATCTGAAAACTTGCGTGTAATTTCTGTTCTTTTTTCAGTTTTCCGATGCACTTCTATGTATGCTTAAAAAATAACAACCAACGAACTCAAATAGACATAGTCCAACCTAAGGTATCCTTCGTTGCACTGTAAAGCGTGGTTGGAATTAGGGCTATTACAAACGAGCAGAGAGAGAGAACCATTTCTGGCGACGGCTGGCCCCTTCCAAGTAAAGCTCAACTTACAACTGCTTCCGTCTAAATTATTCTTTTACTATTGTAATGTTAACTAATGGAAAACGATGCAGCCCTGTTTACACGTGTGGTACTTTTCTGATATTTTGCACCATAGTTTCGGTTTTCACTGCCACAAATATTAATCGTGCAGCACATCTGCAGTCTTTGTATGAGGGCACGGCAATCTATTCAAAGATGCAATCCCCACGTGCAGCCTCATTTTCAGTAATCAGCATTCATATATTTGTCCATGTAAAAAACCCTGTCCCTCACACCGGGAAGCTCACGCCATGCTGGTGCGCCATCTGCTACAAGGAATGAACACAATATCTACCGCTCCTGGAAAAAAAGCACTTCAGCTCAACAACGAAGACAGGAACATACTTCAGCACCATATATCATCTGCATGGCTGTGTTTTGTTTTATTTTGTGTGTGCAGAATTGTAACTGTCTTTGAATAAAAATGTTTTTGCTTTTTTAACAGATGCCATAAAACAGTTGCATCAGTCAGGTGGGGTTTGGGCGTTTCGTTGTGTCTGATGTACATTGAATGATCATCAGTTGCAATGCTGCCTTTCCAACCCCCTTTGCTCAGACCTGAACTGGCTGTGAGAAGGTGAATTAGCATGATAACACCCGGCCCACGCATCAAAATCACACTAATCAACAGCTGCCGCCACAATGAGCTGCTCATACCTCTTGATGGCACTCGCTCTGATCGAAAAAAGACAATATGGGAGACGTGCAGAGGAGAGGGAGGTTAGTCTGAATTTGAGAGAGATTGGCTGTCACAGGATGGCTTAGCAACTTACAGTTTTGAACAACATCACTCAGTGACACTTCTTAAAGCTATCAAGATCCTATTGGGAATCTTCAAAAGGACAGAAACGTTTTTAAATATCCCAGAAAAACTATAAGCATAAAGCAAATGTCTTTGCATATACGTGGTATTGAAAGTAATATAAAAACAGATATAAACTGAGCAAAGCCTCAATCCCTTTTCTTCAAATTTGCAGTATCGCAATAGATATTGAACAACAATTGTGGTACTTAAAACAGTGTAGATTCGTGTTCAACAATCAAAACTCCAAGCGGGTTTAGTTCCTGCAGCAAGCTTTTTTTGCTTCCTCCTTGCTGCAGTATGTGGGTGGGCGGAGGCCGGTGCAGGAGCTACCCACAGTCGAACACAGCTCCACTGGTGAGTGCAGATCCAATGTCTCAGGGACCAGAATTATTGACCTGTGAATTTGCACCCCTCTGATTCTGGGCTCAAAGATACTAGGGAGTTCTTAAATGTCTAATTGTACAAACTGTAGGCCTACAGTAGTCTTAAGGCAATGAATATTTCTTCCTCTTCCTGATCCATAGTTTCCCACTTGACAAGTATAGGAGCTCTCCTTATCTGCTATAAAGTTATCAATAGCGGGCCATATCTCATCCCCGGATTAGTCCAGCTTGGTGGTTTACTTGAAATTGGAAGCTGCCCTACACACTGTCATGGAGAAACTGTTAAGAGCAAGTGCTGTAGCAGGATTCCAATGGGATGCAGGAAATATAGGGTGCCTATTCGCAAAGGTAATTTTACACATGTAGATTTAATCACAGGTCACTTTATTCTTACCTTTTGCAGTAACTTTACTACTTTTGGCTCTTCATCATTTCCAATTGCAAAGTTACTCCAAAGTGTTGATTTACATGTCCCTACCTCTTGAAACCAGTGCAGTAGTCAAATTTACAAAGGCAAAGTTACTGCTGGTAACATTTAAATGAATGTGGAGGTTTCTGCTACCAAGGCGGAGAGCTCCCTATGGTAAATGGTAAATACGAAACAAAGATAGGGAATGTAGCCACGGGATTTGATGCCACACAGCCTGAAACAGTCATTACACAAGATAAGGAAACAAGTAGAACACCCGTTGCCCACCTCAATGGTCTGCTGTACATTAACCATACATTAAACAAATCTATATACAAAAACGAGAGGCAACAGGAACAGTTGAAGAGGAGCACATTTAGTAAAAATGGGAAATCGTAAGTCTTGAATGATGGTGCCAAATTTTTCTTTATTATAAATTTTCAAGGCAACACATTTCACCGTACATCATGTCATCAGTGATGTCACTGACCATGTCATGAATGATTTAATATGTGACATTATCAGCAGTGGATTGCGGGCGCGCAAGTTATAGTTAGTAGAACTAACTATAACGGAGGAATTTCAATGGTTTTGTACGAGTGAAATGTCCAGCTAACTATAACACCCCTGAAACCTATGGTTTTTTCAGTGAATTTCTAAGGTTTTTTAAATGCTAATTCCTAACTATAACATGTCTGAAACATATGGTTTTTTCACTGAATTTCTAAGGTTTTTTAATTGCTAATTCCTAACTATAACATGTCTGTAACCTATAGTTTTTCCAGTGAATTTCAAAGATTTTTTAAATGCTCAATCCTAACTATAACATGTCTGAAACCTATGGTTTTTTTCAGTAAATTTCAAAGATTTCTTAAATAACAATTTTTAAATGTAATAATAGTTGTATTTATTTTTTTGATACTGATTTTCTACATTTATTTAACTATTTATTTTGATATATTTTATTTTGTAAATTACATTATATATTTTTAATATAAATGGAAAACAAATGTTTTTCAAATATTGAAACTCTGTTTTTTTTGTTTTATATATTTTTTAAAATATATTTATATAATTTTCTTTATTGGTTTTTTTTTTCAAATGTTTTGGGGGAGTCGTGCACCCAAAGTGTACCTTTCTCGATCGCTGCACGGAACCTAGCCGCCATTTTAGGATTGTTGTGTAGGATCCGCGTAGGATGTGCGGTGGGTGCGTATTTTCCTGCGCGATTGCTATGCGACCGGTATGCGACTCCAGGCACATATGCGACACATACGTATTACTTTACGCAACACTCGCGTGCATGCGCGTGACGTTATGTACGTCTTCAACGCGTTAGGAGTCGCGCACCCAGCGCGTGCACATCAGGGGGCTGCGCTGAGTGCCGCGCTGGGTGCGCGACTCCTAATTTGCCTGTAAACATTTTTTTTGCACCTACCACTAATTTCTATTCTCCCCGGGGACCCCATCCCCCGGGGCCTATATACAATGTTGGGGACTGTTTTGCACACTTCTGTCATTGGGCTACATGTGGGCTACATCTGGGTGATATTTGTGCTGCATTTGGGCTCTTTTGTCTCCGGTGGCCATCTTGGGATTTATTTGTTATGAAGTTTCCTAATTTCCTCATTTACTGCAGTCTCCTCAGTAGGAAATGCTTTCAGTTTTTTACTTTGATTGCATCAAGAAGGTATTCAGATATGTCACACATTTGCCATAAATTCTGAATGTTAGCACTCTAGTTGCTCATTAGATCACTGTAGTAAAGCTACTGCTCACCACGGAAGTCTGCGGCTGGTATTAAAAGTGCATGTTTCAGTCTGCATGTCAGACTTTTATAATGAAATAGAAGAGGATTTGAGAAGTCAAAATGTGCCCCAATTTTTCTTTCTGCAGCACTAGTCATAATTTCTATGGCAAAATGAACCCCCTCATTTTGTTCCTTTGCAAATTAAATGGTTTAAGTGTTACCACTTTATTCCAATCAAGATGGCTTCAGGTGTGCCATACTTTTGTAATAAGTAAGACTGTTAGCGCTCTAGTTGTTCTTAAGAACAATCTGGGACATTCTGTCATTGGGCTATACTTGGGCTACATCTGGGTGATATTTGTGCTACATTTGGGCTCTTTTGTCTCTGGTGGCCATCTTGGGAGACTTATTTGTTATGAAGTTTCCTAATTTCCTCATTTACTACAGTCTCCTCAGTAGGAAATACTTTCAGTTTTTTACTTTGATTCCATCAAGAAGGCATTCAGATGTGTCACACATTTGCCATAGATTCAGAATGTTAGCACTCTAGTTGCTCATTAGATCACTGTAGTAAAGCAACTGCTCACCAGGGAAGTCTGCTGCTGGTATTGAAAGTGCATGTTTCAGTCTGCATGTCAGAATTTTTTAATGAAATAGAAGAGGATTTGAGAAGTCACTCAAAATGTGCCCTACTTTTTCTTTCTGCAGCACTAATCATACTTTCTATGGCAAAATGAACCCCCTCATTTTGTTCCTTTTTAAATTAAATGTTTTAAGAGTTACCACTTTATTCCAATCAAGGTGGCTTCAGGTGTGCAATACGTTTGTCATAAGTAGGACTGTTAGCGCTCTAGTTGTTCTTAAGAACACTCTGGGACAACTGGGTGATATTTCTGCTACATTTGGGCTATTTTGTCTATGGTGGCCATCTTGGGAGACTTATTTGTTATGAAATTTCCTAATTTCCTCATTTACTACAGTCTCTTCAGTAGGAAATACTTTCAGTTTTTTACTTTGATTCCATCAAGAAGGTATTTAGATATATCACACATTTGCCATAAATTCTGAATGTTAGCACTCTAGTTGCTCATTAGATCACTGTAGTAAAGCTACTGCTCACCAGAGGGCATGTTTCAGTCTGCATGTCAGAATTTATGGCAACTGTGTCTCCCAAGATGGCCACCAGAGACAAAAGAGCCCAAATGTAGCACAAATATCACCCAGATGTAGCCGAAGTATAGCCCAATGACAGAATGTCCCAGAGTGTTCTAAAGAACAACTAGAGCGTTAACAGTCTTACTTATGACAAAAGTATGGCACACCTGAAGCCATCTTAATTGGAATAAAGTGGTAACACTTAAAGCATTTAATTTGCAAAGGAACAAAATGAGGGGGTTCATTTTGCCATAGAAATTATGATTAATGCTACAGAAAGAAAAATTAGGGCACATTTTGACTTCTCAAATCCTCTTCTATTTCATTAAAGAATTCTGACATGCAGACTGAGACAGGCACTTTGAATACCAGCAGCAGACTTCCCTGGTGAGCAGAAGCTTTACTACAGTGATCTAATGAGCAACAAGAGTGCTAACATTCAGAATTTATGCAAATGTGTGACACATCTGAATGCCTTCTTGATGGAACCAAAGTAAACAAGCATTCAAAATGCAATAGGTCTCGCCCTCGTTTAAGTTAAAGCAAATCTGTTTGTAATTAGGTGGCTTTTTAGCTTTGCTTGTATTAGTGTTTTTCAAACTTTCATGTACATAACATGCATATGTATGCATATATGTATATGTATATGCATGCATTTTTATTTATATAGATATGCAGATTATATATATGTTTATATATGTATGTATATATATATTCACTGAAAAAACCATAGGTTTCAGACATGTTATAGTTAGGAATTAGCATCTAAAAAACTTTAGAAATTCACTGAACAAACCATAGGTTTTAGGGGTGTTATAGTTAGCTGAACATTTCACTAGTACAAAACCATTTAAATTCCCTTGTTATATAGTTAGTTCAGCTAACTATAACTCGCGCGCCCGCAATGCACTGCTGATGACGTCACATATTACATCACTCATGAGATGGTCAGTGACATCACTCATGACATCACTCATGACATCTCAAATGACATCACTGATGACATCATCCAGTGAATGTGTGTTTTTCTGAAAATCAAATATGTTTTATATATGTATATTTAATGGTCGATGGAAGAATAAATGGGTATATAAGTGTCTAAATGGATGAATTTATTTTGGGAAAATTAATTCTATAACTGACTGATTAAGTGTATCTTAGTGAATACATGGGTTAGTAAGTAATCTTTAAATATTTAAATATCTGTATCAGTCTCTCACTTTGTGTATAAGTGGCTGCATGGGTTGGTGAGTAGCTACATAAGTTTCTATCTAGGTTATCAGTTGGTTTTTTGAGTATCAGTATGAGTGTCTGATTGTCTGTATGGTTCGATGGGAGGTATTACATAGTGCATAGATGCATGAATGACTAACTCACTGTTTGTATGTGTTGAAGACAGCATGTGTACAGCACTGTATGGGTGGGTGAGTGTGTGTGTATAGGTGTGTTAGTGAGTGAATGACTGTCTCAATAGTGTCTTTATGAGTAACTACATATGTTTAAAACTAGTATATGTGAGTATCGGTGTATATAAGTGAGCATGTATCAAAGTGAGAGATTGGAAGAGTTCCTGTATAAATTAGTCTGTGTTTCTATAAGGGATTGCTTAAGCGAGTAAGTATGTGTACGTTTCTGTAGCAGTTAGTGTGTTGGTGTGTGTATAACTGTATATATGCAATTTAATGGATGTTTGATACTTTGTTTGCATGTGTGACTATGTGTCTGAGTAACTCTATGGATGAGTGTCACTGTGTAACAGGATGTATAGGTGTATAAGTACATATGATGAGTGAGTACATGTATGAGTGACTGTATAGGACTGTTGGTGAATGAGTGGATATGTATGTAGATCTTGGAATTACTGAATTAGTGTGTTGTAAGTGGTATTGCTATGTACTTTCATTTGAAAATGTTAGCTTCTATTTTTGAGTGTGTGTATCAAAGGTTCTATTATGGTGAGAGGAGGTCTGCCACTCTATCACAAGGATGATGTCGTCAGTGAGGTCATCAGTGATGTCATTTGAGATGTCATAAGTGATGTCATGAGGGATGTCACTGACCATGTCATGAGTGATGTAATATGTGACGTCATCAGCAGTGCATTGTGGGCGCGCAAGTTATAGTTAGCTGAACTAACTATAACGGGGGAATTTCAATGGTTTTGTACAAGTGAAATGTCCAGCTAACTATAACACCCCTAAAACCTATGGTATATATATTTTTTTTTTAGATATATTTATATTTATTTATATGCATACATATATATTGAAGTTGAAAAAAGTGAATTTATTTCTACATTTTGTAGTGGGTGATCATTTGTGATGCTGTACTTTATTCAGGTCTGAGCTGGAGTACATTTATGACTATTAAGACTTTTTAGGCTGTAGTAGTTTTAGAAGTGCAGTTTGTGAATACCAATATGCTTCCTCTTTTATGGTTGAATGGATGTTCCCTACAAAGTCCTCCCATTTAGTGGTCAGTAGTCTCCATATTTCAGCAACTGCCCTTTCTATTTTGGCGACTAAAATGTAGACTTACTTGTGTGGAGATGTCTGCAATGGGGTGGAGATCTTCAAAAACAAAGAATAGGAGAGGTCTCCGCATGCAGTTTTGTGAATAGCATTTTGTAGTATGTGAGTAGGGCTATTGTAGGACTAAAAATCGCTATTTGTGAACAGCCCCTTTATGTCTATCCAAGTAAGCAAATTGTCATTTACTCAAAGATGTGCTCATCATCACGGTCTTCACAAACAATACATAGGATTAGCATGAACTCTATCAAATATGTGGTGTCATGTTATTTACATTTGCACAGCACATCCTCTTGTGCGATTGGGACCAAAATTGTGGCTTTCCCAGATACAAGCCACAAATTATTCCTACGTTCTCATATAAAGAACAGATATAAAGGTTGTTTGCATTATTCCCCTTTCCTAGTTAGTAAACCTCTTCAAAGTGTCCACTCTCAGCAAGCAACCTGCCTGGCCTGATCACTGAGTCCAATCATACCAGTATCTATGGTTGGCATAGGAGAACAGGGAATTTTCAAATACATTACAGACTTGAATACATTGGTGGCGGAAAGACACTCTATTATCAAATACACAGATCTTGAGTTCCTAATTATTGACCGTGATTGACAGTAATGACCCATTTATTCAACATTGTTTCCAAAACCACTTAGAGAAAGTGTCATGTCACTTTAGTGAATGACCTGTCTGTGCTAAGTGTGAAAGCAGACCCAAACCTATGCAGCTACATATCAAATTCACAGATTTTAACATTCTGAGTTTGTCTAATACTAGTATACCCTTACAAATATTACTTCTTTAGTATAGAGTACGTTTGGGATAAGTTTACAAAATCCATTACTTGATACTAGTGATTACAGCCTGCAGACTACGAAGCAACAATAGTGCCTGCTAGACATTTAGACAATGGGTACTGATCCGGAGCAAGGAATGTTTTCCAGGAATATCTCTGAGTTGCTCTTGAGCTGGTGTATTACATCAGAGCCATGTAAAAATATAACACCCCACTTAGGCATTCCCCATTTAAAGCATGAATTAAATATGCATCCTCTACAAGCAAGCCACACTCTCACTGTTGAGTTTAACACTTTGAAAGCACATGGAAGTCACACTTTCCCGTCTACAGATCCCATATGTAAATCACAAGTCACCAAAAACAGGAAATAGGCTAGTAATTACGAGAGTCCCACAGTGGGGCACAAATCACTGCAAGCTTCTTGCTTTCCCGACCCAACTCGTACATCACAACCAGAGCACTGAGAATCACAAACTGGTCAGAAATGAGCAGACAGCCCCAGATATCCTGGTTGACACACCAGGAGCCCATCAAAATGGTACTGTCATAGACACCAATTTTGACAGTTCGAAAGGTGGCTGATTGAATTGCTGGTGTTTGAGTCAATCAAAATTGACCATCAATTCATATCCCTCTGGTTAACAGATAAGAAGCCAATTGAAAGAACACTTGAATGCTGTATAGCATACAGACTGCTGAAACTTAAAGGGCGCTCCTCACCTGTTTCAGATTCTAGCAAAAGATTCTGATCACCACTAATCAGGCCTTTTCATATCTTACACTGCGCCAGAGGGGGTTTGGCCACTTCGAGGGTTTGGAATGTGGGTTGTTCATAGGTGGTTTGGTGCAGGGCTGGCCGGAGTCCAGGCAGCCAAATCGATGAATGCCATGCATATGGGTTGGGCACTCATGGAGGGGTTGCCATGTGGGTCTGAAAGGGGATCAGTGTCTTTAAGGGGTTGGGCACACGGTCTGGCCAGAGTCTGGGCAGCCATTCTGGTCGAAGGCCGTGCATGATGGAAGTTGGTCGCCCTTGCACCTTGGGCACTGGGCTTGGCTAGAGGCACCCACTGCTATGCGCAGCCAAATTTTGTGTGCAGTGTGGGACTTGGGTGAATATGAGCAAAAATCCGAGAAATTCACTGGAAAAAAACAAAGGTTAAAATTATGTTATAGTTAGGTTTAGTAATAAGATTTTACCTTGTAGTAAAAACCCTCAGATATTCACTGAGGAAAACTAAGTTTATAGTGATGTTACACCATCCATTCAAAGTCAAAGAAACTCTACTCTGCTCCTTCTATATGTTTTTGAACTTATTTTCAGGACTCAGTCGCTCTGGAGTCCTGCAGCAAGAAAGATCAAAATATTTTGAATCTTAATTTATCTAAAACGTCTGAAAAGAATAATACCAATTCTTTTCAGCTGTTTCTCCTTTACCATTGTCTAATTTGTCCTATGAAAAATGCATGGGGAAAACGTGTTTTGGAACCCCTCTCTTTCTCAGCTCATGCATCTCAGAAATCTCATCTTGACGGATTACCCGAAAACCTTCAGGGAGGAGCTAAGGTGTATAAATAATTTTTGTGGAAAGCTTTGTGAAGATTTATTGATCAAAGTCAAAGTTATTAGCAAAACAAAAAATCTATTTCCAATATAAATATAAATGGTCACACAGCTAGATGTTACCAAGAAAGTGTCCTTTTTCTTGTTTGGTGTAAATTTGTTCAGTGGTTTTTGAGAAATTAGGTTTCAAAAAGTATGTATGTGTAAAGATGCTATAGTACCACAGCACCAGTGATTAAAGGAAAGATCCGATGGACTGCCTCACATCAACAAAGATGTTTGGCAGCCCTTTTAGGGCTCAGGGGCACAGTCCCTGAGTCCTGAAACAAGACATATAGGAGGACAGGGTAGGGCTTAGGACTGGTATGAACCCCTTGGTAGAACAAAAGCCTTAGATGAGGCAACCGTACACTGTGCAAATGACTGTGATTGATTTTTTTTCTGCGATATTGCAGTTTTCAATGAAAATACCCTCAGGGTGGTACAGGACCCTGGGGGTCGAAGCTTCATTTTTTTGGGCTGGTACAACTCTCCACAACTCTCCTACCCGAACCTTTTAAGAGTCACGACAAACCCATCTGCTGGAGCCAATGAAATATTTTGGGAGAGGGGGTGTAAAACCTCCTCCCCAAGGCATGGTATAGTCCTGGGGACCATTGCCCTGAGGCCCCATGCATATCAGTGTCCGGGGTCATCATCTCCTGGGACACTGTTGATCCTTCCCCACCAGAGAATGGGCAGGGAAGACTTAATTGCTCCGACCCGGCAGGAGAACAGAGGCTCCTGTCTGATGGGAGCAGAAAGGTATTTCCTTCCCTATCTTCTGGATGACACAGAGCAGAGGATTACTCCTATATGGAAAAGCAAAAACAAAATCTGCTCTCAGCCGGGTGAGAGCAAACCAGTCAAGGTGATTCATGGCAGCACCCAATGGGTGATGGGTGATGGCAGAGGAGCTAGTGGAGCTTCCAGGGCCATGGTCCTCCCCCCGCAGCCTCCAATGTCAGGAAATGTTGTGGGTGCCCCGGATGCGATTGGTGCACAAACCAAACACAAAGAAGCCCATCACTGACGGCACCAGAAATGGATGCTGTCAGGGTAGCCGGACAGGCTGCTAAGACAATGGGACCGGGCCACCCACTCGAAAAAAGTTAAACTGTGTCCAGCTCCCAATTGGCTCCCTACAAAAGAAACTGAGTGCAGGGAGCCAGTGGGCCAACGGGGCCCTGGCTCCCCCCCTCGAAAAAAAGGCAAGCTGTGGGTGTCTCAGGTGTGACTGGGACACTCACCAAAAAAATAAACAAAAAGGGGAAATGAATAATAAATGAGCAGCCGGAGCCACTCATTTATTATTCATTACTTCTGGCAAGTAGCGACTCATAATGCCTTTCAAGGGTAAATTAACATACAGTTTGCTGCACGGTGGTACCCCAATCTGGACAGGGACACCACCAGATTGTGGGGGCTGTGGGGTGTGCAGCTACCTGTTGAACATGACCCCAGGATACACTTATGTTCAGCTTTGTCTCTTCAGTTCCAGAAGGTAGTGACCCCTTGTAGTTGATCAATTAGCTGCATTATGTGGCCTGAGGAGTGTAAATAAGTCTCTTACACATATTTAATGTTGTTTTTTTATAAAAATGCTATATTTAAATGTTTATTAACAATCGGTTGCAATGCTTTTTACTGCTAAGTATTTTTTAATATGATTTTGAAATCTATTGGTTTTGATGATGATTACTACTATCTCAAATTAGTTAAGGTGGTGGCCTTTATATGTTGATATGGTGATCCCTTATCAAAGCCAATATGCTTTTCTTTATATATCGATGTTGTGATCCCTTGACAAAGCCAATAGGATTGTCCTTTATATATTGACATGACTTTACATTAAAAAAAACTCTAGAAATTCATTGAAAAAAACACAAAGGTTAGAGTGATGTTTTAGGTTAGTGACAATGTCAGTTAAAATGTTATGTTTTAAACTATATTACATCACTCAAGCCATCATTATGATGTCATATGAGATGCCATAAGTGATGCCATCAATGACATTCTAAAAAAGAACGTGGAGAAATTTGAGAAAGAAATACAATTATATAAACAGCACAAGAGCATGGGGGGCAAATGTGATTATGACTCAGGATGCATATAAATTTTAGCAAAGAAGTTTGTGAAGATTAGAGAATGAGACATAAGTGATTGGAAAATGTGCACACAGGAAAATATCCCGGGCTCAAGGTCAGAGATTATCTCAAAATTAGGCACAGTGGCCAAAGTGCAACCTCTCAAACAATTTATTTTCTGAATTCAGAATTACACCAAAGGGAAACAAATGACTTATAACAAAGCAGAACATGGAGAAGAATGGAACAGCATAACAGGAGAGGCAGAAAGTGGCACAGATCAAGGAGGCAGAAAAAGAGGAACACAATCCAGCAGAAACTAATATCAGGAATGAACATTCCACAAAAAGAGGTGACAGATTACATTATGATAATGAATTTAATGGGTAAAAGATTGAATATGGAAGAACAAGAGATTTCATGTGTAAACCTAACATTTTGGCACTCCTCGAGGTTTAATTATGTACAAACAAGAATATATTGTTTCCAATTCATTAGGAAATTGGAACTACTCATATAACACCTATTGGTTTAAAGAAAACCTGTTGTTTCTGCCCAGTCATTGAAAACACTTGGACATTACGAACATGAAAGGGCTCTGTGCTATGTATGATTTGAGTTGTGAAATTAAGAAGTATTGAGGTAAGTGTAATGAATGGTGAACCTGGTTGTAAAGAGGTTTTGGGAATAACATGGGTATCAAGACAAACTCTTATGGACACAGTGTCCTTAAACTTAAGTCAAAAGCCAAGATCACTTTAGCTTATGACTCTGCCGATGTGTTATGTGATGTCACCCCTAAACAATTGAAGCAACTTAGACAAAAGAAATGTGGATGCCCAGAAGGTATATGAGTTATTTACAATATAAGATCCTGACTAAATAGAGAAATGACAAGGAATTAACCATAAAGCCATGAGATTAGCGGGCAATGTGGTGTTATGATCCCCCAATGGCTATGTTAATGAAGGATTGTCATATTTGAATGATGTTGAAAATTAGGCCACAGCAGATATGCACCATCACAAGCAATTGGTGCACAAGTATCATAACTAGCTGTCCTCTTGGCAAGATCAAGACCTCATAGAATATGAGGAATATTTCTCTTTGAAAATGACCATCCTTGTATTGTAATGTTTTCCTTCTTTGAGTGGTTCATCAGAATCTACCTAAACAACTGGGGAGACCCATAGGATCATCTATTGCTAGCTTATTAGAAAGAACTTCAATATACATTGACCATTTTCTGTTTCCCTTTGTTGAAATGCTTCCTTCTTATCTCAAAGACAATACCAATTTCCTGAATAAATCAATACCCTCAACTGGGAACCTGATTACATCATAGTAACCATAGAGAGTAATGTATTATACATCAGTTTATATAACGAAAAAGGAATCAAGGCAGTAAAATACCTTTTATAAGCAAGACCACTGACCATTATGAACACATTCTTATGTCACTACGCATGATTAAAATATGCTTTAAGGGGAACGTTTTTCTCTTTGATGGAGTATTGTACAAGACTACCATGTGGAGATACCATAGACCCTTGGTTTGCCCCCTAATACACAAATCATTTTATCTGTTTGTGGGAGTGGCAGGTGTTCAATAACATGAAGTTATAGGGTCAGGTGCCTCACATTGTGCTGTGGCTCCAATATATGGACGATCTGTTTTTGATCTGGGATGGCAACACACAAGAACTCAAAGATATTTATGACATGTTGAATATAAATTAGTTGAACCTCAGTTTTTCTATCAACTACATCTGTACCTCAATACAATATTTGGACCTGAAATTGGATATGAAGGATGGTTATCCACACAAATCACTACAAAGAAAAATACAGCAAGCAACAGCACACTGCATGCTAGGGGTATTTATCTTACTATCACTAAAGGAAACATACCATTTGGTGAAATAATCAGATTACAGAGGAACTGTGGCACTCCTGAGGCCATTAGTCAGTGAAAAGAGAATTTGTGCAGTGATTCACCACGAGGTGATAAAGTGCAAATGCGCTGCAGATAGCAATAACAAAGGTAGACCCCCTAAGAAGGGAGAATCGTTTAAATAAACTTGCAGATGTAGAACCTACTCAAATAGATGGATCTATTAGACCATCTAATACATATAGGCATATTACAGCATTCTTGTATCAAGCCTACACCATCAGGCACATGATACTGCAACATTCAGAGAATCTAATAAATGACGAAGTTCGAGGCAGTTTTCCCCCGGACATAATTCACATTTACAAGTACTAGGTCTATTAGGTGCATTTTAGTCTCAGTGATCTACATCCTGTGATTAAAGACAATATATATAGTGAAGCAAGGACAGGCCTTTAACCATGAGGCAAAGCATGAAAGTATAGCAAGAGTGTAACACAGTAAATTGCCTGACCACAGTAGGGAACGTAATATCAACAAATTCATTACCTGTAAATCAGACTATGTGGCATATTGCAATATTTGCTCATGTGATAAAACCTATGTAGGAAGTACAATATTTACTGTAAGAAACAGATACTGGAACACTTTATGGCCATTACCAAGTAGGACACCAATTACCCTGTTGTGGCGCATTTCTCAAAACTCTATAGAAAAGGGTGGACTAAAGCAAGCTACTTTGAGATTAATAGAATTTTAAGCAACCCCAGGAAAGTGGATCTTAGAAGACTTGAATGCAGTTATATTGTGGACCTGAAAAACCAGTGAACCAGGTGGTATGAATGCTACATAGGAACTGATAGCCCATTTACTTGCATAAATAAAATCAGAATGGTGAGGATATGAAGAAATGGGGGTGAGATCTTACTCTTGATTAGTGTCTGTCATACATATTAGATTGTGACACCTTTGTTTTCAATGTACATTCTTCCACTTTGTGTTTAGCATTAATGGACTAACCAAGAACATTCGTGTGGATACAATAAGAGATTC
This sequence comes from Triturus cristatus, assembly GCF_964204655.1. Taxonomy (NCBI): domain Eukaryota; kingdom Metazoa; phylum Chordata; class Amphibia; order Caudata; family Salamandridae; genus Triturus; species Triturus cristatus. The sequence goes on along the minus strand of NC_140587.1, from coordinate 461,492,302 downwards.
TCATGCAATAGATCATTGGATTCATATTAAGATTACAACTGAATGCCCATTCACAGATGATTTTTAACCATCTTACATTGCATAACATGATGCACTGATGAAGATCATAGTCATGGTATCAAAATGCAAAATATGAATTAGGTTGCTGAACTTTTATGTGATAAACAAAAAAGGTCCAGCCAGGGGAAGCCTGTCGGATTTGGAGGGTTGAGAGGGCCCTTCGACTTTGAAGGGAATGGGGGGTTACGTCCTCCAAGGATAAATCACTATAACGAAAAGTATCTCACCAAGGTTCAAGGGGGTTTATTTGCATATAATATAATAGACACGGTGTAGAGGGGTGATTGGTCACCCTTGTGGGTATGTTAGCCTCGCATGACTTGTCTGGGGAAGTAAAAATCCTTTTTATATATTACCCTCACACACCCTAGTGGTGTCATGCTTCATCATCGGGTTCACCCTGACTCCTTGAGGTCAGGGAGGGCTCGTCCGTATTTCAGGGAGCACTTGATAGAAGTGTGGCCAGGGGGCTTAACTAGATATTAAAATCCCTCACCTTCTCCTCGGTTTTCCTTTATTAATGTAGCTGGTGGGGAAACTAAAACTATAACTCACAGGTAATGTGGACTATTATGGTCCTATTACCCTTGTTTCTTGACCAACATGTTTCAGCCCTACTCTATAGCCTAACAAGGCCCCTGGCTTTCATCAGGGCATCAGAGCAATGCCTCCCTGGTGAATAGGTCCAATTGACATATGGCAGATTAATGTCACGTAGATATAAGGGGCAGTAATAGTACTTGCCCGTCTGTAGTCGTTGCTGCACATCACCTGCAACATAGAATTTATGGCAGGTGTATTGTTGGATGCATTCATGAAATTATATAGAATGAGGGACATGTGTAATAACTGTAGTATAGAAGGAAGCATGCACAACTCACTGTATGCCGATTTAAAACCATTGTCTCTATTGTAGACCATCATTCTCATCACATGTATAATTCCATATTAATAACGGAGAACATCAGAGGAGGAGCTTAGCGCGCATTCAAGATGGTCGCGTGAGCACAGGGCTCCCCGGACCCTCGCCACTCCTCGCAATTTATCCTGATGATATCCTGATTTTTCGGACGGACTCTTGAAGGTGAACCTCGACTGAGTCCATAACTCTTTCCAGAATTTGAATCGGACTTGGGCGACCAGAATTATAGCACTTTGAACTTTTGAGGCCCACCTGGAGGCCGTGCCGGGGACTTGGTGATTTGTGGAGCCGGGACGTAGTTGAACAACAACGGCAGTGGGACCTCATCGGTGGCCGTACCCCCACTTTTGGTTTCGTTTCCGGATCCTGACATGGTCTGATTGAGAGACCGTTTCGCTCGGCCGGGGACCAATCCACCCCCCATTTAGTGACATCGCTGCCTCCTCATTATAGCCTCTTGGGTCAAGTCGTGACTTTCTCCGGACCGTACGAGCCAGCTTCTTGGCCTGTTGGTGCCCGACCTACCGGCAGCCGTTTTCACCAGGTCTTGCGGGCCCCTCCGGGGTGCATCTTCCAACATGACGGGCAGGGGTGAACCCGAGAAGCGGAAGACCAAGACGTCTCTTCGTGGGGGACCGTTCCAGACAAATGTTATGGACCATTACACTCAAGCCAAAGGATCCCCCGGGCTCTCCAGCAGTACCCCGGAGGACGCCAGAAACGACCCTTCTGCCCCTGTTGACTTGTCCCTGCAGGACATTATGGGCGCCATCACCGGCATGAAGGAGACCATCGGCCAGCAATATGATCACCTACTTTACTTTGTGGTTGCGTCCTATGGGCAGGTTTTTTCTTCAGCGAGGGCGGTGTTAACATTTTAATTGGAGAAGGACAAGATGGCGTTTGTCTAGTCTGGTTAGGTATTGGGGTAATAGAGGGACATGATGGAGCAGATATTGTAGCTATCATCACTTTTGCAGGTATTTTGCTGGGGTTTGTATTACTTAATCCTATCGCCAAACCAGAAAGTGAAAGTGTGTTATCTGCTACCTTTTTCTCAATTAAATCCAGGTGCGTGTTAATCATCATAATATTTTCCAAAAGGGGCTGCATTAGAGATTTTACCAGGTTCTCAATTTTTTCCAAAAGACCACCCTCACTAATAAAGCAATGAGTGGCCTCTAAGGGCATCGAGAGGGGGGTCGGTGGATCCATCGCATCCCTCAAAATAGAGGTTAAGTTTCTCTGAGGAGTTTCAGTTTGCCATTTTAATGATAAGCCTCCCCCACTTTTCTTACGTTCGACCTTAGGTGATAACTCATCTTTTGAGGTTGAGGGAGATACGGGGAAAAATCTAGGGAGATATAATGACCCTTCGTCATCATTACTAATACAGAAACTCAACAAGGACTCACAAGTGTTATCAGGCGTACTTAAGGGGGAATCGTCAATGCGAGGACTAGCCAGAACTTCCCCTATATCCTCCTCAACTCCAATATTAGATAAGGCAGTAGGTTCTGTTAAGGAGTTTGTTAGATTAGACACAGATGATGGCACAGTCCCTGATTCCCCCAAAGCGGAGCTTTTTCCCAATAATAGCTGCGTTAAGGAGCCCCTTTTGTGAATAGCTGTTGCTACTCTTTTTTGGTCAAGCTTCCCCCTTTGCCTCCGTTGTGCTTTTTTATATTTTCTTACCAATCTTACAGGTGACGGGGCATGCTCTAGTTCAGCCCTGGAATTAACTGGCTGACCCACATGCCTCTCATCATGCACCTGAGCTGTAGCCAATACAACTTTCTTTACGCTAGTAATAGGAATACTAGGCGCATGTGTATCCACCAGTGAGAGAGGCGCCTCTTCAAGTAACACTATAGGGGTCTCCTTGCCCAAAGAAGCCCTTCTGACGTTGTTAATCTGGTTCACCTTCTTAACCAGGTAGTTGTCCATTGTGCCCATCCCATGCAAAATATGCTCACTTTTACTTTTAGCCATCAAAACAAAATTGTTACTGGCAACAGAGGACAATAAAGTATGTGTACAAGGTGATGGCACATATACTGACCCCAAGTAATCGACACTAATTACCCCAGTAGTTACACATACATAAGCTCACTGGTGGCCTCTGATGGTCGGACCGTGCACAGCCAATGTCTCTGGCCCAGGCCAGGCTCTTCAGGCCTCTGAGGGCCACAGAGGGCCCGCCCTTTGCCCGGGCTTAGCCCGGCGCTGCCCGTACGCTGTCCCGCGACGCGGGAGGTATGCTCGGTTTTAAAGCGCCTCCGGGCACGTGAGTAGTGTCACCTGTTCCGCCCTCCGGATCTGGGGAGACTGGGTAGTGTAGTTTCCTCCACACAGCGGCCGCGTTGTCAGCAGAGCGGCGGCGGGAGGGAATGAGGCCAGCAACACCCATGGTGACCACAGGAAGAACAGGTAGGTTTTTAATGATTCCCCCAAGTTTACCACAGCGTCAGGGCAACACCCGCTCCCCCGGAGGTATGCTCGGTTTTAAAGCGCCTCCGGGCACGTAAGTAGCGTCAACTGTTCCGCCCTCCGGAGCTGGAGAGACTGATTAGTGTAGTTTCCTCCACACAGCGGCCGCGTTGTCAGCAGAGCGGCGGCGGGAGGGAATGAGGCCAGCAACACCCACGGCGACCACAGGAAGAACAGGTAGGTTTTTAATGATTTCCCCAAGTTCACCACAGCGTCAGGGCAACACCCGCTCCCCCGGAGGTATGCTCGGTTTTAAAGCGCCTCCGGGCGCGTAAGTAGCGTCACCTGTTCCGCCCTCCGGAGCTGGGGAGACTGGGTAGTGTAGTTTCCTCCACACAGCGGCCGCGTTGTCAGCAGAGCGGCGTCGGGAGGGAATGAGGCCAGCAACACCCACAGCGAAGACAGGAAGAACAGGTAGGTTTTTAATTATTCCCCCAAGTTCTCCACAGCATCGGGGCAACACCCGCTCCCCCGGAGGTATGCTCGGTTTTAAAGCGCCTCTGGGCGCGTGAGTAGCGTCACCTGTTCCGCCCTCCGGAGCTAGGGAGACTGGGTAGTGTAGTTTCCTCCACACATTGGCTGCGTTGTCAGCAGAGCGGCGGCGGGAGGAAATGAGGCCAGCAACACCCACGGCGACCACAGGAAGAACAGGTAGGTTTTTAATGATTCCCCCAAGTTCACCACAGCGTCAGGGCAACACCCGCTCCCCCGGAGGTATGCTCGGTTTTAAAGCGCCTCCGGGCGCGTAAGTAGCGTCACCTGTTCCGCCCTCCGGAGCTGGGGAGACTCGGTAGTGTAGTTTCCTCCACACAGCGGCCGCGTTGTCAGCAGAGCGGCGGCGGGAGGGAATGAGGCCAGCAACACCCACGGCGACCACAGGAAGAACAGGTAGGTTTTTAATGATTCCCCCAAGTTCACCACAGCATCAGGGGGACTCATGCAACTCGTGTGGGGATGGGGGTTAGTGGGTTGAGGTTGATATCTTCGAACGTCAATGGTTTGGGGGATCGTATTAAACGGGGTGTTGTACTGCAATATTTGCGTCGTTTGACTCCTGATGTAGTACTCCTGCAGGAGACGCATTTGGTCGGCAATGTGTGTAATGCCATGAATAGGTGGGGGTACCGATTGGTTGCACACTCCGGGTTCACCACTGGTTCCAGAGGGGTTGGTATTCTGGTCCGGTCTTCCCTCCCACTAGAGATTGATAATGTCATCCTTGACGACAGAGGGCGTTATGCCACCCTAACCGGTAGGTGGGAGGGTAAGACTCTTTCCTTAGCCACGATATATGTTCCCCCAGGCCTCCAGACCTCCACTTTCTCTGATGTTGGTTCGGATGTTGCTGGAACTACCCGATAGTCTTCTCCTCATGGGTGGGGACTTCTACTCCGTGCTGTCCGGTGATCTGGATCGCCACCCCCCCAGGTCCCTTCCCGTTTCCCAATCATGGCTTGGTGGGTTCTTGGACACCTTTGGTTTGGTGGATTGCTGGAGGTTAATGCATCCGACGCAATGTCAATACACCTCCCACTCCGGGGCCCAGTCCCCCCACATTGGGGAGGTAAGACACTTGGCCCGGGGCATTTCAGATCACTCCCCTGTGTGGCTTCTTTTTGACTTCTTTACGACACGGGGACGCAAGCCGCGGGGCGGGGCGGATCGCCCCTATTAACCCTTGGCATCTGCGCAACCCCAAGACTCGCAACAGCCTCATTAAGTCGCTCGACCACTACTTCCTGGAGAACGAGGGGTCTGTTTTGTCCTTAGTGTCCCTGTGGGAAGCCTTCAAAACCGTTATTCGTGGACAGGCCCTATCTTTAATAGTCGAGTCCAAGAAAGCTAGGAATGGGGAGGTCGTGAGGCTGGAGGCCGAAATACTGGAGTTGGAGGCTGATCTAGACTTAGGTGTCACCCAGGATAGGCTCCACGCCCTTAGCTTGAAACAGTTTGAATATAAATCCCTTGTTACGGATGCTCCCAAGACAATGTACAGGGAACAGCAAGGTAGACTGTATGATGTCGGGGATAAGGCAGGTAAATTGATTGCATGGCTTGATAAGAAGGAGAGAGCGAACCTTGTGGTCCCTGTGCTTCAGAATTCTGACGGTGTGCATGTGACTGACCCTGGCGACATTGTGGTGTGTTTTGCTGACTATTTTCGTGTGGTCTACTCCCCGGTGTCCGATAGAATGAGGATGACTCTCGTTTCTTGTTGAGGGATATTGCGCTGCCCTGCCTGTCTGCAGAGGATCGAGAGCGTTTGGAGGCGTCGTTGTCAGCCGACGAGATTGCTACCGCGATTCGTTCCCTTCGTTCTGGCAAAGCTATGGGCCCCAATGGATTGCCTATTGAATTGTACAAGTTGCGCCCTGATAAAGTCGCACTGTTTCTCCGTGATATGTTTCTGGAGTCGCGTGAGCTTGGTTCCCTCCCTTGCGACCAGCGTCTGGCCACTATAGTTGTGATTCCTAAGGAGGTCAAGCCTCGTGATCATTGTGCCTCCTACAGGCCTATTTCCCTATTGAATGCTGAACCGAAGATTCTCGCCAAGGTCCTTGCTAATCGCTTACTCGCTGTCATCTGTGACCTGATTCATCCGGATCAATCTGGTTTCATTCTGCACCGGAACACTGCTCTCAACTTGCGGCGCCTACACGGCGTTCTCGCCAGGGCGGAGTTTCTCTCCGAGCCGGCCATCTTGGCTTCCTTGGACTCCACGATGGCCTTTGATATGATAGAATGGCCATATCTTTGGGCCACTTTGGCGAAGTTCGGTTTCGGTGCGGGATTTATTAGTTGGGTGAGACTTCTATATACGGATCCGCTAGCTCAGGTTGTTGTCAATGGTCAATGGTAGGGTGTACCAGCCCTTCGCTCTCGGGAGGGGTACTAGGCAGGGGTGTCCGTTGTCCCCCCTGCTCTTTGCTCTTGATCTAGAACCGCTTGCAGCCTGGCTCCGATGGGAACCATCGATAAAGGGCTTTCAGTGGGCCCCTGAATTCGAAGACCGGGTTTCGTTGTACGCCGACGATATTCTTTTGTACCTCACCTCCCCGCGTGAATCCCTTAACGTCCTATTTGACGTCTTCACTTCTTTCGGTAAAAACTCCGGTTTGATCATTAATTGGTCTAAATCGTGTGTGTATGTTATCTCCGGTGGCCTTCCCCCCTTACCGCATAGGTTTCCCATTCAAATTTCGCAATCCGGTTTCAAGTACTTGGGGGTCTACGTATCTTTGAACCCGGCGGTCCGTCACCAGCATAATCTCCTTCCCCCTCTCTGGCGATTGAAGTTGGACGTGGCTCGGTGGCGTAGATTGCCGTTGTCGCCACTCGGTCGAGCGGCACTTTTTAAAATGATGTCCCTGCCCCGATTTCTCTACGCACTCCAGAACTCCTTTGATATTATTCCGGCGGCCTACTTTCGGTAGGTGGAGGGTTTACAGAGGAGACTTGTTTGGGACGGTCGCGCACGCATCGCTCATGCAAAACTGACTTTACCCTGGTATGACGGGGGCATTGCGCTCCCGGACATCAGGAGGTATTATTGGGCCTCCCAGTTGTCCGCCATCAACCACGCTACGTATGCACCTGGTCCAAATCCAGCTTTCGAGATGGATAAATATCAGTTGCCTGGTGGCAACTTCAACAGAGCGCTCTACTCTCGGACGGCGGGGAGGAACCTAATGGGACCCACTAAGATTGCAGTACGTGTGTGGAAGGATGCCAATGTGGCTGTGGGATGGAATGATCGCCTGACACGAGCGACCCCCTTGTTTGCATCGGACAGATTGAGATGCCTCTGGACAACGAAAGGTTTTGAGAACTGGGATACGATTGGCATTAGCAGAGTGGGTGATCTCTGGGTGAAAGGTGCGGTCAAATCCTTTGCGGTGCTTCAGAGTGAGTATGAGTTGAGTGAGAGGGAGTTCTTTAGATATGCACAGGTTCGCCACACTTTGCTGTCGGTCTTCGAGGCCGGTACCACAGTCCCTGCATCTTCACCACTCGAGGACCGTATACTTGATGGTCATCTGCCCGATAGTACAATTTCCTTGATCTATAAGAAATTAATCAACAATCGGGCGGACCTCCTTGTGTGTCTTAGGGAGGCCTGGACCGGAGACGGGTTGGAGTTGGATGATGAAGACTGGCAGTCCGCGCTGTCCTCCCCGAAAGAGGTTGCCATTCCTGCCCGTCTCCATCTCTTCCAGCTCAAAATTCTTCACTGTGTTTATGTGACGGGTCCTCGTTTGGTTGTGATGGGTTTTTCTTCGGACGGGTTGTGTAAAGCGCGGCTGTGGAATGAGCGCCACCTTCCTTCATATCCTTTGGGAGTGCCGCGAGGTTGCGGCATATTGGCACCGTGTGCATGCTGTAATGGAGTGTGTCACTGGGGTCTCTCTGTTGCCTGAGTCTCATCGATGTTTGTTGAATGTATGGGAGCCGAATGACTACAACGTCGCCCAGGCCCCGTGGGTGGTGCTTGGGAACATGATTGCAAAGAGAGATATTGCGCAGCTTTGGGGTTCCCGACGGCCTCCCACCCTGTCAGTGTGGAAGGAGAACATGGACTGGTGCATGTTCAGAGAGAAGACGGTTTACCTGGTTCGGGACAAGCCTGGGGTCTGGGGTAGAATTTGGGGTCAGTGGAACACCTATCAAGGTAACATCTGTACGCCCCCTTTTGTAGAGACCCCGGACAGCTCTCTGTCCCCCTGATCTTGAGGTTCTTGGAATACTGTACCCTTTTGGCTGATTGTTCTGACTTCCCCGCTGCCTTCCCCCCCCCCCCTGGTCATCTCTATTGTCCTCCTGATTCTCTACCTGGTGTGGTGGGATCACCCCATCGGCGCTCGACACCGTCTAGACTGTTTCTCGCCTTGAGTTTTGTTTTATTGTTTTTATGTTTGTTCTTTTCTTTTAAAATTTAAAATATTTGTATCCTGCCTAGCTTCTGAGTTGCCGAGAATATCTCCTGTAACCCTGCTGAGCCTCTGGGGATCAGTCGCTGCTTCGTGATGTCACGCAATTGCCATGCATATACTAGCGGCCGGCCCTTGTGGTTGTAGGCCCATATCTGTAACGATGCTATTTTGCACAATAAAGTTTTTCAAAAAAAGATAAATAAAAAAATAAATAACGGAGAACGTGTAGTTCTTAACATGACTCAGTTCATTCATTCATATGTCCACACGAATAGTGTGGGACATTTGATGTTGGGCAATATATTAATCGATCCAGTCATATAAAAAATTAGTTCTTAAGCACTATGTATAAGGTGAGGAAGTAAACATACCTCCCATACTAAAGTGAACACCATGGTGACTTTAAAAACATTGAATTAAAAAGATCTGTGCGACACAAGTGTCTTTTGATAATAGCGCCGAGTGCAATGTGCCATTATACTCACCCATATTTATGAGTATTCAGGTGCCTCGGGTGCGACGGTGGGGCTCCCTATAGTAAAACATTGAAAGTAGAAATGTTTGAAGAAAGGATAGAAGCGGCAAAGGTTAGATTCAGAGTGCCGATAGACTCTTACCTCGTGGGTTGCGAGTGGTTGTAAAAGGACCGGTAAAAAGCCAGTCGAGTCACTTACTTCATAAAGGGAACAGCCCCGCAATTAACCTAAGCTGCACTCCATGTCTCCTGGCCTTCGATGCAAAGGAGACAGGAGGCATCAGTGTTTTTGTAGCCGCGTTGGTCAGTGGCTGCAAGTCTGTGCCGCACCACGTGATCGGTGGGCGGTGTGGGCCTGCGTTCTATGTGACGTCAGGCTGTACCTAGAGCTCATTGCTTCATGGGGGATGTAGTTAGAAGTGCATCAATGGCTCAGCGAAGAAGTCAATGGTATAGCACAACTTTATTAAAACACCAGGCCGCTGGTTATTAGTAGGCCTGGGCGGTAAATTCCGTTCCGCTCGCGAAATTTGTGGAATTTGGGTAATTTCGCGTTCCGCGGAGAACGCAAAATTGCACAAAATTCTGCGTTCCGCAAGTTCGCGAAATTTTTGCTTGTTTGCGTTCTCAAAATGCGTGTTCGCGAGATATTTCTCCCCGAGCACACAAACAGCAATTGTGAACTGGAAAAAAGCATCGCGAACAAGCAATTCCGCGTGTTCGCGGAATTTCTGCGTGTTCGCGGAGATTTTTTGCCGTTTCGCGGAGATTTGCGCAACGCGATTACGCAAATTCCACCCACCCCTAGTTATTAGTTTGAGAGTACAGAGCAGGTTATTACCTGTGGCAGTATGGTGGTATATAAAGTTGGGCGCCAAACATAGAGTCCACAATTACGCGGCTCCCTGTTGGATATTAAATTTTTGATTTGATGGCAATATGTATGTAAAAATTACTATAAGGTGCGGGTAAGTAAAATCACAAGAGTACTGTGGTAATTAATGGGACCCATCCTATGGGTATATTTTAGAGACTAATGTTCTTTGGTGAAAAGTTGACAGTCATAACTAGAGACTGTGAGATGGTAAAGTCACGTCTAGGTCACTGCCATAAGTGAAGTGCATAATATAGGAGTTATAGACAGTCGTTACATTGGATGGTGTGGGAAAGTAAAGACATGTGGACAAACTTGAACATGGGTTATATACATCCTATAGGGAATAAAAACAAAATAGACGTTCCTGAGCAAGAACAAGGCAGTTAAGCCACTAAGCAATAATTCTCAATGAGAGTGACAAGAATAATTCAAAGTCCAGTGAATCAAAAATAAGTGTTTTCTTCTTTATTTTCCTTAGTCTTCTTTGTTCGCAATAACAGCACCAAGATAAGAACAGTAGCCAACACGTGTTTCGTCTCGGGTAGGTTGCCCGGCGACTTCCTCAGGGCATAAAGATAATAACATACAAAAAATATGTTCGTTGATCCACCACATCTATAATGTGTTTTTAAAGTGGGTCCATACAATTTTGATCGTCTGTGTACAGTAAATATATATCTTTAAACACTTTCTCAATCCCGAAAGAAGGGGAAGGGAGAGTGCTCTGATCGCCACCAGTATTCAAAGTAAGTAACTTACTTTGAATACTGGTGGCGATCGGAGCACTCTCCCTTCCCCTTCTTTTCGGTCCTTGGATACGTTAACCTACCCCTTTCATCTGATTTTTTGAACGGGATTGAGAAAGTGTTTAAAGATATATATTTACTGTACACAGACGATCAAAATTGTATGGACCCACTTTAAAAACACATTATAGATGTGGTGGATCAACGAACATATTTTTTGTATGTGATTATCTTTATGCCCTGAGGAAGTCGCCGGGCAACCTACCCGAGACGAAACACGTGTTGGCTACTGTTCTTATCTTGGTGCTGTTATTGCGAACAAAGAAGACTAAGGAAAATAAAGAAGAAAACACTTATTTTTGATTCACTGGACTTTGAATTATTCTTGTCACTCTCATTGAGAATTATTGCTTAGTGGCTTAACTGCCTTGTTCTTGCTCGGGAACGTCTATTTTGTTTTTATTGTTTTTCCCCTATCGCCTGTGTGACGGAGAAATATTGGGGCATAGGTGGCTGTCCCTCTTGATGTTTCCCTAGAGCACTTCTCTAATTTAGAATCATACAATCGACAGGATCTTGGATATGCACGAGGGTGTAACCCTGCCATGGTTCTAAGTTACATTACATCCTATAGGGGTCCTAAGGTTTATTAAGCAGTGGCACATGTATTTACTTTGGTAAATGAGTCCTGGTGTCTTTACAATATCCAATGGAAATACTGGGACCAGTATAACCTATTACAAAACATCTATACAGTGCCAAATACATACAGGATCATGTAGGCACAGAATTGTCTAAAACTCCAATACTATGCATTTTTCATTGCCCGTTGGGAATATCTCCCTTTAATGAAGTCAGTGAAAGCCAGGGTAGAAGGTCTCTGCGGTGAGGGAAAACAATGCAATGATGCAGTGTGGCCCATCATGGCTACAACAATTTGAACTTAATCGGTGGAGGAAGAACTGGGTGTCCTCTCCCCTAGCAGTACTAGTCAAATCTGGGGAGAATTTGGAACCAACTCGCACTGATTATGCTAAGGCGGGCATGACTTATAGGTCGTCCCAAGAGGGAACACATGGCAGGAGAACCCAGTTGAGGTCAGCATGCATGCCCATCAAGTTGACCAAGGGCCTCATGTGGTATCCCCTGACCCTGTACCATCGGCTAGAAAATGGGGAAAAAAGCTTCCACAGTGATAGCCACAAATAATTACATACAAGACTCTAATAAAGGGCACTCGAAGGCTGCAGATCTTTCTGTATTTGAACCTCTCTTCGCTGATTTGTTTATGTTATGTTATATTAAATAAATGTTTATAGCGCAACGTTTACCTGAGGGTGTCTTGGCACTGATAACTGAGCAGAGTAAGGGAGAGCAGTATAAAAAGGAAGTTACTGATTGAGAAGCCAAGTTTTCTGAAAGCCAGTAGTGAAAATGTGGATCTAATGTGGAGAGGCAGTGTGTTCAAAAGTCTATTGGCTCCAGCGAGGAAGCTGCTGCCAACCCATTTTGTTTTCTTGAATCTAATGGGTGTGTCTATATAGGTAACCAGAGGTCTGAGATTCCTGTTAGGCGTATACCAAGAGATGCATTTTTTTAAAAAAAGTTTCGAATCTTCTGTTAGGAATAATTTTGCTGACCATTCTACTGGCTAGGACAGGAAAGACATTAGTTGAGCAGGCCTCTGGGCTTTCAACCAATGTTATCCATACTATACATTTGTCAGGGAACATGGGTATAAAGGGCCTTCCTGTTGTTGATGATAGTCAAACACATAGCCTGATACAGTCTGTTAGCAAGCCCAGGCATGATGATGTACCTTCAGGTCCCTCAAAGTGTGGCTGTACCCCCTTGTAGATTTTTTGACTCCTTGGAAATCTTAAACATGTGATGCAGGTTCTATGGTTCATTCCATATGCCCTCGAGATCTAGTCCTCTTTTGCAGAATACTTAAAGGCTTGATGACTATATCATCTTTCCCTGGTTCTGGTAACAGAATAGTACAGTGCATGAATTTACCAAGTCAAGTACAAACAGTCCTCCACAGGGAAGGCTTGGAGTGGACTCCACAGAAGAAATGAAGGTGATTGTGGTACAGTATCATATCCCAAGAACGCTGCAGTTTGGCAAAATAATCCTGCCATCATCAGCAGCTTCTCTCTGCAACTTTCTGAGCTTTGTATATCATTGGCCTCAGGCCCTTCTAAGAACGTGATGTTGGTGACCTTTACTTTGGACATAGTAAAAGATTTTAGGCACTAAAACGCTGGAGAATACTAATTACCAACCCACACTTAAAGCTATCACAAAGCATCCTAGACCTGCTTGTTGTGATACCCCTGAAAGGAAATGCAGTGTGGATTCAAATTGTGCAAACATTTTGTGGGCTTGGCAAGTAAGGCTGCAGATGAAATTTGGTGCAATTTCATTTCTAAGTTTGAGCTGATTTCCCTTCCAAAAACCTGGACTGTCACCGACATCCTTTCATTGGATGGCTTCATCTCAATTCATATTCCTGTCATCCCTTCTTGCTTTGGTAGAGCTAGGGGTGGTATGTTGATCCCTCTGTTTCTTTCTATTAAAGGGGCGTTGGCAGGTGATTCCTACAGGCAACCTCCCCCACCCCCGCTCAGGTAACTGAACTTTCTCTTTCCAATGAGCAATATGTCCTGATAATCAATTTTTTATAATTCAGGCTTTTCCCAAAGCATCTTAGAGCATCTAAAGTCCTTACAGGGCCTTTTGGAATGCTACAAGTAAGTTGATTCTTTTTTTACTCTTTATATTTTGTTGGCAGGTTTAATCGTTTATTTAAGTAAAGTGGCAGGCGGGGAACAAAATGGTGCGGTTTGTTGTCCAGTTCCAACTGCTTGACGTATTAAGCTTTCTCTGCAAGAGGCATTTTGGATTCACTGATCCATGACTTTAACCCTGTTTCTACTTTTGAAAGCTGCTTTTCTTTCACCTCAGAACATTCCCCCAACCATTATTGGTCATTGTTGTTCCTCGATTTTATATTTTATATTTGTTTTGGCCCGTTAGTCTGAGTCATCAGTGGAGTACAAGCCACTAATGTAGGCTTCAGCGATCATAATCCCATCTGTCTTACCCAGAGAAGGGTTGCTTTTCTCCCGAAGCATGGATGTTTCTCCACTACAGATGGTGATTGGTGTTTTAAATGGTCTTTGGTTTCCGAGGATGTTCTCCAGACTAACCTTCTTGTTTCATCTTGTCTTACTGAGGATAACGAGGCAAAGGAGATTCTTAATGTGTTTACTCTGACTGGTAAGAAAATATATGATTTCTGTCAGTCGTGGGTCCTCAAAACGCAGCCCCAGTGTTTTAGGTGGTTTGATACAATTTGTTGTAGGGCTCATCGAGATTTACAGAAAGCCCTTTCGACTGTACCTAGGTACAGAGAGCAGGTTTCATTCTTTTGGTCTAGATAAAAGGCTGTGGTGCAAAGTAGGAAGAAAATCTTGACAGAGGAGAAGTGGTCTAAGCTTCTTCAGGCTAGATGCCCTTCCAATAGCACTTTATTTTGGGACGAAAATAATAGACCTCTTTTTGGGTAGTTCTAGGAGGGTTCTCTTTCCCTGTGTCTCAGCAAATGATTGGGTAAAGCATTTTACTTTTATCTGTGAGCATAATGCAGTAGAGATCCTTTGAGTTGATGTGGTCTGCATTAATAGGGTTTCCAATATTACTTTTATGTTAGAGGAAGCCTTAGAGGCTGTTTTATGACTCTAACTTAATGAACGTCCAGGCCACGATGAAATCCCACCAGACTTCTTTGTCTCGAATGCTCCTCTACTTATGAGGGTTTTAAATGCTTCTGTTAAAGATGCACTTCCTCACACATAGTCTGATCCTATCATTGTACCAGTTTTTTAAAAGGGGGACAGGGTGAATCCTACTTGTAGAGCTATCTCCCTGATCAATTCTTCTGTAAAGGTTATTAGGCATGTAATTCTGAATTTGCTAATGTCCTGGGCTGCTGATAACAGCTTTCTCCCAGATTTACAATTGACGCTTAGGGGTATCATTGACCAGTGCCTAAATGTGTATCTTCATACAAATATGCTGTTTATAGATTGGTATTTTTCTTTATGGCCTTTATGGACCTCTCTTTGGCCTTTGATAGAGTAAGTTGGGACAAACTTTGGAGAATTTGATTGACAATTGGTGTTGATCTGGATATTGCAAACTTTCTTATAGACCTGCATTCTAATATGTCTGCAAAGGTAAGATTTAAGACCGTTGGTTGATGTACAGAGGCCTTCCCTACCGGAACAGGTGTCTGACAGGGCTGCATTTTGGTGCTGTTTTTATTTACCCTTTACATTCACAATCCTGAATCAGTTTTATTGCCTGATGGTGTAGAATTCCTTCTAGTAGGTAGCAGTTTTATTTCTGCACTTCTGTACGCAGATGACGCAGTTCTTGTGGCTACAACGCCAATGGGTTTGCAGTGTCAGTTGAATAACTTTGTCAAGTTTATTGACTCTTTGTAACTATCCACCAAATTATAGTCTATGCTGTTCTATGTTCATGGCAGAATTATCACTATGGTTGAACTTGTTTCGTACTTAGGTATTCTGTTCAATTGAGTAGGTTGTTAGACCCCATTTGCATCTAATATTGGTAACAAAATTGTTAAGACTATGTGGTAGATATATCAGGCCAATATCGGCTCCTTCTGACACCAATTATTTGAGGGTGTATAGGGCCATTACTTCTCTTCAAACTAGTGAAAATCAATTCACTGGATGGCTGTTGAACATTCCTATCTCAGTGTAGGAAGCTGGCTCTCTCTATAGTGCTCTAAAATGAGTACACAGAGCTGAGAGTCCAGTAAATCCCCAATTTGGCCAACAGAGGCAAAAGTAGATAATACTACCGCTCTATTTGTGGTAGTGTGGGCGAGCGGTTAGGCTTATCAGAGAGTAGTGCTTAAAATTTGATGTACTCATAGAGGAAATAATTAAGACACACACTCAAAGAATAAATCTGAGGCCAATTTAGAAAAATAACATGTCTTTTTATATATCTTTTCAAAAAAAGAACTACGTTCAGAGGCAAGTTATGTATTTCTCGTGAATTTCTCAAAGAATAGTTCAAAGTTGTGCACAATTATGCACCAAACAGCTCTATAGGAAGAACAAGCAGGTAGGTAAAGCACACAGAACAGACAGTTGCAGGGGTTCACATTCTAGGTTTAGGGTAGCAGGAAGCCAAGATTCAAAGTTCTACCAACAGGTCGTCAGGTGTGTCCCGAATTCCACTGGGAGCAGGGCGTTTGTGTAGTTGGTAGCTGGTGCGCTATGAGGATGAGGAGCTCTCTAAAAATAGGCTACACTGGAGGACTTGCATGCAAGTCCAATAGCTCCAAAATGGGGGGCTATGGTCTTAAGGGCCTTAGGGAGAAGGGAGCACAGTCGGTTCGTCGTTACCCAGGGTGAGAGGGCTGGGTGCAGAGCAGGTATGTTAGCTGTCCCTCATGCATAATGGTACAGGTCAGGGGCCAACCGCTGGCAGGGATGAATTCAGGACTGCTAGGTCACTCTCAACATTGTTCTCAGGGGTCTTGATGTCCCCAGGCAGCTGCTGGGCTCCGATATCATTTGAGTCCCGACTGGACTCTTTGTTGTTGGTCTTGGGTACAGAGTGCCCCGTAACCCGGGGAGTGGGACTGTACGGTCCTGGTGCCTCCACAATAGTAGGGAGCCAGATCTCACCTTCGAGAGCACGAGTTACTCTTACTTGGCAGTTGCTGCAACGGTCGAACCGGGGAGCTGCAAGTCAGTGGACGGTCTCTGCTCTTTTGATGCCTGGGGTCTGCAGGAGAGTAGCTCATTTACTCCAAGGGAGTGCTTGGCAATTTGGTGAAGGCTTGCAGTCCTCTGGGGTTCTCAAAGGCCATACAGCAGCAGGATGAGACAGATCACCTCGATTGCCGAGTCTTGAAGCGGCATTCAGAGGTTTGCACCAAAACTCCACAGCAAGGTCTCAGTTCTCCAGCTCAGCAGCTCTTATTTGTCCTTCTCTTCTTTAGCTCCGTCGAATTTGAAGTTCTGGTTTGAGCAGTAAAACCGAAATACTCAATTTAGGGGAGTACCTGGTAGTTGCCAATGGACTACCTACCTTAGGGTGACTACCCCCTTATATGTGACGCTTCCTGTTGCGAGTGGGCATAACCCTGACCCTAATAGGCTAATTCCCTCCAATACAAGATGGAGGATTCTAAAAAGTGGGGTTCACATCAACTGCGCCACTCTAGGTGTGATGCTGGCTAGGTGTGAGCCCACCTCCAAATCTAAATTGTTTTCCCACCAGTCTTCCCGCCACAAATTGGGGTCAGGACACGGAGTTGGCTTCTTCCACTATCTGGAGAAGCCTAGGTCGCATTTCAAAGGTGGCATGGCCTTTGAAGCTTACCACCCTGGAAGGCAGTTTCTGCTTGGACAAGGTGTGAACACCTCTGCCCAGAGGAAGCTTTGTTCCTGGCCTTTGAGATCAAAGACTCTCACCCAAGAAACTTCTCAAGTGATGGCAGGCTGGCTAAAACCAGTTGACAACCACACTAGTAGTCGGTAGGCTTTCAGGGGGCACCTCTAAGGAGTCCTCTGTGTTCATTTATTAATAAATCTGTCACTAGTATCAGTGCAGGTTTGTTAAGATGAGATGTTGGCATGAAACATCTTGGGGTACAGTATAGCCATCATGAATCTGGGGAATTCGTAATGATGAGTGTCCAGCCCATATACTCATTATGGCTTCCCTGTTCACTTACAAAGCCTAAGAATGGACTTCGACATTATAGGCTCATATTTGCTGAGGCAGATATGTCCACACATGAGATATAGTGCACCCTTCCATGCCCTCTACCCTTTAAGGCCTTCCATTCGGGTGGCTTACCTATATCTCATGCTGTGTCTGTAGGCATGGCACACAGTGCTGTGTGTCATGTTGACTCTTCGGTTTTGTCCGCACCAAGATGCGTAGCCTGCATGATCTTGATGAGGGGTTCCTAGGGTGGCACAATTCGTGATGCAGCCCAGGTGGACCCTCTGCAGTCCCACTGCCCTAGGTACCAGTGGTACCATTTACTAGAGAATTACAGGAGGGCTGGAGTTGTGCCAGTTGTGGAACAATGGACAAGCTTTTGGGAAAGAGATCTGGCACATCAGGTGTCAGGGAAAAAGTGGGGGTGACCATGTCAAAAAGGGGCACTTTCCTACACTCTGTACCTGCTTTAATTACTCATGAAGAACTGGGGTTACCTTATCCCACAGATACTTTAGCTCTTTATCCTCTGATCAGATTGATGTTGGTACAGACAAAACTGGACTATCAGCAGCCACTCCTTCACTAAGGAGGAGGAGCATCGCCCCATTTTTGCAGTGCAAAATAAAAAATAAAAAGATGACGCAACACTATTATCATTTTATTTTTAGCATGGAGCCAGGTTAGGGCAGGGAGGAGCTTGGCTGTCGTCAGAGGGAGGAGGAGTGCTTGGTGCACCATAAGTGCACATGACGGTTTGGCTGGCCATCTTGGCCCTGCCAAACAGACATGCGCACTTATCATTTCTCCACCTGGCTGTGTTGCACAGCCAGGTGGTGAACAGTCCCTGGCTCCCACGCACTGCATGTGCAGCAAGCCAGCCAGCTCAGACCAACCACAACACTGCTGTCATACTGTTGATAGCAGCGTCGTGATTGACTTAGCGGAATCTGGGAGACTTTGTTCTGCCCGGAGCCAGGAACAGAAAAAGGACGGAGGAGAAGCGGCGGCTGGCAGGTAAGTCCTCTTTTCTTTTTTACAACCCCCTGCCCAGCCACCACTGTTCCTAGCAGCCGCCACTGGAAACTGGCCCTTAATAGAGAACTAGTGAGGGATTGTTTAGCTCTTGATAGGGCCTTGCAGGCACTCTGACTCAAATATTTAAAGTTGGCATAATATATTTGCGAACCCAGCTTCTTTATGAAAGAATGCTTAGATTAAAAGATTTTTTTTATTTGATAAAGCTTAAGAAACAGAGGTCTTAGATCTATCTAAACCAGGCATTCACAGATTCTTTCTCCTTAAGATGATTCCTTTTTATTAAACCTTATCTGATCTTTGTGACAAACAATGTACATTGGTATCCGGTAATTAGGTTATGGTCAAACCTGTTATACCGTTTGTTGGCTGTTCCAAAAGGATTGTCCTCAAATTAATGGTTTAGGTCCTTGTGGTTGTGACCCTTATCATCAGAGAATATGCTCCGTTTTCCTATGCTCGATGGGTTTTATAGGCATCCCCGAAGCCTTTATATCAAACCTTGATTAGAAGGCTTAGGTTTTAAGCAAATTCAACCACATTTAATGTTCCTGTCATTACTAAAAGACACATTTTCCTGTTATTCCATTGTGAGTTTCTTGAAGGAGCCTATTAAGATCAGCCAAGGGAGGGAGCAGTCATTATATGATCTTGTTTTTGTAGTTAGTAGATTATGTTACAGCAAACAAATGATGGACGGAATGCTGACAATGCAAATTGTCAGACTGCAAGCCTCCTCAGGATCAGGACGATGCTCAAAGGGGTCCACCTCCTGACTCCCCCACACTCTGACTAATATGTACACAGAGTATAAAGGTGATCAAGAGAGGTATAGGGATAGGGTAGGTGCAGCATTGGAAAGGGGAGACCTGAAACAAAATAAGCATATGATTAATATAATAGGCAATGCTAACTACACTCATATAATTCTCACTAGAGCCATAGCAATACCTTAATAGGATAGTCCCTGGTGTGAACCCTTTCTCTCTCAATCTAGTAAGATACCTCTTATACTGTAGGGAAAGTATATACACATTCCGTTAGTACAGAAACAAACATCACCATATAAGTATCTAGCGGTACTATACCACATACATACCCTCTACCACACCCCCTTGAATCCAAAGGAAAAAGAAAGACCAGCTCCAGAACCAGATAAATGTCTTGATACTAGTGCACCAAACAAGAGATACTGCAAAGTCAGGAAAAAAACTTTTGCTGAAATCTCCAGATAAGGCATCAAAAACAAGGAACTCCAAAGGAAATAAATAAAGGTCAAGCAAAAGTTATCTTCCCAAAGTTAGGTTAGCAAGGCAACAATGTTCTAGTCCACTGATAGGCTAGCAAGGCAATAGTGTGAATCCACTGATTGGTTTAGCAAAGCAAATGTTTAGTAATCCAAAGTTAAAGTAGCAAGGCATAACAGCTAGGAAAATATATCTATTACCAATCCTCAGATCCGGAATCACGAGGAGGAACAACCGCTGCTGATGGAATCCTAGCGGCACACCTACTCGTTCCCTACTGCAGCTGCGGGGAGGATTCAGGCAGGAACAACTAGTGGGCCAGGAGAAAAGACACTGCGGAGGACACCTCCTGTCGCAGCCGCGAGTGGGGAATCCCAAAGTACTAGCGTTCTCGCTCATCCGAGCAGAACGCTCCTTCCGACTCGGATTGAGTCCGAAAGTTGGAAACAAGCAAAGACACCCTCCGCGTCTCGGGCAGAGAACACGAGAGTGAGGGAGTATAAAACGTACTCAGGATGTCCAGGACACAATCCAGAATCGCGTACAACGCTCTATGCGTCGTACGTGATTAAATAAGTTAAATCCCTCCCAGAAGGACGGCCTTCTGAGAGATGTAGTTTCCTGCCAGAACCTTTTGGAATGAGGTAGGCACATCGGAAGTCACATCCTGACAGTACGCCCTCCTTCCAAGCGCTTCCTAGAGCCAGGTTTACCAGGATTGCGCGAGTGGAAACAACGCACTGCACGAGGGGCATGGACACCCGAGCACGGCTCCCAGGAATCGTCCTCCGTCGAATACCCTTCCAAGAGACCAGGTACCACAGGCATCCATGGTGATATCTGGAGTCCAGGATATGTCTCACTTCGTATTCCATCTGCCCATCCCTCATCACAGGCGGCGCAGCCTTACGCCGAGCGCATTTAGCCAGTTTCAGCAAACCACAATGGAAGACCGGAATTATCCTCAGCGATGAGGGAAGCTTCAGTCTGTAGGCCACGGGGTTGATTCTGCGAAGAAAAGTGTACAGACCAATGAACCGGGGATGAAATATGCTGCAATAACGGAAGCGGATGTTCTTCGTAGAGAGCCAGACTCTATCATTCACCTGATAGGTTGGCCCTTCTTGTCGATGGCGATCAGCCCATTTCTTGTAGGAACTTTTGGCTAGATCCAGGTTTGCTCGTATTCGTCTGTGGATTTGTAGGAGAGCCCTCACTTGTGCCATCACTGTAGGATGATTTTGCACATCACTTGGAACGGACAAAGGCAAGGTGTTGGCATGAAATCCGGTGTTAGCCTGGAATGGTGTTTCTCTGATGGAGTTATGCCAAGCATTGTTGGAGAATAGTTCTGCCAACCACAACAAGGACACCCAGGATTCTGCTGCTTCCTTAGAGTAGCATCGCAAAAATGTCTTTAAGATCTTATTCAACCATTCTGTTTGTCACTCTGTCTGCGAATGGAAGCTGGTAGACAGAGCGGCTTCCACATGACAAGCTTTACACTACATCTGCCAGAACCTGGCAACGAACTGGGGTTCTCCATCCGAAACTATGACCTTGGGAAGGCTGTGTAATCGAACCACATGGGTTAATAACAACTGAGCCGTCTGACTCGCAGTAGGAAGGTTCTTGCATGGAATAAAGTGACCCATTTTCGTTAGACTGTCTATGAAAACTAAAATAGCATTGTATCCCTAATCCAGTGGTAAGCCAAGTACAAAATCCAAACTGATCGTTTGCCACGGTTGTGATGGCGTGGATAGAGGCATTAACTTTCCTTTACTCTTGGTTTGGTACCCTTTTGCGCGAGCACAAGTCTCACATTGTAGCACCCATTGTTCCACATCTTTAGTCATACCTTTCCACCAGAACTGATGCTGAAGCAGGTTTAACGTTTTCTTATGTCCAGGATGACCTGCTAGCACCGCGTCATGACACCAGTTGAAAGCCTTCAAACGGAGAGCGTAGGTAGACAAGTACAGTTTGTTATCGTACATAGGAACACCATGTTTGAGGGTTCGATGAGTGCTTTGGTCTGTCCATTGCTACCACTGGGCTGGAGACCGACTGTTTGTGACTTGATCGAGGAATTGTTCCACAGTAATCACGCCTAAAACCTTTTCGGTATTTACAATTGCATCAGGTACTTCCTGTCGAGGTGATGTGTTCTCACCTTGTCTGGACAAAGAATCCGCCTTTTTGTTGTCTGATGCTGGGCGAAAGGTGATCAAGAAATCATATTCCGCAAAAAACAGCATCCAACGCATCTGCCGTTGTGAGAGATGCCGAGCTGTCTTCATGAACTGCAGATTTCTATGATCCGAGTAGACTGTAATGGGATGTTGAGCCCCCCCAAAGATAGTGTCTCCACTCTTGAAAGATTTTTTTAATGGCCAATAGTTCCTTTTCGGCCACTGTGTAATTGGTCTCTGCCGGATTCAGTTTCTTGGAAAGAAAAGCCACCGGGTGCAGTTGTCCTGTGTGCTTATCTCTCTGTGACAACACTGCTCTGATCGCCACATCCAAGGCGTCAGCTTCTACTACAAACGGTATGTCTGTTTGTGGATGCCGTAGGATGGGTGCGGTACAGAATGCCTTTTTTAGTTGGCCAAAAGCCTCCGTGGCTTCGGGAGTCCAGAGAAAAGGCGTTGCTTTCCTCAACAACCTGGTTACTGGAGAGGCCAACTGGAAAAAAATTGAAATGAATCTCCGATAGTAGTTGGAGAAACCCAAAAAGCATTGCACATCTTTAACACTCTTGGGAACAGGCCACTCCTGAACTGCCTCCACTTTCTTCTCAGCCATTCTAAACCCTTGAGGACTCAAAATGACACCCAAGAACTCGACCTCAGTGACACTAAACTCGCATTTGATTAGCTTGCAAAATAAGCTGTTTTCTTGCAGTCTTTTGAGGATCAAGATGACGTGGCTTACATGTTGTTCCTGAGAGACCGAATTGACCAGGATGTCATTGATATATACGATTACAAATTGATCTATGTAGTCCTTAAGGACGTTGTTGAGGAAATATTGTAATGCCGCTGGGGCATTACATAGCCCGAACGGCATAACCAAATATTCAAACAACCCGTACCGTGTTTTGAACGCGGTCTTCCACTCATCCCCATCGCGGATCCACACAAGGTGACAGGCCCCTCTCAGATCAAGCCGGGTGTAGATGTTGGCCTCCCTCACCTGATCCAACAATACCGGGATGAGTGGAACCGGGTATCGGTTTCTCACTGTATTCTTGTTCAACAAGCGATAATTGATACACGTCCTTAACTCGCCATTGGCCTTTGCCGTAAAGAAAAGAGGAGATGCGGCTGGAGAGCGAGAAGGACGAATGAAGCCAATGGAATTAAAATGTTCCAGGTATTCTTGCAGATGCTTGGTTTCGGGTTCAGATAACGCATAGACTCTACATGATAGAAGAACAGCTCCATACACCAGGTCTACACGACAATCATAATCGCGATGTGGGGGTAAGACCTCAGCCTTGGCTTCACTGAACACTTCCCGATATAACGCGTATTTGTGAGGTAGTTCAGTTTCTTTCTCTGCTGCAGTAGCAACATGGTAAATCTGAGCGAGGGCCAATGTGTGTGAGTCATTGTTTTTCATGCAATTACTAAGGCATTCCGCTGAGTGAAAACTAATGGTTTTTAGTCTCCAATCAATAGTGGGGTTATGATGCCATAACCATGACATACCCAAGATAACCTCGTATTGTGGTGCCTCGATTATATTCAGCGTAATGTCCTCCACATGATCCTGAGGGTTTTCTTATAGGACCAATTCTACCACCTTGGTGTGTTCTGTGATGGGACCTGACTTCAAAGGAGTGCAATCTACGGCTAACACTTTTTCAGGCTTGCTGCTAGGCACCCTGACCAACCCCAGACGATGTACTAAACGACAATCAATTAAATTTCCAGTGGACCCTGAATCAATCATGGTCCATACCTGATGTTTTTGTTGGCCCGTCCTAAGGATCATGGACAGCACTATGTGTGATTCAGTGCTCTTTACTCGGTGACTGCTAAAGACGACAGTTTCCACTCTTTCTCTGATGATACCTCCCTAGCTATCTCCGTCGAATTAGAGTCTCCTTTACCGGAGTTCCCTACCGACATGATTGCCACTTGTTTACCGGTGTAAAAGGTATTTCTTTTCTTGGGTTTCAAAGTACAATCCCTCACATAGTGTCCCTTCTTTCCGCAATACATGCAGAGACCTTGTGCCTGGCGACTCTCTCTCTCTGCTTTGGATAATGGTGGCCTGATGGCACCCACGTCCATAGGTTCAGAACCTGGTTCTCTCGAGGAAGGAGATGAGCGGCTTTCATGGTCCATCCCGACCATAGACCTCTCACCTCTTTTACGGTCCCCTCCCCTCTCCGCTATTCTATGGTCCAACCACAATGATAGGTTTATTAAGTCGGTGCAGGTGGTGGGTTGGGGGTCTATCTGTGCCAACACGTCCTTCATTTCGTCCCTCAAACCCTGGTAGTATAGAGACATTCTATTCTCCTCTGGCCAGGCAGTTTCGACCACCAACCGATTAAAGGCTGTCATATAGGTAACCAGATCTTTCTTGCCCTGATGTAATTCCAGCAGTTCCCTATCTTTACTAAGAGTGGTGGCCCGGCGATCGAATACTCTCTCGAATTCCCTCCTGAACGCTGCCCAATCAGTAAGCAACGGATCATCGTTTTGGCGGCATCCCCTGTTAGATACGATATGGCAAAAGCCACTCTAGATAGATTAGTGGGAAATGATGCAGGTCTGCAGGAAAAATGTAGAGTAATTTAAGTAAGAAAGGTTTGGATTTTAAGTGGGTCGCCTGAATACCTTTCCGGACTTGCCAATGGAATGGGTGATGGAACAGTCACCTGTATCTGTGGGGTACCAGCTGAAGCGTCAAAGGGATTTCTAGACTGTCTATCCACCCTCTCTCTCAGTGCCGCTGTCTCCGCACGGGAAGTAACCAATTCCTGCTGTACAGCTACTAATGCCTGTAATACATCATCTAAAGACGCCATCTCTGAGAATGGCCCTGACCAGGAGGAGGTGATATTCATGGGTACGTGATTCTGTCACGACTGCAAGCCTCCTCAGGATCAGGATGATGCTCAATGGGGTCCACCTCCTGACTCCCCCACACTCTGACTAAGATGTACACAGAGTAAAAAGGTGATCAAGCGAGGGATAGGGGTAGGGTAGGTGCAGCGTTGGAAAGGGGAGACCTGACACAAAATAAGCATATGATTAATATAATAGGCAATGCTAACTGCACTCATATAATTCTCACTAGAGCCATAGCAATACCTTAATAGGATAGTCCCTGGTGTGAACCCTTTCTCTCTCAATCTAGTAAGATACCTCTCATACTGTGGGGAAAGTATATACACCTAGGAGTCAAACACATTCCGTTAGTACAGAAACAAACGTCACAATATAAGTATCTAGCGGTACTATTCCACATACATACCCTCTACCACACCCCCTTGAATCCAAAGGAAAAAGAAAGACCAGCTCCAGAACCAGATACATGTCTTGATACTAGTGCACCAAACAAAAGATACTGCAAAGTCAGGAAAAAACCTTTCGCTGAAATCTCCAAATAAGGCATCAAAAACAAGGAATTCCAAAGGAAATAAACAAAGGTCAAGCAAAAGTTATCTTCCCAAAGTTAGGTTAGCAAGGCAACAATGTTGTAGTCCACTGATAGGCTAGCAAGGCAATAGTGTGAATCCACTGATTGGTTTAGCAAAGCAAATGTTTAGTAATCCAAAGTTAAAGTAGCAAGGCATAACAGCTAGGAAAATATCTCTATTACCAATCCTCAGATCCGGAATCACGAGGAGGAACAACCGCTGCTGATGGAATCCTAGCGGTACACCTACTTGTTCCCTGACGCAGCTGCGGGGAGGATTCAGGCAGGAACAACTAGTGGGCCAGGAGAAAAAGCACAGCGGAGGACACCTCCTGCTGCAGCCGCGAGCGGGGAATCTCAAAGTACTAGAGTTCTCGCTCAGCCTAGCGGAACGCTCCTTCCGACTCGGATTGAGCCTGAAAGTCGGAAACGAGCAAAGACACCCTCCGCGTCTCAGACAGAGAACGCGAGAGTGAGGGGGTACAAAATGGAAGAAAGCAGAGCAGCCGCTCTGCACTCAGGATATCCAGGACACAATCCAGAATCACGTACAATGCTCCATATGTCGTACATGATTAAATAAGTTAAATCCCTCCCAGAAGGACGGCCTTCTGGGAGATGTAGTTTTCCTGCCTGAACCTTTTGGAATGAGGTAGGCGCATCGGAAGTCACATCCTGACACAAACATTCTCCCCCAGTTAAAAGATCTGGGTTAAATCCATTGTTCTTTTGCCCACTACACCACCCCAGTTTGGACCCAGCCATATGCAAATCAGTCTTGACCCTATTCCCCATGGGAACAGACCAAACTGCCAGGCCAGGACCTCCCTGGACTGAAAACAAGCATTCCGCGACCAGTTTCAGTGTATGTCACCCTTCTTCAGACAGGCTAGCTTGAATCCAGTGGCACAGTGAGCAGAGGACCCACGTCTGGGCAAACCCATCCCACTTAGGGCAAAAAGGATTCATACTGGAATGGCATGGTGAGCAAAAAAACGATGGATTTAGGCCCACATCTCTGTACTGGGGTGAATGTATGACATTGTTTTGTATTCTGTCCATCAACTGTTGTTTTTGCATTTGTCACCCCGAGTGGGACGGGTATGCCCAGACTGGGGTCCTGTGCTCTCCATGCCACTGGAATCAAGCTATCCTGGCTGAAGAGGTGTCCTAGGATGCTTGCTTCCAGTCCAGGTGTACCTGGCTTGGCAGTTCGGCCTTGACGGTTCCCATGAGGCACAGGGTCAAGACTGATTTGCATATGGCTGGGTTCAAACTGGAATGGCATGGTGAGCAAAAAAACAATGGATTTAGGCCCAGATCTCTGTACTGGGGTGAATGTATGACATTGTTCTGCATTCTGTCCATCAACTGTTGTTTTTGCATTAGTAGATCATGTACTGGAAGTTTCCTCTGACTGCGACTTTTATGTATGATCTATTCCGCCCTATGTGTTTTAGATATACCTTATGTTTATTGGATGTTTTTTTGGAGAAGGTCGTTTTTTTAGGCACTGTGTTTGATTGAAATCATTTTAATATTTGTAGTGTGTCATGGTGGTGGTTGTCTTATTTTAATAATGTCTTATTGTTTAAGAAACTGAAATATTTGTTAAATTAATTGATATGTGTTTTATATCTTTGTGCTACACTTTTTATGGGTCCAATGGATACCAAAGTAAAGATATGTCACTGTCAGAAAGTAAACGTGAAGAATAATAGTAACATATATGTGTTACTGTGATAAGACCTCAATTGTGAATGCGTTCTGCCATGTTTATTGTCATATGCATAAAGCTCAAAAAAAGATTTGAAGCAAAATAAATATATTGACTTATAAAGGATCAAAGGTTTATTGTTTCAGCCAAAAGCCATACAACGTGTTAATAAATTATTAGTCAAATATATAAAAATAATAAAATACTTATTGTATATAAAATGTCTAATGTTAATGGAAAAACCTAAAGTTAATAGCAAAAGTACACACTTATGGCCTAAGTTAGAGATGTGGGGAAAGAATTCTTTGCTCACAGAAAAGATTTATGACAGTATTCTACATTCCTTTTAAATATATTAGTTTGAACAATTAAGAGAAGTCTTGGTAAGCTTCCAGGCTGAGGCAATGTAGGCTGCGACGTTAAGAAAAATGTTAGGCGCAACAGTTCTATAACACAGGTCGTTTGTTTGTAATAAGTGAACAGAGAAAGGAAAATACGAAGCAGCTGATTTGGTACAAAATAAATAAAAATGAATGTTGCATGCAGCGCTGTCACTCTTATTGGAGGAACATTTTTCAGCAAGGATAATAAAGACAAAGTTCAAAGTCTAAATTTTAAAGATAAAAACAAGCTAGCTTCTGGCACGATTACATCAAGGTAGTGTTCAAAGACTATTTTAATTTTTAGATCCAAGTAAGATTTCAGCAACAGTCCTATAGTTTTTCACCGGCTAAAATTTTGCCTTAATCCTTGTTGCACTTAATTTGTTAGGATTGCCCCATGGGTCACTGCAGCCTATTTCCTGTAAGGCATTTTTCACATCTCTTTCTGAAGCTCCCCACTGTGCCTTCTGAAATTACCTTTAGGGAGGTAGAGAAAAGCACAGAGGCACCAACACGGGCCCTATACTTAAAAAAAAACCACACAGCCTCCCCAGACTTCACACCGCACCCCCACCCCTCCCTGGATAGGAGAAATGGCCCGTCAGGCCCAGTGTGAATCCTGCACTCGTTCCTGTTTACGTTCGTTCTTGGGCCCATTGTTGGGCTAAGGCCAGACTCAGCAGATCCAAAGCCCAATGACACTGTACGAGTTCAGACGGTACCAGGATGAGGGACACTCTCAAACACGTCACTCTTTCCAGTGTTCCGATGGCGACCTTCCGCGAGCTGCTCCCGCAGTGCACGCGCTAAGTAACGATCACTGCCATGCAAAGGAGAGTGACAGCAGGTGTGTAAATTAAACGCGTACAGGAATCAGCACCCTCGAATGACACCAGGGAGAATAGGTGTGCTTATCAATCGCAGCAGCCGCGTGACAAAGTGAAAACATTGGCATGTGTTCAAAGGAACGCTAATGAGCCGGGGTTGTTGCCAAGGGCTCTGGTGGGTGTAAAATACCATCTGCAGCATTGACAAATCATTTCTGTACATAACCTTCGGCTGTGATGCAAGTTGGCTCAGCTCATGTTTGCACAGATGTAGTTTTTGCCAAGTTCCATCTATTACCAAATGTTGTGTTGTGTTGGTTGTGCATTTGTCCCAACACTATATGTACTAATGTGTTTATGCCTGGAAATTCCCATGAAGTCATAAAAACACCACGCTGCATAAAAAAGTACCACTAGTTGTATAAGTGATGGCAGGTTCACAGCACAGAAAAAAGTGAAGGGCTGGGGTCTCCTCCTGGTATCGGCTTTGTGCTTGTCTCGTGGCTATCGAGTCACTCCAGTACCCACCAGCAGCAGCCCGGGTGCATTTTAATCAGCAGTTCCCTTTAATGAGGACATTTTTTCAGGGCACTTATCCGGCACTTTACTCCCAAGAGGATTGCAAACGTGATACATCATGTGCTGCTTTTTCTTTCAGACATTTTAGCAAATTATAAAGAGAAGAAAAAAATAACCTCGTAAGATACAGTTCAACTTATTTCTTTATATTGGCTTTATAAAGCGCTTTCACTGAAGTGCTGCACAAAATGTAGCATTTGTACTTAAAAATTATTACAAGGGAAACATATGATTACATTTAAGAAACAAGGAAGTGAAAATCGAGTGTATCCGACACAACTTTACCTCGCACAATAACTCACGAACCACAAATTCTTTGTATAGCAAAAAAGGCCACTTTATTAAGACAGGTGCCAAGTAAATTTTCTCTTCAACACTTTTGCCATTATATAATGAAATAAATTCCTCAATTTTATTTTAACCTATCTACAAAAACATAACCCCCAATGTAAACCCCAATCAGAACCCGATGACTGACCCCTGTAGATAGCATCACCTCATTCTCATTTCCTGTCCACGTCACTTAGTCCCCCCCAACCTCCCCAGTTGGAGGATGGACAATCCCGCTCAAGGCTGCCCACACCCCCAGCAAAAACCCGCCTACCAAAACAAACTAACCATCTATCCGACAAAAAACCTGTCTTAGCGTGGCAAGAAAAAAGAAAAACTGCTCTGACGATAGCCAAAACTAAAACATGAAGTCCCAGTAGATGTGAACAGACAGATGGAAAAAAAAAAGAGAGAGGGAAGGGTGGGTGGGACAAAATTGGCCTGGAAACCCCTCCTCCCAGCTCCCGAGGGCACAGTGATTTTCCCGCCCCGCCTACCATCTATATATTACCTCCCCTCGCGCGCCTCCCGCCTCCCTGATTACCCTTCTGTACCACCTGTGTGGCCGCTCCATTGTGCGAAACAACCCAGGGGGTGACCGGCTCGCGCCACGCACCCCCTGGGTCCCCCCTTGCAATGGTATTTGCTTGCTGAAGTACAATGATATCATCTAGTTGAAATATTAAATACGGTGCCTTTTTGGAGTCCTTCAGTTTTGGGTTTAGTAGTGTGACTGTTTACACTTGATTTTGGGATTGACTTCTTTCTTTCTTTATTCGTCAAATGCTGCAATAAAAGTTTGCATCAATACAATTGACAAAAAACTTTAAAAACAGTAAAACCAAAACAATACAGAAATAAAAGCTGTTATAAGGCCATTTTGAACAGTGCTTAAACAATAGATATTGTCTTTCTTAAGATTTCATAACACGCTACAGCTATATGCCTTATACTTATGGATTCTAGTGAAGAATTAGCCTCTCGTCAAGGAAGACCATTAGGTTTAAAGGTGTAGCTAGAGCATTCGTCTAGGTCACATTGCTAACAGTAATGGTGGGCAGTGTAATACAGTATTCAGGACCCTACACTGCCATGTCTGATTCTCCATACTCCCATTAATAAGCGTGACAAAGCAAACACAATCAAGGGATGATGTATTGGATCTGAGGATTCTGGAGAAAACACTAAAATCCCCTATCCCCGAGTGGCAATATCCACTTCTTCCTGTGGTCATGATAGCACTGAAAAAAAAAACCAATATGTGATTTATATTCCTTGATCTGGGGGTAGAAAGGGCAGGACAGGTCTAGGTTAGTATCATGTTGCCCACATTTAGCAGTAAAGGGGCACAATGGTAGGGTCCCAAATCAAATTGTAATGTTCAAGGTTTTTGTCAAAGGGGGTTTGATGGCATCCATATGGGGCATATTAGCAACGCTTTGCGATAACTATCTAGTACTAATATCTAGTATAATTAGCACTGTTAATGTTGTTTTTCAAATCTGGCTTGGGCACAGTAGAGAAGACAGTGCCAAGCATTCTCCACAGGATGTGCTGCTTATGCACAATAGGGTCACCAAAGGGAGGATTCACAAATGCATTTATGAATACATGGGGCAGTACTACAGGAGTATTCTTTTATCTATAGTTAGCTGCCTTCCTGACTCAGCCATGAAACATTCAATTCCACATTAGTAAGGGTGCAAGAGGGCACATTCTGGTCTGTTTGAACTGATTGTATATGAATATTCACCATTTTATTTACATTTTTGATATTATGAGGCCAATTAACAAAGGCTTGTCTTAGTACTATAGAAGCACTAATTTACATACTCGAAAAAGCTTTGCAAAGAGGCCTGCATATGTGCACATTTGAACAGTTGAGCGCTTTCAAATTTTAAATAGAACTTTATTGTGATATAGATAATACATGTAAAAAAATGCTAACAGTCATAATAAGTATGGAATTAAATACAATGGGTTCTCTGCAGGTAACATACTTAAATATGAAATTTATGTATCAAACATTAAACAAGAAAAATAAATCATAAAGAGAGTTTAAGACGAAAGAGCATAAACAGAAAGACATTCCTTATGCTGTAGAGAAAGTTACTGAGATAACATGAAAAATTTGCAACAGTGTAGAATACGTTTAACAATACAGTATGTGAAAACCTATAGTTACAATTAGTATAAAATCAGGTAAAAGTGGAGGAAAGCTAAGGGGGTTTTAGAGCTTCTTCAGTAATGGGTGGATGTAAATTAATCTTTGAAGCAAAGGAATCCTGCAAAGCAGGTATTGGCGACCAAAGACCATCTCTCTTGAAAGCTAAGGATATTGGAGTAACATAGGGGCCTATTATGATGGCGGGCGGATTGCCACCGCCCGGCCGGCGGTGGCAATCCGCCCGCCATCACAACTACACTTCACGTTGTGCATGGCAAAGCACAACATGCCACTTGAACATTGCGACGGGTGCTGCTTACAGTACCACCTGCCGCAATGTTAAAGATGCTGGATGCTACCGCCACGGTGGCGGTCGCATCCTAATTGGCCTCGCGGGACTGCCGCACCTCTCGCTGTCAGTCCCGTTGTCTGTTACGGTGGCTGTCGGACTTTTTGTAATGGGGCCCATGGTTCCTGTTTAATCTATGTTTGTAGCAAACACCATAACACCATGCTTGAAAGGAAAATGTTAGGAGTTTTTCCAATTTTTTGTTAATTGTTGAAATGCTTCAGCAATTAATAAGTCTACAATCTGTACATTGAAATCAAATCTTTCTAAGCATCAGAGATGCTACCTAAAAATACATTTATAAAGGAAAAAGGGACATCTGTGTGAAAAATGTGATTAATTTGTGTCTGGTCTTGAAGCCAGAATTGGTATGTATGAAGGAAGTCAAATGACATATGTTTTAGTGTTAAATAGAAATATGGCATGTTCAACATGATGGCAATATACTTGACTTAACACATTAAGCTGATGTAAATGAAGAATATTGTTTGAATAGCATTGCCAGAACGAGAACCTTTGCTTATTTTAATCCAAATTTGATTCCATAAAGAAGTAGAGAAGGACGTTTGAAAATCTATTTACCATTGCAACTCCAGTTATGTTTTCTGTCTGGGCTCAGGTAGAGATATAACTTGAGAATATATTTTTGATGTGAGGAGGAGGTTAATAGCAATTTCTGCATGGGAAGGATATAGATATTGGAAAGATGGTAGAGCGGAGAGAATTATAGGAGTTGAGCGTAACTGAACTTAACATTTGGTATTTATTAGGAAAATTGAATAGAACTTTGGCTTGAGAGAAGGGAATTACTGATTGGTTATGCATTAACTGGTGAGTCCATAACAACCCTTTTTCTCACCAGGATTTCCAATATATAGATCGATTTTAATGACCTTATTGTACCAAAGAGAAGATTGAAGAAATTTGTCTAAAGAAGAAATATAAGAGACACAGATGGGGTGTAATACCCTACAAGCATTTTTGAGGATGGGCAGTGACGTTGAAGGGATGTTGCTTGAAAGACGACAATTCTGGAAAAGAAAAAGATGAATAAAAGATATTTCTAGGGCTGTCCACAAGGGATGTTCATGTGAACAATTTTCATTATTAAAGTAGGATAGGTGTTTTAAAAAGAAAGCCCTATGATAATATACAACATTTTGGAAGTTAACTCTTCCTGATTGCTACTGATTAAGAGACACATAAGGTTTTTTATTATTCCACAAGAAAACAGTTAAGACAGAATTTATTTTTTGAAAAGACTGAGGGGCAGATTTATGAGCCCCTTGCGCCACTTTTGCGTCACTTTTAACATGGGAAAAGTGACGCAAAAGTGGCGCAAGGGGCTCATAAATCTGCCCCTGAATATTTTTGGGAATTGCTGGGATAGGAAAGTACTATAGGGACTAATATCATTTTTGTAGAGCCCAATCTACCCCACCATGAGAGATATAAAAGATTTAATCATCTTGGAAGGTATTTTTAGAGTAGAAAGGAGAGTAGTGGAGTTAACAGATGCAGTGTCATTAACAGAATTAGTGAACCAGAGACCTAAATATTTTATTTTTGTCGGGTTCCAAGGAAAAACTGATGGCATTAATTTGTATTTAAAACAACATTTATTAAGTGGAAGGATTTCACACTTGTCAGCATTAAGTTAACCCGAAAGATCTTCAAAGGCGGAAATTGTGTCCAGGAAAGTTTGCAGGGAGGAGTCAGGAGAGGGCACGTATACTACACATCTCTTGTTGACACACGTATAATAGAATGCCATCAGCATACAATGAACATTTGATATGTTTATCTCCATATTTAAAACCTTTTATACCTTTTATATTGGTATTTTGTCGGATGTGAGAAAGAAAAGGTTCAATTCAAAGAATAAAAAGAAGAGGGGAGTGAGTATAACCTTGCCTGACTTCTCCGTGTAGATAGAAATAAGAAGAAATTAAAAAGCATTAACAAAAACGGATGCTTTAGCAGACGAATATAAAAGAGAAATTAGGCTAATGAACTTTTGTCCAAATCCAAACCAAGAAATCATAGAGAAGAGAACATTTCTGTGAACATGGTCAAAAGCCTTTTCAACACCCAGACAGGGGCGTAACACAGGCCCCCGCAGTACAAGGGGCCCCCAAGCTCCAGGGGGCCCCCTCAGCACAGCACTGTGGCCGGAGAACTCCTGATTGAGCCCGGAGGGGGACCCTCTACGTACCTTGCAGGGAGGCCCCCTCAAGTTTCGTTACGCCAGTGCATCCAGTGATATAGC
Source organism: Triturus cristatus (assembly GCF_964204655.1). Taxonomy (NCBI): domain Eukaryota; kingdom Metazoa; phylum Chordata; class Amphibia; order Caudata; family Salamandridae; genus Triturus; species Triturus cristatus. The sequence continues at coordinate 461,458,448 of NC_140587.1, read as the reverse complement.
TGCTAATGATTGTGAGTATGCTTTTGATTTGTTTAAAATATTGAAGAGGGTTCTAGTATTATCTGAAAGATGAATGCCCTTAACAAAACCACACTGTTCTTTACCAATTAAAGTGGGAAGGAAGGGATCCAAATGAAGAGCAATGATTTAAGCAAAGATTATATGGTCAGAAATGACAAGAGACATTGGTCGATAGTTTTTACATAGTTTAGGATCTCTCTTCTCTTTAGGAACAAGACAGATTAAAGCATCGTGAAAAGTACCAGAAGCTGATTTGGTAATGATAAAAAATGTTAAATGTTTGTTTAATTTGGGGTCTAGTGTCTTTGAAATGTAAATGTAAAATTCACTAGGGAAGCCATCTGGCCCAGGAGCCTTCCGTTTTTTAATAGAACTAATTGCAATGTGAATGTCCTGAAGAGAGCTATCATCCTCAAAGCTATCATCCTCAAGAGAAGAAAAATCCTGTTTAAGCTGAATTCTTCCTGAATAGAGGATAGGTATTGGTCGATATCATTAGGAGATGGATGAGATTCTGGGTTATACATTATTTTTTTATAATAATCGGAAAATTCTGTTAAGATATCATTATCTTTAATTACTGGGATTGCCCCATCACGTAATATTGTTTACAGTTTAACCTGTTGTTTTTTTACTTTAAGTTAATTTGCTAAGAATTTGCCTGCTTTATTTTGCCCTCCATAATATTTAGCACTTGATTTGAGGAGGTAAGAAGCAGCATTCTCTGTAGAAATCTTGTTGAATTGTAATATAGCTTTAATCAATGAATCTAAACATTGCTTCAATTTGGATGTAAAATAAAGAATGTTCTAAAGTTTGAATATGCTTCAAAATGCCTAATGCTCTTTCTGTATAAGTTCCTGAAGACCACTTTAAACATATCCCAGATGATCTGGAAAGACATGTCTGGAGATTCATTTTAAAGGAAGTATTCATAGATAAGTCCTGAAACTGTTGAGAAAATTTGTATCTGATAAAAGAGAGGTGTTAGAACGCCGTTTTACTTTTGGAGTAATAAGAAGCAACTCTAAATCTAAAGTGACTGGAGTGTGATCTGAAATTGAAATGGATCTAATATCAGCATGTAAGATATGTTGAGATAACACTTTAGAGACACATATGCAATCAATTCTGGGTTGCAAGAAGTGGACAGGGGAATAGAAAGGATATTCTTGCAGACATCGATTACTAAGGGCCTGTACTCCGTGAAGTAGGTGTTTTTTCGCCGGCCTTATTTAGATGCATGCAGCCTGTACCACAGACCATGTTGACGGAGTGTGTCCGGCTGGGATGCGACTGACTGCAATGCTGCTAATTCGTACTACTTCGCCATCAGGGTCACAGGTTCCCACTGAGCATATTATGAAAACACAGTTGCACTGGCAGTCCCCGTGTGGCAGTTTAGTCTGTCATGGTTAACCCTGGGCGTAGTTTGCGTTGTAGCGCTACGCGTAGCTATGCAAAGTGCACTTCGCACTACGTGAGCTATGCGTAGCTACGCAATCTGCATAGTGCACTGTACAAAATGCTGTTCGCACTGATTGCACAGTGCCGGATGCATGTCCGCACTGTGCAATCATTGCAAACCGCATCTTGCACAGTGCAAGCAGTCGTTTTCTGCCACTCAAGTAAATTTGTACTCGAGCGGCAGCTTTCTCAACGTGGACTGGTAGTTTCTCATCGCGAGCGGCCGCGAGCATACGCGACCACTCGCAATGAGAAACCTGACCTCCCGCGGTTAGAATCTCACCAGGAGGTTTATTTTCCACGCTCCCGATCGGCAACTTGATGTTGCCGATCGCAAATGAGGAAAAATTCTCACCAGTATGTTATTTTGCTCGATCGGGGTCGCCAACTTGACGTTGAGGCCTGCGAGCAAGCAAAAAATCCCCGCTATGCTACTCTACGCATTTTTGCACTGTGCTACGTGCAATTCATGTAGCGCGTAGTTGCGCAAACTACGCAAACTACACGAGCGTAGCATAGTCCTACGCCCAGGGTTAGTCATGGTCCACTCTCAGAAAAGCACTGTGACAGTGGCCATTGGATAGATACTAATACAACACACCTAATGCTCGTTGGTCAAGAGGATACACCTGCAAATGACACTATAAAACACATGACATTTCAGGCCGTGATCCTTTGCCACTCCACTGCAGCACTGAAATTCAGAGGCAAAATTTGGTGAGATAAGGCAGGCCTTTTTTCCTCATCCCTTTTCACCATTCTCTACACACATTTTCAGCACATTTTCATTTTTCCTCTTGGTGTATTTTTGATTGTGTTGTCACTGACTTTAATTTGGGAATATGGCAAGGTAAAAAAATCCCTGTTTTTCAGAGGCAGAGTTGTCAATCATGATAAATCATAAGAGTAGAAGCACAATTGTTTAGAGCCCAAGTGCAACATACTACTATCACTCAGAAAAGAGACATGTGGACAAAATAGTACACAGAGTGAATGCTGTGGGTACCACACTGCGTGCACAGGAGGAAATTAGGAAGCAGTGGAATGACCTGAGGGCCAAGGTGCATTCCCTGGCCTCCAAGCAACCCCTGGAAGCCCAGAGGTGATCCTTCCCAATAAAAATGTTTCCCCTGGAGAAGAAGGTCTTGCAGATCCTACATCATGAAGGCTTGACAGGAATACCTGGCGAACTGCAGTCTGGTAATTTACACCTCACTAACTGTCACAATACCTCAATGTCCTGTTTGCTCTCAACTCAGCTTTTGCCATTGTATTTTGTACCTGTATTCTTAACATGCAACCTCAAAGTATCAGAGATGTTGGATTGTCTGTGTTAATGTGTATTTTTGCACAGAAGATCACATGTATCAATCTCCATTACATGCCACATGTTGGAATGGTGTCTGTAAGTGTACTTCTATAAACAGTATAATTCCAGAACCCATGATACGTATTAATATGTGAATATATGGTCCATCCCAACTGCATTTTGTTAACAGGCCTATTGCACAAGCTATTTTGCCAGTATTGGCAAGATGAGATTGAAATGACTACATCTACGATAAGGCTCTGTTTCTGTGAGTTAAAACAAGATGAAATTGTGATTTTGCCGATTCTCACTTGTCTGAGAGGATTACAACTGATGCTCATCTCTCTGCTATGGTGTCCTGGTCTCCTCAACTGAAACAATTGATGGCATGAGTGACACCATACTAAATGTGCAGCTCAAATATTTGTAAGGCATGAAGTAAACTCAGCCGATTAGAAGTGGCAGGTGACGCATTGACTCTGCACTGCTCACGTGGTGGCGAGAAGATGTGTGATTGCCTGTTTTGTACACAGCTAGGACTTGCTTAATTTAAGTACATGTATTTAATGTCTCTTAATGTCTTGTTAGCAATTTTAATACCACTGAAATATATCACATTATAATCTCTACCTCTTTTGTCTTTCCTACGTTTATGCTCACTGTATCATAAAAGATTTGGTGTGGATACCACCCTTCCACCAATAGCAGTTTCACAAAAGGTCTATCTGGCAAAAAACCTGCCCAGAGCTTGGCCACAGAAGAGACACCCACGCCACCCCAGGATCAAGCCTTTGGTGATGACAACACTCCTGGTGATCTGGATGAGGATGACGGTGCTGGTATATCTGGTAACCCTGGGCAGACAGCAACAGTGAGTCTCACTGGGCCCACAACAATACCTCCCACCCCAGCTGCAACACCTCAGCCAACCTTAGTTCCTAAAACCTGTAAACCTAGCACAGTGACACCCATCGTGTGACACCTATTCCTGGATCCTGATGTGACAATCACCACCTTAGCTACAGAGGAGCCAGGACCCAGTGGGGGTTAGGTACTCACCAAAATATGAGAGATGACGCAGTTGCAGAGGGACATACACTATGAGATGGAGTCCCACAACTCAAACATGGGCTCCCTAATTGGGTACTGGAGGACATTCACACATACCTTTGCAGGGCTTTCCCAACACCATCTACCTCTTCCTGTGGTCCAACAACATCAGGACCATCAACATCTGAGAAAGACACACTTGCAGACATCCCTGTCCCTGCAGCTGTGGACACCCTTTGCACTGGCAAAAGAGAGACCCACGCAAATTACCAGGAGGTACTGATGACAAGACCTCCACCACTACTAGAAAAAAACTTCAAACCTAATTTCCGGAACTCAATTTATTTGGCATCTATAACTATGGTTTCATTCACCATGACTGACTTCTTCACTTTTCGATTTTCCTGTTTGGTTTTCCCAATCCTTCTTTTTTCTTCGTTCACTTACATAAATCCACTAGCCTGAAACTCATTGTCTATTGTAGTATATTTCACATCTAGCAATGTATATTTGTTCTCCCATCTGAACTTTACAATTCCAAAAATATTAACTTGTGTAAGCATGGATATGTTGCATGCACACAATGTTTAGTTCAGGATCACAACAATGTCCCACCAAAACATACATACAAGTGTGTTATCGTATACCATCTTTATTCCATTGTACCAACAACAGGCTGGCATTATGTCAGAAACTTAGTAACTCATACATGACACCAATTATCTGTGTCAGTGATCACATTTTCAGTTGTAGACCTTAAAAACATGGAAACAGGGGATACATCATACAAGTTCCTATTGAATAGACAATTTTACTTTGGTCAATGTCATCAGCTAGAGTCATAGGACATAGTTCACAAAAGGAATCCCATATCAATACCACCAATAGACAAACATGTGGCAGTACTACATTTTTTGATCACTGGATCATTCAAATCTATTGTTCCGGTATCTGGTGGAATGTCACAATCAAATTTCAGTGGTATGCCACAAGTACTTTGCCCTATAATGATTGGACACATCAACAGCTACATAAATGTTACACACAATGAGGATTTAGCCAATGTGAAGGGAGAATAGCATGATTTGGCTCCATAACAAAATGTTATTAGAGCACATGATGGCACACATATTGCATTAGGACCATCACATGACAAGAAACAAGTACAATGGATTCCTCATAACTTCCATCCTATCAGTGTGCAAGCTGTCTTGGTACAGGATTTGTACACTCAAAGACTGTGACAGTCATTCCCAGGAACAGCCCATGCCCCCTTAGTGCTTTCAAACAGCATCATATACTCGTAAATATCACAACTCTGAAATGTCCAAATGAATAAGCCATGGTGAAGGTACCTAAAACAGATCAAAACAAAGAAATTAGTTACCAAACCATACAAATAAGACAATTCACATAGTCAACTTCTGGAGAACACAGTCTATGACAAAATGCAGAGCAAAACAAAGCAACACAGGCAAAATGACCATATATCAAAACCTTGTTCAAGAAACACCCTTCACCTGGATTTCTACCTTTCTGATTATACTATCTGACATTACCCACACAAAGTTAGGGCAGATCATATTTACCAACAACCCAGGCCCTCTCTAGTAGTAGTTATGACATCAAGTGGGATATGGTGCTTTTCCACAGTACAAAGAAAGTATGGGATGATCCTGAGAACCGGGCACAAACGTTTGAGATATACAAATCTGCTAAGCAGACAACTTGCACGTTTATAGGATGGGAGTGCTTCCTGTTATGGTGCACTTGTTCCCTGGCTTGCGGTGGTACTAATATGGGTGCCATCAATGGCTCTAACCACATGTGAAAGGCAAGCAAATCCAGAGAAGTGAACATTCACATTGGCTAAATTCTGACACCTTAGGAACTGGATGAAGCTGTCAATGTGTCTCATCATTGCCACAAACATGTTTTGTAGTACACCACTAAAACTTGGTTGTGACATACCACCAGATATTTTCACAGTGTATTAAAAAGGAACCTGTGGCCACAAAATGCAATACTGCCATACATTTCACAATTGGTGTAATACATGTGGGATTAGTGTTGTAAGGCATGAGATCAGGCTCTACCTAATGCCATAAATCCAGTATGCTTTGCCTATTCATACACAACTTCTTGATGATATCCCTTTCTCCCATGTTCTGAAGGTCTAGAAATGGGTGGTACACCGGAAGATGTCATCTCCTTCCTCTACCATGGTACCTATGTGTGAATTGAAAACTGTTTTTAAAAGTTGATCACAATGGCCACAGTAACATATTTGAAGAATACGTTAAAACTCATGTAACAGTACATAAATGTTTCAGATTGCAATATACACATATTAATTTTAAATAGTATATTGTGCAACATCCATCAGAAATTCCCATTGTGACCTTGACATGTGTCTTGACCATTAATGTGTAAATGATACATCTCATATGTAATATTTGCACCTTGTTTTTATTTTTATTTTATGTTGGACATAATACAGTCAATGGCGGTGTACAGTGCACCATCCTAATATAGCCTTAATGCACAGTAACGCACTAGATGAGTGCAGTAAAATTTTATGAGCAATGGATATGTACATATTTAAACATGTAAACCCTCATTTGGAGTGGTGGTGAAGCAGTTACCGGTAACCAAATACAGTACATTCGACTGCTAAAATGTCAGCTGTCTAACCTCACATATTGGGCATTGTGCATCTGACGTCGCCGGTGGAAGTCGACCATGCAGTGGGCAGCTGAATCTATGACAGACCCAGCAATAGGCTAACATTGGTGACTGTGATGGCAGAGGGACAGTGGCTTTGTCCATATATGCTAATAACCACGTACGTCATGTACATGTACACGGCAGTTTGAAAAATACATCACTTGCCTTCTGACAATGCTACTATCAAGATCACCTCCACTTTAGCTACTGTTTGCCACCTCTAGGAGCAATCATACCATGCCAAGCTTGTGAGAGGGCCCATGCCTACTTTGCAGAGGAGATGGAGCTGCTGGCTGATGAGGTTCACTAAATGGCCAGCTCTATGGCTCACCAGAGGAGCAGGTAACTATCTTACATAGATATGTTACTCTGTTTAACTCCATCATTTCCATTCTCACAGGCTACAATGTGCCTCTAAGTTCCAGACTTCAGTTTGATTACTGTTGTAACATTTTGTGGTCCCTCCATACGACAATCATGTCGGGGATTGTTGAACACCATACATTGTGTACTTAACCGCACCATTGGGATGTGTGGCAAGCTCTAGATTCAACTTGTGGTGCATGTACACATCTATGCATGTATACATTTCATGGTACCGATGATATATTTACTAATCAGATCATGCTAAATGTGCAAACAAATGTATAGCTATTACAGCATGAGCTGTGTATGTATTCTGTAAAAAGCAGTTGAAGATGATGTTAGCTATGTGTACAGTCCTATTTATCACTCAGACTAGATCAGGGCTTGCCAAACTGTTGACTGGGAGTTAGTAAAGCTCACAGACCCCTTCAGAGTGCCCCACAGTCTTGAGGTCTCATATTGGATGGCCACAAGCTGAACGTTTATACATTGAACTGGTAGAAATGTGATGTTCACGTGGGATCAGTAAGGCCAGCCGGCAGAGAGCATGGCCTGAGAATTAGCTGTGCCAGGTCTGAACCATGGGCCAAGCTGGGGGTGAGTGTCTGTGGCAATACAACTGATGCTCAGAGTAAAATCCCTGAGGTCCCTTGGATGATCTCAAATTGATTTTTCAGAAGCAATAGTAGCCATGATTGGTTTTACATAGACAACATTTGGAATGGTGACTGAGGTAACCCCTTGACTCAATACTTCATTCCATTGACCCACATTGTCAACATGTGTCATTTCCTAATGACATTCCCCTTACTCCCACATGTTTGTTTTAACTTTTCCATAAGTCATGCTTGCAGTTTACAGGCCTATTTCACATGTGACACATTACCAGTCTAGATAGTTGGTTACTTCAGAAGAGGTTTTGATATGTGAATCACCAGCTTTTTTTACATTCAAGCAAGAACAAGAAATACAATGGTATATTGATGTCATTCTTGGAACAGTGCCACGTGGCAAAAGGTGTGTCTTGTTGTCATGGCTATGGGCTGCAGCTCTAGGGGCACTACCAAAATGCGCATAGTTACAGGCAGGTGCATACATCGGCTCTGTGGCCAGATGCATTGTGCCACCCCTTTGGCCAGTTATTGGTGGTTATCGGTCTGTCCATGTAACTAGGAAATATCGCTGACTAATGCACGCCTAGAGACTATGGCGCGTCAGAGACTTGTGTCACAAGCGCATTGGAAAGACATTATCTTAAGAAATGTGGCAGGAATAATTATCATCAATGTACACATTTAAAAGACATTGCATTGTTTAATATGCTGCAGCTATGTGTATAAATGGCTCCTTGTTATGCCCAGTATTTACGTATTGTTTTCTTTTTAAAATCACTTTGTTTCCTCATTTATTGTCTACTTACACTCCGTATATACAAAAACATTGCCGGTGCTGTTTGGCCACACCCCCGTACAACATTTCGCTCCTTAGAGCGTTCCAGAAAAGTGGCATCCATCTTGGGCGGGTCTCCCCTATAAAAGGAGACGACGCCCTGAAACACGTGCTTGTTATTCTCCAGCTTTCTCGGAGCAAGGAGGCTGTTGCTGTTATCTTGGCGGCTTCCTGGATTCCAATTGAGATCCCCCGAGCGCTGAGCAGAGTTCAGTATGGGCACAGCGAAGCAGGAAAAGGGGCGTGCTCAACAGAATCAGGGTAAGAGCATCCTTTTCACTGCATCTCAGGAATCAATCACTCTGTTAATTTTTGGAACATTATGGACTCAGTAATCTTTGAACTCTGGGCTATACAAACCTAGTACTCAGCTGACTCTTGGTCAATCCTGATAAATGAGGATTAATTTTGGACAATTCAGCTTTGAACTATTCTGATAAAAGCAAGAGTTTACAGACTATCAAAAGACATTCATGGAAAAAGATGCGTGGCAGGTCACGTATTAAATGTCTTTACAAGAGAAAAACAAACTGAGAAAAAACTATAAAGGCTCTATGGAAAGAACTGTTGTGGGTATCATTAAAATCCCTCTGTGACTATTAAGATAGAATGGTATATTCTGTTTATTCATTGCAATTAACATTCTTATGTGTTCTGTTCATAGCTTATTGTTCAATCCTCCTGGCTAAGCAGTAGGGACGGAACAGGTGTAAAAAAAAAAATATATATATATATATATATATCTTCCCAAACTGCCCATGCATTAAGAGGCGCACTCCTCCAGCTGGTAGGTCACAAACCTTTATTCTTAAAAGGACAGAATTGCAACTCCAGCCATTTCTGTCCATTTGCCTTACGCGTTTCAGAGCAAACGTGCTCTTTCATCAGAGGCAGTTTCAAAAGCACATCCTGTCTCGGGTTTTCATGGAGTTCCTTTGCATTGTGTCATTATGTAGGCTTCAGGTGTGCCTTTTCCGGTTATTCCGGTAAATACATTGAAATGCATGCTGGGACTCATAGTTTAATACCCTGCTGATTACCTTCGGTGGCTGTGTGCTGAATGAAACAATTTATTATGAATTATGAATGAAGTATTATGAATCAATAATGCTCTTTACAAAGGTGACATACTAGTCTCTACCGCATTTAAGCAAACACCAAAAACGACAATATCAGATTATTAATATAAAACAAAAAACTAAAATTATTGAGACGAAAACAGAAATTGAAATTTGCAAGCTGTGATACAATTTCTAGTTAGTCAAGTTGGGGCAAAAAAAAGCATAAAACTGCTGTGATTTTAAGGAAAGCATTTGCAATTTATTCACATATTGGATTTAATGACGGTATGATTTTAAAAACGATAAAAATTGCATTTATGCATAATACTGTTATCGATTAGCAATCAAAGTCATAATACAGATGTATGTGCATATTTATTTCAAATGTTTCCTCTATGCCTATGATCACGTGCAAATAATGCACCTATCACCAAGCATAATGTCACTTTAAATATGCAAAAGATGTAAAGAACGTTATTATGTGACCAAGACTCTGCGGAGTTGAAACGCGTAATGGCGGAGGCATCTACGTAATAAACACGCAATTTGCACCAGGAATGTGGTCCGTGTCCGTGTGTGGCTAATTAAGGCAGAGGCGCTGCGGATACATTTAATGTACACATATCTATATATATATATTTACCCCTGTGCTTAAGTGGAGAACGGCAGGGCGAGGAATAATTTTCAAACAGCCCCCATGGTGAGTGAAACGCAGCGTGATGATCTACGACCTGCTTAAACATATAGACTTTCTCACTTAGAGTGTATCAAGATCAAACATGCTGATATGTAAGACGGAACATTAATCAAGTAAGACTATCTGTATTGGAGTCCGTCATCACTCTCCGTATTTTCCTGACCAATAGGATAATACACATGGATAATTAAATGGGGGCTTTGTGAATGACATGCAAATGAGGCATTGATGAAGGCTGAAAGCCGAAACCGGTCTGCCCTTAATAAATGAAATGTTTGAAGAAAGAGAGTCTGTGGAGTGCGTTGTTAAATCCTGTTGGATATTGGTGATGAATTATTATGCGTGAATGCCACTATCGCGCCAACGACACCCGCCCGCAAGTTGTTCGGCAGGAAGTGGCATTTGGTGACGAGTATTTAAATGCCTGCCAGAACCGCCGCCACTTACCAGGAAGGTGATCCTCATCGACACTGAGTCGCCGTTTACAAGAAATGGAGCAATTTGGTTACAAAACTGATAGCTGTGAACTTACCCCTGTGCTTAAGTGGAGAACGGCAGGGCGAGGAATGATTTTCAAACAGCCCCCATGGTGAGTGAAACGCAGCGTGATGATCTACGACCTGCTTAAACATATAGACTTTCTCACTTAGAGTGTATCAAGATCAAACATGCTGATATGTAAGACGGAACATTAATCAAGTAAGACTATTTGTATTGGAGTCCGTCATCACTCTCCGTATTTTCCTGACCAATAGGATAATACACATGGATATTTAAATGGGGGCTTTGTGAATGACATGCAAATGAGGCATTGATGAAGGCGGAAAGCCGAAACCGGTCTGCCCTTAATAAATGAAATGTTTGAAGAAAGAGAGTCCGTGGAGTGCGTTGTTAAATCCTGTTGGATATTGGTGATGAATTATTATGCGTGAATGCCACTATCGCGCCAACGACACCCGCCCGCAAGTTGTTCGGCAGGAAGTGGCATTTGGTGACGAGTATTTAAATGCCTGCCAGAACCGCCGCCACTTACCAGGAAGGTGATCCTCATCGACACTGAGTCGCCGTTTACAAGAAATGGAGCAATTTGGTTACAAAACTGATAGCTGTGAACTTACCCCTTTGCTTAAGTGGAGAACGGCAGGGCGAGGAATGATTTTCAAACAGCCCCCATGGTGAGTGAAACGCAGCGTGATGATCTACGACCTGCTTAAACATATAAACTTTCTCACTTAGAGTGTATCAAGATCAAACATGCTGATATGTAAGACGGAACATTAATCAAGTAAGACTATCTGTATTGGAGTCCGTCATCACTCTCCGTATTTTCCTGACCAATAGGATAATACACATGGATATTTAAATGGGGGCTTTGTGAATGACATGCAAATGAGGCATTGATGAAGGCGGAAAGCCGAAACCGGTCTGCCCTTAATAAATGAAATGTTTAAAGAAAGAGAGTCCGTGGAGTGCGTTGTTAAATCCTGTTGGATATTGGTGATGAATTATTATGCGTGAATGCCACTATCGCGCCAACGACACCCGCCCGCAAGTTGTTCGGCAGGAAGTGGCATTTGGTGACGAGTATTTAAATGCCTGCCAGAACCGCCGCCACTTACCAGGAAGGTGATCCTCATCGACACTGAGTCGCCGTTTACAAGAAATGGAGCAATTTGGTTACAAAACTGATAGCTGTGAACTTACCCCTGTGCTTAAGTGGAGAACGGCAGGGCGAGGAATGATTTTCAAACAGCCCCCATGGTGAGTGAAACGCAGCGTGATGATCTACGACCTGCTTAAACATATAGACTTTCTCACTTAGAGTGTATCAAGATCAAACATGCTGATATCTAAGACAGAACATTAATCAAGTAAGACTATCTGTATTGGAGTCCGTCATCACTCTCCGTATTTTCCTGACCAATAGGATAATACACATGGATATTTAAATGGGGGCTTTGTGAATGACATGCAAATGAGGCATTGATGAAGGCGGAAAGCCGAAACCGGTCTGCCCTTAATAAATGAAATGTTTGAAGAAAGAGAGTCCGTGGAGTGCGTTGTTAAATCCTGTTGGATATTGGTGATGAATTATTATGGGTGAATGCCACTATCGCGCCAACGACACCCGCCCGCAAGTTGTTCGGCAGGAAGTGGCATTTCGTGACGAGTATTTAAATGCCTGCCAGAACCGCCGCCACTTACCAGGAAGGTGATCCTCATCGACACTGAGTCGCTGTTTACAAGAAATGGAGCAATTTGGTTACAAAACTGATAGCTGTGAACTTACCCCTGTGCTTAAGTGGAGAACGGCAGGGCGAGGAATGATTTTCAAACAGCCCCCATGGTGAGTGAAACGCAGCGTGATGATCTACGACCTGCTTAAACATATAAACTTTCTCAATTAGAGTGTATCAAGATCAAACATGCTGATATGTAAAACGGAACATTAATCAAGTAAGACTATCTGTATTGGAGTCCGTCATCACTCTCCGTATTTTCCTGACCAATAGGATAATACACATGGATATTTAAATGGGGGCTTTGTGAATGACATGCAAATGAGGCATTGATGAAGGCGGAAAGCCGAAACCGGTCTGCCCTTAATAAATGAAATGTTTGAAGAAAGAGAGTCCGTGGAGTGCGTTGTTAAATCCTGTTGGATATTGGTGATGAATTATTATGGGTGAATGCCACTATCGCGCCAACGACACCCGCCCGCAAGTTGTTCGGCAGGAAGTGGCATTTCGTGACGAGTATTTAAATGCCTGCCAGAACCGCCGCCACTTACCAGGAAGGTGATCCTCATCGACACTGAGTCGCTGTTTACAAGAAATGGAGCAATTTGGTTACAAAACTGATAGCTGTGAACTTACCCCTGTGCTTAAGTGGAGAACGGCAGGGCGAGGAATGATTTTCAAACAGCCCCCATGGTGAGTGAAACGCAGCGTGATGATCTACGACCTGCTTAAACATATAAACTTTCTCAATTAGAGTGTATCAAGATCAAACATGCTGATATGTAAAACGGAACAATAATCAAGTAAGACTATCTGTATTGGAGTCCGTCATCACTCTCCGTATTTTCCTGACCAATAGGATAATACACATGGATATTTAAATGGGGGCTTTGTGAATGACATGCAAATGAGGCATTGATGAAGGCGGAAAGCCGAAACCGGTCTGCCCTTAATAAATGAAATGTTTGAAGAAAGAGAGTCCGTGGAGTGCGTTGTTAAATCCTGTTGGATATTGGTGATGAATTATTATGCGTGAATGCCACTATCGCGCCAACGACACCCGCCCGCAAGTTGTTCGGCAGGAAGTGGCATTTGGTGACGAGTATTTAAATGCCTGCCAGAACCGCCGCCACTTACCAGGAAGGTGATCCTCATCGACACTGAGTCGCCGTTTACAAGAAATGGAGCAATTTGGTTACAAAACTGATAGCTGTGAACTTACCCCTGTGCTTAAGTGGAGAACGGCAGGGCGAGGAATGATTTTCAAACAGCCCCCATGGTGAGTGAAACGCAGCGTGATGATCTACGACCTGCTTAAACATATAGACTTTCTCACTTAGAGTGTATCAAGATCAAACATGCTGATATGTAAGACGGAACATTAATCAAGTAAGACTATCTGTATTGGAGTCCGTCATCACTCTCCGTATTTTCCTGACCAATAGGATAATACACATGGATATTTAAATGGGGGCTTTGTGAATGACATGCAAATGAGGCATTGATGAAGGCGGAAAGCCGAAACCGGTCTGCCCTTAATAAATGAAATGTTTGAAGAAAGAGAGTCCGTGGAGTGCGTTGTTAAATCCTGTTGGATATTGGTGATGAATATATATATATATATATATATATATATATATATATATATATATATATATATATACACAACAATACTTCTAGATACATCGATTTTTTTCTCCAAGAGCATGTAAAGAAATTACCATCTTATTTACAGGATACGGGGGATTTCTTAAGGAAGATTGAATCAATTTCTTGGCAGGACAATTTTTTATTGGTGACGTTAGATGTCACTGCTCTGTATACCAGTATACATCATCTAGATGGTATCAGAGCGGTGGAATACTTTCTACGCTCCAGACCTGTTAACATGCTGCAGCATAACAGAATGTTAGTAGATATGATCCATACTTGTCTACACCATAATTATTTTCTGTTTCAGAGGCAGGTGTTTCAGCAGATGCGAGGTTTGGCTATGGGGGCTTGCTTCTCCCCCAGTTATGCTTGCTTACATATGGGTTTATGGAGGAGCAAGTCCTCAAAGTTCAATTTGGTCACATCCTCAGCAATCACATTGTAGCATGGCATCGTTACATTGACGATCTGTTCTTCATATGGCAAGGGTCAGAATCGTCAGTCAACCTGTTTATTGAGGGTGTAAATGAGAATAAGCTTAATCTCGAGTTTACAGGACATGTGAGCAGAACTTCTGTGAATTTTCTGGACGTAGATGTATATATAAACAACCACAATCTGGAGACCCGATTACACCGCAAAGCAACAGCAGGTAACAGGGTTCTGCATGCCACTTGTCATCATCCTGATCATCTGATACGCAGCATCCCCTATGGGGAGATGCTGCGTATCAGACGGATTTGTAGTGTAGAATCTGAATATATAGAGGCACAGCTGTCTAGTAAAATGAGGTTTTTGGCCAGAGGATATGCTGTGGAAACAATTGACACAGCAATCAGAAAAGCCAACTTAGTTTCCCGCCACGTAACATTGGCACAAGCCAACGTTCAAACTAGTCCATCGGAAGAGCCTACAACTAGTACAGAACCACCCAGATTGATAACCACCTACAATCGCCAACATAAAGCACTACGCATGATTTTTAACAAAAATTGGCCAGAAGGTTAAAAATTATCCAATCATCGGTCATCTCTTAAGGAAAAACCCTGAGATAACATTCCGCAGGGCCAGATCTATGAATGATATGCTTGTTAAAAGCAGTCCTGAAATTTGCACCAATAACATCTGGTTGCAATCCACCAAAGGCTTTATCAAATGTGCTTCATGCAAAGCCTGTAAATTTGGTAGAAATAAGACTTGCTATAAAACACCCTTCAGCGATGTCATTGTGCCCATTTCCAAAAAATTGACATGCAAATCTGACTTTGCGGTGTATGTGCTGGAGTGTACATGTGGTACAAAAGGGGGTGGTGATGGACGGAGCATCAGAACCAATCAAACACTCACACCCAGTCAACAGATCTGGGTTTGATCCATCACCATTCTTTAGCCCACTCTGCCACCCCAGTTCAGACATGGCCATATGCAAATCAGTCTGACCCTGTGCCTCATGGGAACAGTCCAGCCCGAACTGCCAAGCCATGCCTTCCCTGGACCGGAAACAAGCTTCCTAGGACCAGTTTCTGGCTTTTCAGCCGTCTTCAACCAGGCTTGCTTTAATCCAGTGCAAAGTGAGCAAGGGACTCACGTCTGAGCATACCCTGCCAACTTATGGCGAACAAAGCGGTACAAAAGGGGGCGGTGATGGACGGAGCATCAGAACCAATCAAACACTCACACCCAGTCAACAGATCTGGGTTTGATCCATCACCATTCTTTAGCCCACTCTGCCACCCCAGTTCAGACATGGCCATATGCAAATCAGTCTGACCCTGTGCCTCATGGGAACAGTCCAGCCCGAACTGCCAAGCCATGCCTTCCCTGGACTGGAAACAAGCTTCCTGGGACCAGTTTCTGGCTTTTCAGCCGTCTTCAGCCAGGCTTGCTTGAATCCAGTGGCAAAGTGAGCAAGGGACTCACGTCTGAGCATACCCTGCCAACTTATGGCGAACAAAGCGGTACAAAAGGGGGTGGTGATGGACGGAGCATCAGAACCAATCAAACACTCACACCCAGTCAACAGATCTGGGTTTGATCCATCACCATTCTTTAGCCCACTCTGCCACCCCAGTTCAGACATGGCCATATGCAAATCAGTCTGACCCTGTGCCTCATGGGAACAGTCCAGCCCGAACTGCCAAGCCATGCCTTCCCTGGACCGGAAACAAGCTTCCTAGGACCAGTTTCTGGCTTTTTAGCCGTCTTCAGCCAGGCTTGCTTGAATCCAGTGGCAAAGTGAGCAAGGGACTCACGTCTGAGCATACCATGCCAACTTATGGCGAACAAAGCGGTACAAAAGGGGGTGGTGATGGACGGAGCATCAGAACCAATCAAACACTCACACCCAGTCAACAGATCTGGGTTTGATCCATCACCATTCTTTAGCCCACTCTGCCACCCCAGTTCAGACATGGCCATATGCAAATCAGTCTGACCCTGTGCCTCATGGGAACAGTCCAGCCCGAACTGCCAAGCCATGCCTTCCCTGGACCGGAAACAAGCTTCCTAGGACCAGTTTCTGGCTTTTCAGCCGTCTTCAGCCAGGCTTGCTTGAATCCAGTGGCAAAGTGAGCAAGGGACTCACGTCTGAGCATACCCTGCCAACTTATGGCGAACAAAGCGGTACAAAAGGGGGATGCTTGTTTCCAGTCCAGGGAGAACCTGGCTTGGCAGTTCGGGCTGGACTGTTCCCATGTGGCACAGGGTCAAGACTGATTTGCGTATGGCTGGGTTCAAACTGGAATGGCATGGTGAGCAAAAAAACGATGGATTTAGGCCCAGATCTCTGTACTGGGGTGAATGTATGACATTGTTCTGCATTCTGTCCATCAATTGTTGTTTTTGCATTTGTCACACCGAGTGGGAAGGGTATGCTCAGACGTGAGTCCCTTGCTCTCCATGCCACTGGAATCAAGCTATCCTGGCTGACGAGGGCTGAAAGCCTGAAACCGGTCCTAGGATGCTTGTTTCCAGTCCAGGGAGAACCTGGCTTGGCAGTTCGGGCTGGACTGTTTCCATGTGGCACAGGGTCAAGACTGATTTGCATATGGCTGGGTTCAAACTGGAATGGCATGGTGAGCAAAAAAACGATGGATTTAGGCCCAGATCTCTGTACTGGGGTGAATGTATGACATTGTTCTGCATTCTGTCCATCAATTGTTGTTTTTGCATTTGTCACCCCGAGTGGGAAGGGTATGCTCAGACGTGAGTCCCTTGCTCTCCATGCCACTGGAATCAAGCTATCCTGGCTGACGAGGGCTGAAAGCCCGAAACCGGTCCTAGGATGCTTGTTTCCAGTCCAGGGAGAACCTGGCTTGGCAGTTCGGGCTGGACTGTTCCCATGTGGCACAGGGTCAAGACTGATTTGCATATGGCTGGGTTCAAACTAGAATGGCATGGTGAGCAAAAAAACGATGGATTTAGGCCCAGATCTCTGTACTGGGGTGAATGTATGACATTGTTCTGCATTCTGTCCATGAATTGTTGTTTTTGCATTTGTCACCCCGAGTGGGAAGGGTATGCTCAGACGTGAGTCCCTTGCTCTCCATGCCACTGGAATCAAGCTATCCTGGCTGACGAGGGCTGAAAGCCCGAAACCGGTCCTAGGATGCTTGTTTCCAGTCCAGGGAGAACCTGGCTTGGCAGTTCGGGCTGGACTGTTCCCATGTGGCACAGGGTCAAGACTGATTTGCATATGGCTGGGTTCAAACTAGAATGGCATGGTGAGCAAAAAAACGATGGATTTAGGCCCAGATCTCTGTACTGGGGTGAATGTATGACATTGTTCTGCATTCTGTCCATCAATTGTTGTTTTTGCATTTGTCACCCCGAGTGGGAAGGGTATGCTCAGACGTGAGTCCCTTGCTCTCCATGCCACTGGAATCAAGCTATCCTGGCTGACGAGGGCTGAAAGCCCGAAACCGGTCCTAGGATGCTTGTTTCCAGTCCAGGGAGAACCTGGCTTGGCAGTTCGGGCTGGACTGTTCCCATGTGGCACAGGGTCAAGACTGATTTGTATATGGCTGGGTTCAAACTGGAATGGCATGGTGAGCAAAAAAACGATGGATTTAGGCCCAGATCTCTGTACTGGGGTGAATGTATGACATTGTTCTGCATTCTGTCCATCAATTGTTGTTTTTGGAGTGTTCATGTGGCCTGCAGTATGTTGGTAGTACCAAATTGCAGGTTCACAAACGTATACTCCAGCACATGCGGGCTATCAGTAACAACGATGCCACATACCCGGTTGCTAGGCATTTTAAAGAGGTACACGGCAGCTGTCTAGATTTTTTAAGTTACTTTGTGGAGGACATGGTTCCACCATTACGCCGCGGGGGAGACCGCGAGGTTCAGCTTAGACAGCTTGAAACAAGATACATTCTCGAGTTGGATACCAAAGCCCCGAATGGCTTGAACTCGAGTGAAGACCTCTTTACTTGCCTTCATTAATAGTACAATGGTATTCAGTATTGGCAGAATACTTATCAATGTAAAGAAACAGACATATTCTGCAGCACACAGAGTTTTACTATTTGTGAGTTCAAGATAGTCTGGAAAATACTGCAGATATGTTAAAATCTCAAAATTCTTAAAATTCCCCCCTTTTTTTTAATTCTCACTAGACCCCTTCCTTCACTCTGCACTTTCTATGGGTGACCTGCTGGGCAGATTAGACATATATGTAGGTAACACTACATGTATTTTTTCAGCTGAGTTAGTATTATTGTGGATTCCCTTTGGTCAGGGAGAATCTTTTGTTGCATCTACAACTTAGCACCATTACAAGTTGCCAGTACATGCAATTAGACATATGTCTTTATAGTATGCTGTGTATTGAGCACAGATCCACCACTGGGTCAGACATAAAGTAATTAGCTTTGGCTCGGCCTGTACTAGACTCAAAACTTTGTTGTGGCACTCATAGGGTGTAAATAGCAGTGGTGGGTGGATGGTACGTAAATGAGCCAGATAGCTGTATAGTGGACGAAGGCAGACATTTAGTCTTATTAAGCAGCAGCCAAGGAGCATTTCAATTGTCCAACTGACATATTAGTTAGTGGAGAAAGTTGGCTCACATGAGCAGTGATAAACACTTTACAAACCAGGTACTTTAGCAGCTCAAATGTATTATTATACAGGTAAATGAGCTTTGGTGATTTTATTGAGACCATGGTGCTAAATCAAGGGAGCCCTTTATAGGGCTACATGTATGTTATTTGCACTCGCATTATTTGCAAATCTAAATTTGCCATTTGCACTTGTATAAATTTGCACATTTTGGATGAAACTCTCCATTTTAATAACAGAAGTCATGGAATTAAATAATAATTATTATGCTTGCTATTTGTATTACATGCCAGCCACAGTCTGTATGCTCATCAAATAAGCTCGGTATTCCATGTACTTTTTGCAACATTTTGTCAATGTTAGACCACATGGTCCGCTATTTTTAACTGGCATGCAAGTGATCAGCCTGCTTTATTGTTTTAAAAATAATGCATTTTTGAAAAAATGTAAAATCAGCCGGTTTTAGATTTGACCTCGTACTCTGCTGAAAGTGATCATTTGAAAGTAGCATTGGATGTTTTGATACAATGAGTATTTTCTATGTCCATTGGCCCAACGGTCACCTGATCTGCACTATTGCACTTTATAAACCTATGGGCTGCCTGGTTCAGCGTCATGTGATCAAGGCCTTCCTGAGGCTGAAACGCATCATGGCGGTGCTCGACACACCTTTGGATTAAAATGAATTGCACTGACAATACTGGGTCCGCTTCGTCCTTTTCTACGGACCTGAACATTGCGACATAGTTCCTGTATATACACATATCTATATATATCAAGCTCCCACAGTTCACCGTAAGGGCAATCTTCGCACTCTTCTGGACGGGTGCAGCTAGTATAGCGGTGATCTATACTTAACATCAATGCTCCAGTTTCAAAGAAGAAACGCCACACTCACGGGACCCCATCAGAAGTGTTTTTATTAACAAGGAACGCGTTTTCGGCGTGCTGCCTTCATCAGCTTGTTTATAAAGGTCTGCACACTCTACCATGCTGTCGATTTTAAACAGGTAAGTCTATTGTGATTGGATATGGCCACTAAACAGCAAACGTGCAAGCCCTGAGGAACATCGTCCTGACACCTGTGATACCAATCCATACCCTGCAAACTCAGATATAGTATAATAAACCATTAAGTAGTCCACATGTCCACAATCCCCAGAGAGGAAGCTCTCACTGACATGCATGGCAGCCCTTTCATAGTGACCTAAGTCTTAGGATGTAGTCTATACTATGGAACCAGGCTCTATGAACCGTACGCATCAAGTCAATGGGCCTGGCTGTAAAGATGTCTGTGCAATAATGCACAAGTAGTTTACTCTTCAAAAGGTCACAATGTTATGTTGTGTTTCATAGTAGCTCACATCAAAGCACATGAAGGATGGTCCTGTTATGTTATGTTAAAAGTGCTTATAGAGCGCACATACACCAAATGTTTTCTTGGCATTAGGGGTCGAAGGAATCCTGCCACTCGATACTTAATTCATAGGCCTGGTGGAACAGCCAAGTTTTAAAAAGTTTCCTGAATTAAGGGTAAATTGTCGTGGATATAATGTTCGCAGGAAGAGAGCTCCAATAGTGAAGGGCCAGGACGGAAAATCCTAATCCGCCTAATCTCTTGTGTTTGAAGGAAGGGGTATTTATTTATTTGAAAAGTTATATAAAGTGCGAACAAGACCTTTACGGGTATCAGAGCGCTGTACAGATGTGGTGAAAGCACAAATAAAACCAAGCACAATGTCACAAAAGGTGTAGTTGAGTCCACACAATGACCAGCAAAGGGGGAAACAATCAAGGCCAGGGGTTGGAAAGGTGGCCCGCCCCGAAAATGATCAGAATTGCCATAAAGCAAGATACCCATTTAAAAGACAAGCATACAATAAATCAAAACAACAGTGTAAAATAAGGGTCACATTTGTAGACAGAGCAGGAGAACAAGTTGGTGATGTCAGTGTTCACTCAAGAATAGCCGTTTGACCTGTTTCTTGAAAGATGGATTTGATCTGATCTCCGAAAGTAGAGCGTTCCAAATTCTTGGAGCAAGACCGGTGAAGGCCCGATTGTAAGGTCTTTTCTTTTTGAATTTGGGAGGTTTCAAAAGTAGGGTAGCCAAGAGGTTACGACGGGAAGACCTAAGGTCCCGGGTAGGAACATATCTTTGGACCCGGCTGGATACAAATTCCAGGCATGTGCCATGGAGAGATTTAAAGATAAGACATCCCATCTTGAATGCAGAGCGTTCTACTACAGGGAGCGAGTGGTGCTTCTTCATTAAGGGGGTAATGTGGTGCTTTCGCTGCTGATGATAAATTGATCTAGCAGCTTGGTTTTGCACCAATTGCAGGCTTCTTGTTAAATATGCTGAGAGGATGAAGTAAAGTGAGTTAGCGTCTTCAGGAGTGAGGAATTTACTAATCTTGCCAATCTTCTGGAGCTGAAAAAAACAAGTAGAAACCACTGTCTCAATCTGGGATTTCATAGTCAGGTCACTGTCGATAGTGACACCAAAGCCTTTAGCTGAGCTTGAGGGTATTCTAGGAGTTTGAGGGGCCCTGACTAAGATCAATTCCATTTTGTCTGGGTTCAATTTTAGGTGATTGCTATTCATCCAATTACTTATGTTTTGCATGGTTGTCTGAAAGTTAGTGATGGAAGCAGGCCCTGGGCTACATGATGTTAGTGGGAAAGCTTAATCAGTGTAGGATATGACTAGAGATGAGGATAGTCAGCAGATGACTCCAAAAGTGTGTATTCATGTCTTTGTATTGCTCAGCATGTGAAAACGACACATGTTGAGTGTTAACTTGTGATTCATCTTGTGCTAGATGTATACAATTTGTTTGCAGACAAAACAGATACCCAAACTTGCAGAGATATTCTGTTTTTTCCTCTCTTGTATCCAGAGAGGTCTATGACCATCAGAAGCGGGCCATATGGAAGTCCATTGCCCAGAAGGTGGGAAGCCTGGGGGTCTATGGCCGGCACATTGTCCATTGCAGAAAAAGGTGGGAGGACTTAAGGTGCTGGACCCGGAACACCACAGAGGTCCAGCTGGGAAAGTCCTCCCAGTGTGGATGGGGAGCATGCCACACCCTAACCCCCCCCTATTGGCCCGCATACTGGCAGTGTCCTATCAAAGTCCCTTTAAGTTCTAGACTTAAGTTTGATTACTGTTGTAACAATTTGTGGTCCCTTCATAGGACAGTCATGTCAGGTATCGTTGAACACTATACATTGTGTACTTAACATCACCATTGGGATGTGTGGAAAGCCCTAAATTCAACTTGTGGTGCATGTACAGATCTATGCATGTATACATTTCATGGTACCTATGATATATTTACTAATCAGATCATGTTAAATGTGCAAACAAATCTATAGCTTTTACAGCATGAGCCATGTGTGTATTCTGTAAAAAGCAGTTGAAGATGATGTTAGCTATGTGTACAGTCCTATTATCACTCAGACTAGATCAGGGCTTGCCACACTGTTGAGTGGGAGATAGTAAAGCTCATAGACCCCTTCAGAGTGCCCCACAGTCTTGAGTCTTCGATGGCCACTAGCTGAACCTTTATACATTGAACTGGTAGAAATGTAATGTCCACGTGGGATCAGCACGGCCAGTCTGCAGAGAGCAAGGCCTGACAATTAGTGGTGCCAGGTCTGAACCATGGGCCAGGCTGGGGGTGAGTTTCTGTGGCAATACAACTGATGCTCCAAGTAAAATCCCTGTGGTCCCTTGGATGATCTCCAAATGATTTTTCAGAAGCAATAGTAGCCCTGATTGGTTTTACATGGACAACATATGGAATGGTGACCGAGGTAACCCATTGACTCAAAACTTCAATCCATTTACCCACATTGTCAACATGTGTCATTTACTAATGGAAGGTTACTCTCACAGGTCTGGTTTTACTTTTCCACTTGAGGTGCTGGACCCGAAAAACCACAAAGGTCCAGCTGGGAAAGTCCTCCCAGTGTGGATGGGGAGCATGCCGCACCCTAACCCCCCCTAATGACAAGCATACTGGCAGCGGCCTATCCAGATCTTGAGGGGCAGTTGAGGCCCCAACAGCTGCTATAAAGGGGTGAGTCCTGGCCAGAGTTACACACTTTATATTGCCAACTTTTTTAAATCTAGGCAGGCATTTCCCCATCAACATTGGAGGTGACCAATACCCAATGCACACAAAGAGTTCTTGATTATGTCAGTCTGGTAATAGGTGATGACGATGTGCTTTGACTATTGTTGGCATGACCAGGAATTATTCAGGTGATCATCATACTGGTCATCTCTGGAGTTGACTATGCTAACTCCCTCTACCTGGGGCTTACGAAGGGCTTAGTTGGCAGACTTCAATTAATACAGAATAAGGCTGGCAGGCTTCTGTATCAACTACCCCGGAAGTGCCACATCACACCTCTGCTGCAGGATTTGCATTTAGGATTGCATTAAGCAAGGCTCATTTTTTCAGGCCACTTGCTTTGTCTTTAAATCTTTACAGAGTTTCAGCCCAGCCTTCATTTCAGCCCGTATTCACAAATATGAACCTGGTCGGAATCTAAGATCTTCCTACCTGAACCTTCTGTCTAGCCCCTCTTTTAATAAAAAAAGACTCTGGGCCGTTCGACCATTTTTACAATTTTCCCCATATCTGGAGCACACTCCCATGTGACATTTGGTTTGCCTTTTGTTATCTCAAATTTAGAAAACTCCTAAAGACCTGACTTTTCAAATTGGCTTATGATTAATTTGTCAGAGTGTGATATTGTAGCATTGCTTCTGTATCTCTAGCGCCAACAGACCTTTCTGTGGATGTGCACTTTCCAAAAACCTGGTAACATAACCAGGAACTCACAAAACAAGTGAGTGAACAACCCTTCAAACAAAATGGACAGGGTAGAAAACCTGACAACAAGAAAAAGTATCTCTTGTGTCTCTTACATATATGTTTATCTTCACTTTGTTTCACAAATGCATCCTGTAATCCACACTTATTCATACTACCAACCAAAAAAATATGTGTCTTTTTATTAAAAATCATGCAAATAATCTTTTCCACATTAAAATCTCATCAAACCATGCTAAAATACATTACATAAAGTGTCACCAATGGGGGTTCACAAATACAATCAAATCGTAATTGCAACTAAACACTTGTAGTTCAACTATATTTCGTCAATATTATCCTCTAACCATACTTCACTACATTTCCTTAATGAAAACCATATCAATCGTTTTTGTTTTCATACATGTAATCAAAGGAATATTAGTCAATAAATGCAACACATATAAACCTCACAAACAAACTTTAAAAGACACAATATCAAATTGTCAAAGAAATCTTAAAAACAAGTAATCAAGTTGTCAAGTTGTCGATGCGGCGTTTCTGTGCAATACAGTTGGTAAACCCAACCTTCATCAGGACAAACTTTTTTTTTTAAACAATGATGTTCTTTTTCTGATTTCTTCTGGACTAAATAGAAAACAACTTGGATTATTATTGGTAGATTGCCCTCATAGTGTTAGTTTTCATTCCTCTCATGAAGATTTGGTACCCAAAATCAACTTCACGACTGTCGATTCAATCCTCTCGGGTGTAACATCAATAAGCCACTTCTCAATTTCTGGCTGTGGTGCATCAAAGAAAAGAAGAAACTGTTCTGGCTTTGTCTTTCTTTTTCCCAATTATATATTTTCTGGGGTATCAAAGTCTACCTTCTGCCTTTTTATTCAGTTAGAATCAACTCGTCTGTATGATCGAGTCTTCAGTATAACCCGCAAGGATTGAATCGACGGTCATGAGGTTGTACCAAATAGGCCACTTGTCTTCATTGTGCCAGGAGTGATGCTACCTCACTACTCATACTGACACTACCGGCGGATCGCACCCTATAACTGATCTTACGTCCACACCTACTACCTACTCTCCCAATTCCGTCTGGATCACTCAACTTAATGAGTTAGCCACTGGCCTATCCCATCTCAAGGACGAAATGTATAATCTATCTACTATCACTAAAGAACTTCTTAACTTACACAGAGCCACCAACGACACCGTGAACCAAATCAGTCTCCAAATGAGAAACTGCATCCCCACGAATGCTCACACCGAGAACACTAGTCAGTATAACCAAACCAACCTAGTAGACACATATCCAAGTACACACTCCCCAAAAACACTAATCCGGGTAGTTTACCCTCCCCTTCATGGCCTAGGAGGTCAAGCAATGAACTATCAGACAGAGACATAGACGACCTCCTCACATCCTATGCCCGGGATACAGATAACAGTAAGCCCCAATGTGACACTATTCAATCCATTGTAACCAATCCCATCAGAGAACCGACTCTCAACAACAGATCCGTAAATAGAGATAACCTCACAAATATCAACTTAGAACAGACTACCTTAAACCACTCTATTAACGAGTTGAAGTGTGGGCTCATTAATTGCAGATCTGCTAGCATACATGCTAATGATATATTCAATCTCATTTTAGAGAATGATTTAGACATTATGGTCCTCACAGAAACTTGGTTAAATAGTTCCTCCTCGCCCATCCTCAACCTACTGGTTCCTCCGTCCCATGACCTAATTCGACTAGACAAAATTGGAAAACTAGGGGGAGGGGTAGCCTGCATTTATCGTAATTCAATATCAGTCAAGCAAGCGGACTCCATCGTGCTATCCTCCTGTGATTATCTATGTATTAATATCTCTGATGCTAAGCGCATCTCCAGCAAGCTACATATATTCTATCACTCCCCAGGCGATAACTTGACTTGTATCGACGAGATAATGGAAATCATGGCATCCAATTCCAACTCACAAGTTCCTCATATTTTCTTGGGTGATTTTAACCTCCATTGGAACAACGCAAACGATCATATTGTAGGCTGTCTTAAAGAGTTTCTGTCAGAACATGAGCTATCTCAATTCTGTGACAGCCCAACCCATAACAAGGGAGCGACATTGGACCTCATCTTTGCAAAAACAAACATCGTCCTACTAGAATCCATCACCCCATGCGATTGGTCTGATCTTTTTTGCATCCTCTTCTCCATCAATATCGAAGCTACTCAAAAAAGGGGCAAACCTTCAAAAACAAGGCAATGGAAAAGAAACTTACAAAATATCAACCCCATCACCTTGGTAAACCGTTGCAACTCCGCTCTGAGACTCACGACGGACATGACTGATGTACAGGACCTCACAACCTTTTACAATGCCACTTTACTTGAAATCCTGGACTCTACAGCGCCCCTCCAGGAAAAAAACGTCTCCTCTAAGATTTCCAAACCTTGGTTCAATGAGGCCCTGAACTCGGAGCGTTGACATCTAAGAGTTGCAGAGCGTCTATGGAAATCTGCTCCTACCACTGATAACCTTGAGCACCTTAGAAGGTTAAGGAATTCTTACAATAGGAAGATTCTTAAGGCAAAGGCAGACTTTTTCAGAACCCAGCTGAACCAAGCTATCATCCGTCCAAACAAACTCTTTGAAATCGTCAAGCAACAATCATGCAATACGACTAACTCTAGGGAACTAAATGACCTGGCCACACCTACCTGTGATGTGCTTGCCAATTTCTTCCACGAAAAGACTAAGACCATCGAGCTAGACATACAATCCAAGTTGGCGCTCATGCAAATTATGGTCCAAGATTCTAAATGTGGCGCACTATTCAAAGTACATTTTAATATTCCAGGGGAAGTCACAAAAAACAATGCCTCATGGCACACCTTCTCGCCACTCTCAACGAATAATCGACAACACTCTTCAAGCAATCAACCCCTCCAATCATTTCTCTGACCCCCTGGCTCCTGCCCTGTTCAAAATTTTAAAAACATCTATCCTACCGCTATGGGCTAAAATTGTAAACGCTTCCCTGAGTCAAGGTGACATTCCGGACTGCCTTAAAATAGGGCAGGTCACACCTATACTAAAGAAAGCTGATGCCTTTCCTTCTGATCTAAACAACTACCGTCCTATAACCAACATCCCAACTTTGGCAAAACTATTGGAGAAATGTGTACAAATTCAATTATGCAACCATATTGAGAATTACAACCTCTTAGACAGCCACCAATCCGGCTTCCGCCAAAGACACAGCACAGAATCTGCACTCACACACATTATGGATGACATACAAAAAATGCTTGACCACAAAGAATCATGCCTATTGATACTTCTTGATCTGTCCTCCGCCTTCGATACGGTCAAGCATGAAAACCTTCTGTCCCTATTGGAACGAAGGATAGGCCTCTCGGGCACAGTGTTGCAATGGTTCTCCTCCTTCTTGAATAACAGAACTCAAAGAATCAAGATGAAGAATTCACTCTCGCCACCCTCTGTGGTCACCCTTGGTGTCCCTCAGGGATCTGCCCTATCACCCATTCTTTTCAACCTCCTAATGGAGCCTTTGGCGAACACACTGAAATCAGCAAACATTCTATATCACCTGTGTGCAGATGACACCCAGCTGTATTTGAAAATCACCACCCCAGAATACTTCATTGCCCTCAACACTATTCTACTGAACAAGCAAAGCTGGCTCACTAACAACCACCTCATGCTGAATACCAAAAAAAAGGAATTCATTCTCATCTCGCCACCGAACCACACACCGAAGCTAGACCTATGGTTAAAACACCTAACCTCCTTTGACTGGGTTCCCCTCATCATTGACTCAGCAAAATCCCTAGGAATCACCATAGACAAACATCGGAATATGCAGTCGCACATCTCTCTTGCCACTAAGGGAGCTAATCACAAGTTGAGTATATTAAGGAAACTCAAACCCTTCCTCCCTCAGGCTGATCTAAAAAATGGCAGTACAAGCCCTACTGCTGCCAAGATTAGACTACGGAAGCACCACCCTCTGTGGTCTCCCTAAATAGAAGCTGGCTCAGTTGAGGGCATCACTGAATGCTGCGGCTAGACTGGTTTCAGGAACCAAAAGAAATAGTCACATCTCTCCAACCTTGAAAGCCCTGAATTGGTTGCCTTACGAGGCAAGAACACACCTTAAAGTCGCTTGCATGTCACACAAAGGAATTCACAACAATACACCCAGTTACTTGGCTCTAAAGCTGGTAGGTCTGGAGGTTGCAGACAACTACGAAGTGTGAGCACTTTCCCTCTGAAACCTCAATCCTTCCATAAGAAGAGAACTGTCTGCAGAGCTTTCTCAGGGATTGTACCAAAGATTTGGAACTCCTTACCTCCAGTAGTGCGTGGAATCACTTCCTTTACCGCATTCAAAAAAGAAGTAAAAATACTACTAATGAACAAATTCATGTCCTAAGTCTTAATTCTTGGCTGTCACCGAGTCATCTTTATGACCCGAATACCATTGCCTATCTCAGGTGGAATGGACGAGACTATTTTATGTAAGACTAATACCACAGTCCTTAGTGCTCAATAACTGTATGCAGTGTAAAGCTTAGCTGGCCTCAGGTCCCCCTTGGTTATCTATATACTTTATATCCATTGTGAATTGAACATGGTTATAATATGTTTGTTTGCTAGCACAATCACCTAATGTTCATTAACTGTATATTGTACAACGTCCTGCAGATTTACGGTCCTCTATGTTTGTTTTGCATATATTTTATATCTCTTTTGTACAAATTGACACAATTGACTACGTGTATACCACCTCATCCATTTTTGTTCTTATACTGTAAAGCGCTCTGATACCATCGTGGGTCACGTATCCATATGGTGTTTGCATTACAAAATGGTGCTATGATCTGCCACCCCATTAGAACTAACGTGATTCCACCTCTTCAAGGCATAGATATTAACTGACACACAATAACCTTCAAAAGTGTATTGGCTTTTATGAATGTAATCTAAGAATAATGTTGTCACCAGTACCAAGTCGGATAGGGGATGTTCACAGGGCTATATGAACTCTTATGATGTGTCCATCTGTAGAATATATCTACTACTACTCCACGCTACTTTTCTACGCTACATGTGATACGTAGCAAAACTACTTTAGTATGCTTTAATTTGACTTTTTTGACAGTGGACATATGATGAGATCCAACTAAAAAGTAACATCAGTGTGAAATGAGCTTTAGCATGTGACATGATTTTTGCTACGCTACATCACCTATTGCTCCTACATTGTTGTATTCCTTGACCGTTGTAGGAAAGTACCCCTTTTTGCATGGTTACCCCCTAACTTTTTACCAGATGCCTGATAGCAACCTAACTGAGTGTGTGCAGGGATCCTACTACCCTGGCCCCAGCATCTGTATTCTTTCCCAAAACTGTTCCTTTGTGCCAAAAATGTGCACACCTCTGGGCCACATGTAAGGTACCAAGGGCCTTGTGACCAGAGAGGGCCTCTGACGTCTGCAGCATGTATTATTGCACCCTCAGAAACCCTTCACCCTAACACCCCCACCCTGCCATTGCAGACTGGGTGTTTTGGTACAGACCAAACTGAAGAATCAGCATGCAGCACTGCCTGTTGCATGAGTAAGTCACCCCTCTAGCAAGCCTTACAACCCTAATGGCAGGGTGCACCATACCACAGGTGAGGGCATAGCTTCCTGAGTAATCTGACCCTATAGTGCCTGTGCAATTCACAGACACTGTAAGTGCAGTGGAGCCATTTTGGGTACATGGGCTGGGAGTTTGTCCTCACAAACTCCACAGCTCCATGATGGCTTTACTGTAGTCTGGGAAACTTTCCAGCACATTAAACCCACACTGACACCAGTGTTGTATTTAATGAAAAATGCAAACAGAGTGTGGTTCCTGACTGGCTCCCAGCCAACTGTCACCACCAGACGGGTTCCTGGAGCCATGGGTGGAGAGCCTTTCACTCTATGGATCTGGAAACATAGCCCATCCTGGACAGAGGTGTCAGGCCTCCTCCCCTAGAATGGGCAAGTTCCTCGAAGAGGGAGCTTCAAAGGCCTGTCACCTTTGTTGGCTATCCCCAGCCTTTTGCTGCTATCAGCAACTGGCTCCTGCCAGTTCTGACCCCCATTTTGTGAGCAAGAGCTGGCAGGAAAACCTAGCTATGAAGAGAGGTGTGCCCACCTTTGCCAACCCTACGCCTCAGGTGGGGGTTGCGGGGTGAAGCCCACATCTCAGTCCCCACCATCTAGTAGATGGGGAGATCCCTCCAAACAGAAAGAGGCTTATGCCTCCTTCCCACTGAGGGGGGTGCCATAATAGGGGGTGTAGACACCCCAGTGAATGGGGCCAGAGGTCCCGACCTGCACACCCCTGTAACACCCCAAAATATAGTATTTTGAAGCACCCCTAAACCTTTCCTATTCAGATTCAATGTGACAAGAAGCAGAAGGACCAAAGAGCAGAGGAGGACAATGACAACTGCTTTGGCCCCAGCCCTACCGTCTTGTCTCCTGCTCTGAAAACCCCTGCAAGCTGAACCCAGTGTATCCTGCAGCAAGCAGCCTCCAAGAACCCAGGTGACCTGCCATGCCTTCCCAAAGAACTCTGACCTCCTGTGGACTCTGGATTTGTCCAACACCAACCCAAGCCAGGAATTCAGATCTGGCCGGTTCTGCGAGTCCTCACCAGTCTGCACCCGACACCCACAGGCTGAGTTTGAGTGGCCCAACACACCAGCGAGGTCCCCCCGGTGATCCTGACCTGTGATCCAGCATTGGAATACCTCTACCGACCTTCACCTCAAAACCTGCAACCTCATCCCGAAGGGTCCTCATGGCCGGAATCGGTGAGAAGAACCTGATACAAAAAAACACCCCTGTACCCGCAGCTCCTGAGACCTGAGGTGCCCGACCGATGGTGTCCTGGTGTCCAGCAACTCTTCAACTTCATCCTCCAATCATTGGTTCCCTTCATTCAGTCTTCTGGCTCCAGCCCGCAGCCCTTTTTTGTGACTGACATCCTCTGTTGAAACACATTGGGCTCTCGACAGCGCTTGAGCACCCTGCACCCGGCTATCCCTGTACCACTGGTGGTGTGGACTTGGTGCTAACCTGGGATCCCCTTTGCCCTGACCTTAAACCTAGGAGCTTGACTCCTGCGACTCAATGGCCTGCACATGAGCAGCCACCAACCGGAGGGCCCCCTGGCCCCATTTGCCAACATTGGCACCCTGCACTCTGTACCCGGCCATCCTAGTGCCGCTGGTGGTGCCCCTTGAGTGTCAACCTTAACCCTAAGTGTTGAGCTGTCTTGTACTGCACAAAAAGTTACCTATTGCCTTCACAAGAATTTATCTTTTTGTAAATGCCCGGTGTTGCTTAAATTGTGTTAGGAGTGTGCTTCATACCAAACTAGAACAGTAATCTAAAAGAATCCAAAAGAAGCTACAAGCATTTTTGAACAGTTTACAAATTGTTTTCTCAATTGAAAAAGTAATCCAAATGTTCCTACGAATCCAGTGTTCACTGTATTTTGAAAAGTCACATTGTATGAAGAATTTAACTTACCTGCTACTGAGTAAATCTTGGTCCTAGAAATAAAACAACAAAATAACAACTTTTTATACAAACAATTGTTCTGGATTCAGTCTTAAGTGTGTGACATTGTTTCTTACCTGAGTGTGTACAACAAATGCTTAACACTACCCTCCTGATAGGTCTGATTGTTCAACCACAATACCACAAAAGAGAGTATGGTATTATCATTGCTATAACTCTGGGGATCCACTGGACTCTGTGCATACTATACCTTACTTTCGTCAGCTTCCTACAACCTTTATTACTTCATGATGTTGTTCAGGGTAAATTAACATTTTCTGAATTCAGGGGCGTGTATGAAAAGTGTGGAAATTAATTTTGTTGCTGTCCTATTTGATAACATCAGTTCACTGGGGTATACTACAAGAGCCGAAGTATACAAGGTGTTCAAATATCATAATATAGACATTAGGATGGAGTGTAGAAAAGCTCATTAATGGTACTGGACCTGTCTGGGGTTATGACATCACTGTGACCAACTGATTCCAGGTAATGTAGCATGCATTCATGTGCTCATGCCTATGTTCAAGCCTGTAAAGTGAACCATGAAGCTGATGTAATCTGTGCACTTTTGAAATGGTTTGTATTTAAATCTGATGGTCTGGTCTGTTAACAAAGTTGCAATAAACCAATTTTATATGCCATTTCAGATTCATCCCAGGCAAGTGAAGGAGAAAGGGCCAACATCATTGGGGAGACAGCTGTCCACAGTGGTTCTTGTCGTGCCAGTACGGACAAAGAGGATCTAGTGACCAAGAGGGTCTGTGGAGTGCCATGGAGGACACAAGCTCTACTTCTTCATCTTCAGAGTCATCCTCCAGTGAACACTCCTGAGTGATGGTGGACCCCACAGGATCTGTTCCAGCATCATCCTTGTTCACCACCCCCAATTCTATCCACAGCCTCCCTGTTGCTCCCCAACAAGCTGTCCAGGCTCGCTCCCTTATGAGGAGAGCCGTCTCCTTCACTCCAGGTGAAGGAAGTGACCCACTTGGGGCCACCTGGGTCACTCAGGATTATCTCTCAGCCTTCCATACCAAATGAAGGGTCGGAAGAACAGTGGTGAATATACCAATAACCGTTTTATTCAGATGCACCCAAAGTGGAGCCCTGTCTGCAAAGTCTTAAAGCGTGGTACAGAGGGAACTGAAGTCAGCAAGCATAAATATATATTATGTACATTTCATAGCCAGGCAAAGACATGCCCAAATTGGAATTTTCCAAACAGATGCAGCTGGACAGTGAAATACAAAAAACGTTTTGGTTCTCATATCGTACAACTTCTAGTACAGCCCAAAGTCATTTCACCCTGCAACCCTGACCATACAAGTGAGAAAGGGCCTCTATCTAGAGGGAAAGCTATGCACTAATATGAGGAGTATATTCATTAGTGAAGTAAAACCTAACATGGCAGAAAAAAAGGTAACAGAGGCTTTTTCTCAGAAACAGCGAAAGATTAGTTTCAATCATGAGTCAAAATGGTGCCTGAACAGAGAATGGCTCAGCGAAAGCTAACTTACATTATGCACTGCATAAGCAATTTTGGGTCTAGTCTAACAGACCCTCCTTTTAGCATGAGCTAAAACATTTTCAACTGGAGTAGTATCTTGGTTGCGCCTATCAGATAAGCTCAACACCCGGCGCAGCAGAAGACTTTAACACAAAACAAACAACACCTTTAGAAAAGGGTTTTATTTTACAAAATGCAAGGACTCTCTCTTTTTAGAATAAGGCTTGGGGTTTTACTTTACACAATGCTCTCTAACAGAAAGGCTTTTCCAGATGCCAAATGCACAAGATTGAAATACACAAAGATATGTATATATATATTCACTGAAAAAACCATAGGTTTCACACACGTTATAGTTAGGAATTAGCATTTAAAAAACCTTGCAAATTCACTGAAAAAACCATAGGTTTCACACATGTTATAGTTAGCTGGACATTTCACTCGTAAAAAACCAATGAAATTCCCCTGTTATAGTTAGTTCAGCTAACTATAACTCTCGCGCCCGCAATCCACTGCTGATGACGTCACATATTACATCACTCATGGCATGGTCAGTGACATCACTCATGACATTACTGATGACATCTCAAATAACATCAGTGATGACGTCTTCCATAAGAAAAATTACCACATCTTCTCACACGCATGCGTGCGTGCGTCGTACGTGCTCCACGCGGTACACTTCCGTATACGCGTAGAGTACGCGCGCTGTCGTTCGCGTATACGCGTGTGCTACGTATGCGCGTTACGTACGCGCATACCACGTATGCGCATGCGCTCGTACGCGTTCGCGCATGCGTAATTGCCCGGTGCGCGCTCCGATCTTGCTCCGTGCGCGCACCTCGGGTTATGTTCATAATAAAACAACACTTCTAATTGGTTTTCATTACTTTCAGTTTTTGATTGTTCCAACACCACACCCAATCCCCTCATGGCAAGTCATGTGATTAACAATAATCGTTTTTGATTGGTTTGAAGTACTTTCAGTTCCAGATTCTTTCAACATCACTCCCACTTTCTTCATTATTAGTTCTGATTCCCTTGGAGAAGGAGCTAATCTGTTGTTGAGAGACAATGGCTGAGCAGCAACCATCTTCAGAGAGTGAACAGGACAATCTTGAGAGACAGAGGAACAGGAAGCAGAAAGACAGCTTTATATGGCAGTTTTTTACTTTCCCTGAGGGACAAAAAAAAGTGAATGCACCGAAAGTTACTTGTGTATTGTGTCAAAAAGTCTTATCACGTGGGAATGCTAACAAGAAGTATTCTTTTAGCATACACACAATGACGAGGCATGTTGAGGCAATGCATCCAGTGACTTTTCGTCGAGCTTCTGGAGCAAACCCTCCACCTGCTCACCCGACGACATCTGCAGCAGCTCAGCCGAGCACATCTTCGGCAGCTCAGGCAAGCACTTCTACTGCGATGGTGCCTTCACCTTTTTCTACACCTCTTGCTGGTCCACCTTGTTTGGTGAGGTTGTCTACACGGTGCACTGATTGCGGTAGTCTTATTTCTGTGGGGGAGACCAGTCTTGATCTCCTTCAGCGAAAATTTGATGCGCATCAGTGCACTAGGCCATAGATGTTTTTTCTTTTTTTCGTTTTTCTCTTCCTGTTTCCCTACATTAACTCAAGGGCTCTTTTCAGAGCCACCTAAAAACTAAACCCAAAAATATTTTTGGGGTATTTTTTTTTTTATTTTTTTTTTGGGGTGCGCGCACGCTGCGCGCACCCGAGGAGGTTTTTTAAACATTTTTTTTTTAATTTTAATGAACAAAGAGAGGTGAAGAAAAGGAATCATGAAAAGGAAGGATTAAGAAATACAAATATTTTTAACTTATCTTATTTTTAAAATAACTTATTTTGATAAAAAACATTTTTACTAATTTGCAAGGAAACAGAATTTCATTTTTTAATTTTTCTTTAAAGTTCTGAAAAAAAAGAAAAAAGTATTAATATTCAATCATACATTTTATAAAGCAGTACTGTTTATTCTCTGGTGCAAGAGAAATGAGCAAAGAGACTTCCAAAACTGCATGAAGACTGCTGGGATGTATGTAACAGTGCATGTGTGGTAAGGGTTAATTTGAGTTTTGAAAACAGACTGCCCATTTCCTGGGTCTGCAATTCTTACAGAACAACAACTTCACAAATTAAATCTCAGAAAACAATTCCTATATGCACACAGACTCATGCTGTGATTTTAGGCACAAAACACAGGCTGCCCCTT
Organism: Triturus cristatus; assembly: GCF_964204655.1. Lineage (NCBI taxonomy): Eukaryota > Metazoa > Chordata > Amphibia > Caudata > Salamandridae > Triturus > Triturus cristatus. The sequence goes on along the minus strand of NC_140587.1, from coordinate 461,423,115 downwards.
TCCTGGGACTGCAATTCTTACAGAACTAATGCTAATTTCAAATGTGTTGCCATTTTCCTCTCATTTCTTTCAAAGTGATTTCTGCTAAATCCTAACCATCACAGTTAAAAAGAAGCTGTCCTTTTCTTTCAACTGCAAGTCTTACTTTTCAACAGCAACACAAATTAAATCTCTGTCAACAACTCTTCTCTGCACACAGACTCATGGTTTGATGGTAGGCACAAAACGGTATTCCTCATTGTTACCAGTACACATTAACTTATTGTGAAAACATACTCCATAATATTTAACTAGTTAAAGACAGTTAAATATCTCCCAAACCTCAAAATGTAAAACATAACTTGTAAAGAAGATTCACAATTCTAATATTTATATAAAAAATCACCACATACATCCCCTCTCAAACTCATAACTCACCTTTAAAATTAGTTAGTTGTGAAAGAAATGTGCCACTCAAACAGCAGACTATCAGAGTCAGAATATCAGAGCTCTACACCTCTCTCCTCTCTCCAGAACCAGTAAATGGCAATGTTTCCCTCTCTTTTTTCACACATATACATGTTAATTTCAAATCTCAGTGCTTCCCACTTTTTTTCAAATGAAATCCCACATTTCTATTGGTTGAAAACTTCAACCCCTTTCCAAATGTACCCTTCCCCCAACTTGACTTCTGCCTGCTACCATAGCAACAGCTCATGGAACACTGCTGTGAGGAGAGAGGTCAGAAGTTCAGCACACAATGTTTCAAATCCAAAGAGCAAGAGTGGTTCACCTGTCCAACCTAACAGCAAATCCAATCTAATCTTCTGTGGGAACACAATTTTCTGAACCAATACAAAACATGCTTCTAAAAATATACACATACAGCCTACTTTTTACTGTAAAAAGATTTGAATCAGCCAATGTGTTCTTTTTATGTTAAAAAAATATGTATGCCTCCATTTTACAACTGTCTTTCATTTCATATTGCCTTTCTACTGAAAGACACCTCCTGAGTGCATCCAGATCTCCTTGGAAGATGTTCACAGTGTGGATTGTAGGTCACAGCTATGTCTTCTGGAGTGAAAAGTATGCAGAAAAAAGAGGTATGGTGAGAGACCTTGCTTTGCCACATGTAGACATTAAATGGATTGGTCAGAGAGGGTTAAAGTGGCACCAATTAATGCCTTTGGTGAAAACCTTTCTACATCTCCCACAGCCTAACCTTATTATTGTGCACTGTGGTGGTAATGACCTAGGCACTTTAACTGGGGTAGGTCTGGAAATGCTTATTAAGGACACCTTTGTGCAATTGATGGCGCTTTTTCCACAAACTGCCTTTGTATATTCTAATATATGCCAAAGGCAAAAGTGGAACTGGTCCAACCAATTTTGTCCACAGATTGACAAAGCAAGGAAGCACGTCAACAAATCTATTTCTGCTTTCCTCAGAGACTATGGTATGGGTTCTATATACCACAACAACTTGCGTTACAACATGCAAGACATTTATAGAGGAGATGGTGTACACTTCACTGATGAAGGCAACAGAGTCTTCCTTTTGAACTTAAGACTCTGCATCGGTACTTACTTGTAGGTACCAAAAAACACACAATGAACACAAGGGCTCTTTTTAGAGCCACCTTATATCTAAACACTTAAATGCGATTTTTTATTCTTTTTTTTTAAAGTTTTTTTTCGGGTGCGCGCTGGGTGCGCGCACTCGGCGATATTTTTTTTAAAAATATAAATCTTTTTTTTTGCCCTACAAGGTCCTACTGTGACCCCCTGACAATGCCTAGTGGGTCAATATCTCCCCACTCTGCCCCCTTTACACGTTCTCCCCCTTTGTTTCTCACCCCCTCTAAATGCGAGAGACAAAATGGCGGCCGCCTCTTCCTGATTTCCACTGATTCGAATGTTTACTTACTTCTAACAACCAATCAGAAGTGCGCTCGCACACTGCCGAGTGCGCGCACCCAGCGCGTACGCTGCGCGCGTACAGATATATACTTCCAGGATAGAAGCTGAGCGGAGCGCCCCATTAGTTCTGAAAATTTCGCGAGGATTCGCCAACCGGCGCCAAAGTTATTCAAAATAGAATTTTGAGATTTCCTATGGAAACTCGGTCCTAACTATAACTATCTACTGGCGACCGCCAGTAGATAATATATATATATATATATATATATATATATATATATATATATATATATATATATATATCCAACAGGGTGACCCTCAACTTCAACTGCGGTCACAAATCGAGGCGCACTCTGGCATTAATGTTAATTCAATTTATTTTATGCACACGAACACGGACAGACGCGTTTCGGCATAACGCCTTCCTCAATGTCATATATATATATATATATATATATATATATATATATATATATATATATATTATCTACTGGCGGTCGCCAGTAGATAGTTATAGTTAGGATCATGTTTCCATAGGAAATCTGAAAATTCTATTTTGAATAACTTTGGCACCGGTTGACGAATCCTCGCGAAATTTTTAAAACTAATGGGGCGCTACGCTCCGCTCCTACCCTGAAAGTCTCGCGGTGATTCGTCAAGCGGGGGCTGAGAAAAAAGGGGGGTCCCAAAACGCGTTTTCCCCATGCATTTTTCCATAGGACCTTTAGACACAGCTACAGCCCGAACGGCTGAACAGAATTACTTGTAATTTGGCAGAGAGGTAGCCATAAGGTCAAGGAAGTGCCTTTTGTAGGTCTGGTGTAAATCTGTTCATTAGTTCCTGAGAAAATAGCATTTAAATCAATATATATATCTGTGGCAGCGCTTCGTGCGCTTACCGTGCGCTTACGGTAAGCTTACCGTACGCGTACGGTGCCGTGCGCGAGCGCGTTTCTGATTGGTTGTTAGATCAAAGTAAACATTCGAATCGGTCGAAACCAGGAAGTATCGGCCGCCATTTTCTGTCTGTCGCACTGAAAAAAAAAGGTTGATAACATGAAAAGGGGGCAACGAAGAGAGTTGCAGACCCCCTAGCGTTCGTCAGGGGGTTCACGAAGGACCAAAAAGTGTGAAAAATAAATTTTATATTTTTTTTAAAAAATTGCGGGGTGCGCGTACCGTACGCTTACCGTATGCGTACGGTAAAAAAAAAAAAAAAAATAACAATCACATTTAATATATAAATCTAAGGACCCCCAAGGGAGAAAAAAACCATTGATATTTTGAAAAAAATGGCGAGGCGTGCACGGTACGAAATGCGCAATGTGGGCGCACCGTGCGCGTAAAAATAAATACATAACTTAGCATTTAAAAAACCGTACAAATTCACTGAAAAAACCATTGGTTTCACACACGTTATAGTTAGGAATTAGCATTTAAAAAACCTTGCAAATTCACTGAAAAAACCATAGGTTTCACACATGTTATAGTTAGCTGTACATTTCACTCGTAAAAAACCAATGAAATTCCACGTTATAGTTAGTGCAGGCAACTATAACTTACGCGACCGCAATCCTCTGTTGATGCTAATACTGTATCTTTAGCTATACATATATTACAAATATTTATTTTTCATAAAGACACATATGTCATCAGTGATGTAATATCTGACATCATCAGCAGAGGATTGCGGTCGCGTGAGTTATAGTTGCCTCCATTCTCTCAGGCACTATCTATGCACTCTCTTAATCACCCAGGCACTGTCCATGCACTCATCCAATCACCCAGGTACTACCCTTATACTCAAATAATTCACTGAGGCATTACTGGTGCACTCATCTACCCACCCAGTCATTACTCATGCACTCATTCAATCAATCAGGCAGGGCTGATGCATTCATCCAATTAACCAGGCACTAATCATACATTCTTCCAATCACACAGGAACTACAATTGCACTCATCCCTTCACTCAGGCAGTATGCATGCGCTCATCCATTTACTCAGGCACTACCCATACACTCATCGAATGATCCACACACTACCCATGAACTCATTCATTCACTCTGGCATTATCCATGCACTCATCTATTCACCCAGGCACTACGCATGTACATATCCAATCAGCCAGGTGCTACCCTTCCACTCATCCATTCGCTCAGGCACTATCCAAACACTTATCTAATGACACAGGCACTACACTTGCACTCATCCAATCACTCATGCACTAATGCATTCACCCAGGCACTAACCATGCACATATCGAATCACTCAACCAGTACCCATGCACTCACCTATTCACTAAGGCACTACCCACTCACTCATGTATTCACCCAGGCACTACCCATAGACACACATCCAATCCCTCAGGCACTACCCTTGCACTCATCCCATCACGCAGGTACTATGCATGCGCTCATCCATTCACTCAGGCACTACCCATCCACTCACCCAAACACAGGCACTACCCTTGCATTCACTCATGCACTCATGCATTTACTCAGACACTACCCATGCACTCATCTGTTCACGGAGGTACTGTCAATGCATACATCCAATCACCCAGGCACTATCCATGCACTCATTCATTCACCCAGCCATTATCCATGCACTCATCCATTCACTCAGGCACTACCATTCCACTCTTCCATTCACTCAGGCACTACATATGCACTTAATCATTCAGCCACACACTACCCATGCACACATGCAATCATCCATTCACTACTTTTACACTCATCCAATCACTCAGGCACTATTTATGCAATCATAGATTTATTTACTCAGCCACCACTGCTGCACTCATTCTAACATCCATGCACCAGTTGTGCACTCATTCAATTATCCATACACCAGTCTTACAATCATTCCACATAAATATATATATATATATATATGGCGATGTGATGGTGTGCTAATAAACCAAGCACTGAACCTGGTCATCTGCGCTCGTTCTTTTCCTGGCAAGGATTTGAGATATACATATATATATATATATATATATATATTCACTGAAAACACCACAGGTTTCAGGGAAGTTATAGTTAGTTGGACATTTGACTCCTATAAAACCAGAGAAATGTGCCCGTTATAATTAGTTGAGCTAACTATAACTCGAGCGCCCGCAATGCACTGGTGATGATGTCACATATTACATCACTCATGACATGATCAGTGACATCACTGATGACATCACTGATGACATCATCCAGTGAATGTGTGTTTCTGTAAAGTTTAAATATTTTTCATATATATCTGTGCCAAGGTGTATTGAAGAAAGAGTGAAGTCCCTGAATGGATTATTAAGTAGGTGCGTGCCTGACTGTATAACTGAGTGATTGAACATGTGTTACTGAATGTATGGGCATTAGAATGTGGTTCTGACACTATGGGCCGCACGGATTTTTCGCTTTTTGAGCACCTAATTGTTGAGCTTTTACTGTGGGGGAGCCTCATAAGTTGGGACTCACCCACAGTGAACTCAGGATGTAAGAGACTGCATGGGGATTTTACTGGAGTTCCCCTGGCTTGGCCAGGCCACTGTTCAGCAGCTGGAGTAAGGGACACCGGGCTGGTTACATGCAGACACATGTGTACATGCATGTGCACACGTGTACGGGCTGCGCAGGGGAGATTCCTAGCGTGCGCAGTCCAGGAGCAGCTCCAAAGTGAATGGTGTGGCAGGACTTATGCAGTATTGGATGGTGACATGGAATAGGCTTTATACACTGAAAAGAAACATGCCAGGGAAAGTCAGTGTGTTTTACTATGTTTTCACTTCATTATTCCCCTATGGGGATGTGGGGCCCATGGCTAGATTAACTTCCGTTAGGCCTACAGATTCCAGACATGTACTTAAGTCCAATGTTGCGAATGTGAAAATATGTATTCTGCAGAATCCAAAGTCATTTTTGTACTGCTTTTGGGTCATCCAGAACTGTCATATTTCTCTGAGCCAGCCATGACCAGACCCAGGCTGAGGGCTAACCTCAGCTGGATGGATTGATAACCTTTCTTCCACAAGCTAGGGCCTCCTCTCCACGAAGAGATGATGGGGGGGGGCTACAGGCTCATCGATTAGCAGCTGTCACTGGGTGCCAGGCACCAGGCTGCACCAAGGAGGGAAGGCAGCGTGGGGGATGAGGCTTCAGAGACATGTGGACAAGAATTAGGGGGCAGGGACGTAATGTGTCGCTGTTTGATGGGACCAACAGAGACTTCCTGCCAGCCCCCTACTCAACTTTTAAAAAGTGCCTGCACAGGAAGAGAAGCTCTCTCTGGGGTGTGGTCTGCTGAGGCTGAAGGTGCTGGAGCCTGGCGCAATGGGGAGTTGGAAGGAGAGACCCCCTGACTCCCCCAGGACCCTATCAGCACCAGAAGAAGAGCCCAGGACTGGTGCACAGAAGCAGGGGCCTCTACGCAGGGAGAAGAGAGGCCCAGAAGGAGAGCCTGGTGCAGGGAGCCAGTGAAGACAGCACACTGCTGAATCTACCCTCTCAGAGACCCAGAGGGCGGAGGAGAGTGTTCCTAGTGGCTGGGGCTGGTAAAGAGGAGCATGAAGCGCCCCAAAATGCCTCGCCAGGCATTTGGAAATCTGCAGTTTTGGTGCTTTGTGGCCCCCAGAGGAGGGGGGTCACCCTCACTTGTGAAAAGGTGCTGGGGGAGCTGCTGGAGAAGCGCAGTTCCCCCCCTCCCCCCACCAGCATGAAGAAATCTGCTGTTTTGGTGCCTGGTGTCCCCAGAGGAGGGGGTCACCCTCATGTGTGAAAAGGGGTGCAGGGGGGCTGCAGGAGCACCGCAGCCTCCCCCAGCATAAAGAAGAACAGTCCACCCATAAGTTTCACCGGGCATCTGAAAGAATAACCCCTCAAGGGCTCGGCCAGCCTTTAACACCTTCTAGGCTGGAACTTATGCTCTACAACGGAGGGTGTACTATGAAGTGCATCATGGAGTGAAGGGCTGAGTTGGGGATGTCTGGAGAAGGGCATCCCCTGGAGGTGAAGTGGTGTAAATGCACCGAAATGCCTTTACTATTGGTTATTTCTTTTTAGGTGGACTGGAAGTCACATGTGTAAAGTGAAGTACCTGTGTAAGGTGATGTTAAGCTAAATGGAGTTATGTTGCTGGACCTTCCTGCTAGGGGGTCTGGCTGTATTCACGTAATCCCATGCTTTTACCTGTGATTCCTTTTAAAGTGAAGAGGCGCACTGCAGGAGAAGTGTAGTTGCCAGGAGTACTTCTTTTGAAGGGACTGTAAGTCACATGTGTAAGGAGATGTCATAAGCCAAGTGGGGCTATGTTGCCAGACAGTCCTGCTAGGGTGTCTGGCTGTATATGCGCAATCCTGTGATTTCATCTGTGATGCCTTTAGGGGCTGTAATTGCAATGCATTCAAATGATCAACCAAGGTGATGAGTACTGTCATTCTAAAGTGTGCGTAAACATGGATTCTTGCTGCTACGCTTAGGTGAAGACCCCAGACTGCTAGCCCTTACGATATAGAGGTGCATACTTTATGGTCAGTAGGAGATGCTCAGTCAAGGTCTTGTGTCACCAAGGCAGGTTTACCCCTTTTTAATGCTTGTTGAGGTAATGGGGTGGGTCGCCACTGGGATGGTGCCAGTGCGCAGGGCCCTCGCTCCAGGTTATGTTCAACTATCTGCATTGGGGGCAAGTTGATGTGCATACATGGGAGTGGTGGTACTAGACCCCACCCCCCCTTTGCGGGAGGGGTGGAGATGTTATGCAATGTCACAAAGTAATTCCAACAGCTTATGTATATTTGTAAATTGGTGCATAGTATTGAGTAGTGTGTGTGTTTAATAAATGTACTCTTACTTTTATAAAGCAAAGTACAGACTGGTCAATCAATTATTGAGTGTTATTTTTGTGCACCTGCAAATGGCGATTACTAGCCCACACCACCTCCCTTGAGTAAGCCTCAGACTGCTCTGCAGCGCTACCCTCTGAGAGTCAGGCGCTACAATTGGGTGTTTGGTTACAAGTGAAGGACAAATGTAGTCATGTTATTTGTGCAGGCCTCACAGATGCTGTCTCGTTTTCCAACAATGGGTTAGTGACTAAACTATGTGAAAGTCTGTATTAGTGTCTCAGTTGGTGTATAAGCGGCTGCATGGGTTGGTGAGTAGCTACATGAGTGTCTATATGGGTTATTGATTTGTTGTCTGATTATCTGTACTAGTGCCTGAGTGTCTGTGTGGGTGGAGGTGGAGGTGTGTGTGACTCTGTGCATACATGTGGGTGATTCACTGGTTGTAAGGATTCAAAAGTGCATCTGGGAAGGGCTGTATGGGTGAGTTAGTGTGTGTATGGGTGTGTTGGTGAGTGAATGAATGTCTCACTGGTATATGTGTGAGTAACTACATATGTTTTAAGGCAGTATATGTGAGTGTTGGAGTAAATAAATGACTACGTGAGAGTAAGTTATTTGAAGGAGTGGGTGTATAAAAGTGTCTGCTTGTATCAGAGATTGTATAAGACAGTAAATATGTGTTAGTATCTGCATAAATAAGAGATGTGGTGTGTGTATAATTAATGCAGCTGGTGTGTATAACTGTATACATGAGTAAATGGGTATGTGAGGGATTCTTTGCATGATTCACTAGGTATGTGAGTAACTCTATGGATGGTGACTGTATGTATAGGTGTATGAGTGCATATTATAGTAGTGTATTGATGAGTAACTGCATGTATAGGTGAGTGGATGTGAGTGTAGACCCAGGAAATAGTGGGTGGTATGTAGTATCTGGCATTGTTGTGTGTATGGTTTCAAAAATAGTAGTCTGTATTTTAGAGTGCGTGTATCAAAGTTTATATTAGGCCATCAGTATGTGCATCAGATCATCAGGTGGATGATGTCATCAGTGATGTCATTTGAGATATCATGAGTGATGTCACTGACCATGTCATGAGTGATGTAATATGTGACATCATCCCCAGTGCACTGTGGGCGCGCAAGTTATAGTTAGCTCACCTAACTATAACGGGCGAATTTCTCTGGTTTTATGAGTTAAATATCCAACTAACTATAACGTCCCTGAAACCTTTGGTTTTTCCAGTGAATTTCTAAGGTTTTTTAAAACCTATGGTTTTTTCAGTGAATATATATATATATATACATATATCCAAAATCCAAGTTTTCCCACTTAGGAGAGCCACACACAGGTAGGTGAAACTTGCGTTTTATTCATAGAAGCTGCAGCAGAGTGGAGACAATTCTTGCCAGTTATTTGAGCAGCCTGACGCGTTTCATGCTATGCAGCATTTCTTCAGAGGCAGTCCATTGTAACAGCGTGTCGCACCTGGCAGTACTTTTAACATCGATGACCCGCCCCAGTGGGTGTCAGCTACCGCTAAGCCTGATGGTCTCTGTAGTGCCATTGTGATACTCAAGTGAGCTGCTCCACGTTGCTAAAATGTTCAAAAATAAAAACCACAGTGGGCCTGGAAAGAGCCATACTCACAGCTCGCTGCACCTTAGAACTCCTAAAAACAACCTCCTGCCTTTCGCGCTGGTAGACATGTGACTCCAACGAAGTCCGCTTCCTCTCGCGGCAGGGCTTCTCCCCCGACCGGGACCAGCCGTAATATATCCAAAATCCAAGTTTTCCCACTTAGGAGAGCCACACACAGGTAGGTGAAACTTGCGTTTTATTCATAGAAGCTGCAGCAGAGTGGAGACAATTCTTGCCAGTTATTTGAGCAGCCTGACGCGTTTCATGCTATGCAGCATTTCTTCAGAGGCAGTCCATTGTAACAGCGTGTCGCACCTGGCAGTACTTTTAACATCGATGACCCGCCCCAGTGGGCGTCAGCTACCGCTAAGCCTGATGGTCTCTGTAGTGCCATTGTGATACTCAAGTGAGCTGCTCCACGTTGCTAAAATGTTCAAAAATAAAAACCACAGTGGGCCTGGAAAGAGCCATACTCACAGCTCGCTGCACCTTAGAACTCCTAAAAACAACCTCCTGCCTTTCGCGCTGGTAGACATGTGACTCCAACGAAGTCCGCTTCCTCTCGCGGCAGGGCTTCTCCCCCGACCGGGACCAGCCGTAATATATCCAAAATCCAAGTTTTCCCACTTAGGAGAGCCACACACAGGTAGGTGAAACTTGCGTTTTATTCATAGAAGCTGCAGCAGAGTGGAGACAATTCTTGCCAGTTATTTGAGCAGCCTGACGCGTTTCATGCTATGCAGCATTTCTTCAGAGGCAGTCCATTGTAACAGCGTGTCGCACCTGGCAGTACTTTTAACATCGATGACCCGCCCCAGTGGGCGTCAGCTACCGCTAAGCCTGATGGTCTCTGTAGTGCCATTGTGATACTCAAGTGAGCTGCTCCACGTTGCTAAAATGTTCAAAAATAAAAACCACAGTGGGCCTGGAAAGAGCCATACTCACAGCTCGCTGCACCTTAGAACTCCTAAAAACAACCTCCTGCCTTTCGCGCTGGTAGACATGTGACTCCAACGAAGTCCGCTTCCTCTCGCGGCAGGGCTTCTCCCCCGACCGGGACCAGCCGTAATATATCCAAATATACATATATATATATATTTATTCACAAAAAAAAACATAGGTTTCAGGGGCGTTATAGTTACCTGGACATTTCCCACGCAGCCCCCCTCCCCAATTAATTTTTTTACATTTTGCCCCCGGGATTTTGCCCACCCAGGGGCTAATTATTAACGAAGCGCGGAAGTCCGCTCTTCGGGTTTTTTTTTTCCCGGCCGGATCAGCGCACCCTGCGACAGCCAATTAGCATTCAGCGCGTGGTCGGGAGGACCGAGTTCCCATAGGAAATCTGAAAATTCTATTTTGAATAACTTTTGCGCCGGTTGACTTATCTTCGTGAAATTTTCAAAACTAATGGGGCGCTCCGCTCAGCTCCTACCCTGAAAGTCTCGGGGTGATTCGTAAAGCGGGGGCTGAGAAAAAAGGGGGGTCACAAAACGCGATTTCCCCATGCATTTTCCCATAGGACCTTTAGTCGAAGGTACAGCCCGAACGACTGAACAGAATTACTTGAAATTTGGCAAAGAGGTAGTCCTCAGGTCAGGCATGTGCCTTTTGCTTAAATGATGTAAATCCGTTCAGTAGTTCCTGAGAAAATCCAAAGTAAAATCACATATATATCTGGGCGGAGCCTAACCACACATCCTGTCGTGAGATGTGATTGGCTGTCAGCACTTCATCCAAGAAGTGTCGGCAGCCATCTTGGGACCAATATACATGATAGCACCTCATTAAAAAGCATTGCAGTTAATAGAAGGTTTTAAGACTTTAGTTACATTATAAATCATTTGTTGATGGTACCATACTCATTTTAGGAATTGTGGTGTGTTCTAAGGTGATTTTACCATGTGAAAAAGCCTTCTGCTGTGATATCATGAATCATGTTTGAGAGAAAACTATTTTCTCATGCTTTTCCCACAGAGGTTTGGAAGGTGATCTATAAGCTAACTGAGAGCATATTTTCTGTAAAATCACATTATCTTTCTCAGTCATGTGAGAATGAAGTCTGACATTCTCAGTAAAACATGTACATCCAACAAGGGCAGAGACTGTCAGTTGATTCCTTTGTGTTCTACTGCAGCTTCCCAGAGTGTTCTAAAGAACAACTAGAGCGCTAACAGTCCTACTTATGACAAACGTATGGCACACCTGAAGCCATCTTGGTTGGAATAAAGTGGTAATTCTTAAAACATTTAATTTAAAAAGGAACAAAATGAGGGGGTTAATTTTGCCATTGAAAGTATGATTAGTGCTGCAGAAAGAAAAATTAGGGCACATTTTGAGTGACTTCTCAAATCCTCTTCAATTTCATTAAAAAATTCTGACATGCAGACTGAAACATGCACTTTCAGTACCAGCAGCAGACTTCCCTGGTGAGCAGTAGCTTTACTACAGTGATCTAATAAGCAACTAGAGTGCTAACATTCTGAATTTATGGCAAAATTGTGACACATCTGAATGCCTTCTTGATGGAATCAAAGTAAAAACCTGAAAGTATTTCCTACTGAGGAGACTGTAGTAAATGAGGAAATTAAGAAACATCATAACAAATAAGTCTCCCAAAATGGCCACCAGAGACAAAAGAGCCCAAATGTAGCCCAAATATCACACAGATGTAGCACAAGTATAGCCCAATGACAGAATGTCCCAGAGTGTTCTAACAAACAACTAGAGCGCTAACAGTCTTACTTATGACAAAAGTATGGCACACCTGAAGCCATCTTGAATGGAATAAAGTGGTAACACTTAAAACATTTAATTTAAAAAGGAACACAATAAGGGGATTCATTTTGCCATAGAAAGTATGATTAGTGCTGCAGAAAGAAAAATTAGGGCACATTTTGACTTCTCAAATCCTCTTCTATGTCATAAAAAAATTCTGACATGCAGACTGAAACATGCACTTTGAATACCAGCAGCAGACTTCCCTGGTGAGCAGTAGCTTTACTACAGTGATCTAATGAGCAACTAGAGTGCTAACATTCAGAATTTATGGCAAATGTGTGACACATCTGAATGCCTTCTTGATGGAACCAAGTAAAAAACTGAAAGTATTTCCTAGTGAGGAGACTGCAGTAAATGAGGAAATTAGGAAACTTCATAACAAATAAATCTCCCAAGATGGCCACCAGAGACAAAAGAGCCCAAATGTAGCCCAAATATCACACAGATGTAGCCCAAGTATAGCCCAATGACAGAATGTCCCACAGTGTTCTAACAAACAACTACAGCGCTAACAGTCTTACTTATGACAAAAGTATGGCACACCTGAAGCCATCTTGATTGGAATAAAGTGGTAACACTTAAAACATTTAATTTACAAAGGAACAAAATGAGGGGGTTCATTTTGCCATAGAAATTATATTTAGTTCTGCAGAAAGAAAAATTATGGCACATTTTGACTTCTCAAATCCTCTTCTATTTCATAAACAAATTCTGACATGCAGACTGAAACATGCACTTTGAATACCAGCAGCAGACTTCCCTGGTGAGCAGTAGTTTTACTACAGTGATCTAATGAGCAACTAGAGTGCTAACATTCAGAATTTATGGCAAATGTGTGACACATCTGGATGCCTTCTTGATGGAACCAAAATAAAAAACTGAAAGTATTCCCACTGAGGAGACTGCAGTAAATGAGGAAATTAGGAAACTTCATAACAAATAAATCTCCCAAGATGGCCACCAGAGACCAAAAGAGACCAAATGTAGCCCAAATATCACCCAGATGTAGCCCAAGTATAGCCTAATGACAGAATGTCCCAGAGTGTTCTTAAGAACAACTAGAGCGCTTACTGTCTTACTTATGACAAAAGTATGGCACACCTGAAGCCATCTTGATTGGAATAAACTGGTAACACTTAAAACATTTAATTTAAAAAGGAACACAATGAGGGGGTTCATTTTGCCATAGAAATTATGATTAGTGCTGAAGAAATAAAAATTAGGGCACATTTTGAGTGACTTCTCAAATCCTCTTCTATTTCATTAAAAAATTCTGATATGCAGACTGAAACATGCACTTTTAATACCAGCAGCAGACTTCCGTGGTGAACAGTAGCTTTACTACAGTGATCTAATGAGCAACTAGAGTGCTAACATTCAGAATTTATGGCAAATGTGTGACATATCTGAATACCTTCTTGATGGAATCAAAGTAAAAAACTGAAAGCATTTCCTACTGAGGAGACTGCAGTAAATGAGGAAATTAGGAAACTTCATAACAAATAAATCTCCCAAGATGGCCACCAGACACAAAAGAGCCTAAATGCAGCACAAATATCACCCAGATGTAGCCCACATGTAGCCCAATGACAGAAGTGTGCAAAACACTTATTTTTGTGTAGTTGCAGTTGTATATAGTGCAGACTTGTCAGGTATTGGAATGCTTTGCATGAGCATTGGTTACATCACACAAGATCAAATTCATTTTGGTTGTAGACATGGGGAGATTAAGTGATTTGACCACAATCACAGAATGTTGAGCTGAAGCAGAAACTCCAACCTGGTTCCCCAGTTGCAAAGTCTGCAGCTCTGGAAGTAACACCACATCCTCTCGCCAAGGTGCAACATTTAATCAAGTGGTCAACTGGATAAAAAAACATAAAGATTACAAATAATTTAAAAGTTCTTTGTCGCTATTTGAAAACTCAGAAAATATGTCTAACCATAATTTTGATGCAAATAAGACCCTCTCATCAATGTAATTTCTAAAGGAAATACTCTAGGTATTACAGTTTTGATTACATCAAGATGACGTCAGGCGTTCCACACTTTTGTAATAAATATAGAATGTTAGCAATCTAGTTGTTCATTGGGATACTGTTGAGAGGCAGAGGCCAGGGGCACGGACTCTGAAAATTGAAGGCAGGTAGGAGAGTGCAGAGGCAACAATTTGACCACACTGGGCAGGCAGGAAGGGCAGTGGCAGCACAACAGACTATGGAGGGCAGTGGAAAGGGGGGCAGGGGCAACAAACCAACAATACAGGACTGGCAAGAGAGGCTGTGGCAATATAATAGACCATTGTGGGCAGAAGGAAGAGGCAGTGGTAGTACAACCATACATGCCAACAGACCTGTTTCAGCCAGGAAAAGTCCAATGTTTTTAAGCTCAAATGGGCTTTATTTGATCTGTCTCCTGTCTACAATCTCCTCTTTTTTAATGTAATTCAAAGGGGAAAATCAATACCCCAGTTTTTTTCAAAATCTCCATCTTACCAAGTTCAAAATGTTCGCAAGTATGGTACATTGAATCATGGTAGGCAGGAGGAATTGGGGTAGGGACATGGACTCAGATAACAGAGGACAGGAGGGACATGGAGAGGTGCACCAAACTGACCCTAAAGGGCAGGCATCAGGGTTTGCAGCAGCACAATACACCACACAGCGCATGCCGGACGGGAGTGCAGCACAACAATCCATAGAAAGCAATAGGGAGGGGACAGGACCATGCACATGGACAACAGAGAACAGATGAGAAAGAGGCAATGGTAGCTACCTGACCATAATGGACAGACAGGAGAGAAAGCTGCAGCATAACAGACCATAAAGGGCAGGAGGGATGGATCAGGGGCATTACAATGGAACAGACAAGCCAGGAGGGAGGGAATAGGGGGTCTGCACATGGAAACAGAGGGCTGGGGGCAAGGTGGCAGGGCAGGAGCAGCAAGATGACCATGGAGGTCAGGCAGGATGGGCACTAGAAACAAGACACACCATGGAGAGCAACAATGAGACTATGGTGGCATACACACAGACCATGGAGGGAAGGTGGGAGGGGGTCAGGGGCAGCTAGCTGACCACACAGGGAAGGTGGGAGGGGCCATGGCAGCACAGAGGACCATGCATGGCAAGCG
Source organism: Triturus cristatus (assembly GCF_964204655.1). Classification (NCBI taxonomy): domain Eukaryota; kingdom Metazoa; phylum Chordata; class Amphibia; order Caudata; family Salamandridae; genus Triturus; species Triturus cristatus. The sequence goes on along the minus strand of NC_140587.1, from coordinate 461,407,825 downwards.
GGAGGGTTAGTGGCAGCACAATGGCTATGATGGGCAAGAAGGAGGGTGCAGGGGCATGCACAAAGGACCATGGAGGATAGAAGGGAGGGTCAGGACCTGGGCACAGACAAGAGAGTTAAGGGGAAGGGGCCTCACAACAGACCGCGTGGGGCAGGCAGGAGGAGCAGTTGCAGCACAACAGATCAGGGAGGGCAGAAGGGTGTGGCAGTAAAATGGACCATGGAGGACAGGAGGAAGGGGATAGGGGCATGGCATGTGGACAGGCAGGGTGGAGGTGGCAGTGGCAGGTTACAGTCATCTGACAATGCTAGGCAGGTGGGAGGGGAGTGGCCGCTCAACAGAACACTCAGAGTAGATAGGAGTGGCAGGTCCATGGAACATAGTGGGCAAAAAGGATGGAGATGGGGCATGCACAAAGACATCGGAGGGCAGGGGGAAGGAGAATAGGGGCAGCAATCTAAGCACAGAGGCTAAGCAGGAGGTCAATGATGGGCCATAGAATTGGGCAATGGAGGGCAGGAGGAGTGGACTGGTACATCATGCTAAATGGAGGGCAGTGGCAGCACATCAGACCATGCATGGCAGGAGGGAGGAGGCTAGTCCATGGATTCAGACAACAGAGGATTGGGAGGAGGTGGATGGGGCAGCAAGCTAACTGTTCAGAGAAGGTGGTTATTAGGAACTTTATTGTTTTTAAAATGTGTGTCTGTGCGAACTACTTAAAATATGAACAAGTATGCAGCATAATCTCACTTTTATTCAGGAAGAAGAGGACGTTTGTGACTGTGACTCCGGGCTCACTTGGCAGAAACACCCCCTGACCCTCCACCCCCATCGCAAAATGTAATGCCCGTGAAAAGGGTAGGTGGACGCAGTGTTATATAGAACATAGTCCTGAGAGCACGATTGAAAATGAAAACTAGATGTAGTATATGGTATAAACTATGCACCAAAAAGCATGATATAAGATGAACTGGGGCGTGAAATATAATATGCAATACATTGTGCGCAATGACAGATTCATTGGAGAGCGCGAGATAGCACAGGCACTAGCGCGTGCTATATGATATGCGCCTTGGAGTGTAATGTTGCAGGGATTCTGCTTATGCACAGAACTATGCGCAGGAAACCAGGACCTCAGAGAATTGTGGTGTACCAGAAACTCCCCTCAGACCCAAGAACCCCTATCTGACTAGCTTAGTGTCACATTCGTTATCCGAGATTTAGCTCGGCGGTCCCAATGTATAGACAACCCAGAACAAGCGACTTAGATACTCTCAGGAGTGGTGGGAATCCAAAATACCCGTTGGTAGCTATATATCAGTCCACAACAGAATAACAAAGACACGGTAAAGTTTAAAGAGTTTATTTTATAAACCTCGCGTCCTAAGATGCAGTACTTTGGCTAACACAAGCAGACAAATGGTTAAGATCAGAACCATAAGCATTGTTACAATACCATAGAAAATGAAAGGAGCAATCATAATAATAATGACAGTGGAAAGCGACCACCCTCCTTTCTCTAGCAACTAATAAGTTATTATCAGACTAATAGAAGGTCTCTTAGGCTTGCATGGGGGACCCCATACCTTATAGATCAGCTTAGTGGAATCACATCACAAGATCAGCTAGGCTCTCCCCTGCAACAGCTCTTCGTTTCGAATGCTCCAGAAAACATGCTGCTCTGCAATATTAAAGGACTCGTCTTTCAGGTATTGGCAGCTGTATGTATGTTATGGCTAAGAAGTGGTACGATCAACCTGAACACAACAACCTGCACCGTCTAGTGACCCAGACTCGTTCTTTACACAGTGTACAGACCAAGGTCACTACTCACTGTTAAGGATGTTAAACAACAGACGGTTCTCATGTGAAGCAAAGTCGAGTCAGCAGTTTCTCGAATGAATAACATATAACAACAGTGTCGTGTGCAAAAGCAGAAGAAGCGGCAAGCTGGTTTTCTAACAGCCGACGAGGTTATGCTAACTTTGCGTTGTACATAGGGAGTGATTAACCCATACTACATCCCCCCTTGATCGGACTACTAACCACTAGGGGCGCACTTATCAAGAACGCAGAGTTCAAGTTAGAAAGAACGGAACCAAGGGCATGAACTATAAGTCCATATAAGGTAAGTGTAAGTTCGAAAAGAAAAAAAATGTCAAAAACAGAAACATGATGACGTCAGGGGAAAAAATCCATGAAAAACGGGAAAAAAATGACATCGAAGGATGCACCATCAGCCGGTCAAGGCAAAGAGTCAATCCATCAAGGTATAGGCGCAATAAGTTGCAACAGCCTCCAAGAGGAAATCATTGGAGCGTTCCGCAAAATTATCCGCCATCCAATCCAGCAAGGGAAAGGAACACACGTGTTCAGTCACAATCGGAGCTTCCAGCACCACACGAGGACAACAAGAAGGCTCCTCGATGTAACTGCGTTCCAGAAAGTCAATCGCAGCCTCATCAATGGCCCAATTTCCAAGGACTCCATGTGCCGCACCCAAGGCCATAAACCCGACCCCAGAACATTCAAACTCATGAGCCGTTAAGGGGCCCATTAGTTGACCAAAATCCGGGACAGGTGACACCGAGTTTGACAGGCATAAATCCAGAGCCCATTGGAATGGACAATCCAGGCAGTGAAAGACAGGTTGCACACAAGTAAAGAAAGGAAACCGGAAAGACAATCCGTAGGCAACGCTTAAGGTCGCCAAGGGCAAGGTGCCATAGTATTCAAGCATCCGGTTACGGAGATGCACCAGCCGGGGCACGTTGTCGCTGTACGCAAGTTGCACAGCCATTGCGCAGGACGCAAAACAATAGAAGGATTCCAGCTATAAGGGCGAGAAGCAATGGGAGACCTCCGAAGACGCTGGAAAAAATAGAATGAAAAAATGCGGGAATCACACCAAAAATAGTCTGAAAGGAGGTCATGAGGCCGGAGCCCACAAGTTTAAAAAGATGGACAATGCCAGTCGTAGACGAGGCATTAAAGATAGTCTGTATCAATGTTCCAAAATGGAAGGGAGGTCAGTGTTCAAAAGCGCCTGCACCTCTGTGCGGGTGTTTGCCACATGAAGAAGAAAGGTTTCTCGGGACGAAGTTAACGCGACCTCCCTTTGAGACAAAAGAGCCCTTATTCTGCTCATCTGGTTGAACTCTGCGTTCAAGGTTGGAATCGAAGGCCAGATAGAAACATCCAGCCGTCCATGCGGGGGTGGAAAAAGGACATTTTTACAGCAAACTACACGCTGTGACACAGTCACTATGTAAGGAATGCCCTTCAGCATCCCGCAGCAATCCTCATTATTTAAAAGCAAATACCTACCGTTAGCAAGCAGCGTAAACGAAGGAGTTATAACCGGCACCGGCATACCCTTCAGGACGCAAGCCGAATTAGGAGCGTGTACATTGCAAGCACCATGCAATTGCATGTGTCTACACACGACAGAATGATCAGGGGCAGAAGCGCATTCCTCACCCTTCAAATAAACCTCTTTTCCCTCCCGCATGCATCTATATGTGAACGGGAGCGACCAAACTTCGTGCAGGAATGCACTACCAAGGTGCTCATATCTGCCAAGAGCATAATGTTTCATTCACAAACTAAACTTAAAACGCGGAAAAGGTAAAGTGATTACGCCGTGGATAAGCCACGTGGCCGAATTTAACTCGGCAATAGAGAAAGGCAATGGGTATAATTTCTCAATGTGCAGCAATGAATAAGTGCCATCCTTCATGGACATAAACTGTTGTTTTGCAGTTAAATTAAAAGGGAGGAACAAAGAGGAAACATTCAAGTAATCCCATGGGACCTTCCCTGCCTTTAACGTTTGTAAAGTCCATGCAAACTGCATAACAAAACGCAACTGATTCTGGCCATGATACAATACAGACAAATCATCCTGCACAATGTCTACGACAGATGAAACAATTATCTAAAGTATAGATTCTGGAAGACAAGGTATTTATACTATTATCAATCACAGCCAACACTTTTTCCATATTGGCCTGGTCAATAGCACGTAATCTGGATGCAGCCTCAATTTGCGACATTTTCCAAACTTCGTTATAAACAGCATAAATCCATCGTTTTGACCTGCCTGTCGCCGGACCCTTAATAAAATCATTCAGGTCGATTTTGTCGTCTAAACGTGACAAATGAAGTTTTACAGATGATAAAGTGGAATGTTGCAGCCATGACTGGCATAACTTACCCACAGAGTAGGTAGTTATAGTGTGTAAGGATTCAAAACGAGGATCCACCCTGACTTGAGTATACCCAGGTGACAAGGCCAAAAATCGACGTTGACAGGAATCTGCACCCGTTTGCCATACCAACCACCCATCAGGATTAAATGACGAAACATTAAAGGTGGTATTGGGAACAAGTGACTGCAACATAGTAAGGGAAAGATCTGTGTGATTACCCCACCCGGGATAAGAACCTAGATCTGGGATCGAGGGGGAATTCAATTTTTTAGAAGTGGCCAATCCAAAACAGGTGGTCTGAAAAATTGAGGAATTCAAAAATAAAATATGGTTTGGGATAAGACAAGCCCGATGCAAAGCTTCTGTTCCCTGAACCTGCCATGGTTTAGTACCCCAAACCGATTTAAGATCGATAGTAGCTTTCCAGAGCTCATATCCTCCAACAGCCAAGTCGTCCATAAAGGACTTAGAATATAACAATTTGGTATGTGTCAACCTAACCTTAGAGGCAGTCTCAGCCGCCACCTTAAAATAAAAGGAGGTCGGACTCGACACACTAATACCCGAAAAATATGTGAATTTTTTCACCAATGTGGCAGAACTGCCATAAGAAGGGGCCGGACAGTGTTCCCATTCTGTGTAATTAACAAAATTACGAAAGGTATTTGCTCTGTGCAAAAAATGTGTGCCGTAATGTTGATAACAAAACTGTTCACCATAATTTGCAGAATTTAAATACAAATCTTCAGCATCAAATGCAGCATAATATTTTAGATCAGAAAATAGTGCTTCGATTGCCTGTACATCCCAATCATCAGATCTGATATTCTGTTTAACTACATCACCCATAGACACACGAAATACATTAGGCACATTAATCACTTCCGTCGGTCCATGAATTTGAAATTTAACAGCATCCCTAGCGATCCCATCACGCACAGGCCAGGCAGTAATGTTCACAAAAGTCTGGTCCCTTTTCATACTGTGTGATGAGGAATGGGGGGCCAAAGTTCCATCGATTAACCTAATCGCAGATCGCTCAGCCAGGTAGTGTCCATTGATAAGTTTAAAAAACACTACCACAAAGCCAATTGTCATAAACAAAAAAATACATATTAGCACCAGCCAGATGTAAGTCCATGGTGCCACCAAAAAATGTCTCTTGAACCAGGCAAAAAATATAAAAATTTGGAAGGGGCAGTGGAAGTCATTGATTCAGTGTCAAAGGAAGAACGTGACTGGTGAATTGCTGTTGAATGTAATAAAGGCAGCGGGACTTCTGCAGGATAAGCATACTCAGGATCATCAGGCAAACCACCAACAGTAGGTGGCATAGAAGGAGCAGTAACTGTATGCATCTCAACGGCAACCTCAGGCATGATGTTAGAGGGGGCACCACAACAGAATTTCGCAGAATGGAAGGGCAAGAAACTGAAGGTGTCATACTATGGAGAATCGGCCACCCGCTGTAGCTTGACATTGTCAATCGAGATGTACCTGTTATCCTTGCGACCAGGAAGAGGTGGTAAAATAACTGTACGTGTACCCTGGACTCCAAGCACCGGGACCGGTGCACGATAAGGGGGGCCAAACTCCTTCTTGTTCTCCACCTTCTCACGGACCAGGTCACCAACTCGGGGTAGCCAGCCGACTACCGGAATCTGGAGCGCAGCTTCGGATGTGGAGGGCACGTGTTCCTTTGCTAGAGTGTCTCTGGCTTCTTGAAGAGTCTGCAATACAGCACAGTGATCATCTAGGTCAAAAGGCGCGGCAGCCGCCGCCATGTCTAGACCCTCAAGGTCCGGAACAAACATTCGTACTCCAAAGAGCATCATGTATGAGGTCCGCCCACCCAAAGACCTTCTAGGGAGATTATTAAGTGCATGTTGCACGTCATACAAGTGGGTTAGCCAGCTTCGGCCTGTACCTAAAACCCTTGCTGTCAAAGATTGCTTTAGGTCACGGTTCATTCGCTCCACAACACTATTGCCCTCAGGCCGGTATGGAGACGAAAATTTGACTTGGACCCCCAAACTTCTCATGGCTTCTTTGTACGCCCTAGAGGCAAACGCAGGGCCCTGGTCAGAATGAAAGGTACCACATGCAAAACTCCCAACAAAGACACGCAAATCCTTGATGACCGTCCGGGCATCAGTACTCCTTTGCGGCCACACCCACAGAAAACGTGTGCACGAATCCGCTGCAACCAAGATGTACTTGTACGCAGTATCAGAGGAAAAAGGACCGCAGTGATCTAAATAAACACACGCAAGTGGTTGATTAGATATATACAGCTGTGTTTGTGGTGGACGCGCGGCAGAAGAAGGTTTAATCTGCTGGCAAATGTCACATAAAAGGACATAAGCCCGCGCCTGTTTGTACAAACCGTACCACCAGTAACGTTGCTGCAAAAGAGATACAGTAGCCGAAACGCCGTCATGCGCAGATGCAACACCTTCGTGGGCAGCTGAAATCAGAGACGGTCTGCAGTCCGCGTTGGGAATCAATCTGTCACCAACGTCGTTAATCCTCACTAACGGGACGTTATCAGGACTTAAGCGATAATGGTAGCGAGAAGGGAAACCCTTTGGAAAGGCTGTCCCTGTCTCGGACGCAGCAATAGCTGCCAAGATGTCATCATCAATCTTAGTTTTGGATCTTGTAACTGCTGCTACTAAATATGTCGCCACTGCGGTTTTTGCTGCCTCGTCAGCCAAACTGTTACCGACAGCATGGACACCAACACGTTGGTGACCAAGAGTGTGAATTACATTCACGAGTGGCAAAGCTTCTTTAAGTTCTGCCACTCGAACCCAAAGCGTTTTGTGCTTTACTGTGCTACCTTTCGAATCAGGAAAGTCATTGTGACTCCAAAAGTGTAAATTCTCGTTGTATGATTGAACACAATAGTACGAGTCACTCACTATAAGAGTAGTGACTCGAGGATCAGCAAATTCCAGTGCAAGCACCAGAGCTTTCAGTTCTGCTAACTGCGCGGTACAATCACCCAATGACTGCGTATGCACGACATCAGATTTGAACTCATCGTTCACGAAAGTACCCACCACAATTGCGCAGGCCGCTGAATAGGCACGCTTTGATCCAGTCATGGGTTGCGCAGACCCATCAGTGTAAATGACACAATGGTACTCCTCGAGCGGGCGCAAAGTCAGAGGAGCCGGATGAACAAACTCATACTCCAAGAACTCCTGTGTCTGTAATGCCGCGTCAAAAATATATGTGACGTCAGGTGAGGTCAAGGAGGTTGCCCATTGTATTTACCTTGGATGCAAAGCCTTAGAATTTGGTACACTGGCTTTTGTGACCGCCTCAAGGGCAGGATATGGTGTTACCACCAGCATGTGCTTTCCCTGTGATAGCGCTCGCTCTTTCAGGATTGCCATCTGAACTGCTGTCAGTACTTTTTCAACAGCGGAAAAGCGCAGCTCAGCCGAGGTGTACAGATGAGATTTGTAGGCAATGGGGACGGTGTCGCCCTCATTGAACGTCAAGTAGAGGAAACCCACTGCACCCGGTACAATTCTAATGACCAGGTTAGTGTGGTTATCACACGTTTGTAAGTATTTCGAAGCAAGAAGATCAGACTGCAGAGATTGCAATGCAGCAGAATGCTCAGGCAGCCAACAAGATTTGGTAAAAGTAGGTTGTACCAAGGCATAAAGCGACTTGATACGCTGGGCATAATAAGGAATGTAGGTACGACCGAAATTCAGAAAACCCAGCAAAGATTGTAATTTCTTCAGTGTCGTAGGAGTACTAAGGCGTGCGCATTTCTCAAGAAACTGCGGAGCCAAGGCTCGACCCTCATTATTGAGTTCGTACCCCAAGAACAGCACTGTGAACTCGGCAATGTGGGACTTCGCAAAGTTGAACTTGTAACCGAAGTCAGCAAACATAGTAATTATGTTATCCACGCGAGCAAGGTGTGGACGCAACTCGTCGTCCGTTAGGTAGATGTCATCTACATACGAATACGCTTCTGGGTCAACCATCTCCAAAAGAGAGACCACACGAGCAGCAAAGAACCCGGGGCTATTTTTATAGCCCATCGGGAGTCTTTTGAACTTCTTTTGTTTGCCACCCGAGGTAAACGCTGTCCACTCATAGCTATGAGGGGACAGATTATGGCTATAAAAGCCATTGGAGATGTCAAGTGTGGTTTTAAATCGTTTTCTCACAAGACTATCGACGAGAGCCGAACTGTGTGTATTTTGTACCGCGCAAGTCCGGCAGTGCGAGTTTAGTTGCCGGTAATCCAAAACTAGGCGGTACGATCCCTCAGGCTTCGTCACAGTGAATAAGGGATTATTCATGGGTGACACGCATGTTTCAATCTCTCCCTGATATTCCAATTGTTCAAGGATAGACGCGACGTGAGACCTAGCCTCGCGACGCATGGGATATTGGGGTTGAGGCTGGGGTTCCGACCGCAACGGAATCGTGTGGTTGGGAGAAAATTTATCCCAGCCTACCTGAGTACGGTACAACGCAAGCGCTAGCACCTGCGCCTACTCCCCAGCTAACCTGTTAGAATGTTCCAGCAGCACTACGTGCCCAAAGGACGGGAGGATTACTACCTCCCCTCTAGGAGCGTCTAAAACGAAAGCCGGGGGCCAATCCGCCTCCACCAAAAGGATATCATATGTGGAGGTTAGACTATCCCAAAATACCACTTTAATTTTGCGTTGTATGTCACCCTCAATTACAAGGACAATTTGAAACAATCGTTCAGGGGGGGAAACGCGAGTATCAGCAGTTTCAACACTTACAAAGGTATCAGTTGCTGTCGCCTCCAGAAATGGACGCAGCGCTTGTCGCACTACTGTAACTTCCACCGCGCTGTCTAGCAGCGTTAGCACCCATGTCTGGTTCAGAAGCTGTGTCCGTACCATCTGAGGCATATCTCGCAGTTAAAGCAGCAACTTTTTTCTTCTGAAACAGGGGTCTTTGACGTGCAGACTCGTCCTGCTTGCCTTTACCGTCAGTCTGACGGGGCTGCTCACGACCTTGTGCACCCTTTCCTTTCCCACGATCTCCGCCACCGGATTGAAAAGCCGAAGTTTCCTGTGAAGAACGAGGAGAGCGTTGTTCAGGAACCTGAAATCTATCAGGTGACTTAATATAAGAACGATCGCGCAAATCATAAGTGCGTTCACTTTGTATCTGCACCGGCGACGCAGAACGAGACCTCCGTTACTCTTGCTGCTTCCCCTGTTTCTTAGCTCTCCAACTTTGTTTTGGAAAGTTGAGCTTTTCGTCTTTAGTAGACGAACTCACTTTTGGTTGCTGTACTACAGTTGGAATGACCACGGTGGGCTTCACACCCAAGGCGCTACGACCCACCATTCTGTAGGCTTTCACTATAATCTTAGCGAATTCCTTCGGACTGTCGCCTGGATCCACAAGTGCCAACATATTGCACACTTGGAGGTTGCCCATTACCATGGAACATACCACATTGAAGCTGTCAACAAGCCTCATTCCCAACTCAATGGCTGCCTCTGCACCATGATTGTCTTGGACCTTCTTGATGACAGAGGGTAGTACAGACATAGACGGAGTGCCATAGCACTTCGCATAGGTCGCAGCAAAGACCTTGCCCCAATTGTCACAGTCGACAATATCTGGGACCAAGTCCTTTGGCAAAGTAATAGTGAGTATCCTGTGTTTATCCACAGGAATAGTATGCGGAAAAACGGCTTCTAATTGATCAAATTTTTCTGCAAGCCAATAAGGAAATTCATCCCTATTTTGGGAGTGCTTGCCGACAACCGCATTAACCATAACTGGACTGATGACCACCGCGAGATGGTCAGTCGCGTGGCCCGCACCCACAGGTGCCCCCACCTGTACATTGCGAGACACGTACTGCACTAACGCCCTATGGACCGTAATCAGGGCTGTGTGTAGCACACGTAACTCCGCCACCGCCACCGTCATGTAGCGTGGATGGGGAGTATAACCGGCCAGCACCGGCCATGTGGCCCCTGCAATAGACAATGGGCCCATTCTCGCCGGTGCCACCGCATGGGGAAGGGCCCCATTAAACCAAATAGTATGCTGCCAGGCAGTGAGAGGAATTTCAAGTGTTCGATAAGGGGCATAGGCTGCAGGCATTGCTGTGGCAGTATAATCGTGGAACAAATTGTCAGTTGCGTCCACTGCATCGAGCGTCACCCAAGAGTAAAACAACTCATATGGGAATGCCGCATCAGCACCTACCACAAAATTAACAGCCAACCCGTCTTCAGGAACCCCATAGACCCTCAAATGTGCAGTCAGGGGAACCCGACTATGAGCGGCAATGTTGATCGCCATCGGAACACACAGAAGAACAACAACAAGCTTTACTGTAGCACCGGGGTTCAAAAAAAGAAAACCTTTTTAATTATCAAGCTTGAAAGAACCTTTAGTCGAAACCTAGGTAGGTTAAGCCGTCACTCCCGTTGTTCAGAAACTAGAGTGAGGGCGTTGTGGACTAATAAAAGCACTACTAAGGCATTTCAGATCTAAAGGCCCCACATTGGGCGCCATGTTGCAGGGATCCTGCTTATGCACAGAACTATGCGCAGGAAACCAGGACCTCAGAGAATTGTGGTGTACCGGAAACTCCCCTCAGACCCAAGAACCCCTATCCGACTAGCTTAGTGTCACATTCGTTATCCGAGATTTAGCTCGGCGGTCCCAATGTATAGACAACCCAGAACAAGCGACTTAGATACTCTCAGGAGTGGTGGGAATCCAAAATACCCGTTGGTAGCTATATATCAGTCTACAACAGAATAACAAAGACACGGTAAAGTTTAAAGAGTTTATTTTATAAACCTCGCGTCCTAAGATGCAGTACTTTGGGTAACACAAGCAGACAAATGGTTAAGATCAGAACCATCAGCATTGTTACAATACCATAGAAAATGAAAGGAGCAATCATAATAAAAATGACAGTGGAAAGCGACCACCCTCCTTTCTCTAGCAACTAATAAGTTATTATTAGACTAATAGAAGGTCTCTTAGGCTTGCATGGGGGACCCCATACCTTATAGATCAGCTTAGTGGAATCACATCACAAGATCAGCTAGGCTCTCCCCTGCAACAGCTCTTCGTTTCGAATGCTCCAGAAAACATGCTGCTCTGCAATATTAAAGGACTCGTCTTTCAGGTATTGGCAGCTGTATGTATGTTATGGCTAAGAAGTGCTACGATCAACCTGAACACAACAACCTGCACCGTCTAGTGACCCAGACTCGTTCTTTACACGGTGTACAGACCAAGGTCACTACTCACTGTTAAGGATGTTAAACAACAGATGGTTCTCATGTGAAGCAAAGTCGAGTCAGCAGTTTCTCGAATGAATAACATATAACAACAGTGTCGTGTGCAAAAGCAGCAGAAGCGGCACGCTGGTTTTCTAACAGCCGACGAGGTTATGCTAACTTAGCGTTGTACATAGGGAGTGATTAACCCATACTACAGTAATATGCACAGGGCAGTGTTGTGTAACATAACTAGTCTCTAAAGTTGTAATATAAAATATGTGCTGGGGAGTGTAACGTTGCATATGCACTGTGACAAAGATATGGATCCTACCTGAGTACGGTACAACGCAGGCGCTAGCACCTGCGCCTACTCCCCAGCTAACCTGTTAGAATGTTCCAGCAGCACTACGTGCCCAAAGGACGGGAGGATTACTACCTCCCCTCTAGGAGCGTCTAAAACGAAAGCCGGGGGCCAATCCGCCTCCACCAAAAGGATATCATAGGTGGAGGTTAGACTATCCCAAAATACCACTTTAATTTTGCGTTGTATGTCACCCTCAATTACAAGGACAATTTGAAACAATCGTTCAGGGGGGGAAACGCGAGTATCAGCAGTTTCAACACTTACAAAGGTATCAGTTGCTGTCGCCTCCAGAAATGGACGCAGCGCTTGTCGCACTACTGTAACTTCCACCGCGCTGTCTAGCAGCGTTAGCACCCATGTCTGGTTCAGAAGCTGTGTCCGTACCATCTGAGGCATATCTCGCAGTTAAAGCAGCAACTTTTTTCTTCTGAAACAGGGGTCTTTGACGTGCAGACTCGTCCTGCTTGCCTTTACCGTCAGTCTGACGGGGCTGCTCACGACCTTGTGCACCCTTTCCTTTCCCACGATCTCCGCCACCGGATTGAAAAGCCAAAGTTTCCTGTGAAGAACGAGGAGAGCGTTGTTCAGGAACCTGAAATCTATCAGGTGACTTAATATTAGAACGATCGCGCAAATCATAAGTGCGTTCACTTTGTATCTGCACCGGCGACGCAGAACGAGACCTCCGTTACTCTTGCTGCTTCCCCTGTTTCTTAGCTCTCCAACTTTGTTTTGGAAAGTTGGGCTTTTCGTCTTTAGTAGACGAACTCACTTTTGGTTGCTGTACTACAGTTGGAATGACCACGGTGGGCTTCACACCCAAGGCGCTACGACCCACCATTCTGTAGGCTTTCGCTATAATCTTAGCGAATTCCTTCGGACTGTCGCCTGGATCCACAAGTGCCAACATATTGCACACTTGGAGGTTGCCCATTACCATGGAACATACCACATTGAAGCTGTCAACAAGCCTCATTCCCAACTCAATGGCTGCCTCTGCACCATGATTGTCTTGGACCTTCTTGATGACAGAGGGTAGTACAGACATAGACGGAGTGCCATAGCACTTCGCATAGGTCGCAGCAAAGACCTTGCCCCAATTGCCACAGTCGACAATATCTGGGACCAAGTCCTTTGGCAAAGTAATAGTGAGTATCCTGTGTTTATCCACAGGAATAGTATGCGGAAAAACGGCTTCTAATTGATCAAATTTTTCTGCAAGCCAATAAGGAAATTCATCCCTATTTTGGGAGCGCTTGCCGACAACCGCATTAACCATAACTGGACTGATGACCACCGCGAGATGGTCAGTCGCGTGGCCCGCAACCACAGGTGCCCCCACCTGTACATTGCGAGACACGTACTGCACTAACGCCCTATGGACCGTAATCAGGGCTGTGTGTAGCACACGTAACTCCGCCACCGCCACCGTCATGTAGCGTGGATGGGGAGTATAACCGGCCAGCACCGGCCATGTGGCCCCTGCAATAGACAATGGGCCCATTCTCGCCGGTGCCACCGCATGGGGAAGGGCGCCATTAAACCAAATAGTATGCTGCCAGGCAGTGAGAGGAATTTCAAGTGTTCGATAAGGGGCATAGGCTGCAGGCATTGCTGTGGCAGTATAATCGTGGAACAAATTGTCAGTTGCGTCCACTGCATCGAGCGTCACCCAAGAGTAAAACAACTCATATGGGAATGCCGCATCAGCACCTACCACAAAAATAACAGCCAACCCGTCGTCAGGAACCCCATAGACCCTCAAATGTGCGGTCAGGGGAACCCGACTATGAGCGGCAATGTTGATCGCCATCGGAACACACAGAAGAACAACAACAAGCTTTACTGTAGCACCGGGGTTCAAAAAAAGAAAACCTTTTTAATTATCAAGCTTGAAAGAACCTTTAGTCGAAACCTAGGTAGGTTAAGCCGTCACTCCCGTTGTTCAGAAACTAGAGTGAGGGCGTTGTGGACTAATAAAAGCACTACTAAGGCATTTCAGATCTAAAGGCCCCACATTGGGCGCCATGTTGCAGGGATCCTGCTTATGCACAGAACTATGCGCAGGAAACCAGGACCTCAGAGAATTGTGGTGTACCGGAAACTCCCCTCAGACCCAAGAACCCCTATCCGACTAGCTTAGTGTCACATTCGTTATCCGAGATTTAGCTCGGCGGTCCCAATGTATAGACAACCCAGAACAAGCGACTTAGATACTCTCAGGAGTGGTGGGAATCCAAAATACCCGTTGGTAGCTATATATCAGTCTACAACAGAATAACAAAGACACGGTAAAGTTTAAAGAGTTTATTTTATAAACCTCGCGTCCTAAGATGCAGTACTTTGGGTAACACAAGCAGACAAATGGTTAAGATCAGAACCATCAGCATTGTTACAATACCATAGAAAATGAAAGGAGCAATCATAATAATAATGACAGTGGAAAGCGACCACCCTCCTTTCTCTAGCAACTAAGAAGTTATTATTAGGCTAATAGAAGGTCTCTTAGGCTTGCATGGGGGACCCCATACCTTATAGATCAGCTTAGTGGAATCACATCACAAGATCAGCTAGGCTCTCCCCTGCAACAGCTCTTCGTTTCGAATGCTCCAGAAAACATGCTGCTCTGCAATATTAAAGGACTAGTCTTTCAGGTATTGGCAGCTATATGTATGTTATGGCTAAGAAGTGCTACGATCAACCTGAACACAACAACCTGCACCGTCTAGTGACCCAGACTTGTTCTTTACACGGTGTACAGACCAAGGTCACTACTCACTGTTAAGGATGTTAAACAACAGACGGTTCTCATGTGAAGCAAAGTCGAGTCAGCAGTTTCTCGAATGAATAACATATAACAACAGTGTCGTGTGCAAAAGCAGCAGAAGCGGCACGCTGGTTTTCTAACAGCCGACGAGGTTATGCTAACTTAGCGTTGTACATAGGGAGTGATTAACCCATACTACAGTAATATGCACAGGGCAGTGTTGTGTAACATAACTAGTCTCTAAAGTTGTAATATAAAATATGTGCTGGGGAGTGTAACGTTGCATATGCACTGTGACAAAGATATGGATCCCAGATTGTAGTATGTATGGCATAGCGCTGTGCGTTATAACATACACATCGAGGAAGGCACGTTAGATGGGGCAATATAACCCGTGCGAAGGCAAGTGTGGCATGACATATTCACGGGGTGGTATTACAGTGCACACGGGCTAGAGAGTGTCATAGCAAACGCACTAACTGGTGGAATACAACACAGAGGTGTGAGGCAATCGGTGGGCACTGGTGGGTGTAATACAGCATTGGGCTCAGCCAGGAGTACGCTGTGACTCTCAAGTGAGGTTCGTCTCCTTTCCAGAGAGTAAAATAAAAAGTATTACACATCCGGCGGTGGATGTTTCTTTTATTAACCGTGAGGGGGGTTTCTTGCATAGTTTGGTCTCATTTTTATCGAATCCCCTTTGAATGGCTTGGTGTGCGTGTATATTAAATGTGCCCGTCAATAGCTACCCATGTTTGTATAAATAAACGACAAGGGTGTCTACTTGGAGAGTACCCACCGGCGGGGGTGCCGGGATTAGGCACGGTAGGGCGTCAGACACGTCAGAGTTTCACTAGCGGTTTAAATACATCCATGTGGATTTATTCTATGCATAGTCGCCTTTTAATGAATATCACGCAAATCGTCATGGTGATAGGTACATACGGTTTGTCCAGCATGTCCTAGGTGTTTCTATAAATATATATACTTTTAAAATAATAAAAAACAAAGGCCGGCCCCGGGGGATGGGGTCCCCGGAGCCATAAGTGGCCTGAGGAGGGGGGCAACGCAGCCCCCTCCTAAAGAATTTAAATTAAAAAAAGGCCATGACCCGGGGGTTGGGGTCCCCGGGGCCGATTAAGGCCTTGGGAGGGCCAAATTAATTTTTTTCAACAAAATAAATTAGGTTGCAGGCCCTGGGAGATGGGGTCCCCAGGGCCAGTAAATTAGAAAAAGAAGGGGGGCCACACAGCCCTCCTTCTTAAAAAAATAAAATAAATAAAAGACCGACATCGCACTGGAGGCCACGCCCCCTCCTTGCAGCACTCTGCAAACGCGCCTCCTGGCCAGTTGTAAGTTGGGGAATTAATTCCCCTTCATTACTGAGTGTCCCTGAGGGCCAACTAGCCCAACAGGTATCTTCAGTGTGCGCCAGGGAGCTGCGTTGCAGACAGGTGTTCTGAGGCCACGCCCCTTTTTACACCTCTATGCAACGCAGCTCTGTGGCACTTACTGGAGGTACCTAGTGGGCTAGTTAGACCCTAGGGACCCTTAGGATTCAAGGGGACTTAATCTCTCAAATTAGAACGGCCACAGGGCGCGTTTACACAGTGGTGAAGGGAGGGGACGGGGCCTGAGGTGACGTGTGCAAACACGCCCTGTGGCGCGTTTTAAGTTGGGGAAATAATTCCCTTTCAATCCTGAGGGACCCTGGGGGCCAACTAGCCCACCAGGTGCTTCCAGTAAGTGCCACTGCTCTGCGTTGCAGAGAGGTGGTGCAGGCCGTGCCCCTTTTTACACCTCTCTGCATTGGCGCTTACTGGACGTACCTAGTGGGCTATTTTGCCCCTAGGGATCCCCAGGATTTAAGGGGACTTAATCTCCCAACTTAAAAAATGGCCACAGGGCATGTTTACACAGTGGGGAAGGAAGGGGACGGGGCCTGAGGTGACGTGTGCAAACACGCCCTATGGCACGTTTTAAGTTGGGGAAATAATTCCCCTTCAATCCTGAGGGCCCCTGGGGGCTAACTAGCCCACCAGGTGCTTCCAGTAAGCACCACTGAGCTGCGTTGCAGAGAGGTGGTCCAGGCCGTGCCACTTTTTACACCTCTCTGCAACGCAGCTCTGTGGCGCATACTGGAGGTACCTAGTGGGCTAGTTGGACGCTAGGGACCCTCAGGATTCAAATGAACTTAATCACCCAACTAAAAACGGCAACAGGGCGTGTTTACACAGTGGTGAAGGGAGGGGACGGGGCCGGAGTTAACGTGTGCAAACAAGCCCTGTGGCGCGTTTTAAGTTGGGGAAATAATTCCCCTTCAATCCTGAGGGACCCTGGGGGCCAACTAGCCCACCATGTGCTTCCAGTAAGCACCACTCCGCTGCGTTGCAGAGAGGTGGTTTAGGCCATGCCCCTTTTTACATCTCTCTGCAACGCAGCTCTGTGGCGCTTACTGGAGGTACCTAGTGGTCTAGTTGGACCTTGGGACCCTCAGGATTCAAGGGGACTTAATCTTCCAACTTAAAACGGCCACAGGGCGTGTTTACACAGTGGGGAAGTGAGGGGACGGGGCCTGAGGTGACATGTGCAAACACGCCCTGTGGCGCGTTTTAAGAGGTAGTTTTAATCCCCTGCCCTATTATATACTAGGGGCTTACAGAGGAGGTCATGCTGATCACAGGGGGACCCCAACGCATAGTGTTCCCTAGTGTATGTAGGTGTTTTCACTGTATTCTGAGTGTCCTTTAACATAGCACTGGCTCTAGGACTGGTTAGTCAGACTCAGTTACCACCAGTATCCGTCTGAAAAAGTTGAGGGTACAGGATGATTTTGCTACAAAGCTTCTTTCTGCTCTTCTGTTTGTTCTTTCTGCACGTTATCCTTCTTCCTGCACTTTTCTTCGTCTTTGAGGACTTCTGTTGCTTCTTTCTGCATTTCTTTTTTTTCTTTCTGTGCGTTTTTTCTTCTTTCTTCACATGTCCTATCTCTGTAGGCATAGTTAGAAATTAGCATTTAAAAAACCTTTGAAATTCACTGAAAAAACCATAGGTTTCAGGCACGTTATAGTTAGGAATTAGCATTTAAAAAACCTTAGAAATTCACTGAAAAAACCATAGGTTTCAGGGGCGTTATAGTTAGCTGGACTTTTCACTCGTACAAAACCATTGAAATTCCCCCGTTATAGTTAGTTCAGCTAACTATAACTCGCGCGCCCGCAATGCACTGCTGATGACATCACATATTACATCACTCATGACATGGTCAGTGACATCACTCATGACATCACTGATGATATCTCAAATGACATCACTAATGACATCACTGATGACATCATCCTTGTGATAGAGTGGCAGACCTCCTCTTCCCCTCATATAACCTTTGATACACACATTCAAAAATAGAAACTACAATGTTCAAAACAATGGACATACCAATACCAGTTACAACAACCTATTCAGTAATTCTAAGATCCACATACACATCCACTCATTCACCAACAGTCCTATACAGTCACTCATACATGTACTCACTCATCATATGTACTCACACACCTATACATCCCGTTACACAACACCACTCATCCATAGAGTTACTCACACACATAGTCACTCATGCTAATAAAGAATCAAACATCCATTTACTTGCATATACAGTTATACACACACCACCACACTTACTTCTACAGAAACTTACACATACTTAGTCTTTTAAACAATCACTTATAGAAACACATACTTATTCATACAGGAACTCTTTCAATCTCTCACTCTCACATATACTCACTTATATACACCAATAGTCACAAATACTAGTTTAACACATATGTAGTTACTCATAAAGACACTATTGAGACAGTCTATCACTCACTAACACACCCATGCACACACTCATCCACCCATACAGTCCTGCACACATGCTGTCTTCAACACATACAAACAGTGAGTCACTCATTCATGCACCTATGCACTACGTAATACCCCCCACCGAACCATACAGACACTTAGACACTCATACTGATACTCAAAAAACCAACTAGTAACCTATATAGACACTCATGTAGCTACTCACCAACCCATGCAGCCACTTATACACAAAGTGAGAGACTGATACAGATATTTACACATTTAAACATTACTCACTAAGCCAAGTATTCACTAAGATACACTTAATCAGTCAGTTATACAATCAATTTTTCAAAACAAATCATCCATTTAGACACTTATATACCCATTTTTTCTTCCATCGACCTTGAGATATACATATATAAAACATATGTAATTTTCAGAAAAACACACATTCACTGGATGATGTCATCAGTGATGTCATTTGAGATGACATCAGTGATGTCATGAGTGATGTCACTGACCATGTCATGAGTGATGTAATATGTGACGTCATCAGCAGTGCATTGCGGGCGCGCGAGTTATAGTTAGCTGAACTAACTATAACGGGGGAATTTCAATGGTTTTGCACGAGTGAAAAGTCCAGCTAACTATAATGCCCCTGAAACCTATGGTTTTTTCAGTGAATTTCTAAGGTTTTTTAAATGCTAATTCCTAACTATAACGTGCCTGAAACCTATGTTTTTTTCAGTGAATATATATACACATCAGATGATTACTTTGGATGTGCACCTCAACTCACTCCTACATCACAAAGAAAACACCTCAAATGATCAAAGCCACTGGCCAAAAATCACAATGGCAATAGCCAAAACTCAATACATCACCTGGTGCAAACACCGCATCTCACCCACTCATGACTGGGGAATATAAAGCAGCCAGGGTTTGAGATCCTCAGCAACCAGGGTTCCACTCTGAGGTAGACGTGTCTGCCCCCACTCAGATTCCAAACTCCCTGTTTCTAAGTCCACAACCCTCAGCTTTAAATGCACTAGAATGTTCGAGAAAGACCTCCCCCCGGGCTAGAGGAATCTTACCAGAACTGGCCCGGTTCCAAGCAAGCATTCCCATGGCAGGAAGGAGTTCTCACGTCCCCTTCTCCAAATCGCGCATGTTCCAGTCTTTATCTTGACGAAGCTCACACAGCTTTTCAGAGTACATAAACAAAAAACAATCCTTGGACGTGAATAACCCAAACAACTTGCAAGCACTGCTGTGCACGCAGAAAAGCTGAAGCAAGGCAAAGTGAGAAAAGAAGATGATATGCGGCCATGTCAAAGCCAATAGTAAGAAATTCATAATTCTCATCAATGTACAACACAATGCACAATTGTGCACAACTGCTTATAGATTCACACACTTCATCTCTCAACAACGAGCACATGTGTGCATCACTGCCCACAACACTGCACTTCGAGACCAAAAGGTACATTCCACAACTCTCTCTTTCGCTTTCACGCTTTCAAATGCACATCCCACACGTTCTATTCTTGGCAAGGCTGTCCTACTCCGTGACAGCTCCCACTGGAAGACTGCAAGATTACAAGAAAGAGAAGCAAGGCATATGCAGGACCGTCGTACATCCAGGGTAGGATGAAATAACACACTAAAGTCAGTTAAAATAATGGTAGTCATAGGTCACCACTGGGTGTCACAAGAGTGCCTCTAGCTCTACATTCCACCCCATGACCTTTTACTATCATCACCTACATATATTAAAAACTTAACTTCTTAACAGAAAGCACAACTATGATTGAAGAACTACATTTCTTAACTGAAAGCACAACTATGATTGAAAAACTGCATTTCTTAACTGAAAACACAACTATGATTGAAGAACTGCATTTCTTAACTGAAAGCACAACTATGATTGAAACACACAATAAAACAGTGGAATCATAAAGGCATGTAATAATCATTTCAAAGCATGTAGAAATAGATCATGCATATCTGGATACTCAGCAGGAATAAATGTTTGGTGGATACACAAAATAAATGATTCAAATAGAATCAAGCAAATGAACTCAGTAATTCTCCTAATGTCTCAAATGGCTAATACTGGAACTTCTACTGTTGAAGCAGCCAAACTTATATATTTTGTGCTAAAACATAAAGGCAACATCATCATCTTCTTTTTATCTTAAACTCACAAAAAAATCTTTGTTGTTCTTTTTCTTTTTAAACAAACAGTCCTTCTGTGTGAAAGATACACAGCCTTCTTGCATTTAAAATGATAACTGTGCTCATTGTACTTCATGTTTATGATATCAGTTCATCAGTCTTGGCAGGTCTGTCTGGTTTTTTCAGCCACAGGATATCAGCTTGCACCGTCTGGTGATCACTCCAGGGGTACAAAGAAACAGACAGGGACATCAGGCACACCAAAACGTCGCAGTATGATGACCTGGAAAAGAAACAAGCATCACTCTTCTTTCAAAAAGGTTTTTTCAAAAAGCGCACATTTTCCTTTCTCTGTTTTAAGTTTGAAGCCACAATATTATCATTCCTTTCTGCACAGTTCTCTGTTGGCTCTGGTCAATTATCTGAGAATTCTACCCACACTTTAGCCTCTGAATTCTTGGTATTAGGATGAAACTCTATTTTTCCCTGCACAGTAAGAAGGGCTAGGGCAGCCTCCTGCCTGACTATTTTTCCACTCACTGCTGAATACGTGCTCCCTTTATCAATTGGCAGAAGCCCAAGACAATCCATCTGCTCTGTCAGCTCTGGTAATTTTCCTTTCTTCAACTCGCCCCTCACCTTCCGTGAGACTGGTCTGGCTTGTGCATACTGACACATAAGAATCACAGTTCTAGGTAAATCTAGGGGGATATGTATCCCCTCATTCTCTGCCCACCTGTTTGTATGGTCTTTCTCTCCTAGGTGCTCATATTTAGTCATGTACACCAAATCTGAATCGTGTGTCACCACCTCTGTCTCCTAGATTTTAGCCTTTTCATCTGTAAGGGAATTAAATATTATGTTATGCACAGTAGCTGTGCTTTGCAGTACAATCTGCTACTTCACTGGGGAATCCTGTGTCTCAAACTCCACCCCTGGACTTTCTATTGGGACCTGCACAAACTGTTCATGCAAAACTGAAGTTTCTGTCTGTATATGCCATTTAATAGCAGTTGCCTCCTCCCATTGGCAAACCACATTATGTCTTATTGTCTTCTGCCCAGTGTCTTTCAATGTGCAAAAGCTCAAAAGCATCTGTATTTGTCTAGCATTTAAAAAATGTCAGTACACAACTTTAAAAGCATACTTTTCTTTCCCTGTGTTTGACAAGAACTAAAAATAGCACACTGCTCCTGAACTGGCACACCAAATTCACTGTTTCCTTTCTGAATTGACCATATTTTAAAAACATTCTGCACAGTCTGTTGTGCAGATTCAAAAGCACATTGCTGCATTTCTTTTTTCAAGACAGCGTCTTTCCATGTAGAGCAAAATTCATCATTCACTGACATGTCTGACTTATACCTGCAACCAGCGATCGCTAATTCTAAGAGACTGGTCTGTTTATTTTCCTGCACATTCACATTTTCTCGGTTCAAATTCATTTCTGGCTGAGGAACGTCCTCAAAAGAATTAATGAAGACCTCTTGTGAAGCCTGTAGATTAACTGGCAACATTTCTAAGTTCACATTTTTCACATATGACTCATCCTGGCTATCAGAATAGCTGGTCTAAACAAATGGCTTCAGAGCTTGGTACATGTTTAACTCTTTTTTCAAAGGCTTGTTTTCAAACTGAGCATCAGCAAACTCTTGTCTCAGCTCACTACATTCTTTTTCTAAATGTTCAAATTTTTGATACATCCTAAACAATGCATTCAAAATGACACCACTGTTTCTGTCAAAAATACCAAGTTGTTTTCCCTCTTCAAATAACTCAGTTGGCATCTGGGACTCTGCAACTGAAAACATAGGCATTTTAGAGAGCATTTTCCCCTTTTAATTTTCTTATCATATCCTGACGACTACGCCAAGATGTCTTGATTGCGCCTATCAGATAATCTCAACACCCGGTGCAGCAAAATACTTAAACGCAAAAAAGAAAACACTTTTAGAAAAGGGTTTTATTTTACAAAATGCAAGGACTCTCTTTTTAGAATAAGGCTTGGGGTTTTATTTCACACAATGCTCTCTAACATATCGTACACCTTCTAGTACAGCCCAAAGTCATTTCACCCTGCACCCCTCACCATACAAGTGAGAAAGGGCCTCTATCTAGAGGGAAAGGTATGCACTAATATGAGGAGTATATTCCTTAGTGAAGCAAAACCTAACATGGCAGAAAAAAAGGTAACAGAGGCTTTTTCTCAGAAACAGCGAAAGATTAGTTTCAATCATGAGTCAAAATGGTGCCTGAACAGAGAATGGCTCAGCGAAAGCTAACTTACATTAGGCACTGCATAAGCAATTTTGGGTCTAGTCTAACAGACCCTCCTTTAAGCATGAGCTAAAACATTTTCAACTGGAGTAGTATCTTGGTTGCGCCTATCAGATAAGCTCAACACCCGGTGCAGCAGAAGACTTTAACACAAAACAAACAACACCTTTAGAAAAGGGTTTTATTTTACAAAATGCAAGGACTTTCTCTTTTTAGAATAAGGCTTGGGGTTTTATTTTACACAATGCCCTCTAACAGAAAGGCTTTTCCAGATGCCAAATGCACAAGATTCAAATACACAAAAATATATGTATCTACTTACGGCGGGTGATGCAGACCTGTTTCAAGATGCCTGGTCTCTAGTAAAAGAACAAGAGGAAGGAATAAAAATGAAGGAACAAGGGCAATTGGGAGACAGAGGTACTTTTGAAACCCCTTTTAAACCGAAATCAGTCTTCCAGCCCATCATGTTACATGATAATTTGGAAGTCTACCATGAACTGGTGACTCAAGATTTGAAAAAATTGTATATTTCCTCCATTAAGACTTATCGTAGCAGAAATAGACAAAACCTTGGTTATCAGAAACTTATGAAGAAACTTGAATCTGATACCAGTATAATTGTGAGACAGGCGGATAAGGGGGGCAACGTAGTCCTATGGCCAAGCCAATTATCTATGGAAGAAGCGAGATCACAATTAGATGATATAGCATGTTATCGGAAGAGTAACATCAATGTGGTAAAAGCGGCATGGCAAGAACAATATCTTAAACTCCTTGCTTGGAAAAGTGGAGGATTATTGATGGAAGCTGAATATCGATTTTTAAAGAAGGAATATCCAGTCATCCCTTCTTTTTATCTTATTCCAAAAGTACACAAGAGCACTATAACTCCACCAGGCAGACCGATAATCTCAGCTATAAACAGTAAAATGGAAAATACCTCCAAATACATTGACTTTTTCCTGCAAGAGTGGGTTCGGAGCTTAACCTCGTATGTACAAGACACTTCTGATTTCCTACGCAAAATCGATCAAGTAACGTGGGGTGAAGACATGTTTTTAATGACTTTAGATGTGACATCACTTTACACTTTGATAAGGCACTGTGATGGCCTAAAGGCAATAGAACATTACTTGAATTTGAGACCAATGAATTGCGTAGCCCACAACAAAATGCTAATGTCAATGGTATCTACATGTTTAGAACAGAATTTTTTCCTGTTTGACAATCTGGTTTACCAACAGATTAGAGGTGTTGCGATGGGGGCCTGCTTCTCCCCTAGCAACGCATGTTTACACATGGGGCTGTGGGAGGAGCAGGTCCTGATGGGTGATCACTTGGCAACTATGAAAGAACATGCATTGATTTACCTGAGATATATTGACGACTTGTTTTTTATTTGGAGGGGCACGGAGCAAAGTGCACAGGATTTCGTAAATTTGCTTAACACCAATTGTTTAAATCTTCAGTTTACGTCCCCGATTAGTAAGCAAACAGTCTGCTTCTTAGATGTTGAGGTATTTGTTTACAACAATACATTAGCTACTAACCTTTATAGGAAGTCGACTGCGGGCAATACTATTCTGCATGCTTCTAGCCATCATCCTCGGCACCTTATACGTAGCATCCCACATGGAAAGATGCTCCGCATTAGGCGAATTTGCAGTTCGGATTTTGAATGCGACATTGCCCAGGAGGCAAGTAAAAATCGATTTCTCGCCAGGGGCTATTCACCTGGTGTGATTGATCAGGCTATCAAAAAAACAAGGCTTCTCTCTAGAACAAAAACCTTGCTCCCGAAAGTGAAACACAATACTATATTGGATGTGGCCCCCACTTTTCAATCTAGGATCATCCTTACGTTCAGTAAACAACATCAAGAACTAAGGAAGATTTTTAATCGCAACTGGAATTTGATCCAGGGTGACCCAATAATTGGGGGCGCTGTAACTAGCAAACCGGCTCTAACATTTAGAAAAGCATTCTCTATGAGTGATTGTTTAGTGAGGAGTAGCCCTGAATCAGTTTCCACAGCCACCTGGATGGCCCAAGTAAAAGGTTTTAGAAAATGCCCCAGCTGCAAAGCATGTAAATTTGGCTGCAGCAAAACCCATTTTTTAAGTCCGTTCAAATCCAAACCTATTGAGATAAACAAAAGATTAACTTGCAAAACCGAATTTGCCATATATGTGCTGGAGTGTCCTTGTGGGCTTAAATATGTGGGCAGCACTAAACTGCCGGCTCACAAAAGGATACTGCAGCACATCAGGGCCATCTCGAATAAAGATCAGGCCTACCCCGTGGCCAGACATTTTGAACAGATGCACAATGGCAATCCTAGCTTCCTTCAGTATTATGTCATTGATACAGTGTTGCCAATGAAATGGGGGGGGGAATCGAGAGGCCAATCTTCGCTTGTTGGAAACTAGATATATCTTGGAACTGGATACAAAAAATCCAGTGGGTTTGAATTCGAGTGAGGACTTTCACACTTGTTTATAGCTTTCTAGACTTGAGACACATTTTTTGGAGGTTTCACAATGTGGGTTCACATTGCAATCCTATAAGGAACATGGAGGCTTTAGTTTTTTAGATTACAACATTAATTTAGGTTAGGAGTTCCTTTTTCCCTAAGAAAGCATATAGAAAGTAAGTTTTCTTATGTCTTTCTGGGTTTCAAAACAAAACATAAATACCATAATTTACATTAAAAAAAGCAATACAAGCAGGTAGAATGTAGAACAAGAAACATAACATAAATAACATGAATAAATAAAAAATAGAATAATAAAAATTGGAAAAAAGTAGAACACACTCCAATCTAGATTAGAATAACATGCGGATAATTTTTTAGATGAACATTTCAGCCATACTCTTTGTGTGGGAATGCAAATGAGAGATGGAGGACAGAGTTTCTGTCTCCATAGTCATTAGGTGTTTTTTATGAATAAACAAATGTTTGCACTATTTACGCCTAATGAGTTTTAGCGGCTATTTTGGTAAACACTTTTAGGATGTGATATTACTAGCGCAGCATACATCAGCCCATTGGGGCAACATTGAATGGATGGACAAATTGAATTTAGACCAACTTAGAATGTACTGTATCGAGGTAACCCAATTTATGGAGCCAATAAAATGCACAATCCAATATTAATTCATGTTCAAAACTATGTACATTTGGCTCATTTTAGCACTGATGTGGTATTTAATAGACATTGATGTTTTTATGTATTTAAAGGGAGATTAACATTTATTTTAACATGAGTATTTATATATTTATATATTTATTCAAATATTTATATAGTTACTGATGAACAAAGGAGATAAAATTTTTGAATTGTGCATGGTACCTCTTCGAAATGGTGGGATGAAGATTTTAAAGCGGAACTTTTCGCTGTCTATCGATTTGTGTTGATGATGTCATTTCCTGCTGTGTTGCCCTTTAAATGCTGCTTATTCCCACAGCAATGCGTCATGTGATCAAGGCCCGAGTGGGGGTCGAAACGCGTCATGACGGACAGGCTCGACAAATATTCAATAAAGTAAAACTGGATTGGCACTGATTTCTGGGTCCGCTCTCCGTCTTTTTCTACCCGTGGGAGGCAGAAACATAAGGCGAATTTACGTTTATATATATATATATATATATATATATATATATATATATATATATATATATTCACTGAAGAACCATAGGTTTCAGGGGCGTTATAGTTAGCTGGACTTTTCACTCGTAAAAAAACATTAAAATTCCCTCGTTATAGTTAGTTCAGCTAACTATAACTCGCGCGCCCGCAATGCACTGCTGATGACGTCACATATTACATCACCCATGACATGGTCAGTGACATCACTCATGACATCACTCATGACATCTCAAATGATATCACTGATGACATCATCCAGTGAATGTGTGTTTTTCTGAAAATTACATATGTTTTATATATGTATATCTCAAGGTCGATGGAAGAATAAATGGGTATATAAGTGTCTAAATGGATGATTTGTTTTTGAAAAATTGATTGTATAACTGTCTGATTAAGTGTATCTTAGTGAATACATGGCTTAGTGAGTGATGTTTAAATATGTAAATATCTGTATCAGTCGCTCACTTTGTGTATAAGTGGCTGCATGGGTTGGTGAGTAGCTACATGAGTGTCTATATAGGTTATTAGTTGGTTTTTTGAGTATCAGTATGAGTGTCTGAGTGTCTATATGGTTCGGTGGGGGTATTACGTAGTGCATAGGTGCATGAATGAGTGACTCACTGTTTGTATGTGTTGAAGACAGCATGTGTGCAGGACTGTATGGGTGGATGAGTGTGTGCATGGGTGTTAGTGAGTGAATGACTGTCTCAATAGTGTCTTTATGAGTAACTACATATGTTTTAAACTAGTATATGTGACTATTGGTGTATATAAGTGAGTATATGTGAGAGTGAGAGATTGAAAGAGTTCCTGTATGAATAAGTATGTGTTTCTATAAGTGATTGTTTAAAAGACTAAGTATGTGTAAGTTTCTGTAGAAGTAAGTGTGGTGGTGTGTGTATAACTGTATATGCAAGTAAATGGATGTTTGATTCTTTATTAGCATGAGTGACTATGTGTGTGAGTAACTCTATGGATGAGTGGCGTTGTGTAACAGGATGTATAGGTGTATGAGTACATATGATGAATAAGTACATGTATGAGTGACTGTATAGGACTGTTGGTGAATGAGTGGATGTGTATGTGGATCTTAGAATTACTGAATAGGTTGTTGTAACTGATATTGGTATGTCCATTGTTTTGAACATTTTAGTTTCTATTTTTGAATGTGTGTATCAAAGGTTATATTAGGGGGAGAGGAGGTCTGCCACTCTATCACAAGGATGATATCATCAGTGATGTCATTTGAGATGTCATCAGTGATGTCATGAGTGATGTCACTGACCATGTCATGAGTGATGTAATATGTGATGTCATCAGCAGTGCATTGCGGGCGCGCGAGTTATAGTTAGCTGAACTAACTATAACGGGGGAATTTCAATGGTTTTGTAAGAGTGAAAAGTCCAGCTAACTATAACGCCCCTGAAACCTATGGTTTTTTCAGTGAATTTCTATGGTTTTTTAAATGCTAATTCCTAACTATAACGTGCCTGAAACCTATGGTTTTTTCAGTGAATTTCAAAGGTTTTTTAAATGCTAATTTCTAACTATGCCTACAAAGATAGGACATGTGAAGAAAGAAGAAAAAACGCACAGAAAGAAAAAAAAGAAATGCAGAAAGAAGCAACAGAAGTGCTCAAAGACGAAGAAAAGTGCAGGAGGAAGGATAACGTGCAGAAAGAACAAACAGAAGAGCAGAAAGAAGCCTTGTAGCAAAATCATCCTGTACCCTCAACTTTTTCAGACGGATACTGGTGGTAACTGAGTCTGACTAACCAGTCCTAGAGCCAGTGCTATGTTAAAAGACACTCAGAATACAGTGAAAACACCTACATACACTAGGGAACACTATGCGTTGGGGTACCCCTGTGATCAGCATGACCTCCTCTGTAAGCCCCTAGTATATAATACGGCAGGGGATTAAAACTACTACCTCTTAAAACGCGCCACAGGGCGTGTTTGCACACGTCACCTCAGGTCCCGTCCCCTCACTTCCCCACTGTGTAAACATGCCCTGTAGCCGTTGTAAGTTGGAAGATTAAGTCCCCTTGAATCCTGAGGGTCCCTAGGGGCCAACTGGACCACTAGGTACCTCCAGTAAGTGCCACAGAGCTGCGTTGCAGAGAGGTGTAAAAAGTGGCACGGCCTGGACCACCTCTCTGCACCGCAGCTCAGTGACGCTTACTGGAAGCACCTGGTGGGCTAGTTAGCCCCCAGGGGCCCTCAGGATTGAAGGGGAATTATTTCCCCAACTTAAAACGCGCCATAGGGTGTGTTTGCACACGTCACCTCAGGCCCCGTCCCCTCCCTTCCCCACTGTGTAAACACGCCCTGTGGCCGTTTTTTAAATTGGGAGATTAAGTCCCCTTGAATCCTGAGGATCCCTAGGGGCAAAATAGCCTACTAGGTACGTCCAGTAAGCGCCATTGCAGAGAGGTGTAAAAAGGGTCACGGCCTGCACCACCTCTCTGCAACGCAGAGCAGTGGCGCTTACTGGAAGCACGTGGTGGGCTAGTTGGCCCCCAGGGTCCCTCAGGATTGAAAGGGAATTATTTCCCCAACTTAAAACGCGCCACAGGGCGTGTTTGAACACGTCACCTCAGGCTCCATCCCCTCCCTTCACCACTGTGTAAACGCGCCCTGTGGCCGTTCTAAGTTGAGAGATTGAGTCCCCTTGAATCCTAAGGGTCCCTAGGGTCAAACTAGTCCACTAGGTACCTCCAGTAAGCGCCACAGAGCTGCGTTGCATAGAGGTGTAAAAAGGGGCGTGGCCTCAGAACACCTGTCTGCAACGCAGCTCCCTGGTGCATACTGGAGATACCTGTTGGGCTAGTTGGCCCTCAGGGACCCTCAGTATTGAAGGGGAATTTATTCCCCAACTTACAACTGGCCAGGGGGCGCGTTTGCAGAGTGCTGCAAGGAGGGGGCGTGGCCTCCGGCGCGATGCCGGTCTTTTATTTATTTTATTTTTTAAAGAAGGAGGGCTGTGTGGCCCCCCTTCTTTTTCTAATTTACTTGCCCTGGGGATCCCATCCCCCAGGGCCTGCACCCTCATTTTTTTGTTGAAAAAAATTAATTTGCCCTCCCAAGGCCTTAATCGGCCCCGGGGACCCCAACCCCCGGGTCATGGCCTTTTTTTAAAAAAATTCTTTAGGAGGGGGCTGCGTTGCCCCCCTCCTCAGGCCACTTATGGCCCCGGGGACCCCATCCTTCCGGGCCGGCCTTTGTTTTTTATTATTTAAAAAAAATATATATTTATAGAAACACCTAGGACATGCTGGAAAAACTTATGTACCTATCACCATGATGATTTGCGTGATATTCATTAAAAGTGCATAGAATGAATCCACATGGAATGTATTTACACCGCTAGTGAAGCTCTGACTGGTCTGACGCCCTACCGGGCCTAATCCCGGCGCCCCCGCTGGTGGGTACTCTCCAAGTAGACACCCTTGTCGTTTATTTATACAAACATGGGTAGCTATTGATGGGCACATTTAATATACACGCACACCAAGCCATTCAAAGGGAATTCGACAAAAATTCGACCAAACTATGCAAGAAACCCCCCTCACGGTTAATAAAACACACGTCCACCGCCGGATGTGTAATACCTTTTATTTTACTCTCTGGAAAGGAGACGAACCTCACTTGAGAGTCACAGCGTGCTCCTGGCTGAGCCCAATGCTGTGTTACACCCACCAGTGCCCGCCAAGTGCCTCACACCTCTGTTTTGTATCCACCAGCTAGTGCATATGCTATGACACTCTCTAGCCCATGTGCACTGTAACACCATCCCGTGAATATGTCATGCCACACTTGCCTTCGCACGGGTTATATTGCCCCATCTAACGTGCCTTCCTCGATGCCTATGTTATAACGCACAGCGCTATGCCATGCATATTACAATCTGGGATCCATATCTTTGTCCCAGTGCAAATGCAACGTTACACTCCCCAGCACATATTTTATATTACAACTTTAGAGACTAGTTAGGTTACACAACACTGCCCTGTGCATATTACACTCCAAGACGCATATCGCATAGCACACGCTAGTGCCTGTGCTATCTTGCGCTCTCCAATGAATCTGTCATTGCGCACAATGTATTGCATATTATATTTCACGCCCCGGTTCATCTTATATCACACCTTTTGGTGCATAGTTTATACCATATACTATGTCTAGTTTTCAATCGTGCTCTCAGGACTATGTTCTATATAACACTGCGTCCACCTACCCTTTTCATGGGCATTACATTTTGCGATGGGTGTGGGGGGTCAGGGGGTGTTTCTGCCAAGTGAGCCCAAAGTCACAGTCACAAACGTCCTCTTCTTCCTGAATAAAAGTGAGATTATGCTGCATACTTGTTCATATTTTAAGTAGTTCGCACGGACACACATTTTAAAAACAATAAAGTTCCTAATACCCACCTTCTCTGAACAGTTAGCTTGCTGCCCCATTCACCTCCTCCCTATCCTCTGTTGTCTGAATCCATGGACTAGCCTCCTCCCTCCTGCCATGCATGGTCTGATGTGCTGCCACTGCCCTCCATTTAGCATGATGTACCAGTCCACTCCTCCTGCCCTCCATTGCCCAATTCTATGGCCCATCATTGACCTCCTGCTTAGCCTCTGTGCTTAGCTTGCTGCCCCTATTCTCCTTCCCCCTGCCCTCTGATGTCTTTGTGCATGCCCCTGCTCCATCCTTTTTGCCCACCATGTTCCATGGACCTGCCACTCATATCTACTGTGAGTGTTCTGTTGAGCTGCTACTCCCCTCCCACCTGCCTAGCATTGTCAGATGACTGTAACCTGTCCCTGCCACCTCCACCCTGCCTGTCCACATGCCATGCCCCTATCCCCTTCCTCCTGTCCTCCATGGTCCATTTTACTGCCACACCCTTCTGCCCTCCCTGGTCTGTTGTGCTGCAACCGCTCCTCCTGCCTGCCCCGCGCGGTCTGTTGTGAAGCCCCATCCCCTGAACTCTCTGGTCTGTGCCCAGGTCCTGACCCTCCCTTCTATCCTCCATGGTCCTTTGTGCATGCCCCTGCACCCTCCTTCTTGCCCATCATAGCCATTGTGCTGCCATTAACCCTCCCGCTTGCCATGCATGGTCTTCTGTGTTGCCATGGCCCCTCCCACCTTCACTGTGTGGTCAGCTAGCTGCCCCCGACCCCCTCCCACCTTCCCTGCATGGTCTGTGTGTATGCCATCATAGTCTCATTGTTGCTCTTCATGGTGTGTCTTGTTTCTAGCGCCCATCCTGCCTGACCTCCATGGTCATCTTGCTGCTCCTGCCCTGCCCCCATGCCCCCAGTCCTCTGTTTCCATGTGCAGACCCCTATTCCCTCCCTCCTGGCTTGTCTGTTCCATTGTAATGCCCCTGATCCGTCCCTCCTAGCCTTTATGGTCTGTTATGCTGCAGCTTTCTCTCCTGTCTGTCCATTATGGTCAGCTAGCTACCATTGCCTCTTTCCCCTCTGTTCTCTGTTTTCCATGTGCATGGTCCTGTCCCCTCCCTATTGCTTTCTATGGATTGTTGTGCTGCACTCCCGTACGGCATGCGCTGTGTGGTGTATTGTGCTGCTGCAAACCCTGATGCCTGCCCTGTAGGGTCAGTTTGGTGCACCTCTCCATGTCCCTCCTGTCCTCTGTTATCCGAGTCCATGTCCCTACCCCAATTCCTCCTGTCTACCATGATCCAATGTACCATACTTGCGAACATTTTGAACTTGGTAAGAGGGAGATTTTGGAAAAAAACTGGGGTATTTTTTTTTCCCCTTTGAGTTACATTGAAAAAGAGGAGATTGTAGACAGGAGACAGATCAAATAAAGCCCATTTGTGCTTAGAAACATTGAACGTTTCCTGGCTGAAATGGGTTTGTTGGCATGTATGGTTGTACTATCACTGCCTCTTCCTTCTGCCCACAATGGTCTATTATATTGCCACAGCCTCTCTTGCCAGTCCTGTATTGTTGGTTTGTTTCCCCTGCCCCCCCTTTCCACTGCCCTCCATAGTCTGTTGTGCTGCCACTGCCCTTCCTGCCCAGTGTGGTCAAATTGTTGCATCTGCACTCTCCTACCTGCCTTCAATTTTCAGAGTCCGTGCCCCTGGCTTCTGCCTCTCAACAGTATCCCAATGAGCAACTAGATTGCTAACCTTCTATATTTATTACAAAAATGTGGAACGCCTGACGTCATATTGATGTAATCAAAACATTAATACCTAGAGTATTTTCTTTAGAAATTACATATATGAGAGGGTCTTATTTGCATCCAAATTATGGTTAGTGCTCTAAAAAACTAAAATGAGGACATATTTTCTGAGTTTTCAAATAGCGACACAGAACTTTTAAATTATTTGTAATCTTTATGTTTTTTTATCCAGTTGACCACTTGATTAAATGTTGCAACTAGGGGAGAGGATGTGGTGTTACTTCCAGAGCTGCAGACTTTGCAACTGGGGAACCAGGTTGGAGTTTCTACTTCAGCTCTACATTCTGTGATTCTGGTCAAATCACTTAATCTCCCCATGTCTACAACCAAAATGAATTTGATCTTGTGTGATGTAACCAATGCTCATGTAAAGCACTCCAATACCTGATAAGTCTGCACTATATAAAACTGCAAATACACAAAAAATAAGTGTTTTGCACACTTCTGTCATTGGGCTACATGTGGGCTACATCTGGTTGATATTTGTGGTGCATTTGGGCTCTTTTGTCTCTGGTGGCCATCTTGGGAGATTTATTTGTTATGAAGTTTCCTAATTTCCTCATTTACTGCAGTCTCCTCAGTAGGAAATGCTTTCAGTTTTTTACTTTGATTCCATCAAGAAGGTATTCAGATATGTCACACATTTGCCATAAATTCTGAATATTAGCACTCTAGTTGCTCATTAGATCACTATAGTAAAGCTACTGCTCACCACGGAAGTCTGCTGCTGGTATTAAAAGTGCATGTTTCAGTCTGCATATCAGAAATTTTTAATGAAATAAAAGAGGATTTGAGAAGTCACTCAAAATGTGCCCTAATTTTTCTTTCTTCAGCACTAATCATAATTTCTATGGCAAAATGAACCCCCTCATTGTGTTCCTTTTTAAATTAAATGTTTTAAGTGTTACCAGTTTATTCCAATCAAGATGGCTTCAGGTGTGCCATACTTTTGTCATAAGTAAGACAGTAAGCGCTCTAGTTGTTCTTAAGAACACTCTGGGACATTCTGTCATTGGGCTATACTTGAGCTACATCTGGGTGATGTTTGGGCTCTTTTGTCTCTGGTGGCCATCTTGGGAGATTTATTTGTTATGAAGTTTCCTAATTTCCTCATTTACTGCAGTCTCCTCAGTGGGAATACTTTCAGTTTTTTATTTTGGTTCCATCAAGAAGGCATTCAGATGAGTCACACATTTGCCATAAATTCTGAATGTTAGCACTCTAGTTGCTCATTAGATCACTGAAGTAAAACTACTGCTCACCAGGGAAGTCTGCTGCTGGTATTCAAAGTGCATGTTTCAGTCTGCATGTCAGAATTTTTTTATGAAATAGAAGAGGATTTGAGAAGTCTAAATGTGCCCTAATTTTTCTTTCTGCAGAACTAATCATAATTTCTATGGCAAAATGAACCCTCTCATTTTGTTCCTTTGTAAATTAAATGTTTTAAGTGTTATCACTTTATTCCAATACAGATGGCTTCAGGTGTGCCATACTTTTGTCATAAGTAAGACTGTTAGCGCTCTAGTTGTTCGTTAGAACGCTCTGGGACATTCTGTCATTGGGCCATACTTGGGCTACATCTGGGTGACATTTGGGCTACATTTGGGCTCTTTTGTCTCTGGTGGCCATCTTGGGAGATTTATTTGTTAAGAAGTTTCCTAATTTCCTCATTTACTACAGTCTCCTCAGTAGGAAATACTTTCAGTTTTTTACTTTGATTCCATCAAGAAGGCATTCAGATGTGTCACACATTTGCCATAAATTCAGAATGTTAGCACTCTAGTTGCTTATTAGATCACTGTAGTAAAGCTGCTGCTCACCAGGGAAGTCTGCTGCTGGTATTGAAAGTGCATGTTTCAGTCTGCATGTCAGAATTTTTTAATGAAATAGAAGAGGATTTGAGAAGTCATTCAAAATGTGCCCTAATTTTTCTTTCTGCAGCACTAATCATACTTTCTATGGCAAAATGAACCCCCTCATTTTGTTCCTTTTTAAATTAAATATTTTAAGAGTTACCACTTTTTTCCAACCAAGATGGCTTCAGGTGTGCCATACGTTTGTCATAAGTAGGACTGTTAGCGCTCTAGTTGTTCTTTAGAACACTCTGGGAAGCTGCAGTAGAACACAAAGGAATCAACTGACAGTCTCTGCCCTTGTTGGATGTACATGTTTTACTGAGAATGTCAGACTTCATTCTCACATGACTGAGAAAGATAATGTGAATTTACAGAAAATATGCTCTCAGTTTAGCTTATAGATCACCTTCCAAACCTCTTTGGGAAAAGCATGAGAAAATAGTTTTCTTTCAAACATGATTCATGATATCACAGCAGAAGGCTTTTTCACATGGTAAAATCACCTTAGAACACACCACAATTCCTAAAATGAGTATGGTACCATCAACAAATGATTTATAATGTAACTAAAGTCTTAAAACCTTCTATTAACTGCAATGCTTTTTAATGAGGTGCTATCATGTATATTGGTCCCAAGATGGCTGCCAACACTTCTTGGATGAAGTGCTGACAGCCAATCAGATCTCACGATGAGATGTGTGGTTAGGCTCCGCCCAGATATATATGTGATTTTACTTTTGATTTTCTCAGGAACTACTGAATGGATTTACACCATTTAAGCAAAAGGCACGAGTCTGAACTGAGGACTACCTCTTTGCCAAATTTGGTGTAATTCCGTTCAGCACTTCGAGCTGTAGCTGCGTCAACATGTCCTATAGGAAAATGCATGGGGAAAACGCGTTTTGGGACCCCCCTTTTTTCTCGGCCCCCGCTTGACGAATCACCGTGAAATTTTCAGGATAGGAGCGGTCCTGAGCTGGCCAAAAGTTTGGAAAATTTCGCGAAGGTTCATCAATCGACACCAACGTTATTCCAAATAGAATGTTGCTGATTTCCTATGGAAAATAGGTCCTAACTATAACTGCCTATTGGCGACTGCCAGTAGGTAATGTATATATATATATATATATATATATATATATATATATAGATAGATATATATATATATATAGATTCACTGAAAAAACCATAGGTTTCACACATGTTATAGTTAGCTGGACATTTTACTGATAAAAAACCAATGAAATTCCACGTTATAGTTAGTGCAGGCAACTATAACTCACGCAACCACAATCCTCTGCTGATGCTAATACTGTATTTAGACACTTATTTGCCCATGTCTTCTTCCATTAAATTTTAGCTATACATATATTACAAATATTTTTTTTTCATAAAGACACATATGTCATCAGCAGAGGATTGCGGTTGCGTGAGTTATAGTTGCCTGCACTAACTATAACGTGGAATTTCATTGGTTTTTTATCAGTAAAATGTCCAGCTAACTATAACATGTGTGAAACCTATGGTTTTTTCAGTGAATTTGCAAGGTTTTTTAAATGCTAATTCCTAACTATAACCTGTGTGTAACCTATGGTTTTTTCAGTGAATTTGTACGTTTTTTTAAATGCTAAGTTACTTTACGCCATTCGTGGCGTGCGCGCCCACTTAACGCAGTTCGTTCCGTGCGCGCATGGTGCGCTTCGCGCACCGTGCACGCACAGTGAGCACGCGGTGCGCGAATGCTAGATGGGCCATGAACGCACGATGCGCTTCGCGCACCGTGCGCACATGGAGGACATATGATGAGCATCGTTGTGACAGATAATATATTAGTTTTTATTGGCTATTATATTCCATGCACAAATGGTGCCCTTCGGGCACCATTTGCACATGGGGGGGGGAGAGTGTGGATACTTTTTTATTTTTTTACATATTTTTTACCGTACGCGTACGGTAAGCGTAATCAGCGCAATTTTCGAAAAAATTAAAATTGCCTTTTTTGCCTTGGGGGATCGTTGGGGACTCCCTTAATATGGCTAGGTGCTTGGGAGCTGTCTAAACAGCCCCTTTACATGTTTTTGCCCTTTTATTTTTCAATCCCCTGTCAGAGTGCGAGAGAGAAAATGGCGGCCGCCGCTTCCTGGTTTCGACCGATTCGAATGTTTACTAAGATCTAACGGCCAATCAGAATCGCGCTCGCGCACGTCACCGTACGCGTACGGTAAGCGCACCGTAAGCGCACCGTAAGCTGGCTCAGATATATATATTGATTTAAAGGCTATTTTCTCAGAATCTACTGAACAGATTTACACCAAACCTACAAAAGGCACTTCCTTGACCTGTCGACTACCTCTCTGCCAAATTTCAAGGAACTCTGTTCAGCCGTTCGGGCTGTAGCTGTGTCTAAAGGTCCTATGGAAAAATGCATGGGAAAAACGCGTTTTGGGACCCCCCCTTTTATCTCAGCCCCCGCTTGACGAATCCCCCCGAGACTTTCAGGGTAGGAGCAGAGCGCAGCGCCCCATTAGTTTTGAAAATTTCGCGAGGATTCGTCGACCGGCGCCAAAGTTATTCCAAATAGAATGTTGCGTTTTTCCTATGGAAACAGGGTCCTAACTATACCTACCTACTGGCGACCGCCAGTAGGTAATATATATAGATATATATATATAGATATATATACATATATTTCCTTTCAGCTACAGCCCAATTTCTTGACACCTGGGCGCTCTTGCTGGTGCGTACGCGATACGACGGAGCCAAGTCATTTCATAAATCCACACAGGCGTCTCTGGTTAGAGACCAACTCGCTCGCACTCAGAAATGAACACAGCCAATTCTTAGTTCTCCAGTAATGTTACGATTTAATTCAGCTTTCCAGTATTCCAGTAAAGTATCCTCTACGCGTTTCAATCTTCACAAAGATCTTGTTCACGAGGGTCAATCATTATATATGTATCACCAAAGTGCCTGAAAGCTTCAGGAAGGCACACAGCTTGAGGTCGACCATCCGTTCTCCATTCTTGCTTTCCTAGACCACCCACAAGATAATTTTCTGCCTGACGCGTTTCAATGCCTGAGCATCTTAATCATAGGCTGCACACAAATCCGGATGGAAAAGGCTCTCTTTTATTTTCATTTGCGCATGCGTTTTAATTAATTGCCCTGAGTGGGCATATGCTTAGTGCAGTCATTTTAATGCATGCTGGGCATTATAGTTCCCTTCTTGAGCCACAATATTCCCTAAGTGGGTTTCTTGCCGAATTAGTGAATTAAAAGCACATTCAATCCTTCGTAGGACTCCGGGCATGTAGGAAAGCCACTTTTCTCTAGACCTTAAGCACTGCATGGCAGATGAACAGTTCTTCAC
The DNA here is from genome assembly GCF_964204655.1 of Triturus cristatus. Classification (NCBI taxonomy): domain Eukaryota; kingdom Metazoa; phylum Chordata; class Amphibia; order Caudata; family Salamandridae; genus Triturus; species Triturus cristatus. The sequence continues at coordinate 461,369,801 of NC_140587.1, read as the reverse complement.
CGCAGCCTCTCCTTTTCCATCACGGAGATGGTGCTCCTCCCACGACGAGGGCCGCTGTTATTATTCTGTATCACCAAAGTTCCAGAAAGCTTCAGGAAGGCACACAGCTTGAGGTCGACCATCCGGTCTCCATCTTTGCTTTCCTAGACCACCCACGAGATAATTTTTTGCCTGACGCGTTTAAATACCTGAGCATCTTAATCATAGGCTGCACACAAATCCGGCTGGAAAAGGCTCGCTTTTATTTTCATTTGCGCATGCGTTTAAATTAATTTCCCTGAGTGGGCGTATGCTTAGTGCAGTCATTTTAATGCATGCTGGGCATTATAGTTCCCTTCTTGAGCCACAATATTCCCTAAGTGGGTTTCTTGCCGAATTAGTGAATTAAAAGCACATTCAATCCTTCGTAGGACTCCGGGCATGTAGGAAAGCCACTTTTCTCTAGACCTCAAGCGCTGCATGGCAGATGAACAGTTCTTCGCCGCAGCCTCTCCTTTTCCAGAAATTCTCAGGTCAAATCAGTTGTGACAGCATTTGTTTTTTGGATGTTGAACTCTTTATCCTTGACAACCATTTACATTCGAGACTCCATAGGAAAGCAACTGCTGGTAACTCACTTTTACATGCTTCAAGTCACCACCCTGCACACTTGATCCACAGTATTCCCTTTGGGGAGATGTTGCGTATCAGAAGAGTGTGCACCATTGATTCAGACTGTTTAAGGGCACAGTCTGATTGCCGAGCTAGATTTCTTAGACGGGGATATACCGCTAGAATGATAGACACAGCCATGTCTAAAGCTAACAAGCAGGGTAGAACACTGGCATTGGCCATTAAATTATCTATCGTTCCTACCACTGAATCGGGGACCTCACAACCACCCAGATTAATCCTAACTTATAGTCAACAACAACATACTATAAGAAAGATCATTAATAGAAACTGGGCGTTGGTCGAAAGTGATTTGGTCCTGGGTGATACAATTTCTCGGTCACCTAAATTGACATTTAGAAAGGCACGCTCCATGAGTGATTCCCTAGTCAAGAGTAGCCCGGAGTTGATTGAAAATACAATGTGGTTATCGACTAGCAAAGGTTTTATCAAATGTGCTAGTTGCAAAGCATGTAAACATGGAGTGAACAAAACAGAATATATTACTCCATTGAACAACAGGATCACGAAAATTGATAAAAAACTCACCTGTAAAACAGAGTTTGTTATTTATGTGCTTGAGTGCCCATGTGGACTACGCTACGTGGGTAGCACAAAACTCCAGGCACATAAAAGAATTTTACAGCACATCCGAGCTATTAATCATGGTGATCCCACTTATCCAGTAGCTCGCCACTTTGATGAAGTACATGCAAGGAGATCTAGTGAGTTGCGATACTTCCTAATGGACTCAGTTCCTCCCCTAAGAAGAGGTGGAAACCGCGATTCTCTGCTAAGAAAACTGGAAACCAGATTTATACTTGAGTTAGATAGCAAGATTCCAAATGGATTGAATTTGAGTGAGGATTTTTTTACTCACTTATGATTTTTTAATTACTTGACATTCAATCCTGCTATCCGCAAACATTTAAGCTGCTAGTACTTTTTTAACCTATGAAATAAAAAATTCCTTTATATGTATTTTATTCTATTTAAGCACAATTTTGCACAATAGGTTATTGACACGATTTGAGGGTGACATCGGACGGACATCATACTTTAGGTGCTTTTAGTACTCGCTAGTGCAATAGCCTACAGGGGCAGTTTTGGACAATTGTCTAGTAAGTTTCTAGCAATTTTAACAAGGTGATAACTGGGTACCAGTACGATCGGTACAACATGAGATTGGATACATCAGGCTTTGATACTGTTACGATTTAATAATATCAAGATGGGAATATGGTATTGTACCCAAATGTTCCCTTTTTAATCTCTGTCACTCGTTTTCAATGGTTCACCTACAGATGGTTTTAACCTGTTTTAAAATGTGTCCCAGGATTTTGATAAAATGTGAGTGTTTATACAACCTTGTTTTAACCTTGTTTAACCTTGTATGACTCTTAATAAGTATATTTATTTATTTATTTATTTATTAGTCATATTAATGAGTGTCTGGTATTGAGACCAAAAATGTGCGTTATTTTGCACATAGCTTTGTATCAAATTGCAATCAACAATTTGCATTTGTAAACCTAAAAGCACTTTACGCAGCATTATGCTGAAATGTCTTCAGTTTCTATGATGTAGATACGGAAGTAATTGCTTGTCCTTCCTGTGCACTGTCACTTTAAATGGTGTAGAATGAGCCATGTGATTTATCATGTGACCAAGGCCCCTAGAGGGCTGAAACGCGTAATGGCGGCAGTGCAGGGCACGAAATAAAACTTTGAAAGCACTGAATTTGGGTTTGCTTCGTCCTTTCCTAGCACACGGACTGCGGGACGAGTACTGAATATATATATATATATATATATATATATATATATATATATATATTCACTTAAAAAACCATAGGTTTCACACATGTTATAGTTAGCTGGACATTTCACTCGTAAAAAACCAATGAAATTCCCCCGTTATAGTTAGCTCAGATAACTATAACTCGCGCGACCGCAATCCACTGCTGATGACGTCACACATTACATCACTCATGACATGGTCAGTGGCATCACTCATGACATCACTGATGACATCATCCTTTGGATAGAGTGGCGGTCGCGATAGTTATAGTTATCTGAGCTAGCTATAACGGGGGAATTTCATTGGTTTTTTACGAGTGAAATGTCCAGCTAACTATAACATGTGTGAAACCTATGGTTTTTTAAGTGAATTTGCAAGGTTTTTTAAATGCTAATTCCTAACTATACCGTGTGTGAAACCTATGGTTTTTTCAGCGAATTTGTAAGTTTTTTTTAAATGCTAAGTTATGTATGTATTATTATATTTTTTTATATATTTATTTTACAATAAACTACGTATTAAAAAGGTTTTTTTTTTTGTGTTTTTCAAGGTGCGCGCACCATTCGTGCACCGTGAGCGCACCTTTTTTTTAGTGTTTTTCAAGGTGCGCGCACCGTTCGCGCACCGTGCGCGCACCCCACGATTTTTTGACAAAAAATTAAAATGTTTTTTTCGGCCTTCGGCCTTCGGGGTCCTTCAAGGACCCCCTGACAAAGGCTAGGCCCAGGGCTAGGGGGTCAGGAACTCTCTACCCTGCACCATTTTCACGTTCGCCACCTTCCTTTTTCACTCTCGCACTGAAAACAAACAAAATGGCGGCCGACACTTCCTGATTTCGACCGATTCGAACGTTGGCTGACATTTAGCCACCAATCAGAATTACACTCGCGCACGTTAGGGTGCGCGCACGGTGCGCGCACAGTGCGCGGCTATAGATATGTATGTGCTTTTAACTGCAATTTTCTTAAAAACAACTGAACAGATTGACTCCATATATGCAAAAGGCACTTCCCTGACCTGAGGACTACCTCTCTGCCAAATTTCAAGTAACTCTGTTCAGCCGTTCGGGCTGTACCTTCGACTAAAGGTCCTATGGGAAAATGCATGGGGAAAACGCATTTTGGGACCTTTTTCTCGGCCCCCACTTGATGAATCCCCCCGAGACTTTCAGGGTAGGAGCTGAGCGGAGCGCCCCATTAGTTTTGAAAATTTCCCGAAGATTCGTCAACCGGCGCCAAAGTTATTCAAAATAGAATTTTCAGAATTCCTATGGAAACACGGTCCTAACTATAACTATCTACTGGCGACCGCCAGTAGATAATATATATATATATATATATATATATATAAATGTCCTGACACATAGGAATGCCTCTGCCTAACGGATCGTGGGCCCGTTTTCAGGTGTGTCAGACACCTCTTAACAATCAAAAAGAAACGCGCGCTCTTACAGCAGCGTCGAACAGGCCACACCAACTGCTTCCAACAGATCCTTTTATTTCAGTAAAAGTCAGACAGGCATTACGCGTTTCGAGTCCAATGACTCTTAATCATATGCCACTTGCTGCTATTGCGGTGGGTTCGTTTAGTTTTTAAATACGTAGCTATTAGACATGGAAAAGAGACATTCTTCCAGTTTTTTAAAGGACCAGTCAATTTTAATTGTTTTTCAAGATTTTGCCACATATCTTGAGTGCAACGAGGGTAAGTACAATTATAAATTCAGGTTAGTCCACTTAACCCCAAAATGATTACACATTCCATGTTTTCCTTCGTTGTACAATTTCCTAGACTCTTTACAATATTTCCTGTACTGCAATTCCCAAAATGCTTCATAACTGCCCTTATTGCCTTTCTGGTTTCCAATGTCGATTTTGGTACAACTTCACACATTCTTACTGTGTACAAGTGCAATACTGGTTCAAAGGAAAAGTTCCATACCTCGGGCACAGAATACAAAGGGAAGTCCCACTACCACCGTGTTTCTCTGCAGTTTCCAGTCAGCTTTTTCGAAGTGGTCACAAGCACGAAGTGCATGGGAAGAATTCCTCCTGCAAATCCTGGCTGTGAGTAAAGTTCATTCTCCAAGTTTGGGTGGGACTCTCAGTGGGGCCCTTCCATAGCAGCTTAGTTAATGTTCAATGTTGCAGCCGGCGGGCATCCCTTTAAGTTAAGCTCTGAGCTTCCTTTCACCATGTCCTGACACATTTGCAGGAGGTATAGTTAGGACCTAGTTTCCATAGGAAAAGCGTTTTTTGTTTTCACAATATCTTTGGCGCCGGGTGAAGAATCTTAGTAAAATTTTCAAAACTTATGGCCCGCTCCAGTCACATATATATATATATGTATATATATATATTACCTACTGGCGGTCGCCAGTAGGTAGTTATAGTTAGGACCACGTTTCCATAGGAAATCCTCAACATTCTATTTTGAATAACTTTGGCACCGGTCGACGAATCCTCGCGAATTTTTCAAAATAGGTGGGGCGCTACGCTCCGCTCCTACCCTGAAAGTCTCGGGGGGATTCGTCAAGCGGGGGCTGAGATAAAAGGGGGGTCCCAAAACGCGTTTTTCCCATGCATTTTTCCATAGGACCTTTAGACAGGGCTACAGCCCGAACGGCTGAACAGAATTACTAGAAATTTGGCAGAGAGGTAGTCCTCAGGTCAAGGAAGTGCCTTTTGTAGGTTTGGTGTAAATCTGTTCAGTAGATTCTGAGAAAATAGCCTTTAAATCAATATATATATCTGAGCCAGCTTACGGTGCGCTTACGGTACGCTTACCGTACGCGTACGGTGGCGTGCGCGAGCGCGATTCTGATTGGCTCTTAGATCTTAGTAAACATTCGAATCGGCCGAAACCAGGAAGCGGCGGCCGCCATTTTCTCTCTCGCACTGAGAGTTAGGTTTTAAAATAAAGCCAAAAAACATGTAAAGGGGCTGTTTAGACAGCTCCCACACACATAGCCATGTTGAGGGAGTCCCCAAAGATCCCCCAAGGCCAAAAATGCAATTTTTATTTTTTCGCTAATTTCGCCGATTACGCTTACCGTACGCGTACGGTAAAAAATTATAAAAAAAAAAAAACTATCCACACTTTCCCCACCCCGTGTGCAATTGGCTTAGAAGAGGTGTGATAAACTATAATATTTTAAACAAAAATACTAAAAGAAAAAATTATCCACACTCTCTCCACCCCGTGTGCAAATGGTGCCCGAAGGGCACCATTTGTGCATGGCTTATAAAAATTACGAAAAATTAAAATATTACCTTTCAAAACGAAGTGCATCATATGTCCTCCATGTGCGCACGGTGCGCGAAGCGCATCGTGCGTACATGGCCCATCTAGCGTAACGTGGGCACGCGGTGCGCGAAGCGCACCGCGTGCTTACTGTGCGCGCACGGTGCGTGAAGCGCACCGTGCGCGCACGGAACGAACTGCGTTAAGTGGGCGCGCACGCCACGAATGGCGTAAAGTAACTTAGCATTTAAAAAACCGTACAAATTCACTGAAAAAACCATAGGTTTCACACACGTTATAGTTAGGAATTAGCATTTAAAAAACCTTGCAAATTCACTCAAAAAACCATAGGTTTCACACATGTTAAAGTTAGCGGAAATTTTACTGATAAAAAACCAGTGAAATTCCCCCGTTATAGTTAGTGCAGGCAACTATAACTCACGCGACCGCAATCTTCTGCTGATGACATATGTGTCTTTATGAAAAAAAAATATTTGTAATATATGTATAGCTAAAAATGTATGGAAGAAGACATGGGCAAATAAGTGTCTAAATACAGTATTAGCATCAGCAGAGGATTGCGGTCGCGTGAGTTATAGTTGCCTGTACTAACTATAACGGGGGAATTTCACTGTTTTTTTATCAGTAAAATTTCTGCTAACTATAACATGTGTGAAACCTATGGTTTTTTCAGTGAATATATATATATATATATATATATATTATCTACTGGCGGTCGCCAGTAGATAGTTATAGTTAGGATCGTGTTTCCATAGGAAATCCGCAACATTCTATTTGGAATAACTTTGGCGCCGATTGACGAATCCTCGCAAAATTTTCAAAATAGGTGGGGCGCTCCGCTCCGCTCCTTCGCTGAAGGTCTCGGGGGGATTCGTCAAGCGGGGGCTGAGAAAAAGGGGGGGTCCCAAAACGCGTTTTCCCCATGCATTTTTCCATAGGACATTTAGTCCAAGCTACAGCCCGAACGGCTGAACAGAATTACTTGAAATTTGGCAGAGAGGTAGTCCTCAGGTCAGGGATGTGCCTTTTGCAGATCTGGTGTAAATCTGTTCAGTATTTCCTGAGAAAATAGCATTTAAAGCATATATATATCTATAAGCGTGCACCGTGCGCGTACGGTAAAACTTACCGTACGTGCACGCTGCCGTGCGCGAGCGCGATTCTGATTGGTTGTTAGATCTTAGTAAACATTCGAATCGGTCGAAACCAGGAAGTGTCAGCCGCCATTTTGTCTCTCGCAGTCTGAGGGGGTGAAAAACAAAGGTGGAGAGCGTGAAAAGGGGGCAGGGTGGACAGTTCCTGACCCCCTAGCCTTTGTCAGGGGGTCCCAGAAGGACCCCCAAGTAGGCCTGGGCAAAAATTTCGTTCCGTTCGCGGAAATTGCGATAATTTGACATTTTTGCGTTCCGCGGAGAGTGCGAAAATGTCAAAAATTCCGGTTTCCGCAGCTTGGCGATAATTTGTTTCTTGCTCGCGCTGTAAAATAATACATTCTCGCGCGCGCGCGATCGCCTTACCTGAATCCCTGCGTTCGCCGACAAGTTTTCTTGATCCGGTCGCGTTCTCCATGAGATGTTGTATTGTTTTTAGCCATTTGCGCTGTCTCGCGACAGTTCGCGCCCGCAGTGACGTCATGCGTCGCGCGATCACGTCTTTCTTCTCGCGATCATGCACCGCGAGAACAACTCAAATCAAGATGGCCGCGCCCGCAAGCAACCACATGGGTAAGTTGGCGACCCGCAACCATGCAGAAAATCTCGCGAACATGCCGGAAAAAAACTTCCGCATCTTCGCGATATTTCTGCTTGTTTGCGATAATTTTAAACATTCTCGCGATAATTTGCGAAGGTTAATTCCGCAAATTCCGCCCACCCCTACCCCCAAGGGCCAAAATTTCCTTTAATTTTTTTGCGAAAAATCGCGGAGTACGCGTAGTGTGCGCGTACGGTAGAAACAGAAAAATTCCGCGAACTGCGTAACGTGGGCGCGCGGTGTTCGAATCGCACCGCGTGCCCACAGCGCACGGTGAAAAACCTTAAAAAAAAAAAACATAGCATTTAAAAAACAGTACAAATTCACTGAAAAAACCATAGGTTTCACACACGTTATAGTTAGGAATTAGCATTTAAAAAACCTTGCAAATTCACTTAAAAAACCATAGGTTTCACACATGTTATAGTTAGCTGGACATTTCACTCGTGAAAAACCATTGAAATTCCCCCGTTATAGTTAGTGCAGGCAACTATAACTCACGCGACCGCAATCCTCTGCTGATGACGTCAGATATTACATCACTGATGACATATGTGTCTTTCTGAATAAAAAATATTTGTAATATATGTATAGCTAAAAATTAATGGAAGAAGACATGGGTAAATAGGTGTCTAAATACAGTGATGTAATATCTGACGTCATCAGCAGAGGATTGCGGTCGCGTGAGTTATAGTTGCCTGCACTAACTATAACGGGGAAATTTAAATGGTTTTTCACGAGTGAAATGTCCAGCTAACTATAACATGTGTGAAACCTATGGTTTTTTAAGTGAATATATATATATATATACACATCAGATGATTACTTTGGACGTGCACCTCAACTCACTCATACATCACAAAGAAAACACCTCAAATGATCAAAGCCACTGGCCAAACATTACAATGGCAATAACCAAAACTCAATACATCACCTGGTGCAAACAACACATCTCACCCACTCCTGACTGGGGAAGTTAAAGCAGCCAGGGTGTGAGAGCCTCAGCAACCAGGGTTCCACTCTGAGGTAGACACATCCGCCCCCACTCCGATTCCAAACTCCCGGTTTCTAAGTCCACAACCCTCAGCTTTAAACACACTAGAAGGTTCGAGAAAGGCCTCCCTCCGGGCCAGAGGAATCTTACAAGAACAGGCCAGGTTCCAAGCAAGCATTCCCATGGCAGGAAGGAGTCCTCACGTCCCCTTCTCCAAATCGCGCATTTTTTAGCCTTTATCTTGACGAAGCTCACAAAGCCTTTCAGAGTATATAAACAAAAAACAATCCTTGAACGTGAATACCCAAACAACTTGCTAGGACTGCTGTGCACGCAGAAAAGCTGAAGCAAGGCAAAGTCAGAAAACAAGATGACATGAGGCCATGTCAAATCCAATGGTAAGAACTTCATAATTCTCATCAATGTACAACACAATGCACATTTGTGCACAACTGCTTATAGATTCACACACTTCATCTCTCAATGTACAACACCAAGCACATGTGTGCATCACTACCCACAACACTGCACTTCGAGACCAAAAAGTACATTCCACAACTCTCTCCCTTTCATGCTTTCAAATGCACATGCTAAATGTTCGATTCTTGGCAAGGCTGTCCTACTCCCACTGAAAGACTGCAAGATTAAAAGAAAGAGAAGCAAGGCATATGCAGGACCGTCGTATATCACGGCTAGGATGAAATAACACACTAAAGTCCGTTAAAATAATGGTAGTCAAAGGTCATCACTGGGTGTCAAACTACAAGAGTGCCTCTAGCACTACAAGTAGGAAGAACTAAATGTCAAGCAATAACAGAGTGCAAACTAGCAATGTTGTGTTCAATTATGAGCTTTCCATTTCATCAGCATCAGAAAGTGAAACAGCAAGAAGAGATGAATCCTCAAATATTCCCTCATCTATATTTATGAGTTCATCAACATCTTTCTGAAGCATATAGCGGCATTTCAGTCATGAATGGATATTTTATTTTTAGGTGTAAAAACATTGGCACAATAAGAACAACAAAAGGGAAGGCACTGAATGAGTATACAGCAGAGCATCAATACTACAATAAGATAAATCACCTTTTCAAGGATTCATTCCCAATTGCCAAAAAGGGACCAACTCCAGTTCCCACTCTCCATTCCCTTATCATTTTCAAGAATATCTAGTATGTTTGGTAATATTCTTTTCCATATTCTTAATCCCAACCGCACTGATCACCAACTACTGCGCATTGACCACCACTCTTAGCTAGGATAAAATTCACTGCATATCTAGTCTGTTCCGAATATATCTACATACTTTCCAACTGAGTGGTGTTGTCGCGCAAAGCTGCCACTGTAGTGTTGGATAGAATTTGCAGGTTGCATCCAAAGTATTCTCTAGGTTTCTCACCCCTGGCCATGGAAGTACCACCCAAGGTGAAAATAGAGGAAATGATGTATCTCAAACTGATAACATTACTATAATTATTGATCTCTATATCGGTCACTTCCTCGAAAAATTATTTTGTTAGTGTACTTTCAACCCATCTTATTTTAGGTTTGGTATATTTACAAGGCACGCCCAAAGGCAATACCATTCCAAGAGTTATATCTAATAAATCCCATTAGACAAAAACAAAACCCCGGGTGTGCATAAATCGGCCCCTCATAATCCACTGCAGGATACCTAGAATTAATTCCAAATGTCATGGATCTACTTTATTCACTAGGGGAACAGCATGTTTGTACAACACTATCCCAGAACAATTGATATACAATGAAGTATCTGTATTGTTCACAATGGGCCAACAAGCAGGATAATAACCGAACTCTCGAAGGACTGTCACATCCTTATAATGCCAACCCACCAATTTCACGTTCTGTTCATCCATATTACAATTATCACCATATGTACTGGATAACCCACTCCCAGTGGTTTTCTATGGTATAGACATGGTCCTGAATAACCAAAACCAAACACTCCTTTTACTTCTGTAAAATCAGGTGGCTGAGAATACGTGTAATTTACAAGTGATAATGGATATGCAGTCCACAGGCTAGTAACAGATTGGGTGGGATAACAAGCGGTCCCTTCTCCGAAAAACCTCCTATGTGTTTCTAGAAATACATTACTCGGGGCAGTTCTTTTATTTCGTCTTGGGGAAATGACCTCATCCTTACTTCGTGAAGGTATGCTATTAGCATTTTCCAAAACCCACAACACCCCACACAGTATCACTATCATCAAAATAAAAAAAAACAACACATGTTATTTTTCTTTTCTTCTTTTCTTCAACTATATCACTTTTGGTTGTCCAAAAGCAACCATTGGCTGCTCCTCCTCAGCTAACTTTCTGCCAAAGGGATGCATAGTGAATTCAAAGAAGGAATAGGCAAGAAAATATAAGTATAAGTGTTCCCAGTGTCGGTCAGAGCCTCCTCGGTACAGGCTCTTATTGTTCATCAATAAATTGGTGGTCTTGAGACCCGGGGGTGGAGCTTTCTCTGTCCTAAGCTCTTTTATCCCACATCTATAAAGGTGGTATACTTCCAAAGTATACTTTCTTCCCAAACTAATATTAAAACAATCAAAGCAAGGTAAATACAAAATTCTCACTGACTTCAAGCATTCGTTCGTACTGTTTCTCAGTACTACCTGCCTTGCGCAGTCCGTCCCTAATCTTTTTTCTCCTTAGACTTGGTAGCCCTCATCCGAGAGCCCAAAGTGTACCTGGCAGCCCCAGGCACTGTATGATCAATAAACAGAGGCTCCAGGATAGCTCGTATTTCTGGTGGAACAGCCTCATTCAAAACATCGTTGTTCTCTATGTCTGTTTGTGTACAGGTCAGTTTGGCATCACTTAAAAGGGACATACCTGGGCCCTTGCTTGCACTCCATGTCACCTATGCCCTCCTTGAACCAATGGTCATATGGCAACGGTAAAGGAATCCTCCAACAGTGGGTGGCGTACACCCAGTTCTTTCGACCAGCAACCTTTACCGCCGTCCGTGTCACCAACAGAACCTGCTCAGGACCTTTCCAATGAGGCTCCAGACTTTTCTTCCTCTGAAAGGTCCTCACTAGGATCTTCTATAGAAGGTAGGGACTCCCGCACCTTTTGGTGAATAGAACATACATTTTTGGTTAACTGGCAAAGATTATCAACCAACGCAGGTTATTCAATATCGGAATATTTACGAGAAAGTGAGATGTCCCATACATTTGCCGGGCGTCCAAACAAGACCTCATAAGGTGACAAGACTATTCTAGAATGAGCTGTAGTTCTTGTTGACAGAAGAGTTAATGGTAGAGCATCTGGCAATTTCCACCCTGCCATTCCCTGAATCTTTGACAATTTTAGTTTGAGAGTACCATTGTACTTCTCACCCAAACCCGCTGACTGTGGATGATTGGCAGCATGACATTTCTGTCTAATATGCAAACCTTCACAAATCAAATTAATCACTTTCCCATGAAAATGAGAGGCGTTGTCACTCCGGATAAATCAGTGCAAACCGAATCGAGGAAAGTACTCTTTAGGAAACACCTTTGCAGTGTATTGGCCATATTATCTTTCGTGGGGTAAGCTTAAACCCATTTACTGAACTCACAGAAAACCACTAAAACGTACTTAAGATTATTACATCTCTCTAGCTCAATGTAGTCCATTTGAAGGACTTCAAAAGGAAAAGTCGGTGGTGCAATATTACCATGTGGTGTCGGGGTACCCTTACCCGGATTATGTATCATACAGACCATAAATGTTTCACCAAATGTGCCGCTGTCTTGGAGATGTCATCATTATGCCAAACAGGGGCTAATAATTTACAAATGTCTTTCGCACTACTATGGGCCGGACAATGGGGCCATAGTAACCCCAGAAGAACGTACGCATCCTGCAACATCCATTTCTGTTCTTCAGATTTATCAATCCAACATCCTTCCTCATTTAACTTTTCTGTACTCTCCTGCCATTTCTCTAATTCTGCTATTGTGGCTTCACTCTGTATCTCCTTTACACTCTCAATGGTATTTTCAAACATAACAACTTCAGGAAGCCACCTAGCTGGACCTGCGACAAACATCCTGGGTGCCACGCATCAAAAGGGCTCGGCTAGGCGGCCGGTCCTTTAGCTTTCTTGCTCCGCAGCTATGGAATTCCTTACCGGTGTCCTTGCGAAACACCGCTAACCTGCTTGCCTTCAGAAAAGACTTAAAAACCTGGCTGTTCACTGGATAATCTGCCCCCTCTTTAGGCCCCTGCTCTTTTTACTGTTATGTTTTCCAGCTCTTTCTTTGGTCTGGAGCACAAAAGCGCCGGGACACTCCTTTGGAGTAGCCGTTGCGCTATAAAAGTCCCATTTAACATAACATAACATAACATCCTGTTCATTTGACTTCTAGCCATTTTCTTAGCCACCTGATCTGCAAATGCATTTCCTCTACCCACATCATCAGTAACCTTTCTCTGTGCGCTGCACTTAATGATTGCTAGTTTTTTGGGTAGCGCTAACATTGACAAAAGCCGCAGTTTGAGGTGTCCATGTTGAATCTTGGTCCCATGAGAGGTAAGAAATCTTCTCTCTTCCCACGGTCATCCAAAATTATGCGTGACCCCGAATGTATACTGGCTGTCAGTATAGATATTGACAACCAGTTATTTACTCAATTCACAAGCTCGAATACGGGCAGCAAGCTCAGCGGCTTGGGTCGACTGATAAGATACCCGTGATGTCTCCACCACCGACCGCAACGTGGTGATAGCGTAATCTGCAGTGATAGTGCCAACTGGTAAACTAAAACAAGAGCCATCGACATATAGTTCTACTTCAGGGTCAGATAAGGGAATGTCAGTCAGGTCTACCCGTCCTTTCGTCTCTTCTTCCGACCAGAGAATGCAGTCATGTTTGTCAACTGCATCATTCTCAGAAGGGAGGGGTAGTAACGTGGCTGGGTTCAGAGTGGCACATCTTTTGATTGTGATATGTTTAGCAAATAATGGCAATTCATATCCAGTAAGACGTGCACTGGTGAGGTGCTGTGTCTTTGCCTTATTCAAAAGTGTATGCACAGAATGGGGTACCATGACTGTGAGGTCAGGATCAAGTACGAGTCCAGACGATTGCCTGATTGAAGTGCCCCAGCCGCGACTGCTCTCAGACAACTCAGGAGGGCTCTAGCAACAGGGTCAAGCACAGCGGAAACAGGGTCAAGCACAGCGGAAAAATAAGCACAAGGCCTCTGTTTATCCCCAAATTTCTGTGTTAGGACAGAAAGTGCACAGCCAGCCATCTTGTGGACATAGAGCACAAGGTTTTTGTAGAATTAGGTGTGCCAAGCACCGGAGCAAACAAAGCGCAGTTTTTAATTGCTCAAAAGACAGCTGACATTCTAGCGTCCAAGGCAAAGGCTCATGCACTGCTTTCATTCTTAGTGCAAGCAAGGGTTTCATTAGTAACAAATAATTTGGGATCCACTGACGACAGTAGGAAGTAATACCTACAAAAACACGTCCATCTTTTTGACTTTGTGGAATGGGCATCCTAATAATGGTGCTGACGCTCTCGGGGTCAACCCCCTATTCTCCTTTGACAGTATGGGACCTAAATAGGTAACCTCCTATCGACAATACTGAAATTTCAAAAGAGAGAACTTATGTCCATGATGTACAAAATGCAACAACAATTTCACTGTACTGTCCTTGCAATTAACATGTCATTGACATACTGCACCAATACATTACCTGGAGAAAGCGATAGTGAATCCAACTGACTCTTTAATGTTTGACTATAAGTACTAGGACTCTCCGTAGAGTCTTGAGGAGCACTACAGAATCTAAAGCTTCTGCAGGGCCAATGTAAATCCAAACAAATACCTAATGTTCGGGTGGACGGGAACACTGAAGAATTCGTTTTTGAAATCAATAACATAGAAGAACTTAGCAATAGAAGGGATCATCGTTAAAAGAGTAGTGATATCAGGAACCATCGGAAACTGTGGAGCTACGATTTTATTAACCTCATGCAAATCAATCACAAAGTGATAGACATCATCAATAACATCAGAAGAACAGGAAGAATAGGACTATTACAAATATTGGTGGACGTTTCTTCAACTACTCCCTTCAGTATCAAATCCTAAATAATTTGAAAAAGACCCTGTTCCCCTGCTGGCTGTATTTTATATTGAGGAATACAGGGCAGAATAGCATTATCTTTAACCTGTATGGAAACTGGTGGTATATGCAACAGACCCACGTCTGTCCCACCTGTGGCCTATAGTGCGGGGGTTATCCTGCGACAGACACTGTCTAGTACTCCCATTCGGACCCATAGTAATATAGACACCATCAGGAGAACAATAAATGGTAGCATGCAACTTTTTCACCAAGTCCAAACTCATCAAATTTTCACCACAATGAGATGTTAAAAAGAATTAGATGTTAACAAGAATGGAGACTCAACAGTAAAAGGACCAACAGTGAGCGCAAGGGGGCGCGAAATGGGACTGACAACTGGTACACCGGAAAAACCTACAGAAACATTATTCTGACCAGACAGGGCCGCCCCAGCGACCATATGTCGAGAAACAGAACTTTTTGTCACACCTGTATCCACCAAAAATTCCTTAGTCGAACCCTGCAAATTCGCTATAACTGGACTGGTCCCTCACTCTGTCCCTGTCTGTCCTAGCTGTAAGAAACACCCATCACATCATCAATGTCATAAGCATCATGATAATAATGTCCATCTCTGGGGTCATCAAAGTAATTATTGTCAGAGCGGCTGACAGGAGCCGCAGCATTCTGATTTCTGTCTGTCCCACATCCTATACCATCCGAACCACGTCCTCTTGGGGACGAGATTTTCTGTAAAGGCATAGGGCCCTGGCTATGCCAATGTCCTTCCTCCTTACAATACGCACACTGATTCTGTCCCAAAGGTGTTGTTGACGACTGCCTATTACGTGGGAGTTCTCGAGACGGACCTCCCCGCCCCGTTATTTCCCTGAAATGCCTGCTGCAACAACACCTTGGCCTTTAAATCCTTGTGTTTTTTAATCTGTTTTATCCTTCTCCTTCTGATCTCGATGCTCATAATATTGAGCCCAATTCAGGATAACAGAGGGAGAAGATGTAGACCAAGCACTTTCAGATGCCTGCAAATGAGACATTATTTTAGGAAGAAGATTAGTAACAAACCTGTCAACGAATAAATGAACTCCCCCTTCCGTAGACATATCTTGCCCACTGTAATCCAACTTGTATCTTCAAACCTAGTGAAGAAATCAAATACACTCTCATTCTTCTTCTTTCGACAAGCTGTCAATCTATCCCAACTTACTTGCTTCGGCAGAATAAGTGTGTGCATAAATGTTATAATACGACCAGGCAAGGCGAGTATCTGCGCATGTGGCTTATCTCCTGGCTTCCTTTCCTGATCCCATCCCTTAATCACATCCCATGTACAACCCAACTCAGCAACATAATCTTTAGTATGCACCTGCCGCCAAATATCGACTGGAACAAGAACAAAAAACATTTCAATATCAGCAGGAATCATTACAGTAGAAGAGGCAGCTTCCGTCAATTCCTCAAAGTACGCTGTGGGATTTTTCCTAGGATCGGGCAATGTTGCCTTAAGGGCTAAAACCTCACTTCTTTTCCATGCAGTATAAACCCATTGCTCCTGAAAACGGGCAGCTACAGCTGGTCTAGTGACGTTACCGTGCTGGTCCGTTAACTCAGGTATTTCTGGATGGTAAATCGGGTGGACTTCACGCAGAGGGAACTAAGTTATTAGAGTAGGGCTTTTATCATACAGCCAACATCTATAAGAAACTATGGTAGTAACATTACCAAACACTTGTCCTGGTTCCAAATCAGTAACAGAAACACGGCTCTAATGTCAAATATTATTTGGGCACCCTCTGACCCGATGTGTGTATGCCAAAGATCAATCAATGTAGCAGACATGTGTTGAAGAGCATGTTGTTGTAAAAAGGGCTCAAAATCATGTATAACTCGCCAAATGTCCTCCACACTATGAACTGCATTACGAGCCCACCGCACGGCCTGACTCGCTATCGTCCTCTTCTCTTCCTTTCCTATGTCAGATCTCATCAATGAACCTATCAATTCCCTAACTCTCACCAAATCCCTGTCTTCGAACCCATGTACAGGAGTATCAGTATCCAAAAATATCGGGGGATGTACAACAGCAGAAGGAGAGGTAACAGGAGTAATAGGTACAACTGTAGTCAATGATTGCACCGCAGAAGAAAGAACAGAGGAAACAAGAGTAGGGGCAGTGGACGTGACAGAGGTCACAGTCATCAAAGGGGGCGAAGGGAGAGAAAGAATAGGGAGTGCGGTGACCGGAGCAGTAGGGATAACAATCGTAGATACAGGGGCAGCTTCAGCAGACAAGATAGGCTGTTGTCTCAATGGGTATATCCTCTGCAGGGCATAAGGAGGTGGAGTCAACTTCTCTACAAAGGTATCATCATCCTCTTTGGCCACATAGGACTTATCAATATGCAACCAAAATCTCCTATGTTGACATTCTATCCCTGTCTCCTGCTTTTTTCCATCATACGCCACAGCTTTCTGTGTACGAGTCTGCATCCTTCCTTTCCGTTTCACCCTGCACCCGCCACCAGACAAGAGGGAGATTGCCTCTATCTAGAGGGAAAGGTAAGCGCTAATAATAACTAATCATTAGTGAAGCAAAGCCTAACATTGCAGAAACAAAATGTAACAGAGACTTTTTCTCAGAAACAGCGAAAGATTAGTTTCGATCATGAGCCAAAAGGGCACCGGAACAGAAAATGGCACCGCAAATGGGGAGAGGATGTAGCCTTATGGCTAGAGCAGTCAACCTCAAAGCTGGGGACCTGGGTTCGAATCTCAGCAACGTCACTCAATATTCTGTGATCCTGGCCAAATCACTTAATCTCTCCGTGCCTAACAAAAATGAATGTGTCCTTCTGTAACGAAACTGGTGCTCATGTAAAGCAGTCTGATATAGTTTGCGCTATATAAAACTCTCTAAAAAAATGCTAACTTACATAGGGCACTGCATAAGCAATTTCGCATCTAGTCTAACACAGGCACCTCAGCCCCTGCGCCAATCCCCCCACTGCGCAGAGGGAGGAGGCAATTGAAATCCTGAGAAACATTTCTGTGAGCCAGACTGCTCTACTGAAAGCTATCCAGGGGCAAAGCAGTGATCTGCAACAGATGGTGGACTACTTGGAAGGCATTCACAGTGCAATGTCTGGCCTACAGAGATCTTTTCAGGCTCTGACCTTCTCCCTCAGTGCAGCTTCCCATTCCCCCAACCTTGTGTCCCTCCCTTGCTCCTTACCCATAACAATACCCTATTCCCAAAACCTATCCAAAGCACACACATTTGCACACAACCCACTCATGCAGACCCAAGCAGCACACCCATGCATAAGCACAAACCCCACAAATAATCCAGGCATGCATCCAAACAGACAGACTCTGCACCAACCACCCCACCCACAGGCTTACCACACCACCATCACATCCATAACCATCACTGACAATACCACATCCACATACTCACACCACTCCCCACCACATCCCCACACAGCACAGATGACATGGCACTTGGTGATGCAAATTGTTGTCCCTGATAAAATTAAAGCCAGGGGTCCTGTGCACAGAGACATTTAGAGGCCTGGGCAAAGTGAGCTCTGACCCAGGGATCCAGACTTCCAGGGTGCCCCCTGATTGAGCCAACTCTAATCTACAGTGAGTCTTTCCATAATGACCATGAAATACATCTTGAAAAGATTGTTTTAAATAACATTTTCCCACAAAAAATGTATTGTGAGTGATGTGTGAGAGTCTATTACAGAGATTTTGCAGAGATGTTGTGTTTCTGTTTCGTGAAACATCCATACTTAAGTTTCTTTTATATCAAAACAGGACTTAGCATGTGAGAAATGGGAAGGTGTCACAGAGATTATTTGAAGTAATGTTAGTAAGGAGCTGCTGTTGTGTCACAATATTGAATACATAACTGACTGGTGGGACGTCACCCCCCCCCCAGAATTGAGTCTCGACAGCCCTGAAAGCATTAAATGCACAAATCAAACATCAAGAATCAAAGTTTTTCCATTTAATCCATGTGGATTCCAATATTCTTCAATGGTTTTTAGGTTCACACAGAGGCTCATGATTCCAAACTGTTAATGCTAAAGAAACACCCATCCAGGCTTTTTTCTGCAGCATGTAAGAATTCACAATATATCCTGCATAGCCATAGAAATAGGAAAGAACTTGCAGATGACAGGGGGGGAGAGCTACGGAAATGAGCCATATTGGAGGTTGGTTTAATTAGTTCCTTCTCCTCTGCTGAGATTTCAGTCATATTGAATTTTGGAAGAATAGTGTTTTCTGGGAAGCCATTATGCCACACTTTGGAGGACTGGTCATGCTCTGGGGTGTTGCCCTGCACCTAATTGGACAGAAGTGCCCTCCTGCTTGACCCCAGAGAACACTGAATACGTATCTTTCAGGTGGGCTGGGCCTCTCAGACATGCTGCTTGAATCTAAGAGAAGAAGAAGGGTCCATGCTGGAAGTTTGGTTTGCACCAACTAGGCCCTGCTCTCTGACTCACTGCACCTGCTGCACAATCTGGAACTAAAGTCCTGTGGACCTAATTTGCTTCAAGAGGACTAAAGAGTGGACTTCATGTACGTTAGAGGTTAACAAAGCTCACCTGGTTCATCAGCATCAAGAATCCCCAACTTGAAGAGCGTCCAGTGGATTTGTAATGGATTTGTCCAAGTGGATTGTGGGAGCTGAAGTCCCAAACTGATTCCAGACTCTTGGATTGTGTTTTGGACTCTTTCGAACCCCCAGAGAACTTCAGGAAGGAGTTCCAGAAGTTTGGAGCAGCTTTGGAAAAGAAGCTCCCTAAGTGGACCGGCAACCCTCCTCTGCGAGCCGGCTTGCCCTGCTGGTTTGACTAAGAGCTCCCTGGAAAGCAAACCTGGTGAAGAGCATCAAGGGACCATGGCACAAAAAGCTCCAGAAAATTGTTTACGTCCAAATGTAAAATCTGGATCGGCTCCAACCTCGAGAGTCAGGCTGCCCACCTTCAAGTGCGAGCCGGCCTAGGTCCCTGGTTTTTCCCTTCCGAAAAGCTCTGGAGTTCTGACTTCCAGAGTTTGACCAGGAGCTCATTGAATGTTAAGCTGACGAACCCTCACCAAACCCGGACTGGTTGAGAGCATCGAGGGACCCCGGCATAAAAAGCTCCAGGGCAGTTTCTAAGTCAGATGGTAAAAACAGAGCACAGGGCTCCATCGCGGTCAGACTGAAACTTTGACTTTGTCCCGGTCTAGCGCTACCAGATGTCCCACTAGGTGCTATAGGTTTCTATGTGTAATAAAGTGCTAACTCTTTAAAAATTCATATCTCCCGTTCCCTACATTGGAAGTTTTTTCTCTTGGTGTCATTTTAAAGATAAAAAGATTTCCTATTTTTATAAATGAGTATTTGTATTGTATGTTGCGTCTTAATTATTTACTGAATTGGTGTTTTTAAATGCTTTACATACCTGTCTCTGAAGTTGAGCTTGCTTGCTTGCAGCCAAGCTACCAGGGTTTGAGCATGGGAATCATTTTCTTGAAACCTATTCTGAGCCCTAGACTGTGTTAGTGGCCTTATTGCCAGTGGTAGATGCATATTTACCACTACTAATAGTCTACTTTCAAACAGTCTCCCCGCCGGCAGAGCAACCCTTTAAATCTGACTCTAACTTAGTTGGTAGCAAACTGGGCTAACCTTAAATAAACCTTATGTGAACCTCACAGGTGAAATCAATCTATTAAAACATGCCGTAAAGTGTTGAACTCAACTTGTGACTGCAGTGACCAGTCCAAAAATTAAACAGAAAAAATACATCAACAGTATTCATAAACCATTACATACACGTATACTGTGCACACCCAAATCCTACATGAAAGCTTTAAGTCAAACCTATGACCTACATTAACTAAATAATTAAAAATGCTTTAAAAATCAATCCAAACATGCATATACAGTCTGAAAAAATATTGTGAAATTGGCATAATGTAGTGTGAGTTGACCTGAGTGTTTTTTGTGTTGACATTAACATATGAAATAAGCAAACAATGTTTTTTCCATGATTGTTCTATTTTTTGTTGAAATATCGATGGCACCCACTGATGCTATTTAATACATCTCAGCATTCCCAAGTAGCTTCCAAGATGGTGTTTAATTTCTTCTAGAAAAAGGGAACAGCAAAAATGCAAATGCCAAACTATAGTGATAGAATGCACTCCTTATTTTACTCTTGATCAACTTTTTTAGAACTACTCAAAGACAAGATTTTAGTGTGCTTACTCGTCTTGTTCTCTGTCCCACTAACATGGAAATAGCATTACCGAATCGTGACAGCCATGCAATCATTGCAGAAATCAAACATCAGGAATCCAAGTTTTTCTATGTAATCCATCATAATACATGTTTATTCCAATATTCTTCAATTGCATTCTGGTTTATAATGCACATATTTTTAAACTTGGGACATATCAGTCAGCGCATGGTTTCATCATAATTTTTGTTTTAAATAGAATATATTTTCTGTGGTTGTAGCATGTTGTGGGGAGGTTTCTGTGGATTAACTCTGGGAGTACAATTTGAATGCAGTTGGAAGCTTTATTTATGTTTGTGTGGTTTGATTGAGTATGGGTATTGATGGGCCTCTTTTATGTTATAGACCCCTGATGAAGGGCTTTTGAGTCTGAAATGCATTCAGTGGATTACATGGAAAAAACTTGGAATCTTGATGTTGGGTTTTTGCATTTAATGATTGCATTGCTGTCGTGATTCAGGTCTGGGGGTGACAACCCACCAGCCAGTTATGGTAATGCTATTTCAATGCTACTGGGGACACAGCACAAGACGAGTCAGCATACTAAAATCTTTCTATTGAAGAGATATAAAAAAAGTTGATCAAGAGTAAAATAAGGAGTGAATTCTTTCACTCTTGACAATGTTGAATACACATTCACGTTCCACGATTATTGGATGTGAACACATTTAGAATTTGGAAGAGTGTGACTGTGCAGTGTAACTGACCTGGCCAAAGAGGGCATCAAAGATCTGAATTTGGATCATACATCCAAAGCTATTCCGAACTGGGAGCCAGAAAATAGGTCTATCTCGACCCCCAAATACCTTATGATTTCCCTGCCTGTGCATCTGTTAACTGAGAAGTCAATGGAAACTGGTTAGATTGTGGCTTACCGTTGGTTGCATCCAAGACAGTGTGGGTTTTGGACGTCATCAAGCAGCAGCGGCAGTACGTATAAGATCGGCTCCATGGTGGCAAAGGACATGTGAAGCTGGAAACAGGTGAGTTTCTACCTTATATCCATCCCTTTCCATCAATTCAGGTGTGGAGGTTTTGCCGCAACAGTTACAACGGCAGGAAGGGTCATCATGATTGGGCCACCTGGGAAACTGGTGGTCCGCCCCCTGACACACAAGATTTGCTGGCAATGACGGCGGAACCGTGATGGTCTTTAGTCTATGCACCCGCTTGCTTTGTAATTGGATGGGCGGACAGCCAAGTTGGGTGAGCAGGTAATCTAATTCAATTTTGACAGGAGGATCCTTTCTGACAAACTCATAATCAGGCCCTAAGTCTCCATGAGTCTACAAGGCAAGCTGTCTGATGGTTAAATTAAATTGTTTTTGCATGGAAGAATGAATAAAATTAGTTTTAGATGAGCGGTCAAAAAGTGGGTTTAATACAAGATTACAATCCTCTCTAAGAATTAAATATTCGTCCGTAATAGACATCAACTTATGCAATGGTGGGCCAGAGGGATTTGTCTAAATGCGTTGGAGAGAAAACATTGAGATTTGTTATAAAGGTTATATTAATGGTTAAGATTAATAAAAGCCCTTGACTTACTGTGTCTTTTTCTTGCAACACCAACTTAACATCTAAGGTTTTTTTACAGGGAACAACAACCACTTTACGTTTACCTGTCCAAGGAGATAAAAAAACAAACCCTAGCCAGTTACGAGCAAGCTTTCTAAATTATTTGTCAGTTATGTGCAATTCTTGAAACTAAGCAAAATATATATTTAAATTAGCTAAATGTGTAAGTACCCTTTGTCGCTTAATGGATGAACATAACCCATTAACATTCCATGTGATGACAGGTAAAATCATTAACAACAAATTAAAGTAAATTTAGCAAATTCTACAAAACTAACGTTATAAATGTAATCTGCGTTCAGTAAAATTGGCAGTAAAACAAAGGAAAACAAAGAATATAATTAAGAATGGAATGTAAAAAATTGCCACTGAATAATGATGACTAGACATATAACGTTTGATGTAAAACAACGTAGTTTATCAGTTAATGTTGACTAAGACTGAATGATAAATTAAGGGAATGTAGAAGAAATATGATAAGAAAGCAAAAAAGTATAAAAGAAAAATGCTTACCAACTGTAAAACATGGAGGGTGAAGGAAAGGAAAGAGAAAAGGAAGATAAGTATAGAGATAGGATGGGGACATAAAACAAAGAAGACTAAATGACAAAAATAGCATACCTATAGGGCACACAAGAAATTGAAGGTTTTGACAGAGGGGGCTCCTTTATGGGGGCAGAGGAGCATTACCCACTGCTTTCTCCCAGTGCGAGAAGCAGAACCATCAAGGCAGAAGGGTTTGGGTGGGGGCGGGCAGGTGAACGTTCCTGCTCCAGGACAGGGGAAGAGTGGCTTGCCCACAGTTGTGGGAGCTGACTGTTTGGCTGGCCCCAGGACTCACCAAACCAGTCATACACAGTCTGCCCTTTTCTCCATGTAGGCTGCATGCAGCCTACATGGAGAAAATGCCCTCCCCATAGACGTCTGTGCGGTCAGTGTCCCTGCCAATCACAACACTGCCATTGCAGTGTTGTGATTGGCTTAGGGGAGGGAGGCTGCCTGCTTCCTGTGGGGAGGAGAGGATGCGGGACGACGCAGGACCGGACCGGGCCGCGAAGGTATGTTAATATTTTTTAATTTATTTAAAATTAAACCCCGCGCGACCCTCTCCCTGCGCAACCGCCGACTGCGACTGAGTGGTGACACATCATAAGGAAGATGGCATAACTCGAACCTCAACGCAGCTGACAAGGGGAGAATCAGACTACATAAGACAATAATGGTGTAATCTTGAGGGTATAGAGCAGACAGTACCTGAAATGAGAGGGTAAAAATAAATAAATTAGTTGGAACGGGCCACACATTGAGGAACAAAAAACATGAATATATTTCATACAGAAACATCTAACTAGAGTATTGTAAGAGTTATCTCAAGATAACCCCAATGAACACTCAAAGTCTAAATGAAGAAGTTTTTGAGGTATCCATCTCTTTTCCTCTACAATTATGGATAGATAAAGTGTTGCTATAAGACAAGGTCCTCATACATCATATTTTTGTTCTGAGACATTTCTTTAAAGAGACAAGGATGGAGAAGTCCAAATCTTGCATTCAAATAACGAAGAGATGGTCTCATATCCAGGAACTTTTTCCTTCTGTCTGCCCTAGCATTAGCAAAATCCTGTGTGAAGAAGAGTTGCACTCCAGACCAAGAAATGTGTCCTTTAGCTTTAGCTGCCTTGATAACTTGGAGAAGTTCAACGTATTCTAGGAAGTAGATGATGAGTCTGCTCAGTTTGTGTGAGGGCAAAGGATGACGAGTAGAATGACCCAATCTGTGTGCTTGTTGTATATTTAATAATGGGGAGGTTAGAAGGTACATAGGTTTTGGAAGAAAGGATTCAAAGAATGTAATAGGTTCTGTGCCTTCCACCCCTTCTACCACATCATAAATATGAAGGTTGTTTCTTCTACTCCGATTTTCGAAATCTTCAGCATGTTTCCAAAGCTGTGACACTTTAGATCTCAGATTTTGGAAAGTCTGCATGGTATTTTCAAAGTCACTAACTTTTTGCTCCACATGAGTGAGTGACCCTGTTATCCATGAGTGACCATTTATCATTCAAGATTTGCAGTTTATTACTGCTTTCTTCCATGTTGGGTTTAAGAGCTCGTATTTCCTCAAGCAAGAGTTTCATGGAGTAACGTTGGATGGTTTGATGGGAGACAGAGGGTCTATTTAACTCGTTAGTAGCTTGGGGTGTACTTGAGTTTTGCTTGGAAGCCATTTTAAGACCAGTTGTGATATTTCCACTAGAAGTCTTAGTGGATGATGAAGCTGACTCTTGACTACTGCCTTACATATTATTTGCAAGCAAGCACAGAAAATGAGTTGGCAGTATGAACAGAAACATTATGTGAGGAGTCAATCCTCTGGTTCTTCCCATAAGGTAATAGGTATCAAATCAACAAGACAATACTACAGAAAAAACGTAGGCTGATTCTTTATGCACTCAGAGCAATGATGAGAAAATGTTGAAAACAGTCATACAGTTGAGAAGCAAAACATTGCCTTCTACTTGTGGTACATTGTGAAGCGCCAGTAGAAGTTTTTAAATAAAGGAACGTTGTGTAGCCCTGAGTTTAAAGGCAGGCAGTTTGTGAAGTAATGGAAAGCAAAATGGAATTGAAAATTGCAGGCACAACGTCTCCGTCAGTACGCTTGCCTTGTTTGAGGCGAAACATTCATGGCCACAGTCAGAAAAGCAAACCTGCATAGGGAGAAATGATTCCCATTGCTCGTCATGTCAGATAAGCAGCGTTCCATTCTGTTTTTACAGAAATTGGGCTGATTCTTCTCTCTGACCATGGCAGAGCTCCTCAGGTAGCACCATCTTTAAATGGTGCCGAGCCATGCCCAGTACAGTTGAATGCTTTAAATGTGCAAGTATTGTCCAGTACTGAGTACCTGCACTTTTTTAATTTGAAGAGATAGTACCTGCACATCTCAGCACTGCTGCAATATATTTAATGGGAGAGTACCGGCACTTTTCAGGAGGAAAGAGGTAATCTAGAGAGGGAGTAACTGCCCTTCTATATTTCCAATTAAAGCACTGGTATAATCTCTGCGGGTGTACAATGTTTCACAGTGCTTGGGGTGCTTTCACAGAAATATTAGTGCTTTCATAATCATTTCAAGTGACTTTGATTACTTTTCACTAACTCACAAGGAAACGTTAAGCAACTCAAGCATTTGCATACAAAATGACACCGTTTCAGAGACCTCCAGAGTAAAAGTAAGCAAAGTGCACATTTGTACACAAAATGCATATGAGCTACCAATCTGTCACACTTTCAGATAGCTTGTAAAAACTAATGGATCAGGGTATGCACCTAAACACAAAATACTCATAAATTATCAATGCAGCATGGTTGGAGAATACTTGCTAGAAATTTAAGCAAGGAATTCACTCACATTCCATATGTACAAAAGTCACCAGAGCCTGCTCATACTCGCAAGAGTGCCTATGGTGGGGGAAACAAGCAAATCCTGAAAGCTATGTATATGCCAGAATTCAGAAAGACCTCTGCACACGCCTAATAACAAGAAAAAGAGTGCCAAACTGTGTGCATCCCAATTGTAGTTCATCTTTTCTTTTTTTTTTTTTATGACTTTTCTATAGCGCAAACTAGACCCGAGACAACGGGTATCAGAGTGCTTTACACAAGCACCAGTTACGTTACAGATGAACACATTCACTTTTTTTATGTTAGGCACGGGGAGATTAAGTGATTTGCCCAGATTCACAGGATGTCGAGCTTCGTTGGCAAGACTCAAACCCGGTTCCCCAGCTTCAAGGCCGACTGCTCTAGCCGTAAAGCTACATCCTCTCCCTCTCTCATCAGTTCCATCACATTTCTAAAATTCCTTCACAAAGCATTGCCAATTCCAGGCTCCAGGCCTGGACTGGGGAACCAGAAGCAGCCCTGGCAAACTGATCAAACCAGCCCAGCTCCCTTCATCTCCTCACACAATCTCTCACTTCCCATCCATTCATTCTGTCTCTCTCTCTCTCCTTCCTCCCTCTCTTTCTTCTCCCTCTCTGATCGCTTTCTCTCTACCTTTCCCCTCCCTACATCTCTTTGTTGCCCTCTTGAAGCCTCCCTGTGCCTGATGAAACTAACCTTGGGGAGCTGAGGGAAGTGACAGAGGCACCAGGAGCATCCTTAGTGTTTCAAAACTGGTCTCCAAGGGCTCCATCCCATCAGGGTAATGCCCAGTGGAATAAAAAGCCTGTCCGGCCCTGATAGGCTGTGAACAACATCAGGCTGTGGCACAAATCTGATTTAAAGACACATTACTATAGGATGTACAGCTTACATTGTGGTAGAATTGCAGAGTTCTTGGAAACCATCACATGCAAATTTCAATTTCCATCAAAGCCAGTGCATAACTGGCCATCAAGCCGTGTACAAGCATTGTGTAGCACCAAAAAAGCAACACTTATTTATAAGTTAACTGAGCCCGCCAACACATACAAGACTTTTGGGAGGAAACAAATAAATAAATAAAACATTGAGAAGAGGGAGCGACCAATAAAATATTAGAAGCAAAGTCATATTACAAGAAGAGGCTAATGATAGAAGATTAGTAGGAAAAGGTGAGATTATGAACACAATTCCATAAAAGTGGAACAGAAAATGAGACGGAAGAGATTAACTGAAAAAACAGTTGAGAGGGTAGAGGGGAAATGCAGTGAGGCTAAGAGGATAAGAAGTGCAGGATGCAGAAGGAGAGAAGGTAACAGTGAAAATAGTGGTTCCATGGCCTGCGTGTGCAAGATTATTTTGTATCTGTTACGCCACTAGGCCTGATTATGAGCGCTGAAAGTTGTGAGTGGGGGTTTTGTGCTGATTATGAGTGCCCCAGTGTCCATCATGTTTGCATCAGATAAAATCCGACTTGGGAGGGAATTTATCAGGCGCGATAGTTATTATCATTCAGAATGTTTCCTGATTTTAGCATCTGTACTTTCTCCCTTTATCCTATCTAATGTTGTCAACAATGGATGTTACTATAGTGCACTGAATTGTCCTTAAAATTTGTATCGTTCTCTTTTATCGCATCAAAACGATTCAAGTTTGATTGCTCCACTGTGATTTGAGCACGTGACCCTAAGGATTTCTTGAAAGCATTTATACAACTGATCTACATTGTCAATCAATCCACTAGAACCGTGCTATGTCACTCGTTCTCATCCCTAGTAGATAATATTGTACAATGTAGTCATGTTTAGATGTGTTTATGATTTCTGAGTTTTGTTGTGTCAAATGCATCCAAACTTTGGTTAAAACTGATGCAAAGATAATTAACTAAATACATTGGCTACTGTGTAAAAAGAACATTGAATGTTAGGTGAATATTACCTGGCTACCACAACTGTGTTAGTGATAGTTATATAATAATAGCATGTTGTATTGCAAAAGTGGATATTACCGAAAAGTGAATTTTCAATAGTTTTTTTCTCTAACAGAACTACAATAAATGGTGTAAGTTTGCTTTACATGCACCCAGAACAAAACAATAAAGACACTACATGCATACAGCATAGCAGGGTGATGGAGGGTGTAGAGTTAAACCTTATTGGTAAATATTTATAAGCAGGGTGCATCGCAGAAATCTCGGGATCAGTGGTCTCTTTGTTTTGTTTTCCTCAGAGAGAACATGATTGCTTTCTGGCTTAGTTATTTTGAATTTGGGGCTTCAAGAAAAAAAATGAGTCGTTGATCCTTAGAGTCCACTGACGTCACACGACTGTAAGTAGATTGACACAGTAAGGAAGACATTTCACATGTATGGCCTTATATGCCAGATAGCAGAATCTACATTTGATCCTTGCTTCCAAGAGTATCAAATATAAGTATTTCAGGATCAGTGAAATAAGATAATTTGTTTACTTGGCTGTAGATTAAATATGGCTTTCAACAGTGTATTGAACAATTGGGAAACACTGCTCACAACAGCCGGCGTTCGCCAGTCAAAAGCATTGATCTGGCTCCACTGACGTCACAAATTCCTTGTTTGGCAAGACAATTGAAAATGTGGATTTCCTTGAGATGGAGTCATTAGTGGCTACCATACAAGTTATGGGAAACATAATCAAACAAAGAGCAGTTTATTCAAATAATATGTAATGTCTATACTTTATGATGTGCTGTCTACAGATCATGAGGACGTTCCAAGACACAGAGGAGTTGTGCTGTAGAAACTCAAAGGTGAATAACAATATTCTCCTACATTTTATGATGTAGTTCAACTGGTAAGCTAGCTCAGGCAGTCTATGTTTGTGTTCAACATGCAGACCAGAGGATAACATGCTAATAGGGCTGTAACTAACAACCTTTTGAGGTCAACAAAGTAAGCACTAAATATTTAGATAATGGCAGCATCTAATAGTTAAAACACCATAGATGGGCAAAGAATTGAAATGAATTCAGTACAGAAAGTTCATCCTATCAGTTCACCCACTGGAGAAAAGAAAGTTCTGATTTTACATTATTTGTTTATTTGTTGCCCAGGGTTATCCACCACAAAACTGTCACTGCTGTCTTAACTTGTGCTGCATGGCCTAGGCCTTCATTTTGATTACTAACCAGAGGAGCTGACTGTCTGTTTACTTTATCTTTGCACTCAGAGAGGTGCTGCTCCCATATTGTATTTCTGGGTCATTGCTTGCTTCCTTAGTGAAGGCGAGTCTGTCAATTGCTCATTCCAAACCATCTGCTTTGCTTCTCCATGTCTGTAGTAATCCTACTGTCTCCTGTTATCTGCCCATTTGCAAGGCAGATTGCATAGTGCATAACCCTTGTGAGAAAGGCTGCAGTGTGCTTGCAGCATGTGAATGGCTAAAACAATGGAAAACAGTGGTACCAAATGCATAATCAAAATAATTAAATGACACGACTAGAGTTTCTAGGTTTTAATTAGGAGAGGACAAATATATTGTGATGGTTCTTCTGCATTTGGATGAGTGGGGCATTCTGGGAGGAAGCTGTGTTTCTTATGGCGTTTGAGTTCCGTTAAGTATAGCACACCAGTAGCAGCCGGTGTGCGGGTGGAGTGGTAGCTGGGGTGGGGAAAGGGAGTGGATGACAGATGACGGGTAGGTGGGGGAGGAGAAACGGATAACAAACATTTAAAAAATAAGAACTTACCTTCCGCCTGCCACCCGATGCTCTTTTCCGTGTCCTCGCTGTAGCACAGGCTCCTAGGCTTCCCTGTGGGCAAACCTGATGCTGCTTTCATGTATAAAAGCAGCATCAGGATTGGCCTGAGCACTGGGAATGTGCGCTCCTTGAGAAACTGGTAGCCTATGCTTTGCTGTCTCCAACCCAGCAACTCATCTGGGTTGGAGGCAGCTCAGTGCCCATACCGGTTTGGCTGGCCTGAGACGACAGGCCAAACCCACTTGCACACTGATTGCAGTGTTGCCCACCACTCTCTCTCCTGACTGCCCCGTGATGGCCCTGCCCCCAGGACGCAGCACGTAGAAGTTCAAAAATAAAACAATAATTAACTTGTTTCATTATCGTTTTATTTTTTCAACTTTTGAGGGTGGCAAGTGGGGCGACACTCCTCCACCATGGCGCAGGAGCTGCCACTGGAGCACACACGTAGCTGAAGAAGACTGATACACCTGAGTGAGTCACTTTATGTTGTGTTATGTAAGTTAATACTGCAGAATGTAGAATTGGAATGTTGTAGTGGGAAGATTCTTCCTTTTGGAGTCGGTGTTGGGAGTTCGCCCGAGCAGGTCATGTCGTTTGTTCTGGAATTGAAATAACTTCAACCAACAGCATAACCCCTCAGGGGAAGGACGTGAGAACAGTCTGATCTCCACATATCCTAAGAGGTCCTCGTTTCTGGAAATTAGGGTCATAATCCTAAACAAGGAATGATGAATTGCCCTAGATCCTCAGGGACAGAGAAGGCATGAAACATAGATGACGCACACAGCCGACATGTGTTTCGTTGTATTGACGACTTTTTAAGGCTGTTAACAAAGATAAGTACAGATAATTAAGGGCAATTTAAAACTGCTGTAGAATGCCTAAACAGTGCCAATCCCAAAACCATTTGTGCTACCTCACCAACAAGTGACAAATGGCACCTTACAGTGTACATAGTACAAATTGTCTCCAACAACAAGCAGGGCCAGAAAGTACCAAAAGGTATGTAGGCATTATAACCAAATTTCTAGCTCAATAGGTCAAACAGACACAGGAAATGAGGGTGTAGTTACCAGATCCAAGTCGATAAGTTTGAAAAATTGTGCAAACAAGATCCCAGGAATAAAGGAAGCAATAGTTGACAAAAAGAATGATACAATATCAATTGTTAACTTGTCACAATATAACCTGAATGATGAAGAAATAAAATTGTTGTCGAAAGGTCTCAATTTGTGTCCTGCTTCCAAACCTGATTTTAATCAAATACATATTGATGTTTTAAATTTTGTGTGGAAGCTTACGCTGAAAAACTTCTTTGCACTTAATCTTTAAACAGAAAGGGATGAAGCAGCTTGACACACAATATGTAGCAGTAGAACTATTCAAGACATAAAAGACATTCAAACATTACTGTCTGTGACTACTGAAGAAGAAAATGCACCCTGCATTTCACAGATCCTGACGGATCTAGATATTCCAACTGCCCTAAGTCTAGATAGACTATTTTAAACCAAAGTTTATTTTTACACTAATACTAAATAGTTACAATGTCATTGACACTTTTTAGGTCGAGCATTCAAGACCTCTTGTATATGCTTTAGTATATACTTATATGTGCATGTACTTTGTGGGCTCTGGAGATCAGCTCTAGGACTGGTCTGCTTCCGCTTAGGGACTTTTTTTCTGTTCAACTGCCTCGATTTAACTGTCTTAATAGAAAACGACCAGCAGAGGTCAGTAAAATACCAGAATTGCTTTATGCTTGGGACTTTCATTTTTTAATTTTTCTGAAAACTGCCTCTATTTATCTTTTTTGATAGAAAAGGATCAGCAGAGGTCAGTAAAATACCAGAATCACTTTAGCATTCTCTCGATTCCAGTTCATAGAAATTGTCTTCCATGAGCACAGGTAGACAAAAATATTTTTTTCAACTCTTGTATTTTCAGTGATATGACCACCTTAGGCCCAGATTTTACATTAAAAACAGAGCTTTGGGCTATACCGTTTCCCGCTGAAAGGCAATATTTCTCTCCATGTGTTCCCATACCTGGTGTGTCACACAGTTTGGTGCTTATTGTGCCTCCATGTTAAAGAACAGTAGATGTTTCAGCACCCAGGCTAATGTGCTGCATAGCTAAATACATATAAGGTCCCAAAGGCGAGAACGATTGCATTGCAAATGCTTGTTATAAAGTCGTCACCACAGAACTTTATGCCTGGGAGGATACTTTTAAACCCAAAAACGTTTATGGTGAAGATAACCTCTTAATAGGTGAGAGACAGGCACTACATACGCCAAATTCACTTCCAGGGGTGATCTTGAAGGAAGCTGACAATGGGGGAAACCTAGTCCTAATGGATATTAAGGACTATATTTCAAAGATAGATAAACAACTGTCAGATCAAAAGGCCTATGTAAAATGAACTCAGAATCCAATGAGAGACATTAAATCTACACTAGAAATGAACCTTAAAAGGTGGAGAGAGCTTGGCCTTATTAGCGATTCAGAGTTTAAATACACTTTTGTTCCATATCCAGTTGCACCTTGTCTATATGTCTTACCCAAAATACACAAACCTGGAGCATTTCCCCCAGGTAGACCAATTATCACGGGGATAGGTTCATCCACGGAACGCATTACGAGTATATTGACCATTTTTTACAACCAATGGTCAGAAATCTCCCATCCTATGTTCTCGATATTAAAGATATTCTGAACCAACTTCTGGATTTTAATTGGTTGGATGAGTGTTGGTTTTGTTACCTTGGACATCGGTTCCCTCTACACTTCAATTCCCATTGCCCTTGGGATTGAGGCTGTCAATTACTTCCTCTCTACTAGGGATGCCTCTTTATGGGAGCACACTACCATGCTGATTGAGATGATCACCCTAGTACTAAACAACAATGTATTTCTAGACAATGGAAATTGGTTTAAACAACATCAAGGAGTTGCTATGGGGTCCAAGTTCTCACCTCCCATTACAAATCTTTTTATGGGTTGGCTAGAGAAAACCTTTATATGGTTTAAGTGCCTGGATGCTCTGATTAATCTTGTGGTGCACTGGGGGTACTACATAGACAATGTTTTGCTAATTTGAACTGGTGATGTAAAACATTTGCATGATTTCTGTTTCTTCCAAAATTCATATGTTTTTAACATTGTATTTACTTATCAGTATGATAAGAAGGAAATTCATTTTTGGGATTTGAAACTCCATGAGAAAAACGGTTCTATCTCATCTGCTTTTTATAGGAAACCAACAGTGTGTAATTCTATTTTGCATGCCTATACGGCGCATCCTAAATCACACATTCAGTCAATTCTATTTGATGAATTAACACGCATTAGACAAAATTGCAGTGAGGAGGAGGAGTTCAAAATGGAAATGAGTGAGGCCATCACAAGGTTCAGGACTAGAGGTTATAGCCAGGAGATAACCAAAGAGGCTAAAAACAAGGAATTGACTCAGAATCTGAATCAACTTTTATTAAACAAAACCAAGAAAGTGAACAACCGTAAAGAAACAGTGTCAGTCATTACTCCTTACAACTCCATGAGCCATGTGTTATTTCAAATTCTTAACAAACACTGACATATCCTGAAAGTGGATCCGATCATGAACCCTGTCATTTCCAAGAAACCTAGTGTAATCTACAAACGGGGACAAACAATACCAAATATACTCTGTCCGAGTTTTTTTAACCCCAAGAAACACAAGAAAGAAACACGTTGGTTACAGTGTCCACCAGATGGTTTTTACAAATGTGGACACTGTAATGTCTGTCCTTACACCATGGATAGGATCAACATATTTAAATGCAACACTACCACAGAGCATAAAATACAAACATGTATTACCTGAAACACAAAATGTGCAGTTTACTGCATTTTATGTGTGTGCAAAAGGACCTACATTGGTAGCACAATGTGACCCTTAAAAGAAAGGATACAAGAACACATAAGGGCCATCAGAATTATGAATACTAATTATCCAATGACCGTCCATATTAATACAACCCATGGGATAGCTGAACTATCTAAAATTAGATTCCATGGCTTGGGGGTGGCCGCTGACTACCCTAGAGGTGGCGATAGAACACACATTCTGCGGAATTTGAGGCCACTTGGATCACTAAACTGATTTCAGTTGACCACTGTCTTAATTTGGACAGGGAACTGTTGGTATTTTTGAAATAGGTAATATGGTGATAAATATGCTGCATCCATAATTTGCTTATTGTGTTATCTGTCTGAATCATGAATGAATACAATCCCTCTTCTTTGTTTGTCAGCACGTGCTTCAAGAAAGGATTCAACAATATTGTTAGCATGTGTTTAAGAAAGTATTCAACAAAATTGTTAGCATATTTATACTATTTAAGATGCTAGACTATTTAATGTATTTTGTAGTTGTACATACAGGAACAGACTTGTATTGCTACATTGTTCCTTCTCTTCATTTGATTTGTTTTTCACTTCTACACTATTTCTATCTCTCATTCAAGATGGGGACTAACTGGATGTACTGAGGAAGATGATACTAACTGATTACTGGTGTCATGTGGCTTTCTCTTTAAATATATGCTTTTCAGTGTGTTTACATAACTAAAATCTGTGGCATTGAAATGTCTATGTTATGCTAAATTTATGGGTAAATCCTAAATTTGTAACATGTGCTAGATCCGTAATTACCAGGCTAACATATCCCCAACAGATTACCTTGCACTTTTAGCAGGTTCTCTCTATTTTTACTAGTCCACGTAAAATGATGCCCACTTTTCCTGTGTATTTCTAACTGGATACTCCTCTTTCTATTTCCATGGGAACACGAATGCCGGGAAAACTCATATAAACGAGCTTTGAATGCGGGCCGCGAGACACTGTGCAGAGATACTTTATACAGAGCCTCTACGGCTGAGTCTTTGGCTTGTCTTATGGTCTGCTTTCTTACCGCAAATTTGAAACTAGTTATATCTTTCTTAAACCCCGATATTATTGTCCCATTGCAGACTGCTTCCCTACTGGTTACGGGCCGAAAAAAAGCCCACAACGGTGTTCAACATTTGCACTATAACTTAGTGGTGTAATTATAAGAGATATGTGAGTTAGGATAGTTGCGAAAAAAAATAACAATATCAGTCCCTGGTTTTGGTCGGATGTTTTTTCACTATAGCAGGAAATATAAATCCCACAATCAAAAACAGTGACAACGTGAGGCACTGTTACACTTTACTTATGCGCTTTATACAGGGTCTTTTGGGCTGAGGATGTCACCGGGTGTTTTACCTATAAACCTGGTTTTGTACGGTATACAGGTTAATAATAACTACAGGATATCTAGATTTTGAGTTGCGCTAAACAAGGAATGTTTCCTTCTTTCTTTTTCACTACCGGCCACCAACAGATCTCAAGTAGCTGTCATATCCAGTCCATCTCGGTTATGAGACACCATAGGATTTATTTCCTACTTGCCCTTTCACTATAAGGGAAGTACTGATGCTGAAACCTTCACTTTGGAAAAGAATATATGGGGTGTTTTTCTATTCGTAAGGTATATCGTAATAGAGTTTGACTAACTGGCACTGATTCTATTATGTTAGTGGTGGTTAGCATGTTGTGTGAATTACTCACTGAATGGTAGAAAGTGACTTATGCGGGTATTATATCCGCAATCTTCGTATGTAATAGGATACCCCGGTTGTTTTCGTTTTTGTCTGCTTTGTTTCCCTTTTCCTCCGTTCTTTTTTCTTTTTCCTTTTTCTTGAAATTTGGTTCTGGTTCTTTCTGGCCATGCTTGTTGTTGTAGACAATTTGTACTATGGACACTGTAAGGTGTCACTTGTCACTTGTGGTGGGGTAGCACAAATGGTTTTAAGATTTACGCCGTTTAGGCATTCTATGGCAGTTTTAAATTGCCCTTAACTTTCTGTACTTATCTTTGTTAACATCCATGAAAAAGTCGTCAATACGATGAAACACGTGTCGGCTGTGTGCGTCATCTTCTGACCTGCGTGTCAACAGTATTTTGGCTGCCAATACTTTATAGACATGGACTTTGTATAAAATTGTGTTGCTTTGAAGTGCTTAAACCAATAAAAATTGGATCCACAACATTGTCAGATCACAAATACTTTACTTCTGTAGTGCTCTGGATTGTTCAATATCTGTATATATGTGAAAATTCTTTTTCCACATATGAACTTACACTACTATGATGGCATAGTGTTTAATCATTTGAGCACAGTATATTTGAATCTTGTGTACTTACCAAGAAATTTGACAGAGGTGCTGGCAGTTTGTATTTACCACTGCCATCTTGTTCTTTTTTGTAAGGCTTGAAACATATTGACCAACTACCGACCAATAACCACCAGACCAACTACAGACTAATAATCCCTAAGTGAGAAAGCAAGGAACGCTATCATCCTACTTATGCTCTCATTTGGTTTTAACTTTAAACATAGACTCCAGGAACGAATAAATGATGGAACTATGGGTTTGATAGTTAATTTTAATTTACACCATTCCTCACCAATTCTCTTAGATTGTCTTTGGTAGTTTTTACATTGGAGGCATTCAAGTTGCACACTTGCAGCCTGAGCAATAAAAAATCTCCGGCATAGAGCTTCCAACAGGGGTCCATTGGGCGTTGCACCACCGGTCCAACGAGGAGTGTGGTCTGATGATGTAGCATACCACCTTTGGGTGGGTAAGGGCTTGAGCTTCCTACAGGGGTCCATTGGGTGCTGCAGCGCCGGTCCAACGAGGAACATGGTCTGATGATGTAGCATGTCACCTATGGGTGGGTAAGGGCTTGTGCTCCACATAGCTACCACGTCCACTGACCTACTTGGATCTAGATAGATAATATACTATCTAGGACCCCTAGGGGAGCAGTATACTTTATTAACATTAACTATAACATTAACCCGCTGTAAGGAGTAACTCAAGCAGAATTGCTTCTAGGGCTTAAAGACCATTGGCCATTATAATAACCCAGCCAAAGTTACTTATAGCTAGGTATCAATATGGTAACAGACAAATAGTTTAGCCAATCACAACACTTAGAACACAACTTAACACATGCTCCCAAAATAGCTCAGTTATGCCCTAATTGGCTTTCATGGAACTCTAACATGACTCAACACCAAGACAACCTTTTACAGAAAAATTTGTCACAACTTCTGGCACCATCATGTGCTTCAAGCAATCTAAATGGCTAACTATTTGCCACCTTCTTCATAAATCCATTCACATACATGCATGTCTGTATAAACATAGAATGCTATCAATGCTACATAATGGGGAAAGATGACTCAAAATATAACAAACAGCAGTGGACAATCATTAATCCCAGCAGAATGAAACAAATACTTACATCAATCTTCGTAAACATCCTTGCCATTAATCTCTGCACATACCATAACAGAATATAGCTTGCAATGAACCAATATATGCCTTCACTATATATTACAATAGTTCACTCTAACCTTGCAAGGAACCATCCAATATGACTCACATCTAGCAACAGGAAACACAGCCACAATATCAACAGGCGACTTGGACTTTGGTCAGCAAGAGTCAGAAAAAACTGAAACTTTTACACAGATTCCAAAAGTGCTTCAGGACAACACAAATGGTGACTCTGTACTATACATACACACATTACATAACATAAAATATCATCTGCATCAAATGATAAAGGGTGAAGTCAACAATGTCATTAATTCATTTTGAAACCCGCAGATTACAGTGGGTCTCTGTGGAACTTGATTGCCCACTTGTAATGATATATTATCCAAAATTATCATTGTGTTTTATAGCAAGGTCAATGAAGTAGATATTCCAGGTAGATACCGACTCTAAGATGTAAAATTTAAAATATGGAGATAGCTTTCCTTCTGTGTTTGGTTTTCAGGCACTACTTAATAAATAAAAATGAAATAATAATCTTTCTTTCAGTTATTGAAGCTTGACCAAATACACTTTAAAAGAGAGAGGGCTGAATTTATTCAGTGAATCATTACCCACCATGCCTACTAAATTAATTATACCACAAACTGAGGAACTGATCCAAACACGTAATATATCTAGTCACAATTGTGGAGCAAGAACACTGACTCATTGTCAGTGAAATTGCTCTCCCACCCTCGCAGCTCCACCATTAAGTGAGGCCTCTCCTCAGCCCCTGCACTCCTGTAGTGTTGGTGTTCGAGGCCCTCCTCCACCCGCAGGTTATACCTGCGGCTCATCCCTATCGGTCCAGTGGAGCTCTGACTCCTTTCTTACACTTCGCTTTCTGCCCAATTCATCCTCTCCTCTCTGCTCCGTTTTTACCCTTTAGCTTTTTCTTAGCTTTTTCACCCTTTCACTTTTTATAGAATTTTCATTGTGCTCTCTGCTCCATTTAACCATTTATTCTTTTCACCCTTTTAGTGTTTATATCTTCTACTTTTCTTTTTTCACCCTTTCACTTGCTACATTTTTCCTCTTCTTTTGCTTGCTTCCCCCGTTTTTCCTGCCGCTGCTGCCCCTGCAGCCCCTCCCTCCAGCACGACCATCCAGAGCCAGTTCCCCTCCCCGCTCCCGCCTCCCTGCTCTCCAGCCCTCCCTGACCCCTACTTAATGGCGGCCACACCGCTGGCACGCCAAATGCGCACCAAAAGCAAGCCCGTCATGCGCCCATCCGTGACCAGCACCAGGAACCCTTGATCTCCACACCGCCAACACTACAACCCAGCGGCACTCTACGTACTCAACCCAGACCACAACAACAACTGCAAGCTAGCATCACCAGCCGACATCCATGGTACCTTCAGCTGTCACCGCTGCCGGCACACCTGCAGCACCTCCAGGAACACATCCCAGCACAACCCACCTGCAAGAAGACAACCGAACTGAAGATCCTGCAATGCATCCTCCTCAATGACGATCACTCCACAAACACGCCACCAAAATCTGGGACTTCCTCGACACCACCCTCCCGGACATAGCATTCTTCACCAAAGTCTGGACCAACACCACCTCGGGACCGGACATCACCATCGCCATTCCTCAAGGATACAAGATCTCCCGGAAGGAGCGCCCCACCCTCCCGGGAGGAGGAATCGCCATCGTCCAGAAATCCACCCTCCGACTGAGCACACTTCCCAACAAGCCCACAGACCTGATGGAACAGCTACACTTCAAGATACAGGCCAGCCCTACCACCATCCTCAGAGGAACTCTCATCTACCGACCCCCCGGACCCCACAGACCTTTCACCAACTCCATCATGGACATCATTCCCTGCAAGCCATCGCATCCACCAACTACACCCGGCTGGGAGACCTCAACTTCCACCTCGACAACCAACTAGACCCCCACACCACATCCCTTCTGGACAACCTCCGCAACATTGAACTCCGCCAGATCGTGACCGAACCCATGCGCTCAGCAGGACACACCCTCGACCCCCTCTTCACAACAGGAAACTCCATCACTTTCAGCCACGACACCGAACTCCCGTGGACAGACCATCGATACATCCACTTCCCCTTCAGAACACCCACCATCTACAGACACCAGCACCTTCTCCCACAAAGAAACTGGACCAAAATCACAGACGACCATCTCATCTTCTCACTCGTCAACTCTGCCCAAACTACCGCGGAAGACGACGACCCCAACACCGCAGCCCAAACTCTGCTCAGATGGATCTCCGACAGTGCCAACACCATAGCCCCCCTCAAGAAGAACAACAACACACACGCCAAGAAAGTTAGATGGTTTACCACCGAACTTCGAGAGTCCAGACACACATGCCGCTGCCTCAAAAAGGCCCGGAGGAACTCCAAATCCACAGAAGCCCACAACAACTTCACAGCCGCCGCCATCGCCCACCACCAACTCATCAGAAATACGAGAAAAACAGCGATCGGAGACAGAATCTCCACACACACGCACAACAGCAAAGAACTCTTCAGCATAATCAAGGAGTTAGCCCAACCCACCAGCGAGGCTACTGACATTCCTCCCTCACAAGACCTCTGCAACAAACTCAGCACCTTCTTCCACCACAAAATCAATAACATTTACAACAACTTCGACGAAGACAACCAACACACTGAACCCTCACCAGCCACCGATTGACAGCTGGACAGCCCTCACCACTGAAAGCACACTGAAGACGATGAAGACAATCCGCTCTGGGGCCCCTACGGACCTCTGCCCTCACCATATCTTCAACAGTGCTGCCGACACCATCGCACCCCTATTTCGCCACACCATCAACTGCTCCCTGGTGAACTCCTCCTTTGCCGACGACTGTATATACGCCGGGCTCAACCCCTTCCTGAAGAAGCCCTCGGCGGACCCCACTGACCTCAAAAACTACAGACCCATCTCCCTGCTCCTGTTCCCACTGAAAGTCATTGAGAAAGTCATCAACAACCAATTCGCCACCTTCTTTGAAGAGCGTAACATCCTCGACTCCTCCCAATCCGGCTTCAGAAAAAAACACAGCACATAAACCGCCCTCCTCGCCGCAACAGACAACATCTGTTTCCTACTGGACAGAGGAGAAATAGTAGCCCTCATCCTCCTCAACATCTCAGCGGCCTTCGACACAGTCTCCTACCGCACCCTAAAATGCAGACTCCATGATGCAGGGATCCGGGACAAGGGCCTCGACTGGATCCACTCTTTCCTCTACGGCAGAACGCAGTGGGTCAGACTTCCTCCTTTCCTCCTGGACCCTACACCAACCACCTGCGGAGTTCCCCCAGGGGTCCTCCTTCAGCCTCACGCTCTTCATTGTCTACATGGCTCTGCTCTCCCCCATCGTCAGAACCCATGAACTCAACATTATTTCATACACAGACAACACCCAACTCATCCTCTACCTATCCAACGAACCCAACACAGCCAAACACAACTTTCAAGAAAGCATGGAAGCTGTCACTAAATGGATAAAAAGCAGCTGCCTACAACTCAACACTGACAAAACAGAAGTACTCATCATGAGCCCACACCCCCGATGCCTGGAATGACACCTGGTGGCCCCCCGCCCTCGGAAGCCCATCCACCCCCACGGACCACATATGCAACCGTGGAATCATCCTGACTCGGAGCTCAAAATGGACCACCAGATCAACTCTGTCGCATCCTCCTGCTTTCACACCCTCCGCCTCCTACGTAAGACCTTCAAATGGATCCCCCTCGAGCACAGAAAGACCGTCACTCAGGCCCTCGTCACGAGCAGACTCAACTACGGCAACACACTCTACGCCAGAATAAACAAAAACCTCACCAGCAAGCTACAAAACATCCAGAACACTGCCTCAAGATTGGTCCTCAACCGGCCAAGACACTGCCATATCTCCCAGAACCTGCGCACACTCCACTGGCTCCCCATCGAGGCTAGAATCACCTTCAAGATTCTCACCCACGCACACAAAGCCCTCCACAACACCAGACCAGCATACCTGAACAGCCGACTCAAATTCCACGCACCCCAAAGGACCCTACGATCAGCACAGCTCTCCTATGCCGTGGTCCCCAGCGCCAGACAGACCAGATCGGGAGTCTGCTCCTTCTCATTCTTCGCGGCCTGAGCCTGGAACGCCCTACCGCTCCACCTCAGACAGACAACATCACTCCC
The DNA here is from genome assembly GCF_964204655.1 of Triturus cristatus. NCBI lineage: Eukaryota > Metazoa > Chordata > Amphibia > Caudata > Salamandridae > Triturus > Triturus cristatus. The sequence goes on along the minus strand of NC_140587.1, from coordinate 461,328,518 downwards.
CGTCTTCACAAGAAACCTCAAAACTTTGCTCTTCGACAGACCCCCTCCTTGATGGACTGGAATCTGCACCTCCCCTCTTCCCCAGCGCCTTGATACCTTTACGAGTGAGTAGTCGTGCTCAACAAACACATGATTGATTAAACACTCAGGGCAATGCTGACAATAGTACACTGTCTTGGTTGCACCTAACCTTAAGTGCCTGAAAATCTTATCCACATAATGTAACACAGTTCATCATTGGCTCTCCATCTAGCACTATCAAAAGTATTCATATGCTCATGGAAAAATCTTTCCCAATATTTCTCAGGTCAGTCTGGTGTATAGCATGAAGAGCTGGAGATTATTACCATCTTGGTATGAATATATAGAAGGGGGCCTGAATAAATGAATTGGGGTCCATTCTCATACATTTGTTATATTGCTAGACCTAAATCAGAGGCACCTTACCCTCTCTCAAGTGGACTCAGTGTTCCTAGGCAGGGAGAAGTGGTGGGATGTTTGACTCATATGGCAGACACTGACAGTTGTTAACCAGGGCTACATTTCCCAGTGCCAGACGGAAAGTCCAATGATGAACTATTGTCAAGAAAGATCAATTCTGACTTTAACATAAAAAAGGGTTTTAATTCACAATTCCTCAGACACCAAACATAACTTTCAAATCTGCTTCCAATCAAAGATTATCACTTATTAAACGCAATAAGGTAACCCAATCCTATCTTATAGGTGTGGTAGGCCTTGCAATAGTAAACAAACAAATGTAAGAGTTTTTCACTACCAGGACATGTAAAACATACAGACTGGGACCAGGGCAGGAGAACAGAAAATTCCAGACACCTCTGTGAGGAAAACTCCAGAAGCTTCCCCCACTCCAAAGGAGGCACCAGGTATATAAATGAGTCCCTCAAACTCCCACTTCAGTATACTCCTGGACCTGTGGACACTACAGAAGAATGATGCCCAGCTGCCCTACTACTTTTGGCCTGCACTGTTTTGCTGAGAAGGAAGCCTGAACCTGCTCCCTTCATTCCATGCTGAGTGACTCCAAGGGTCAGCTGAATAATCTCCTATTCTGCGCTACAGAGAATCAACAACCTCCAGAGGTCTCCCTGCATCTGCCTAGCTGACCTACTGCCTGGACCTGCAACTTACACTGCCTGAGCCCTGCTGGCCTCAGCAAGAGTGAGTCTCTGATCCCCGATAGGTGTCTTCCCTGGTCCTGGACCTTTGGCTGGTATCAGAGTGCACTCCTCTGACTCAAAAAGGAGAAATCCTGAAGTTTGTGGGCCCTTTGTGACTGCGAACGGGCCCATTCATTCAAGATCTTGCTATCCAGTGAATCAGACTCTTCGCGCTACAGCGACCACCAGTGACAACCAGCAAGGCTAGAGCTGCACTTCATGCTACAGCATTGACAATCCACAGTGACCATCAATGGGAATCTCCAGCAATGACTGTCTGCGACCCCCAACAGGATCTTCACATTACAGCAGTGACCATCCACAAAGTCCGGCCTGCTCATCGCTCTACAGCGACAACTATCCATGACACTCTCCCTGCTCTTCGCGGCCTCCTTCACCATGAATGGAACTCTTTGTGCTGGACTGGGGAAGATAACTTTTTCAGTGGAACTAATCTAGTCCCTAAATCCAGCCCACACTTCATTGTGTTTGGCCTCAACATGTGACTTTCACCCATGCCTTGCATGACCAGATAACCCTGAGTGACATTTTGTTGGTTGAGGTGCTATACTTAACTAAAATATTTGAAATCGCATATTTCCGGTTCTACTGATTGGATTTTTATAATTTTGGTGTCAAATACTTTATTATATTTTAGGCTATTGTTCTAAATTGGTGTGGGTTTTTTCTTGTGTTGTATGTTCAATGTATTACTTTTTAAGTGCTGTGTTAGAACTGCCAGCCTTAGGGCGGTCTTCCCCCCAACTTTTTGCCCTCTTCCTCCATTTTTTTCTGACCTAATTTTTGCTGGCATTAAGACTCTGAGCACTTTAGCACTGCTAACCAGTGTTAAGGTGTATGTGCTCTCGCTTTTAAACTTGGGAATATTGGCTCATACCCCCTTGCCATATTTAATTTAGTATACGTCCCTAGTAAAGTGGTACTATAAGTGCCCAGGGCCTCTCAAATGCTACTAGTGGGCCTGTAGCACTGATTGTTACACCCACTTAAGTAGTCCTTTAAGCATGTCTCAAGCCTGCCATTGTAGAGCCAGTGTGTGCAGTGTAAACCGCCATTTTCACCTGACAAAATAAACCTTTTGCCAGGCCCAAACCTTCCTTTTTAATACATCCCCAAGGTAGGCCCTGGGCAGCCCCAAGGGCAGGATACAGTGTATTAAAAAAGTTAGACATGTACTTTTAAGTTTTACAAGTCCCGCTAGTGAAAGACTCTTAAATTAATTTTTCACTACTGCAAGGTCTATCTCTCCCATAGGAGAACATTGGAGTTGCCCTATTACATTTTCTACGTGTATTTTGCAAATGGCAAGAGATAATCCCTTCAAGTTTGGTATTTCTGGAATCAGAATTTAAAATCCTAACTAATGATAAAGTCAGATTTTAAATTACAATTCTGGAAATGCCACTTTTAGAAAGTTGGCATTTCCTTGACTTAGTCATCTGGTGCCTGCATCCTGTCTCTGGTCACATGACAGTTGGCAGTTGAGCTTTTGTGTATTCCTCCTAGACAGACACACACAATGGGAGCTTAGATATAACTGGGTGGGCCATCTTGTCAAGGTGGAAGAGAGGAGCTGGACCCAGCTTCACTTACACCTGAATAGGCTGTGTCCTGTCTCCACACAAAGGACCTAACGACCCTGCATTGTCACTTTAGCCAGCTTCGAGCCATGTCCGGGGAGGTAGGGTATGCCCGGCACTTTAAGGACACTGTCTAGAAGCTTCTCCCACCTTCCAGAGCCTGTGCACTATTGTATAAAAGAAGGACCTCAGACATCACCCCTTCAGTACACTTTTGGACCTGTGGATACTCTGTTAAAAAGATGGACTGCTGTGCTACTCTGAAGGATCTGCTGTCTTGCTGTGCAAACCTGCTGCCTGTTTCCCTCTTGTTTGGGGAAGAAAAACTGGACGTGCAACTCCATCTTGAACCCAGAACCCCAGGGTGACTTAAAGGGCTAGTCTGCTTGTTTACTGATCTGAGCCTCAGGGTCATAACACTCTCCCTAACAGCTCTTTTACCCATCTTCAGCAAGTTCCTGACTCCCAAGAGGAGTCCTGTGCCCTTGGTGCAGCTGTTGAGCTCTTAAATTCAAGCTTTTGCACTTTTCACGATCATAAACGTGCCAGTTCGCATCTGAACCCTGTTGCTTGCATGGAAAATCAGTGCAACCGCTGCACGTTGGCCTCTTCGTACAGCAAGCATCAGTCCCCCAATCGGAAACTCCAGTCCGCCCATCTGCATCGCCCAGTCTGCTCCTCATGGCACGCCAACCACTGCCACCAATGCTCTCCTTGCTCCCAGTGATCTTCTTCCTCACAAACTGAACTCTTGGCACAAAACTTAAGAAGGTAAACCTTCAGTGGGACTAATCTGGGACTGTATCCAATCCGCACTAGATTGCGGTCGGCTTGAACTTCCAAATGCCGCATTTAGCGCTTTCTGTTTCTAGGTGCTATTTTTACATTTTATTCTTTACAAATTAATAACTTCGGTTTGTCTGACTGGATTTTTGTCATTTTGCTCCTGAATCATTTATGACATTTTGCTGTTTTTCTAACCTGGTGTGGGATCTTTTTGTGTGGTGTTTTCACTGTGTTACTCTTTGAAATGTTTCACAAATACTTTACTCATTGCTATAACTGCTCTGTGCTAAGCTGGCAGGGGGTTGAGCACAGGTTAATTTGGGTTTGCTTGTGCCTAACCCTGACTAGGATTGTGTTTGCTGCTTGCCAGGGCTCACAACCCAGTCAACCAGTAACCCAATTTCTAAAATGTTCTATGTACCAATCAATAAATGTGTATCGCATCCTGAAACTCGGCACAAGTTGGGCACCATTTAGGGCACAACCATGTTCAGAGAATACGCAGAATGCAGTGCGAAACAGTTAAAAGAGCAGGCATCCTGCCACCTTCTGTAAATTACAGACTTAAAAGGAACTAATTATATTTCCGTAATTATGATTTAGAAACAAAGGCCTCGCCTGCTCACCGGTGGCGCTGCACCTCGGGCACCTTTGCTCCGCTCCTGCAGCCTAGCCTGCCTCGCCATCTGCCAGGCCATAACAGCACTGCTGTTCGGGAGCCCTGCGCCATCTCACCTCGCAGAGGGATGCCGCGAGGAAACCGGGAAATCAGACACTGCGCTGCCTTGCGCGCTGCTCTCCAACCTCATATTATCATTTTTTTTAATGAACGGCGCGGCATGGATGGATAACATTCTCTCCTGACTACAAGCGCGCGCTCCCATGTGGCAACAGTAAAGCGCGAGGAGACAGGTTTACGTCCTCTAGATTACGTGCTTCCCGATACGTTATCACCTGGCATCCGATTCCCAAAAGCAACAAGTACTGGAAGATAAATGAGGGCGGGATGGTACCGCACTCCGCCTCCAGGTGCGGAACAGCTGGGGAAGTCCAAGGGACAGTGAGTCAGGAACCATAAATTCTGCAAGAACTCTGGACACCTTCAATCATTCCGGTGTTTTCACATTATTAATCAGAACGCGAAGCAAAACGGGATCTCAGGCGTGCTCTGCTCTGTATCATTTTCATTAACTAGCTGGATTTGGATGCACAACTAACACTGCAAAATGACAGGCGCAGGGCTGTGATTTATGCTGCCCTAGAGCGCTTCCGCCACACGTATGGCGTATCGGGCCGGGAGAGTATCGGCAGTAAGTGATTAAACTGCGATTATCCGCTGGATTTCATTGGGTCACAGTCGAGACACTGTGCAGGTTTTTCGAATTTTAGAGAGAAAACGCACAATATTTGCAGATATCTGCACGTTTTATTATTCTGCAACTGTTGCCAGCTCACAACAATAATAAAGATCGTGTTTCTAATTTGTTTTCCTGTACTGGAGATCTGTCTGCGTTTTTAGGTCTGGCGGTGAATTAAACAATAAATAATAATACTTACATTAATATTGTAAGAGAGCGTATTATTAATTGGAGTGGGTTGTAGTCCACCACAAGTCATAAAGTCACCAACTTGCTATGTTAAACACAAGGGGGCAGATTTACAAGAAAGTGACGCATCTGTATAGATCCGTCAGTTTCCCTGTGCCAGTCTGCAAAACCCTTGTGCCACCATGGATGCGCCGTATTTATAATACGGCGCACCATGGAGCAGGGATGGACAGATGCGTCAGAATTTCTGATGCATCTGTTGGCCAAAAAGTCACGCATTGCTGGAGTCGTGTCGCAAGCACGACACAACTCCAGCAATGCATGGAGAGGCATATACTCATTGTAATGCGGCCCTCCTTATGCCTGCTTCAAGCAGGCATAAGGTTTTGACACAGTGGCATCCTAGAAGTGGCGCAATTAAATCTTGTAGATTTCACTGCTTCACTTCTAGGAGGCTTTCCTGCGTGGGAACGCCCACCCTGCATACATTATACCTGACGCAGGTGTGACGGATCTCCCTAGATGCGTCACGTTGTAAATTGGCTGCCTTGTTTATACCGTCGCTGCGTCACAAAAGTGACGCAAGGGCAGCACGAAAGTGTTGCAAGGGGCTTGTAAATCTGCCCCAAGATTACAATAATTTATAACTAAGCTCAACCTCTGGGTGCTGTGGCACAGAGCAAATAGGATTAATTTAACAAAAATTTATAAAACATTTAGCGGCTTATTTACAAGCCTCGTGCACCATGGATACGTCAATTTTTCTTGTATTAAAAGTGTCGCACTGGCAGCACAAGGGGCTTGTCAATAAGCTCTTTAGAGTACCACAGCTGTTAAAAAGTTGAAAACACAACGCAATAAACACCACACTCCAATTTATGCAAATAGAGAAACAGTTAATAAACAAAATGATACCAAACAACAAAAATCAGGTAAGTGGAACTGAAGAAATTAGTTTTTGGAGAATTAAGAGAAAAAGCGCAAAGAAAACGTAAAGCAGAAATAGAAAGTACTGCTCTTGTGTGACTGGGGCCGGGGCTCAATTTCAGGCTGAATGTGATAGAGTGTGGCTGGCTATGCCAAGCAGATTAATTCCAGTCAAGGTTTTTACCTTCCGATTTAGGGGCATATTTACGAGCCCCTTGCTCCTCCTTTGCATCACTTTTTGTGATGCAACGTTGGGCGCAAACTACCAAATCATATTTATGAGGCCACCCAAAGCCACTTTGCATGTCTTTGGATGGCCTCACAGACATGGAGTACGGCAAATCGCTGCGTTGCCTTACTTTGCACTAAGGAGGTGTCCCATTGGCATTGCAGTGGGTCTTCCCACACAACACCCATGGATTTTGATGCACCCCCAGATTTACAGGACCATGTAAACCTGGAGATGTGCCAAAACTGTATGCCTCCCCAGGGGAGATGCAATGAGGAGAAATGACTTTATTTTCCCTCGATTTGTCCTTTTTTTTCTATGTGTGCTGCACTTTGCAGCACACATAGAAAGAGAAAAATGCCTTCCAAGATTGTTTTGTGCAGGAAGGTGCCCCATCCTGCACACAAATACCATCCTGCATGCAATGTAGGCACCCTTGCACCATGGTTGTGCTAGGCTGCTGAAATGGCATTAGTGCTAATAATTATAATATTTCGCTGAAATGGCATGAGCATAGGGAAAGGACAGGAATGTACTCTATGCCATAAATACAGCACATTCCTGCCCTTTCACTTTGAAGAAGGGCAAAGCAGAAAGGTGACGATGCACTGCCCTTCACCAAATCCCCACACATATGCCCCTTAGTCTCTGAAATCTTAATTAGAATCCTCCTGCCAGACAAGGCAGTAGGCTGTATCAGGGAAAAAGTCCTTTCGAAGTCATATAGGCATTGGATTATGTCTTGCTGAAACTGTTGGGAAAAGCTCAGAGCAGGAAAAATCAAAGAGTATATGCCATCACAGGGTCACATATAGCATCATCTGCCCGATTTAAAGTGGACAGTGTTATATGTATTTTTTGGTGTTCCTCATTGCTGTGTAAAATCTCACTGTGAACGACAGTAAGAAAGCAATAATGTGGCAGGGTCTGCAAGCGTCCGTCCTTACTCTCTAAGACTGTGGAAACACTCTGTGCGTGTTTTTAACTTTTTAAATATAACGTCATTTTAACAATTTGTTTAGAAGTATAATTTTGTCTCGGTCACTTTGTACTTATTTTGCTCCTCTGTGGCTAACCCGCCCTGTTCAGCCGAGGATGCAGTGCCATTTGAGTGGAGAGCTTGGCTAAGGTATTTCCTCACTTCCGCCAGGCCAACCACTCCAGGGGATGTCTGCAGTCTAGTCTTGGTGGCTCACCACCTATTTTAAGTCACGCGCCAAAGGGGACGCGAAGCGGACAGTGGCAGAGTCTGCAAGCATCCGTCCTGACTCTCTAAAAACTGTGGAAACACTCTGTGGGTGTTTTTAACTTTTGAAATATAACGTCATTTTTATCAATGTGTTTAGAAGTCTGATTTAGTCTTGCTCACCTTGTACTTAGTTTGCTCCTCTGTGCCTAACCTGCGCTGTTCCGCCATGGGTGCAGTGCTGTTTGAGCGGAGGGCTGGTCTAAGGTATTTTCTCACTTCTGCCAGGCCAACCACTCTGGAAGAAGTCTGCAGTCTAGTCTTGGAGGCTCATTGCCAATTTAAATCGCATGCCAGAGTGGACGCTCGCAGCAAGCTTGCTGAAGGCATGCCAAGGGGAAGCCCATCTGCGCCCGTCTGCGGAAGGCTGGGGCTAGGGGCCAGAACCCCTGCCTGTTTTAGGAGAGACCAGTCTTTGAGGGACTCGACGGAGCGATTAAAAGAACTAGAACCACCACTCCTACAATCATGCAGGCACACTCTACTGAGGAAAATATATTTTTGTGTTGCACCTACTGCTCATTTAAACCAACCGTACTGAAGGCAGGCCCTAGGAAAGAGCACAAATTAAAGCTCTTACTTATTAATTGCAGGTCACTTAGTAAACATAAGATTCAAATCCATGATTGTATTATAGAAAATCAACCTGATGCTTTATTTCTCACGGAAACATGGCTGAACAAGGCTTCTGCCCCTGAGATATTACAAGCTCTTCCGCAGAATTATGACATCCTCAGACAGGATCACACTATTAAGCGAGGAGGAGGAATAGTAATTAATTACCAACTATCCCTAAAATGTACTATGGAAACAGCCAATATAGATAATAGTGAAGCAGCCTTCTTTACGATAATGGCAGCTAACAACTACACAGTCAATGGCTTCCTGATCTACCGAGCTCCAGGCCCGGCCACTAATATCATCTCAAGCCTTGTGAAAGTAGTGGTGCAACCAGCGCTATGGCATAGCAATTTGACTGTTTTGGGGGATTTAAATTTACACGTTGACGACCATACTATCAGTGAAGCGCAATTTATATGCCAGGAATTAGCCGCTTTCAAATAGAGCTTAAATCCACTCACCCGACACACCAACTAGGTCATATACTAGACCCTATTTTTTCCAACTGCTTAGAGTTAGAGACTAAAATCCCGATTGCAGTTCCTTGGTCCGATCACCATCTTGTGACATTGTTAGAAAAACACTCCCACACCGGAAGGGTGGTGGTGTTCTCCCAGACATACACTGTGGTAGCTTGGCTCGAGTGGTCAGGGATCAGGCACCGTGCTAAGCATACGCCATACCCACACAATAACCATGCGTGCATCCGTTCCAAAAACGACACTACACCTTAAAAATTATTCTGAAAATATATCTCTTTATCTTCTTTTCTCTTAGTTGCTGATTAAATAAATAATAATACAATCACCGTACTCAAGGCTTTTCCTGTGGAAGGGTAAGTCAAATAAATAATACTTCAACGATTCAATAAATAAGGTAGATCATAAATAATAAAGGCATAAATATAAGTGCATTACATAAAAGGCAATTAAATATTCCGAGGCAATAAATACTGCGAGACAATAAATACTGTGCGACAATAAATACTGTGAAACAATAAATACTGTGAGGCAATAAATACTGTGAGGCAATAAATAGGATGAATACAATAAATACAGTGCTCTCAATAAATAATAAAAGCCAACAGTGACACTTGAAAATCAGTTCACATTCCTGAGGTACTATGGGATGATTCGGCCCAATCCCAGCTTGTAGAGTTTTGGATGACCTGAGGGGTGTACTACCTGGCCTGGACAAGGCTGAGGCCTAAACTGAGGTAGATCAAGGGGGAATCTAGAGATCTGGCTCTCCCACACTACACAACCCCTCTGTATTAGTCTCAGCTCACCCCTGGCACTATCAAGCTGGTTCCAGCACCTCTCTAGCTTCTAGGATGGTCTCTTAGGGCTTCACAGGGCCTTAGGCGCCCTCTATTACACTTACTGCCCTTTTTATGAAGTTCCGACGCCGCTGGAGTCGTGTCGACGCCGTGAGGCGGTTCCGGTTCGATGTCGGCGGCCTCGGCTCAATGACAGTTCTTGTCGACGCCGGGAGGCGGTTCCGGTTCGATGTCGCCGGCCTCGGTTCAATGACGTCGGGCGGTCTTGGCTCGATGTCGACTTCGGGCGGCTCCGGTTCGATGACGTCGGGCGGCCTTGGCTCGATGTCGACTTCCGGCGGCTCCGGAGTGCGATCTCCACTCCCGACCTCCGGTGCTCCTTTCCTCAGGTTCCGGCGACTCCGGAGTGCGACCTCCACTCCCGACCTCCGGCACGATTCTCTTCAGGTTCCGGCGACTCCGGAGTGCGATCTCCACTCCCGACCTCCGGCACGATTCTCTTCAGGTTCCGGTGACTCCGGAGTGCAATCTCCACTCCCGACCTCCGGCACGCTTCACCTCGGTCTCCGGCGACTCCGGAGGGCGGACTTCACTCCCCCGTCGACGCCGCACACTCGACCTCAGGTGACTTCCTCCTCGACCTCTGGTGTCTCCACGGCCTCCGTCGGCGCCCTCTCTCGACCTCTGGCGGCTCCGGGTACGACGTCTGCTTTCCAGTCAGCGCCGCTTCTCCACCTCGGGCTCCGGGTCTCCAGGCTTCTCGACGTCGGACTTCAGGAAGTTACCAGTAACCAGGTCAGGAACTTGCTGTTCTTTACTTTTAAGGCCTGTTCCGGCTGTCCAGGTCCTTAAGATGGTTTTTCTTGCTTTCTCCCACACAGGGCTCCAGGCTGGGCTCAGTCAGCAGGGACTAGTATCAAGGGTGGGTTTCTGGACCCCACTCCAGGCACAAGTTTCCACCCCTGCTGCCTCACTCCTTCCTCCTTCAGTTCTGTGCTCCTCTCTCTTCACCAGTCAGGTGCCAACTGCCAACTCCAACTGCCAACCTGGAGATGCCTTCCCAACATTCTAAACCTGCCTCACACTGTCACAGGGTTCTGGAATGTTCTGGAAGGTGCTGGTAGGTTCCAGTGATGTCACAGGTGACAATGGGTGGCGACCATTTTGTGTTTCAGGCCCTCAGACAGAAGTTCCAGGGGTAGATAAAATGGCTCCCTGAATCTGCATCAATACTAAAAAGTCTGGTGGTTCCCAAAAAGGAAAAAATACTAACAGGGTTTGAGGCAAAAGTGGGACAAAATAAATAATGATGAGGAGGGACCACCCAAAGGGCTGACAGGTCTAACAGACATTCTCTATTCTATTAGCTAAACTCCCCACCACAGCTATAATAGGCTTAAGTACCCCACATATGAGATGGACTAGATTCAATGCTGAGCGCTTCACTCAAGCTCTTCAGCAGAGTCGTCCTCAACTGGGAAGAAAGGATATTAATTTTGGTAACAGAGTAGTGGATACGTGGATCACTGAAACACTGGATGTTGTGGTTCCATGGACCTCTAATATTCCCTGTAGCTGAACCAAATCAGCACATGGTTCAATGAAGATTTAATGACAGCTAAAAAAATCCTGTAAGCTCTTAGATATTCTGATAGCATCAAGGCTGCCTATAAGTCAGAATTAAAGAACTACCACTCTCTTACTAAGAAACCTGAGCTGCCGATTACAATGACAGAATAGAGCAGGCAGATAACGCCTCTAGAGAACTATTTTTCATTCTTAAAGACTTATCTTCTCTAGAGAGATCTATGGTACTGTCATTAGTTCTCTAGAGTCATGTTACCAGATTGCAGACTTTTTTGCTACGAAGGTATCTAAAATATATGATTCCTTTTCTGATGAGGCTCATAACGTTACTCTCTGTCAATATGAGAGGATTTATGTGTTTGGGGCCAACTCTCTCTCAGAATTCTCCCTCCCCCGATTGGAGGATCTAAAAGGAGTAACTCTAAGCATTAAATCTGGCTCCCCAATGGACCCGGCCGCACCAAAACCCACCGGGGAAGGCCTGCATATAATATTACCCTATGTACAGCAGCTTCTGGAACTCTCCTTCCACGGTGGTAAGGTTCCGAATAAGTGTAAGCAACCAATTGTTCTCCCCTTAAAAAAAAACATTGGCAGACTCAGGTCTGTTGGATAACTTGTGCCCCATCTCACTCCTGCCTTACTTCTCTAAAATAGCAGAGAAGGTGGTGAATACGTAATTGGTTGCGCATATTAATCTGCAATCAGGTTTCAGAGCTGCATACTCTATGGAGTCAGCATTACTCCTCGCCATTGACAATAAGTAGGCGTGTGGACGAAGGTCAGACTGTAGCTCTGGTCCTGTTGGACCTCTGCGCAGCATTCAATATGGTATCCCACAAACTGCTCCTGCAGTGCCTTAAGTTAGGTGGGCTGGATGGAGTTGCCGTAAAGTGGATGACTTCCTTCGTCCAGGATTGCAGCTTCCAAGTTACACAATGTCCACATACTTCAAAAAGCATTGCACTCTTACAAGGGGTCCCACAAGGCTCAATTTTGAGCCAAACTCTTTTTAATCTTTACATTGGACCCTTGGTGGAGATTGTGGAAAGGCACAATGTCACCATTGTATCTTATGCGGATGACAATGCAGCTTGTTGTCACCTTGTCCCATTACTCAGAAGAAGCAGTCATCCAGTTTTCTTCCTGTCTGAGGGAGCTTGCTTTCTGGATGGCAAGTAATTGCTTCAAATTGTACAGTAGCAAAACGGAGACCCTGGTTGTTGAAAAGATCCCCTCCATCTGGTCCTCAGCATGGTGGCCGCACACTCTGAGTCCCACACCTACCCCTAAGTAAGGAAGTAAAAAATCAAGGAGTCTGGCTGGACCCTGCTCTCTATTTATAGACACACACTCAGAAGGTTACAGGGAAATGTTTTGGAATTCTCAAAATGTTGCGAATAATGTTGGATATCCTCCCTACTTCAACCAGAAAAACCCTGGTTCACACCCATGTAACGTCCCAATTGGACTATGCAAATGTCCTCTATCTAGGAGCAACAAAAAAATGTCGTCATAGGCTGCAATACATTCAGAATGTGGCAGCCCGTTTAGTGCTTAACCTACCCAGGAAAGCTTCCTCTGCAAAAGCCCTTGACTGCCTGCATTGGCTGCCTAGTAATAAAAGAATCCTTTGGAATGCATTTTCTCCTTCTCTCCGTGCCGAGCCATCGGAGAATATTTGCCAGGAAAGATTAAAAACTTGGCTTTTCCAGCTCTAAGGCTCGTGCCCATACTACCCCTGTTCTTTGTGTCCTGTTTTTCCAGCTTTTTAGAGAGTGGTCTTTAGCGCGGGGACACACAAGTGGTATTAGTGTTATTATTATTAATATCTGCCCCCAACCCATGGTGTTGGGGCCATTAGCTTTTTTTCACCTTCGGGAGTTTATTATTGGAACAAGTAAAACATTGTAAAAATTTGACTGGTTCTCCGTTGGTTTCAGCCAAAGTACATAGTTGCCCTCAGGGTGGGTTGATAAATGTAAATTTGGTGGGTGGAGGATCACTACTATGCCAAACCAATAGCCTTTTAACTGCCTGCCAAACACCAAAAAAGCCCTTTAGTTTCTTTTTTTTGCAGTGACGATTCCTCCAGTGGGGCAACCCAGCAGTCTTTTTCTGGGAAGGTTGCAAAAAAGTCAGATAAACATGCAGCGATGGTCCGCTGAACTGGGTCTTCAGGCAGCAAAAAGATCTGTGCAGAACTAACCTGATTTTCTTGCCCAGCCAGGTTCGGCCTTGGGCAGATTGGCTTGGGTTGATGGTCCCAGTCCTCTGTAGGTCTGGAAGCCCAAATAATTTCTAGCCAAAATTCTTCAGGCATTTCAGAATAAGTCCTTCTGGATGCTAATAATGATGCCATGACCATCAGGGACATGACGCACTCCAGTAGGGTCCAGTTCTTTTCCACTTGCAAATGCTCACTGGTCACTGGCCTTTGATGTCCTTGTTGACACCTTCAAATCTGCTTCTTTGTCCTGGACACAAGTGGGAGCAGGCCCAGCCCTTCATTTCTCCTCACAGGCTGTAGACAGAATCTTCAGCCCCCTTCTGTTCTTCTGCAGATCCACAAAGTGTTTTCATGAGCTGTGGATGAGGTGCCAGCTTTGAAGTTTTCACTAGCCAGTTAAGGGAGACAACTCCTGGACACTCCCTAATCAATGAGGAAAACGTTCCTGGGGGCGACCCTTCACACTTTTTAAACATATACTCTTTGCCTTCCTGCAAACTAGCCCACAGGGCATTATTGTAAGGGAAATCCAAGATGGCACAGGCCATCTGCCTTTAAAGGGAGCCAGTGGGCCAACCAGGGGTGTGTTTAAGGAAATGAACAGTCCCCTGCTCCCTAGATACACCAAAATGGGTATGGGACCAGTTCCCCCTGCCCCCACTGGACTTCTGCCCAATCGGCTACAGAGGGTCTAATTATCAAAGGCGTTTCCTCCTCAGGATTCCCATTAAAGTTGACTGTAAATGGGTAGGTTTCAGCCTTGTACCTTTGAAGTAACTTAAAATCTTCCTAGGTGCTCTTCCTAGGCTGACAGGTGTCACACACCTCACCCCCAGCTCATCCTGTCACTAGGCTTAAGCCAATTATATCTGCCCTGGGAGCAGTTTTCACATCTCATTAAGGTTAAGCGCTAGCAGGAGCATCTGCCAGCAAGTTAATGCAAATTAGCTTCCAAGAACTTTAGGTGGGAACAAGGTAACTTTCTTGTTTGCAGAAAAGAGCTTTGTGATTTCCTTTACAGCTGATGCCTCTTCTTTATTTCAATCTTATATTCTGGAAATGGAAGCCAGATGATAATAGATATTGCCTATGGAATAGGGGTTGGATTGCTAGCACTATCTTCAGACACCATGACCTAATTAACACCCCTCTGTTCCCTGCTCTGCAATTATGGGTAGGCAAGTACATTTTTGAGCACCCATCAAGTCAGGCTTGCAAGCAAGGTATCTCAATATATTATACACAGCCTAGACAAATCGGTGTGTAATCATACGTACTAGAGCCAAACCCTGACAGTGCTGACCAAAGATCACCACCCTACACCCGCACATTGCAAAAGGTCAGGAACCTACAACCCAGACCACCCATAGTAATGAACTACTAGACAGAAGAGATGCAAACTCTATCATACCCCACCAGACCAATAAAAGAAATTACTTAGGTTGGTTGGCTATATGTGAAGAAGATACCAAAAAATGACCCTTGCGAGCAAACCAGGCACACGTTCAACAAATATGAACCCCGAGGTACTTCTATACATGAGATATGAACATCCACTATACAATGCAGATGTCTAGTGTTGGGAAATATACAATACACAAACCCTTGGTAGCAATCATCAGCCTTAAAAACTGGGGGGCACATATTCACAACACCAGTCCACTAAGTACGACTATTACGGTAATAACCTCCGTAGGAGATCTCACCCCCCGATGGCTGAACAAATGTATAATAATCCTAAATAATGACCGAAATCATGTCCTGTGATGTGTCAAGACCTTATTAATACATACTACATGATGTTATACTATACAACATACAAAAACATTTATTTGCACGCTCCAAAATGGATGCCAAATGTGAACTCATTCACGTAGCAGTGTGCACGCCAGCGCTGCTCCTGAGCTCCAATACGTGACCAACTTCCGAGTTATGGGCCGGGGCCAATGCACCACTCCTGCGAAGAAGGATCGCTTAAATATTCCCGCTCCCACTAATCATTGCTGACTTGCAGGAAGGCAGGAAGAGGGGTAAGTCTAGCATGATCCTCCGCGTAGGAGATTGTGGGTATTACACCCATGCCAAGGTCCAGAGAGGTATGCGTCACTACAAGTTAAGCGCCATTGTTTTACATTATCTCTTATAGACAAAACATTCATATCCATGTGGTCCTCTGCCTTGACCTAAGGCACACGTTGGCCTGTATTAGGGGTAAGAGATATCACTACCTTTATCTAGGCAATACCGATGGGAGCACGAATGTCTAAAAATTAAGAGAAATTAAAAAGTATGTGTTTTATCTCTTTATATGTTAAACAAAGTTTCTCTTTTTTTTAAAAAACACGATGATGTCACTAAGATATATTAGTACAGGTGGCACTCGCCGGTAGCAGAGCGGTGCGTGATGCTTCAAATACACAGGGTGCCACTGCATGATGTGACGAGATGTTGTTACCGGGCTTTCCTGGTCCCACTGGCTGCATTAATATGCTTTAACAGAATTAACTGTTCTGTGTTTCTCTATTTTGCTCTCTTTTCTCTCTATGTTGGATTATGGAAACATGATAGGGTGAGTTTAAATCAGGTACTTTTTCGACCTCATGCTTCACCACTACTAAATGTTGCATAGAACTGTATTCTTACACCCACACTGATTAAGGGTAGGATATTTATTTACTCCTGGTCCTGAAGAAACGCTGTAGATCCCTCCTGGACCAAAAGGGCGTTAAACTTTTTTTAGATATGAGCAGGATAATGCTAAAAACAGACCATGGAAACTCTTCGAGATGTTAAAACAACAATCCAATAAATTGGCCAAAACTGCTCAGGAATCAATTAAAACCCAACTGAGCTGCGAGGAATTCTCAACCTTCTTCACAGACAAAGCCTCCTCTCTAGAAAGGGAACTCAGGTTGGCAGCTGGTAACCTCCCTTACCCATTATCATCACAGACTGATGTTACCATGCAAACCGCTCAAGATAGGAAGGAAAATAAAGCACAATGGTCGACCTTCAAGTTATATGACCAGAATACCATTGCCAAAACTCTCTCAGAAATCAAACCAAATAACCACTTCAATGGCCCCCTCCCATCAACATGCCTGAAAAGAATCAACCACATCGTCGTCCCCAAATGGACAAAAATAATCAATGCCTCGCTCTCTCAAGGCACCTTACCAGAATGCCTAATAACAGGTCAAGTCATCCCCATCATTAAACAAGCATTTGCAATGCAATAGGTCTAGCATTTCCGCTAGTTTCAGCTATTGACATTGTAAATGACAATGCCTTTTTTGTTTTTGTTTTTTAAAACATAAATAAAAGGCATTGTTGTTTATAATGCCAATAGCTCAAACTCACGTAAATGCGAGACCTATTTATAAATCGTTGTTTGGAAATCGGAACTACTCCTTTTAGTTTGGTATCGATTTAACTGTATGAGATACACTAAGTGTCCAAAGAACACAACGCACATCTTCCCTGGTGGAGAGTTCTTGATCAGGTCTAAGCCACTGCTTTTTTGTACACACCCCACATCATCCACACGGAGGAAAGAGCAACTTGCGGAGACAGTCAGGTTGGGTGAAAATAATTTTGTTTTCATTCAGTTTAAAAGTATGCAGCAAATAAATGCAGCTATGCGTTCAAGGAGGGAATACTCTTATATAAATGTACAAAAGAGAAAACTATTTGTGCTGTAAAGTTCATCAGTGTTAACAGATCAAACTCGTTTTTCAGCTTATTTTTTTTTAGGGGGGGTTACTGAAAAATCCATCTAAGGAAAGAAATACGCAGTCACTAAAGTGCCTAATTTCTTTTACAGTAAAGGCTGAAATAAAATGAAAACGTTATTTCTTTTGGACAAATAATCATGCCCGCACTACAACACATCAGATTAAACAGTACACAAATGATACACTCTTATTATTGTTATAGTAGAGGTCACCATCTCTGAGAAACACAGTAAGAATTCAGATTACACACCATAAACTACAAACAAAACCCTCACGGGTCCGAAGAATGTGGTCCAATTATGAAATATTTTCAATGTACAGCCTCTTCCCTGGTGCATGGAGTAGTCGGCAGCCCCTGACTCGTGCATGTGATTTGGGATTTGGTTCTGGAGAGTGAGCTGTTTCCCTATGGCGCGAGCCGTATACGTGCACACCCCCTGTCTGGGCGCGTGCACATATACTGTCCCCCTTCTGAAGCAAATCGACAACAATAGATCTCACCAAAGAGAGCAGCGCATGTGCTGCGTCGCTAGGCGAGACATAAAAACCTACGGAGGACCCGGCAGACCCAAACAACTTTCGTCCAGTAACCAATATTCCATTACTGGCCAAACTACTTGAAAAATACATGCAACAGCAACTGAGCCACCACATCACTAATTTCAGTCTGTTGGATGACTGCCAATGTGGATTCAGACCAGGCCACAGTACGGAAACAGTGATCTAACATATAGTGGATGATGCACTTCAGGCTCTGGATCTCAATGAAACATGTCTACTAGTTCTTCTTGACCTGTCTTCTGCGCTTGACACGGTAAATCCTGAAAAATTACTAACCCGGCTTAAAAACAGGATGAGACTATCTTATCTAGAATTGTACTGAAATGTTTTAAATCCTTCCTACAGAACAGAACACAAAGATTCTTGGTAAACCAGGCTCTATACCCGCCATGCCCTAATTCAATTGGAGTACCACAAGGATCAACATTATCTCCATCACTATTCAACCTATATGTCGGCACGCAAACATCTCCTATCACATGTACGAAGATGAGACTTAGATCTACATCAAGATCTCGTTGCTGGAAGAGATCAAGACAATGAATGAGGCCTTAAAAGTGTCATTACAATGGTGAACTAGCAATCATCTGAAATTAAATGCAAAAAACCGGAATTCCTATTAATATCCTCTCCCAAAAACTCCGCAGATGTGAAGGAATGGACCAAACAGATCACTGCGCTAAACTGCACCCCTATCCTAGTTGACTCGACCAAATCACTAGGAATCACGCTTGATAAGAACCTAGACATGAAAGTCCACATCAAATCAATGACAAAAAGTGCCCGTTTTCACCTGAACTATCTTAGATAAGTTAAACCACTTATTACTACGTCGGACCTCAAATTGGCAGTTCAGTCCTTAGTCAAATCAAGGATTGAATATGGCTGTACAACATGAACAGGTCTACCTAAAATCTCAACAGCACCACTAAAAGCCTGTCTCAATGCGGCCGCAAGACTCATTACAAGTTCAAGAAAATATGATCACATTTCCCCACACATGAAGGCATTAAACTGGCTACCATATGAAGTCTGAATTCAACTTAAACTAGCATGTATTACCCGCAAAGCGCTCCACTACAAAACGCAAATTTACTTAGCCCAGAAAATAGAGCTATCCGGTGTAAGCAGACCATCCCGGAATGCCAGAGACCTGTTGCTGAAACCTCCCATCTTATAGAAGAAGAAAACGTATGATAGAGCACTCTCCGGAGCGGCCCCCAGAATCTGGAACTCACTCCCTCCAAACATTAGAAAAATTCCAAATACGTCAATCTTCAAGAGGGAAGCAAAGATCTTCCTAATGAGCAAGTTCCTACCCTAAACAATGATTGATCATCATCTGCATCGTGGTTAATTGCCAGACGCTGCATAGTCCTGTCAGATATGGATGCACTCTGCACAAGAAAGATCACAAAGACACCAAAACAACCCAAAGAGTGGTGCCAAATAGATCTGATGTAGGTGTTTACCTCAACAGGTCAATAACGAAAGTAAGGATAAACTCACGAGTTAGCTATGGAGACACATTAGACTGTACATTACTACAATTAATGGATCTTAATTGTAATATTGATGTCAAAGATACGAAAGGTACACATCGGAACCATATGTATAATACTACTCTTTTACCTTTTGTACACCAAACCGATCCTAATGTTGTTATTGTTGAAACTGATACGAAAGGCACGTACCGGAACCATATGTATACTACCTTTGCTATACCCGTTGTATTCTAAACGATTTACCTCATGTAACTGTGAAGCGCTCTGATACCCATGGGTCATGTTCGAGCTACATAAAACTCTATAAATAAATAAACATTCCGCAACAAGCCCTCAAGCTCTGAGAGGTCACTCGGCGCTCTCCCCACCTCCGGTGTGTATGCCTTGCTGTCACTCGCATTGCTGGCTTTCATAACATCGCTTCCATTGTCCGACGCGTTTCAAGGCTGGTACGCCCCTTCATCATGGACTCAGCATAGGGAGAAATGAAAGCTCACCACTCACTCCATTCAGCCATTTATTGAATGAAGTTCTGCCCTCAGTGGGCGGGGCACAGTCTTGACGTCCAGCGGCATGCTCGTGTATGCAGTCCCAAGAGAGGTGAGTGTAGTACAACCTTAAGTAGGCTCAATTCCCCTATATTGTCAGCTATCATATATTTCCTTGAGTAGGAGAGAAAGTCAGATTGCGAGCAAAATCACCCTCGGGAAAGCGCGCTCACCAGAAAGGAAGGTTCCCTTCACAAGCCTTTCCGCCCTCAGATGCACTTCTTATCTGAGCCGGAAATGGTGCTCCTCTCCACGGCCAAGGGTAGCCGTGTAATTTAAGTATTCCGCAACAAGCCCTCAAGCTCTGAGAGGTCACTCGGCGCTCTCCCCACCTCCGGTGTGTATGCCTTGCTGTCACTCGCATTGCTGGCTTTCATAACATTGCTTCCATTGTCCGACGCGTTTCAAGGCTGGTACGCCCCTTCATCATGGACTCAGCATAGGGAGAAATGAAAGCTCACCACTCACTCCATTCAGCCATTTATTGAATGAAGTCCATGATGAAGGGGCGTACCAGCCTTGAAACGCGTCGGACAATGGAAGCGATGTTATGAAAGCCAGCAATTCGAGTGGGGAGAGCGCCGAGTGACCTCTCAGAGCTTGAGGGCTTGTTGCGGAATACTTAAATTACACGGCTACCCTTGGCCGTGGAGAGGAGCACCATTTCCGGCTCAGATAAGAAGTGCATCTGAGAGCGGAAAGGCTTGTGAAGGGAACCTTCCTTTTTGGTGAGCGCGCTTTCCCGAGGGTGGTTTTGCTCGCAATCTGACTTTCTCTCCTACTCAAGGAAATATATGATAGCTGACAATATAGGGGAATTGAGCCTACTTAAGGTTGTACTACACTCACCTCTCTTGGGACTGCATACACCAGCATGCCGCTGGACGTCAAGACTGTGCCCCGCCCACTGAGGGCGGAACTTCATTCAATAAATGGCTGAATGGAGTGAGTGGTGAGATTTCATTTCTCCCTATGCTGAGTCCATGATGAAGGGGCGTACCAGCCTTGAAACGCATCGGACAATGGAAGCGATGTTATGAAAGCCAGCAATGCGAGTGACAGCAAGGCATACACACCGGAGGTGGGAGGAGCGCCGAGTGACCTCTCAGAGCTTGAGGGCTTGTTGCGGAATACTTAAATTACATGGCTACCCTTGGCCGTGGAGAGGAGCACCATTTCCGGCTCAGATAAGAAGTGCATCTGAGAGCGGAAAGGCTTGTAAAGGGAACCTTCCTTTCTGGTGAGCGCGCCTGCCCGAGGGTGATTTTGCTCGCAATCTGACTTTCTCTCCTACTCAAGGAAATATATGATAGCTGACAATATAGGGGAATTGAGCCTACTTAAGGTTGTACTACACTCACCTCTCTTGGGACTGCATACACCAGCATGCCACTGGACGTCAAGACTGTGCCCCGCCCACTGAGGGCGGAACTTCATTCAATAAATGGCTGAATGGAGTGAGTGGTGAGCTCTCATTTCTCCCTATGCTGAGTCCATGATGAAGGGGCGTACCAGCCTTGAAACGCGTCGGACAATGGAAGCGATGTTATGAAAGCCAGCAATGCGAGTGACAGCAAGGCATACACACCGGAGGTGGGGAGAGCGCCGAGTGACCTCTCAGAGCTTGAGGGCTTGTTGCGGAATACTTAAATTACACGGCTACCCTTGGCTGTGGAGAGGAGCACCATTTCCGGCTCAGATAAGAAGTGCATCTGAGAGCGGAAAGGCTTGTGAAGGGAACCTTCCTTTCTGGTGAGCGCGCTTTCCCGAGGGTGATTTTGCTCGCAATCTGACTTTCTCTCCTACTCAAGGAAATATATGATAGCTGACAATATAGGGGAATTGAGCCTACTTAAGGTTGTACTACACTCACCTCTCTTGGGACTGCATACACCAGCATGCCGCTGGACGTCAAGACTGTGCCCCGCCCACTGAGGGCGGAACTTCATTCAATAAATGGCTGAATGGAGTGAGTGGTGAGCTTTCATTTCTCCCTATGCTGAGTCCATGATGAAGGGGCGTACCAGCCTTGAAACGCGTCGGACAATGGAAGCGATGTTATGAAAGCCAGTAATGCGAGTGACAGCAAGGCATACACACCGGAGGTGGGGAGAGCGCCGAGTGACCTCTCAGAGCTTGAGGGCTTGTTGCGGAATACTTAAATTACACGGCTACCCTTGGCCGTGGAGAGGAGCACCATTTCCGGCTCAGATAAGAAGTGCATCTGAGAGCGGAAAGGCAAGTGAAGGGAACCTTCCTTTCTGGTGAGCGCGCTTTCCCGAGGGTGATTTTGCTCGCAATCTGACTTTCTCTCCTACTCAAGGAAATATATGATAGCTGACAATATAGGGGAATTGAGCCTACTTAAGGTTGTACTACACTCACCTCTCTTGGGACTGCATACACCAGCATGCCGCTGGACGTCAAGACTGTGCCCTGCCCACTGAGGGCGGAACTTCATTCAATAAATGGCTGAATGGAGTGAGTGGTGAGCTTTCATTTCTCCCTATGCTGAGTCCATGATGAAGGGGCGTACCAGCCTTGAAACGCGTCGGACAATGGAAGCGATGTTATGAAAGCCAGCAATGCGAGTGACAGCAAGGCATACACACCGGAGGTGGGGAGAGCGCCGAGTGACCTCTCAGAGCTTGAGGGCTTGTTGCGGAATACTTAAATTACACGGCTACCCTTGGACGTGGAGTGGAGCACCATTTCCGGCTCAGATAAGAAGTGCATCTGAGAGCGGAAAGGCTTGTGAAGGGAACCTTCCTTTCTGGTGAGCGCGCTTTCCAGAGGGGGATTTTGCTCGCAATCTGACTTTCTCTCCTACTCAAGGAAATATATGATAGCTGACAATATAGGGGAATTGAGCCTACTTAAGGTTGTACTACACTCACCTCTCTTGGGACTGCATACACCAGCATGCCGCTGGACGTCAAGACTGTGCCCCGCCCACTGAGGGCGGAACTTCATTCAATAAATGGCTGAATGGAGTGAGTGGTGAGCTTTCATTTCTCCCTATGCTGAGTCCATGATGAAGGGGCGTACCAGCCTTGAAACGCGTCGGACAATGGAAGCGATGTTATGAAAGCCAGCAATGCGAGTGACAGCAAGGCATACACACCGGAGGTGGGGAGAGCACCGAGTGACCTCTCAGAGCTTGAGGGCTTGTTGCGGAATAAATAAATAAACATGTCAACCGAACCCATAAACCCTATATAGTTTTTTCACAACATATACTAGATAGTCCCGCTTCATAACTCTGTGCCGACCATCCACACTTTTTTGTTTTTAATCCTACCAAAGGGACCCCTGAATACATTTACCGCTGGATACACTTTAGGTAGTTTTAGATCACCTGCACTACCTTTCACCATCTCCACACACCCGCATGCATCATCATGGCATATCTATATAGATATATATATATATATATATATATATATATATATATAGATATATATATATATATATATATATTACCTACTGGCGGTCGCCAGTAGGTAGTTATAGTTAGGACCACGTTTCCATAGGAAATCCGCAACATTCTATTTTGAATAACTTTGGCGCCGGTCGACGAATCCTCGCGAATTGTTCAAAATAGGTGGGGCGCTACGCTCCGCTCCTTCCCTGAAAGTCTCGGGGGGATTCGTCAAGCGGGGGCTGAGATAAAAGGGGGGTCCCAAAACTCGTTTTTCCCATGCATTTTTCCATAGGACCTTTAGACAGGGCTACAGCCCGAACGGCTGAACAGAATTACTAGAAATTTGGCAGAGAGGTAGTCCTCAGGTCAAGGAAGTGCCTTTTGTAGGTTTGGTGTAAATCTGTTCAGTAGATTCTGAGACAATAGCCTTTAAATCAATATATATATCTGAGCCAGCTTACGGTGCGCTTACGGTACGCTTACCGTACGCGTACGGTGGCGTGCGCGAGCACGATTCTGATTGGCTCTTAGATCTTAGTAAACATTCGAATCGGCCGAAACCAGGAAGCGGCGGCCGCCATTTCGTGTGTTTCACTCAGAAAAAAAAGAGTGATAACAAGAAAAGGGGGCAAGGAGGAGAGTTACAGACCCCCTAACATTATTAAGGGGGTCAAAGAAGGAGAGAAAAGTACAAAGAAAACATTTATTGTTTTTAAAAAAAATCACGGGGTACGCGTACGGTAAGCGTACGGTAAAAAAATAAAATAAAAAAAGAAATGAAATGCAGATTTAAGTGTTTAGATATTAGGGGGCTCTAAAAAGAGCCGTTGTGTTTATGAAGTGATTTTTAAGTGGTACCTACAAGTAAGTACCGATGCAGAGTCTAAGGTTCAAGAGGAAGACTCTGTTCCCTTCATCATTGAAGTGCACACCATCTCCTCTATAAATGTCTTGCATGTCGTAACGCAAGTTGTTGTGGTAAATGGAACCCATACCATAGTCACGGAGGAAAGCAGAAACAGATTTGTTGACGTGCTTTCTTGCTTTGTCAATCTGCGGACAGAAATGATTGGACCAGTTCCATTTTTGCCTTTGGCATATGTTAGAAAACACAAAGGCAGTTTTAGGGAAAAGTGAAAACAGTTGTGCAAAGGTGTCCTTCATAAGCATTTCCAGACCTACCCCAGTCAAAGTGCCTAGGTCATTGCCACCACAGTGCACTATTATGAGGTCAGGGTGTTGGTTTTGCATGAAGGATTTCACCAATGGCATCAATTGGTGCCACTTTAACCCTCTCTGACCAATCCATTTAATGTCTACATTTGGCAAAGCAAGGTCTCTCACCATACCTGTTTTCTCTGCAAACTTTTCACTCCAGAAGACATAGCTGTGCCCTACAATCCACACTGTGAACATCTTCAAAGGAGAACTGGATGCACTCAGGAGGTGTAATTCAGTAGAATGGTAAAAAGAAATGAAAGACAGTTTGGAAATGGAGGCATACATATTTTTTTCATAAAAAAAAGAACTGATTGGCTGTTTCATACCATTCTAGAATAAAAACTAGGCTGTATGTGTAAATTAATAGAAGCATGTTTTGTATTGGTACAGAAAAATGTGTTACCAAAGAACAGTACTATGGATTTGCTGTTAGGTTTGAAAAGTCAAGCACTCTTGCTCTGTGGAATTGAAACATTGTTTGGCGAACTTCTGACCTAACTCCACACAGCAGTGTTCCATGAGCTGTTGCTATGGTAGCAGGCAGAAGTCAAGTTGGGGGAAGGGTACTAGGCAGAAGTCAAGTTGGGGGAAGGGTACTTTTGGAAAAGGGTTGGTTTTCAACCAATAGAAATGTGTGATTACATTTGAAAAAAAGGGGGAAGCACTGAGATTTGAAATTAACATGTATATATGTGGAAAAAGAGAGGGAAAGTTTGCCATTATCTGGTTCTGCTGAGAGGAGAGAGGTGTAAAGAACAGAGATCCTGGCTCTGATAATCTGCTATTTGAGTGCCACATTTCTTTCACAACTAACTAATTTTAAAGGTGAGTTTAGAGTTTGAGAGGGGATGTATATGGTAAATTAAGAAATGAATAATAGAAATGCAATTCTTTTTGTTGAAGTTGTGTTTATTATTTTCTGTTTTGGGAGAAATTTAAATGTGAGGAACAAGTAAAATAATATGGACTATGTTTTCACAATAAATTAAGGTGTACTGGTATAAAAAAAGAATAGTTTAAGGGTTTGAGGTTGGACTCAGTAATGCAAATACATTCAGCATCACTAAGGCTGGTTGCCCTTGCTGGAGTGTAGGCAGTCACCCAGGTTACAAATGGTGCTGGTCTGAAAAAGCAGTTTGGACATGTGCTTTTTAAAAAATCTGAAAAGTGGATTCATAATGTGTCAGTCTGTAAAAGTGATTATCACTTGCCAAAAAAAAGAGCAGTAAGTGTGCTTTCAAATTGGCAAAGAAATTTCGTTTTGTGACTAATGTGAAAACATGACTCTGTGTGCAAAGAGGAATTATAGGCAGAGATTTATTGCGTATTGCTCTGGTGATTTCACAGTTGCATTAGATGGAAAGGGGGAGCCATTTTTTGGTGCAGAAGCAGACTTTTAGCACACAGCCAGCTGCTTACCATGTGGAATCATGCACAGTATTCACAAGCGAGTGGGGTTTGAGGTTTCAGTCAGTAATGCAAATACATTCAGCATCACTAAGGCTGTTTGCCCTTGCTGGAGTGTAGGCAGTCACCCAGGTTACAAATGGTGCTGGTCTGAAAAAGCAGTTTGGACATGTGCTTTTTAAAAAATCTGAAAAGTGGATTCATAATGTGTCAGTCTGTAAAAGTGTTTATCACTTGCCAAAAAAAAAGAGCAGTAAGTGTGCTTTCAAATTGGCAAAGAAATTTCGTTTTGTGACTAATGTGAAAACATGACTCTGTGTGCAAATAGGAATTACAGGCAGAGATTTATTGCGTATTGCTCTGGTGATTTCACAGTTGCATTAGATGGAAAGGGGGAGCCATTTTTTGGTGCAGAAGCAGACTCTTAGCACACACCCAGCTGCTTACCATGTGGAATCATGCACAGTATTCACAAGCGAGTGGGGTTTGAGGTTTCAGTCAGTAATGCAAATACATTCAGCATCACTAAGGCTGGTTGCCCTTGCTGGAGTGTAGGCAGTCACCCAGGTTACAAATGGTGCTGGTCTGAAAAAGCAGTTTGGATATGTGCTTTTTAAAAAATCTGAAAAGTGGATTCATAATGTGTCAGTCTGTAAAAGTGTTTATCACTTGCCAAAAAAAAGAGCAGTAAGTGTGCTTTCAAATTGGCAAAGAAATTTTGTTTTGTGACTAATGTGAAAACATGACTCTGTGTGCAAATAGGAATTACAGGCAGAGATTTATTGCGTATTGCTCTGCTGATTTCACAGTTGCATTAGATGGAAAGGGGGAGCCATTTTTTGGTGCAGAAGCAGACTCTTAGCACACACCCAGCTGCTTACCATGTGGAATCATGCACAGTATTCACAAGCGAGTGGGGTTTGAGGTTTCAGTCAGTAATGCAAATACATTCAGCATCACTAAGGCTGGTTGCCCTTGCTGGAGTGTAGGCAGTCACCCAGGTTACAAATGGTGCTGGTCTGAAAAAGCAGTTTGGACATGTGCTTTTTAAAAAATCTGAAAAGTGGATTCATAATGTGTCAGTCTGTAAAAGTGTTTATCACTTGCCAAAAAAAAGAGCAGTAAGTGTGCTTTCAAATTGGCAAAGAAATTTCGTTTTGTGACTAATGTGAAAACATGACTCTGTGTGCAAATAGGAATTACAGGCAGAGATTTATTGCGTATTGCTCTGGCGATTTCACAGTTGCATTAGATGGAAAGGGGGAGCCATTTTTTGGTGCAGAAGCAGACTCTTAGCACACACCCAGTTGCTTACCATGTGGAATCATGCACAGTATTTACAAGCGAGTGGGGTTTGAGGTTTCAGTTAGTAATGCAAACACATTCAGCATCACTAAGGCTGGTTGCCCTTGCTGGAGTGTAGGCAGTCACCCAGGTTACAAATGGTGCTGGTCTGAAAAAGCAGTTTGGACATGTGCTTTTTAAAAAATCTGAAAAGTGGATTCATAATGTGTCAGTCTGTAAAAGTGTTTATCACTTGCCAAAAAAAAGAGCAGTAAGTGTGCTTTCAAATTGGCAAAGAAATATCGTTTAAGGGCCTAATGTGAAAACATGACTCTGTGTGCAAATAGGAATTACAGGCAGAGATTTATTGCGTATTGCTCTGGTGATTTCACAGTTGCATTAGATGGAAAGGGGGAGCCATTTTTTGGTGCAGAAGCAGACTCTTAGCACACAGCCAGCTGCTTACCATGTGGAATCATGCACAGTATTCACAAGCGAGTGGGGTTTGAGGTTTCAGTCAGTAATGCAAATACATTCAGCATCACTAAGGCTGGTTGCCCTTGCTGGAGTGTAGGCAGTCACCCAGGTTACAAATGGTGCTGGTCTGAAAAAGCAGTTTGGACATGTGCTTTTTAAAAAATCTGAAAAGTGGATTCATAATGTGTCAGTCTGTAAAAGTGATTATCACTTGCCAAAAAAAAGAGCAGTAAGTGTGCTTTCAAATTGGCAAAGAAATTTCGTTTTGTGACTAATGTGAAAACATGACTCTGTGTGCAAATAGGAATTACAGGCAGAGATTTATTGCGTATTGCTCTGGTGATTTCACAGTTGCATTAGATGGAAAGGGGGAGCCATTTTTTGGTGCAGAAGCAGACTCTTGGCACACAGCCAGCTGCTTACCATGTGGAATCATGCACAGTATTCACAAGCGAGTGGGGTTTGAGGTTTCAGTCAGTAATGCAAATACATTCAGCATCACTAAGGCTGGTTGCCCTTGCTGGAGTGTAGGCAGTCACCCAGGTTACAAATGGTGCTGGTCTGAAAAAGCAGTTTGGACATGTGCTTTTTAAAAAATCTGAAAAGTGGATTCATAATGTGTCAGTCTGTAAAACTGATTATCACTTGCCAAAAAAAAGAGCAGTAAGTGTGCTTTCAAATTGGCAAAGAAATTTCGTTTTGTGACTAATGTGAAAACATGACTCTGTGTGCAAATAGGAATTACAGGCAGAGATGTATTGCGTATTGCTCTGGTGATTTCACAGTTGCATTAGATGGAAAGGGGGAGCCATTTTTTGGTGCAGAAGCAGACTCTTAGCACACACCCAGCTGCTTACCATGTGGAATCATGGACAGTATTCACAAGCGAGTGGGGTTTGAGGTTTCAGTGAGTAATGCAATTACATTCAGCATCACTAAGGCTGTTTGCCCTTGCTGGAGTGTAGGCAGTCACCCAGGTTACAAATGGTGCTGGTCTGAAAAAGCAGTTTGGACATGTGCTTTTTAAAAAATCTGAAAAGTGGATTCATAATGTGTCAGTCTGTAAAAGTGTTTATCACTTGCCAAAAAAAAGAGCAGTAAGTGTGCTTTCAAATTGGCAAAGAAATTTCGTTTTGTGACTAATGTGAAAACATGACTCTGTGTGCAAATAGGAATTACAGGCAGAGATTTATTGCGTATTGCTCTGGTGATTTCACAGTTGAATTAGAAGGAAAGGGGGAGCCATTTTTTGGTGCAGAAGCAGACTCTTAGCACACAGCCAGCTGCTTACCATGTGGAATCATGCACAGTATTCACAAGCGAGTGGGGTTTGAGGTTTCAGTCAGTAATGCAAATACATTCAGCATCACTAAGGCTGGTTGCCCTTGCTGGAGTGTAGGCAGTCACCCAGGTTACAAATGGTGCTGGTCTGAAAAAGCAGTTTGGACATGTGCTTTTTAAAAAATCTGAAAAGTGGATTCATAATGTGTCAGTCTGTAAAAGTGTTTATCACTTGCCAAAAAAAAGAGCAGTAAGTGTGCTTTCAAATTGGCAAAGAAATATCGTTTAAGGGCCTAATGTGAAAACATGACTCTGTGTGCAAATAGGAATTACAGGCAGAGATTTATTGCGTATTGCTCTGGTGATTTCACAGTTGCATTAGATGGAAAGGGGGAGCCATTTTTTGGTGCAGAAGCAGACTCTTAGCACACAGCCAGCTGCTTACCATGTGGAATCATGCACAGTATTCACAAGCGAGTGGGGTTTGAGGTTTCAGTCAGTAATGCAAATACATTCAGCATCACTAAGGCTGGTTGCCCTTGCTGGAGTGTAGGCAGTCACCCAGGTTACAAATGGTGCTGGTCTGAAAAAGCAGTTTGGACATGTGCTTTTTAAAAAATCTGAAAAGTGGATTCATAATGTGTCAGTCTGTAAAAGTGATTATCACTTGCCAAAAAAAAGAGCAGTAAGTGTGCTTTCAAATTGGCAAAGAAATTTCGTTTTGTGACTAATGTGAAAACATGACTCTGTGTGCAAATAGGAATTACAGGCAGAGATTTATTGCGTATTGCTCTGGTGATTTCACAGTTGCATTAGATGGAAAGGGGGAGCCATTTTTTGGTGCAGAAGCAGACTCTTAGCACACAGCCAGCTGCTTACCATGTGGAATCATGCACAGTATTCACAAGCGAGTGGGGTTTGAGGTTTCAGTCAGTAATGCAAATACATTCAGCATCACTAAGGCTGGTTGCCCTTGCTGGAGTGTAGGCAGTCACCCAGGTTACAAATGGTGCTGGTCTGAAAAAGCAGTTTGGACATGTGCTTTTTAAAAAATCTGAAAAGTGGATTCATAATGTGTCAGTCTGTAAAAGTGATTATCACTTGCCAAAAAAAAGAGCAGTAAGTGTGCTTTCAAATTGGCAAAGAAATTTCGTTTTGTGACTAATGTGAAAACATGACTCTGTGTGCAAATAGGAATTACAGGCAGAGATTTATTGCGTATTGCTCTGGTGATTTCACAGTTGCATTAGATGGAAAGGGGGAGACATTTTTTGGTGCAGAAGCAGACTCTTAGCACACAGCCAGCTGCTTACCATGTGGAATCATGCACAGTATTCACAAGCGAGTGGGGTTTGAGGTTTCAGTCAGTAATGCAAATACATTCAGCATCACTAAGGCTGGTTGCCCTTGCTGGAGTGTAGGCAGTCACCCAGGTTACAAATGGTGCTGGTCTGAAAAAGCGGTTTGGACATGTGCTTTTTAAAAAATCTGAAAAGTGGATTCATAATGTGTCAGTCTGTAAAAGTATTTATCACTTGCCAAAAAAAAGAGCAGTAAGTGTGCTTTCAAATTGGCAAAGAAATTTCGTTTTGTGACTAATGTGAAAACATGACTCTGTGTGCAAATAGGAATTACAGGCAGAGATTTATTGCGTATTGCTCTGGTGATTTCACAGTTGCATTAGAAGGAAAGGGGGAGCCATTTTTTGGTGCAGAAGCAGACTCTTAGCACACACCCAGCTGCTTACCATGTGGAATCATGCACAGTATTCACAAGCGAGTGGGGTTTGAGGTTTCAGTCAGTAATGCAAATACATTCAGCATCACTAAGGCTGGTTGCCCTTGCTGGAGTGTAGGCAGTCACCCAGGTTACAAATGGTGATGGTCTGAAAAAGCAGTTTGGACATGTGCTTTTTAAAAAATCTGAAAAGTGGATTCATAATGTGTCAGTCTGTAAAAGTGATTATCACTTGCCAAAAAAAAGAGCAGTAAGTGTGCTTTCAAATTGGCAAAGAAATTTCGTTTTGTGACTAATGTGAAAACATGACTCTGTGTGCAAATAGGAATTACAGGCAGAGATTTATTGCGTATTGCTCTGGTGATTTCACAGTTGCATTAGATGGAAAGGGGGAGCCATTTTTTGGTGCAGAAGCAGACTCTTAGCACACACCCAGCTGCTTACCATGTGGAATCATGCACAGTATTCACAAGCGAGTGGGGTTTGAGGTTTCAGTCAGTAATGCAAATACATTCAGCATCACTAAGGCTGGTTGCCCTTGCTGGAGTGTAGGCAGTCACCCAGGTTACAAATGGTGCTGGTCTGAAAAAGCAGTTTGGACATGTGCTTTTTAAAAATTCTGAAAAGTGGATTCATAATGTGTCAGTCTGTAAAAGTGTTTATCACTTGCCAAAAAAAAGAGCAGTAAGTGTGCTTTCAAATTGGCAAAGAAATTTCGTTTAAGGGCCTAATGTGAAAACATGACTCTGTGTGCAAATAGGAATTACAGGCAGAGATTTATTGCGTATTGCTCTGGTGATTTCACAGTTGCATTAGATGGAAAGGGGGAGCCATTTTTTGGTGCAGAAGCAGACTCTTAGCACACACCCAGCTGCTTACCATGTGGAATCATGCACAGTATTCACAAGCGAGTGGGGTTTGAGGTTTCAGTCAGTAATGCAAATACATTCAGCATCACTAAGGCTGGTTGCCCTTGCTGGAGTGTAGGCAGTCACCCAGGTTACAAATGGTGCTGGTCTGAAAAAGCAGTTTGGACATGTGCTTTTTAAAAAATCTGAAAAGTGGATTCATAATGTGTCAGTCTGTAAAAGTGATTATCACTTGCCAAAAAAAAGAGTAGTAAGTGTGCTTTCAAATTGGCAAAGAAATTTCGTTTTGTGACTAATGTGAAAACAAATGTAGTAATATATTTAAATAAAATAAAGGAATTTTTTTTAGTTTTTTTCAGGTATTGCTGAAGAGCAGTGAACAAAATTTAAGATGCCTACAAAATCCAGAGTAAAAAAAGACCACAAAAAAAACCTATATTTGAAGACAACTGGAGGACCTAAGTTAGTTGAAGATGCTCATGTTGGGAAAAAGAAAAAATCTTCTGGTAAGCAGACAAAAATTTTTCTAAAGAACATATTCAAAAAAAGGAAAAATGTACAAAATGTCTGTACTGGAAAGAATGATTTCAATCGAAAAGGACAGGAAAAAATTGAGAATTTAGTTAATGCAAATATACCTTCTGCAACTAAAAAGATTAACTTAAACAGAAAAACAGCGTTTAAAGAGATACGTAGAAAAATGTTTCAGAGAAGAGTTATGTCCAATTTGATAAAGGATGTGAAGAAATATAAGCAAAAGGCTAAGTTTTATAAGAGAAAAAAAGAAATTGAAGCCATTGCAGCAAAGGCATTAGAATTAAAAAGGAAACTATTCATTTTAATTTTGAATAGGATGCGTACATTAGACAAAATGGTTAATGTACTGAAATCACATAGCAAAAGGAAAAGAGTAGTGAACAGAACAAACTTTTCTAAAGTGTTTTTAGGAAAATGGATGCATAGTTCAAGTAGTGAACCTTTTTTTATTGAAGAGAGTTATTTTCAAAGTAATAGTTTGCTGCATGCAGTTGACACCAGAGGTCGTGCTTATGAAGTGAAAAATGGTTGCATAATGGAGAAGGAGATAATGGTTCCAAGAGATGAGGTACAAGTGATGGCGGATGAGGCTATGGGGAGACGTCCTAAAGCCCCAGTGTACACTTGGAATTGTAGTAGTATTTGCACTGTGCGTCAGGAATCTATTGATAAATTTCGTGAGTTTCTAAGAGAATATAGTAAAAAAGTGTAAAACAGAAGATTAAGGTGCTTCAAAGTTTGGATCCATGCAGAGTGAGAGAGAATACTGGTTTGCAGGGTCATTCTCTGGCTTGTCTATCTAGAAAAGTGTGTAATAGTGTTTTCCATCATTTTAGGATGCTGGCTGTTCATCATACTGAAATGAGAAAGTTTGTGAGACGGTTGTATTTTGCTAAAAGTCCAGCAATAATGTTAGATGAATTGAATAGGGCTCTGTTCCGTGGATCGGTATCAGATGTAGAGAAGGTTGTTGATGAAATTCAGTTTTGTTACTTTGGTCCTGAACAAAACAGTGCAGAGAAGGACACAGTAAATGAGGAAGAAGTGGAAGAGAATGTAGAACCCTCTGTAAGTAAGACATTTAATGATCACATAACAAAATTTGCAATAATCTCTAATGAAAGACCAAATATTACTTGTATTTGTTGCCGCAGAACTCATTATAGAAAACAAACCAGGTATGTTGATCTCTACAGAAAGAGTGAAAATGAAGATAATTATAAGTGGAAGGATTTTGCCACATATATATTTCTTGAAAATTGTTTTAAATTGGGTGAAGTTCAGCGTATTTGTAAATACTGTTACAAAAAGTTAGAGGAAAATTGAATGCCGACCAGAGCTGTACATAATAATTTAGAATTGGATGCTATTCCTGCTGAACTTTCTGAATTAAATACATATGAGTCTATACTCATTCAATGTGTTCATCCGTTCCAGACCATAGTACGTATGGAGCCCAAAACTGGTAAATTACCTCCTTCAGATTTACTGAGAGGTTTAATAGGTAGAGTGGTGTATTTGCCCTTGGATTTGAAAAAAAATATGGAAACTATTGATGCGGATACTTTGGAAACTGAACCATTAATTATTCTGGTTAATGGTGTACCTACAAAGAATAAGAAGATTTGGCAGGAGCTGGTAGATGTACGGAAAGTACAAAGAGCAAATTTGTATTTGAAAAGGAATAACAAATGGTATGAATCAATTTATATAGAAGAAGAAGAAGAAGAAGATTTACAAGAAGACACAGAAACACCAACTGGACAAATTGAAAAAGTGGACAAGTCAAAGGAAGAAGAAATTTATGAACATTTCAGCATACATCCTCTTCATTCAAAAGAAGTTATGGGAGACAATATTGATCTATTTCAGATGAAGAAAGCAAAAGGAACTCCCGTGAGTGTATGGGAGGAGAGCTTGGAAGCTCGATGTTTTCCCCAGCTGTTTCCTAAAGGAAAAGGAGGACGATACGATGAACGTCCGGAACAGATTCCAGCTTCTGAGTATCGGACTACAAGACTATATGCTGAAGATCGCAGATTTCGACAAAGTATTCCTTATTTGTTCCATCTTTTATTTGAAAGCGACTTGTCTGCATTGTCTTATGCAGTAAATCACATTTTAAAAAGTGGAGTACATTTGCAAAATGTGTCTGCTAAGGATTTTATGGAGAAAGTGCAGCACCGAGAAGATCATTTGGAAACACAACTGATCAATCTGATGGCTTGTCAGCGTGGGACAAATGAATATTGGTACCGACGCCATGGTGAATTAAAATGCATGTTACGGAATTTAGGAACACCAACATGGTTCGTTACCCTAAGCTGTGCGGAGTACGCTTGGGATGATTTACTGGATTTTCTACGAGAGGCAAATTCAAACATTAAAAACATCGAATACAAGACAGCAGGAGAACTGTGCTCATTGGATCCGGTTAATGTTTGCAGATATTTCAATCATAGATTTGAGGCTATGATGTCCTTCATCTGCAATACAAAAAATCCACCTCTAGGAGAAGTAGTGGATTTCTTTTGGAGAAAAGAGTACCAGGCAAGAGGTGCTCCTCATATTCATATGCTGTTGTGGATCAAGGATGCCCCAAAGTTTGGAACAGATACTGATGAAGCAGTGTTATCTTACATTGAAGAATATGCAACATGTGCTATACCAAAAAGCACAGAAGAGAAAAAGTTAAAGGAGCAAGTTTTACGTTTCCAAAGTCATCGGTGTGGAAAATACTGTCGACGGAAATACAAGAGCAAAGATAAATACTACACTAAATGTCGATTTGGATTTCCTAGACCTGTTCTTTCAAATGGAAGAGTTAACAGTTTTATGTCATCTGTGAGACATACTATCACAAGAAAATCACCTAAGAATACCTACAACCTTAAAAGAAAAGAAGAATCAAAAAATATAAATGACTACAACCCAGTGATTTTATCCATGTGGAACGCTAACATGGATATACAGTATGTAGCTGACAATTCCATTGCTGTTGCTCGATATGTAACGTCTTACATTACGAAATCAGAAAAAACAGAATTGAAGGAAATGTGGGAAGAGATTTCTCACGAGAAAACTGTCAGTAAGAAGCTGTACAGTTTCAGTTTGAAGATGTTATCGCATCGAGAAATTGGATCCTACGAATGTTCAGATAGGTTATCTTCTGCAAGTCTCTACTCGAAATCAAGAAGAATAATTTGGGCAAGTTTAGGCCTTGCAGCAATGAGAAATCGGGTACTGAAATCTGTTGGAGAAATTGAATATTTGGCCGAGAATGACCCAGAAAGTACAGATATTTTGAAATCAAACATGTTGGACACATATTACCCCAAGAGAAGTCATCATCTGGAGAACATGTGTCTCTATGAAGTGCTGCAGAACTACATTTATTCACGGAAAGCCGCAGAAGACATCAACAATGGAAAATATAAAGTCATTGGTGAGGAAGGATGTTTGGTGAAGCAAACAAAAGGAAGTTTGATAAATCACCGGAAGCTGAGTTGCGACACTACTGACAAAAAGGAATTTTACTACTTGGCTCTTTTACAGCTGTTTAAACCAAGGCGTACAGAGGATGAACTACTGGGAGAATTTCAAAGCTATGAAGATTCTTTTAATGCTTGCAAAGACAGCATACAATGTAATACATTCACAACTTATCTGCAAATGTTAAATGAAGAAATTGAACAGGAAACTACAATTGCAGCAGAAATAGCTAGAGACAGTTCTCAGGACAGCCAAAGTTCAGGAACACTCAGTCAAGATCCCCTAGGACAACCAATCGTTGAAAATGAAGCATCAATAGCCATGAATGAAGTGGAAACGGCTATGAATCAAGTTCAAGGAGAATTTATAGACTTACAAAATTTGGAAAGACAACTGAACGAAGAGCAGCAACAAATTTATGAAGAGATCAGAAAAAAAATTGATCACGGATTTCTACATGAAAAAAAAGAGTGCTCATGCACATCATTTCATCCAATCAGGATGTATGTAAGCGGACAAGCTGGAACTGGAAAAAGTTTCCTAATAAAAGTCATCAGAAGCTACCTACAGCAAAAAACGGATTCTACTTTGTCTTGTGTGGTTACTGCTCCAACTGGGTTAGCAGCATATAACATAAAAGGAATCACTTTACATCGTTTGCTAATGTTACCAGTGGAGCATGAGAACAAAATACAATACAACAAGCTAACTGGAGAAGCATGCTTGGAAGTTTCAAGAGTATTGAAGAAGATGCAAGTTCTCATTATTGATGAGGTGAGCATGGTATCAAACTTAATGCTTGCCTTTGTGCATTTAAGAATGCAGCAAATTCTGAAGACAGACTATGACGTGTTATTTGGAGGAAAAGACGTCATAGTTTTTGGAGATCTTTTGCAACTTACTCCAGTTAAAGGACAACCAGTGTTTAATACTGTGACACACGAAGACACGAAGAAGTCATTGGGAAGCATCGGTAATACAAATATTTGGTCCTTCTTTGAGTACAAGGAACTTACTACTAATATGAGGCAAGCAAACGATGAAGAATATGGAAGTATTCTGAAAGATATCAGAATTGGACTACTCACTGAAGCTGGCAAAAAAGCATTACAGAGTCGGCTGCTACATAATTTATTTCCAAAGGAAGAAATAGTTGCAGAGAAGATATACAAGAACATTGCAGAAAACAAAAGTGTCATCTGCTTAATGCCAACTCTACGTGAATGCTCAATATTCAATGAGGAGCTTTTGAAATTGGAAAAGGAAGATATCAGGAAATTGGAAGCAGTGGACAAAATTGAGGATGGAAGAATTACTGTCACATTAACAGGCACACTGAAAAATAAATTGGATTCACTAGAGAAGAACATTTCCAAAACAGCTGGATTAGAAAAAAATCTATATGTTTGCATGAACTGTAGAGTATTTTTAAGGAGAAATTTGGATGTTGAAAAAGGTTTAGTTAATGGAGCTATGGGAAGAGTTGTGGGTTTTATTAATTATCAGAAAAAAGATGGAATTGAATGTTTAAAAATAAAATTTGATCAGATAGAAGAAGTTAAAGACATTTGTCGTTGTTCAGTTCGTTTCATGCTTGTGAAAGACTTATATGTACGTAGGAAGCAGTTTCCGTTTTCGCTAGCATATGCTGTAACTATTCACAAGTCTCAAGGATTGACTGTAGATTGTGCATTTGTGAACATTGGTTCAACTGTGTTCAAAGAAGGTATGGCATATGTTGCTTTGTCACGAGTGAAAACATTATCAGGTTTATTCATGATAGACTTTGATGATTCAAAAGTTAGTGCTGATACAAATTGTGTAAAGGAGTATAATGGATTAAGAAGAAGCTATGCTCCTCATTTAGGTCAGTATCCTGTGTTGGAGAAACGTGTAGTTTCTCGTAAAAGGAGAAATGAGAATATCTGTAATGAAGATGTAGAGAGGAGGAAAAAAAAGAGGAGTGATGTAATTGCAAGCAAAAAGAATAAGGAAAATGAAGAACAGGTTGTAGGATGTCATTTTGAAAATAGCTCTGGTGTCAACTGCTACGCTAATGTAGTGCTGAATGTTGCATTTTATCTGGAAAGTTTGCAAGAGCAGATAATAGTAAATCAGGGAAAAAGATTCTGTTCTGTGCTGAGTCTCCTTTTTGAAAAGCTGAGTAATGATAAAACTCAAATAGAAAGTGCTACTGAAATTAGAAAAGTTTTAGATGTATGTTCAGGACGAACACAGTTTTCTCAAAATGTACAGCAAGACGCACAGGAATTCTTGATTTATTTTCTTCAGGTACTGGAAGAAGAAGGGGTTCCCATTGAAAATGTATTTGGTCTCTCTTATAAATGGGAACATAGTTGTGAAAACTGTTATAATATATGTGGCTCTAATGTTGATTCTGAAAGGTTTATTTATTTAACATTGCCAGAGAGTAAAACAGTCACTTTTGCTAAATTAGTTAAAGATGCTAATCATAGCATGCAATGCGGTGAGTGTAAATCTGACATGTTTTCAACATTAATTTTAAAGGAATACAGACAGTATGTAATTTTAATGATGCAACGATGTAGAGCTGATGGTTCAAAATTGGATACTTTAATAAAGAAGTTTACAGGACAGCAATTATCAATTTCAGGAAAAACTTTTGTAACAGTTGCAATAATTTTCCATGATGGACCTACTGTAACTTCTGGTCATTACACAGTTTATCTTAAATGTGAAAAAGGCTGGACACTGTGTAATGATTCCCAATTGATTTTTAAGCAACGTTTGCCTTTTGATTTAGCAAATTCCTATCTAATCTTCCTGAAACCTAAATTTTAGAGCGATTTGGCAACATCTGGACAAAACAATTTTACCATTTTATTGGATTACCATTTGGAATTTACAAATAAAAAGATTTAACAAATTATCATTTGGCCTAATGGAAAGGTAACCAATTGTAATGTGGAATTTTTCCATTTTTTAAGGAAACTTTGGAAAACCAAAAATTTAGAAAAAATCGGTAACATCTGCACAATTTAAATTTTGGAATGTTATTGGATTGCCATTGGAAATTTTTTCAAAAAAGATTTTTAAAATTACTATTTGGCCATGCGGAAAGGTAAACAATTCTATTGTGGACTTATTTAATTATTAATTAATCTTTCGGAAACCAAAATGTTACAGAGAATCGGTGACATCTGTACAATTTAAACTTTAGATTTTTATTGGATTACCATTGGAAATTTAACCAAAAAAGAATTTTATAATTACTATTTGGCCTAAAGGAAATGGAACCCGATGTATTGTGGAGTTATTTGAGATATATTATTGTGATTATACTTCTGAAACAAAAATATCAGACGGTATTTTAAAGAAATAAGTATTGATATTAGATGATATTTTTTAAGAATATTATGCATTTCTATAAAGTTATGTTTATGCAAAAAGAGATTGTGGGCTTTTTTAAAACAATCTTTGAGATTGTTAATTTTTTTTTTGCCTGCTGTTAAATGATGAATGCAATTACTTTCACAATTTATAGTGAAATGCAATATTTTCTGAAAACAGCAAAAAAAAGGCAAAAATATTTTTTGAAAAATATGTAAATATGTGTACTGTATTATAAAATGTTTTATTAAATATTAATACTTTTTTCTTTTTTTTCAGATTGAGATAGAAAATTTTCGAAAACTAGAACCATTTTTAAAGCAATTAAAAAAAAATTTAAATGAATAAATCTTTTTTTGAGTGGGTATGGTAAGTCAATAATATCATGGTCCCTTTTTTCCACTTCTCTACAATCACATTTTCAGTTTTTAATTGTAGTCTCTCAAGGACCTTGTAATGTGATAATTGATTTTTAGTGTTTTTAAAAAAAAAAAAAAAAAATTACGCGTACCGTACGCGTACGGTAAAAAAAAAAAAAAAAAAAGTTTTTAAAAACATATATAAAAAATAGATGAAAGGTAAGGTTGGCTCTTAAAAGAGTCGTTTTGTTCATGCAGGGACAGAGGAAAGAAAGATTGGGAATATTAGATGGTACGACAAGTGTGCTGATCTATTTTACTGTTCACTAGGGAAATACTGGTCTCCCTATAAGTAATTAGATCATGACAAGTGGCGCACCGTACTTCAACCCTCGCAAACCGAGGGTTAATTTCCAGAGGACCAGAAAAAGGAGATGCTCCCCCCACAGATGAAGGGCTCACCTGACCTGCAGAAGAAGGACTCGGCCCTGCAGATGATGGTCCAGGCTGAGCTGCTGTGGATGTGCTTGGTTGATTTACTGAAGGGTTACCTTCAGTAAGTCGAGCATGTGTCCTTCTGTGTACATCCTTAAGGTGTCTCATCATGGTGTGATTCCCAAAGGAATACTTCCTGTCAGGATTCCCTCTTGAAAGTACACGCTTACACAGCTTACAAGTCACTAAGGGTGCATTTACCTTTTGCTGGC
Organism: Triturus cristatus; assembly: GCF_964204655.1. Classification (NCBI taxonomy): domain Eukaryota; kingdom Metazoa; phylum Chordata; class Amphibia; order Caudata; family Salamandridae; genus Triturus; species Triturus cristatus. The sequence goes on along the minus strand of NC_140587.1, from coordinate 461,288,769 downwards.
CTTCTGGAAAAGTAAAATACTCCCATACGTAAGAGGTCTTTTGTTTCCTCGCTCTCTGCCTCAAGGTAGTGCTGCTAGCATCACTCTCAGAAGAGCTCTGCTGTTCTGCCATCATATCACAAAGACAACCCAGCTCCTTCTCCTAAGGGATCACAAGCAGAAATGAGGGGAATGGGTGTGGTGTAGGAGAGTTCTAGAACTGAAAGTAGTTTCAACCAATCAAAAGTTGTGTTTCATGATCACATGACCTACCGTACACTTACGGTGCGCTTACGGCAAAAGTACGCATGCGCTTAAAAAAGACACGCGCTCGCGCGCATGCGCATAACAGTCACTCCCCGACACTTCCGCGTAACGTGCGCGTGTAGCGTACACGCGTACGCGCCCCACGCGGAGTACGCGCGGCTACGCAAATTGCGTAACTATACGCAAACAGCGTAGATAAATTACGGACATTGCGTAAACCGTTAGCTTACCGTAAGCTTACCGTACGCGTACTAAAAAAAAATTTAAAAAAAAGGAAAAAATGTATTGCTAATAAATTTTCCCTGTTTATTTTATAAAAAATGTAAAATAAAAACATATTGTATAATTTTAAAAATTTAACCATAGTCTTTAAAAAAGGATAGAAAATTAAAATAAAAATATGTAAAAAAAAAAAAAATAAAAAAAAAAAATTAGCATTTAAAAAACCTTGCAAATTCACTGAAAAAACCATGGGTTTCACACACGTTATAGTTAGGAATTAGCATTTAAAAAACCTTTGAAATTCACTGAAAAAACCATGGGTTTCACACACGTTATAGTTAGGAATTAGCATTTAAAAAACCTTAGAAATTCAATGAAAAAACCAAAGGTTTCACACATGTTATAGTTAGCTGGACATTTCACTCGTAAAAAACCATTGAAATTCCCCCGTTATAGTTAGTTCAGCTAACTATAACTCGCGCGCCCGCAATGCACTACTGATGACGTCACATATTACATCACTCATGACATGGTCAGTGAAATCACTCATGACATCACTGATGACATCTCAAATGACATCACTGATGACATCATCCTTGTGATAGAGTGGTAGACCTCCTCTCACCCTAATATAACCTTTGATACACACATTTAAAAATAGAGACTGAAATTTTCAAAAAAATGGACATACAAATAACAGTTACAACAACCTATTCAGTAATTCTAAGATCCACATACACATCCACTCATCCACCAACAATCCTATACAGTCACTCATACATGTACTCACACATCATATGTACTCATACACCTAAACATCCTGTAACACAATGCCACTCATTCATAGAGTTACTCACACATAGTCACTCATGCTAATAAAGAATCAAACATCCATTTACCTGCATATACAGTTATACACACACCACCACACTTACTTTTACAGAAACTTACACATACTTAGTCTTTTAAATAATCACTTATAGAAACACATACTTATTCATACAGGCACTCTTCCAATCTCTCACTCGCACATATACTTACTTATATACACCAATAATCATATATACTAGTTTAAAAAATATGTAGTTACTCATAAAGACACTATTGAGACAGTCATTCACTCACTAACACACCCATACACACACTCATCCACCCATACGGTCCTACACACATGCTGTCTTCAACACATACAAACAGTGAGTCACTCATTCATGCACCTATGCACTACATAATAACCCCCACCGAACCATGAAGACACTCAGACACTCATACTGATACTCAAAAAACCAACTAATAACCTATATAGACACTCATGTAGCTACTCACCAACCCATGCAGCCACTTATATACAAAGTGAGAGACTGATACAGGTATTTACACATTTAAACATTACTCACTTAGCCATGTATTCATAAAGATACACTTAATCAGTCAGTTACACAATCAATTTTTAAAACACAAATCATCAATTTAGACACTTATATACTCATTTATTCTTCCATCGACCTTGAGATATACATATATTAAACATATTTAATTTTCAGAAAAACACACATTCACTGGATGATGTCATCAGTGATGTCATTTGAGATGTCATCAGTGATGTCATGAGTGATGTCACTGACCATGTCATGAGTGATGTAATATGTGACGTCATCAGTAGTGCATTGCGGGCGCGCGAGTTATAGTTAGCTGAACTAACTATAACGGGGGAATTTCAATGGTTTTTTACGAGTGAAATGTCCAGCTAACTATAACATGTGTGAAACCTTTGGTTTTTTCATTGAATTTCTAAGGTTTTTTAAATGCTAATTCCTAACTATAACGTGTGTGAAACCCATGGTTTTTTCAGTGAATTTCAAAGGTTTTTTAAATGCTAATTCCTAACTATAACGTGTGTGAAACCCATGGTTTTTTCAGTGAATATATATATATATATATATATATATATATATATATAAGTACCAGGTGCATTCATCCACTTCCCAACAGGCGAGGAGAAAGCATACGGACACCGGATCGTGCTTCAGTGAGGTTTATTCAGAGTCAGCATCGGCGTGACATGCCATTACGCGTTTCGGCCAGCAGGTGGCCTTGATCACATAGAGTAACAGCCATACTGGACATCCTTATATATACAACACTGAGTGGTCACATGGTGAATGGTGTGAAACGACATAAAAGAAATCTGGATTATTCGTTTTTTTCCCATTAGAAAACAGAAGTTATCACTTATCATGATACATTGTTGCGCAATTGTACAAATACATGAATATAAGTTATAAAGTGCAGATACTTGAAGTACAAAATCTAGCAAATTTAAAATGCAGATCGCAAGAGTTTCTGTGTGCAAAATACGCAATAAAGTGCACAATACAACTGGTCATATAAGGTATATGCATAAAATAACCATGACTGAAAACAGAAATGTATATGACATAATAATAATATATATATATAAAGATCTCCGCCAAAGGGCCCTCTCTCGTGGCCCATGCGGCATTGCAACGCCGGTACAACAAGGAGCAAAACCCCCACTGATGAAGCATGACACCCACATGGGTGTGTGAGGGCATCACTTCCTAATAAGGAAGATCCCCCTCATAGCTGTCCACTACAACCCTCCTTCGTCTCTTTATCACATAGGAACAGTTACCCCATTCTATTTATATATTTCCTTACTAAGGAGCATGGGCACTGGACCTTGATCTCACTCCTTCTCCCTCTCTCTACGTGATTTATGATCTCAATATATTATACACACCCTGGAGAAATCTGTGTATAACCATACGTACTAGAGCCAAACCCTGCCAGTGCAGACTCAGCATTTCAATGTTCTGAGATGACCGATTGAATACAATTATATTGAGTAATAACGACACCTATTATTTATAGCACTATGATGGCCCTGATTATGCGTTGCGTGTACCTGGTGGGATGTAAACTCCACACACAACAGTACAGTTATCATGCAGTAACACCCACTCTACACATGAAAATACCATAATAGTGAAATAAAACTATGCTGGTACTCTCCAATGTGCATGGTAATTCCCTTGCGATAGGTAATAACTGTAGTCCTTACCTGCACCGAGCAGATGGTATATGTGTGCAGAGGGTTTCTGTGTGAGGCAGGGGTGGAGGGAGAGTGGTAATCAAAATAAGAGAAGGAAGGTGAAGATAAGTGTCCGTAAATGAATGCTCCCCTTATCAAAAAGTAGTCTGGTGGAGGGAATTACCAGCCGGTAAACATCAGGTCTGATGTTTCTGTACCCGGGAAAACCAGATCCAGCAACACCAGACCAGTTGTGATCAGGTTCACTATAATCCCACATAGGGATACCCCCCACCCTGACTCATAATCCGGTTTAAGTGGCAAAAACAAAATAGAAGTCAGTACATAAAATGCAAATTACTCTTATTATTTTGTTTTAATGTCACAGTGGAGAATTCAACCCTTTATTGGGTATGACCAATAAAATTAAAATTTGAATTATACAACACCAGATCAATGGATGATGATGGCTGGCTGTATGGGCGTAACAAGCCTATCATCAGTGACACAATAATTTTAGTTAAATCAAAAGGTCTTTGCTGATGGCAGACCTGAAAATCAATGTTTGCTCCTACTATATTCAATGTTTCAAACACCATAAGCACAAAGTCAAAGTCAGAGGTCTAGGACTTGAAGTGAGAGGGATTAATTGATTTGACATCCTAAGAGATAGGTGATGGTGCACTTAACACGCTCTGGGTGATGTATGGGTTGTGCATGTTTCAATAGGTGGATCTGCATGTTTGCTATGAAACCGCAGACGGAGGGACTGGTTTAGAGATAGGGCAGAATATTTGTAGTTTGCTGTATTGGTGCAATTACATCTACCCCTGTAGTTGCTAGCCAGAGTGGCAGTGGTGTGTTCCCCAGGGTGGCTTTTATTTGTCATCTGAGTAAACTCTTTGGTGGAGTTATGCCTATTTGCAAATTTAGAGGCCGTAAAATGGAGTACAATATTTTTGGTGGATGATTAGCTGTTGCTCCACAATGCAAGTCTCTATGAAAACAAAATATGTTGAAAGCAAGGGTCAGTGCCTGGTTTCAGTGATGTCAATAGAGATTGTGTTTTCAAACTTTAAACAGAGTTGCTTCATTTACTGCAGCAACATGGAGTAGGAACAAAAAGGATCCTCGGTAGCTTATATTCTTGTGTGGCGACTTCTCTACTAATCAGATATCAATTTCGTCTACTTATGCCCAACGTATTACATAACTTTAGAAACAAATGTTGCTACCTTTTCCTAAAGGAAGACCATATTGAAGATATCATGGCAATATTTCCTTTTAACTTGCTAAATCCGCAAAGGTACCACCAATTTTTTAAGTTCAAGAAAAGGTTTATTGAAAGGAATCATAAGATCATACAAACAGTACTTTGTAAATGCAGTTATTCATAAATATACAAAAGAATCTGTAATGAAGAATAATGATACTATATATTATTACTAATAAAGGTTCATAAGATTTTATACAGTGATAAAATAAACAATAGTGTATGAAAACAAAAGGAAGTCAAGGAGGCTTGGGAACTTCTTGTAATACAATAGCAGGTGAGAAAGATTTCTGCGTCATTTAGAAATTGTGTGAGAGGACACCAAAGGCGTAATCGTTTTGAAGCAAAAGAAATAGGGTGGACTAGGGCTGTATCCAGACGATGATTATAACACACTGCATACCACCATGCTAAATAAGATAATTTGGAGGAGTCTTTCCAGTTTTTTGAAATCTGTTGAAAAGCTACTGCTATTAATAAATCAATAAGTAGTACCTGAGACTGATCTTTATTCCAATCTAGTGAAAGGCTACCCAAAAAAATATTTGCAAAAGAGAGAGGAGCTGAAGTGTGAAAAATAGTGTTAATTTGGTTCCAGACTTGTTCCCAAAAACAGAATACATATTCACAGGAAAAAAGCATGTGTTTGAGATCCGCATCAATCTGGGAACATGTCCAGCAAACACTGGAAGTTTTGTTATGAATTTTATGTAAGCGTATAGGGGCGAGAAACAGTCGTTTATAGACAAAAAAAAGTGCTTGTGTTGTGCTGGCTGCTCTAGAAGATTTCCTAAGCTTTGCCAAATTTTGTTCCACATAGAAATAGGCCAATCTGTTCCAAGGTCCTCTTCCCATAAGGATTCCACTTTGGTTTTGTCTCGGGCTACTGGGGTTGACATTTAACGGTTGTATATAGTAGAAGCCTTGGGATGTACAAATAAAAGGGTGTGCCAAGGGAAAAGGGGGGGGGGGGGTTGAGAAGGTTCAACAGGTAATGTTTTAAGTGTATTATATACGTCAATTATTACATTTTGCAATAGTAGCAATTTAGGTTTAAAGGATGTAGGTAAAATTGTAGTGTATTTGTAATTGTGTAAATTGAATGGGTGAGTCTTGTTCGAAAAATTGATGTACCCAGAGTAGGCCCTTGGTTCTCCAGGACTTCCAATATATGGGTTTTCTGTTAATAAGAATGTGTTTATTGTGCCAAATTGTGGAGTTAAAAAAGGTATCTGCGTTATAATTTACAAGAATGTTTAATGATGGGAGTAGAGATTGTTTGTGGTTTATGAGTAAAAGAAAGGTATTCCTTAAATGAAAAAGGAGTTAAGAAGGAGGAGTCTAGGTCGACCCAAAGGGGGCAGCCTTCATTATGGTTTGTGACCCAATTCGATAGTTGTCTTAACTGAAAAGCTTTATGATAATTAAGAAAATGGGGAAAATTAACATGACCTTCAGACTTTGGCCTTGTTAACTTATGTAGCGCCATTCAAGGTTTTTTAGTATTCCATAAAAAGGAAATGAGAAAAGAATTTATTTTTTGAAAGGATTTAGAAGGAATAGACAATGGTATATTAGATAAAATATAGAGAACTATGGGAGTTAGCATCATTTTAATTGTGTCCAGACGACCCCACCAAGACAGATAAAGGAGGTGCCATCTTGCAGTGGGTTCTTTAAGTTTGGCTGCACATTTATCCATATTCAGGGAGATGGATGTTTTTATAGAGAGGTAGAGCCAAATACCAGGGTATTTTATATGTTTAGAATTCCAATTATAGTTAGAAGCTTTGAAATCGTCTTTAAAGGTGTATTTGGTTCGGGGAAGTATCTCACATTTCCCTTTATTTAGTTTGTATCCGAATACTAGTCCATAGGCATCTACTACTTCCCAAAAAGCTGCGAGTGAAAATTGTGGTTGAGATAGAAAAACTAAAATGTCATCAGCGTATGCTGCTAATTTAATTTGTTGGGGATCTGAAATGAAACCTGTAATTAGGGGGTTTTGGCGGATTCGTGACAGAAAGGGCTCCAACGCCAAATTAAATAGAAAGGGGGAAAGGGGCAACCTTGACGTACACCTCGATTTAGCCAGAAGAAAGGAGAAACAAGGCCGTTTGTGGAGATTGCAGCTTTGGGTTCTGAATAGAGTAGGGCAATCAAAGAAATTATTTTTGGTCCTAAACCGAACCATTTGAGAGCATGAAAAATGAATGGCCAGTACACTCTATCAAATGCTTTTTCCGCATCTAATGCGATAGCTGCCAAGGAGTCCGAGTAATGAGAATATTTGGATAAAATATCGAAAAAAGGCGTGTATTCCCAGTAATGTTACGTCCTTTTATGAAACCGGACTGTTCTTTCCCGAGCAGCATGGGGAGATGAGATTCTAATCTGAGGGCTAGGGCTTTTGAAAAACTTTTGTAATCTACATTAACTAAAGATATAGGCCTATAGTTCTTACAAAGATGTGGATCCTTGTCTGCCATTGAATTTAGGCAAATCAGTGCTTTGGAGAAAGAACCCGTGGAATTGGAGGATGTAATAAAGGACAAAATAAGAGTGTGCAAATGTGGAATTAGAAAGTGGGCAAAATGCATATAGAATTCAACTGTGATGCCATCAGGACCCAGAGCCTTGTTTTTTTAAGAAGTTTTAAAGCATTCAGCAGTTCTGTTTGCAAGAGGTCCTCTTCTAGGGGCACTAAGTCAAGCTGGGGATTGGTGTGTTGCTGAATTCTGGAGAAATAATGAGAAAGATGGATATCTGAGGGTGTATTTCCGGTGTGTAAAGTGATTTGTAAAAAAGTTCGGATTCTTGAAGAATTTCAGGGTGTTTGAGCTTTGGGTCTTGGTTGTCATCTAGAATGGAGTCAATATTGAGTTTGTGTTGTTTGATCTTTAAATAATTGGCTAAAAGCTTGCTGGATTTATTTTGACCCCCATAATATTTTGCTGTAGATGTTAATAAATAAAGGGAGGCTTGCTGAGTGGTGCACTCATTAAAGGCAATTTTTGCATTAATAAGGTTTTTAAGGGCTTCTTTTGAATTGGAAGTGTGAAATGAGTGTTCAAGCTGTTTAATTCTGGCTAAAAGAGTGTTGTGTGATATGCGAGAAGCTTTACGTTTATTTGATACATATCTTATAATGAAATCTCGAGCAGTAGCCTTAAAAGCATCCCACACTGTGTGAAAGGGGACATCATCTGTAAGATTGGTCAAAAAAAATTCCTGAGAAAAAGATGTAAAGGACGAGTTAAAGTTAAAATCAAGGAGTAAGGAATTATTGAAGCGCCATTTTTTGGCTATTGTAGATTTGTTTGAATGTCCAATTGAATTAAAACAGGTGCATGATCTGAAATAAGAATGGGGCCTATGTCTGCAGCTCAGAGAGATTGAGATAAGTTTTGTGAAATAAAAATATGATCTATTCAAGATTGTGTGTGATGAGGAGGGGAGAAAAAGGAATATTCTCTTGTGGACGGATTACATAGCCTCCAGGAGTCTAGTAGATTTCTTTGTTGGATCGTTCAAGTGAAAGCTTTATGTGATGCGTTTGAATGAAAGGGAGATGTAGAATTCCTGTCCATGTACGGGTCCAACACCTGATTACAATCGCCTGCCAAAATTAAGTTTTCTGATGGATTATTAAACAACATCTGGGATATACGGGACCAGAACATAACATCACCATTAGTAGGAGCGTATATGTTGAGTAAGGACAAAGGAACCATCCCTACCAGGAGATTGATAAAAATCCATCTACCTTCAGTTTCCGTTTCTTGAGAAACAAGCTGGGCATTTAATGCTTTATGACAGAGTTATTACCTCATTTCTCTTACCATCTCCAGGCGAAAAAAACACATCACCTACCCAACTTCTCTTGAGTGTAAGGGATTCGCTTTCAGTAAGGTGGGATTCTTGTAGTAACGCAATACTCGCATTTAGTTTAGAAAAGTGAGTCAAAGCTCTCTATCTTTTGATTGGGGAGTGCAAGCCTCTAACGTTCCATGTAATAATATTCAAGGACAAGAATAATATAAAATTAAGAGAAGAAAAAATGAACCGGCACAATACTTTGCATTATAAACAAAAGTACATAGGAAAAACACATCAAGAAGGACTATGTGAAATATTGAAAAGAAAGATTTACAATGTACAAAAATGTTAATGATCAAAACCAAACAAAGAAGTAAACAGGGCATATCAAAGAAAGAAAAAGAAGTAGGAATAAAGATGGAAGAAGAGACGAGGTATGAAAAAAAGTGGAATGGAAGATTGGTACACAAGAAAAAGGAATAAGAGAACACAAAATATAATCTATGGTGAGTACCAAAAAAACAGTAGAGATAAAAAAAACATACCTACAGAAAGGTCAAAACACTGAAGAAGGCGGGGAGGGGTAGGACCACATGAAACGATGACACGTCCAGACTACATGGGATAGGGGAGGGAGAGACATCGGGACGTAAACAACATATAGACATGTTCGATGAATAGACTGAAATAAAGCCTGTAGAAAGAAAAGGAGTGATTAGTATCGGTGAACGAATTCTGACTAACTGCAAATTGAAACTTGGAGTAAAGGATAACAACCTAAAGTCTAAATTATTGAATTAAGGCAAGTTAACCAAATAGTTCTTAAAAAGAGAACTATGGAGTTTGCATTAGAAATAATACATCCAATTAACGAAATACAGAAATATGAAGAGCATAAGCGAACTCATTTAAAACGAGCATTAGAAGTGTCCATCCGATCCAGACAGTGCGCATTAAGAAAGCTTCGTAACTTGAGTGGGTCCTCGTAGGTTTTGGTACTGTTATTATGAGTGACCTTAAACAAACAAGAGTGTAAAAGACCAAATCTAGCTCCAATAGAACGAAGTGCAGGCCTCATAGCCAGAAATTCTTTTCGATGATCTGCTGTTGATTTAGCATATTACTGTGAAAAGAAAAGCTGGGTACCTGAGAATAATACCCGTTTCATGAGCTTGGCCGCCTGTAGAACTTTAAGAAGATCAGTGTATTCAAGAAAGTACAATATGCAACCTCTGGGTTTCTTCATATTTGAGGCTGATGAGCTCATTGGACCCAAACGGTGAGCTATTTGGATATTTAAGATGGTACCGTCAGGTAGATTAAGAACTGATGGCAGGAACTTTCAAAAGAAAGAGATGGGATCTGGGCCTTCTGAGCCCTCTGCCAAGCCATAAATATGAAGGTTGTTTCTTCGATTTCTGTTTTCCAAATTTTTGACTTGTTTTTGGAGACTTGTAACTTGCGATTGGAGAGCCATTGTAGTAGCAACAGAGGAGTTAAGCGTCTCAATGGATTGCTCAGCTATAGTGACTCTGTCCTCTAAGTTTTTCCAACCATCTGTAAGAACCTGGATTTTAGAGTTTGTTTCCTCTACAAATGGTCTCAAAGCTCGAATTTCCTCTAAGACAAGATCCATGGAAACAGAAGAAGGTTGCTTCAGTGGAGACGGAGGGTTTGATTTTAAACGCTTTGTTGTAGTCTTAGCACCTGCTGATGAACCATTTGTTACAACCGAAGCCTCGATTTTAGGGGATGCACTTGGTACTGGTTCCATTTGGGCAGAGTAGGTACGAATTTTGGTCTGTATCAAAAGCCTGCATTTAAAATTCGGTTTCACAGAAAAGTCTTTTTTCAGTCTGCCCATATAAGAAGGTGAGAATAATACCTGATATGATGTCAGTAAAAGTGCGCCAAACCCACCAATCAGAAATAGATATTAAACAATCTGATAAAATGCGCTGAAGTAATAGTGGACTATCATGACTCAAAACAGTAACATTGGCTACATTTGCATAATACATAGGATATAGCTAATTGCTAGAACAAACATTTGAAAGTAACCAAAACCTGACAGAAATCCGATACATATCTAATTAAGTCAAAATGTGTATGTGGAAATAAAACCACGAAGCATTATAGAAGGTTGCCAAGTTATTAAAGCACATTGTAGGGAGTCTGAAGCATTTCCAATGAAGTAAAAAATGTGTTGCATTGTGTTCGTACCTATATTTACGTGGTGCCAAATATTAACGCTCCAATCCACAAGCCAATGTTGAAATAAACACTACAGGAAAAAGACATACAACCCTTTAATTAAAACGCCATTGCCGGGTGATTTGATGCAGAATATTATGCGCAGAATATTATGCGCTTGAGGTACTCATGAGATGCACAAAAGTATCCCTGCAGAGCAATGTGAAGCAGGGCTGAAACAATGCCAACATTATTAAAGCCTGTGGAGGATATGCAATCTTACTGGGAGAGCCATTGCATGTTCAGGATGAATTTTGTCGCTGGAGGTGAAATACCTGGAGCAGGTCACACAGCAACGGTTCCTCACAGAACGCACTCGATGATAAAATGGTGGCCGCTCAGACGGTATCGGAGATATATGGGGATTCACTTCCAAAAGGTGCTCTAGAAATGCCAAAAAGTGTATCACCTTATGCCCGGCAGATTCCGACAGGCATATGCTTAAGTTGGTGCAAACATACCGCACTTTAGGGAAGAAATGCCGTCCGTCTCCCCGTCGCCCTCACAGGAGCTACAGGAACGCCGCCATCATCTACGGGCGCTAGCCACGCCCCCTGCAAAGGTACCACTAATACAGTCTGTAGTGGAATAATATATGCTTAACGACGAAACTAAAGCACACAAGCATTGTAAGTAGTGTAGTTATCAATGGTTCTCATAGAGAGCCACTAACATGTACAAGTGGATTCTAATTCAGCTTTTCAATGCTATGAGATAGCAACAGTTGTTACCAAAATTAACTGTGGCTTCATGATAAAGAGATATCAGGCTGCCATGGCTGGACTCTCTGAGTGCCTGTGAAAGCACTGCTGGAAAGCAGAATGCACACGTTCTGGAAGAGAGGGAAGGGCAGGCACAGAGTGGATAGGTGGCAGCTGGCCATGTATTATTTGTTTTAATTGGGGCTGGGAGGAGAGATCATGCTATGTATACCTCCCCCATTACTGTTGTTCCCCTTTGTAGCAGTTAAATGGCAGGCAAATCATTCTGGGACATTACTTAATATACAACTATAGATGAGTAAATAGTGAATTAGGGTGATATTTTTCACCTTGGGTTCTAAGTGACATCACAGACAACTTGAGCTTCACTCTTATAGTCTATTTGATCATTCAGAACCATTCAGTGTAATTCACTGTTACCTATGTAGAGTTCTATAGAAAGTAACTGTAACTCAAGAACAAATTTCTCATTTTTCTTCCCTAATATATTCTTCCTCTACTTAGTAATGGTATAATTACTAGTTTTGGAAGTATTTTAGTCCCTCATTCCTAGGTGCTCAGAAATATCAGGTGCAAAAAACATATCTAACAGAAATGCCACTACTACATGTTAGTAGAAGGAATTTCTGCTTGAAAAAACCCCAAGTACAAGTACATTTTGTGCTGAATGTGTTAATTGTAATTGTTCCGCACAAAGTTGGAGTCCGATTTTAGCATTACTGCAGCACTCAGATGACCCCATTAAAAAACAAAAATGTACGGTATTGTTTGGGGTAAGAAATGAGTGAATAAAATATGACTGTAGAAGCAGCCAACCATATATGCAAAGTATTTGTCATCTCTAAAAGCTACACAATGCTGGGGTGGCTTGGTATCAACAAGGCAGTACTCTAACTAATTCAGGAATTGCTTTTGCAGAATTTGGCCAGGGTAATCTTAGATACCCTTGGGACCCTATCAAAGAAAGTACAGATAAAGAATGTACTACGCCAGTGCTGCGCCCTGGCCCTACTATTGCTCTCATTATTCCTATCAAAAACGTTATGTAATGCTGGTGGTTTAAGCCCTAAGATAGGCAGGACCCACATCTCCATGTCTGCTATAGGGTGATGATAGTGGACATGACAGAATTGGGTCAGCAAAACAAAATGGACGGTTTTACGGTCAATTTTGAAAAGAATAAAATAATGGCTTTGGGGAAATCTAGGAGGCTGGCTTAGTATATGATGTTCACTTATGTAAGTATAGCACCCTGTACTAATCCAGATGACCCTTCTGGTGATTTTAGTGGTTTAGACAACCTTAGACAGGCTCTCTAAGTGGTAGCAGTGGAGAGCAGCCTATGGGCTTAGTCTAGGAGGAGTGTGAAGCAGCTCAGTTTAGCAGTATCCAATCTTTAGCATAGGCTAAGTGAAAAAGAACCACACAGTGTAATTATAAAAATAGAAATGTATTACAATCACTCACTAACACTAAACAATATCTCCTACACCGAGATATACTGACAATGCACAGAATACTTTAAAATAGAACTAAGCAGCACCAATACACAGTGGTCTCCAGCGGGAGACCAAACCATTTGTCAAAATAGTGGAATGTGAACCACAATAGTAGATGAGACGGGACCCAGTAGGTGTAGTGAGTTGGGGACCCAGGTGAGAGTCTAGGTACCCGATGATAGTTGTATGCCAAAAGGATACATGACCGCTTACTCAATACTACTCAGGGTAAATTGGGGTTGCAGTCTTGAAGAGGAACGACCCTTCTCAGTGGACCCCAAATATACCCTGTGGAAGACAGAAGATTGAGGAGCTAACCCACCTGTGGATAACCTCGGAATCCAGATACCTAAACCACTGTCGAGCACAATCAAGGACTTCAGGACGAGACCGCTGTTGAAGAAGGATGAAAGAGTTTGTTGGAACCCAGGTGAGGGTTTGTGTTGAAAAGTACCTGAAAGCAGAGCAGACAGAGTCTATGCCACACCGAGACGTCCAGGAGGCAGGGAAGACGAAGACCACTCGAGTTCAATGAAACAGGTCAGTTGATTAAGAGGCTGCAAGTACGGGTACAACGAATTGGGAGTTCTACCCGAGCCACCGTGATGCTGAAGACTACAGAATCTTTCAATGTGTCCGGGTCTGTTGACACGAGTCAATTGTAACCGATGCACTTACTGTGTGATGAAGCGATGCAATGACGTGATGCACAGGGGTTCAGTTGCAGGGCATTCTACGAGGGATGCTGGCCTCAACTGGAAAAGGGGACAACTCAGGTCTCGAGAGTATACAGAACCCCCACCTGTTTGCTGAGCCTTTTGAAGTCTGTGGGAGCCCAGGTTTGGCGGACCGGTTGATCGTGTTGTGGTGCCTGCGGATGCAGAGGAGTGACTCCTTCTTTCCAAGGGAGATTCCTTTGGATGGCTTTAGATGTCCACAAGTCAAGGACGGAACCTGTATGGAGCACAGACACTGATGGAGCAGCGGGTTTGCAGGACGACAAGTTCAGGAATAGACGGAGTCTTTTAAGTTGCAGTCTCAGTCCCAGAGCAAAGGACGATGCGATCAGTCCGGCACGGTCAGCACAACTTGGCTAGGATGTCCAGATGGTCAAAGATGAAGTGGAGTTGGAGATTAATCGAATCCCATGATGAATCTAGGGTCCCACCCACACGTAAGCCCTTAAGTACCCTCAGGAAAGGGTTCGGATGATTCAAGGGTCCTTCCCGGAGGAGGGGCTGGACAGTGGGCAGGATACTTCCATGTCCCTTGTCCAGTTTCACACCAGAGAGGGAGCCAACGCCTCCTTGAGCTGGTTTGAACTGGAGTATGCAAGGAGCTTCCAGCAGACTCCTTGGCACTGACAAGCACCCCCACCCTGGTCTAATACACTAAAACCTGTCTGGGAGTTGGTTACACCTCTATGTGACACGAAACCTATTGTAGTACCTTCCTCAGCTTATGCTCGGCCCAGCAGCAGGAGGGCAGAATTGTGTCTGTGGTGGGCAGCAGCCCTAGGTTGCAGTCAGGCTCTGTAAGATTGGTCCCGGAGCATGGAGGGCCTCCTGGAGGAGCCCTACCATGGATGGAATCATACCTCCAACACCCAATACGGTGTTGGGGTATGATTCCAACATGTTTGATACCAAACATGCCCAGGTTTATTCCGCCCAGTTTAGAGATGGTCATTGCGTAATGACGCATGGCCTCTCTATATCATAAGGGCTGATTCACTTACAACGTCTGAAGAATAGACTCTGGGGTTTGTAGTGTTGGCCTGCTCATGCAGAGCACCCTTCCTTTGGGACTGAAAGGCCTGCTAGAGGGGTGACTTATAGATTTCAGGTGCAGTGATGTAAGATATAAGGGAACATGCACCAACTCACACAGGCTGCAATGTAAAAAAAAAAAAATGTAAAAATGTATTTGTACTTATATAGCGCACTTCTACCCAGAGGTCTCGTAGCGCTGTATTCATACCGCTGTGGAACCCTTCCTGGTTTTCCTGTGAGATGTCCACTCCTGGGCACCCCCCAAGGTGAAGCCAGGCATCCTAGCGCTGTGTGGCCGTTGTGGAGATTAAGCAAGCTATTGCCCAGAGTTGCACAGTGGGACCCATGATTAGAATAGGCACCGAGGCGAGAATTATCAGGTCCGGGGAAATTGAATCCAAGAGCCGCCGAGGCGGGAATTGAACCCTGGTCCCGGGCCAGACCTCTGCATCAGGGTCTGCCGCTCTAACCATTGAGCCACACTTCTCCATGGCAGGCCTTTAGTCAGAGTTTTGAGGGTCCCTTTTGGATGGCATAACAAATGCTGGAGCCCATGTGGGACCCCTGGTGTAACTAGGCCCTAGGTACCTTAATACCATACACTAGGCACTTACTAGGATACACCAGCAGCCAATTAGGAATGCACCAAGGTGATCACCATATTGCCAATTCAGGAAGGAAGCACAGTGATTGGGGTCCTGATTAGCAGGTTCCCAGTCAGACTAGTCAGCAAAAGAGTAGAACACCAGCAAAAAGTGGGGGTAACCATTAATGGAGATCCTACTTTCCTACACAACCCCCCTCAAACGTAAAGTGATGAGACTAACCTTGCCGACCCGGTCTCTCCGATCCTCTTCCCTAAACTTCATCAGCATCCCTAGGATCAAGAAAGCGACGTGTGGGGGAAGAGCTTTCAGTATAGCCGCAGCGCACCTATGGAACAATCTCCCTACTGACATCAGAAAAACAAACGAACTGATGGCCTTTCGTAAAAAGGTAAAAACATGGCTCTTCCCAAAAAATTCCCCCCAAAATTTCTCTCCAATAAAGCTCCAAAACCCAACTGATCAGGGCCTGTCCACTGTCTCCTCTTGTTCCACAGGTCCTCAGCTGTATGTACTTTAGCACCAGGATGCCCGTAGGGTTGCAGTGCGCTCTACAAATGGAAAAAAAAAAAAAAAAAAAAATAAATTGCCCAGTTGAATCTTCATTTTCTAAGTGGAAATATCTGGAGAGTCCATCTGCTTTGCCATGGTTACTCCCAGGTCTATGTTCCACTGTATAGTCCATCCCCTGTAGAGAAATTGGCCGCCTCAAAAGTTTGGGGTTTTCACCCTTCATCTGTTTGATCCATAGGAGGGACTTATAGTCTGTCTGAACAATTAACTGAGTGCCAAACAGGTCTTGCCTCAACTTCTTCAGGGCCCAGACCAAATGCATCCCTCTCTATAGCTGACCAATGTTTCTCCCTGGGATCAACCCTCTGCTGATAAATGCTACTGGTTGATCCTGGCCCTATGCATTAAGTTGTGTTAACACAGCTCCTAACCCTATCTCAGAAGCATCTGTCTAGACAATGAAGGTTTTGGAGTAATCAAGCCTGTGCAGAATGGGAGCAGTGCACATGGCCTGCTTCAGGTCATCAAATGCCTTTTAGCAGCTTACTGTCCACTGAACTTTCTTTGGCATTTGCTTAGATGTAAGTTAATTCTAGAGAGTCACGATGGACACATATCCCTTAACAAATATTCTGTAGTACCCTGTCAGGCCTAAGAAAGCTCTGACCTGCCTGAGTCTGGGTAGTGGGAGCAATCCAGTCCACAATGGTCTGGATTTTGCTCTCCAATGATTGAACTTGGCCTCCTCCTACTTGGTGGCCCAAGTTGCACAACCTTGTTCTGCCCTATCTGGCACTTGGTGGCCTTGATAGTGAGGTCTGCTTTCTGCAGAGCCTCCAGGACATTCCTGAGGTGGACCAGGTGATCCTCCCAGGTGGAGCTAAAGACAGCAATAATATTTAGATATGCTGCACTACAGGCTTCCAGACCCGTTAGAACTTTGTTCATCAACTTCTGAAACGTGGCAGGTGCATTTTCGAAACCAAAGGGCATTAAAACAAATTGATAATGCCCACTATGGGTTGATAATGCTGTTTTGGGCTTGTCATCCTCAGCTAGTCTGATTTGCCAGTAGCCAACAGTCAGGTAAAATGTACTCAGAAACTTGCCTGAGGCCAAAAAATCTATAAGCTCATCTGATCTTGGAATAGGATGTGCATCAGTCCTAGTGACTGCATTGAGGCTTCTGTAGTCCACACAAAACCTCAACTCTGTTTTTCCATCCTTAGTATGATGTTTTGGTACCAGGGCTACTGGACGAGCCCATGGGCTATCTGAAGGCTCAATGACCCCCAATTCCAGCATATTTTGGACCTCACCTTATGCAATCCCTGACATGGTCAGGATGTCTGTAGATTGTACTCTTGATAGGCAGGCTGTCACCTGTGTCCACTTCATGGGTACACCAGGTGGTCTAACTGGGTGTTAGAGAGAACAAGTATCTGTACTGACTGAGGACTGAAGAACCAGAACCTTTTGGGCCTGGCGGCGCAGGGTACGCCCAAAGTCTCCGAAGTTCACCTGCTTCGCTACACAGAGACACGGGACACTCTGTCGGCGTTAGAAGATCAGATTTATTTAGCTGCAGCTAGTACAGTTATCCTAGAAGTACACAGAGTAGGTTCTCAGGAGACTGCCACTTCACTCTGTGGTGCATCAGGTTAAATACCATACAATAACACAATCATTAATAAAATACACTCCCAGAGCATACAAGAAAGAGCCAATAAGGAAAGTTGGAAAACAAGGTGGAACCAATAAGAAAGGTTTGAAAACAGAAGTGTCAGATGACTCGAAGAGACCTCTCCTCCAACTGTGTTTGTCACTCCACCCTCAAGCTAATACATTAACAGATTCATAACTAACTTGCAGGTGGCGAGATACGTTTGTGTGTGTTGGAGGACAGTTGTGAAACAGGAGAATGCTAGCAGGAGACAGTGAAGGCCAGTTGATAAGATAATGTCAGGAAAGAATAGTGTGAATCAACAGATAGTTGAGACGGGGATTAGGAAAGCCAGACAGGGATTAGTGTACTCGGCTGGTTCTAACACCAACTTTGCAAATAGAGGCAGAAGGCGTATTTCGACACCAGGCTACAGAAAAAGCAGAATAGACTTTGTTCGCCGTGCTGCCTGAGTGATGGCAACACAAAATGGCGGCGAGCCACAAAATGGCGGGTCGATTCGATCGCGATCAAAAATCGAAGTTCCTCAGACCCTCCCTTTGCCAGAACTCAGGCAAGATAGACTCATGCTAATCTGAGTCCACGTCAATAGCCATGAGGTCATCGAGTTGTTGCTGTAACATCATTCATATGTTTTCTGTTACTTGTGGTTTGGGTTTTGGGATGCACATAGTAGCACAAAGATCACAGATAGCGGGACCACAGTGCATACAAAGGCAACAGGAGAAAATAATGGTCAAGATTATACCAAAAAATGTCAATGCTTTCCAACCCCATTTAGACAGTAGTCCCCAAAACCATTCCGTTAAAGACCAATCTCCTTCGTCCTGATGGATAGACTCAGAGATTATGTGCAACTTGGAGATAGCTTGGTATACTGTCGGAGCGTCATTAGGTATGAAAATGCAGCAACTTGACCCGATCAATTTGCATACTCCACCACGATCGGCAAGAACAAAGTCTAAGGCAACTCGATTTTGTAAGGTCATAAGACGATCCGCCTGTAGTTCTGCCGTGATGTTACTTAAGGATCCTACAGTGATGTCTATTGTAGTCTCTACGACACGGACCAATTGCCTTATATTTCTGCTGTTAGCCATGGGACCCCAGAAGGGAAGAAAACCTTTAAGGAAATCTCCTCCCTCTTGTCCTGCTGTGTCCTTTGAATCAATAATCCCTCTGCCGTATCGGGTTCGGTGATGATTTGCGGAAGCAGTGTAAGTAGAGGGAAGAAGAAAGGCTATATAACAAGTACCAGAGAAACCCGTTGGTAACCAAGTATAGGCTCTATTATAGCAGATGAAATAGGTGCCTTGAGAAAGCACTAGAGGAGGCGAGTTCTGAGAGGAATAAACGTACGTGTAGGAGCAGTTATTCCTTTGTGTAATGTCAGAAGAGCGATTATTTATCTGTAGGCAGAAGTTACCCTGATGTGGTATAGTCCAAATCGGTGAGGACTTACCTTTTCCAACTTTACTACTAAGACTAGACATATATTGGGTGACGTTCCAATTAGTGTACGCTTTTCTTTCGTCAATGGAGATTTTACTGTTTTCCATGATTTTAGCCATAGCTACCATACCCTTAATCAAAGAACTATGACTAAAATCTGGATAATTATTATGTGAACTAACAGATCGTCTGAATTTACTTTGATAAGCATTGGAGAAGATGACGAAGTAAGCCCAAGCAGAACCCTTATAAGAAAAAGGGAGAACTAGATAGGGCATTCCTTTCTCTGTGGTATATGGCATAAGACCACACACCCAACAATCAGTTGTATTAACCACTAATTGGTGCTGATGTAATAGCTGGATAAAGGAATTGTTATAATACTCGGTTCTTCTGACGAGTTCATGTGAAGGAAGAGTGTGAAAGAGGTGTGGAGAGATAGTAGAAGAAGGCAAAGAAGAAGAAAGGGAGGCATCTTTTGACTGTAAAGCATAAATTATCCAACTAATAAACGCCAAAACAATACATAATGATATAATGACACATAAAGTTATGCTGAAACGACTGTACATTATTTTACAAGATGCTTTCTTCATTTCATCTTTTCTTTCTTTATTACCTAGTGTAGTTTCCATCTTTCTAATGGATGCTCACGGCAATCTTCCTCAAGCACTAACTCACGATTTTCCACCGTCCTATGACACTGAAGATCCTGCAGGCCTATTGCCACTACTCAGGTCATGAATTAGACTCCTACCGTGACCCTGCAACCGGGACAGAATACTACACAAGGGAGAAGAGTCTTAAATGTTCTTTGTTCTGGGTCTTAAATTATATTGTTCCTTCCCCGGAACATTCTGGTCTTGGAACAATGTTCGTGGTTTAGTCATATCCAAGCGACGATGTGATGGAATTGCTTCCTGTAAAATGTCGTCATCCTCTTTCTCAGACAGTGTCCCATTTAGGTGTGCATCGCTAAAAGTCACGAATCGTGGAGCTCTTTCACTTTCACAGTCACCAACACCTCTGCGAATCCACTGATCGTATGGCAAAGGCAAAGGCACTTTCTTACAATGCACACCGTGAATCCAATTTTTCTTTCCTTCAACTTTAACTGTTGTCCTTGTAGTCAACAAGACCATTCGAGGCTCCCGGAACCTGGGTTGCAAATTGCTGGACCTCTGAAAATTCTTTACGCATACCCAGTCACCTGGTCGGATGGAGTGACCTGGGTCTGTGGAAGCCTCTGGCAGAGCACTCTGAACCTGTTGATGAAGAACACGCAATTTAGTCATAAGGTCATGCAGATAATCAATCAACATTGGATATGGCAAGTCTGAATATTTCTTAGGGCGAGGGATTCCCCATACGTTGGCCGGACGGCCAAACACCACTTCGTATGGGCTAAGTCCCAAACGAGAATGTACTGCAGTTCTGGTGGATAGCAGAGCTAACGGCAAAGCATCGGGTCAATTGAGTCCTGTACTTGCTTGAACCTTTGCTAATTTTAGCTTCAAGGTTCCGTTGTAACATTCTACTAAACCCGCTGACTGTGGATGATTTGCCGCGTGGAACTTTTGCTTGATACCAAGACCTGCACAAACTTTCTGCATGACTTGGCCAACAAATCCGCTCCCATTGTCACTCCAGACAATGCGTGGCAAACCAAACCTGGGGAAGAATTCTTTTAGAAGGATTTTAGCTGTGGATAGGGCTGTGTTATCCTTTAGAGGGTATGCTTCTATCCATCTCGAAAAGGCGCATACTACCACCAGAACATATTTGAGGTTGTTGCATCGCTCCATATGAATGTAATCGATTTGCAACACCTCAAATGGATATGTCGGAGGAGCAAAGTGACCTGCTGGAGTTGGGTTTCCCTTTCCTGGGTTGTACATTAAACAAACAATACAGTGCTTCACTACATTGTCTGCACATTTTGGGATACTTTCATTCTGCCACACTGGCGCCAGAAGTTTACAAATTCCTTTTGCACTTAAGTGGGCTGGACCATGTGCCATAGTAACCACTGGGAGAACATAGGCATCTGGTAACAGCCAACGTTGATGTTCAGATAATTCCACCCAACAACCCATCTCATCTAACAGTCCCGTACTTTCTTTCCACTTGCTCATCTCCCTCTCTGAAACCTCTTTCTGAATCGCTTTTACACTTTCCACTGTATTCTCATACATTCCTCTCTCTCTGACCCAATTCGCAGGACCTGCCACATACATTCGACTTGTCGAATCTCTCGCTGTCTTCCTTGCTATTTCGTCTGCAAACGCATTTCCCCGACCAACATAATCCGTAATCTTTTTGTGTGCACTACACTTCACTATCGCTATTTGGGTGGGTAAGGCAAGTGATTCGAGGAGATCAGTCACTAACTGACCATGTTGTATTTTGGTGCCATGTGAAGTGAGGAAACCCCTTTCCTTCCAGAAACGCCCAAAATTGAACGCTACACCAAAAGCGTATTGGCTGTCAGTGTATACGTTCACTCTTTTCCCTTTCGATAATACACAAGCTCTTGTTAATGCTATCAATTCTGCTGCTTGCGCTGCATTGTGTCTAATGCGTGCAGTTTCCACAACCGTATGTAAAGTAGTTACAGCATAGGCTGAAACTGTATCTCCATTAGGCATTTTAAAACAAGAACCGTCTACCCAGAGAGTTCCATCCGGATTCTCTAGCGGTGTGTCTCTCAGGTCAATTCTTCCTTTTGTCTCTTCCTCAGTACGGAAGAAACAATCATGCTGGTCCTCAACATTTTCCTCATTTGGAAGGGGCAACAGAGTAGCTGGATTTAGGGTATTACATCGTTTAATGTGTATGTGACTAGCCAAAAGCTTCAGCTCGTAACCAGTTAAATGAGCGCTCGTAAGATGCTGTATTTTTGTTCTGTTTAGCAAAGTATCCACTGCATGTGGCACCATGACAATGAGAGTGTTATCCAACACCACTCTAGCAGACTGTCGGATAAAAATTGCTTCTGCTGCTGTTGCTTTGAGACAACTAGGCAATGCTTTAGCTACAGGATCTAACGTAGCTGAAAAATAGGCACATGGCCGCTGTTTGTCTCCAAATTGCTGTGCTAAAACTGACAATGCACAACCTTCTCTCTCATGAACATAGAGCGTGAAAGGCTTAGTGTAATCTGGGGTGCCTAGTACAGGAGCAGAACACAGAGCGGTACGTAAGTCAGTGAAACTCTTTTGGCACTCATCAGTCCATGGAAGGGGCTGAGGCGTATCTTTGAAAGTGAGTGCCAACAAAGGTTTGGCGATTAGAAAGAAGTTAGGGATCCACTGTCTACAGTAAGAAGTAATACCCAGAAAGGCACGTACTTCCCTTTGTGTGGATGGTATAGACATTCTCGCAATCGCCTGAATTCGTTCTGGTGTCAATCGTCGTCCCTCCTTTGATAGGAGATGACCCAAATAGGTAACCTCTCGACAAACATATTGTAGTTTGGAAGGTGAAACCTTGTGATTCAGTTTAAACAAGTGGCGTAACAATGCAACAGTGACATCTTTGCAGATATCTTGTGAATCAGCGGCGACTAATAAGTCATCGATATATTGGATAAGAGCAGCACCAGACGGCAAATGAAAAGTATCAAGATTACATTTTAAAGCTTGGCTGTAAATAGAGGGACTTTCACAATAGCCTTGGGGTGCGCGCTTAAACCGGAAGCTTCGGCCTCCAAGAGAAAAACCAAAAATGTCCCTATTCTCTTCTGCAATGGGAATACTGAAGAAGGCATTTTTTAGATCGATAACAGAAAACCAAGTCGCTGTGGAAGGTATCATTGTCAACAAAGCAGTGATATCTGGAACAACAGGAAATTGTGGGATCACAATTTTGTTTACTTCTTGCAGATCAATTACGAAATGGTACACAGGAGGCTGAGAAGGATCAGTGCGTTTAGGAACAGGAAGAATAGGACTATTACATGTATTACCTCTTGTTTCTTCAACCACACCCTTCTGAATTAAGTCATGAATGATTTCCAAAAGCGCTTTCTCACCTTCAGCAGAAATTCTATATTGTGGGATGTGGGGTAATTCAACATTGGGCTTGAGAGTGACAACATAAGGTGGAATCTCAAGACGACCCACATCATTCGGACCCGTGGCCCAAAGTGCTGTTGGAAGTGAAAGTAATTCAGGTGGAAACTGATCTTTGGACAAATACATTGGGGAGACCAATTTCTGTCCTAAAGTAGGATGTACGCCAGAAGGAGAACAATATATTGTAGCATGCATTCTTTTCAATAGGTCTAGACCCAACAGATTCTCACCGCAACCATTCGTTAACAGAAGAGGAGCTTCCAAATCATAAGGACCAACTGAAATGGGCAAAGGGCAAGAAACTGGATTGCGAACAGGGGCGCCAGAAAATCCTACGGAAACATTCATTAAGCCAGACAAAGGTGCCCCAGGGAGTTTAGAATGAATTATAGAACTTCTCATTGCTCCAGTATCCAGAAGAAATGGCCCTGAAACACCCATTGTAGTGACGTTAACATAAGGTCCATTTTGATCTACTGGGATTGGCACAACTCCCTTACTTTGTCCATGGCTGTCCTAGTTAGCATGAAGACTTTCATTCTCGCCTTCAACATAATGGTCTTCATTGTAATATTGTGCAGACCTTACATTCTGCTGATCAAAGTAGTTCATGGAATTGGGAGAAGGTAGGGCACGCTGTTCTTGAGTCAACACACCTCAACCTCTACCCCTGTTTGCTGACTTGAGGCCAGCACGACCTCGAGGAGCAGGTAACGCTCCATTGCGCTGCAATAAAACAGGACAACTATTCTTAAAATGACCTTCCTCTCTACAATAGGCACATTGATTAGGACCTAACAAAGGTCGCGGAATGTATGGCTCAGGTTTTTGATACAACCTCTGAAACTGCGGGGGCTGTTGAATTTGAGGCTGAGCATAACGTGGCGGATAGGCTTGTTGCAAGAGAACCTTCGTTTTTAATTCTTTCGTCTTTTTCTCTTGCTTTTCTTTTTCTTCCTTATCTCTATTCTCATAATATTGTGCAGTAGCCAATATCTGAGCCGAAGAAGAAACAGCCCATGAACTTTCTGAATCTTTTAATTTGTGTGACAGCTCGGGAAGCAAATTGAATACAAATTTGTCCACGAATAATCGCTGTCCACCCTCTGTAGCCATGTCTTGACCACTGTGGTCGATAAATGTCTCCTCGAAATGAGTAAAGAAGTCAGAGACACTTTCATCTTTCTTTTGTTTGCATGCTGCAAGTTTATCCCAGTTAACTCTCAATGCAGGCATCATAGTTTTCATTAACGTAATGATTCTACCAGGAAGTTCCGAAATCAGAGCGTCAGGCTTTGCGCAACCCACTTGGTCTCTATCTGTATTAGTTATAGCATCCCAAGTAGCACCTAGTTCCTGCGCGTGATCCTCTCTACGAATCTTAGCCCATATTGTCTGTGGGACTACATTTCCCATTAGCATGTCAATATCTGCTAGATTCATAATGCAGGCGTCAACTGTCTGCGATAATTCTTTATAATAACCTGCAGGGTTCTTACGAGGATCTGGTAGAGTCTGCTTAAGGGCCAAAACTTCAGATCTCTTCCAAGGGACATGTACCGATATACGTTGGAAATGAGCAGGAATAAGAGGATTAGCACCTGCTGCTGGAACCTCTTCCTTCCATACTGGAGGAACCTCTCTCATAGGATAATTTTTCGACGTCAGTCTAACCGATGGATCGGAATCAAGGAAAATCTGAGAAAACAATAAGGATCTATAAGAGATAAGCGTCCTTACAGCTTCCTCAACCTTAGAACCCACAATAAGCCTTTTTTCAAAATCAGTCTGAACATTTAACAGATCTTGAGGGATCGGACTTGAACTCACATCTTCCCATTCTTTGATGAGAGTGTCGCACATTACATTGAAAACGTACCTTTACGTAGGCGCATTCCATTGCAAAAAGGTAGGCATAATATCAAGCACACTGTATTGTGGACCCTTCTTGATCCATTTTCGTGCAAGAGAGTCTAACCTCTCTCGTTCCTCAATATCTGGGAATTGACTACGAGATTGTCTTCGAACAAAAGCCGGAGACACATTTAAAGCTTCAAAGAAGGGAGATAAAATACTAGTGACAGAGTCTGCGAGACGCTTACGCACAGACGGTGAATTAGACATAAGAATTGGAGACAGAGTATTAGGGGAACTGACAGGAGAAGAATGGATAACTGCAGGAGGAGCAGAAGGCAAAGGTGATCTAAGATCAGGAGATGAGGGCAAAGAAGTCGAGGCTAACGGTAAAACCGGCAAGGGCGGTAATACTGGAGGAGGCAAATACGGAAGAGCCGGAACAGGCGGAAGTACCACTGGTGGCTGAACAGGCTGTAACGGCTGAAGTACATTGGCACTTTGCGCATAGGGCGGAGGCAACCTTAATAAATGGGACATTAGGGGATCTTCTTCTATACCTTTCTTATTATCAGAAGAAGAAACAGGCAACATCGGATAGCATTTATCTATCGCTATACGATGTTGTCTTTCTGAAATTTCAGTCGCATTATCAATTTCATCGTCTTTGAACTGTTGGGCAGCCTGTATAATTGTCATACCCTGTGCTTTCCTATCTTGTTTTGCTTGTTTAATTTCTTTCTGTTTGGCTTCCTTACGCCAAAGGCGGAAAGAGTCAAACATTGCCGGCCGGGCTTTTCTTTTGAATAAAACTGCTTCCAAATTATCTAGCACATCAGGATCAAAACTACCATTTTTTGGCCATTTGAGAACACCATCTTTCTTCGTGTATCGGGTCCATGTCTCGTTAAAGGCAATGGGGCCGATACCATGTTTTGAATAGAGCTCATATGTGGGAGTTCCAACCGAAGGAATCGGACAAGAGTCCTCAAGTCGGGAATCCCTATTACAACCAAGACAACAAATTCTTCCAAACTTAGTCAGACCAGGCATCTCACGGTTTTTCCTGTCAGTTCACAAACTTCAAGGGAGTAAAACTCAGTTTACGCAGCACAAATGCACTTACCCTCGGCTTTATCTATTGCAAGAGATAAATCTAAGTACCCAAAGAAATCAATCAAAGTACCAAACTTGTGGGCGCCACCCACAAAAATACTTAACTAAGGACGTCTTCTTCCACCAACAGAGGCCCGTCTATCGTCTCGCCTTACCATACATCATCAAAGGAAGGGCCAAAGCAGGGCGGCAGTCAGGGCAGCGGTCGTCAGTAGCCGTCAGGAAGGAGTAACCGCGCCGCAAAAGACCTTCGGACCACTTTCGACATACAGGGGTCGCTTAGTGTGGCTCGCGAACCCTCCGGAATTTTCTTGCGGGGCTCCTCACGACCTTCGAGCAGAACCGGTACCACTGAAGCTGCCCCAGGTTGGGCGCCAGTTGAAGAACCAGAACTTTTTGGGCCTGGCGGCGCAGGGTACGCCCAAAGTCTCCGGAGTTCACCTGCTTCGCTACACAGAGACACGGGACACTCTGTCGGCGTTAGAAGATCAGATTTATTTAGCTGCAGCTAGTACAGTTATCCTAGAAGTACACAGAGTAGGTTCTCAGGAGACTGCCACTTCACTCTGTGGCGCATCAGGTTAAATACCATACAATAACACAATCATTAATAAAATACACTCCCAGAGCATACAAGAAAGAGCCAATAAGGAAAGTTGGAAAACAAGGTGGAACCAATAAGAAAGGTTTGAAAACAGAAGTGTCAGATGACTCGAAGAGACCGCTCCTCCAACTGTGTTTGTCACTCCACCCTCAAGCTAATACATTAACAGATTCATAACTAACTTGCAGGTGGCGAGATACGTTTGTGTGTGTTGGAGGACAGTTGTGAAACGGGAGAATGCAGCAGGAGACAGTGAAGGCCAGTTGATAAGATAAGGTCAGGAAAGAATAGTGTGAATCAACAGATAGTTGAGACGGGGATTAGGAAAGCCAGACAGGGATTAGTGTACTCGGCTGGTTCTAACACCAGCTTTGCAAATAGAGGCAGAAGGCGTATTTCGACACCAGGCTACAGAAAAAGCAGAATAGACTTTGTTCGCCGTGCTGCCTGAGTGATGGCAACACAAAATGGCGGCGGGCCACAAAATGGCGGGTCGATTCGATCGCGATCAAAAATCGAAGTTCCTCAGGACTTGCCTTCAATCAGCTTGCTGCTGGCCAGTGAGGCTGCCTGCCAAGGCTACTCCATCTACTGACCCATCATCAGGGTTCTGAGAGAGGAGGTTAGGGAGAGGGTCACTCTCATCTTCCTGTCCCTCATCAGTTGCCATAAGCAAGCTCATTTCAGCCCTGTCCACAAAAGATTTCAGGTGGTTCACATAAAGTACCCAGCGGGGACTTCTTGGAGTACCCAGGTCCACCAAGTAGATTACCTCAACTTTTTGTTCAAGGATTGTGTGGGGGCCACTCCACTTATCTTGGAGAGCTGCTGGGGCAACAGGCTCCAACACCCACACTTTCTGGACTGGCTGGTAAACAGTCAAGGCAGCCTTTTGGTGATGCAGAGCTTTTTGAAGTTCTTGGCTGGCCTCCAGATTTTTACTTGCCTTCTTCGTGTATTCAGCTATACGTGAATGCAGGCCAAAGACATAGTCCACAATATCTTGTTCGGGAGGTTTGATAGGTTGCTCCCATCCTTCCTTAACGAGACACTAGGGACCCTAAGTGAATACCCCAAAAAAAGTTCAAATGGGCTGTAGCCAACCCCCTAATGTGAGACCTCAATGTAGGCAAAGAGAAGGCAGGGTAACAAGCCATCCAAATTTTTGCCTGAGCTTTTCTGGTAGTCCCATGATCATACCCTTGAGGGTGTTGTTCGACCTTTCAACAAGCCCATTGTATTCTGGGTGGTAGGGTGTGGTAAATGTATAGTTTACTCCACAGTCTTTCCACATTGCAGAGATGTAACTTGAAATGAAGTTGGTACCACTGTCACTTAAGACCTCCTTAGGGAAGCCCACCCTGGAAAAGGAGGGCCCTGGCCACCACAGGAGCTGTGGTGGTTCTAAGGGGAATAGCTTCTGGGTACCTACTGGCATGGTCCACCACCTCTAGTATGTAACTGTGCCACCCAGATGCAGTTGGACGGTTCAAGGGACCAACAATTTCAATCTCCACCCTTTCAAAGGGAACCCCAACCACTGGAAGTGGAATTAAGGGGGCCTCTGTAGTGCCACCTGACTTACCAATGCAAAAAGAAAAATTGATGGACAGAATGCAGAACAATGTCATACATTCACCCCAGTACAGAGATCTGGGCCTAAATCCATAGTTTTTTTGCTCACCATGCCATTCCAGGTGGACCCCGCCATATGCAAATCAGTCTTGACCCTGCACCCAGTGGGAACAGTCCAGCCCGAACTGCCAGGCCAGGTCCTCCCTGTACTGGAAACAAGCATCCTAGGACCGGTTTCGGGCTTTCAGCCCTCATCAGCCAGGATAGCTTGACTCTGGTGGCATGGAGAGCACGGGACCCACATCTGGGCATGCCCGCCCCACTCGGGGTGACAAATTCAAAAAGAACAATTGATGGACAGAATGCAGAACAATGTCATACATTCACCCAGCATGTTTGAAAAGTTTCAGCACTCTGTCCATCATCTCCTTGTGTTTGCTTTGTTCACCCTAAGTTGGTAGGGTATGCCCAGACGTGGGTCCCTTGCTCACTTTGCTACTGGATTCAAGCTAGCCTGGCTGAAGAGGGCTGTTAGCCCGAAACCGGTCCCAGGATGCTTGTTTCCGGTCCAGGAAAGACATGGCTTGGCAGTTCGGGCTGGACTGTTGCCATGAGGCACAGGGTCAAGACACTGGCGTAATGAAAATTGATGGGGCCTCCCTGCACGGTACGTAGAGGGGCCCCCTCTGGGCTCAATCAGGAGCTCTCCTGCCAGAGTGCAGTGCCGAGGGGGCCCCCTGGAGCTTGGGATGCCCCCGCACCGCAAGGGCTGCGGGGGCCTGTGTTGCGCCCCTGCGTCTAGACTGATTTGCATATAGCTGTGTCTGAACTGGGGTGGCAAAGTGAGCTAAAGAATGATGATGGATTCAACCCAGATCTGTGACTGGGGGTGAGTGTTTGAAAAGTTTCAGCACTCCGTCCATCATCTCCTTGTGTTGGCAGGGTATGTCCAGATGTATGTCCAGAGGTATGTCCAGAGGTATGTCCAGTTGTGAGTCCCTTGCTCACTTTGTCACTGTATTCAAGCTAGCCTGGCTGAAGAGGGCTGTTAGCTCGAAACTGGTCCCAGGATGCTTGTTTCCGGTCCAGGGAAGACATGGCTTGGCAGTTCGGGCTGGACTGTTCCCATGAGGCACAGGGTCAAGACTGATTTGCATATAGTTGTGTCTGAACTTGGATGGCAAAGTGAGCTAAAGAATGATGATGGATTCAACCCAGATCTGTGACTGGGGGTGAGTGTTTGAAAAGTTTCAGCACTCCATCCATCATCTCCTTGTGGTTACCTGACTTGCCAATGGCTTAGCAGGTGGCACAGGAGCGACAAAACTCCTTGATGTCTTTAGACATATGGGGCCAGTGAAAATGAGGGACAAGCCTGTCCCAAGTCTTGCTTTGCCCTAAGTGTCCTTCTAGGGGAATATTATGTTCTAGGGAGAAGACAAACCCCCTGAACCTCTGGGGTATTACCAACTTCCTGGTGGCACCAGGCTTGGGGCCTCTACCTTCAGAATACAGGAGTCCCTCTTCCCAATAGAACCAACAGGATCCACTGATATTTCCTGCCTCCTCAGCAGCAGCTTGCTGCCTGAGGGGTTCAAGAGAGGGGCAGGTCTGCTGTTCCAAACTCAATTCTGCCCTGGAAAGGCCCCCTGCCCCCAAGAATTCTGCCTGGTCAAGCCCAAGTTCCTCAGGGACAGTTCCTTCACAGGGGCTGAGATAATCTCTCTCAGGAGGTTGATCTTCCTGCTTCTTCTCTTTGGAGGCACCTGGTCCCTTTTTCCAGGATCCAGTGCTCCTTCAGTGCTGAACTGTTTGGCCTGAGCCCTGGCGACAGCAAAGACACTGGCGGAAATGCCTGTCTTTTCTGCATGAGTCCTGAACTCTACTTCAGCCCAGTCTGAAGTTTCCAAATCATTGCCCAACAGACAATCTACAGGTAGGTCTGGAGATACAACAACCCTCTTAGGTCCAGTTATCTCTCCCCAGCTGAGATTCTCAACTGCCAAGAAATGCCAAGAAAAGACATCGCTAGCGTTGGTGACTTGGTACATTTATCCAAGTATGATCTGTTCAGGGAACACAAGTTTCTCTGTCACCATAGTAACACTGGCCCCTGTGTCCCTGTAAACCATGGCTTCTTTTACATTGATCAAAGGTGGTCATCTGTACTTGCCCAAGTTAGTGGGACTTACCAGTAAGGTAGCAAGGTCTATGCCACCCTCGCAGACTAGACTAGCCTGAGCTGGAGTTCTGACTAGGTCAGAACCCATCTCAAAACCCAAGGTTTACCCCACTAATCCCTTGGTTGCTGTACCTCCACCTTTACTTGTGCTAGGGGGAGCAGATGCCTTAGGGGCAGTGGTAGTAGAAGTTTTCTTGGCCTTTGGACAATCAGCAACCCTTGTCCAATGGGTCTTTACCTTACAAATGTAGCACTAAGGTTTATTTTTGCCTTTCTTTTGGGTTTAGGACCCACCCTCAGATGCAGGTTTTTTGGGGACCTTGAGAAGACTCTTTCTTGTCTTTATTTTTGTCTCCACCCTTATCTTGAGATGTACAAGAATCCTGCTTCTTCTGGTCACCTCCACCAATGTTTGTTCTGCTTAACCCTGGTACGGACCCATTTGTCTGCCTTCTATCCCAATTCTTGGGGAGAGGTCAGATCAGAGTCCACTGGTGCAAAAGTTGATTCTGACAGTTCTTAAAGATGTGCTCCCTCATGATCAAATTATACAGTCCCTCATAGTCCTGTACCTTGCTTCCATTAACCCAGCCCTCCAGCCTCTACAAAATCAACTCAGTCTTGAGTGTTTGCCTTCTGGGTATATTTGAACTTAATAATGTATTCCGTGGTCAAGCCAAACCCATCTATAAGAACAGTTTTCAAGCGAATGTAGTTAACAGCATCCTCTTCTCTACCAGTGAGAAGCTTACCTTTTCCTTTGTTTGCAAAGGAGAGCCACAGGATAGCTGCTCACTCCCTTTGAGGGACCTTCTTCACTTTACAGGCCCTCTCTAAAGCAGTGATCCATCAATGGATGTCATCCCCTCCAGGTAAAAAGGGACTATCCTGCTCAGGTTCATAGTATCAACGGAGGGTTCCCTGATCCTAGGGACACTGGGGCTGCCACCATGGGACTCTAGTCCCAAATCCTGCCTAGCCTTCTGTACTTCAAAGGCCTCCTTGTCAAGTGCTAACTGGTCCTTCCTGAGTCTCAGTTTCTCCAGACGCATCCTTTGGTATGGAGTCATTACTCTTGTTAGAGATAGATGTTCCTACAGAAGTGTCAGAGGCAATGGACTCTGCTGAGGAGGAACTAATCCTTCTTTGCCTACCCTGTACCCTCCCAGGTGGAATAAAGGGGGACCTACTTCTAGTTACACCTTCTGTGCCATCTGCACTATTCTTCAGGATCTGAGTTCTCCAGGGGGATTAATTAGACTCCTCCTGGTTAGGATCAGAATCTATTTCAAAGAGGGGATTTCCAACGTGACTCTTCTTCTGTCCTGTGCCCACCCACTTGGTCCTGCTCCTTTGACCGATCAGCTTTCTGGAGGTCGTCTTGCAGTAACACCTCTAAGAGGCATTGAACGCTAGTGCCTTTACCTGTCTTAATTTTCCTAGTGGAACACAGGGCTCTCAGTTCCTGAAATGTGAAGCCACTGTATCTAGAAGGCAGAGATCCACTGGTGAATCCTAGTGGAAACTAAACTTCCTAAGATTGGAGAAAGGGTGTGCTAAGCCCTAACAAACAATCTGGATGTTAAGCAGAACTTATTTGTCTATAAAATATAATAAGTGCTTAAATGTTAGTGATGGTTTTTCAATTAGACAACACTTAGAATAGCTGGTAAAAAGGTTCAAGCTTGATTCTCAACCGCTGCACACCAATATAGGAGACTGACTTAGTATATGATGCTCACTTATGTAAGTGTAGCACCCTGCACTAATCCAGATGCCCCTTTTGGTGATTTTAGTGGTAGCTGTGGAGAGCAGCCTTCAGGCTTAGTCTATGAGGAGTGTAAAGCCGCTCGGTTTACCAGTATCTAATCTTTAGAACAGGCTAAGTGAAAAAGAACCACACAGTGTACTTATAAATATAGATATTTTATTACAATCACTCACTAACACTATACAATATCTCCTACCAGGAGATATACTGATAATGCACAGAATACTTTAAAATAGAACACTAAGCAGCACCAACACACATTGGTCCCCAGGTGGAGACCAAACCATATGTCAAAATAGTGGCATGCTAACCACAACAGTAGATTAGACTGGACCCAGTAGGTATAGTGATTTGAGGACCCAAGATACCACCTCAGGTGACAGTCTAGGTAACCCATGATAGTCGTATGCCAAGAAAATACACGACCGCTTAATCAACACTACTTAGGGTATATTGCAGTTTCAATCTTGAAGAGGAAAGACTCTTCACAGTGGACTCCAGTAGATACCCTTTGGAAGACAGAATGTTGAGGAGTCACCCCACCGGTGGATACCCTTTGAATCCAGATACCTACAACCTCTGTCAAGCACAATCGAGGACTTCAGGACGAGACCGCTGTTGCAGAAGGATGAAAAAGTCTGTTGGAACCCGGGCGCAGGTTTGTGTCCAAAAGTACCTGAAAGCAGAGGGACCAGAGTCTATGTCTCACTGAGACGTCTAGGAGGCACGGAAGATGAAGGCCACTTGAGTTCAATGAAACAGGTCAGTTGATGAATAGGCTTCAAGTACGGGTACACTGAATCAGTAGATCTGCCCGAGCCACCATGAAGCTTAAAACGACAGAATCTTTCGATGTGTCCGACTCCGTTGACATGAAACGGTTATGGAAACCCATGCAGTTACCTTGTGATGAAGTGATGCAATGATGCGTTGCACATGGGTTCAGTTGCAGGGCGTTCTACAAGGGTTGCTGGCCTCAACTCGACCTGAGGACAACTAAGGACTCGAAAGAATGCACAACCACCACCTGTGTTACTCAGCCTTTTGGAGTCTGTGGGAGCCCAGGTTTGGCAGACCGGTCGATCATGTTGTGGTGCCTACGGATGCATGGGAGTAACTCCTTCACTCCAAGGGAGATTCATTTGGATATCTTTAGTTGTCCACAGGCCCAGGGCGGAACCTGTATGGTGCACGGACACTGGTGTTGCAAGGAGTTTGCAGGACGATGAGTTAAGGAGTAGAATGAGTCTTCTCAGTTGCAGTCTCGATCCCAAAGCAAAGGACAATGTGATTAGTCTGGAACGGGCAGCACGGCTGGGCCAGGATGTCCAGATGGTCAAAGATGAAGTGGATTAGAGCTGAATCAAATCCCACAAAGAATCTAGGGTCCCACCCTCAGTTAAGCCCTTAAGTACCCTCAGGAGAGGGTTGGGATTATACAGGGGTCCCTCCCAAAGGAGGGGCTGGACAGTGGAGAGGATAGTCCCATGTCCTTTGTCCAGTTTGAAGCCAGAGCGGGATCCAATGGCTCCCTTGAGCGGGTTTGAACTAGAGTATGCAAGGAGGGCACCAAAATCGCTCTTCCAGCAGACTACGTAGCACTGGCAAGCACCCCCACCCCTGCCTAATACACTAAATCCTGTCTGGGAGCTGGTTAAACCTCCCTGTGACAGGAAACATACTGTCCTACCTTCCTCTGCTCGGGCTCAGCCCAGCAGCAGAAGAGTAGAATCGTGTTGGTGGTCAGGAGCAGCCCTAGGTTGCTGTCAGGCTCTGTAAGATCGGTCCCAGGAGCCTGGAGTGTTGTGTAGTTCCAATAAACCTATATAGGATCTGTGCGTTTAGACAGCATAGACAATAGGATTGGTGTTCAGACTGATTCCAGACAGCCCCGGCGAGTATGTTCGCCTGTATACCAGCTAGTTCACAGTGCCACTGTAAACTCCTCTTATGAAGGAGAGAATAGTTCTTGGCAACAATCCAACATGTCAACTCTGTCCCATCAGGGATCATGGAAACAGTGCAGTGATTTTCGCTCAGTCACTTTGTCTCAGAGAGATACACAGAATACACGGTGGGGGCGTTTTTCAATAAGCATTTATTGAGCTGCGTCATTCTAGTTTAAAATAGGTGTGCTGAAACAACCATAAGACAGAAACAGGCATAACTGGTTATAAGCACCAACAGAGTAAAAGGATGATAGATCCCTACCATAGTGTTAAAACAATGAATACAGGTAAGTATATAAAATACATGACAGTAATAATGCATACTCCTACGATGAAACCCTAACTAGATGTACCTAAATTTACCTAGCATGTATGTAGGTGTAAAGCCAAGGATCCCTCTAGGATAAAGTCAACCCCGTTACCTGAAGTGAGAGACTGTGTGACCCCCCTCTTGGTCTCGAGATGGACACCCCGTGAGGGATGTCAGACCACTGCGAGCTAGAGTGTCTGCGTGAAGGTACCTCAGCGTCTTGTGTCAGTGTATCAGCATTGAAGTCCTTTTTCTCCTCTCCCTGCCTCAGCAAAGATATGGTGTATATATACCCAAAGTGGTACCCTCAGGGGATCTACCTTGCTATGTCATGTCTGACTTAGGGTGATGGAATGAATGACCCTTATACATAGTTAGTATGCAGGAGATGGTAGTCCTGCTGAGTTTCCAAGTATCCTCATGCATAATGAATGAGGCTAGTTTTCAAGGAAAACCCCACATCCTGTAACCAGTACCGCAACAAGGTAAAAGGTCAGTCCCAAGAACCGTTATGTAGTGTAATGATAGGGAAAATATAGGTGAATGGGTGGGTTGCTACCTGAGCCTATATTGGGGTGACTATATGAAACATAACAGGAGGGCCTCCTGGAGGGGCCCTACCATGGATTAAATCATACCTCCAACACTGGATACGGTGTTCAGGTATGATTCCAACATGTCTGATACCAAACATTCCCAAGTTCATTCTTGCCAGTTTAGAGATGGTCATTGCGTAATGACGCATGTCCTCTTTATATCGTAATGGCTGATTCACGTACAAAGTTTGTAGAATAGACTCTGGGGTTTGTAGGGGAGGTCTGCTCATGCAGGGCCACCCTCACACTCGAAACCAAGCACTTTGCCTGTGAGACTGGAAGGCCTGCTAGAGGGGTGACATAGGTTTCATGTGCCGTGATGTAAGATATAAGGGAACATGCACCAACTCACACAGGCTGCAATGGCAGGCCTTTAGTCAGAGTTTGGAGGGTCCCTTATGAGTAGCATAACACATGCTGCAGCCCATGGGGGAAAACTGGTGTACCTAGGCCCTAGGTACCTTAGTGCGTATACTAGGGACTTACTAGGATATACCAGCAGCCAATTAGGAATGTACCAAGGTGCTCATCCTAGCCAATTTAGGGAGGAAGCACATTGACTGGCAGGATCCCAGTCAGAATAGTCAGAAAAGCAGTAGAACAGCAGCAAAAAGTGGGGGTAACCATGAAAGCAGATCCTACTTTCCTACAGGAAAGGAAAGGGAGTTATTAATTGGCAACTGGGAGAGGTCAAAGTTGAGGTGGTGGACAAATATAAATATTTGGGTATTTAGTTCGAAACCAAATTAAATTGGAGGGACCACATAGAATCACTAAAAGGGGCCTAAAACAGTTTAAGCAGAAATATGGATGCCTGTCTCTATGCCCCATTTTATCAGCCTTTAATGCAATTTTTCTGCCCACATTTTCAGTACGGAGTGGAGGTACTATCCTTAGGTGGTAAATTGGATTGGAACTTTGAGGAGGGTAAACGTCTGAAACAGCTCCTTGCTTTTCCACCATCAACTATGATCCATGCTGTGAGGGCTGAATGCCATTTTACAGCCTGAAGTTATCAGGGGCTGCAAGCTACACTGAATGTTTGGCAGAGATTGATTAGAGAAGGGACCCTAAATATATATCACACTTTGTAAAAGGGAAATAGAGGAAATTGAACTAAATTGGTAATCCCAAATTAGGCGCACGCTAACTAAGATCTACGTAAATTATCATTAGAGCCAGAACATTGGAAGTTAGGGCAGCAGATCCCCAAACAGGAGCTACACTCTATTATCATTAAAAAGGCTCTAGAGGAGGACTTACTTTACCTTTGAAGAAAATCGTCCACCCAGTTCTTGGTAAAAGGCTGGAGCAATTATCATATGTTCCTTTATATTGAGTCCCTGCCAAGTCCTAAGCTTAGAAATGTTGTAATGAAATTTCGAGTTGGTCTTAATACATGCAATACAGACAGGAAGATAAAAGATGCAATGAGAAATGAACAGGTCTTGTGTACATGTGGGCTAAAAGTAAAATGCAGTGGCCCACATATTTTGTAAGACTCTTTGTGGTTACCAGAGGAGCAGAAGGATTTTTTAAAACCTCATTTTATTGCTTATAAGATTATTAATAGGGATCAAGTCCTTAGTCTGTTGATAAATATGAGACTTTTAAATATTGTACGTGCAATAGGAAAATAGGAAAAATTTTAATCACAATACAGGAGTGTCTAAAAGAGCGACTAATATACCTTGACCCAGGGGGTTGAAATTAGATTTCTCCCAATATTTGATGCCACTTTGTGGTTCCTGTATGTTTACAGAAATGTACATTTTACTTCTATTTAATTATTTCCATATTAGTCATGCGTTTAAAACGTATTTGATATAGAGTGGCACTGCTCCTATTTGTATTATAAGTTTTATTGGGGTTTATTGTGCTTTGCTCTATTTTTATGACTGCACTATTTGTATTGCTTGTATTTTTAAAAGTATGTTTTTACTGTGGTGTTGTCTTTTATGGCTATATTAGCTGAATAAAGTATATTGAATTGAATTGAATATATGTAAAAATAAGTTTTATTGTGAACAATGAAAAAATTACTTTAAGTTATTAAACCTGTCAGCTGGTTTGTATGTTAAATTGGAAATAATAAATAAAAGCTGGTTGATTTATAAAATTGATTTGCACATTAAATAAATATGGAACCTTTCTACACAACTCCCTTCACAATACAGTTACAGCCGTCTACCTCTTCCATGTTCTTCCAGGTGTTAATGGTGCTCTCATAAGCCCTCTTGTGCTCAGAACAATAAATAATCTTTCTGGGCTTCAGAGTAGAAGGAGCAGCCATGGCCCTGTTGACTCTACTTTTGACCTTCCAGGTGGGGACGAGCGTCACCTGTTCTTGTCTTTGTGTAAGCAATCCCTTTGAGACTCCTGAGTCTTGACTGTGGTGCCCAGGGCCTGCTGCATGGAGTTCTAGTCTCTACCCAATTCAGGCCCTGGTGGGCAAGATGGCTCTGGCACCAGAAGAGTGTGGTTCAGGATACTACTTTATATTGCTTGGGATACTCAACGTCAGAGAAGGTTTCTAGTTGGTGATGAGTCTTAAGATCTAAGCTCATGGATTCCAAATCTCAGAATAGAAATGAATTTGGTGCATTGCAAGTTTACAATGGTGCACGCACTCAAAATGTTGCTATCCATTAATCTTCAAGACTTCTATCTTCAAGTGCCCTTCGAGTGGACTCATTAGAGTCTCTCCAGTTCACTATGCAGTAGGAATGTCTTGTTCACTGTGTTGCCCTTTGACCTCGAGATGCAATTCATGATAAACATCAAATACCTGGCGCTACTAATGGGAATGCTGCATGCAGAGAGCATCATTGATCCTCACCCTTCACTAAAGTTACTTAGGCTTCTTGGTACATAGGTTTACGCTGAGCTTCTCCAGGATATTTATTGTTACACTATGTAGCTCCAAATATCTTCATTTCAGTTTCTTGGCCCAGCTGGGCTGTGATGTTGCACTTCTGTGGGACTGGGTAACACTACAGTGTAAATGGTTTCTCTGGTATTTATTGTCCTCTGAGCGAAGCATTTGTTGTGGTCCTGGTGGCCAGACTTGAAAACTATGATCAATTGCCTATGGTTCCGCCTGTTCTCATCCTTTAGCCGTGATGGTGGTTGCATCACTTGCGTCTGAGGGCCAGGGAGCCCCTGCTCCCATGATTGCCAAGATAAATTCAAGCATCACTGACTGGGGACCAAGTTTCAACAAGATGGAAATGCAGATTGTATCTAAATCAAGAGGCTATGGGCCTTGAAGAGATACCCTCTGAATTTTGCTTCTTTTATTTAGCATTTTTGTATCTGACTGATGATCTCAGCTTCTCTGGTGGCACTCAGCACACCCTAAGCAAAGAAACCATCAGATTGGAGACAAAATAAGTGCAAGAAAAAGGCAACAGGCCTTATTTGTT
The DNA here is from genome assembly GCF_964204655.1 of Triturus cristatus. Lineage (NCBI taxonomy): Eukaryota > Metazoa > Chordata > Amphibia > Caudata > Salamandridae > Triturus > Triturus cristatus. Next base: position 461,250,196 of record NC_140587.1, on the reverse strand, counting down.
TATGCATTCAGAATCTGGATAATTTCTGTATCCACTAGGACCATCCCAATGCTGCATCCCAATGCGGCACCAATTTAGGAAAAGGTTAAAGACTCGCCTATTTAAAGAACACTACATCATTATACACTAACAGCTTCCTTTATTTCCATTACGTGTCTTTAATGCATCTGAGGCCATTAACATTTTGAACATGAAAATGAGACTACATGACTTTTCCACTGATTCATTCATCCACATTGTTGCCTTTTTTCAGTGTTGCTCTTGAGCGCATACATTTTGAAAAGGAAGTCACTTTTTCTAGTGGAGGCAAATAACCCAACAGCTGTGGTTATTGGACAGTTTAATGAATAGTTGGTATTGTGTAAATAAAACATAATTTTACACATAGAAGGAGTAAATGCTGGCAAGCACCACATACTAGTGTAACAGAAAGCACACGTTCAAACACACCACCATTTGTGGCGAAAGGAACATTTGACATATGCCTCATGCACAGGTTAGAAGTAAAGTTGCTGTGGTTCTCTTCAAACTATTACCCAAGTATTTTATTAGAGACTGTGGAGAACTGGAATGGTGTTCAGAGACAATCCCTCTTTTAGGAATTCACTACTGCAGTTGAAGTGATGGCAACAATCAGATAATTCAACACATTACAAAGTGATAGAACTTTCTATATATTGGTTAATGTTTTGGTTACCAGTATTTACAAGCAAAACTCTTGCCTGCACTCTGTAGCGAAATACACCCCAATAAATGAAAATGGCAGCTCAATGCACTCTACATATATATATATATATATACTCCAATGTACCCCACTCCGCTATGATCTTCCCCAATCTGCTCCACTCCAACTTATCCCACTCCACTCTAACCTACCCCATTCCATTCCAATTTACCCCACTCCAATCCAAATTCCACTCTAATCTATCCAACTCCTCTCCACTCCAATCTACCCCACTCCACTCTAATCTACCCCACTCCACTCTACAACACTCCACCCAAATCTACCCCACTCCACTTCACTCCAATCTATCCCACTTCAATCTACCCCACTCCACTACAATCTATCCTAGTCCACTCCAATCCTACCCACTCCACCCTAATCTACCCTACCCCCAAAGTACCACTCCCCCAGTCTACCCCACCCCCAATCTACCCCACTCCAATAATCCCTCTTCAATCTATCCAACTCTAATCTTCCCCACTCAAATCTACCCCACTCCATTCCAATCTACCCTACTTCAATTGACCCACTCTACCCCACTCCACTCTACCCTAATCTACACCACTACTCTACACTTCAATTTACCCCATGCCACTCATCCACACTATATCTCATTCCACTCCAATTTCGACTCCACTCCAATCTATCCAGCACCACTTCACCCTAATTCAATCTACCCCACCTCACCTCTCCTCAATCCATTTGACTCCAATCTATCCCACTCCACCCTAATCTACCCTACCTCGATCTACCCTTTCCAATCTACCCACTCCATTCCACTCCACTCTACCACAATCTACCCAACTCCACTCCAGTCCAGTCTAACCCACTCTATCCCAATCCACCCCACTCCAGCCCACTCCCATCTACCCTACCCAATTTCACTCCAAACTACCCTATTTCTATCTACACCTTCCAATTACTGCACTCCAATCTACCCCACTCTAGTCTACCCCAATCTTCCCCACTTCTCTCCACTCTAGCCCAATATATCCAACTTCACTTTACCGTGATCTATCCTTCTCCAATCTACCTCACTTCAATTTACCCTACTGCACTCCAATCTACCTGACCCCAATTTAATTTACCCCACTCTTCCATTCCAATATACCCCACTCCATTGTACTCCAATCTACCCCTCTCCATTCTACTCCAATCTGCTCCAATCTACCCCAGTCTACCCCACTCCACCCCACTCAAATCTAGCCCTCCCATCCCAAACTATCCTAACACTGCAATCTACCCCACTCCACCCCAATATATCCCACTCCATACTATCCCAATCTACCCCACCTCATCCATTCTACCCTACTATATTCCAAACAAACTACCTCACTCCAATCTACCCCACTCCATTCCAATCCACCCGTCTCCACTCCAGTATACCCCACTCCACTCCAATCTACCCCACTCTACTCCAATCTGCCTGAATATATATCACACTCAGCTCTACCCAAATCTACCCCGATCTACCCTACTCCTATCCACCCAATCTACCTACTCCTATCTACCCCACCATAATCTACCCCACTCTAATCTCCCCCAACCTGCTCCACTCCAATCTATCCCACTTCATCCAGTTCAATCTACCCCACTCCATGCTAATCTACCCAACTCCCCCTCTCCAATCTACCCCACCCCACCCGCTCCAATCTACCCCAATCCACCCCACTACATTCTACCGCACTATACCCCCACTCCACTCTACGTCAATCTACCCCACTCCACTCTACCCCAATCTACTCCATACCCCAATCTACACTACTCCAATCTAACCCACCCCACCCCACTCCATGGCTCTGACTTTTATCCATGCTGGACAGCAGCCACACTGTTGTGAATAATGACTAAAACACATTGCCAAAGCCAATAGTTCTCACACAGACATGGCCTATTGTCTTTGCCAATACTTGTTTGAGTCTTGAGCCTGACTGTTTCAGACTTAAGCCTTCTGTCTGCTTCCCACAGCGCTGGTTAGGATTGTTAGAGCTAGGTTGCCTGCCTGAGTGATAGTGTGCTCTATACATTTCTCTTCGATCTTTATTCATTCGTTATTCATGGGTAGGGCTGTAGGGTCTTCCATGAGGTTTCTCATACACTACATCAGAAATCACAACAGCACTTTCTTATGATCGCCATGTGAAACAATACACATGCAAAATCGTCATCTCTGTTAGACAGAGTGATGCATTCTTGTCTTGCTGTCTGGGAGCTTGTTTCTTCACCGAGGATGCTGGCTGGTTGCAAGCTTGGCTCTCACAGACAGCGACAGGCCTTGTGAGCAAAGGGAAGCCTGCCCGTAGTAAACAGGTATGAAATAATAACATGCTGCACCTCTTTCAGTTGCAAAAACAACAATTGATGGACAGAATGCAGAACAATGTCATACATTCACCCCAGTAGAGAGATCTGGGCCTAAATCCATCATTTTTTTGATCACCATGCCATTCCAGTTTGAACCCAGCCATATGCAAATCAGTCTTGACCCTGTGCCTCATGGGAACAGTCCAGCCCGAACTGCCAAGCCAGGTCCTCCCTGGACTGGAAACAAGCATCCTAGGACCGGTTTCGGGGTTTCACCCCTCTTCAGCCACTGGAATCAAGCTATCCTGGCTGACGAGGGCTGAAACGATGGATTTAGGCCCAGATCTCTGTACTGGGGTGAATGTATGACATTGTTCTGCATTCTGTCCATCAATTGTTGTTTTTGCATTTGTCACCCCGAGTGGGAAGGGTATGCTCAGACGTGAGTCCCGTGCTCTCCATGCCACTGGAATCAAGCTATCCTGGCTGACGAGGGCTGAAAGCCCGAAACTGGTCCTAGGATGCTTGTTTCCAGTCCAGGGAGGACCTGGCTTGGCAGTTCGGGCTACACTGTTCCCATGGGGCACAGGGTCAAGACTGATTTGCATATGGCTGGGTTCAAACTGGAATGGCATGGTGAGCAAAAAAACGATGGATTTAGGCCCAGATCTCTGTACTGGGGTGAATGTATGACATTGTTCTGCATTCTGTCCATCAATTGTTGTTTTTGCATTTGTCACCCCGAGTGGGAAGGGTATGCTCAGACGTGAGTCCCGTGCTCTCCATGCCACTGGAATCAAGCTATCCTGGCTGACGAGGGCTGAAAGCCCGAAACCGGTCCTAGGATGCTTGTTTCCAGTCCAGGGAGGACCTGGCTTGGCAGTTCGGGCTGGACTGTTCCCATGGGGCACAGGGTCAAGACTGATTTGCATATGGCTGGGTTCAAACTGGAATGGCATGGTGAGCAAAAAAACGATGGATTTAGGCCCAGATCTCTGTACTGGGGTGAATGTATGACATTGTTCTGCATTCTGTCCATCAATTGTTGTTTTTGCATTTGTCACCCCGAGTGGGAAGGGTATGCTCAGATGTGAGTCCCGTGCTCTCCATGCCACTGGAATCAAGCTATCCTGGCTGACGAGGGCTGAAAGCCCGAAACCGGTCCTAGGATGCTTGTTTCCAGTCCGGGGAGGACCTGGCTTGGCAGTTCGGGCTGGACTGCTCCCATGGGGAACAGGGTCAAGACTGATTTGCATATGGCTGGGTTCAAACTGGAATGGTATGGTGAACAAAAAAACGATGGATTTAGGCCCAGATCTCTGTACTGGGGTGAATGTATGACATTGTTCTGCATTCTGTCCATCAATTGTTGTTTTTGCATTTGTCACCCCGAGTGGGAAGGGTATGCTCAGACGTGAGTCCCGTGCTCTCCATGCCACTGGAATCAAGCTATCCTGGCTGACGAGGGCTGAAAGCCCGAAACCGGTCCTAGGATGCTTGTTTCCAGTCCAGGGAGGACCTGGCTTGGCAGTTCGGGCTGGACTGTTCCCATGGGGCACAGGGTCAAGACTGATTTGCATATGGCTGGGTTCAAACTGGAATGGCATGGTAAGCAAAAAAACGATGGATTTAGGCCCAGATCTCTGTACTGGGGTGAATGTATGACATTGTTCTGCATTCTGTCCATCAATTGTTGTTTTTGCATTTGTCACCCCGAGTGGGAAGGGTATGCTCAGACGTGAGTCCCGTGCTCTCCATGCCACTGGAATCAAGCTATCCTGGCTGACGAGGGCTGAAAGCTCGAAACCGGTCCTAGGATGCTTGTTTCCAGTCCAGGGAGGACCTGGCTTGGCAGTTCGGGCTGGACTGTTCCCATGGGAAACAGGGTCAAGACTGATTTACATATGGCTGGGTTGAAACTGGAATGGCATGGTGAGCAAAAAAACGATGGATTTAGGCCCAGATCTCTGTACTGGGGTGAATGTATGACATTGTTCTGCATTCTGTCCATCAATTGTTGTTTTTACATTTGTCACCCCGAGTGGGAAGGGTATGCTCAGACGTGAGTCCCGTGCTCTCCATGCCACTGGAATCAAGCTGTCCTGGCTGACGAGGGCTGAAAGCCCGAAACCGGTCCTAGGATGCTTGTTTCCAGTCCAGGGAGGACCTGGCTTGGCAGTTCGGGCTGGACTGTTCCCATGGGGCACAGGGTCAAGACTGATTTGCATATGGCTGGGTTCAAACTGGAATGGCATGGTGAGCAAAAAAACGATGGATTTAGGCCCAGATCTCTGTACTGGGGTGAATGTATGACATTGTTCTGCATTCTGTCCATCAATTGTTGTTTTTGCATTTGTCACCCCGAGTGGGAAGGGTATGCTCAGACGTGAGTCCCGTGCTCTCCATGCCACTGGAATCAAGCTTTCCTGGCTGACGAGGGCTGAAAGCCCGAAACCGGTCCTAGGATGCTTGTTTCCAGTCCAGGGAGGACCTGGCTTGGCAGTTCGGGCTGGACTGTTCCCATGGGGCACAGGGTCAAGACTGATTTGCATATGGCTGGGTTGAAACTGGAATGGCATGGTGAGCAAAAAAACGATGGATTTAGGCCCAGATCTCTGTACTGGGGTGAATGTATGACATTGTTCTGCATTCTGTCCATCAATTGTTGTTTTTGCATTTGTCACCCCGAGTGGGAAGGGTATGCTCAGACGTGAGTCCCGTGCTCTCCATGCCACTGGAATCAAGCTTTCCTGGCTGACGAGGGCTGAAAGCCCGAAACCGGTCCTAGGATGCTTGTTTCCAGTCCAGGGAGGACCTGGCTTGGCAGTTCGGGCTGGACTGTTCCCATGGGGCACAGGGTCAAGACTGATTTGCATATGGCTGGGTTCAAACTGGAATGGCATGGTGAGCAAAAAAACGATGGATTTAGGCCCAGATCTCTGTACTGGGGTGAATGTATGACATTGTTCTGCATTCTGTCCATCAATTGTTGTTTTTGCATTTGTCACCCCGAGTGGGAAGGGTATGCTCAGATGTGAGTCCCGTGCTCTCCATGCCACTGGAATCAAGCTATCCTGGCTGACGAGGGCTGAAAGCCCGAAACCGGTCCTAGGATGCTTGTTTCCAGTCCAGGGAGGACCTGGCTTGGCAGTTCGGGCTGGACTGTTCCCATGGGGCACAGGGTCAAGACTGATTTGCATATGGCTGGGTTCAAACTGGAATGGCATGGTGAGCAAAAAAACGATGGATTTAGGCCCAGATCTCTGTACTGGGGTGAATGTATGACATTGTTCTGCATTCTGTCCATCAATTGTTGTTTTTGCATTTGTCACCCCGAGTGGGAAGGGTATGCTCAGACGTGAGTCCCGTGCTCTCCATGCCACTGGAATCAAGCTATCCTGGCTGACGAGGGCTGAAAGCCCGAAACCGGTCCTAGGATGCTTGTTTCCAGTCCAGGGAGGACCTGGCTTGGCAGTTCGGGCTGGACTGTTCCCATGGGGCACAGGATCAAGACTGATTTGCATATGGCTGGGTTCAAACTGGAATGGCATGGTGAGCAAAAAAACGATGGATTTAGGCCCAGATCTCTGTACTGGGGTGAATGTATGACATTGTTCTGCATTCTATCCATCAATTGTTGTTTTTGCATTTGTCACCCCGAGTGGGAAGGGTATGCTCAGACGTGAGTCCCGTGCTCTCCATGCCACTGGAATCAAGCTATCCTGGCTGACGAGGGCTGAAAGCCCGAAACCGGTCCTAGGATGCTTGTTTCCAGTCCAGGGAGGACCTGGCTTGGCAGTTCGGGCTGGACTGTTCCCATGGGGCACAGGGTCAAGACTGATTTGCATATGGCTGGGTTCAAACTGGAATGGCATGGTGAGCAAAAAAACGATGGACTGGGGTGAATGTATGACATTGTTCTGCATTCTGTCCATCAATTGTTGTTTTTGCATTTGGCACCTCTTTCAGTGGCAGGCCTTTAAATGCTAAATCTAATTAGCAGGGAATTCAAAGGCAAGACAATTTTCACAAACAAATTTTCATTTCTTTTCATATTATGTACGTTCAGTTCATTCAGTGTTGCCACAGAAATCATTTGCTTCTATAATTTTGCTTATGCCGGGTATGAGCTTGGTTTTTAGTATAAGCCTGTAATAATACTATTCCAGGTGGCTTTTGCTGCTGCTCAGTCTTGAGAATCGGTGAGGGATCCCAAGAGGAATGAATCAATTGTCTCTGGCAGGTGTCGTCTGTTCCTATCGTCCATTCCTTCCAGGGAAGCTTGGGAGATGTTGGCGGACACCCGCACATTTTCTCCATTCCAAATGATAAGTTGGCAGAACTGCATTGCCAGGGGGGACAAGGGAAATCTGCTGATTGTGACAAATGTTAGCTTAGTGACACAACAAGGCACCCAGAACACGGGGTGTCTGTAATATGAGCACACGGAGATGCCACACATGTTTACATAACAATTTGGAGAGGCCTGATTAACGTTGGTTACAAATCCCAACCTCCTAAGAAAAAGGAGTGCCCCATTCTTCTGAATGGTTTGTTAAACGTAGTTATTAAAATAAAACTTTGTCATTGGATTGCATTTTGAATCACAATCAGTTAAAATTGCTAGATGGAAATGTTAAGGTACATGGCCAGTTGACGGAACACTTGACGTCATAAGGGTTCCCAGCAAGAGGAGGTTCAGTAATACTGGTCATTTTAGCTAGACCAGCTTCAAAGACCCACAGCCAGATACCTTAAGAGATATACCTTATGAGGTGGTCGTGGTTTCGGCGCCAGAGGAGATGGCCGCTGCACCGGAGAGCTCCGTAGAGACGTAGCCGCGTCGGGAGTCCTTCAAGTGCTCCGAGCGGTTCTTGACGTTTCAAAACCGCATAAATCAACTGCGGAATGCATGCTGTCTCCACAGATACCTTCGTTCTTCTTTGGGGTGAGCGCAACAGAGTTTATTTCGCTTCGGCATTTTTGGCGGGTCGCGCTTGAGGTGCGGCTGCCATTTTGTGCTCTTTGCCTCCCCCAGTAAATGCTACGTTTCTATCTGCCTCACGCTTTTGCTCGATGCAACAGAGTTTGAAAAGCGCTTTTCATCTGGATTGCTTGCCTGTATTGATGTGTTCTAAGAATGGAAGCTTCACTTCTGACTGACTTTTCGATTTTAAATTCAATTAACCACCATTTTTGATGTGGATATTTCCTCATTGGTCTGCACCCTATTTACTTTTCTACGCTACTATGTGACAATAGTTTTCTTCATACTACAAGTTCCTGCAAATCAATTTCCACAAATAACTTGAGGAGAAAAGTCGTTTTTTTGTTTTTTTCAGAGAATTCCTCTCGGTAGGTTTAATCCTGTATTGCAGGAATGACAGTTGAAGTAATATTGCATCCAGTCTTGCCAGGTCGTTTTCCCTTTGTGGTATTTTTCTTCGTGGATTGTTCTTTTGGAACGGTGACCTATACGAAATTTATTGTAGCATTCACAATTCTCGTATTTCAAAAAACTTTCAGCCTACCTACTGCATTTTTTTTATTTTTTTTTCACTTTTATATATAAATCTAATGGCAATGCAACGCTATAATCGAAATTCATCTCAGCAAATTAATGTTTCTGACATATCTTTGGTGGATGTTAACCCTTTTAGTGTGTTGCAAGAGAATTTGGAAGATACACCCAATGACTCTATAACTGCAAAGTGCTCCTCTCCTCATATTTTGCGCCCAAATTCAAAAATCTCATCTAAACTACCTTCTCCTTCTGCTACATCTGGGAAACGAACAAAAACGAATCCCCCCTCCCCTACAAATACAACTTCCTCCATCACTATGGAGCTTCTATTGGAGGAAATTTGTTCTCTCAAACCCTACATGGCAGAAACAAATGCTCGTCTTCAAATTGTCGAAGACAACTGGTTGCATACTGAACAAAAGGTTGATCATCTTGAAAAGACAATAGCTTCAGTTCAAGTTTTTTCTGACCAAGTTCCCAGTATGCACAGAGCAATTCAAAATCTCAAGCAACAAGTTGAAAATTTTGAAAATCGAAATAGGCACAATAATCTACGCATTTATGGTTTTGCAGAAGGTCTTGAAGGATCTAAGTCCATATCCTTCTTCCAGTCGTTTTTGCCTACACTACTTGGTCTCCCAAGCTCTCCAACTTTGAATATTCAACGAGCACATCGCCTGGGTCCAATCTCTCGTTCATCTAGTGCTTCTTCTTCCTCTGCAACAAAGCCCAGGGGTGTTATTCTGTACTTTTTAGAATATACAGATCTTCTCAAGGTGCTTCAGGCTGCCAAGCAGAAGGGGAAGATTACTTGGAATGGCTCGAATCTCTTCTTTGCACAGGATTATGCCAAAATTACTGCAGATAGTCGCAAGAAGTTTCTGGAGATGAGACCTGCTCTTCGTTCTTTGAATGCTCGTTATGGATTGTTCCATCCATGCTTATTTAAAGTGACTTATAACAATAAGACAACAAATTATGAAGACCCGGCTGTACTTCAACAATTTTTGGACTCTTGTACAAATGAATCGATGGACATTCCCCGAGTATAAATATCGTTCGTAAATTGCTTTATAGATTGGAATAATATTTGGTTCTGTTGTTGTTTCCGTATCACTCTATTTGTATTTTTTGTCTTCCATATTCGGTCTTCTGTAGTGTATATTTTGTGCTTTATATTTTATTCTGTTGTGATTTTAGTTGTTAATATTATCTATTTTTTGTATTCTTTCAGACGCGGTTCTGTGACCCCTGACTTACGTGTCCTTCATGTTCACTTGGAGGTCGTTCTCCACATGCACGTTTCTGTGAACTCTTCGGTTCGGTGTGCTGATTTCCTCATGTGGTTCCACCATCCCCAGTCTCATTGTTTTCCTGTGGTACGTCTTTTTGTCTTCTTTTTTCTTTGTCATCTATTCATATTTAAGTACATCTTTGATCTCTGTTCTCTTCTCTTTCAGACCTTTTCTCTCTTTCCCTCTTCCTTCTTTCTCCCCTTTTTCTTCTACGTTATCTTTTTCTCTTCTTTAAACAATATTCCTTTTGTTATCTCTCCTTTTATATATATCCTCTTCTGTTCCTTCATCCTGAGTCTATTTCACAATCTTTTCTTCCCTGTTTTCTGTCTTTTAGGTAATAAGATTCCGAATTCTTATACTATTTGCATATTGACTGCTGGTATTCTCTTTGCTAGAGATCATTCAATTGTTTTTACTACACCTGTGCATGTTCTTTTTAATGTTTTGCCTTTAGAGTTGTAACCTGGAATGTTAAAGGAGTTAATAATCCTATCAAAAGACAACGTGTGTTAACCCACTTATCTAGATTAAATGCGGATATTGCTCTAATTCAAGAAACTCACCTATCAGATACTGAAGCTGCTAAGCTGAAAAGAAGTTGGGTGGGTCATGTTTTTCTTCCCCGGCTCTAGGAAAGAAGAATGGTTCAGCGATTTTATGTCATAAAAAACATCAGTTTTCAATTGTTCATCAGGAAATTGATCCTGTTGGCCGTTGGGTAATTGTTAAACTACTTGTTGATCAAATACCCTTAGTTTTTTTTAATGTTTATGCACCTGTTAATGTGGACAATACGTTTTGGACTCAGATCTCCGACAAACTTCTTCTGTTAGATGATGACTATGTTATCTTTGGAGGTGACTGGAATCTGGTTATAGACCCTATACTAGATAGACATTCATCTGTAAAGTTCTCCAATAGCAAGATGCACTCACAATTTACCTCTTCCTATACGACGTAAAGCTTTAATGGACATTTGGAGACTTTGTAATCCAGATTTACAAGAGTACACTTTCTATTCTCCGCCTCACAACTCACAATCTAGACTAGATTATCTCTTTTTCAGTAAAGCGTTATCTCAACTTGTTTCTCATGCTGAAATTGGTTCTATCCTTACATCAGACCATGCTCCAATTTTTGTAGATTTGATTTGCTGCCCTTTTCTCCTAATGCAGGTAGATGGCGTTTTAATATTACTTTATTGACTGATCCTAATTTCACAAGCCAATTCACTTCTTTTGCTTCTGAATTCTTTTCTTTTAATACCACTCCGAACTCATCTCCTGCAATGATTTGGGACTCGTTTAAAGCTGCAGCCAGAGGCTTTATCTTAAATTTTGTCTCACGAAGGAAAAAGTGTTTTGAAGCCAAATATAGTCTGTTATTAGCCTAGATTAAACAATTTGAATATTGTTACTATCACTCTAATTCTGAAACATCGTTGAAAAATCTTATTGAAGCAAAAATATCTTTTAATAAATCTACTACAGAAGCCGCATCTTCTTATCTCTTAAAAAGTAGTGACCGTTATTATGGAGGCCAGAATAAGATGGGCAAATTGCTTGCAAATTATTTAAAAATCCATCGTGAACGGACTAAAATAGAATCCATACGGAATAATGTAGGAGATTTGTTATTTAAGGATAATGATATTTTAAAGGAATTTGTGTCCTTTTACAAAAATTTGTATACACCAGAACACCAACCAACTTCAGTTGCATTGTCCTCGTTTTTCCAATCAATACATCCCCCTCACCCACATGATATTGATTTTTCTTTATTAGAAGCGGACATCACTTTATCTGAGATTACACATGCTATGTCTGTACTGAAAAGGGGTAAAGCACCTGGTCCGAATGGATTTACCATTGAATTTTATACTCACTTCTCGTCCTTATTACTTCCCCATCTTTTATCACTTTATTGATCTTTTGTTGAAGTTGGTTCTTCTTCAGGATCTTTTCAAGAAGCCATGATTTGTTTAATTCCCAAGGAGAACAAGGATCCCGCTGTTTGCTCAATCTCTCTAGTTAATTTGGATTATAAGATTTTCGCTAAGATTCTTGCTCTTCGTATTGATCCCATTCTGCTGAACCTTATTGGCCCAGAACAATCAGGATTTATTAAGGGTCGTTTGTCTTCCGATAACTCCAGAGTCTTTTTTAACATTTTGAGTAAGGCCTCTTCTCTCGACTACCCCATTGCCGCAATTGCATTGGATGCGGAGAAAGCTTTTGATAGGATCGGTTGGGAATTTATGTTTCACGCACTCCGATGGATTGGATTCCCTTCTAAATTGGTTTCTCTTATCTCTTTACTATACTCCGGCCCTAAGGCCTCTATTTTTGTTAATGGGAAATCCTCTGATTATTTTCCTCTTTTAGGAGGTGTGCGTCAAGGATGCCCTTTGGAATTACTGGTTTTAATCTGACCTCTACTCATGTTAAAATGTCTGTATATGCTGATGATATTATTCTATACTGCTCAAATCCTGCTACTTCTCTTCCAGCCTTTCTCTCTCAGGTGCATACTTTTTTTCAACTTTCCGGTTATCGCCTTAATTCGGATAAATGTGAGATTCTTCCATTAAATGTTCTCTGTCTAAAACAAGATTTTGTCTCCACTGGCTTCTCCTGGAAAACCTCTATAATAAAATATTTAGGTCTATGGTTCTCTCCTACTCTCCCTGAACCCTTGAAAGAAAATTTTGATAATCTTGTAAAAAATGTATCTATTTCTATTGACCATTGGCATCCACTTTTTCTCTCCTGGTGGGGACGCATGGATTCTATTAAGATGATGCTTTCTCCGTTAATTCTCTATCTCTTGTCTATGATCCCAGTACATATTCCTGCTTTTTACTTTAAAAAAATTGACTCTCTGTTAAATAAATTCCTCTGGAAAAATAAGACTCCTCGAATAGCTCTCAACGCCCTTAAAGCTGACAAAAATTCTGGTGGTCTCAAATTCCCGGATTTTAAGTCCTATCACTATGCTTTTTCTCTCAGGCAATCCTCCCGTTGGCTTTTTCCAGATCAATGTGTTCATCCTCCTATTTGGTTAAATATTGAGAAATACTTTCTAACTCCCTTTCTTTTTAATGAATCTCTTACTTTTACTAACACTATCTCTTCATTTAAGTCTCATGTTATTTCACATACACGTAAAATATTAATGCCATTTCTTCTATCCTCGTATCCCTCCCCTTCTTCGGTTGATCAGCAACCTATCTGGCATAACCACCTATTACGTATTAAGGGTCGTACTATTTATTGGAAATCTTGGAGGATCAAAGGCCTACTATGGATTTCACAATTGGTAGCGAATAATACTCCGTTATCCTTCTCAGAGCTTCAATTACAATTTTCTCTACCTTCCTCATGTAAATCTCAATATGATTCTCTCCTTCCATCTCTTTTACAATACCTGCTTTCCCCACCATCTAGTCCCAATATCCCTCCCAAATGTTCCACTCTCTTTCCCCTATTATCCCCCAATACATCAGCTTCCTCTTGATATAGAACTTTGTTTTTCTCTTCTGATAGAATCAAGGGGAAGGCTGAATTGGCTTGGGAAAATGATCTTATGGAATGTTGGACTATCCCTTTTTGGGATAAATTATGGTTAAAAATTCATAAAACATCTAGGGCAGCGAATACCTCTCAGACTCTTTATTTTGTTTACAAATGCCTACTTCTAACCCCTTCGAAGTTAGCTTCTTATTCTGCAGATTATTCTCCGGCCTGTTGGTCATGCGAAAGAGCCTCAGCTGACTTAAAACATATGCTTTTTGACTGTCCCTCCCTCTCCCGTTTTTGGTTAGTAGTATGGTCCCAAATTAATAAAATTTTCAATACTCAAATTCCTTTTTCCCTATCTAATATCTTTTTAGGCTCCTTATCACCTCATTGGTCCCACCCAACTCCCAATCCCTCTTTAATTGACTTATTATTAGCTATAGCCCTTCATTTAATAACTTCCAATTGAAAACAAGCTGACAAACTTACTTTCAAAGCTTGGTGGAATGCTGTTTGTTTTCACCATATACTAGACACAAGTAATATTTCCCCCATATCTTTAGCCATTAAAAGAGATCTTTTATGGCTCCCTTTATCCACTTACCTAACGGATATAGCTTCTAATTCCGCCATTATAATTAATACTCCGGATGAAGTCAGGAAAGCTACATAAATCTCCTGTTGTCTTTTTCTTTTAGTGCTAAGTGTATATTTTGTTATTACTCCTTTTTATTATCAGTATTGTACTTTATGAATTTATGATTACAGTTTATTTGCTTGATTCCTTGCTTATGCAATAGAGTCTTAGGTTCTGAGGGTTATTTTACTTATATTGGTTTTTTCTCTCCCTTATCCCCTCTCTCCCTTTCTCTCCCTTTCTTTTTTATCATTAATACTTGTTTGTCTATTTTTGATTTATAGTATTCATTATGCTGTGATTTATCCTATAGAATGTTATTTCCTTGTATATTATATTGTATTCTTCAATAAACTTTAAACTTAAAAAAAAGAGATATACCTTATGAGAATACGGCGATTCCAATAGATTTTCAATTACACATACCGTGGTTCAATGGGGAGTTAGTGCTTGCAGCAGAGTAAGGAAGAATGGGACTGTTGAACCTTTCAGGACCCATATGGACAGCCTCAGTGGGATATACACTTCCTTCACATTGAAACAATCTAAACACAGACCAGCTGACACTCAGCCTTGCTAACAGAGTTGAAACAACCCTTAGATGGCTTAGCACATGTTATAAACTACGACCACAAGCGTGGGCACAGGGGTTAAACATGGCGCCCCTGTTCTTACAACAAATCCTCAAACCTTTAACACAATTATGGGCAAAGTCCCACTAAAATGGATGGAATGCCCTTCTGCATCGCCAAGCAAAACTAACAAGTCAACAGTAAAATACCCTTAGACAATGCCCCAAGAGCCACATAAATTATTGACTGTTTGTATTCTCATGGAAATGGTACCAACTGTCCACGAATATACTAAACGAGGAAGCATGTTTACTAACATATACACCAATATTTATGGGATTTCAGTTACAGCGGCATTACTGAGGTTCTGCAGCAAATGCAGAATAAGCATACGCCCGCCCCAGCGGTGGATGACGGGATGAAATTAATTGGAAATATTGGTAGGCATTTTGGGTTTGTTCTGAGCAACATTTGAAGTCAGACAATGCTTTTGGTTATATGCCAGTGCCATACCGCCATCCCGCCAATCAAAAAGATGACTCATTTTCTTAGATAATTTCAGAAATATACACATTTATGGGTTAAGATACCTTAGGTTCTCACTCACCAAAATCCCCTCTCAAGTCAAAGGCAGATGTGGAAGAAACACAGGACCAGATGTTAAGAAATAGCAAGACCTGGAAACGGAAAATCCAGACTAGATTGGCACCACAACAAGAGACTTGAAGGGGTTCAATTCAATAAAATGTTGTTATTAGATCAGTTTAAATAACCCATAAACACATGCAAAAATATATTACAATACACTTTAAAATCCTAAAAAAGGCTAAAATATAAACACCTATAACTCGAATCACAGAATTTATTTGGTAATACAATGTTTCCAATATACAACGATGTACAACAGTTATAAGAAAACCTTGATTCAGAAAATATATGTTACTCAAGTACCAAACTGTCTCTAAAAACCTTGAAATAGCAAACCCTACTCGGGTACTAGTATTTGACTGTCTAATACTACTTAAATCCCAAGCTCTGACATAGCGGGACAATGTATTTACTTCTCTGTCTCTAATATGACCTGCAGAAGAAACAATATATGCTCCTCATTTTCTTTGGTAAAATTGCACACAGGGTAGTGATTTGGCTTAAGTTTTGAATTAAACCACTGATAGGTAAAATTAGCAACAGGAAAAATGCCAATTCCGAATAATATATATATAAACACTTGCTATAGGAGGATTGATATAGTAAAAATGTTTCCCCGTTTTACATGATTTTTATCAGTGGGTCCTTGATATGTCAAACAACCATTTTTCTAGTGCAAGCTCCCAGTATCTACTATTTTCCAAATCTAACACTACTGGTGGAAATCAGTACAGGGTTTGACCAATATTCACTCAGGCTGTAAAGATCCAACCAGGTTTTAACACGTTTTATCCACTGAATCTTGAGAACTTTAGGCCTCTGTTTGAAGAGCACCTATATTTCAATCCAACTCATCCATCAACCAGATATGTAGGTAATGTTAAAGTGTCTAAGATTTGTAAAATGAGCTAAACATTTTAAAGTAAGCTCAAGACATAACAAGTGAATAGGAGCACTCTGTGACAGTTTCAAATGGGATTTAATACATTTATTTCCCACCCTAAAAAATGCAATGGATTCATATTGCAATAGCCCCAGACTTCAGAGCCATACAACACAGCAATTTCAGCCAGGGTTCGAAAGATTTTGAAAGATTTCCAAAGCAGGTGATAAAAAATGCAAGTTGGAACAATTTACATATTTCAGAATGCGGCTGGTCTATCATTTAAAAGCGGGTGACTATGATGCAGCGTGGAACATCAAATTCCCCCTTCGTCGCAGACCAAATACCTCAATAGTAAATTCACTCAATTACATTCATTGGTGGGGCCCATAACACCAACACTCACACTTCATTGATCTGCTTCCCTAGAGGAATAAGCTTCCAAACGCTGACATGAAAGGAATATCTTTACCTAACCCTAAATGCGTTGACTACAACCTTGTGATATCCCCCTCATTAGGAGATGAATCATTTAGTTGTTTTGTAGTTTAGCGAAACCATTTGTTTATTTATACACTACTCTTTATCCTAGTTTTTTTCTTCAAATAATCGACACAACACATTTATCAATTAATCAAATATCGTTTATCTAAGAAAATTGCAAATTGTTAGGAATCATCATCAGAACCGCAGAACATCATATTTACCTAATCTGGCTAATTGTCGTCCTCTAAGTCAGTCAAGTCGTGGAAAAACCTTTAAATTTCATCAAAGTCAGGCCGCAATTCAGTCTCTCAAAGATTCAGGATAACAGCTGTCCAGCAGTGTCACCGTCCTCTCCGTCAGCATAACGTCAGGAAATAGAGTTCGTCAAAGAAGAAGAGTTTTTTAGTTCACTTTCCTACCTACTTTTATAATGAAATTAATGTCAAAATGTATCAAGATTAGGGTTTTAGACTGTCCCCATTGGTGGACTTGGGGTCGTCCGGTAAAGTTCTCACATAGTCCGCAAAATGAAGTCATCGCACTTGCTGGTTCCGGTTTTAAGACAGTTCTTTGTATTGTCGTTGGCGAAGCTCCCAGAGTGTCCTTGACAAGAACAACATCTCCTGGGGTCAGGACTAGGCCATTGTTGCTGGCAGTGACGCATGCACACTTCACCCAGAACCTCGTGTTGTCAGGAGCAGTCACGCTAAGCGTCTCGTTCAGCCATCTGGGATTAGGCCGAAATGGTCAACTTAAGCAAAACAAACACAAAAACGTAATTAAAACATTGAAATGGCTAATAAAATGTCAAACCCTCACTAATTCCCTTATGTGTAAGTAGTTATCTAGCAGAATAGCAACATTCAAAGCGTTTATACTCACTCAATGAAGCACAACTTACAATTACATCACAAAAGCAACATATAACATGCAATATTCTAATTTTCTATTACTAGTATGCGTACATATGTTAGTTTACAATTAGTTTCGCCATGCAAAGTGCAATTCCCACGTATAATTATTTTGTTAATATAGTTGGTAAGTCTTTCACTGCAAACAAATTAATACGATTACTATTATTTGATTATTCAGATTAATATAAACATGCAGAAGGGGGGGGGGGTATACAACATTTTGTACTACCCGCTCCAGCTATCCCCCCTTTGGTGATTATATCACCACACCAACAAAAAAATGTTGTATCCCCTTTTACGGAATTTCAAAGTGATTTCTTGTTTCTTTCATATTTCAGTTTCCCGTTTCTTCTCTTTTTGCTGTTTTATACATATTCTCCTTAATTTCTTCCAATTCTATTTCTTCAAATTCTCTTTCTTGTTTCTTATCACTTCTCCTTAAGTTTTCTCTTTTTAATCTTTTCTGATTTTTATCCTTTTTACGACAAATACATCCTAGTCTAATTATTAATACTAAGAAAATCACACATGTTAATGAAATAATATCTTACCTAAAAATTTACTACCTATTTTAACTATAAAATCTTTAATAGCTGATATTTTCTTTTTCAAAACACCTTCAACCTCCAGTGGTGCAAGTTCGTCATGCAATTCTGTAATATTCCTAATATACATTTTCAAATCTCTACTTTCGTCAGGAATGTAAGTACAACAGTTTTGAACTTTCAGCATTCCACCGACTCCACCCTCTTTTGCCAATAATATATCAAGGGCAAGTCGATTTTGCATTACCATAGCATGCATGGCAACCATTTCAGTATTTACCAATAAGAATCCTCCAGCGGTGCTTGTTGACAAGCGATCCACTACTGTTGAAAGTCTTCTAATTTTGTTTGCATTCAGAGATATTCCCACTGCGGGTATCAGTGCTCCAAAAATGTCACCCACAATTTCAGTCCAAGATTCTCTCTTACTACGTGCTAAATAACTCCCTAAACTATGTACCCTATCTTCTCCTCTATCCATATGAAAAATCATTGGAAAAACCAGGCCAACATCACATGTGCCATACCAATGGTCTGGCAAACGATAATATGCCCTGTTCCCACAAATGAAACACAGTCCTGGAAAGACTGGATCTCTTCCACCTTTAAATCCCCATCCTCCCATGATTCGGTATGTATCATGGCACTCACTATTCCCTACAAAATAATTATCATACGCTGTTTGATTCCTTCTTATACACAATTTCCCTTTCTGAGGCCAATCTAAAGCCATAGTTGGACTTGTTTCCCCTTTCAAGTGTTTCTCTATTTCTACATCCCAAACTGTTTTCTCCACTTTCCCTTCTGAAGCCTTTCTTTGCATTTTCAATCTCCTTTCTTCAACCATATCTAAAAATGTCTTCTCCTCTTTCTTTAAACTACAAGTCAAGTTACTTCTAAATATGTATTCTAGTGTTAGTTCTTTAGTCTCTAGGAAAAATTCACCTAATACCTTTGCAGGTTTTACCTTGTTTAGTTACGTTATTCCATATGTTACTGGAAGGTGATGATAAGTCACATTCAGATACAGATGCAGGTAACTGCATACATACGTAGCAATCCCTTACGTCCATTGTTTTTACATATTCATACAACAATTTTGAAAACACATTATTAGAAAAATCCGTAATTGACCTATCTTTATGCAAATAATTTTTATCTATTCTAGTCGGATCAACATTTTGAATCTTCCCTATATTAGTTATGTTATCACTATGTCCTTCTAAGGTATCTATAGTAACTTTAAATGACATTAGTAGAGCAAGTATACTCCAAAGAAGCATTAATAATCCTGTACAACAACACATTTTACACCATATTTTAAAGAATGTGCATCTACCTTTGCTACTATCTATGTTTGCCATCTTTGTCTTCCTCAACCACTTCCGGTACAACCACCTCTGGATTTCCTTGGCTATCTGCCTCTTCTTTTACTTCAGGCAGGGCCACATATGTCCATTCCGGTGATTTATACTTCTTGTTAGGTTTCCTTGTTCTTCCACTTCCTTTAACCACAATTGTTTCCTCTTCTTTTGATTTCTCCTGACTCGATACTTCATTCCCCGGTTCAGCCCTTGGCGAATTTACTCGTGTCAGTCGATATCTCAATCTTTTTATTTTATTCGGCCAAACATCATCTTTTGCCGCTCTTTTCAGTTTACTCCCTTTATCGTTCTTTTCAGTCCTCCAAGCTCTCTTTCTCAGAACTCAGCCTTCTGGTACTTCATCTTCGGTTTCCTCTGACTCTGTGTCAACTTGCTTTTTACTCTCAACAGTTTCTTTTTCCACCACTTCTTTTATTTTCCCTACTTCTGTCCCTCCTCGAATCTCCGGCACGCAATCTTCCTGCTGACTACTTGTCCCTGCTTCTAACTGGATGTTGGAGTTCCCTACACCTCCTCGGGGGTCTTCCGCAATAATCTTTCCCTCTCTCTCTGTATCTGGCACCTGTTCATCTAAGTGTGTTATTAACGGTGGAATTTCTCTCAATCTTTCATCTGGCACTTCTTTCTCATGAATCTCTTCTATTGTCTTTCCACTGTCCTTCTCTTTGTTCTTCCCTTGTTCTTTCATGGAAGAATGTGCTCTTTGTTCTGTCTCTGAGTCTGAACTGGTAACAGAAATCTGTAACCTTCTCCTCGGGGAATTACTTCTGGGGACAAAAGTTAGACTCGGCTCTGTGTCCCCCCTTTCAGGATTTTCTTTGACTTTTGGCTCTCCGTCATCCGACTCAGTACTGGATTCTGATTCATCAAAATACTCCTTTTCTCTGCTGTCGACTGGATTTGGAATTCTCAAAGTATGGCTTGCATGGATCCAGTTCTTCAATCCAGCACACTTCACAGCTGTTGTTGTGGTTAAGATGACTTGTCTTGGTTTTACCACCTGGGAACCAAACAGTTTCTTCTTCTGTGGACTTTTATTATTACCCAGTCCCCTGGGCTTAGATCATGGGCTGGCTTGTTTTCAATTGTGGTGGCATCCGCTCCAACCTGATGAAACACAGAATGAAGCCAGGCTTTTACAGTATTCCAACACCATGTCATCAGTTATACTCATCAGCTTGTTGACTGGTATAAAAACATGACGCATGGCTCGTCCCATGATGATTTCATGTGGACTCAACCCTGTAGTTCTGTCTGGAATTGATCTAATAGTCATGAGTACTAGAGGCAAGACATCAGGCCATTTCATACCTGTGGCTAAACACATTTTCCCTATTCTGTTTTTGATTGTACCATTCATTTGTTCTACTGCACCAGAAGCCTCTGGTCGATAGGCACAATGTAGTTTTTGTCGTACATTCAATGCTTCACAAATCAGTTTTATGATCTCATTATGAAAATGTCCTCCTCGGTCTGATTCAATTGTCACTGGGAACCCAAACCTAGGGATAAATTCCCTCAAAAGTAATTTTGCCACTGTCATCCCATCATTTCTTCTTGTTGGGAACGCCTCTACCCACCTGGAAAATAGACATACCATAACCAAAACATACCTCAACCTGTTACAGGGAGGCAGTTCACTGAAATCCACTTGCATTCTGGTAAAAGGCCCTCCTTCTCGACCTATTGTTCCTAGACTCACTACTGTTTTTCTTCCTGGATTGTATTGCTGACAAATTAGACATCTCTGACAAAGTCTTTCTGCTACAAGTCTGAATTTTGCATTATATCAAGTCTGTTTAAAGGACCTAATCATAGCGTCTCTCCCTATATGTCCCTGTCCATGATACATCCGTGCCATGGCAGACATCATGCTATCAGGAATAACTGGTCTTCCATCTCGATAGACCCACACGTGATCCTTCTCTCTTGGTGCACATCCTGCTTTTACCCACTGTTTTATTTCTTCCTCTCCTGCTTCTTCCTGCAACTGCCTTACTTCTTCCCATGTTCCCACAGTGTTAGTAAACATTGGGAAACAAGAAATCATACCCTTTTTCTTTGCCCTATTGATCGAATTCTGATTTTGTGCACAGAATTGCGCCATGTCATTTGCGAATTTGTTACCAGTGGCAATGTAATCACCACTGCGGCTATGGGCAGCACATTTTACAATAGCCAGTTGCCTAGGCAGCTGTATCGCCTCAAGCAACTTTCCAACCACTTCTGCATTCTTAATGGGAGTTCCACTCGAGGTTAGGAAACCTCTCTGCAGCCATATTTGGCCGAAGTCATGGACTACCCCATAGCCATACTGGCTATCAGTTATCACAGTCACTCTCACACTTTTCCCAATCTTGCATGCTCTTGTCAAGGCCACAAGTTCAGCTACTTGGGATGACATTACCCCTTTCATATAGGATGCTTCCATCACTGCTGCAACTGTACATACCGCATATGCTGCACTCAGCACTCCATCATCTGTCCTCAAACAAGATCCGTCAACGAACATGACAAAATCACTTTCTGGTAAGGGTTCATCTTTTATGTCAGGTCGTGGTTTTGTACAGAAATCAAGTACATCCAAACAAGTCATGATCTGCTTCATCTCTTACTTCCACAGTCTCTGCATCTGGCAACAGTATTGAAGGATTCACATTCACACATCTCACAAGACTCACATTTGTTGCACCCAATATGACCTTTTCATACTTAGTCAGCCGACTGTGTGTCATATACTGAGCACGACTCCTTGTTAAAAGGATCGCCACATCATGAGGTACAAACACTTTCACAGGATATCCCATCACAATTCCATCACTCTGTTCCAAACTTCGACATGTAGCAGCTACTGCTTTCAAACACACAGGAAGGGCTACAGCTACTGGGTCCAACATGGATGAAAAATATGCAATTGGTTTCCTCAGTTTTCCATGCTTCTGTACTAGAACAGAGAGTGCACATCCATTTCTCTCACTGCAATACAACTTGAACTCCTTCTCATATTCAGGCATTCCTAAGGCAGGTGCTTCACACAATCCTTCTCTCAATCTTTTGAATGCTGTCAATTCCTCTTTGTTCAAATCAATTGGATCTCTCACATCACTCCTTGTCAGTCGTACCAAAGGTTTTGCAATCAATGAGAAATTGCTAATCCACTGACGACAATATCCAACCATTCCCAGAAACATTCTCACTTCTCTTTGGGTCATTGGTGGACTCATTCTCTTTATGATCCTGATTCTGTCTATGGTTATTCTTCTCTGTCCTTTTTCAATGCTATGTCCTAAATATTGTACTTCCTTCTTACAAAATTGTCATTTTGATGGTGACACTTTTAGTCCTCCATCTGCCAAATGATTCCGCAAGGCTACCGTATCTACTTCACAAGCTTCACGGGTTTTCGATGCCACAAGCAGGTCATCGATGTACTGAACCAATACAGAATTTTCAGGCATTTCTAGACTTTCTAAAGACTTCTTCAATAGCTGATTAAATATTGAGGGGCTTTCTGTATACCCATGTGGAATTCGGCACCATGCCAAAATACGCTCACGGAAACGAAATGCAAAAATCTGCTGACTGTCATGATGCAAAGGGATGGAAAAGAAAGCATGTCACAGATCAATCACTGTATACCATTCTGCGTCATGAGGGATCTGATATAAAATCACAGATGGATTCGGTACAATAGGACAACATGGTACAGCAATTTTGTTTATCTTTCTCAGATCTTGCACTATCCTGAACTTCCCACTAGGCTTTTTCAGTCCCATTATTGGTGAATTACATGAGCTACTCATTATTTCTCTCAAAATTCCTTGTTTTATCATTTTCTCAATCACAGGAGTAACTCCTTCGATTATTTCAGGTGTCAATTTATATTGTGGGACATTTGGTTAACTTACTCCTTCTTTTACAGTTATTTTTACTGGGTCTACATTTCTCATCAATCCTACGTCTTCTCCTGTGAAATCCCACACTTCTGCTTTTACAGATTGTTTTAATTATTTTGGCAATTCGTCAGGGTTAAATACAGCATAGGTTCCTGTAACATCTTTTTCCCTGTTTGCTATTGTCATTTTATACAGCACATCATCATCTGGTGTTTTAAAGGCTATTCCATCTGGAGTACAAAATATAGTGCAGTTCATCTTTCACAATAAATCCCTACCTAACAAGTTCACAGGACTGGTGTCGCACACGACAAACCGGTGCATTTCAGAGAATTTCCCTTTGCTAACTTTCACTGGTTCTGTAAGGTAAGTTTTAATCTGTCTGTTGGATACACCAACTACTTGGATCGTTTCATCCGAGAGAGGAAGATTCTTGACATCAGCTGATCTAACAGTTGATCGAGTAGCTCCAGTATCAACTAGGAAAGTAATATTTAAATTATTAACTTTGCCATCTACAAATGGGCCTGTCTGGTATACTTCTAGAGGTGCGCCAAGCACGCACTCTTCTTCCTCCCTTAGGCACCGTCAATAACCCTCTTCTGAATCGCTGTCATCGCATTGCAGCCAATACTGCGAAGCAGCGCTAGCGTGTGGCGGCTTATTTACCTGTTCTTCGTTGTAGAATCCATTCTCTTTACTATACTTCTGGCAATTTTTGTTCTGTGGAAAAGGTGGTTTTGGCACCTGATTCTGTTGTGTTACAACCTGCTGTTGTCGTTGCTGTTGACCACTCACCTCATTCTGCACCTGTGGATTCAATGATGCATTTTCATCGTTAGTACTTGGAGGAGATTTACACTCGGATTTCCAATGCCCTATCCTACCGCAATTATGACACGGACATTTCTTTTTAGCTTCCTCGATATTCCCTTTACCTTTCCCAGGATTAAATTTCTATCTTGACCCTGTTTGTCCTGCTAATTGAGCTTCCTGTCTCTCTGCTACCTTTACTTGTGCCCACATAGCCTTTTCTTTCAATTTTCGCTGTTTTGCTTCAATTTCATCGCTGAAATATTTAGCATGTCTCAATACTTCATCTATTTTCTTATTTTGCCAGTTTACGGTCTGCTGCTTTATAATTTCACTAATTTCTGGACGAAGACCATTTACAAATCTGTATACAAAATGACTCAAATCCTTTTCACTTAGATTTTCATCTCCACTGAATTGGTTAAAGGCTAAAATTAACCTCTCATAATAGGCATGTACTGACTCTTTGCTTTCCTGATGTGTTCTGTCAATTTTTACCCAGTCTGTCTCTTTAGGAGGTACTTTGTTTTTCAAAAATGCCATAACCTGTTCATATTTCTTCATGACCTCGGTGTCTGGAGCCCCTGTTTTTGGATCTCTTGGGTATTCCTGTGTCGGCAAATCTATCATGATTTTGCACTCTGTCCATAGATCTGCTGGTACTATTATGTCAAACAAGCTATTTAGATCAATCCACAATACTTTGGACAATTTTACAAATCTGTCCACCTGTCTGTACCACTCAACGGGTTTTTCACGTAGTCGAGGGAAGTCATTCGTAAATGACAAAATATCCTGTCTAGTCCATGGGACATGTACATATCCTCCTCCTGGAATTTGTCTCATAGGGCATTCTGTCAGAACCTTCTCTTTCTCTCTGACAGGGAAAGCTGTAAAAGTTTTGTCTGATACTTCATCTCGTTTTCGATACCATCTACTTTTCCATTTGTCCACATCTCCCCATTTTCTCAATATAATAATTATCTCTTTAATCTGACCTATTCGTCCTGTGGTATTCATGTTTTCAATGTCTTTTTCAGTGAAATCTACTCGATATGGTTTCTGCAGTGCTTTTCTCTTTTCAGTATTAATATCCATTTCATTTGCCACTTCTTCTAATCTTTCATGGAGACTTTTTTCTCTCCATGTTACACTTTTACACAGAAATAACAACTCCTCATCTTGGTAAGTTTGTAACTTTTCCGTAGGGATAGTTCCTACTATTAATTCTTCCAGTACCATTTGTAGTTTGGCCACATCTATTGACTGAGATTCTTTGTCTTTCTTCTGCAAGCTTGTCAACCATTCACTCAATTCCACTGTAGATGGTCCTACGGGCTTCTCTACATTTCCTTGTACAAAATCCTTCTGTGTTTCTGATATTGACTCTACTATCGTCATACGCTTTGCTGCACAGTTTTGACCTACAAATGGGTTATTGGAAAAATTCGGTTCAATCATACTCATAGTCTGTCTCCATGGATTCTCATTCTGACTCACTCTTGGTTGTTCAACCGGTTTATCACTTTTATAAGGGACCGTCAAACAGTGTTCGCTATCTTTCTGTTTATCAAAAATAGGCATTACTGGACCTATCATTACTGGAACTGTTACTGCTTCCAGATTTTTAGTCAATTCTCTTATTTTCTCTGTCAATTCTAGGGTCGTTTTTGCTAGTTCTGCTGAATTTTCATCGTTTATTTTACCTCCAGACTTCTTCTCTACCTCTCTAATGGAATTGTTCCTTCCCAAATCTTGGAACTCTGGTTCCGATTTTATGATTCATACTGTTTCTTTCATTGGGGCACTTGGGGTTAATGTTTCTGGTTCTGGTCGATATGGGGGTGGATTTTTATAGAACATGTCATCAAGAACATCATCCTCTGATTCATTCACTCCATACCCTCTTAATTCCACATTATGCCTCTTTTCTACACACTTTCTTCCTTCATTCTCTCCTGCAGTTCTTACGGGAAACAAACCCTCAGTCATACTCGCATTCCGCCACCTTCTCATTCGATCATCATGCATCTCATGTCCATATGACCTACCAAACATGTATCTATATCCTCTACCATTTCTCTGTCTTTCTCGGTCATGCATCTCATCTTCCCTCTCCATCAATGCCTCAAATTGTGTCGGTCTAGGTCTTGGTTCTAAATTCATAATTTTCTCTCTTAAATTTCTCAAGACTGCCAAATTAAATGAACCATGTTCTGGAAAAGCCAACACTCCGTCCTTTTCAGTATATTTGACCAAATTATCTAACCAAATACAGGTGTGATATCCATATTTCGCAACCATAAAGGATGCAGGGGTTTTCGGTGGAGGAAGTAACTGTCCTTCCCTGGTTACAATCGGTTTGTCCTTCTTAAACCACTTTTTAATTCTACCAAACCAAGACTTTTTCTCCTTTTCTGGTGGATCGTAATACATTTTCCTTTCTTTCGTGTATCACTAGTTTCTTCTTACAACTGTACCGCTATTCTGTCCAATCGCAGCGCGACTCACACTAACGCACCAATACGGAGCGTCTATGTCACTTTTGCAATTCTCCAATCTCAGAGCGACTCACACTAACGCACCAATCCGGAGCGTCTACGTCACCCTGTACTTTTCCACTCCTAGCTCGGCGCACACTAACGCACCAATCCGGAGTGTTTTACGTTTCTGACCGGCTGTCCAATCCCAGCGCGGTCGTTCTGACGTCAGCAGCCGCTGCCGCAGCTTCTGCTCCTGTCTACCCCTCCTTTACAAATCCACTCGGTAAGTTTTGTTTCGAAATTTACAATTCTGTTAGTGACAACATAAAAACACCACCATTGTCCGCTTCGCTAACCAAAGAATAGCAATAGACCTTTCTCATGAGAATTCCGTCTTTCCCGAGAACAGCGCTTACCTCTGCCCTACTATGGAATCGTTACTTCCCTTGATAAAGTAGCACATCCCTCTACCTTACCCTTCTAACAAGCATTAGCTAACCGTTTATCTAGAATTAAGACACATAGTTGGAGACCCAATGCTCCTGAGAAATAAAACTAGAGTTTCACAATTAACCCGAATGCCTTTACATTCACGCACGTTCATACGAGAAAAATGTAGTACATTCACACAGAATCCTGTCTTTCCCGAGAACAGCGAACAGTTTGTCCTACTACAGAATTATGACATACGTTAACAAAGCAGAGCTTCCCTCTACTTTGTCCTTCTAGGAAGCTCAGAGAACACCTGTTACCTTTCCAGTGATAAGCGTTATCGGAATGCCATTTGGACTCCTGGTACCTAAGACCAAAATTTCACAGGTGACCTTGGCTATCATACACACTTCTCTCAAATGGCAACACACGACGATGTCACCGAATCGAACCCAGACAATGCGTCGTGCAACTTCAATCGTTACACGTTTCTCCCTGTGTACCTACAGGGCAACAACAATTCCGTCTTTCCCGAGAACAGCGCTTACCTCTGCTCTACTACGGAACTGTTACCAACTTCCGACTTCCTACATCTCAGAAGCCGTGCAAACAACATAGAACTCAACGTGACTCAACATAGAGTGTTAATACATAAACCAATATCAATCAATAACCAATAACCGATAAGCAATTTACAAGCAATAATCACCAAACCAAAACAATAAAAACCATAACTCTGCTACCAGAAAAACTGATGCAGCGTGGAACATCAAATTCCCCCTTCGTCGCAGACCAAATACCTCAATAGTAAATTCACTCAATTGCATTCATTGGTGGGGCCCATAACACCAACACTCACACTTCATTGATCTGCTTCCCTAGAGGAATAAGCTTCCATACGCTGACATGAAAGGAATATCTTTACCTAACCCTAAATGCGTTGACTACAACCTTGTGATATTCCCCTCATTAGGAGATGAATCATTTAGTTGTTTTGTAGTTTAGCGAAACCATTTATTTATTTATACACTATTCTTTATCCTAGTTTTCTTCTTCAAATAATCGACACAACACATTTATCAATTAATCAAATATCGTTTATCTAAGAAAATTGCAAATTGTTAGGAATCATCATCAGAACCGCAGAACATCATATTTACCTAATCTAGCTAATAGTCGTCCTCTAAGTCAGTCAAGTCGTGGAAAAACCTTTAAATTTCATCAAAGTCAGGCCGCAATTCAGTCTCTCAAAGATTCAGGATAACAGCTGTCTAGCAGTGTCACCGTCCTCTCCGTCAGAATAACGTCAGGAAATCGAGTTCGTCAAAGAAGAGCGAGTTTTTTAGTTCAATTCCTTACCTACTTTTATAATGAAAATAATGTCAAAATGTATCAAGATTGGGGTTTTAGACTGTCCCCATTGGTGGACTTGAGGTCGTCCGGTAAAGTTCTCACATAGTCCGCAAAATGAAGTCATCGCACTTGCTGGTTCCGGTTTTTAGACAGTTCTTTGTATTGTCGTTGGCGAAGCTCCCTGAGTGTCCTTGACAAGAACATCATCTCCTGGGGTCAGGACTAGGCCATTGTTGCTGGCAGTGACGCATGCGCACTTCACCCAGAACCTCGTGTTGTCAGGAGCAGTCACGTTAAGCGTCTCGTTCAGCCATCTTGGATTAGGCCGAAATGGTCAACTTAAGCAAAACAAACACAAAAACGTAATTAAAACATTGAAATGGCTAATAAAATGTTAAACCCTCACTAATTCCCTTATGTGTAAGTAGTTATCTAGCAGAATAGCAACATTCAAAGTGTTTATACTCACTCAATGAAGCACAACTTACAATTACATCACAAAAGCAACATATAACATGCAATATTCTAATTTTCTATTACTAGTATGCGTACATATGTTAGTTTACAATTAGTTTAGCCATGCAAAGTGCAATTCCCACATATAATTCTTTTGTTAATATAGTTGATAAGTCTTTCTCTGCAAACAAATTAATAAAATCACTATTAGTTGATTATTCAGATTAATATAAACATGCAGAATGGGGGGGTATACAAAAGTTTGTACTACCCGCTCTAGCAACTACAATTTGAGATGACTATAAAGGAGAATTTGACAACTTGACACACTAGTGATCAAGTGACCAAATTCTGAAACCCTCTTTAGTGCAGTGTCTATGGGATTGAAAGTCATGAATTTAGTTTCAGTGGCAATAATTTCCATACCATGTGTTGAGCAAAACCATTTTCAAGTAAAGCTGGCAAACCCATAAATATTTTGGAAGTCAGCAATGTGTCATCTGCAAGTAGTAAAGCAGGAATATTTTTGCCCACAAGTGTTAGACTTGACTTTTTGGCATAGTATTCCCCCAAACATTTTGCCTTCACCTCTCTTGTTTTGATGAATTTGTTTTTGTTGGCTTTAGGACTACATGCACTGTAAAAGTGGCCTACACCTAAGTGACACATTTAATTTATTTGTAAGTCCCTAGAAAATCGCACTACAGGTACCCAAGGTCTGTAAATTAAATGCTGCTAGTGGAGCCTGAACACTCATTGTGCTACCCACTAAATGAGTCTTTTCAACAAGTCTCAGGCCTGCCATTGGCGCCTGCAGAGTAGTTTTAAACTGCCATTTAGACCAGGCACAATAAACATATTGCCAGGCCTAAACCTTACTTTTTAGGTCTCGCCTACGCAGTGCGTATGCGCTAAATAGGAGACCTTTAGCCGTCGTGCAGCTCTTTTTCAGAGCACATACTCGTGATTGTGACGGCATACGCCTTGCGGGAGTGCGCAGCGGCGCGCCACAAGCACAAGTATGCGCTTTGAAAAAGAGCAGACTGCTCTCCCCAGCGCGTGCGCACCACTGGCGGATTGACTCCTCTGCCTTTCTCTCCTGCTGCAGCCTACACGCCTTTTTATTTATTTTTTACTTTCAGCGTGAGGCGCGTGCGCTTGTTGTGATCTTGCGCCTTCCACCCTCACCCACTGGAAGATTTTATCATGTTGAATACCCCCTCCGAGGGAAGAGGTCGCTGCGTGCTGCTTTTGGTTGAGATGAGGCTGCATACAATCCTTCCCTCGATCTGAGATAATACTGTACCACCTCGAACAAGTGCCTTTGTGATATAGAAATTACAACGTGGAGTGCATATATTTCTATTTTAAACTACCAAAAGACCTTGAAACACTTCAGTGCAGTGCAAAACATAGGTAACGCTCAACGGATAGGATATTTATGTTATGCACCACAGGAGGATGAAATTCTGAGTCGACCTTGCTGGATTTCGAACCTTCAAACTGAAGACCAAATATAAATGTCACAACTGAATCTATGTGGATCATTTCCAACAAGTACTGCCATTTAGCAGCTGATCAATATTAAGACTCACATAAAAATAAGAGCGAATAAGTACACTCTTGCCGAATGTCAGCACCACTTTGCTAGTATCAATGGTATGCAATGCACAGTGCAAACTGGACGGGTTGTTACCGAACTCGTTTTGGTGGTACTCATTTTGTCAAACCTAGGAAGATAGCAACCCGACTTGGCCCTAACAACATCTTGAAACTTAACACTCCTCCTATCAGGCATTTTATGATGTATACCTTTTGGATATAAGTATACTTATTTGCATTTTGATTGTTACTGTCTTCTTATTAAACTGCATCAAATGGAAGCAGTGCTGAGGAACACTCATTCTATTGCTCCTTATTTCATGTTTTTATTTTTTTAACATCTCTTGTTTGTTCCATGAATGGGAAGAAAAGTGTGTACCTACATATTGCCTCCTCTCACATACTTTGTGTTTCCGGTTACAGAAAGTTATCACTTTAACACTCAAAGATACACAAAGCGCGGCATCTGGTGCATTCACCCACCAAGTTATCTTATACATATGAGAGAAGCATCAATGACTAGAGAGGTTTCTATTATTCGGCTGCATTTTGTGAGGCAGCTGTGAGGTTACAGTGCACTTCCGTGCCTCCGACATAGCCTAGCACGCTCATTACAGACCCCACAGCAAAGTTGAAGTCATCAGAGGCCCTGCCGCGCGCTGCACAGAAGTATCTCTCCTCGGCAAGGATATTCTTTCAATTGATGAATTTGTGAAGATTCCACGATTTCCGTGTGACGTCAGTTTTCTACGCTGAACCCATGCAGGCCAGAATGGTAAGCCAATTACACCGCAGTGACCCGTCGCTGCCCTGGTGGGATTAGAACCGTGTTTGCCTTCTTGATACCCACGCTCCGTGGGTCTGGATGTGCACGCACACGTAGGCGCGCGCGCGTGTAGCCTGATACCTTGGTGTGACTCTATCGATGTGCTCTTTGATCCCACATACCACGCTGCTCTGGCCAAGCGCCTATGAAATCCGATGTCCTCGGTCCGTGACTAGGCTTAAATCAAGCCTTTCTTGTGTGGGGGTGTGTGCTTGTGAGCAGTGGTCGAAGTGGGGAAAAAAAAGTAGGGGAACTGTGGGCGAGAATCAGAGGGCGGGAATAACCCGATAATGGGGTCAGTGGGCGGAGTTAGAGGTGTGGCCAGGATTGGCAAAACATCCCAATCTTTAGTATTTGTTTGGCATTTCACTGACCAGTTACAGCTTATTATGTTATGTAATTCAACCAATGGATACACATGATTATTTAACGATTAATATGAGTTATTGACATTAAAATAAATTCACAAAGAGGGATACGTTTCGAATCACAGAATGTCCCAAATATGCTTAAAAATGGAAGCCCAAGTCATTTTTTTCCAAGCCATGGAGTTTCTGTCGTCAGCGATATAAACAGCGACAATCAATTTTACCTGTTTAAATCAGTGTATGGGAAATGTTACATAAGACAAAGGACTACAAGATGTAGGAGTCACATGACAACCATATTAGTAGGCAGTATGGTTTAATAGTGATTGATCAGGAGAAACACAAACTCAGAATTTAAAGCTTAATACCATGATTGGGGGTTCTCTTTAATAATCATTATTGATTTATATCCAAATGAACACTTTTTGCAACATTAGGATAATCAAAGGCTTGGGGGAAAAAAATAAAGCTCTAGTTTGTACCTTGCAGTTTGTATGCAGCTCTTAGATGAAAGTTAATAGCTCACTGTTCTTTGATAGGATTTTAACTTATAAACTGCAAGTAACAAAAGGATCTTGCTGACAAAAGCAGTAACCCACTGACCTATTAACAATATGTGCACTTTGTGATGGGCATGGTACATTTTCTTTGCAGCAGGCACATTAACCCTCTGCGCTATCTTTCCCTGAGTCAAAACTTCCACTAGACAAAACTTCGATCTCTCTCTAGGAAGAAGTTTATTCACCGGAGTTATCATGACATTTTTATTATTGCAGAAAATTGCTGTAGGTCAGGAAGGAGGCAGCAAATGCTTTTAAAACCATAATTTACAATGCCCCCACTCAAAGTCAGCATCCGTTGCAGTCATACCAGTCGCACCACCCTTGAGCCAGCTCTTCTCAGGGGTCCTGTGACCTCAGTGACAGTCACTGTTACTCTAGGGTCTGCTCTAGGCCTGCCCACAAGACTGGAGGTGAACTTCAGTATGGATTGTGGTGGACAAGCCTTCAAGGTGCTCCCACACTTGCCACTGCTAGGGTCCACCTACTCGTGCTAAGACACCAGGGCTTTTCCGGTTTTGCAGGGTCTTCTAAGGTCTAGCATGGCAATGTGCTCCCTCAGGAGAGTGGTCTGGGGGACTGTTCATGAAGGCTGAACCTGGTTCCCTAGTTCTAAAATCGGCAGCTCTGCCCCCAGTGCTACATCCGCTCCCTCACTGAACACCATACTGCCCCACTGAGAGAAATTCACAACTACAATCCAATTTGACATGCTATAAACAACTGGATGCGACTCAATTCAAATTGCGCACTCTGCAAGAGCAATATGCTGCCTAAAGGAACAAGCATTGGCATAGCCAATAGGTCTCGCCTTTTGGAGCTTATAAGTGTTTAGCCATGCAACAGTTGCATAACTAAATACTTATAAGGTCCCAAAAGCGAGACCGCGAAAGTGAAAATGATCGCGATCGCTA
This sequence comes from Triturus cristatus, assembly GCF_964204655.1. NCBI lineage: Eukaryota > Metazoa > Chordata > Amphibia > Caudata > Salamandridae > Triturus > Triturus cristatus. Next base: position 461,217,055 of record NC_140587.1, on the reverse strand, counting down.
TCACGATCAAACATCAATGCGCACATGCGCTGTAGCTCTAGGCTGGCCTGGTAGCACTTTTTGGAGCCCTCTCAATAAGTCTCGCCAGGCCAGTGCATGCGCTGGGTCAGGCGAGACCTAAAAAGTAACAACATCTTGGAAAAAGCAAACACTCATAGGGAATGAAAGATTAAATGAAGCATGTGAAATGTAGGCAGAAACAACATGGTGAATTTAACGCTTTTACAGTCATTATGCAGAAATCAACGAGTATTTTTGCCTGAACACTACAGGGCCCAGAAAGGACCCATTTCAATATCCACTGCTTATATGCTTACAAGACGTAAGCAGTATGGTTTAAAAAGACCACGGGGCATATTATCAAGGACGGCGTTAAAAATTATCGCCGGTTTAGCGGCAGAAAACTGCGGCTAAAGCTGCAATAATGGGCTTGATAATATGCCCTTGAGAATTCCAATAGAAGCCCATGTTCTGGTGTGAACCTGGGCTTCTATTGGAATTCTCTATGGCATAATATCAAGCCCATTATCACCGCTTTGGCGGCAGTTTTCTGCCGCTAAACTGGCGATAATTTTAACGCCGTCCTTGATAATATGCCCCCCAATTCGTGAACACGAAGCCGCCGTACACATTTTGTTTTCCAATCTACCCATCAACCAGGTATTGCAGTACCTCCAGGTTTGGCGCACTTCCCCACCGCGGGAAAACAACGCTTCACTGGCAAACTTAGTAAAGTGACGCTAATGTTTTTGGGGTTTGAATAAAACCAATATGGCCACTTTAAGAACACTCCGTCTTGTTTTTTTTATTGATTTTTCATATTATGAACCTTTTATTTCCGAGGCTGCACTTTGGAATAAAAAAATGTAAAAATGGCATTTCCAGCAAAAGTTTTCTTTTTTGCATCCATTTCACAGGCGAACAAATGATTGACAGAAAGAAAGAGGGTGAGAACCATTTCTTAAGTCATGGTTTTTGGTAAGTGAGGAGGAGTTAGACAGACAGAGAGGGAATAGGAGTAAGAAAGAGGGTGGGTGGGGGGGGCGCTGCCAGCGGCAGAGCAGAAGCGGACGCTGTCCTTGTCTCGTCTCGGCAGGAAGCTAGAGACGGAGACCTTTTCCTTCCCTGCTCCCCGCCCGTCCCCGAACAGCCACTAATGCCAAGCCTTCTCTAAGGCCGTGGATATTTCTGACGTGCCGGGACGCATGTTCAAAATAAAAAAGTAGTGGAACGGAAGCTATAGAATTAAAGAAATAGGGGCACGCCGTGCCCTGCCGTTCCCGCCCACTTCGACCACTGCTTGTCAGAGATGTTTCGAGGTTTGTGGCAGGTGCAACGCCCATTGAGCTGAAAAAAATTCAGGAAACCCCCCCACCCCTTTGTGGCAGCCCTGGCTGAGACAGCTTTCCGGGCACGCACACAGCCCCACCCCAGTACTTCACAGGTCTTTTAAAGACCATTTGCTTGTTAATGAGGCTTTGTTGTTCTTTCAACTCTCCATTGGCTTCTGGTGTGTAAGAGGGTCCAGTTTAAAGCTCTTACCTTCGCCTTTAAGGCCCTTCACAACTCATGGGCTCATTATATCAGGAAAAGGATTCTGCACTATGCCCCTCGACGGACCCTAAGGTCCTCGATGCAGTACCTGGTGACCATCCCTAGGTTTTCCAGTTCCCGCATGGGTGGCCGCTCTTTTCAAGTGGTGGCATCCCGATTGTGGAATGGTCTGCCACCTTCTCTTAGACAGACATCTGACCTATTTGCATTCAGGAGGAAATTAAAAACCTGGCTATTTCAACAGTAGTACTAGTCAGTTGCTGGGAGCATACTCTGCCTGTTTTAGCGGTCTTCAGCGCCGGGACACTCCGTGGAGTGTTCATGCACAAATACCCAATTACATTACATTTCATTAGAGCCCCTGCATCTCCACTCTGCCTAGGAAGAATTAGCCCCTCCCCAAAAAAATTCTTAGCCCCCCCCCCCCAGAAATGTGGCTCTTGTTGCGCCTCTGTACAGTACTGTCTAACGCCCAGAGGTCATTGCTTAGTTTGTAAAAGAATAAGTGTCAGTGTCCAAAGCTCTTCTCCAGTGATGCTATTAAAAATCGGCACGTCGAATGCCAAGGCTGCCTAGTTTTGAATTCACATTAGGCCTCTTAAATCAAATACCAGACATTAGTGTCAGACTTTTTAAGGCATGAGCGAAGTGGGCTCTGGGCCAGGGCCCCAGCCTTTCAGGGCCCCTGATAGAGCCAGCTCAGTTCTGGAGAGACAGAGAGTCTTGTCCTGATGACCTTGAATAATTCTTAAACAGATTGTTTTGAATACAATTTTCCTTTACATGTGGGTGATGTGTGAGACACAATTACAGACATTTTGCAGAGAAATGTTGTGTTTATGTTTCATGGAAAATTCATAAAAATAGTTTATTTTAGATCAAAATAGTAACTCACATATGAGAAATGGGAGGGTGTCACAGAGACTGTTTGCAGTAACATTTGTGAGCTGCTGCTGTGTTACAGTTAAAATATTGAAAACCCACCCCACTATCCCTTTATATTAGATGTAGACACATTTAGAATTTGGTGTATTCCTGTGCACTGTCAGAGACCTAGCCAAGGAGGGCAAGGAAAGAGCTGAAATTGGATCATAAATTCAAAACTGTTCGGAACAGGGCCCATATATACATTTGGCCCTAGGCCCCCAAAATCCTTAAGATGTCCCTGATATAAAGTGTTCCTTTAAAACACTCTTGAGGGTCCCTGCTTTTTCCATTTTTTCACTTTGTGTGTTTTTCCCTCTCTTGTTCGCTGTCAATATCTGATGAGAAGAAATTGGTGCAAGTCCCAAAAAAATGAGAGCCTCTCAAATTTGGCACTCTATGAGGTGCTAAACACTATCATGATGGATGAGGAGTTATCTGATGAGTTAGTTTCGAGGGTGCTGGTTGGGATGCTACTACTGAAGACATGCCTTGTGTCATACGTGAATGGTGGAAGTATTCTCTATTTGATATGAGAAATAGGTCTGTAGATTGTTTGTACAGATCAGCACTTATATGTTCTGTCCAGCTTGTATTATGTTTCAGGAAACAGCCATGCTTTTATAGCCGTTTTAAATTGCAACTGGTTGCTGATTTCTTCATGTGTTCCAAATATAGCTTTTCTATACAGAGAAGCCACGCTGTGAAGTTTAAAAAAAAGCTGCTAAGAGCAAAAGTGCAGCCATTTTGGATCCAAGTTTCTTCTTTTTTTGGCAGTATGGCCTGAGTTTTAATTGTAGAATGTGTGTATGTCAGAATGGCATTAACATAAATAGCTTAACATGACATATGGTCTGTGAATATCTGGCCCAGAAATTGTTTACACAAATATCACTCCATTGGGTGTAGATTTTCTATTATTAACTCCACTCAAGGGACTTTTTTTTAAATAAACAATATTTAGGAAACAATATTTTTGTTAGACACGTTTTTAGAAAATTATATTCGGGTACCATTCCCCAGATTGATGAGTACTGTTCTATGGATCACCTGATAGGTAATACAGATCACTTTGAATGAGAGTCATCTAGTAGCAGGGAGCCAGTGCAGGGCTTGGAGGGCAGAGGCCACAGGCTAATCTCTGAGCAAGGTTTTATAAGTGTTTATACCTTTCTTTTCTCTCACTAAAACAGCATCCTAGATAGAGTTAGCTGCAATTGTTAGCTAAGACTATGGAATTTTGCTACAGTCAGTGATAGTCTCTGGTCTAGAATCCACCACCTACTCTCACAGATGATTAGTGGTTTGTCCTCAGATTCAATATAGCATAATGGTTTTCATAGGTAGGAAAGATTAATGGTTAGTCAAAAATACAGCTTTCAAAAAGGATATGATTTTAATCTAGTAGTAGAATAGTAGATCTGAGAAGCTTAACGTAATTGTAAAAACCTGAATTGTCTGGCAGTTACCGTTCAGTAGACATGACCCTAAGTGTATCCAAATATTGTTGTATGGAGCCAAAACATCACTCGATTATTTTTAGAATACCTAGGAATTTGGATTATTATGGTGTTATTGTTTCCAGCAATCTACAAAACAAATTCCCTTCTATTCTGTAACTACTAATGTTGAATCCAATAAGTATGCACAGAAAAATTACAATAATCGATGTTGACAATCAACACATTTGTCCTATTTGAAAATATTTATTTATGTCTGTACGCAAACATTTTTATTATTCTATACAAAATCTATACAATTTGAACAGTCATGGACCAACTATCGTTGATCCTTCAATATCACAACAAAGTTTAACTATTCAATATTTTCACAGTCCAGTTACCCTTCATCAGTATACAGTGTCATAACTAGAGGGAGCAAAGGGTTTACTGATTGACATAAGATATGAAGGTTATATCCACCCTAAAACCTAAGGAATCGAATCTACAGTGTCAACAATACAGGAAACAAGCATTGGCATAGCCAATAGGTCTCGTGTTTTGGACCTTATAAGTATTTAGTTATGCAGCACAATATTCTTGGTGCAATAACATCAACTGTTGAATAGCTGAACACTAATAAGGTCCCAAAGGCGAGACCTATTGGCTATGCCAATGCTTGTTAATACTTATAAGCCAAGTCTAAGGTAGGACATAAAGGCTCTGAGGATAGAGTGCACCTTATTTAAAAAGTAGGACATCTGTACTTATGTTTTACATGTCCTTGGACTGAAAACCCCTAAAGTTGTTTTTTGCTGTTGTGAGACCTGTATCACCATTGATTAACACTAGGTTACCTTATTACATTTAACAAGATTAGATTGTATTTGGAACAGATAGGCATATGCTGTTCACACTCACATAAATCCTCCTTAATAGTAAAGTCGAATTTTAGGTCACAATTATGGAAATGTCACTTTTAGTGAGTTTATATCGTAACGGAGAGTGATCCTGTCATGGCAATAGGAGACAGGATCCTAGATTGATAGTAAACAATATAATAACCCCTACACCATGGGTTTATGTAATGTGTGTGTAGGCTACGTGATTATTCCACACCTCTCATAAACAATACTCTGAAAATTATTTATGTTATTCTTCATATGTATCCTCATACTTCTAAGCCCTTGATACTCACATGAAATATAAATCAAGACATACTGGTAAACTTGTGGCACACAAAATAAAAAAATAATGTTCCACACCAAAAAAACTCTTAGTAGTGGATTTTTTAGTCCTTCCACAAATTATATTCATCAGACAATACAAAACATAATCATGTAACTGATACTTCAAACCAAATTAGTGACTTAAATACACAATCTACGTAACTTGCTTTTACATATATTCACATAATTTCACATAGTACTTCTGTTATCAACGATCATAAGTGTCCTACAAATATCACAGTACTTCTGTTATCAACAAACATAAGTGTCCAACAAATATAGTGCTTTTTATATCAACAGACTAAGAAATGTGTCTAACAAAAGAAGAATTTATATCACTGGGGGTGTATTCTTTTCCTCCAAGTATGTGGTCCTCCAGATACTTTGGTGCCCTATCTGGTTTGGAGACAATATTCTTCAAATATTCAAAATTCTGGGAGGTATGAATCCCCTTAGCTTTTTGGGGAGGTTGTTTTTGGCCTTGTGCAGGTATGTATGCCTGCAGGCCATGCTAAACTCTGCAAACACGTTCCAACCTTCTCAATGGGCCTAACAGTTTAATGAAGGTCTTCCACAGGGCTGTGTCCTTTTAAGGACACGTGTCTCTGTTGTTTAGGGTTGAACTGGTATCACCCCGCGTGTAATCTTAGTATGAAAGATACTGCGTGCATGGATGGTGGTACAACCTTTATGTGAAGGGGGATTATTTCCTCCTTCCTGTAGACCGATCCTTTATAGCAGGTAATATGGCGTTGGTGTTGGTGAATTTTCATCATTCAAAAGGTAGAATGTTTTCAGGACGGAGTGCTCGTGTTGCAGCTCAGCTCCTCAGCTCTTATAGCCTTGTGCATGCAGCTGCTCCCAGTGCTTCAACTTTGCTGTTTCGCAGGGCTTTTTACTCCTGGTGAGGCCGGTCCTGCATGCCCACAGCTGAGGAGCTGAGCTGCAACATGAGCGCTCTGTGTCAAAGCCCTCAATCTCAGGATTAGAATAAACCCTGCCTGCTGATCAAAGAAAGCTACAAACAGATGATCTTGATTCATGTCCACCATTTTCCACACAAGAATTAAGTGGAAGACCTAATCCAAACTGCTAATCTTCGGCTTAAACCTAGCCTTGGAAATAGGACAGTATTTGCTTTTTATTCATGCACAACAATAGCTTATCTGGTATCCTTTTACTAAAGGTGTTTCGTAAACTGTCAATAAGGATGATGGGGTGATAATTCCTAAGGGAGACACAGCACCCTTTTTGTTTATTGGAATTATTTGAGTACTTTTCCAGGAGTAAGGGATTGGTGCACCAGCTGTTATAGCATTTGAAAGCTTGTCAATATAGGGGCCCAAGATAAGGGATTCAGACTGGAATTAATTACTCAGGATCTGATCCATTCCGAGGGCCTTACCTTGATTATGGGCTTGTATGACTTTTAGGGTATTTTTTAGGGAAAACATGATTAAACAAAAGTTTACGGGAAGCGAGTCAGTGTAGATTAGGGTAAGATGTTGAACCCACACATAGTTGGATATGTTCTCCAGGTTGTAACATTTATTTTTACATCCACCAAGTACACAATATTACTAAAAGCTTTGTGTCATTCACATGAGTATTATTCCATGGATCCTCCCATAGTGCTTCTTTCTATTGCATTTTACTAGTCTTTTGGATGTTCTTGTAACTGCCTTTCCCTGAGCTATTTTTCCCATATCATTATTTTTGATTGAATTGATGAACACCTTCTTTGCAGTCTTGCAATATGAATCAAACCACCTGTGCATTTTATGAACCAGAAGGTGAAGATTAGGTTCTTTGATAAAGAAAATGTTTTCAGTGACACAAAAAATGTGTTATGCACTTTGGATAATGTTGCATTGGTATTGAATGACTTTCTTAAAGAGGCAAAGCAGTGGTCATAACCTCATGCATAGCAGAAGGAGCCTTTTGTGATGAGGTAATGTCTATCCACATAACTTCGCTTCTGCTGTAAGAGACCACAGCTGAATCATATTCTGGGCTCCTGCCAGATTGTTAATCAGATCACCTCTCAGAGACAGCACAAGACTTTCATGATCACTCTTGGGTCTAGCATAAATTACCATATCCAACAAAAATTGTCAAATGCAGAGGTCCACAGAATATAATCAATATTACTTGCATAGCTCCCCCTCTTATATGTGGACCACACCATTCCATAGTGAGTCACCATAAAATGTTTACATAACATGGGTTAGCATCAGAACAGGTAACTGAAAGGCCATGATCAACCAATTCCTTATAATGAGAGATGTTCAGCTGAAAATGGCCCAATAGTCATTCTCATACTCATGGATTGCAAGATCAGTCATTAAACGTAGGGATTAAAACGTTACATTAAAGTCACCTACAATGATCGCATGGCAGTTCTCACTGCGGGAATCGAGGAGAGTGTCTAAGAGATGTAAGGTTAGAAACTCTTAACTCCAAACAATTCCCCTATTATAAATAGATAAATTATAAATATTGATCAACATTAGCTATTTCCTTCCTACTAGTTTAATTAACTTGTCTCGACCATCTTATGAGTCTGTCATTCTGCTTTATTGTACAATTAAGTGAAGCTTTTTTTAGTGTTGCGTTTCTGTACTAAAGTTTGTAAAGATGGATCTATGGACTAGTGAAGTGGACCAAGTTTCTTAGAGAAAATTAAACTGGAAATAATCAATTGACATCCTCCAGTCCATAACTGCTAATTTAGACTTGAAGCCAGCTACATTCCTATCAAGTAGGGTAATGGGCAGAGTTATTGTCTGTGCTCAACTAGTAATACTTACCCTACCATCCTTACTCTGTTCAAGCCTTGTTTGAACCCCGGGTGAATTAGGCATTTGCAAAGCTGAATTAATTTTATTATTTAAAGGGACGCTGATAGATGGGGCTCCAGATGCTGAATTAGAAGTAGACCTTGACAGATCCACTGTTATGTTCATGTATATAACCTCACCTATGTAATGTTGAGGCAGAGCTGGGAGACAATTAACTCTTAACACAAGTCTCTCTAATTGCACACTAAATTCTCATTCCAACTGCAACTCTTTTAATTATTACTTGAGCGGGTGATGGTGTCAATCCATGGGGCAGAATTAGTTTGTACTGAATTTCTGACACTACAGTTTGGGGGGTCCTTTGATTGAGCAACATTAGTCTCTGTTCCTGAGAGTGGATTACGCTGGCAGAGCTTGCTGCCAGAGTTGAAGTCTTTCACTATGGCAAAGATTTCCTTGGCAGGGAGTTTTCAAAGATGGAATATTCGAAGCATCCCAGACTCTACTGTATAAACAGCTGAGGTTCAAGCTCGTCTGTTAGAATTACAAAAGACTGAACTCTTAGTTCACACACTCATTGTGTCAGAGTCATCTTTCAGCATACAAGGTAAAAATGTAGCCTTACCTCATTGATGCCTAAAGTGATTGACAGTCATAAGGCACACCATTAAAAGCTAAACTGCTTTGGGGAAAGGTGGCCATCCTACAGGATAAGCTACCATTGGTCCATGAAAACCATACAATGGGCCATAAAAGTAACATTATTCATGCTAATAGGAACAGTGTGGTTCACCTAGCTAGAAAGACAGTGATTCAGACCTGTACTGTTGCCACCATTACTGACTATCAATTTAAGGTCAATACAGATATCACAGTGTCAACACATGCAATGTTATCTGTGGAACCACCGATACAGTACCTCCCACTAGGCATTCCTACATTCTCACCCAGAATAATATATCAATGGTCTTTATCAGGAAGATAGGCATGTCCCAAATGAGGAGGCTAGATGGAACCTCAGAAAGACAGAGCAGAAGGTAATGAAAACGTCCCATGCTGGCATTAGGGCTATGGTATCAGTGCTACAGGAACAATATTGGTGGCTGCATATGCCTGAAGAAACTAAAAAATATGTACAGCATTGTATTACTTGTCAACAAATAAATTTCTCTGCTGCTGTGAGGCTCACTCTAACATCTCTAATGAAATCACATTTGCCCTCAGTTAATCAGTGTAAATACATCTCATTGAGGTAGATTCGTGTTCTTGAGTCCTGTGGGTATGACCACAAAAAGCTGCCACCGCTAAAGTGGTTTTAAAAGACTTAAAATGCCAGGTAGCAATGGGAGCAGTATGGACCTTTAATTCAGACAATGGTCTGGCTTTCCCCATGAGAATATATGCTCAATCAATGGCAGGCTTCAATTCTTAGTTTTATACAATTTGCTTTAACTTTTACACTTAACAAATAAATCTTGAACAATGTTAATATTGAAGTAGCTTTTAATTTGACTTGTTCACATAATCCGTCACTGTTTGACTTTATTTGGAATTTTAATTGTTATGTGAGGATCCTTCAGAAATTATTAATCAATCAACAATGCATTTTGGCACTTATGTAAAATGCTCTATCAACACTGTTAACCTTCATAATATTAAAACAACTTTTTAATAACATTTATCCTTGAATAGAAATCAGATTCTTAAAGTCATGAATATGTTTGATGCTTAACAATTGTATGAATGGTAAGTTTCTATTTAGTATGATTTCAACCAACAGTGAATATTTTTATGGAAACTTCTTTTCCCCCTAAGATTATTCTAAGGTTTGTAAATATATAGTAATAACATTGACCACACTTTACAAATAATGCATTTTAAAATTAAATTAATGTGATTAATTCTGAATCTCCATTATTCCTACCACTGTGCATTGGCCACAACAACATTTGTTGCAAATAGCCTACAACACATGTGATGATTTTCTGCCAATATTAACCTGGTAACGTACCTATTCTGTATACAGTCTCTGAAGGTTCTCTAAGTTACACCTGTCGCACCACTATTTATTTAGGATTGTTTTTCGATATGATCTGTTATTCAGGTCTCTATTTATTGAAACAGTCCTGCTGAATGGTCATTTTTGATTGTCAGCTTGATCCATTAAAGTGTTGTATGTGTATGATTAATAATGTCAAACACAACAAGATGATGGACGGAATGCTGAAACCTTTCAATCACTCACCCCCAGTTTGATCCATTGTTCTTTTCCTCACAATGTCACCCATGTTTGGACTCAGCCATATGCAAATCAGTCTTGACCCTGCTTCTCATGGGAACAGTCCAGCCCGAACTGCCAGACCAGGTCCTCCCAGGACCGGAAACCAGCATCCTAGGAACGGTTTTGGGGTATCACCCTTCATCAGCCAGGTTAGCTTGAATCCAGTAGCACAGCGAACAAAGGACACATGTTTGGGCATACACTTGTCCACTTAGGGCGAACATAGCAAACACAACAAGATGATGGATGGAGTGCTGACATCTTTCAAACATTCACCCCCAGTCAAGAGATCTGAGTTTAGTCCATCATTCTTTTGCTCATTATGCCACCCCTGTTTGGACCCAGCCAATGGCAAATCAGTCTTGACCCTGCTCCTCATGGGAACAGTCCAGCCCGAGCAGTTAGGCCAGATGCTCCCCAGACCAGAAACAAGAATTCTGGGACTATTTTTGGGGTATCAGCCCATATCAGCTAGCCTAGCTTGAATCCAGTGGCACAGCGAGCAAGGGTCCAATGTCTGGGAATTCCCTTGGCCACTTAGGGTGAACACAGCAAACACAAAAAGAAGATGGACGGAGTGCTCAAACTTTTCAAACACTCACCCTCAGTTGAGATATCTGAGTTTAATGAATCATTCTTTTGCTCACTATGCCACCCCAGTTTGGACCCAGCCATATGCAAATCATTCTTGACCCTGTTCCTCAAAGGAACAGCCCTGTCCGAACAGGTCAGGCCAGATCCTCCCTGCACCGGAAACAAGCATCCTGGGACTGGTTTCGGGGTATCAGCCCTCATCAGCCAGACTAGCTTGAATCCAGTGGAAAAATAAGTAAGGTACCCACATCTGGGTATACCCTTGGCCACTTAGGGCGAGCATAGAAAAAACTAAATAATGATGGACGGAGTGCTGAAACTTTTCAATCACTCAACCCCAGTCAAGAGATCTGGGTTTAATCCATTGTTCTTTTTCTCACTATGCCACCCCAGTTTGGACTCAGCCATATGCAAATCAGTCTTGACCCTGCTCCTCATGGGAGCAGTACAGCCTGAACAGCTGGTTTAGTGAGCAGAAGAACGATGATGGATTAAACCCAGATCTGAAACTGGGGAAGAGTGTCTGAAAAGTATCAGCACTCCTTCATTCATCATATTGTGTTTGGTATGAATAATCATGTGCCTCTTAATTCAAAACCATTCAAGCAAATATTTTATTTCCTTTATGAAAGCCATTAGATTCTCATTTCAGAATCCATTATAATGAGTAGGGGTTGGTGGTAAACTCTGTTCCTCTGGCAGAGTTTTGCCCATGCCGCGCACTACTTGGAAGAACTCCACCAACCACCATGTGCCAGAGTTTTTTCTCCCAAGAGGCAAAGCAACATTAGGTTGGCAAGTGTGAGCAAGAAAATCAAGTGCTAGACTGCATCCCATTGAGATTTCTCAACGCAGGCGGTCGCGGAAAGTTTGTACAGCTCGCATTGAGAAAGCTGCTGCTCATGTTGAGAAAACTACTGCTCGAGTAGAAACTCTACTCGAGCAGCATAAAGAAGCAGCACCCTGTGACATGCTGTATGATGCAATCTGCGCCGATTTTATAGTGTGAGACAAGCTTCTGGCACTAAAAATCAGAGCAAGCAGCGTGACGTACAGAACTCCACCGTTAGCTGAACTCCGCAGAATCTCACAGAGTTTTTCGGTAACTCAGCAAAATTCCACAGAGTGAAACTCAATGAATTCCGCCCACCCTTAATAATGACGTAATGCAACGTGTTTCTTTTTATAATAAATTTAAGATTCAAACTCCTCCTCTAGATAAGATAGGTATATGATTGAAAATTGAAACCCTTCTCTGCCTTATTGAATGTTTAAATTCTTTAAAAGAACTTCCTACTGGAGATATTTCCGTTTTTCATTTGACCTATTGTCATTCCACCACAGATTAGCCATCCTTGTAGTCTGACCTGCATTATACCCTCTCCATGAATATCTAGGGATAGATAAATATAACCAATTCAGGCACATATATAAAGAAACCCTTTATTTTAATTTGTCGCAATGATGTTGGATGGTAAAAATGATCAACTTTTGCGATGTAACACATTTTATTGTTTTCCTCAAAAGATATTTTTTCTATACTTGTTTTCCTGTCTTCATCAACCCAGTCTATCCTTACCTATAAGATAACTTTGATGTTTCAGTGGTTTTAATTCCTTATTCAAAGTTAAGAGATTCCAACATTTCAAAACAATATGCCAGATATACTAAGAATGCATTTGGTAAAAGGGGTTGTATTATGCGCACCAATTTTTACCAAATGCATTCCTATTTGGCAAACCAACCTATATACTAACAGATTGGTTCACAAAATACAACATCATAGTGGGTCACATCCTACCCCATGAATATTAATGAGTAGATCGCAAATTAAGACCCACTATGATTCATTGCCATCACAGGGATGGTGGTCTTCTGGAGTCAGCAGACCGCTACATCTGTGATTGCTTTTAAATCAATAATTCTTTTTTTTAAAACTGCAGCTCGTTTTCCTTAATGGAAAATTGGATGCTTTTAAAAACAAAATTTTAAGTTTCATAGACCTTTTCTGGGAGTGAGAGGTGCTCCCATGGACCGCTTGCTATGCCTAAAACATGTTTTTTACAACATTCACAACAGGGTTCCCTATTGACCACTTCCCATTTGCCCGTGGGTTACCATGTCCTTTGAGGTGTCTGTAAAACATAAGTACTTTCAAATATATTCCAGGGGGCCAAAAAGTTTGCCCTGTTGTGTGACCGAGGGCTGCATTGATGCCAACAGGGTGGCAGTTGTTGCTCATGTATAATAGGAATCCAGGCCACTCAGATGGTGAACATATCAACTGATTTACCTCTTACGGGTACATGCATCAAAATCAAAAATAGAGATTCCTAAATAGCGAAAAATAACGAATCGCACTTTAGAAATCGCTATCCACAAGGCATGAAGTCGTTCGTGAAAAATGACCAAATCGCGAAGAAATCTCAAAATCAATTTGCGAGATCCCAAATGCGACGTGCTAAAACCGAAAAATACTAATTGCGATTTTGCATTTTGCGAAATCGCTTTTTTTTGCGAAATTGCTATTTGCAAAATTGCAAAAAGCGTGTCGCATTTGAAGCATGCTGATGACATCACAACCAGGAAGTCATCCAACCCATGCTTCATTCAGTGCCCAGAGGAGGTCAGAGGAGGAGGAAGAGTACTGGAGCTGAGCTGAAACACACCCAAGTCTGTTACCTGCAACTTTCTGTGCACCAGGCTGGACAAAACAGCATCAGGGGATAGTGCCACATACTTAAAGAGAAAGTTGAAATTCAGCGAGAGAGAATTCGAAAATCTCATTGAGGAGGTGTCCAAGAGCCATGACAAGCTCTTTGGGAAAATGTAACTCAAAGTGCCAGAGGCAGGAAAAAAATAGGATATGGCTGCGCATAAAGAGCAACGTGAATGCTGTGGGAGTCACACACCGCAGCATCGATGAACTAAAAAAGCGGTGGTACGATCTGTGTAGCCATGCCAAGGAGAGAATTGCCAAAAGGCTGAAGGAGGCAAGGGGAACAGGAGGGGGCCCATCGACTGTACCCAACAACACAGCCCTGGAGGACATGGTGGAGGCGATAGTTCAGCCTGAGGTAGTGATTGAAGTGACCCAGCTGGACACATCTGGCACAGCAAGTACCCCACAAGGTAAGATGCATACAACGGCCTTATTTTGCAAATCACAAATTTTGCAAGGCTTTTTTTGGTGGATGCATGTGCCTGTTAGTTCACTATTTGCATTGTTGCCAGGGTTGGGAGAAGCACAAATGCTTCTAAATCCATGTTTGTAAACTATCACTTTAAAAAAAATACTTCTCAGTGCTCTGAAATACTAAGCTAAAACGCTTCTGCATGTTTAAGAAATACACTTTTGGGGATTTTTTTCGAGAATTCCACATTTTCATCACATTTTTCACAAGATATCTTGTAAAAAGAATGTGTTCCTAAAGTTAACTGATGTAGGACACCTTTACTTCTTTTCTTTTACTTTAGTTCTTACGTTAGTTTAGATGGAAATAAAAGTTTGCCCCTTTAATTAGGCCCAGTTCTGCTGTTCACCAGGAAGGCCGCATGTGGCCTCTGGACAATACTTTGAGTATCACTGCTGTAAAATAATAATGTTTTGTGTGTCGGAATTTGGTCGCAAAACATAAATGCATACCATGAGGAATCGGTTTTTGGAAAGAACACCCTAAATATATCCTTTCCAAATATCAATTTTGCATAGTTTCCTAAAACCATTTAACTATTTGGAAAACATCTTCTGATCCATTAAATGGCTGTAGTAAATTGGAAAAGGGGTTTTAGCATTCACAAACTATTTGATGTACAGAATCAGAGGGTTAGTGAACGCTAAAACAGTTTATATATCTGGGCCAATATTTTGTATCATGTTTGATGACATTAATTATATGCTAATGTAAGTTCGTTTTTTTGTTCAAAATTATATGTTTCAAATCACTGTCCCTATGTTTTCATTTTATTCTTATTGATTGATTCGCTACTGCTTGTCATACCTGCTGTTCATAAGTTCTTCCATTCATTTGTTAGTGCTGTCTCTTAATTAGTATCTTCAGTTTTGAACCCCCTACATCTTATAAGTTGACCATATCATAGGTTTTTCTTAAACCTTTTGGATTGAAGCTTTGGTAAGAAATGTATTTATCTTTGTCTGCCTTGTTAAAATATTGACTGCAAATTTGACTTTAATATGTGCTTCATTTGACATATCAAAAATGTTAATAGATCTCCTCTAGTTCCTCCCCACATTGCATTCAATAAATGTTTCCACGAAAAGAAGCCGTGTTTCAATCCATTTTTATGTAGTATATTTTTTATTTTGAAAATTGCACATAAATATATCTCCTTAAGATTGGAGTACTTGTGAACTCATTTCTATCCCTGGGGCTGTAAACAATATTTGTTTTGAAATATAAAATACCTTTGAAATACTATTATTTGAAATATTTAAATTAAAAATACGTTGTTGTGGCAAGCTAGGTCTTCATTTCACCTTGCCTAGCCTTATCATCCCTGCCCCTGGAGAAAATGCTCTTTTGTTTTTCATCCTATTTACATTTAATTGAATATCTCAGATTATTTTATGCAATGCATGGCAAGAGGAATAATTCGACCTTGCTTCGAGAAAGAATAACTTGTGCATATCCATGCATTTTTCTTTTTAGAACTGTTTCTCTCGTCGTCCTTTTTAGGTCAAGCATTCGAGACCTCTTGTATATACTTTAGTATATACTTAAATGTGTATGTACTTTGTGGGCTCTGGAGATGAGCCCTAGAACTTGTCTGCTTCCGTTCAGGGACTTTTTTTCTGTTCAACTGCCTCTATCTTGATAGAAAACGACGAGTAGAGGTCAGTAAAATACCAGAATTGCTTTCTGCTGCGGGACTTTCTTTTTTTTCTTTTTTCTGGCAACTGCCTCAATTTAACTTTCTTGATAGAAAACGACCAGCAGAGGTCTGTAAAATACCAGAATCACTTTAGAAGTCTCTAGATTCCAGTCCATAGAAATTGTCTTACACGAGCACCCGTAGACAATAATATTTTTCTCAAATCTTCCAGCTGAAAGGCAAGATTTCTCTACCTGTGTTTCCATTCCTGGCGTGTCACGCAGTTTGGTGCTTACTTTCCCTCCATGTTAAAAAACAGTAGATGTTTCAGCACCCAGGCTAATGTGCTGCATAGCTGAATACATATAAGGTCCCAAAGGCGAGACCGATTGCATTGCAAATGCTTGTTTCACTTTCCGTGAATTTGTATCTCTTCATCCCTCAACTCTCTGCCTTTAACCCAATGTACACTCTGTCTAACTGTATGTACTCGTTCACCCAATCAGACTGCACTGTAAAGAAAGGTTGTGCAGGTGGCTTTGCTATGATTTAAGTGCTGGTTTTTAGTGGGAAACTGCATAAATTGGTGCTGCCTTCATTTATTCTGTACCCTACTCTTGTGGTGATTTGCTCCTTCCTGGACTGCTACAGAGCACCAGCAGTGACAAATCTGGTTCCAAAATGGTTACAATTCATTATGAATGGCAGAATGCTTGCTTTTTTATGGATTACCAGTCTATATTGGTATATCTGCATTCCAGTGTCCCCCAAGCAAGGCCCACGTCATGCCATTGTGCCGAACATCAAGAAAACCTTCTCAGCCAAGCGGACAGTAACGGCAGGAAAAGGACAGATCCAAAAACAAACTTTCCACCCCATGTGCATTGCCAGCAGGCAGGGAGATGCTTCATACTCCAGGAAGTCAGCCACAATGGAAAACTCCAGGTTGGGAAGAACCGCCTATGTGCCTCCCGGTATGGCATGAATGCAAAGTTGGGCCAGGACCAATCAGAAAACAGGCATAACAACTTCTCCTACACGAAATCCCTAGAACAGTAAGCCCAGGAAGGCATCCGCTTCAAATAAAAGAAAAATGTACTGCATTCCGCATGTCTTTCTGGAAGCCCAGCAGGCAGGGAGACTCGCCATGCAGCCGGGTGACAACCCTGCCCAGGTGATATGTCCGCGGGGGAAGAAACTTTCAGCAACTCCAGCCCAGCAGCAGCGACTCTCCTCATTCCTTCATTCTGTTGGCAGACAGAAAAAATAGGAGGAGTAATGCTGGGCAAATACCGCTTAAGTATATATAGTAGTACTGCTTTCATTCCTGAGCTGCTTCCGCCATGATCATTTTCCCATTCCAATGGGGTTTTCCCATTACAACTGGGTTCCTCGCTTGGCTGTAATGGAAACTGGAAGGAAACCCAAGTTAGCCATTTAGTGTAAGCCTTACGTTTTGCCTCTTTTCAAAGTGTTGAGGACTGGACAGGCTAAAGATTTCTTTTTGAAAAAAATGCCCTCCTCAGCATTGGAGTTGTCTCCCATGGTGTGGAGGTCATAAGACAGTTTCCACTGCCCCTTACCACCAGGGTTTTCCTGGCAGGGGCAGCCAGTAAAAACTGATCTGTGTATTCACCCATCTAAATTACATGGACCGATAAAGAGGTCAGCCTCCAAGGGCCTTTACTCTGTTGAGCTGTCGGAGGGCTTGCAACCATGGCAGAGACGAAGTAGTCTTGGTGGTACGGATACTCAGTTGCAATGGCGCCAGAGTTTCCTTACAGCGGAAATTTAAATCAGCCCATCTAAGTTAACATGTGCATAATACATTCCCTGGACTGGATCTTTCGGCATTAATGACAATTAATACCCAAAGCAATCAAACCAGAAAAGCCCTTACCCTGTGTTTAAAATACACAGAAAAATAAACGACTCACAATTTAGGGAGATTGGTATGAGAAGCATCTCCTACTATTAGATTGTAAGTGGAGCGTGAAACTTTTAGGAATAAGGTGTAGGGGGGCACGAGGAGTCAGACTGGTGAGCCTTTTCATGAGGAAGATCTAAACATATCAGCATCTGGCCAGTTTCATTACAATGTAGGGCACACTATTCATTTTGCAGATCAAACTTTTTGAATAATTTGAATACATTGACCAGCATCTGCATTGAGTATTGTTTGAGTATTTATTATAAAGGTTTAAAATGTAGTAAAACAGACAAATGTAGTTGGGTTTCCAGACTTGGGAAATACCCTTAATTTGCTACAATTTGTGTCACTTAAAACATAACCTGAAATCTCATTTAATCTGCTCGATTTGAGAGAGTTCAATCTCAGCATAGAAACACTTTGCAATCAAATGTGATGCTCATAATGTGTTTTCATAATATTGGTGTTGACTTCCAGTGGTTTAACATTAGCCCCGCAACCCCTGTGCTGCGTGTGGGCACGAGCTCAAAAGGCCCCCTCCAGCACTGTGATGGGCGGTGGGCCTCTGGCTTAAGAGCTGCTGACTAGGTCCGAAGTGTGGGGGGGGGGGAAGGCTCCATGTACTTTGTTATGCCACTGTTGACTTCATTAAACTTTTGTTAGAGTTGAGAACATCCAACACTACAGAAAATGTGTCAGAGAACGTGGCTGGGTTTGTGAATGACCTAGACGGCTGTGGAACGCGTGGAACAGTTATTTATTTGTGGTTCTTCCTTAACAGATAATTGGTTTATATGATGTGAGGGCTACATGCACTCGCTTCTGCGTTTGGCCAATTACACAAGTCCACCCAAATCAGTGCACCTGACGCCTGTTCTCACTCTGACAGATTAGATGGTTCTTTCTTGTTCTGCTATTATTTACTTAAAATTCTATGCCAGCGTATCTCTGACTACTTGCATATTCATCTTTTTACTCTTTATGTAGCATTAATGACACATTGATCCATTGCAAGTGTGTTTTATTTCTGATTTCAGGTGTATTTAATTTACACCTCATATTTCAGGTCTATACTTGTTATTCGCACGCAGAATGTGGCATGTTTAGTCACTTGCATTTTCTTTACCTTCCAATGTCATTTGCATGTATTTCAATATTTATACATCACATCTCACAGGCATATGATTATGCAGTTACTGTGGCAGTATCTCTTTTACAATCAGATCTAAAATTATGTCAAATCATCTGTTAGAAGTGGGTTTCAGTGTGTATTACAGTTTGGCATTGTCCAGTGGCTGAAACCTAATTGGTGCCTTGCACCGTGTTACATGAAATCTAAAATTACGATATTTTTAGTGTGTTATCAATGGCAGGTTGATCAGCAGAGGTGACTCGCTCATGTGGCGAGCCCCCCTTCCTTTTTTGTATCAGCCCGAGACTCAGAAGCTGTGCTCCACAGCTCCAGACTCCACATTGACGGGGCAGAGAATACACAAACTGCTCGTCTTGGCCGAGGAGGGGAATGTGTCCAGACTCTCATGTGCGTTTTGTGTACTTAGAAGGGTGATGGACAGTGCACTCTCAGAAGGGATGTGGGCCTTCAATCAGTTCTGGCGGAGGCTTGTGGTGCTGCCTCCCAGTGATCTGGCCAATAACAAAGCCTCACATCACACTCATAGTGTGATCAACAGCACAGGGTGAAACCAGGCCCTGTGCAGTCTATCAAACTTTAGGTATCCCAGCAGACCTCACAATGCGGAAGTTCAAGACACCAGCGTGCCTGAGGGTCTTATGATAACTGAGGACCTGTAGCGTAACCATGGACGTCATTTGGGAGTAGTCATGGGTTGCAGCTGTGACCTCTAGCTTGCTCCCTGCCAGTCCTGGCACTTCCTTTGCGACCCCTGGCCTCAGAGGAGACAAAGGTATCCCCCCTCTGAGGCCAGGGGTTGCAAAGGGAGTGCCAGCAGTAGTAGTGAGCAAGCTAGAGGTCACAGCTGCGAGCACTGACTACTCCCAAATGACGTCCATGTGCAGAATACTGTGAGGCAGCAGAGCACAAGTAAAATGCATAAATGCTGTCAACTGCTACATGCACGTGGATGTGCTTTATGTAAGGGAATGAGTGAGAGCGAGAGGTAGTGAGAGTGAATGAATGTAACAGAGTGAGAGAGCAAGAGTAATAATAATTACACAGTTGTAAAATGCAAACTTATCACCCTAAGGATATCCAGGTCGGGGAGATTAAGTGAGCTTTTGCCCACAGTCACATGATGCTGAGCTGTCACCAGGCCGGGGATCGAACCGCGAGCCTTGCGCTCCGGAGTCAGCCACTCTGGCCGCTGCACCTGAGAGCGAGTGAGAGGCAAAAGAGCGCCAGAGTTACTGAGAGAGCGAGTGTGAGAGTTAGTGAAAGAGTAATAAACCTTTTTTTATTCAGCAGATACTAACATATTTTGACAACCAAGGCACAATAAAGAGAATTGTTCAGAGTATAAAAAAAGGCTTCAATAAATGTGTGACTGACCACAATAAATAAGTCTAGTTGAGCCACACAATCCTATATACAGTGCTAAAACCAATACAATAATCAGGGAACAATCACATTCCTTTCTACATCCTAAAGAAAAATCCTTTTGAGCATTTTAAAGCAAGTAAAGTGCATAATCTCCCCTTGCTCAAACATACAGTACTATCCATAATCCACAACATACTACATTCTTTCATATTGCAGATTGCTATAGCGATCTCACAATGGAAAATCAGTCTCTCTCACAGTATTCATAGGAAGGATATAGCAGCATATAATCAAGCAAGGTGCAAGCAAAGGTGGGAAAGTGCATGCATTTACACAACTAAAGTGCAGATATCCTAGACCGCCTTTTAAAAAATCCACTTATTATTGAATAACAGCAATAAGATTGCATCCTAACCCAGCTGATAGCTCACACACTAGGCAACTTTAGTCTTAAATTTCTATAGATATACATTTATTCGATAGATATAAATCTTGTGTCTACGCATACATTGAAAAGGTTCTAAGATACAGAATGAAAGTCCTAGCATGTGTTTCAGACTCAGGTGTTTAGCATACAACCTCAGAAATCGAAAATTAGATCAACCGATTCCCTTGTCAATCAGCCTCCACAAAATCTATATCTACTTCATACCATTTCCCAGAGCAGCGAGTGGTGTCCAGACAGCTGCATATCTTTCAATCTTGCCAAACCATCAGGCATAAGCTTTCCCAGAGGTGCTTTTCAATTTATCTAGACATATCTTCACTGTTGGAACATTCGTTGACTGTCAATATTGCAAAATTATAGATTGAGCTACAGCCAGAGTTGCTGAGATACAAAATTGGAGACATTTGTTTAATTATTGAGTTATCCTAGATGCCCCAAATAAAACTACCATTGCTTCAGGTAGAATTGTAACTTGTAAGCAATCACTCAAAATTTGAAAATCATCCTTTCACAATTGGATCAATTTGGGGCATAAAATAAATGTGCAGTCAATCCCCTTTATCATTTTGAGCACATCTAAAACACTGTTCCAGGATAGTTGGGAACATTTTTTGTATTGCCATCCACCTTGCGAGGAATCTCATTCTTTTAAAATTTGTTGTTCCAAGGGATTTGTAACCTCACATAAAGATATGCTCCCAATCTTCCCTAGTCATGCACCATCCAGTATCCTTCTCTACTTTAGTTAAGTAATCACCAACCAGGAATGAGTCGGGATATTTCCTAAGAGCCCTATACCAATTACTGATCCCAATCAGCTCCATTTTAGTTAATACCTTCTTCAATGCCTTAGTCGACTCATTAATTTCTTGAAGGTTGCTTGACAAAAATGCTACAATCTGCAAGAAACCCTCTGACACCAGGTGCAGTTGCATTTCCTCCCAAGTTAAAATCCTATTGCCAATATAAAAGTCATCCAACACTTGATACCCTCGGGAGCTACAGAAATTACATGCTGCTTTCAGAACAGGTAGATCTAGGGCTTGATAATCCTGTAACCGTACCAGTCTATGACAAGCTGGAATGCGCATTGCTTTGAAAAAGCACTTTATACCCCGTTCTATTTCCGCAAACACCTTATTACCTTATCCATTTCGGCAATCTACCCATCTTTAAAAATATGGGAATGTTACCTTCTCCCTTTTGCACCATTTTTGATAAGAGGAAGTTATCAAGCCCACCCAAGCCTTACTCCACATACTGAAATAACAATCCATATGGTCTGATAATAAGAGAAGAAGTCAGGTAAGGATAGCCGCACTGTTCCTTGTCTAACTGAAGAATCGAATACCCTACCCTCGAGTTTTTACCATTCCATAAAAACTTGACTATAAGAAAGTTTATCTCCTTAAAAAAAGCATTGTTGCTTTCAATGGGAAGATTATATCACAAAAATAAAATCAAGGGCAAGATTGACATATTATTCAAAGAAACTCTACCAATTATTGAGAGAGGCAGAAGCTCCCATCTAGTCAGAACATTTTTAAATTTCTCTATCATAGTTTTATATTTTAACTGAAACAAGTCAGAGTACTTATTTGTTATAAATACTCCAAAGTAGCATATTGCATGACTACTATTATATTGGCGCTGAAGATCCAAAGGCAACACCGAAGACTGGGCATTAAAAAGAAGAGTCTCGGTTTTGCTTTGGTTAATCTTATACCCTCCTGCTCTTGTATAATCCTGGATAATATTTATAACTCCTTCCATATTTGTCCTATCAGCTTTCAAATAAAGGATCACATCATCTGCAAACAATCTTTGCCATTCCTTCAATCAGGGGTAGAATAGACTCTGTGCTGCTAATTCCAACAAGCAGCGGCTCAATGAACAGGGAGAAAAGTATGGGTGACATTGGACAACCCTGACGGGTGACCAGTTGGATTTTTACAGTACCTGCTTCTTTTGCATTAATCATAATTCGTGCCTCCGTCCCCTGATAATCATTCAAAAGCATATTGAAAGAATGAATGAGCAGATTTAATATAGCACACAAGTACTCAAACTAGAGTGTCTTGGTGCTGCAAGAGGACAGTTGACAGATCACTGAAGCATGTGTTCATTCATAAAGAGCAAGGTTTTAAGGTGTTTTCTAAAAGTTGAAAGGTCCATAGTGGCTCTCAGCGTAGCCGCAGACTCTTCCATGTTTGTGCACCCAGACACTCAAAAGATCTGCCTCCCTTGTGCGCTAGGCAATTTTTGTGTGTGCGGACAAGATTTGTATTGGAAGATCTTAAGGTCCTTGTTGGGTTGTAGCGATTAACATGCTTATTAAGGTAGTTGGCGCCTATGCCGTGGAATCCTTTGAATAGGATCACCATGGCTTTGAATTTGATCCTTTCCTTCATGCGCAACCAATGCAAGGACTTCAAGATGGGGGTCATATGGTATCTGGGTTTTAGTCTCAGGATTGCCCTCGCCGCAGCGTTTTGCACCACTTGCAGGCGCTAAATAAGGTAGTCAGACAGGCCAAGGTACAGGCTATTGGTGTAATCTAATTTTGATGACACCAAGGCTTGAACCACAATCATCCTACTGTCCAAAGACAGTAATGGTCAGAATTTCATCTGGCGAGCAGAGAAATTGCTAGAGGACCCTGTGCTTTATCCATATGTATATTAAAGTTTCCCAGGAGAAGGAAATGGTTGTATTTTAAGGCTTGTAAGGTAGCCGCTATATATAGTCAGGTAATGAAATTGCCAAGTGCCCCCAGAGGCCTGTTTGGCAGGATTCCAGCTACACATTGATAGGGTGATAAAGTGCAATTGAAACCTAAACAATCTGACCCCTCAGTATTATCTATTGTAGTAGGCATGCAGTCTAACTTCTGTTTAAAAATAATGGCAACGCGTCGCGACCTACCTTCCCGAATGGCCAATCTTTCCTGAGAATTTTGTAGCCCATCGGAATGGCCTAGGCAATAGTGGGGTTTGAGGTCTTGGACAGCCAAGTCTCTGTCAGAGATAGGAGATCAGGTTCCTCGTCTAGCAGGAGGTCGTAAATGTGTTCCTCCTGCTTATGCATAGTGCGTGTGTTGAGTAGTATAGCATTAAAGTTCTCCACTTTATTAGAGTCACTTGTCCTGTTGTTTGGGGGAGTAGTCTTGGATGACTCATCAGTGGACCAGGGAAGGGTCCAATTACTGCTGTGACTGTGAAACTTATCCCGAATATTTAAATTGGCAATTGAGCATTGGCAAGGACAAGGAGCTTTTAAATTGAGCAATTCATCGTGCTCATAGTGAAGGATATGTCCCCTATCTTTAAAAAAAAGGGCAGCGAGGCCTGCGCCGGCCGCCTCCGGGATGCTGATGGGCGCAGATGGGCTTGCCTTTGGCGCGCCATTGGAGCATCTGCTGCGCGTCCACACTGACATGTGATTAAATTGGCAGTGAACTGCCCAGAGACTAGGCTGCGCACTTTCCCCCAGAGTGATTAGACGGGTGGAAGTGAAGAATTTCGCTTTAACACAGCCCTTCGCTCAAACGGCACTGCAGATAAAGTGCAAGGTAAAGAAGGCTGTTTTTCGACAATATAGATATTTTAAAAAGTTGCGTTAAATTTTTAGAAAGTTAAAACACCCCCAGAATGTTACGCATCCCTTTGAAAAGTCAGGACAGCAACAGCAGACCCTGCCACTGTTCCATATTAACCATGATAGCTAGAAAACTGACCCTGGCTAGATCAAAAAGACAAGGCATCCCAGTTGACAAGATTGAATGCCTTCTCGGAATCGAGCATTACAAATGTATCTTATTCTTGCCGACTAGAAACAATCAATTGCCTGTATCAAATAATGAGTTTTTGCTGCCATCAATCTATTTGGTAAAAATACATTCTGGTCACAGTGAACCAGATTTTGCCTGATACATGACGCCCCAACCTTTGCAAACAACTGCATTGAGCAGGCTTATTGGGCAGTATGAACTCAGACTCACAGGTGTTTTAGCCTTTTTTCAGAGTATCAAGAAACTACAGAGGTATTTTTTCAACATTATAAGAACATTTATGTCAGAGCTCAACATCGAGTTTTTTAGGTTAACTAGACTTCCACATTCATCTAGCGTTCAGAAACAGAGGTTACTAGAGGACATCTCAGAACATGAGGCTACTCTTGCTCTGCAAAAGATGCCCAATGCTAATGCCAGGGGCAGCGATGGGATACCAACCGAGGTATATAAGGTATTCTTGAAGGAATTGCTCCCATATTTGTCAGAATTATTTCATGCAACTAGGAAAGGGGTTACTATTCCATCGACCTTCAAAGAGTTAGTGGTTGTCAGTTTCTTAAAAGTGAGTGAAAGAGTTAGTGACAAAGTGAGAGAAGACTGTGAGAAAGGGTGAGGGTGAGTGAGAGTGTTAAGAAAGAGCAAGAATGAGAGAATGAGAGCAGGGACACTGGGGAGTAAAGGGATTCTGTCAAGACCATATACATTCAGTGGATGAAAAGGACGATAAGGTGCTCTGCGGTATTCCAGCAGCTGATAAACCCAACGGGTTGAGAGTGACAGAGAAACTAAACTGTTGTTGGGAATAAAACTTAAAGGGTGTTAAGAGGCTTATGTAGATGGTGAAGCAGCTGAGGGGAGCCTGGTACATGAAGAGACAAGATAACTCATAAATACAAACGGTTAGACTGCTCAAGAAGACAAGGAGATAAGAGCCTCACATGATGGACTGGGAAGGAAATGGTAAGCACATGGGGATGGAGAAGAACAAGAAACATACAAATACTTTTCTCAATGTAATGAAAGGTAAAAGAGCGGGTCAGGGCACAGGTGCTCAGCGGCTTTGGAGAGCATGAAGGACACATGGATGAGTCTCAGGAAGGCAAAGAGTACAAGTGAGGGCATTCAGCAATATGGTGCTAGAGGCCAGAGGACCAACGTTGGTAAGGCTGAGAAGGCTTTTGAGACAAAAATGTGAGGCTCCAAGGAGCAGGGTGTGTGAGCTGTGAGGAAATGTAGTGTAGTCAAGAATGGGAGATTGAAATGCTTAGGAGATGAGGTGGCCTGTGGAGCTTGGATGGTTTGAGACCACATGAGTAGCGAGAGGGCATACATTTTCAACAATTGCCATACACCAAACAAGGGACCAGCAGAGACATGTTCAGGTATTGCAGTGGTGATGTCAGGCGCCGATGTGGGGTGGAGCCAGGTCTCAGGAAGAGGAGGTCAGGTGTGAGGGTGGAGATGAGGTCCCAATCTCAATGGTGTGTTTGCATAGTGAGAGTGTGTTGAGAAGGGCATATGCGAGTGGTGTTTTTGTTTGGGTGGTGTGTTTGGAGTGTGGCTGGTCAGTGGGCTGGTGTGTGTGCTGTAGCAGGAGAAGTGGCAGTGGGTGCAGGTGAAAGGTCCAAATGTGGAGCGTGGGTCGGCGCGGTGGCACTATTTGTTGCAGCATAAAGCTCAGCGATGGTGTATCGGCAGGGGGTGGAAGGGCGAGGCGTCGTGGTGCTGGGTGTGGTTCAGGAACGGATGGGCACAGACAGGCTTGCCTATGGCACACAAGAGGCGCGCCCACTGCGCGCTCTGCAGCATGGTTGCACTGCTGCCTGCATTAAGTAGGTCTAGGGTGGGCAGGCCTTCTTTTGGAGGGAAGATAGGTGAGCAGGAAAACATGGTCGGGAAAACCTGGACGGGTAAACCCGGGCATCAGTGGTGTCACTGTAACCGACTGGAGCAAGCAGGACCTGGAGGCCACAGGCAAGTGCCAAGTTGGCTGCCCAGGTGCCTACCAGGTGGTAGAAAGGTTATGCCAATACACACAGCCCCTATCCGCTCCAAAATGTTATTTTACTGGGTTAATTTTCTCACCTTGTAAATGCTGGCCCTGTGTTGCCACCCCTAATAGTCTCAGGAGCAGGAACACTGGGGCAGTTGTGATGGGGAGGAGCGGTGTTGGCTCTGCCGCAATCCTTGGTAAGAGAACAGCACATATTCCCATTTGTTGTATGTTCTATTCATGTCTGGGTCTCCTTATGTCACAATTTAGGAAATGGAATGTTGAGGGCTCAGGAATGTGTGGATGGGAATAGAGCTGGTAATTATTTAAGTGATCTCACAGATTGGAAAAAGAAGGCATGCAAAAACAAGGTATACTTCTAGCCATCTACCCACGGATTTAATACACTCATATACAGCTATGGGCTTAGACGTAATACGAGCTGGTTTACTAGAGAAAAGCCATATTAACAAGCCGAAGCAAATGGATTTTATATTCTATAGAGTGCATTCCTTGAATGTGTGTTCGACAAGATGGACGGCGGTAATGTGGTTTTACACAATGAAATCCAACTGCAAAAAAACCTCTCCCTGATGAGATGGAGCAAGTTGCAAACTGCAGCATCTTATGCTGCTCACATCTAAAATAACTGATCAAAAATGCAAGGCTTTCTATTCAGCTTTCCCAGAGGAAAGGCAGAGAAGCGAAAACGCTGCATGCTGCACAAAAGAGAATGATGGAGCAGTCCTCTTTAATATTTTCTACGGACACATGAATCTGTCACAAAGTGGCTGCTTTACGGTGCATTTGTCTGGATTTAAAAAAACATATGCAGATGCATATAACTTATTCCAAGGTCAGCCCAGTAGACGTGCAGTTCAGCAACATCTAAATCAATAACCACTTCAGAAAATAGGAAAGGAAATGCTTCTGGTAAATAGAAGAGCATAAATAGAAGCTAGATGTAAAGTTAATTTATTTATCATGAGGAGGGGACATGTATTTGGGATAGAATTAGACAGCACAGATTATTTTTTCAACACATTTATATTCTGCATTCAAAGATTTTTACATTTCTTTCTACAATTAAGCAATTTTAGTTTACACATATGTACAATTTAGGGCAGTGCAAGATTAAGGGACGTGACCAAAAGTGGGCGATTCCTTCCATTTTGATGATAAAGTAAAACTCAGGTCTCCCTATTGCAAAGGTAGCAATGTAATAGAATGCATCTGCAATATGTATTTGTTAGATGTTGGTGCAATTTGTTGACACAGAAAATTTAGGAAGCCATCTTGTATGGATGGAGAAATAATATGGTTAATGTGCAAGAGCATTTGTGCATTTAGGTCTTTTGTGTAGTGCTACCCGTCACATAGGGCACTTCAGTGCGCCTAACATTGAGAGAAAACCAAGACATTATGAAGTTTAAAATTCAGGAGTGTGAGAGTCCAGCTGGATGCAAGGAAGGAACACAGACATGGAATTCATCGCTCCCTCTCACGCGGATGAGCAGCTTGGTTGACAGCTTGTTTGAAAAGTGTGGTTTTACTTTGTGGCATTTTCTTAAACACGAGGGGGCAGATTTACAAGCCCTTTGCGCCACTTTTGCATCACTTTTCCCATATTAAAAGTGACGCAACAGTTTCGCAAGGGTCTTGTAAATCTGCACCGAGGTAACTAACATTAGAGCATAGGCCACGGCTGCAGTTATTCCTTAACGTCGGACCCTGGACCCCCAATGATCTGCTTTAGTCTCTTTATTGGGCTTTGTTTGACAGGAAAACTGGTGAGGATTCCATGTTTCAGGCAGAGTCGTAGTGATAGTTGGCAGCAGAACCCAGGACAGTTTTCCCATATGCTTTGTGCATAACGCAATGAGAATTACACTCTATCCTGGAATAATCTGGAAGCTAGCGGAGAGCTTTCAGATCTGGTTTGATATAGTGATACTCAAACGAGACCACACGCAAGCATGCATCAAGTCATCAACTCTATTCAGAGATTAGTGCAAATGAATGGAAGGATTCTGTGAGAGAGCAAGTACATTTGTGGCCTTGACTACTGCATTCATTTCTGGGCCGAGGCTAAAGTCTGCGTTGAGGATTAGCACCTAGTTTCTGGTCTGCTTGAACAAAGTTAGAGAAATGCCCAGATTTTGTTTTGTTTACTTAACTCTTTTTATTGGATTTTCTGTGACAACAAAAGTGTATGGAACAGTAATCAGATTATAAACATTGCATCTCTTTTCCCAGAACAAACCCTCAGTGTCCACAAAGATTATTTTACATTCATTTAGAGTCTACCAACCCCATCCCTTCTGGGCCTCCCCTTGAATTCCCACTCCTTTGAGCCTGTTCGGCTATTGCATCATGTTCCGTCATGGAGACCAAATCTTTGTATATTTTGTAGGACATCTCCGTCCTAAGTACACCTCTCCTCTGCTAACACACAAAACTCGATTGCACTAGTCCATTCAGTCATTTTCAAGGCAGCTGCCGATTGTCAGTGCCCGGCAATCTCCCTTTTTGCCACCATCAAGTCAGTTGTATTGCAGCCGACATGATTCCAAACAATGCCATCTGAGCAGTAGCATTAATATGTACTCCCACTGCCTTGCCAGCTTCGTATGTTTCCTAATCCAGTATCCGTCAATAACTAGGCACTCCCAAATCATGGGCATTAAGGTGCCCTCGTATCCCCGACATCTAGTACAGGTTGGCATGGTGATCCTGTCTAATTTGTAGAGACGTGCTGGTGTGAAGTAAATCCTGTGGAAGTGGTTAAACTGGATGAGGTAAAGTATCATATGCTCCCTGGCCGCCATTTTTGCCACCACCTAATATACCACCTCCAGTGGGCCTAGGTCCCTCTCCCACCTATCTCTAAGCATTTGAATTGGGGCTAGTGCGTTTGTTACTGGCGCCCTGTTCATGAAGGAGATAGCCTTCTTTCCCTGACGTTCCATAGTCAGTTTGGATTCTAGTGGATGAAAATCTGGGACCTTGGTTAGGCATTCGGCCACTCTTTCCATTGCATGTCTGACTCGAAGGTACCAAAATATTTGTGTTTTATGAAGCGCAAGCTCTTTCTGTAGCTTGTCGAATAGCTTGATGTGGGACGACTCCTATGAATCACCTATTTTGGATATCTTGATGGCATCCCATCCCAAGAATCCACTCAGTTAGTTGTGGGACCTCAGGCAACCATGATCCGTAACAGAGAGGTGTTTCCTTTGTGAGTTCACCATGCCACTTGGTCCCTCTAAGCACGCGGTGCCTGCCCTTTAGCATGTTTAGGTTACCTCAGGGAAGTCTCTAAACACATTTTATCTATATAGCTGTAATAACAGTGTTGGTATACAAGCAAATGTCATTTCCAGCTGGACAGCATAGTCCCCTCTATCTGTGTAAAACCAGTCAATTATGGGCAGTAACTGCGCTGCCTGATAGTAATGTCCAATGTCCGTCAAACCTAGGCCAACATCAAATGGAGACTGGATGCATTTATTGAAGGCTTCTCTGGGCAGTTTCCCAGCCCATTTGTAGTTGTTGATCGTGGCTTGCAATGAGGGTAAGAAATCTCGAAGGAGACCGTTTGGGTTATTTTGAAGGAAATATAGCCATTGGGGTAGGGCCAACATTTTGAATATTGCAGTTTGACCCATCATTAAGATTGGGAGTATGCCCCAGACTTCTAACTGGATACGGAGCTGACGGAGCATCTGAGCCACATTTAGCTCCCAGCACTGGTAAGGATCCAATGTGATGTACATTCCCAGATACTTGAAACTGGCAACCTTCCTCAAAGGGCCGTGTGCCTCAGCATCCTCTGTGTCTGGTAGGCATTGATTGGGAATACTGCTGACTTTCCTAGTTTACCGTGAGTCCAGTGTGTTTCTCATTGGCTTTCAGCGCCTTCATCAGTCAGGTGATAGTGTGCTCTGGGTGTCAGCCATATAGCAATGCATCAGCGGCATACTGTGGGATGCTGTCTCCATGATCTCAATGTGTGCGAATCCCCATATTTGAGTATCACAATGGATCAACTCTGCTAGGGGTTTGACTGCAAGGGCCAATAAGAAGGGAGAAAGGGAGCAGGACTGTCTCATGCCTTGTTTTATTCAACAAGGGGGGAACAGCACATCGTTCACCCGCACTACAGTAAATGGACGTTTGTAAAGGAGCTTAATGCATGCCCGTATACTGGGGCCAACATTAATTTCCTCAAGGCTGCATGTAGGACGGGCAATTTGACCGATTCGAACACTTCCTCAAAATGGAGGACGAGAACTGGTTGAGTTTCTGGGGACTATTGTGACAGGTCAATGTGCCTTCTGCAGGTGGCATATGCAGTGCCTCATTCCCAGACAGGGCATGAAACCAGTCTGGTCCCAATGGACCAATGTTTGGATCACCCCTGCTTGGCAGTTAGCCAGCACCTTGGCTAGAGTTTTGGATTCCATATTTATCAGTCTAATTGACCGATATGAGGTTCTCCTTGCTTGTGGATTACTGCTACAAATGCTCCCCTGAGGTCGTATGGCAGGATCTCCACCCAAAGTGGCTCTTCGTATAAGAGTCATAGCTGCAGAACCAGAGGGATGCGTAGTGTTTAAAGAATTCCATTGGGAGGCCATTGGAACTGGGGTTCAGGCCTGTGGGCATACCACTGATTGCACTCATGATTTGCTCCTCTGACACTGGTTGGTCCATTTTCTCTCTATCCTCGCCTAAGTGTCTGGGGAGGGGTAGGTCTTGAAAGATGGATTTATGTATGACCTGGTGTAACAGCTCTCACCTAGCGTATGATTCTGTGTAGTAACCCACAAAGGTGGTCACCAGACCCTGGGGTCAGTGATTGTGTCTTTCTTCCTCCCTCAAATGCCTGGGACAAATTTTACCTTTGCTTCCCTATTGACAAGCCAATACAACAGTTTACCAGCTTTGCCCCCTGTCTTGTAGATTCTGTATTTTGCGGCGAGTACCAGTGTTTTGACCTGCTGCCAAAGATTTGTTTTTAGTGCCTCCCTAGCTATGTCTAGTTTATGGTGAACCAGGGAATCTGGGGTTCAAGATGCCTCTCCGTCTAATTCTGCTATTGTCGACTCTAGCGCAGTAATTTTCTAGCGTTTCACCCTCTTAGCAGTCGTGGCACAGGAGATGTCTCTTCTAATAACTGGCTTGAGGGACTCTTATAGGGTGACATTGGTGAGGACTGTCCCCTTATTGAGGTCTAGGAACTGTTTGATGGACTCCCCTAGTCACCTACTGGAAATTGGGTTCTGATAGGAGCCAGGCAAGCGCCAGCTCCCCCAGTCATCCCGCAAGCTGAATCCAATTATCAGCTCAATTGAAGAGTGATCCGCTTGGTGGCGTCTTAGAGTCAAAGACTGAATGGAGTAACCAGAGCTAGAATGCAATCTAGTCTTGATTGTGTGTGTTGTCTATAGGAGAAGTAAGTATGCTGAAGTGCGTGTGGATGCATGGGGGTCAGCATATTAGACTCCTATCTATTGTCCACTATGGAGTTAAGATACCCTCCCTATAGCACTGTGTCCACCAGCAGTTTCTGCAGGACCGCTGCCAGGTCCTGAAGTGTACTTTCCATTACTGCTGAAGAGACTTATACGCTGGGGATAGACCAGGCCATGCCTTCCAACTTGACCATAATGTTTACCTAGTCGATCATGACCAACCCCAGTCCCTCAGAGGGGAAGGTGTGGTGTAGTAGGATCGCCACCCTCTGGGGTCCCTGGTATAGCAAGAATGAAAACCCTGGAGGAGGTGTGTGGACAATTTGTTCCCTAGAGGTGAGTCTCCTGCAAGAGGAGTACTGCCCCCTTCTTGATATGTAAACGTATCACTCCTCTTTTGATTTTGTTATTCAGCCCATTAACATTCCAGGAGACCACCTTATACAGGGCTTAACTTACATCTCTCGCCATCTGTGCTTAGAGACAATGAGCACAGTGAGATACGTCTTCATGTCCAACATGTCAAGCTGCATTTCAACATTCAAACAAAACCCCAAACATCCCCACCAACCCCTCACCCCACACGTCTAGTACTGAAGCTTTTGTCACCCATTTAGCAAACAAAGTAAATGTACATAAAATAGGCTTCGGCAAAGTCTACAACATCAAGCACAATGCATTGAGGACATTGTTAAAATCACCGGCAGTGGTGTAATATTGACCAATAGATGGGTGCATCTAACATTATGACATTTGATCTGGTGAAAATGGCCACCTCCTTCTGTTGTTGAGTGGCGTAGAGGATGGCATACCTGTCAGTATAGTTGAAGATCCTCAAAGAGCCAAAGAGCTGTGGGCCCTCTCCAGTACAAACTACTGGGACAATACCCAGTCATGGAGCAAGGAAATCAGCCAGATTGGCCCTCTGCCCCAGTCCTGCTACCGGGTGTTGCAGCTGCTTCACTTCTTGCACAGGAATGCCACATTATCTTCCTCAGTAGAGACTCAGGTTGCACTCCAAGAGCTTGAGCAGATCCTGATGCAGAATCAACACCCCAAGTGCCAAGCCCTCTATCTTTTCTTCCACGGCTAGTTTGGAGTCATGTATCACCTGCAACATGAGGGCAGGTGAGGCAATTTTCACAGACTCTCTACTGGTCTCCTGGTGTTTTGCAGTGTCCCTAATAACTGGGTCCCCCATAGGCCTTGTGTAGCAATCGATCTTTTCTTGAATCGATGGAGCTGGTATTTATCCTTGCCCACACTCTCTGCGGGTATAAGTGGCCGCAGGGATCACCCGGATATAAATTCCCCAGCGTCACATTTCCACTCTTAGGCGGGTGGGTCCCGTATCAACCAGCTCCCAACTGTTCATATGTGATGGGGCCGAGGAGCCCACTGCTCCATTGTTGTGCAATGAGATATGGGGGAAGTGCCATCTGCCAAAGGGGGTCTATGCCACCTCCATAGTCAGTTAATGTGGGGCTGGTCTCTGGTCCCCAGCCACAGAGCTCCTCCCGCAATGCGATTGTCCCCCGCCTTGGCTCAAGGGGGCAGGGCAGATTGAAGTACCCAGCACGGTGTCCTTGAGCTGCTGCTGGCCAGCCAGGGGAAAAGTCTGGCAGCACCCCTTCCAAAATACAGGCTGGGTGCGGAGGATCAGCTCACTACCGGAGAGCCACCAAAGTCCTAGTGTGTCTCTACCCCCCCAGCAGTCACCACACTCCTCTCCACTCCCTGCAGCAGACCTCCCAGCATGAGGGAGATGGAAAGGGAAGCTCACCTAGTCTATCATCCCACTACCTTGCCCTGACGCTGCTGGGATGGTTCTTCACACTTTGGGGTGGGGGAGAAAGAAGAGCCCTTAATGATGTTCACTTTGTGGGCTGTCACCCTCTAGTGTGCCAATCCTATGAACCAGGCCCCGTGTCTCACGTCCCTCTGGATGGTGCCCTCACTGAGGGTGGAGGACCCCAGCAGACTGAATTGTCCACCAGCTTCTGGGGTTGGGCCTCTGGTTTCATGATGCTGCTTATTGTTTTTGGCCCTTTCTGCAGGGTCATCCCCAAATGTATGCTTTCGCCTTCCTGTTTTCTGAACACATTTGTGTTGGCTTTTTGGAATCTGCACACTTTATCACTGCTAACCAGTGCTAAAGTGCTTGTGCTCTCTCCCGGAAAGCAGTACTACATGTACCCAGGGCCTATAAATTAAATGTTACTAGTGGGCATGTAGCACTTATTTTGCCACCCACTAAAGTAATCTTTTAAACATGTTTCAGGCATGGCATTGCAG
Source organism: Triturus cristatus (assembly GCF_964204655.1). NCBI lineage: Eukaryota > Metazoa > Chordata > Amphibia > Caudata > Salamandridae > Triturus > Triturus cristatus. The sequence goes on along the minus strand of NC_140587.1, from coordinate 461,182,946 downwards.
CCTGTGTGTGCAGTTTAAACTGTTATTTTGACTGGGTAAAATAAACCTTTTGTCAGGCCTAAACATTCTTTTTTATTACTTATAATTCACCCCTAGGGTTAGCCCTACACAGCCCTATGTGCAGGGTACAGTGTATTTAAAAAGGTAGACATGTACCTTTAATTAGGCCCTGGACGGAATTGGAGAATTTTGACAACTTGCAGTTATTCTTGTAACGTGGATTTCTCATCAAAATGGCCAATCGGCGTGTGGTGGAATTGTTTTTTATGTTTGAGCAACTCAATGACAATGGGAACAATGTGAGATGTCTGAATACGTGCTGGTAAGTTCAAGTGAGATTCGACATCCCCAAGCATGATTTTTAATCACTAGGAGGACGTCCTGTGAGATTTTATGAAAACGGTTGTAAGTGGTCGTGTTCAGAGGGCTGCATCCAGAGAATATTTTCTATTAAGAGACAGCAAAATCAACCTGAAAACATTTTTTAGAGTAGTTATTCTACTCAAAGGGATGCTGAAAACTTCTAAGTAATTTTTCTAACAGGAAGTATCACAGAGACTTCAACTTCCCCTTCCTGTCCAAAACACTCCTCCCACTGCTAGGTCCATACCATGGTCACTTTTCATTTGGATTTGGAGGGAAAGGATATGTCTCTTCTTTGTCTGCAATACGGTGGCCAGTAGGTAGTTATAGTTAGGACCATGTTTCCATTGGAAAAGCGTTTTTTGACTTGCCTATATCTTTGGCGCTGTTTAACGAATCTTCACAAATCTGTCCTCAAAAAGTGTGCCAGGGATTTTTGTTGTGCATGGAAAGTTTTGGGGGTATCCGTCAAGCGGGGGCAGAGAAAAAGGGAGTAGTCAAAAATCATGTTTTCCCCATGGTAATTCTCATTGAAATATTTAGACACAACTGGAGCCCGAACCGCTAACGGACTTACACCAAATTTGGCGGAAAGGTAGCTCTTGGCCCTGAAAGAACCCTTTTTTATTATTTTGTGTAAATCTGTTTAGTAGTTTTGGAGATATTAAAAGATATTCAAATTTGTATATACAATGACTCAAATCCTCTGAGGATCCGACAGTCCCTGTGCTAAAATTTGAATGGCTGCCAACCCTTCGACCAGGAAGTGTGGGCAGCCATATTGGGACTCAGCTTCAGTTTTCAAAAACATTTAAAAAAGAAAAGGGGACAGGCTAGAAATAGCCTAACCCCTAGCTTAGGTTTTGGTGTCCCCCTATGTCTCTGACAAGGCCAAAAAGCACCTTTTTATGTTTGCCAAAGGAATGCAAGGGAGCTGCGAATCTGTGGCAAAAATTAAAGAAAAGCACAGGTTCTCATACTTGTTTTTTATGAAGCCTCTGGTTGGGCCAGGTCCCAGGGGGAAATTATTAATAAAAAGAGTCTCAGAAACATTTATAAAACACAGTCCCCGGATGATGTCAACCGAGATTTCATCATGATGTAATTTGAGATGCCATCAGTGATGTCACCAGTGATAACACTGACCATGCATTGAGTGTTGTAATGTGTGAGGTTATAAGCAGTGCATTGCAGGTGTGTAAGTTATACCTCGCTCAAGTAACTATAACTTCTGAATTTCACTGTTTTTGTATGAGTGAGATATGATCCTAACTATACCGTCACTGTAATCTTTTTTTGTGTTTTGTTCTGTGAATTTCTAAGTCTTTTTGTAACTGTTTCCTAACTATAATGTCTGTGTAACCTTTCTTATCAGAGCGTTATAGTTTCTTCAGATAAATATGAAGAGAACTGCAGATGATCAGCCTCAATCATTTCAGGGATATGTTGATTGTTGCTGGGGTGCCAAACAGGAGTGCAAGAGATGATTCACAACAAAGCTGCACTTGTCATTGTGGTGAATAAACAGGAGGGACCAATGGTTACTGAGGAGGAGATAAACAATCAAGGTGGGGGAACAAGGTCGGGTGCAAACTGGTACTAAAGCGAGAGAGTTATAACAACTGCTGTTGCCAGTTACCTGTCTCATGAGTCTTTAGCTCTGTACCAATGTTGATCTGATAATGTCATTAGGGCTTACTGGCCCTGTAGTGGCTGGAGCAGCGAGGAGTTAGAAAATCCATAGAGGTGCATGTCCTCCATGAGAGTAGCTTCCAATTCCCCATTCTCCATCTTCTCTAGGTATGAACTTTCCTGGGACTTTTCTGCTGAGCTATACTTATCTGACACAAACTGTTTTAGAATGTTCATGATCCCACAAATTCTCTAGTTATCTTATGAATCATTTTGATGAGAGTGATTCACAACTGCAAGTTTGAGCTTTTATAGTAGTTGAATTGGTGAATCATCTTGTTTTCTAAATTTAAAATACCCCTCACATGACTAGAACCCTTCCAGTGAGCGATGAAGAGCAGAGCTAAGCTCAGAAGCCAACTTAGTCCAATGCTTTGCTAGGCCCGGCATCTTACTTATGTCATCCCAGAGCTCGGATTGAACAAACAGCAGCTCAGAATCCCACCTACACACATGATGAGTCAAGAGTAATACATGCCTGTGTTCACCATAAGCCCAGTCTAGAACTCAACAGAATGGCTAATATTTCAGAGGGGAACACCCTTCTGTGATTTGCAGAAACTTTAACATGTTTTATCCTTCTGCCACCCTCAAATTTATAGACTCCAGTGAAAACTGAGTGGATTCATTGACTTTACAACTACTGGAGAGTATGTAGCTCAGAAGTGGCTTGATATAGCTCTAACAAACAGCCCTAATGTATCTCGCCTTCCATGAGGCTGTTAACCCTGTATATGGATTGCCATGAATTGCATTTTTATAATGTTTTTTTGATGTACTTTTACAGTTACTTTGATAACCGAAAAAGGTTTTTGACTGACTGACTGGAAAAACATAATTGTTGTATTAATAACCCCTTTGGGTCGTCAGATGGCTGGGAGCCGTCCTATGCACCAGTGCACATGTGCGACGGACGGTTCCCGGCTGTCCGATCACATGGCACCGGAAATCCCTCTGGTGCAGGTACCAGAGAGATTTTCTTTTCCCCACAACAGCCTCGGAAGCTGCTTCCCCAGTTCCTGAGGCTGTGTGTTTGGTTTCTCCGAAATTAATATCAGCGCACACAGAAATTTGCGGAAAATTAGATTTTTCCACCTAAATGTTAAGTATTTAGGAGATTCTGGGTAGGAAAACCTCAGGGGATCCACACAAGCCATACCTTCCTGGACTCCCCAGGATATCTAGTTTTCAGAAATGGGTGAGTTTCCCTAGAAGGCTGCCGAGCCAAGGGCCAAAAACCCAGGTTCCTCCCCTTGCAAAACGAGGTCATTTTGTGATAGGTCATTTTGAAATCTCCACAATATGTTTTGGGTCCTTGTCTGTCGCGGGTACTTGGCCCACCCACACAAGTGAGGTACCATTTTTATCGGGAGACCTGGGGGAACGCTGGGTGGCAGGAAATTTGTGTCAGCCTGGTGATTCCACAATTTCTCACACAGACATGTGAGAAAATCAGATTTTTTCTGCTAAATTTGAGGTATGCAGGGGATTCTGGGTAGGAAAACGTTGAGAGATCAACGCAAGCCAAACCCCCCTGGGCTCCCCAGGGTGTGTATTTTTAAAAAATGTGTGGGTTTGGTAGGTTTCCCTACATGGCCACAGAGCCCAGGGCCAAAAACCCAGCCCCCCCTTGCAAAACCAGGATGTCTTTTGATAGGTAATTTTGATGTCTCCACAATATCTTTTGGACCCTTGCCTGTCGAAGGTACTTGGCCCAACCACACGAGTGAGGTACCATTTTTATCGGGAGACATGAGGAAATGCTTGGTGGTTGGAAATGTGTCAGCCCAGTGATCCCACAACTTTCCCACACAGAAATTTGAGAAAAATATAATTTTTCAGCTAAATTGGAGGTTTGCAGGGGATTCTGGGTAGGAAAATGTTGGTGAGAGCCACACAAGTCACCCCATCCTGGAGTCCCCTTGGTATCTGGTGTTTCAAAGTGTATTGGTTTGCTATGTTTTCCTAGGTGCCAGCAGAGCTAGGGTTCAAAATCTACAGCTATGCACTTTACAAAAAAAAGACTCTGTTTTCACTGTAAAAATGTAGTATATCCACGTTGCTTTTTGGCCCATTTCCTATCACTGACACTAGGCCTACCCACAAAATTGAGGTACCATTTTTTTCTGAAGACTTTGGGGAATGCTGGGTGGGTGGAATCTTGTGGTTCCACGCAGATTCCAGAACTGTCCATCACAGAAATGTGAGGTAAAGGTGTTTTCTAAAGAAAAGGTTTGAGGTTTGCATGGGATTTTGGGTAACAAAACCTGATGAGAGTCACACAAGTTACCCCATCCTGGATTTCCCTTGGTGTCTGGTTTTCAAAAAGGTATAGGCTTTCTAGGTTTTCCTAGGTGCCGGCAGAGCTAGGGTTCAAACTCGACAGATAGGCAGTTTGCAGAAAAGGGTTAGTTTTCCCTGTAAAAATGTGGTGTATCCACATTGAGTTTTGGCCCGTTTTCTGTCATGGGCTCCAGGCACTACCCACACAAGTGAGTCACCATTTTTAGTGGAGGACTTTGGGAAATGCGGGGTTGGTGGAATTTTCGGGATACATGCAGATTCCAGAACTTTCCATCACAGAAAATTGAGGGAAATGAGATTTATTTTGCAAAGTTTGTGCTTTTACAAGGGATTCTCGGTAACCGAACCTGGTGAGAGCCACACAAGTCACCCCATCCTGGATTCCCCTTGGTGTCTGTTTTTCAAAAATGTATAGGTTTGCTAGGTTTCCCTAGATGCCAGCAGAGCTAGGACTCAAAATCCACTGCTAGGCTGTTTGAAAAAAAGGATCAGTTTTCACTGTAAAAATGTGGTTTATCCATGTTGCATTTCGGCCCGTTTTCTGTCGCGAGCACTAGGTCTACTCACAAAAGTGAGGTATCATTTTATTGGGAGATGCTGGGGAATGCGGGGTGAGTAGAAGTTTGTAGATCCACGCAGATTCCAGAATTTTCCATCACAGAAATGTGAGAAAAATCTGTTCTTTTGTTTTAAAAGTTTGAGGTTTTCAAGGGATTCTGGGTAACAGAACCTGGTGAGAGCCACACAAGACACCCCATCCTGGATTCCCCTCAGGGTCTGGTTTTCAAAAATATATAAGTTTGCTAGGTTGCCCTAGGTGCCAGCAGAGCTAGGGTTAAAAAAAGGGTCAGTTTTCACTGTAAAAATGTGGTGTATCCATGTTGCGTTTTGGCCCATTTCCTATCAAAAGGCACTAGGCCTACCCACACAACCGAGGTACCGTTTTTATTGGAAGACATTGGGGAATGCGGGGCGAGTGAAATTGTGTGGTTTCTAGCAGATTCCAGAACTTTCCATCACAGAAATGTGAGGAAAATTTTTTTTTTACAAAGTTTACTGTTTGCAAGAGATTCTGGGTAACAGAACTTGGTGAGAGCCACACAAGTCACTCCATCCTGGATTCCCCTTGGTGTCTAGTGTTTAACAATGTATAGGTTTGCTATGTTTTCCTAGGTTCTGGCGGAGCTAGAGTTGAAAATCTACAGCTAGGCACTTTGCAAAAAAAAGATCAGTTTTCACTGTAAAAATGTAGTGTATCCGTGTTGTGTTTTGGCCTATTTCCTGTCGCAGACACTAGGCCTACCCACACAAGTGAGGTGCCATTTTTATTGGAAAACTTTTGAGAATGCAGTGTGGGTGGAGTTTTGTGGATTCACGCAGACGGCAAAACGTTCCATCACAGAAATCTGAGGGAAATGTTTTTTTTTTTAAGTTTGAGGTTTGCAAGGGATTTTGGGTAACAAAACCTGATGAGAGCCACACAAGTTACCCCATACTGGATTTCCCATGGTGTCTGGTTTTCAAAAATGTATATGTTTGCTAGGTTTTCCTAGATGTCGGCAGAGCTAGGGTTCAAAATCCACAGCTAGGCACTTTGCAAAAAAAGGATCAGTTTTCACTGCAAATATGTGGTGTATCCATGTTGCGTTTTGGCCCGTTTCCTGCCACGGCACTAGGCCTACCCACACAAGTGAGGTACTATTATTTTCGGGAGACTTTGGAAAATGCCGGGTGGGTCGAATTTTGTGGATACACACAGATTCCAGATCTTTCCATCACATAAATGTGAGGAAAATGTGTTTTTACAAAGTGTGAGGTTTGCAAGGGATTCTGGGTAACAGAACCTTTTGAGAGCCACAAAAGTCACCCTATCCTGGATTTCCCTGGCTATCTAGTTTTCAATAATGTATAGGTTTTCTAGGTTTCCCAGGGTGCCGGCTGAGCTAGGGTTCATAATCCACAGCTAGACACTTTGCAAAAATAGGATCAGTTTTCACTGTAAAAATGTGGTGTGTCCATGTTTTGTTTTTGCCCGCTTCCTGTCACGGGCACTAGGCCTACCCACACAAGTGAGGTGCCATTTTTATTTAGAAACTTTGGGGAATGCAGGGTAGGTGGAAATGTATGGATCCATGCAGATTCCAGAACTTTCCATCATAGAAATATGAGGAAAATGTGTTTTTTTACGCAATTTGAGGTTTCCAACCACTGCCCTTGGTCTCTCCAATATTTACGACAAAAATGCATATCAACAAGTGTGGAAGGGATAGGAGTGGTGGAGCTCTCCATCCGTAGATTTGTGAATTGTCTTTTGCAGGAAGAAAATAATACTACTGGACTACTAAATGCAGTTTGCAAATTGGACCCAGAATGAGGAGGTCCAACTAAACACCAATTTGTTGAACAGATAGAAGGACAGTACCCTGAAAGAAGCAAGCATTGTTTGAAGATATGAATTCTTCCAGGATGAGCAATAAGAGAAAGAAATGGGTGAAAAAACTGTCCAGAAGAAAAACTTACCAAACCTAACTGTAATAGACTTAGATAGCACAGAAAACTTTAAGGTCACCCGAGGTATTAGACACCGGTGTGTCCTCACTCCCCTGCTCTTCTCACTTTATATAAATGGGGTGGTTGCATGCCTATATGAAACTAAAGCTGATGTTCCCATGGTTGGCACCCGCCCGTCCCTATTTTACTTAATGCAGATGATGCGGTCCTGCACTGAAGAACAGCTAATGGGCTGCAGCTATTAATAGATACATTCGTAGATTTTATGGATGATAAAGACATGAAAGTGAATTTACAGGAAACTGTTACCATGGCAGCTGGAAAAAGTAGGGCAAAAAAGAGGTCACATTACATGAAGGGGGAGAAGTTGGGGAGACACAAACTTTTACATACTTGGGTATCCAATTTACTTCATCGGGCTTGTGGGAGAGTCAATTCGATATATCAAAAATGAAGTTTTTAAGGGCAATAGAAATTATTTTGAGATTTTCTAGTGAAATAGGCCAAAAAACTATTAGAGAAATGTTGACACTATACAAAGTGAAATGTCTACCAAGTGCGGGTTATGGTGCCCCCTCGTGGGGCTATACAAACTGTGCAAAACAGACTAGAAAATGTGTTTTTAGCACTCATACTGGCAATACCAAAATCTAGTTCTACTTACATCTCACATAAGGATTTGACTGTACCCTTCTTAGAAGATGATCTATATATTAGGCCTATTATTTTATGGCACAGCATATGGAGCAAAACGGGAACACAATTCACGAAGGATATAATCCAAGACTGTCTTGCTCTAGATGCTTGGAAAAAAATAAAATGGCTTTCCCATCTAGATGCCTCCTTGAGAAAACTTGCCCCTGATATGGGTGTAAAAGATACAGCCAAAATCCTTACTTATTCCAAAAAAGAAGTCAGGACTATACTTATGGAACAAAGAGAGAAGGAGAGAGAATCAAAAGAGACAAAATAATCTACGGTAGCTAGCTACCTGCAACACCATGTGTGTGAGGGTCAGCCTAACTACCTGAAGATCATTAAAAACAGCCAACAAAGATTCTATCTCACTAGATTGCGCTTTAGATATACTCCATGTACAGTTTGCCTTCCCAAAAAGTGAGGCATGGTCCAAAAACCTACCAAACTGTCCATACAATGGCAAATAATGACAGAGCACAACTCACTTTATCTTATTTTGCAGTTTTTATAAAGACCTTAGCAAACAGTTTTTAGCCCCCCTTTTTAAAAGAGGTAAATATGTTTTTTATCAGGACGCTTTTAATTATTTATGCTCTCTGGAAAAAAAGTGATATCTGCCTATCAGGTATAACTTATATCACAATGGCCATAGGAAGAATAAACAAATTGGCATATCTTGAGGCCCTAAATTATGAGTAACCAGAATAACCAGATATTCCCTGGATATTGAGTCAGTATTATGACTTCATTAACCCGTTGCTTAGAAACCGGGAAGGGCTGGAAATATGTGAGTGGCATTGGTTATTAAATCTTTTCTGGTAATATAAATCCGAGTTTATGATGTTATCAAGGGGAATGCTCGTTTAAGTGCGTATCAAATTAACTGTATATTATCTTTTTTGTGATTGTGATGTATAATGTATACTTTTATGGTTTTATATCAATAAGCCGGATAAAGGTTTTGATTTGATTTGATTTGATTTGACTTAGATAGCATTTTAAACCTAGCATGTTCGTAAAATTTCTGGAGCCAAACTTTTTCAAAAAATGTACGCTTCAAAAGTGTGCCAAATGACATGATGTCTAATGAATATGGGTATTATATGGACATGCTATTTATTTTGATTATCATTATGATTTGGGTTTTTCAGATGAATACATACGGTTCCTAATTCTGTGTGTACCTTTTTTAAAAAGATTTGTGAATTATATAGTATTATATACATTGCATACCATGATGATTACAGTACAAATAAGTAGTACAAGCACGATGACAATGAGAGATACCAAGAGATTATAGTATGCTGTCTTTGTAAGACACCATTATCTAGTATAGATTTAACTGATTGGAATGTAAGAATCTCTTTTGAAGGTCAAAAGGACCTTCCACCAAAATGGGAGCAATAAGTGATGGACTATAAAATAAATAAATTCATTGTTGCCAGATGCAACTGTGAGTCCACCTGGTTAGGTATGTCCAGGTCCCTACCTCTAAAGTTGATATAAGTGTTGTTGCAAGGGCACTGGGATGTTGGAAATCATTAACTATTCTTTAGAAAATCAATTAATTGAGTGGAGTGTGTTAGAGCAGATTTAATAATTTGAAAATAATGTTTGTTTACATGTGTTTAAGTTAGCACAATTAGGCCCCAAAACGAAGTTACTGGGCCTTTACCTGTTTGCACTGACAGCTGAAGAAAATGTGGCCTTAAAATTTGCAAGAATACTTTCCATGCACGCATATTTCTTTCCCTTTACTGTGTTTTTACTTTTCATAAAATTGTCAAAGTGGCATTTATTTCATGGAGTTGTTTTCTCGGGCTGTCTCTAACTGTGGGATGTGGAGGAACCCGTGGCAGAGCAGTGGTGAAATGAAATTTGAGCCCCCCCCCCTGCAAAGTACATTGAGGGGCCCCACTCCGGACTCACTCAGGAGTGCTCAGGCCAGAGTTCTGCGCTGGGGGGCCCGCTGTAGCTTGTGCCCCTCCCCCGCACCGCGGGGGCTGCAGGTGCCTTTGCTACTTGTAATATTGCAATAATAAAGGCTGTTGCTGCCTACAGGGACCATTGTACTGTCTATTAATTTTAAATGGCTTATTGTTCAATCGTGCAGTGTCACTTCCCTTGTTTGTAGGTTAAAGTTAATAATTATTTATTAATAATTTGGGTAGTACCTAGAGTAGCGTGTTTTATGTAACACAATTTCTACAATGTTTATTGGTTTATGTCATGCAATTGTATTAGTTCAGACCTAAGATACTACCTGAAGTTATATCTGGAGCGTTCATTTTCACTCCTCTGAAACTATAAAATGTGACTTGGAGGATAACATAAATATAGGCCCAGAGAGTACTAACGATGATATTAGGCATACCAATCTTTCTGGACTGACTTTGTGAGCCCATCTGGCACTAGCAATAAAACAGCAATTTCTTCAGGCCTAGAATATTATGGTGCTGAAATCTTTCATAAATAGCTGTGAAAGGTTGTTCAACTCCTGGTCACTCTGCATACAATTAACATATTTTGAGGCTGAGCATAAAAAGACAAACTTGATTGTGTAAATGGGCAGAAGAGAGAGAGGGGACATGGTCTGTCATGAAGAGTATTGTTGGGTCATCAAAAGATCAAATTAAGTGCAGGACATTTATTTCCACATAGGATGATTTCATTAGGAGTTGATGCCTCTGAAACCCAGGGGATGCACTAGCTTTACTTGAAAGGTCAGCTATTGATTAAGCTTCATATGAAATCTTTTGTGTCATGCAAGAGAGGATTCTATTCTAGAATGGAAAGAGGAAGAAGAAGCCCGAGAGCTTCATGTTTGTGAGTCAGACCCTGCTAGGATGTTGCTGGAGTGGGCAAATAAATCTTCCCTGTAATTGCAACCTGCCATTACAGCCTTGCCTTTACACTGTGGGCGTTTTTGTGCCTTTCTAAAATTGTGCAATATTAAGGTTGTGCAGAATATAGAATTATGCTTGAATCTACAGGTATACATGTATTTGATGCTATTGTTTTTAAACTATTTCACTATGACATGTAAAAGTGCTTTTTCCTAATATATACTAAGTAGGCCTTAGTTAGGCCTCCATGTCATCTTGTTTAAAATGGATGTCTAACTCTTCACCATCACTGTTTATTATTTCTGCTGCACACAGTCAAGCAAAGTCATATGTATTTATTTCCATTGATGTTGTTTTTGCTGTTCACAAAGAAATTGTTCCAACATGGGCTCAGTAATGTTGCGATCAGTCTAGGTCTCTTCTGCTAGCTACCTGTACTGTATTCATTGACAATAGCTCTATGCTAATTTGTAACTAGTTTGTCCTACCATCTCCGGAAGAAATTTCCACAAAAGAGTTAAATCAATATCCATGGAGTGGGAAGGTGCTTAGATGGTAAGTCATTATGACATTTAATAAAACCATGCTATGATTTGCTGAAATTTAAATTCTTTTTGTTTTGCTCAAACACCTGATTTGATTTGATTTGAAACCATGATGATTTTGCACTTTCAGTGTTAGTCTATGAGAAAACTTCCTATATAAACACTCAACTTTGAAGGTTAGCTAGAACATTCCTGAGACCTTCTGATGCTACTAGGGATGCTCTCTGATTTCTTATTGAATTTGCTGCGCATTTGAGACTTGGAATGTTTCTGATTTTGCTTATATATTTTGTATTGTTCTATTGCTGATAGCCTTTATGACAATCTCTTATGCATCTGCACTTTCCGATTTCTGTATTGCATTTTTTTAAATTTTGTAATAGATCCCTATTGCCACGTATTGGGAAGCCATGTGCATCGAGCTGCAATATAACAGAGACACGCCACCTGCGGACTCACCCTTCGCTCAAGTCATAGACCACTAGCGCACCCGCTGTTTGTAGCAGCGTACACACTGCGTCACTATCTTCAAGACCAACACACACTGATCGACATGCCATGTATATACACATCTTGAACTCGGGGAGGCAACTGGAAGCTACGTTACGTATAGACCACACATAATACTGTTTATGTTGGTGTGGGTGGTTGTGGGCTATAGGGTTAGTTATGTGCGTATTTTAGTTTTCTTGTTTACTGGTGAGTCCTTTTATTGACGTTTATCCGTACACAAACACCAGCACAAATAGTGACTCTACACACCTATGAGTGCATGTCCATGCCAGACCAACCAGGTATTAATATTCACGCCAGAATGAACATTGAAGACTGTGAGATTTAGACGGAATGCTGTGCTGCTGTGCTCTCACTTACCTTCTCCTTCTTTTCCAATCATATGAGTATTGGAAATGTATTAGGACTACTCGCATAGGTGTTATCCACCCAAGCTCCTTTTTCTGTCTCTATGGTAATGTGAAATGTACAGATCTTGAATAAGCACTCACTTCTGGCGCTAACTGTAATATCTGTAAAGCCCAACAATGCATATATATGTGATTGTCATATTGTGACTATACAAAAAATCAAAAATCAATAAAAACAGATTCACAAAAATAAAATAAAAAAAATCTTATTTAAATTCTCTAAATCTGCCGTAGGAATCACTTATTGATTCCTTCTTTACTTAATTGGCTGTATTTTGATAAGTTGTGGAGTGCTTTGTCTCTGGATATATTGCATCATGAAATTGAGGTTTAACACTGCCCCTGACCCATCCACCAGTGGGTATGTTATTGAGGTGTTTCTTTGAGGTGTAAGAATTTACGGGTTTGCCACACCCACTTCTCTTCACCCACTTCTAGCTTGCTTGTTTTTTTAAAAAAAAACAATTCTGCTACTTGATCTTCTCGAAGGCTTCTTCTCAAAGATTGTCAAGGATGAGAGAAGATAATCTAGAAATGTTCAATTTAATTTATTTTCCCTTTGGTTGAAACTTGGAAATGATATAAGCAAGTACAATCCTGAATTTAAGTGTAGCAATTGGACCCTCATGGTTTCCACACAAACACAAATGTATAGCCATTGCGTGGTTCAAATAGGGTTTGTGCATATTTATTGTACATTCCACTGATTAACCATAAAACTTAACCAAGTCCAGAAAGTGGTGTTCAACATGGTTGTGAAAAGCTAACCGCGAATCGTGCTTGGTTTAGGCTGGAAAGGCTTCAGTCATGGGCGTCCACGGGGGTGGGGATAGGGGCACTTGCCCCCACCACTTGGAGTTTTCAAGTGCCTTTAAAAAAACATTCAAGATCGCGCTGCCGGTATAATACAGGCAACACGAACTAGAAATGTTTTTAATTATACCCCCCCCCCCCATCGAAAACAATTCTGCAGATGCCCATGGCTTCAGCTTAAATTCCAGTATCCACTTTGCTCCATCGGAGAACATATATTTGCGTGCAGTGGTGTAGCAAGGTCAGGTTTTTACCCGGTGCGGAAAATTTCTTGTCACCTCCGGCTTGACAAAATGGCAAAAAAATGTGTTTAAAACACATATTTTTGCCATTTTTTTACCCTCATCACTGATGACACCCGGGGTGGCCCACACCCAAGCACCCCGCTTCCTATGCCACTGATTCGGGTCTGTGCTGCCAGTGAGCGCTGGAAGACGCTGTCATACTGGGAATGTAGATTTTGGCATGTGCGTGAGACAAAATGGGATTATGTTCAATAGCCGTGATCTTGAAAATGGCTTTAGGAGGTCTCCCAGGAAGGGAAATGTAAGTAACAAAAAGAACCACTTGTGCAGACACATCTTTGTAATGTACATTGGACAAAATGACCAGCAGGTGTTCACACCACCAATCCCACCACTGTAAGCACATTGTCTCCAACAGAAATTGCAGCACATTGGCAGTATTTCTCTGTGAAGAATTCCCATGTGTGAAGGTAAAATCCTATTACTCCTGACATCAGGAACTGCATCGGCATTTTCCTTTGTAAATGCTGCTACATTCATATCATATTTTCATTGGGGACATTAATAGTTTTGTTAATTGCCCATTGCTATTTTAGAGCATCACTGATGTAATGAACGTTCCTCTTTTTTGAACTTTTCATTCGGGGACTTCCAGCAGGTGACGGAGGATATGCTAGCACAATGGAAAAATCTGAGTTGTTCTCAACTACAAAATAAAAATGACCTTGCAGTCAGCATGCAGCAATCTAATTCTGGGTCTTGGAATATGTCCGCAAAGCTGTGTAACTGCGTTGCAAATTTCAGTCTGACTATCCAAAGCATCAGTCAGAAAACCTTGAAATATTTCAGAAAGATGTGAGTTTCAAAATGCTAGGAGACCACTTCTGCTCTTCTAATGAACATGTACCCAATGAAAGCACCCCTCCTCGACTTCTTCATAAACTTTCCCCTTTGAACACAACCCCATGCTGAAACTCTAATCTGAGGCATTTTAGTTTGAATTTACTGGACTGAGGCATTTTAGTTTGTATTTATTTAAGGTATGGTGGTTTGATAGGCTACAAAACACAAGAACATGAACAGTTCTCATGAAATCCATAGACATTCTACGATTGTAGCTTGTTGTGGAAAATGTTGCAAAAGGATTCATACAAATATTTTCATGATGTATATATCATGACCCCTGTTCCCACGTACATGTGTCACATGCAGAGCGGGGATTGAACTACAAGGAGGTGGAGGAGAACAAGCGGATCCTCACCGGATTTCGGGAAGTCTCCTTTCAAGCAGTCATGGCCGGCATAACTCGCGGGTGGGGGGGGGTCATGCGGTGGTTTGCGCAGGGGTTCGCTCGGGGGGTTAATAAAAAAAAAAAGAATAAACTTACCTTCTGGGGTCCCGCGCCGTCTCAGCTCCCAGACGGGTCTCACATTTCCCTGGAACAGGAAGCAGGCAGAGCAGCCAGCTTCCCTTTCCTCCCCTAAGCCAAACACAACACTGCAATGGCAGCATTGTGCTTGGCTGGGACACCGACCGCACAGGCGTCTATGGGGAGGCCTACATGGAGAAAATGCAGAGTGCAAATGACTGGTTTGGTCCGCCCTGGGGCCGACCAAAAAGTCAGCGCCCTCAGAGTGGGCAAGCACCTTCTCCCCTGGACTCCAGCAGTACCCCCCAACCACCCACCCGCCCCCAACCAACCCTTCTTTTTCTCGCAGTGCGAGAAGCAGAAACACAAAATGGTAGTTTTACCATTTTATATTTCTGCTTCTCGCACTGCGAGAAAGCAGTGGGGTGACACTCCTCTGCCCTAATGGAGGAGCCACCTCTGCTTTCAAGGCCCCCTCCTACTTCTCTTCTGACACAGTTGATGCTGCAATTACAGCAGTAATGTTTGCATCCAGTCCAATGGCCCATGGTTGGCCTTAAAAGCACCTCAGTACTGCTAGTACCACTTGTGCTGCTGCGCCTGTCACACTGTCACTGCCCCCGGTCTGCCTACGAAGGTGGGTGGACTTGGGTGTATGGAAGGGTGGGGTGGCTGAGCGTGTGAAGGTGCATGAAGTTTAGGAGTCGGGAGGTACTGATCTGCATTTGTCATAAAGGAGCAACTCTGCTTCATATAGGGGGGCCTAGTGAAGTGATAAAGGAGCTTCTGGAGACCCGAGGCTAGAGACTAGAGACTCTTACAGCGGAGCTCAGCGGAGTTTCCAGATATCTCCCTTTTTGGCTTATCTTCTCACAAACTACAATTTTATCTTCATCTGCATCTTCTTCTCCTATGTGTGGGTGGAGGCATCAGCAAGACCAGGGGGAGGAGGTAAGGTATGATATAATTACCAACATCTGGGGATCAGGGCATGGGTCTTTACCTCAACCTCGGGTTTTAGTCAGGGATCCTTGCATAATTCCAACAGACAATAGATTCCAGACACTTTCTAATCTGGATGCAAACAATTGACTCGAACACCACCGAGATCATCAAGATGAGAGCACTTCAGAAACAAACTCTGGAATTAAAACTTTGGTTTTTGGTTATACTCAAACTCAGGAACCGGTGGTTAGTAATGAGACCCACAAGGATGTTTCCTGGGCTTACCAATGCTGTCTCAAATCCTTTGACTTGAAATCTTACTGCCAAAACTCCTAGTATGGAACCTCTTAGTTTGTTCCAAAGTGACAATGTGATGGGAATGAGCAGTGTTGGCATAAAATGCAATGACACTTTAGCCTTTATTGCTTGGAATGTGGTGGGTCTTCGCTAAAAGATATGTTATCCCTATCTCAGATGAATGCGTCAAGGTAAAGTGCTAGCTCAAACTCGGTTATTCCCAACTTAATCTCAACTGGTATGGTGCTCCAAGGGGAAGAGAGCAGCCACAAGCATTCTCAACTCAGTGAGAAAACCTCAATAACTTTAGATAAGTGCAACTCCTGAGCAACCAATATGTTAATAAATTATAGTATATGAGTCCAAACAAGATTTCTTTGTTCTTCGTTTTTTTATTTCTTCGTCACATTTTATTTGGTGTTCTTGACATAGTTTGTAGTCACTCAGGTAATTTCCGTAGCCAACACGTGTTTCGTCAGTTAAGTACATTAACCTCTGACTTCATCAGGGCTGTTGTAATCTCAATAATTCTAAATCATACTGATGTGTAAATGACGGCCCGTTCTTCATCTATATCAAACTCATATTCAGCTCCTTGTGTCACCTGGTCAGGTAAGCTCTGCATACCAGATAGAAGAGTACTTCATTTGTGCTCGTGTAAAGCCGATGCACAAGCATGAATGAAGTACTCTTCATTGAGTGACAAGACCAGGACCCACACAATTAATTCCCTAGTATACAGAGCTTTATGTGCATTTGAAATTTACATAGCAAAGGCATCTGCCTGAGTATTCCAAATCTGTTTATGAAAGCTTTTGAAAGCCACCTTATTTGCTTCCTTAGCAAAGATTTCATTGTATTTTCTCCACTTCCCTTTCAACCATTTGCATTGACTTTATGCTCTTTTAATTCATGAGAGAACCATGGGCTGATGGTTTCAGTCTCCTAGAAGGTCCCTATTTTCTAGGGTCAAATTGTTCAATGGCCTGGAGAAAATGGTTATTGAATGTGCCATCTTGCTCCATACATCCTACCATGGAGAAAGTTGAGGCAGCACGAGTGGTAGAGAGGTTTGATTTGAATATTTTATGCCATGCGTGAGATGAATTTCCAGAATTGTTAAGCTATTGTTATTTACCAGTCCCCAAGAAAAAGAAAGGCACCAGTTTCTGATCAGAACACATTAAAGGTTCTTGGCTTTTAGAGCGCAACGTATGCTTGTTAGTGAAGACAAGATCACTACCGCCGTATGAGTAGGACCATATACTGTCTGTATGAGATTTAGGTCAGGCATGGCTTCTTTCAATAAACATGCTGATTTACAATTGGGGTCCTCCAAGTGAACATTGAAGTCTCCCAAGACTGTGAGTATTGAATGCATACATGGGCAATGACGTTGGCGTACATTTCTATAAAATTACCTTGATAATCAGAAGGGCAATAAATCAGAACTTCTGAAAACGAGAAATTGGGTATAACTTTAACTGAGAAAGCTAAACCTTCGCTTTCTCCTAAACCATGTAACTTAGCAGCCATGCAGTGAAGGTGGAATGGTAAATCAAGTTGCACCCCCCATTTGGTTTCTAGTGGTCCGCATGTAGAATTGAGAAGTCGTTCTGGATGGCCAGTACAATGTCTGGCGCAGAAGTATCCCCTAAATCCCTGAGTTCTGAACCTTAAAAAAATGTGAATATTTTGGAGAAAGCCCAGAATAGACAGGCCACCCCAGGAGTCAAAGTAAATAAAAAAAGATTTCAGTCCATCAGGACTCTCTACGAAGGTTTTGATATCTCCTATGAGGTCTAGTGAGAGTTTAGCATCATCTAGTGCTGGCCCCCAGATAGTCCCATGGTACACTCACAGGAGTCAACACAGACCCTTGTGCTCCCACAGGAGCCCCACTGTACTGAATTTTTTTTATAAAAGGAAGAATGTGGGGCAAGGGTCCATGAGTGATTGCCTTCTAATGGGGCCCTGCCCACCTGCAGGGTTAAAAGCAGAGCCTGGCCCCATACCTTGCAGCCAATCCCATGCTTCTCACAGCCAAAAGCTGTGCATGGTAGGGAGTTGGGTGCATATGGTGGTTGGGCTGTGGGCTTTCGCCGCAGACATGACATAATAAGATATTACTTTATGTTTAAAAAAAAGATGAAAATTCACTGAAAATACAAAGGTTAGAGTGGAGTTATACGTAAGTAAGGTAGTGAGATTTTAACTTACATTAAAAAACGTTCAATTTCACTGAGAATGCCAAAGGTTAGGGTGGAGTTATACAATGGTCTTCTAATAATAATACAAAACTTACCATTTTAATACAACAACAAAAAACGGAAATACACCAGTTATACATCTAAGGCTGTGTAGGGTATGGTGGGGAGGGGTTGCCGCCCAAGTAGCATACTTAGATGTTACTCTCCATTTAAAAAATCATAGAAATTCACTCAAAAACAGAAGGATAAAGTGGAGTTATATGTCAATTATGTATCACTGGTGAATTTCAGTGTTTTTATGGCTTTTAAATAGAAGGCGTTTTATTATTATAAGGCCTACACATCGTCCCACTTTAATCATCTGTATATATATTACACTGGTGGTGCTAATGCCAGTGTAGTTATAGTTATTTCAGACTTTCTATTTGAAAGGCATTTTTTTTGTTTCTTCAATAAATTTGGTGCCATTTGCCAAATCAGCACATACCTTTCCAAAAAACTGTTCATCCACTGTGGCAGCTTCATGAAAAGATTTGCACAGATTTGTCAAGCAGGGACCAGAAAATATGTGGATTTGCAAAACAGAAATTTTTTATTTTAATTCTCATATGAAATTTTTCTCTCCAATATAGAAAAAAACAGCTAAGCGGAATGGCACCAAATGTGCACAAAGTTAGATCTTTTCTCAGAAAGCATGCCTTTTGTGATTTGGTTTAATGCCATTCTACCTTTTTTGAGAATTTAGTAGAGGCCGATTCACAAAGGTAAACTTCGATGTTTAGTCTAAACTTAGACCATATGTCTAAGTTTATGACTTTGGAAATTCGCAAAGGACATTAACAAGTACTATCTTGATGTACGCCCTCGGGGTGGAGATCCGGTCTGAGTGTGGACATAGAGATAGTACTCATAAATGCCCTTTGTGAATTCCCAAAGTCGTAAACTTAGATGTTTGGTCTAAGTTTAGACCAAATGTCTAAGTTTACCTTTCTGATTTTGGCCCGTTGTTCGCAGAGCTTTCCCACCATGCTCCAAGTTTGCCAAAAACTCAACTGACTACCGCATGGCAGAGTTTTTCAGCTCCCACCCCTAGTATCTCATTTTAGAAACATAAAAACGACAATATATCGTACTTTTTGTGCCTCAAAACATGCTATTATGGAAGTGGTGGTCTTCAGATGAAATATTAATGTGGTCAGAGCTGAACTTACAACCTCCCTGCCTATGATACATAAAAAAGAGTAAGGGGTTACAGTACTTACCACCATGATGACATGACCCCGGAAACTGTACAAAGCAGCATAAGAGGCAGAGCACAACATGTGCCTCCCACGTAGTGGTACACCACACTGCGCAAACCTCAGAAGGATGAAGGTCAGCAGTGGCAGGAGAGCTTCTAGGCAAGACAGGGCCCCGTGGAGCTGTCATAGGTCTAAGAAGCACCAAGAGGAAGATGCTGAACCAGGCCAGGAAAAGTTCATGCATGCTCAGTTCGGATTCCCTTCTCCTCGGGTACAAGAGGCAGATGCTGACCAGCCAGGGAACAAACACACACACACGCTTAGTTCAGGCTCCCTTATTGTCTGGCACCAGAGAGAGATACTGAGCTTGGCAGGAGTGCACACACACTCGGGGCAGATTTACAAGCTCTCTTTTTGTGATGCAGCAGCAGCATAAACAATGTGCCAAGTTGCGGCCCATTTACAACGTGACACATCTAGGGAGATGAGACACGTTGTAAAGCCCTGTGCCACATTATACCTGTGTCAGCTATAATGTATAAAGGGTTGGCGATCCCACGCAGGAAAGCCTTGTAGAAGTGACAAGGTTAAATCTACAAGATCTCACTGCGCCACTTCTAGGACGCCACTGCGTCAAAACCTCACGCCTGCTTGGAGAGGTATAAGAAGCGATGCAGCACAATACGTATAGGCCCCCCATGCAATGCTGGAGTTGTGTCGTGCTTGCGACACAACTCCAGAAATGCGTCACTTTTGCGCCAACAGATGCGTCAGAATTTCTGATGCATCTGTCAATCATTGTGCCATGGTGTACTGTATTGTAAATACAACTCATTCATGGTGGCACAAGGGTTTCGCACACAGGCGCAGGGAAACAGATTTATCTTTGCTCTAACGCAGAGATGTGTCAGTTTCATGTAAATCTGCCCTACAGTTCGGACTTCCTTCACCTCTGGTACCAGAGGGATATGCTGATCTCGGCTGGTGTGTACTCACACTGACTCAGTCTGCCTCTCCTCTGGTACCAAGGAAGATCCTAAGCCCAACTGATGTGCTCTTCCTGGGTACCAGAGCAAAATTCTGAGGCCAGTGCGGGTACACGCATGCTGACTCAGATCACCTCTACTAAGGTAACCACACTGAGATATTGAAGTGTCTGCACTCTGCACACATTCTGGAGTAATGTCTCACACGCGGCATGTCGATCTTTTGTGGTGAGTTCTAATCAGCGGCTGCACAGAGCAGTTACTTCTCAGATGAGTGAGCCCCACTTTTCCAGGGTGGGTAATAAGAACCAGTTAGTGGTGGTGGACAATACACACATGAGTCTTTCACACTAGAGAGGTGCATTGACATCACATTTGGTATAATATGAATTCTCTGGAGTGACAGCAGGTGGCAGGATGAACATTACAAACAGAAGCACCGTCAGCTGCAGGATCTGTGACTTGGTACCAGGTAGGACCGTCTGATAAACCTGGAGTGCCAGCTCCCTCTACGTGCAGTGGCCTCGTTCTTGCGATGCGATGTATGAATTGTTTTCTTGTGCCAATCTGATAGTAATTTAACTGCTGAAAGGGACCCATTTGTTGGGTTCCGGTGTACTGTTAACATAAACAGATAAGTGACAGAGGTTTCAACCTGTGGGAGGAGGCGCAAGCCCTTACAGCTGTCACTCAGCATCTCTCACAATGACACTGCCCACAACCCACAGACACCACATGAGGCTTCACATACCCTACTTCTGCCAAGTGTCCAACTCTCCCTTCATCTTTTAAATATTGCGTTAAAAACTAAGCAGAGTGCACATAAGGGTGGCTGGACCTCCTCGGAATATCACAAGGGTTTTGTGTAACTATGTGGAATTCCACCGAGTGAAATCAGGAGACAACGGAAAAGGGAGTGAAAACACCTTTTTTACGATAACAAACTATTTAGAAATGTTCTAATTCCGATGGCATGCTTTGAAATGTCTTTTAGATCAGACCTTTTCTGGCTGCACGCACGGTTGGCATGTGTTTCCTTATGAATGCACCTGGCCCTATGCATTTGATGATGCTTTTTCTGTTTTCTGATTGTCTGTTGTGCTTTCTTTGATGGGTTGTAGTTTAGAAGAAAATCGTGCTGCTTTCATTTCAGTCATAAACTCCAAATAATCTGTATTTTCCTTTGATGAATTTCAAAATATGCGCCAAATGAAGAGGTTCGTATTTCGGCGTCTTGTGCACAGAATGCGAAGCGCGGTCCCACACTGAGCTCTTCCATAAACGGTTCCATCTTGCGGAGTACTTCAGCCCTGCTAAAATGCATCAAATCTCATCGAATACAATGCCTGGCGTCATTTGGACATGCATTTTCAAGGAGGCACAGCCAGAGCGTTCTTAAATGTCGTGGTTGTTGGTTTTACGCTACGGTATTTTGCAGGCAATATCATTGTATTCCAAATATTATCATTTGCTTATTTATTTCTCAAAGAATGCCTTTTTGTATTTCGAATACCAGCTCAGCAGATACGAATGCAGCGCTCTTTCAAATATGTATTAGAAGAGCAAAAATACCCTATATGTCTCTGCCTTTCACTTCTTTGTAATAGTGCTGCCATTGAAGTGCTGAATTGTATGGAATGCTGCCATGAGACAAAAAAGGACAGAACCATCTCAGTTTTAGAAAATAAATGCATTGAATGTTTCTGTTACCGACATTGCTTTATATGAGAGTTTGATCTATTTAAGATTAGGCAGTATTACTATATTTATCGATATATTTTGCGCTCTATCAGCAATAACGTGCCTTTTTTTAATTAATTTCTTCAATGGGAAGCAATTTCTAATGTTGAAGTCGCGCCTATCCCGGGAAAGTGCTTTCCATCAAGCTTGTGATTAGAAATCACTGTGTATCCCTCCGCCTGTATATAAATCTGTTGGTTGAAGGTCCGGCTCAGAACTGTGGTACCGAGAGGCCAGGGATCTTTCCTACTGAACTTCAACTATCTCAGCAGTTGTAGGTAGTAAGCCATGCGTCACATTAGGAGCAATGTCCCCACATACAGCTGAACATCTATGCATGCACTGGTGTGTGAGCATCCTGCTCTCCTTTTTGTTCTTTCTACAGACAACTTCCACTGTATGCCAGAGTTTATATCAACACAGCACACGCAATATAATAATCAGCTAGCGACTTTGGGTCCGCCCCATTCACCTATTGGCTTGTTTTGGGCAAGGTCCTTACAGGCATTGGGTCAATGGGCTATCCATCACATTTTGGTATTAGGTCACAGCCTTTCTAGGACGTTTAGTTTTTTCCATATTAAATTTCACTTTGTTCAGGGCTGAAAAACCATTCATCTCTCAGACATCACATTCTTTTAGTTGACCACCACATCTGTGCCATGACTTGGAGGCTATCTTACATAAGGAGACTGTTGTATTCTAGTGTGGGTGCCTTTAAGGGCACGTAGCGCATGCCAGGAATGTTATGGGAAGCTAAGTTCGAGGGTGGACAGTTGATGGAGATAGAGCTGGCATTTACCAGCGTTGGTGCACATTACGAATACATATCTACAAATCCTTAATCCGGCATGGTAACGCTTGATGGGGGACAAGCATCTTACCCCACCAACTCCCATCGGAACCCACGAAAGATTACAGAATAAATTGATTCCTTTTATTGCAGAATGAGAAAAGTGAACATGGAAAGAGTAACAACTTGATGCCTTTCAAGTGGTGTGTACTGGCAGCCTATTTTTAAAAAAAATTTGGCCTGGGACTAGTGCTTAAGACAGATCCTGTAAACAGCTGCGCTTGTGCGGCTCACAAACTATTCCACACAAGAGTCCTGTCACCATGGAGCTATTGCAGCATACAGCCATAGAATAGTAAAACATACCTGAGGTTGAGCACCATATCCAGCCACTTCAAGTGTTCAGTGTGTTGACGCTTCCACTGTGATGACAGCGTGATGGCACATCCAGTTGTTTGAAGAGTTCTGCGTT
This sequence comes from Triturus cristatus, assembly GCF_964204655.1. NCBI lineage: Eukaryota > Metazoa > Chordata > Amphibia > Caudata > Salamandridae > Triturus > Triturus cristatus. Next base: position 461,159,952 of record NC_140587.1, on the reverse strand, counting down.
TTGACGCTGATGCTGCCAGCTTGATGACATCAGAGAATGGAGTCATTGCCATAACACCAATGTTGTGTAGAGTAACATTCTTGATGTTTGCACAGAAAGTGTTTCCATCATGGGTGAACAGCACGCCGGAGCCGCGCAACCAGTTACGTGCTTGTATGACCGTGTGAACTATTGACACCCAGAGGGTGTTTGCACGTATGCGTGCCTATTTGCATGCACAACCTTGGAAATTTGATGAAGTCGGCATCGTGGACAGAATTTTCTTTTTTTTTCAAGCAGCATGTACTACTAGTGAGTAGTGAACTTATATAATTCTATTGCTTTACTTTTACCATTCTATATGCACTAACATGTTCCTGGCCACGCTTTAGAAGTTTCAAGTCTGCATTTCTTATAGTATTTGCAAACATGTCTCACACTGGTATGTTTCAGCCCCCAGCTTTTCTCCCGGAAAAAGGAGAACCACTGTTGCAATGGAAAAGATGGAAGAACTTGTTCGAGTCCTACCTGGTGGCAATTGGAGTTAAAAGTTCTCTGCCCACAGGCAGCAGGCCATGTTGCTTCACAATCTTGGTGTGGAAGGAAGCAGTATTTAAGGCAGCATTGATGAGTTGCCCATTGGTAATGGTGAAGGGGAACCTTCAGATGTTTTTGAAATGTTAATGAGGATGCAGGAACAATATTCTGGGCCACGTATAAATTTAGTACTAGAACGCCACAAATGTTTCACTAGAATTTAAGAACCAAATGAGAAAGTGGGTAATTATGTAGTATCTTTGAAGACATTGGCCTGCACATGTGAGTTTGGGGATTTGACTGAATCACTTGTAAGAGATCAATTAGTGAAATGTAAGAATAAGAATAGAGTGCAAGAGAAGCTATTGTCCAGAAATCCCACTCTTAAAGAGGTGATTGTCATTGTGGATGGCAAGGAAAAACACCTCTGGTTGGGTGGAAGAGATGAGGAATAATGCTTTAGTAGTGGACAGAAATGCTCTAGCGATGGACAAGGGCATTACGCAGGGCAGCATTCATGAAGTTATTGAGTAAGAAATGCAACAGGCTAATGAAAGACATATTTAAAAGGTGATTTCTGGAGTGAAATTTAGGAATGCACCTGATACCCATAAAGCCAAATGCTTTAGAAGCAGTTATTTTGCACACTATTCTACTAGTCATAATTGTTATGCCAAGGGTCAAGTATGTAATTAGTGTGGCAACAAGGGACATTATGCATGAGTGTGCAGGTCTATGGAAAGAATCAAAGGTGTGGAGAAAGTGCCTGAGGGGGTTTGAACGGTGGTCCTGAGTGCAAGTGAAACTAGTGGAGTAGTGGAGGGGTGATAACCATGCCAGAGTGTGAGATTTATGTTGATGGAAAGCCTTTTACAGTGCTTGCAGACTCAGGCTCACCTTTTACGATGATTGGGAACAAGTAGTGTGATGAAAAGCTTGCAAGAGAAGGTATAAAATTACAGCCTCTGGACATAAAGCCGGTCAGTTCTGGAGGTTCTCGCATCAATGTGTTGGGATATGTTGTGATGAAAGTTGAGTTTAAGGGCAGAATATCCACTGGGAAAATCTATGTAGCGGAAAGAGGTGACAATCTCCTGGGTTGGAGGCATCAACGTGATTTGGGGATTATTTTGAATCCTAATGCTTCCAATCCGAGAGATCAAGTTATGCTGATTGATAATTTGGGAAATGGGAAATGTTTTTTCAAGGACTTCCCAGAAGTGTACAATGACAAACTAGGCTTACTTAAGGGTTTTGAGCACTGTATAGTTTAGAACAAAATGCCAAGCCTTGTGTGCATAAGGTACGTAAGGTACCTAACATGATGAGTGGGCAGCAAGGGAGGAATTGAGTAGACCAATGTATATGGAAGTCATAGAGGAAATTGAGTGCAGTATTAATCTACAGAAACACTTTCATAGGGAGTCCAAGCGGACTGTGAGCCCAGAGCTATTATCGTTAAGAATTGAATGATAATCCATGTATGCTGCTAATAAATGTGATGTCATTCCGAACCCTGTGTCCCGGCATACATTGCTTATTGAGTCCCACTTGGACTACCTATGAAAGTGTTTCTGTAGATTCATACTAAACTCATCAAAAGTAGCCTAGGCTACACGAGGACCTTTTCGGCCTCCCTGAGACATTTGTTCTTTTCAACTATACATACCACCCCTGGTCTTACTACTGGGGTCCCCTTGTTCTTTATACATATAGAGGAAATTGAGGCCTCTGAGTTGTAGCGCCAGTAGTTTTAGCACCTAAGGCTGGTGGCAAGACAATTAGGATGTCTTTGGATTTGCGCGGTCTCAATGAATGGTGTGCTAAAGGGAGTTAAAATCTTCAGTGTTTTGGTTCTCTCGTCAGCCTACCATCAGGTGAAATTGCATCAGGAGTCGAGGCATCTGACCTCTTTTGTGACTCCTTTGGGAGCATACCGCTTTAAGTGGGTGCCATTTGGGTTGGCCCCGGCGGCTTACTGCTTCCAAAGGATCATGAAAATGGTGATTGGTGACCTGGCTAATGTCCACTTTTTCCAGGATGATATTTTGATCTATGGCAGTAATGAAAATGACCATGAAGTTGTCTTAAGGAGATCGTTGGCGAGATTGAGAGAAAAAGGACTGACTGTGAAAAGACAGAAATGCCAAATAGCGGTAATGTCCGTTACTTACCTTGGTCATGTAATTTTGGGTGGGGGGATACAACCTAAAGTAGAGCTGGTTGAGAGTATTATCAAGGCAAGTAACAAGTTAGGTCATTCCTGGGACGCGCCGAGTTTTACTCCAAATTCGTGAAGGGATCTGCTAGTGTAGTGGAGCCCATAAGACTTATGTTGAAAAAGGGAGTGCATTTCAACTGGATGAAAGAGTGTGAGGAGGCTTTCAGTAAAATAAAATCTGAGATGGGAAGGATGCCCACCTTGGAGCATGCTGATACCAAACATAAAATGATCCTGACAACTGATGCCAGCACCAATGGATTGGGGGATGTGTTATCCCATATGGTGGAGGGAGAAGAAAAAGTAGTCGCTTTCGCTTCTAGATAACTCAAGGGTGCGCAGGGACATTATTCATGTATTAAAAGGGAGGCATTAAGCATTTACTGGGCTGTTTATAAAAACCTTTAAAGTTTTATTTGTGGGGCATCCCCTTTTGAGTAAAGACAGACCACAGGCCCCTTGTACAAGCTTTTCCCTGTTGACTGAGTGAGCGCCTCACTCCCAGACGCAAACTGCGGAATGAGGGATTATAGAGTGGTGAAGGCTTGTGCTCAATGGGCATTGGAAACTAGGGTTTCTCTTAGGACTGTGTTGAGGGAGACGTGTTGGGCACACCGTACCACCCCAATGCGATTTCTCAAATGTCTTTCTTTCAGGCAGGTTGGCTAATTCTAAATTGAATCCTGTTAGGTTGCCTGCAAGGAGGAGAGATATGTTAAATCAAAAGGAGAGGAGAGCCTCTCTTAGGGCTTATCAACAGAAGTATAAGAAAAGACATGATGAGAAAAATTCAGTCAAATATAAAAAATGGAATGTGAGTGATTTAGTGATGGTGAAGAAACCAAGGTGGGAGAGGAAGAGTCTAACAAGGTTCACTGGCCCTTGTGTCATTGTCTCCGTAAGGAAAAATGTGGTGACGTTGGATACTGGTTATACGTTGAGTATGTCCAGAATTATGAAGTATTCCAAAGGTACATCGGTGTCTGCTGACCTTGATGGTGAGATGTCAGAGGGATATTCCTCTGACCTGCAAAGACCTAGTTCGACAAGGTTCAGGAAGGTGCCTTTATGTCTTAATGATTATTTTCTTTTTTAATACTTCTTCATCCCTGTTAACATCTTTTGAGTGCTACTGTTCCACATGAAAACTACGTGTTGCATTCATTTTCGCTTCGCTGTTTACTCTTGATGTTCCTTGTTTTCAACATTATTCATATAACAACCCTAGGTTATTTAGCTATGTCCTTGTAGTATCAATTCTTTTTTCTTTTTCTGTGGGTAATTATGTAGTATCTTTTTCTGTTGTGTATATTCTGTTTCGGCTGTGCTTCATTATTATGAAAGGAGGATGTTTTGTGTTTTTCCAGTGTGGTTGACTTTAAGAGAACATAGCACATGCCAGGAATGTTATGGGAAGCTAAGTTTGAGGGTGGAAAGTTGATGGAGATAGAGCTGGCGTTTACCAGCATTGGTGGTGCTATGCACATTACAAATAAATATCTAAAAATCCTCAGTCCGCCATGGCATTTTATTAGAGACTTCTCTTTCTGTGGCACTGCCCACCTACTATCGGCACAGCATCTTGGCGTACAGTTTCCTGTGCACTGGAATTGCAGTATTAATGATTGAGTTGGTGGTGCCTGAGATGTGCTGCTGCTCCTTCTTCATCACAGCACCAAAAGGCATTTTAAGTATGAAGCTGAGCACTGTGGCTCAGATTTCCAGAGGGATTTGTAGGCAGTGCCATGAGCAGCATCCCATTTACAGCCGCTCTGCAATGCTCCCATCAGCGTCCTGCCACCTCAATACTTGGAATACATCTGGCTAAGATGAACAGCTGCTGCATGCTGGACATGTGTAAATGTTTCATCATGTCTATGCGTGATACTAGCATTAGTCTGGGAGTCTTACAATTAAAGGTTTGCCTGGTTGAAATGCACAGAGATGAACTTTCACTTTTGCAAGGCCTACCTCGCCTATTGGATAGCATCGGAGTTGCCTTATTACATTTTATAGGTATAATTTCCAAATGGGAAGAGATACCCGGTTCATGTTTGCTGTCTCTGGAATCCTTATTAAAAATCCTAACTAATGGTGAAGTCGGATTTTAAATAACAATTCAGAAAATGCCACTTCTAGAAAGCTGCCACTTTCTAGGCCTACCCATTGGGGCCTGCAGCCTGTCTCTGGGTCATGACTGAGTGTAGTTGGCAGTTGAGCTTTGTGTATTCCTCCTAGACAGCCACACACAATTGGAGCTTAGGTGTAATTGAATTGTCCATTACTGGTAGGGTAGGAAGAAGGAGCTGGGCACAGCCCCACGTAAACCTGAATAGGCTGTGTCCTGTCTCCAAACTAACGGCCGCATACTCCCTGTAATTAGTCTGGAGCCAGGGCAAGGAAGACAGGGTATCTGTGCACTTCAAATTTATGCCTCTAGAAGCTTCTCCCCACTTTAAAGGCAAAACTGTATGTAAAATAAAGATCTCAGACACCACCACTTCAATATACTTCTGGACCTATAGACACCATGCCAGGAAGAAGCACTGCTGTGCTGCTACAAAGACTGCCACTCTGCTGCACTGCTCCACTCAAGGTACTGCTGCCCTGTTGCCTTCTTGCGTGGGGAAGAATAACAGGGCCTTCAACTTCACTTTGAAACCAGGAACCCAGAGTGATTGATAGGGCTAGTTTGCTGGCCTGCTGATCTGAGCATCAGGTACATAAAAGGCTCCCCAACCAGCTCCTGGACACAGGTTCAGCAAGTTCCTGACTCCAAAGTAGTGCCTCTCAGGTCCTGGGCCCTTGGTGTGGCACACAAGCGTTTGAACTCAAGCCTTTGGGCGCTTCATGATCTTGAAAGGACACGTTTGCACCAGAACAGCACCTCACACCAAAATTCAGTGCAAGCCGCCGCCAGCCCATCTCTTCACACAGCAAGCATTGCTTGCCTGTAGAGGACCGCCACCCCGAAGCACCAGCCTGCCTGTCCAAGATGCCCAGCCTGCTCTCTGCGCCAAGCCAACCACCGCCTGTGACGCTCTCCTTGCTTCCAATTACCCTTTCCAACAAAAACGGGAGTCTTGGCACAAAACATGATTAGGTATACCTTCAGCTGGACTAATCAGGGACTGTATGAGACCGATGGTCCAAGGTGGTCTGATTTAACGTTTGACTGTGACCCAGTCCAGCAGAAGTAGATAGTTGGCACTTTCTACTTTTAGGTGCTATTTTACAGTTTATTCTTTTAAAATTCATAACTCCAGTTATTCTGATATTTGTAGTTTTGGTCTTGTTTTATTTATCAAATTAAGCTCTATTATTCTAACCTTGTCTAAAACCTTTGGGTGTGGTGTTTGCACAGTTTTTTCTGTTTGAAGTGTTGCACAAATACTTTACACATTATCTCTAAATTAAGCTTGCCTGTTCTGTGCTAAGCTACCAGAGGGTGAGCACACGTTAATTTGGGGTTTGCTTTTGCCTTACCCTGACTAGGATTATGGTTGCTGCTTGACTAGAGCTGACACCCAAGTCAACCAGTAACCCAGTTTCTAACAGGAACCTATTCTCTTTGACTTCGAAATGGTTATCAACACAAGCAAATCTTGTGAGAGTTCAGGCTTCAAGGGCCATTAATTGAACTCATGTGTTTTCGCGTAGTGTGAATATTAGAGGACTGAAACCTATTCTTCGTGCACACTGCCAGTCTTTCCTGCTTTTAAATGCATGCATCATCAGGCAGCTTGAAGTATCATGCTTCTGCACAATTCTAGCATGTGAAGTAGGTGAAGGCGACATCATAACATCAATAACAACAAGTTTCGGCCTCATTGAATTTCATCAATGAGGTGCCGCTTGAGTTCCTATGACTCAAAGAGCTTGGAACCCACATCTTAGCATGCTCACACCACTTTGAATTACTCACTTAGACATTAAGAAATGATTGATGGGAACAGTTGCATTAAACTGTACCGCTTGTAATTACTTTTGGTGCACCTCATTCCATCATTTTAATAATTTTTCTGCCATTGCAAAAGGGAACAACTTTCTGCAAATAAGACTAGGTCTTGCTGCATCGCCTTGAACCTGAAGCAAAACAGCCCCAAGCATTTTTCTGCCTTGTTGGGCTTTATCAGTGAGGCACAGCTTGAGTCTCTATAGGACATATTCATGTTTGGACAGTCCTGCCACCAGCCGTATATGGCCTCAGGGCCATGGCCTGAATGGCACAGGAACCAGTAGATAATAGTTAGAATATCACTTGAAATGATTATTATGACTCCCCCGAGTAACCATGACGATGTCCCTCCTAGTCAAGAGATGCAATTTTATCTAGTATGTATATTAAATCCCCAATAAAAATGTCATCTAACTAGGCTTTTAGGTTTTTACTATCCTTTTATAAGACAGGAATTTTCCGTTAGGAAGCGGTATGGATAATTGTTGCCTTTTAACAGCCGGGCAGGGGGGTTTCATTTGTATTGATGTATTATTTGTACTGCATAGGAAATTCTGTATTGTGCTGTGTGCTTTTATGACTTCTAAGTCAAATAAAGTTTTCATGATGATGATTATTATGATCTAAAAATCATCTACAAAAATGTTACACCATTGTAGCTAATAACAACAAATCTACACAAAGAGGAATGATATGTTTGTAAACAATATTTAGGCAATTATATTTATGTCAAATGGTATTTCTGATGACATTCTGACATACAACGCCCTCCCAATAGAAAGAACAACATGTAAATCAATTTTGCTTTAATTTGTGAAGGACTTATTTCCTATTCTAATATTCAGTTTTCCCTCATAATTATGTAATATTAAATAATAAGAGAATGCACTGAGGTATGAAAGTGTGCTGATGTTAATGAAACGATATCTTATATATTTGCACAATATGAGTGGCTGTCAATATGAAAATGAAGATGCATTGTTCATTTACAACTTGTAATGATTATTTAAAAGGATTAATACAATTTTACTTTGTATCTGAATAAGATTTGAGGAGAAAATCCGTGTGGTGCAACTTTGCTGCCAATGCATGAGTAACACAGGAGATAATACAAGACTGCAGTAAATAACAAGTGTTGCTCATTACGTATACAAGACTACCTCTCTTCCCACTGGCATTCTGGGTAAGAAACCATTATAGGATCCACACAAGGAACACCCACCTGTACTCACTTGGGTGTCCAGTTTAAAAAAATGTCTGGGTTTGGTATGGTTCCTTTGGTGGTGGCCAAGTCTCTACATTTAGTTTTGGGACGTTTGTGGCATGGCGCTAGGCCAGGCAATGCAAGAAGGGTACTGTTTTGATCAGTGAAATTGTGGGAATGCTGAGTGTTAGGAATTTTGTGAACCAACACAGATTTGACGAAAATGCATGATTGTGCGCAGTGTTTGAGTATTGCAGGGCATTGTGGGTAAAAAACATCATGGGATCCATGCCAGACTCAATCACCCTGGACTCCTCTGTGTGCCTAGTTTTCAAAAATATGTGAGTAGGCTTCTCTTGGTGGTCGGCAGAGTCCAGACCGAAATACTGCAGCCAATACAGATAATTGTTTTTACAGGAAATGTTGATATCTTTAGGTTGCATTTAGTGCCCAAGCACACAAGTGGAGTAGCATTTTAATCAAGAGAAGTATGGGAACAAAGAATACAAAATATTAATTATTATGAATTTAATTTCTCTGAATTATTGGCTTCCAAATATAAGCCAGTGTGATAGAAAATTCATATTTTTTAAATTGCCCTCTGAATCACATGATAGTATGGGTAAACCCAAATTCAAAGCTGTACAAATAACCACTATTTCTAGAATCAGTATCTAGTGCACATTTAAAAAATCGACAGCTAAGGGCACAAATTGGCTGAAACATGTCAACCTTTTTTGATCACCCATTGGATGTGTAGGATGGATGGATAGATTAATTGTCTCCATCACATCTCACTGTTCTTTTAACCTTGTGGGCATCCCAGCTTCATAATTAAAAATATTTCCGCTGGGGTTAGTAGCATTTTTACTTCATTTACTTTTGCACAGATCCCATCATGTCTCTCAGATAAGAGACTCTACCTCCTGGTGGAGGCGAGACCTGATGATGATGTACTTGACTACTAGTACTGCAGTAATGAGAGTATACCATCTCACTGCTATTTTAGAAGCGACTTTAATCACCGAGAATGGTGTGGGTGCACTGTTTTGGTTACCCCTGCGCTAACCAAGGAAGCAAAGTGTATCCTATTTTACACGTTCCTACCTCCCCACCTGATTCTTTGGAGTATCATGGACTACCTTCCGAATCAGATGCCATGGTGCCTCTTCTCATCTGTTCTGTGGTGGAGCTCTACCTTGAGGAAGATATTTTGTTGGGGCAGCCCTTCTTTTGGATTGTCTCTACGACATGGTGTATCTGCCCTTTTCGCCTTTCCAGTTCTAAGTGGCTACTTTGTGCCTTAATCAACTTGTTTAATTAACAAGTGGTTCTTGCATGAAGTAAACAAATTAGATGAGTCTGGTAAAAGACACATTTTAACGCATGTGATGGAGATAGAATCATTTCATATATTGTATTGCATGCTATAAAAATAATGGTGTCTAGATAGAATATCAAAAAGAAATATATGGTGCGACAAGATTTCATGTCAAGAATATCAAGGACAAAAATATTGTGAAGGTATGGTTCTTATAGGTAAGTAGGGTTTTATTATATATAACTCTACACGTACCGTAACAATATATTTATTATCCAGGTACGTAGATGTGTAGTTAAGTATAGTAAATCTACACTTATCTATGTGCAGTTACCTTCTCTATATTTTGGTTCTCAATATTTTTGACACGATATTCTGTCAGCACAATATTGTTTCCGATATTATGTCAGTGATATGATACATTTAGAGATAATATATTAGCCCAGCAGAAATTTAAATACATGCAGGTCGCAAGCGAATATCCTTGGCAAAGAACGTAGCACAGTATTGTAAATTAGTTAGATTATCACAATACAGTAAGCTGCCTGTAAAATGTTGATATTTCAACTTGAATAGACCAACGAGTCCCCTTGACAACAAAAATTCCAGCATCTGAAAAAACTAATCAACTATATAAAACATTTTTTTTTACTAAAGTGTAAAATTATTGGTGCAAAAGTGTGTCCGAAGTGAATGGCAGAAAAAAATACTAGCAAGAGCCATAAATTAACCCTCTGTTTGAATACTAAAAAACAAAGAGCGGTGAGGAGCCAATGGGGCATGGTGGGATGCGTAATTGTAAAATAAGGAAGGCTGTTGACTTACCAATAGCAGAACAAATAATCAGCGTGGAGATAAATTAGAATGAGGTATATTTGTAAAGGTTAAATATTTCAACAATTTTTAGAAAACCATTCATTTAAAAACAAAAGTCTTTGTGAAAAGCTTTTGGTTTTTAGATGGTTTACAATTCAAACTTGACCATTGTTATAACTTACCATTATTATGATTTGGTTTATTGGCCAACTTACTGTGAAGTCGAAATACAGTGTTTAATTATTCCTAAGCAGGTAATGGCAAGAGATGGTGATTTCATGGTGGAGAATTTCACACAAAATCAGTATCAACATCTTTTTATTTAAACCGAGGCCCTCATTTAGGGTTGGATGGATGTGGGACATCTGTCAGACATTGGCATATTTCCTATCTACTTAACCTGTAGTCACCCCAGACTGTAAAGAGTGGGGGAAGTGCAAAGTTTCTATAAACTGAGTCTCTGCTGGCTGTGTCACCATAAACCTTTAACTCACAACTGGGTATCCTTATATGTCAGACAATCTACCCTACTTTGGGCAGTCATCACGTCATATATTTTTCCTGTTCATGAGCTCCATGGGTAGCATACTGGTTTGGAACAGGAAATGAAAGAAATGACTGCCATGCTGTGGGTGAATACTTTCAGCAAGGCAGTGATATTTGTTTGTTTCTAATACACCCCCAGATTTGGTTGTCATGATGAGCTTGACTATGGAAAAAAGTTGTCGAAGTAAATCTTACCATAAAAGCTAATATCACACTCACACCCTCCTAAAGGTCTGCATATCATGGTGAGCTCAAGGTCTCAGTGACATCAAATGAGTTATCAGGGATAGAAAATAAATAAAATAAAATCCAGATATGATGCTGAAACTTTTATGCTTCTCAAACAAGTAACCATCCCTGCCACAAAAGTCAGTTCGAACAATGTAACTGTTATGCTGCATGTACAAACCCATCAAGGCCTACATCATAGTCTCAAGTTGATCCCAGACACCCACAATACTGCACTCATCTGAAAATTGTAATGCCATCAATCAATCAGTCACCAAAGCAAGACCAAAACCAACACCACTGCAATGGCACAGGATAATCTACTGCAGGCTCCTATACGCCTCTCTCCAATGTACTGAAGTTATCCTTCTTAAAATTGCCTCTCATGCAAATCTGACTGTCAGTCTTATCAGTCTGAAATCCACCACATATGTGGTTGATATTTTCTTCCAACACAAGTTGTATGCCCGCACCAGTCCCTCTAGCTGTACCTGAGTACTTCTAAGGGGATACAAATGTTTCCCATATTCATGAACCAAAGTCTGGGTCCTCCTTGTTTGTGGCTGATCACGATGGAGCATTGTTCAGATACATGAAGTGGATTGGACCCAGTCAGCAATTACGTTCGAGCTTAGAAGACATTTTGAGAAACATGTTCTGAGAAGGTAAAGTTCAATGGGGCAAGGCTAGAGGGGTGTAACCGAGGACAATTGTATGAAGTCAGATACTCCTCTGGTGAAGGAGTGCTGAATAGGATTTGCTGCTCAGGAGAAGAAAGTAGCAGGAGAAGATGCAAAGTCAATTCGACCGGCGAAGCACCTCCGATAGACAAATAGGTGAGCAAGATGACCCCAGTCTCCTCCTGGTTCTCAGAGCAGTTTGTGTTAAAAAATATTCTAAATCCTCAGTTTTGGGACTTAGCCATCTGGGCACTCTTAGCACCAAAACCAAGGGCCCAGGGCTGGTGGGACACCACTTGGGGGTTAAGGACTCACTCAGGCTAGATCCAGGTGTGCATTCAAGATGTGGGAGCCTTTTATGTCCTTGCAGCTCTGAACAGGAGGCCAGCCTCTTAGCCTTTGGAGTCACTGTGGTAGTCCTGGGTTCAGGTGAAGAATCAGGGCTCAACAGCAGGGCTGGCCTCCGAGCCAGTTCCAGGTACAACAAAGCAGTCTTGCAGAGTGCTCAGCGGTCATAGCAGCAGGCAGTCCTCTGAGAGTCCTTCCGCAGGTCCAATAGTGAACTGAAGATTTGGTGTCTGAAGTCCTATTTTTTTACCCTGGTGCCCTCCTTCTGGAAGGTGGGAGAAGCTTCTAGACAGTGACTTTGAAGTGCATGGAATTTTCTAACTCCACTGCCCTGGCTCCAAGTAGGCTGCAGTGACTAAATGGAGGTTTTAGGTCATTTGTGTGAAAGCAGAGCACTCCCTATTCAGTTGTAAGTCGGGCTGAGCTCAGCTCCGTCCCCAACTATTCTGCTAGCAGATTGCCCGATAAGGCACACTTAATCCCTCCGTTGTGTGATTGTCTGGAAGGAATTCACAAAGTCTGTCAGTTACAACCCAGTCATGTGACCCAAGATAAGCTACAGGCACAAAAGGGTGAAGGACAGAAAAATACCAGCTTTCTAAAAGTAGTATCTAGAGACAAGGGAAACCCTGGGATTGTAAGGGGCCAAGAGTACTTAAGAGATTCTAGGAACAAGGTCTCTAAACATAGTTACAATGTGTATGTTCTCATGGACACAACAATCAGTTGACCAAAAATTAGAAATTGTATTACAACATATAAATTCAAACAAACAAAATATTAGAATTACCCCCGCCGGAGTAATGAAAAAAAAAGGTGTTAAAAAACCTGAACAAACAAACAATAACACATATACAGGCAAGAAACATAGTGACCAGTATTTATATACAGCACTCAGGTTCACTTATTGGAAAAAGCAAAACACTGCTGCACCCTGTGCGAAAATAATTCTAAAGATAGTTTAACGGGTCAGAGTGTGTGTCAACAGTATTTCGATCCCCTAAGAATTTGGGATCATCATCAGGACTGAAAGTCAGTTTGCCTGGCATGATACCGATTGATATGTTATATTAAACACCTGGATATTCAAATTCTGTAATAATGAACTATAGGCCACACAATATTGTGCCTGTTAAGAATGTTTTCAAATATGGACCACCTAAAATCCGTAATCATGTTCCATGCACGTATTGTGTAGCGTCATGCAGAAGTAATCCTCAAGCCCAACCTTCTGATGATGGACCCACTAACATACAAAAGTGTCATTGGCCCGAGTGTCAATTATAATAGTGTGGCTACATATGTGGGTCTCCAGCACGATAAAGGTAAATACCGCCAAGTTTCCAATGAGAAATCGCCGGGTGAGGGTGAAAATTCGACTACAAGACACGTCCGTGGCATGCTGTGTGCCGCCATCGATGTGAGGAATCTTAACTATGTTAAGGGACCCTTGTTTCTAAAGTCAGCGTTCCAAAAGTGGCAGTTTTAGAATTGTAATAAAAAACCCAACCTTGAAAATTGCACCTTATTAAATGTAATTTTAAATATCCAATTTTATTTTATTGGAGGGGTAGGCCTCACAGTAGGGAAAAATGAATTTAGGAGTTTTTCACTACCAGGACATGTAAAAGTAAAAATGACATGTCCAACCTTTTAATTAAAAGGCACCCTGCCCCATGGTCTATCTATGGCATAGCCCAGGGGTGATGTATATGTAAAGAAAGGGTCGTTTAGGGCATGGCATGGGGGTTTTATTGCTAAGTCGAAATGGCAGCTTAAAACGGCATTCAGGCTGCAAGGGCAGGCCTGTGCTATGTTTTAAGGTACTACTTAAATGGGTGGCACGCTAAGTGCTGCAGGCCCACTTGTAGCATTTAATGTACAGACCCTAGGTATCTGGCACACTGCTCTACAAGGGCCCTATAAGCAAATTAAATATGCCAAATGGGTATAAACCAAATTAACCATGTGTAAGGGGGGTGAGCACAAGCATTTTAGCACTGGTTAGCAGTGGTAAAGTGCTTAGAGTAAACAAACATAAATTTAGCAAAACGTTGGGGGTAACAGGCAAAATGTTTGACGATGACCCCGCAGAAGAGGGCTAAGGCCAATACTGATAAATTCCTTTAGGGATCTATGATTCAACTATATCATTTCTCAGATTTCAAAGAGTAAATGAATAAAAAGGTTTTCAAAAGATACCTTTATTCAATTCATTAACAATGATTTACTCAATCTGAAACAAGGAAATCTTGATTTGCTTCCACAGTTGACTTCATTCAACCACCGGGCCATAGTGGCTGGGTGGCATGAAGAAAAAAGGGTGCTGCTCTTTTAGAGAGGCCTCAAGGATGAGCTAAAGGACTTGCTTACATAAATGGTGTATCCACCAGAGTCCTGCTCTTACTTGATAGAATCTGTTATTAAGTTAGATCAGAGTCTTTCAGAAAAATGAAGAAAGCATCCAGAGGTTCAGAGCATCCAAAGGTTATTGTAGTTCGAGAAACCTTCAAGAAATGCAGAAGTTGCCTTTGAACTAATCCAAATCAGAAGTGCAGGAGGACTTTTGATCAAGCAGGAAAACGACTAAAGAACAAAGCAAATCGTGTCCCTCTACTGCCACAAATCTGAAAACTCAAGGTGGTGTAGTGAAAAAAAGACAAAGCACTGTAAGACAGTGAATTGTTAATTGGGGTGGAAGGTAGTTCACTACAAGTGATAAAGTCACCAGCTTGTTAGATCCAACACAAGAGTTCAATAACTTACACCTGAGCTCAACCCTTCATGCCATAGTCCAAAGCAAATAGGCTTAACTTAGACAAAATGTGTAAAGCATGTAGAAATACAGAAACATTTAAAGTGTCATCAAGACAGCACAGTAAAAATCCTATTCTAATTTATAAAAATAGAAAAGATAATATAACAAAATAACACCACAACAACAAAAATTAAGAAGTTGGAACTGGAGACATGAATTTTTAAAGAAATAAGAGAAAAAGTTCCAATAAAATGTAAAGCGGCAGTAGAAAGTTCAAGCCAAACAAAATCAATGGAGTGTGGGCCAGATATGCCAAACAGGTTCATCCCAGTCTACGTTTTTACCTTTTGACTAAATCTTTCAAATGTAAGTCAAAATCCGCCAGAGGGCCAAAACAGCAGGCTGTATCCACCAAAGTCCCTTCAAAGTTGGATAGGTGTTGACCTAGGTCCCACTTAAACCATCGGTTTTGGAAGGAAAAGCTCTGATTGGGAAAAGTTACATTTTACTGCCAGGGAAGTCCTCTTAATAGTTGGATACTTATGGCGCCTTTGCTCAGTCAAGATTTCTATCTTCGGATTACTCTCATTTTTGGAGGTCAGACTCCGTCTGCATCGCAAGGCATCAGGCTGTATCTGGAAAGGTTGCACTGCAGTTGGATAGGCTTGCCACAAAGCTCAACTGAACTGAATTGTCAGGCTACTAAAAATATCTGAGTGGAAGAAGCCAGATTTTTTTGCCCGAGAGATCGTGTCTTGAGAGGGTGGACTTGAATGGTTGTTCCTGGTCCTGGGTGGTCTGGAAGTCTGAATATTTCAGGTCCGTCTGTAGCTGGTCAACCATTTTCTAAAGAGGCCTCTTACGGCCTGTGAAGTCCCTGTAGTCACCTATGAGGTCAGTCAACTGACCCCTCAAGTCCACTTCTTTGCCCTGAGTGCTGGTGGGAGCAGGTCTAGCCATTCAGGTGTACACATAAGTCTCAAACACAAGGGGTAGATCTTCTTCAATTCCTCTGCAGGTCGAGTAAGTGTTCTGTTAAGCTATGTGTATATGTGAGGTTCCAGCTTTGCAGATTTCACTAGCTAGAGGGTGAGGGTGAGGGTGACTCTTGAACACTCACCAACAAGAAAAGAAAATTGCCTGGGGCAATCATTTCCACTTTTTCAGCATATCCTGTTTGTCTCCCTGTCAACTATTCAGCAGTGCACTATTCTAAGATAACTCCAAATGGGACAACCCTCCTGCCCCTGAAGGGAGCCCGTAGGCCAGCATGGGGTGTGTCTCGAGAAATGAGCTGTCCTCTCCTCCTCAGCTATGCCATACTGTTTCGGGGACCGACATCCTCTCCCAATGGGTTGGAGGTTCAGTTGGCTACAGAGGAACTAAAGAACAAAAGCTTCCCTTTCTCAGGTCTCCCCTTTCGCTCAACTCTGAATGCTCCTTTGAACCCTCCAACTCCTATTCCTGGGCTGTCAGTTGTTGCATACCTCACCCTCAACCAATTCAGTGACCAGACCAAAGCCATTGTCTCTGCTCTGAGAACAATTTTCACTCCGCATTTAGATCAGGCACTGGCAGGGTCTGACAGGCTAAATTGATGCAGCCTCCTTCAGGAGTGTCGCTCAGGGTAAAGGTAACTCTCCAAAAGTTACATTTCATAAATATTTATGAAAAATCAAATGTCACCCTTTGATTAGATTTGTAAGCAATATTTAAACTAGTGGGTGAACCATTTACCTAGCTTGCCCCAAACATGAGATTGCAGAATTAATATATTGATATGCACTCTATTTTGACTCATAAGACAGCCAGAGCCATACACAGATAAAATAGCTTTCTGAGGCCTTGTCATTGTAGGGACATGGCAACATTACATTTCTACATCTCATTCTTTTAAATACTAGAGATCCTGACGTGATTCCTTTAAGGCCCTCTTAAGGTTGACTTGTTAACATTTAAAATAAAGTTGTTCCCCTGTTAAAGGGTTGTTTTAAACTGCAGCAGTCTAGCTAAATTGGTAGGCCTGAAGTCATGTTTTCCCTTACACACTTGTGGATGGTGTTTCTATACCATATACTATGACCTTAAAGGAAAGTTAAATATACCAATCAGAAATTAACTAATTTGTATATGCTTTAGGGGACAGATCACATACACTGGGCACTGGACTGTAGGGTTCCAGTGTACAGAGCACACAAAACTGCAATAAAATTCCTCTCACAATGGGATGACCATGCAAAATGAGACATTTTCTCATACAGCCTACCAAAGATAAATGGGAGTCAGAAAACTAGTTGACTCAACAGAGTCAGAGGTCCCATCCGTAAAAATGTCTCTCAAACGTCACATTAGCTCACCAGTGTTACAGATCAACACCATTCATATATTTCAGTTACCCTCTACCTGTCTCTAATGCTCATAGACTCTAGTGAAAATGGTCAATGGAGCCTGAATATCTGGCGCAATCACAATGTAGACTTCCAAGTTGATTATCGCAATTATTGGAAGTCACCAGGAAACCACAGAAGTTAATTTAATTGACACCCTACATATATCATGCCATTTTGGGCATGCCATGGCAATGTTTACACAATTATTCAATTGATTGATCCAAGAGGATAGTAACATTAGATTCCACATTTTGCAAAGATCAACGTGGGTTCAAGAACATTTCCTTAATCTTACCATAACTGACTTTAAAATTGGCAATAATTTACAAACAGAATACCAGGAATTCCAAGATGTATTTTATAAAGAAAAAGCAAACAGTTTACCACCACATTGGCCTTTTGACTAAAGATTGATCTGCAGCCAGATGTACCCATTCCATGTTGCAGAAGATACACCTTACAACATAATACGGTATTCTAAATCTCTAGTATCTTCTCCATTATTGTGCCTAGTAAAAGAGGAAAAGAGAGTTGAGGAAGTGTATTGACTATCATGCTAAGGACAAAGAAACACTGAAAAAATCACGTTGAGATATATTTATGACCACTGGGGCAGCAGTGAACATTTCTTTGTTGCCCAGTCAGAACAGAGTACAGCCAACCAGACTCTAAATGATCCCACATTTAGAGCCTAGTGAAGACATGGTTAAACACCCTATGGTTAGCAAAGTTTGTGTATAGCAATGCATCACTTAGTTGATCAGGATTTTGACTATTTAATTTTTACATGTGTTACCTCTCTACAATGCAAGTCATAGATGCATCTCAGTCAGCAAACATACCTAAAGCATGAGAAAGAATCAAGAGATAACACCAAATTCAAAAGGAATTTCAGGATATTAAATTGAGACAAAGTGTTTTTATCAACTATGAATCTATAGTTGAAAGGAATATCGGAGTCAACAGAAATACATTGACCTGTATACAGTAAAACAAATCATAACTCGCACAGCATTTCAGCTGGGATTTTCTAGCCAGTCTGACCACTCATCCTGTTTCATGTGATCCTAATAAAACCAGTCCAAGATTGAACACATTTTACAATTCCACCAGTGTCAGTGATTATAGATAGACATATGAAGTATGTTGTATCCAAAGGGAGAATAGGGCTGCCTTTTCCACCTCATAGAATTGAAGAGATGTGGCACAGAGAATAGGTCTTCAGACCCATAACCCAGCTTCACACTTCAAGACTCATGAAACAAGTTCATCAATGTTATCCTGATAAACCATAACCTGTGAGGAGGATTCTGGGAGGTGGGGTGTACTGACATGCCCCACTCCAAGTGGCTACTTGTCCACCAATAGCCAAACCCAAGTCTTCAAGGCCAGCATTAACCTTCTTTCCACATCAATTCTTTAACTGTCCCCTTTCCTGTTCCAGCAAGAGTGAAGAGGGAGAAGTTGGCAGTGTTTTTGAGGAAAGGAAGCTCTCAGTTTTCATGGAGGTTCTGCGAGGTTGTGCTCCTGAGACTAACAAATCATTATATTGTTCCCTGAATCCTGAAACTTGCAAATCCTGCTGGAGTTCTGCAAATCTTGGTGTGGTTGAGAATGGAGACCACGCCCATGAGAGAAATTATACCAGTTCTTGAGAGGTTTTGCAGAGAGAGGATCTTGACCTAGGGAGGCTTCACCAATCCAGTTTACTCAACTGTTGCTGCTATAACCTGATTCCAGCAGTCACTTACCTGATAGTGGAGAGAGTGTTGATTTTACAAAGAGCTGTTTTCTTTGTCCACTGAAGTTGATACGCTGCTTGTTTCATCTTTCTGGTCAAGTCAACCCAGTGAACAGGTAACTGCAAATAAAAGAAAGAGAATAAGAGGATGCTGAGGTAAGGGCTTGCTAAATGTTTTCTATATCACTTGTACATTTCTACTTACCATGGGACTAATACTAGAAGAGAATTGATAGAACACAGGAACTAGAACATTTTGCTCATTAGCAATTTGACCTAAGGTAAAGAGAGATAAAAGACTACTGAATATTTTGAGGAAAATCAGGGAAGGTTGCTGAATTCTTGTCAAAGAAAAATGTATTTATGTTAGAACACTTTTGCAATGAACAAATAGGAAATTACAGAGAACCATGCAAGAGAAGAGCACACCATGATTCTGAGTGATGACAGATGGTGAATGAAAGCAAAAGACTAAAGTAAATCACAGATAAGCCAGGTGACTGCCATGTTTAAAGATTGTTTCATATCCATGTTCTATGATTTACAGAGATGTAAAACTGTTACAAAATGAACATATATAAACAAGAAGTGTCAGGGTAAAATTCACGCACAATCGTGCATCACAACGTCCTAGATTATTTATTCAAAATGGTGCTCCAAGGACTATAAGCGGCCATTAAACCCTTCCTATCCTAAAGATAAAAATTAATAGTTTCTACTCACTCCTAACATACCACCACAGGATTGTTAGCAACTGTGAAAGACCTAGTGCTCATACTGATTCCTATGCATCCAATCTGATGGTAAAACCCCAAAACAGAAGGGACAAATAAAGCAGTGGAGCAAGGCTTTAATCCTCAAAGTAATGGAAATATTGTGTAATTATTCTTTCAGTCCACTAGTACCATTGTACCTCCAGGTGAGCTAAAATGTTTCTAGGTAAGTAGTATTGATTACATGGTAAATCTTTGAAGTGTTGGATGGCACTGAAAAGTAGGAAGAATGTTATACATTAAGTAATTTGATGCGATAACGGTTGTGACTATGGTTGGTTTCTTTTTACTATTCTTTTATTCTCTTTTCTCATTTTATTGGCTCCTGTTTACAACCATTTTGTGCTATGCTATGGTGCTTATTGCCCTATATGAGCTCTCTGAGTAAAATGCTGAGTTCCTGAAAGACGTTGCGAGGAGGGATGGTGGGGAGGTTGGCGAAATAGTAGAGAAGGTGCAGGAGTATGATAATTTTCCAGACAGTTACTTTGTCTGTCATGGCTAATGGAAGATTTTTCTAGAACTAAACCTAGGATTTCAGGGCTGTACAAGCTCTTTCGAGGTTGGCCGCAAAGAGGTCTGTGGGAGAATGATAGACTTGCACCGCTAGGTATCGAATGGCATCGCCCTTCAACTCAAGCCATCGCTCGCCCAGTCGAACATACTGGATGTTGCCTAGTTGAACTATACTGCGGCCTCGTGCACAAATTCATGGTAAGGTTGCATAGATGGAGGTCCATGTAGATATCCCGATTATTGAGGAGATGATCACCCACATAAAGGGAGACTGCAAGGGTTGTGTTTCCTAGAGGTATTCCCCAGGCTTTACCCTCCAATTAAAGCTTGCGGCCAGTGGCTCCATTATGAGTGCAAATATTAGGGGGCACAGGGGGCAGCCCCATCTGGTACCTCTCTTCATGGGGAACACTGGAGAGATCAGGCAATCCAGCCGGACCCCAGACCTGGGGGCGGTATATAGAGTCGTGTATAGGCACAGAGGCATTCGTCAACTCCTAGTGTGGACAGCACCTGGAAGAGATAAACCTATTCAAGGGTACCAAAGGCATTTTCCAGGTCCAGAATGAGGCATGCCGCATAGGGGAAGCGATGTGGGTCTTGGTTTATTAGGTGGAGGAGACAGTGAATATTCTGGGAGGTGCTCCACCAGGGGACGAAGCCATTTTGATCTGGATGGATGAGGGTCTGTAAAATCTGGCATATTGTTCGGACAGAATTTTCCCCAGGATTTCATAGTCTGTGCCCAGGATGGTGCTGGGGCAGTAGGACTCGAGATGGTCGGATGCCAATCTAGCTTTGGGAGTAAAGTCAATACTGTCTCTCAAAGGGAGGATGGCAAGTGCATGATGCGCAAGTCCTCTCCGTACATTTTGCTCAAGCAAGGAGCGAGAAGAGTGCTGAAGGTGCTGTAGTATTCAATTATAAGGCCTTATAGGCCTGGGGTATTATTTCTGCCAAGAGTGCATATAGCTCGCTTGACTTCATGGGGCGTTATAGGTTTAACCAGGTTCTCTCTACTTCCAGGTATTACTAATGAAAGGGGGCATTTGGCTAGGAAGGAGCAAATCACTGTCACTGGTGGGAGAGAGGATGTGACATATATTGAGGAGTAATAGCTGAAGAAGGCCTCTAGGATAACCTTTAGGGTGTAAAGGGCGGCTTCAGTCGGCGAGGGGACCTCAAAGATGAACTCAGAGCAGTTGTCCTGGCAGACCAGCCATGCGAGTTGCCTGCCAAAATTCCTCTCTGTGCATTCTTTCTTCATAAGCTTTAAAGTTGAAGAAGCGCATTTGGTCCAGGACAACCAGGGCACTGGATTTTTGCATCTTTGAGGGCTATCTTCTTAGAGGCATCTAGCATTGTAGCCTTTACTTGGACAGCTGTCAGGTGCTTGGCTGTGGTCATCTCTCGTTCTAGTGTTTTGTGGACCCCTGATATTTCTTGTATGCAATATCTGCACATGGTCACCTGGAAGGCGTCCCACTCAATTGCTAGTGAGAAGGTTCAGCCACTGCTTTTGGAGAGGAATTGGTTAATTTGTTGGGTGTGTGAGGCCTGGAAGGAGGGATCTTCCAGTGTTTCTCTGGGCAATCGCCACATAGGTACTGAGGACTTGGGAGTGTTCCAGGATAAGTCGACTGTGTGTGCATCATGATCTTAGAGTATACCGTCCAGATAGTCCGACTGCCATTTGGCATCTAGAAGGTTGGGTGACACAAAGATTCGATATAGGTGTACATACACTCTGTGCTCTGCTGAATAGAAGGAATAGACTCTTGTGTTGGGGTGAATGGACTGTTACGCAATGACCAGCACACAATGATGGACCCATTGTTGGATGTGTGCTGTTTCTACATGTGGGGGAAGCAGAGGGTGAGAACGGTCCAAGGAGATGTCTCATGACCAATTGTAGTCACCTGCCAGGATCTAAGGGATTCCTGTTTTGTACCTGAGTGTATGAGATAGGTGTCAAGAAGGCCTTCATCTCGGTGTTTGGGGCATAGATGCTGCCCAAAAGGTCTCTAGAGCCATCAAAATGGCCCTCTACTATAGCAAAATGGGTTTCCTTGTCTGCTATAGTGTTGATGGTTTGAAAGAGGACCCAAGGGTGAACCCAGATGAGAGCACCACGTGCGTATGCTGAATAGGTAGTGACTATGATGTGTCCCCTCCAGTGTTTATGTAATCACTGCAGTTCGAGTAGTGTAATTTGGGTTTCTTGGAGGAAGAAAATTTGACCCTTTTGGTGCTCTTCATAGGAGTAGATGGCATATTGCTTTTCTGTTGTGTGCTTCCCCCTAACATTCAGGGTCTGGAGTTGGAAGGACTGCTTGCTTGAAGAGCCATATTGTGTGTGAGGTGTGTCCCTTTGGGTAATGTCCCCACAGGGCCTCCTGTTACACTCACCGTGCCAGCTGGTACCCGGTGGTTGACTGGGAGGTGTCATTGTGGCCCAGGTCTTGCCTTGGTAGGAAGAGGTGAGGTTGGCGGAAAGATGCAACAGATCCAAATGGGGTGAAGTTCTGGACTATGTCTGAGGTTGTGGGTTGACTGGGAGAAAGAGCTGAGCGGAGGGGGAGTGTTGTCACCAGTCTGTTCAGGGCTGATAGCAGTCTGACATCTGGAGAAGGATTGGGATAAGGAAGAGGGAAGAAAAAAGGGGGGAGGAAAGCATGGGGGAGCGAAAGGTGTCACAGCCAGTTCAAATTATGGCATCTGTGGTGTGACCTGAGGTGGTGTCTGTTTGCCAAGGCGGGACCTATCCATTGCTGTTGATTCGTCATCATTAGTGAAGATGTGGGGGCCTGTTCATCTTCTGGGGATTCAGTGCTGTTCCTCAGTGATGCCACCACCTGAATTACCTATCTCTGGTCCTTGAGGAGCTGTTCCGGGTATGCATATTTATGGGGTTGGGAGGCGGGGAGTTACCCCTAATCTCACTGTGTGTTCTTCATCGACCCACTCCCGGTGGTCTGGGAGGTCTACCTCCTTGGGTTGTTGATTTTGTGTCAGCCTGATGCTAGTCAAGCCAATCCCAGACATCTGTGGGATCAGTGAAGAATATAGACTTGCTCTCTGAGATCAGCTTGAGGTGGGCTGGAATAGTGGAGACTATTGGATTCCCAGTTCATGGAGTGTCTTTTTAGCGCTCAAGAAGATGGACATTTGGTGTTGTACTGCAGAGTAATAGTCTGGGAACAGCATTGTAGTTTGATTGTTTAGTCTTTGGCGACCAGCTGGGTATGCTGCTTATAAAATCATGTCTCATTCCCGACAATGGAGTAGTTTGGCCAGCATGGGGCAAGGAAGTGCCTCTGGGATTGGAGGCTACGTTGGGTCCCTGTGCACCCTTTCCAGAGAGACAAACAGGGTGAAGTCTGAAGCAAGGACGAAGGAGCCAAACCAGTTTTCCAGGTATACAAAAGGGTCTCGTCCTCCAGGCCTCTAGAAGTCCCACTATATGAATGATGCTTCTGCTGGACCTGCCCTTGGCATTCTCTGCTCACTCCTGCAGGGTTTTCACTCAAGCCTGAAGGTTCAACAACATTTGTTGGGCCTCTGACATCTGGGCGTGTTGTACTGCTATCTCCTGTTTGCCTTACACCACCTGGTCCAACAGTTTCCGATGATCATCTCTGAGGAAAGCGAGTTTGGTCATCAGGGTGCCCGCTCTCTGGTGGCAAGGACTGTTTTGAGTTCATCATTGGGAGTTGTGTGTTGTCCCTTGGGTTGTCTGTTAGAGGAGATTGTCTGTTGCTCTGTGACCAGGAGTGCTGGTGTCGGCGCTTTCACCTTGTGCCAGCCCATTGTGCTACCCAGAAGGGGGGCTGGCAGGGGTTTCTTCTCAGCTGGTCTCATAAGGTGGGGATGCAGTAGAAACCAGGCCTGTAGAGATTGAGGACATTTAAGAGCCTCCTGGAGGGAGTTTATAGCGCGTGGGTCATTTTTTCACATGGGGGTGGTAGGGTGGTTGAGACACTGACAGGTTCCGAATGAAAGGGTGCTGTGGGGAACATACTGCGTAGAATAGCTCTCAAGTGAATGGGTCACTCCACAAGGTCAGTGAGCCCGGATACGGTAGTGCCCTACACCAGAGGGACTTAGAAGTAGCTAGGGGTTCAGCTAGGGAGTGCCTGGTGAGCCAGCAGGTGCTTCCACTCCCTAAACTCAGTGGATACTC
This sequence comes from Triturus cristatus, assembly GCF_964204655.1. NCBI lineage: Eukaryota > Metazoa > Chordata > Amphibia > Caudata > Salamandridae > Triturus > Triturus cristatus. The sequence continues at coordinate 461,135,753 of NC_140587.1, read as the reverse complement.
ACTTGGCTAGGTGGGGTGAGGAGCTTCTTTCTCTGATGAGTGGTGCCGCTGGCCCTGGTCAGAGGCTGGGAGGAGTTTGTTGCAGTTTTTAAAGTCCGCAGGGGCCCTACTGGGAAAAGCCCCTAGTGGCATCCTGTTACGTTGGGCTTCCCCCTCCTTGCCTCCCCTCCTGGGTAGTTGCAGGAGTTTGGTGGGGGGGCAATGGAGCTTAGGTCCCCACCCCAGTGGAGTTCCCCTGCGGGCCCACGCAAGTCACTCAGAGGAGTTGCCTATGGTTGCTAGCTGCTACAGTGCTTACTGGTTGGCGGTGAGGGAGCTTCACTGCTGTGCTGATTAGCCAGGTTTTTGCAACTGGCATGCAGGCAGGTGCCCCCCTAAAGGCTGTCCGGTAGGCTGCTGCCTTGCTCATTTATAGTGACCTAGTGGGGGGGGGCAGAGCCGGGGTTTAGCCTCGGGCACAGGATGCCATGGAAAGTCACCAGTACTGCCTGCCTGCGGGATGATGCCTTTCTGCCTGATGGGTTTACTGCTCCACTGCCCGGGTGCTGCCTCTAGGAATGAGCGGTTTGTTTTTACCACTGGGGGTTAGATACCGGGAAGGGGGTGATGGTGGAGGAAGGAGTTCTTCAGGCTCTGCTCCAACTGTTGTGTTGGAACTGCAATAAGTCAGCTCTAAACTCTGTTGGCATCTCCTGGAGTGTGAAAGACACAGAGTTATGACCCCCAGATGTCTCTGGGCCAAGTTGACTAATCTGGGTATGTCATGGTGTGAGCCAGGGACGGGTACCGCCTCCCAGGAATGCGTGTGTTATTGGTCGTGTTGGTTGTGGATCCTGACAGGGGTCCCGGATTCTTGGGGGTTCAAAGCAGCCACTTCCAAAGGCCTTTGGGCACGGTTGTCCTGCTCCTGTTCGCTGCGGTGGGTCTGTGTGCACCCCTCAGGGGCCACGTGGGTTGCGGCAAGACCAGTAATGCACCTGCCTCAAGCATTGAGTCCCAAATAGGCCGTCACCACTTTCAACCAGCAGTACCCAGCTGTAAGGTCCTCTAAGGTTAGAAGCGTGATCCCCTGCTCAAGGTCGAGTGTCCATGTCTCCCTCCATGTGGCAGCAGAATAGATCAGGGTGGCTGGGAGAGCAGAGCTCTAGAGATGAGAGACCCCAATGTTTGCCTGCCAAGCCATGCCCTCGGCTCATAATGTGTCTTAAACAACAAGGGACAATTAAGAGAATAAGCAGCCACATATGAACCTTCATTCAGTGGGTCAATCTATTAAAAATTGGAGTTTTCCTCTAAAAATACAAAATTCCCACATTTGTTGTACTTTGAATTCTAGTTGTCACTGAATAATGATAGAAGTAGAAGCAAGAAATTTTCAATGAAATCGATTTCATTAGAAGAAAGTTTTACATTATAGGTTTACTGGATTTATATATTTTTTTTTTAAGTTTAAGTTTATTGAGACCAGCAAGAAAATACAATGTACAATCAAAATCCGGTCAGACAACATGAGTAGTTATGATATGAACAATAAAGGATATTAAGCATAAAGGGTACAATAAACACGGTGTCCTAGAAAAGAAAAAGGGGAGAAAGAGGAAGAAAAAAGGGGGGGGGGGAGCAATATGAATTTCATTGGAGAGAGTTCAGAGGAATCGAGGGCAACAAAAGAGGTAAAATGAAGCATTACATTGCATGTATTTTAAAACTCTAAACGCATATAGTGATATAATGGGAGGAGTACAGTATGCAAGAAACAATAATAAATTATTCAAACAAAAGACAACGAAACTAAATCAAGGCGGTTTGCGGACATCGTCCGATGTTCTGACAATAGCAGTAATGGAAGTATTCGAAGGGGGGGAAGCAGATAAATATGTAGTGAGAGGGAGCCATAACAAATCCCTTTTAATTGCTAGTGATATAGGGGTAACATAGTTGGTGTCAAGTCTGTGATTAAAACAGATGGCGTTCCACCAGGCTCTGTAAGTGACTTTATCCGCATGTTTCCAATTCAAGGTGATTAGATGTAAGGCTATAGCAATTAACAAATCTATTAACTGACAGTGTGGCGAAGGTTGAGGCCATGAGGGGGATAAGGAACCAAGGAATATATTTGAGAGGGAAAAAGGAACTTTAGTGTTAAATATCTTGTTAATTTGAGACCAAACTAAGAGCCAGAATTTAGCAATGTTAGGGCAATCAAATAGCATGTGTTTTAAGTCAGCCTTTAAACATGAGCAGGACCAGCAGTGTGATGAAGTGGTGGAAGAAAAGGAAGCCAATTGTGCGGGTGAGTATAATGCACGCTGGTATACAAAATAAAGAGTCTGAGTGGTATTGGCCGCTCGTGAAGTTTTATGGATCTTTAACCACAGCTTATCCCACAAAGAGACAGACCAGGATTGTAATAAATCTTTTTCCCATGCCAGCTCAGTCCTTGTTTTGCACCGCGTTGCAAGAGATAAGAGACCATTGTAAAGGGAAGATGCAGAAGGGGAAGCGTCTATCAATGGAAACAATGTAGAGCAAGTTGTAGGAAGATTTGGAGAAGGTGGGAGCGATGAAAGATATTGGCGAAGAGAGGGAAGCAGAAGGTCATATTGCTTCTTACAGGAATTAGGAAGGGCAAAGTTAGATTTGAGGACTGAGAAGGATAGAGGTGCACCATCCATCAAGAGTTGGGAAATCCACTTCAAGCCCTTGGAGTGCCATATCTTCCAGTAGAAAGCACGATTTTTAATACGTAGTAATTTATTGTGCCAAATAGGTTGTTGAGAAAGTGAGTTAAGTGAGGGATAAGAGGCTGGTAGGAGAGGAGTTAAAAGTTTTCGCGTGTGAGAGATAACAGGATGACGCAAAGAAGAAGTGTGCGCAGAGAAAGCAAGGGATTCCAAAAAGGCGAAGGGGGAAGTGAAAAACTTCTCGATGCTAAGCCAGATTGGAGGATAGGTAGGAAGGTCCGAGGAAAGCCATGAAGAGGCTTGTTTTAGGGAAAATGCGTGGTGATAAGATTTAAAGTCAGGAAACTTAAGCCCACCATTTAATTTATCTTTTTTGAGAGTAGATAAGGCTATCCGAGGGTGCTTACCTTTCCAGAGGAATTTTAGTAAAGTGCGATCTAATATCTTAAAGTAATAATCTGGGATGTGTACAGGAATCATTGAGAGAGAATATAAAATGACGGGAGCAAGCATCATCTTAATAGAGTCTAACCTACCCCACCAAGAGAGAAAAAGAGGGTGCCACTTGGTAATAGAATCTTTTAGCTTCTTAGTAATGTAATCGAAATTGTGTTTAAGAGTTTCGGAGATAGACGGGGAGAACCATAATCCTAAATATTTTAACTTAGAGGATTGCCAGGAAAAACCGGTATGATCAAAATAGTGTTTGAGACACAAAACATTGAGGGGTAAGACTTCACATTTATCACGATTTAGGCGGTATCCTGAAAGTTTTGAAAACGCATCTACTTGGGAAAGGAAAGGAGGAAGAGAAGTATCGGGATTGGAGCAGTATAAAAGAATATCATCTGCATAAACAGACATTTTGACTTGGCGGGAGCCTAAATGGAATCCTGTAATTAGGGAGTCCTGTCTAATTTTGGTAAGGAAAGGCTCTAATGCCACTACAAATAGGAGAGGGGATAGGGGGCAACCCTGCCGTACACCTCTTGAAAGAGAAAAATAATCGGAGACCTTACCATTAGCAAAAATAGACGCCTTAGGACCAGAGTACAAGAGAGAAATCAAGGAAATTAACTTAGAGGGAAACCCTATCCACCGAAGAGCATGGAACATAAAGTCCCAACCAATCCTATCAAAAGCCTTTTCGGCGTCTAAAGCTATGGCAGCAAGCGGGTAGTCTAAGGAAGAGGCCTTGCTAAGAATGTTAAAAAAGACTCTAGAATTATCAGAGGATAAGCGACCTTTTACAAAGCCCGATTGTTCCGAACCAAGAAGCTCAAGTAAGATTGGGTCAATACGTAAGGCAAGAATTTTAGCAAAAATTTTATAATCCGTGTTTACTAAAGATATCGGGCGATAATTTTTACAGAAAGAGGGATCTTTGCCTTCTTTGGGGATTAGGCAGATCATAGCATCTTGGAAGGTGCCTTGAGATGTTCCGTTTGCGATAAAAGAAGTAAACAAAAGAAGAAGTTGTGGAAGGAGGAGTTTCGAAAAGTGTTCATAAAATTCAATGGTAAATCCATCAGGGCCAGGGGTTTTCCCTCGCCTCAAAACCGATACGGCACGAGAAATTTCTGCTAATGTGATATCTAGCTGCAGTGAATCAAAATCAATATGTTGCGAGGGAGGAGAAGGGATGGATTGGAAGTAGGAGGAAAGATCAGATTGAAGAGGTTGGGCCTCAGGGGTGTAGAGAGTTTTATAAAAGGAGACAAACTCAGTTAAGATATCTTCATCCTTGAGAAGAATGTCACCATTGGAATCCTTTAGAGACTCTATCCTAGTTCTGTCCCGCCGAGATTTTAGATAGTTGGCCAGTACTTTCCCCATTTTATTCTGACCTCCATAGTAACGAGCACTACTCTTCAGAAGATAAGAAGAGGCCGCTTCTGTGGATGCTTTGTTGAAGGTAATTTTGGCAGTGATAAGATCTTTCAAAGAAGCTTCAGAGTACGAGTGGTAATAGGCGTATTCTAATTTTTTAATTTTGGTAAGCAATTGAGCCGAATGTTTCTCAAAAACTTTTTTCTTCCGAGAAACAAAGTTAATAATAAAGCCTCTGGCAGCTGCCTTAAAAGAATCCCAAATCATAGCAGGGGAGGAATCATGAGTAGTGTTTATGGTGAAGAATTCCGACGCAAAAGAACTGAACTGGCTGGAGAAATTAGGATCTGCAAGCAGCGAATTATTAAAACGCCAACGTCCAGCACATGGGGTGTGAGGAAGAAGGTCAAAATCAACAGAAACCGGGGCATGGTCTGAAATTAAAATGGACCCTATTTCTGATTGAAGTACGTGTTGCGTTAGAGGTTTACTTAAAAAGAGGTAGTCAATACGAGATTGTGATTTGTGTGGGGGGGAGAAAAAGCTATATTCACGGAGATCAGGGTGACACAGTCTCCAGATGTCAACTAAAGACTTTTGACGAATGGTGGAAGCAAATTGTGAGTGCATTTTGTTGTTTACAAATCTGACTGGGGAATTCCTATCTAAAATGGGATCACAAACTTGATTACAATCACCCCCAAAAACAATATAATCGTCTGTAAGGGAGAGCAACTTATCAGAAATATGTAACCAAAAAACATTGTCGACTGAAACTGGAGCATAAACGTTGAAGAAAACCACTGGTATTTTGTCAATAAGTAATTTAACAATTAACCAACGACCTTCAGAGTCAGTTTCTTGAGAAATCACCGATACATTAAACTTTTTATGAGTGAGAATAAGAACACCATTTTTCTTACCTAAAGCTGGAGAAGAAAACACATTACCTACCCAACATCTTTTTAATTTAGATGCTTCAGCCTCAGGAAGGTGGGTTTCCTGAAGGAAAGCAACATCAGTTTTTAACTTTGCTAAGTGGGAAAGAACTCGTTGTCTTTTAATGGGATTGTTCAATCCTTTAACATTCCATGTGATAACTCTGAACTTGACTGGATGAGATTGAAGTCAAAAACCATGAACATACAATGCGATAAATAGGGTTGAGAATGAGAAGAGTAGAGAAATGAGAACTCAGAAGTGTACAAAGAAGAAGATAAGAGAGGAAGAGATTAAAAACAATAATATTAAGAAATTCGATAAGGGATAAGAAACATAAGCAAGGAATATGGATTTGCGAATGACCAAAGAAAGGGAGAAGAGGATAGAATGAGGGAGGTGTAAGCGGAAAGAAAAGAGAAGGAAAAAAGAAAAAGAAAAAGAGGAGAGGAACAATGGCAGAAGACAGCAAAAAAAGCATAAAAGTAGAATATGAACAAAAGGCATACTTACATGAAGAAGATCCAAGAGAACAAGGGGGAGGGGAAGAAGCCACACGAGACAGACAGCCCATCCAGCCTGACCAGACGGAGGACGAGGGGGAAAACGCCAATAAAATAGGATATCTACGGATGCGAGAGAGAACAAAAAACAAAAACGTAAAAACTATTTAGCACAGTAAGCGATGAAGAATAGGAGAGTTAAAACAGAACAAAACGATTAGGTACTAACTCAATTAAGAAGACCATCCAAGCTACAAAAGAACACCAAAGAATACATGAGGGACGGTGATAAAGAGAAGCAATGAATGAAAGAACCATAAGAAAAATCCTCAGAACATCAAGTAACATTTGAAGACGAGGGTCCCGAAGCTTCCATGGTCTCCGTCCTGTGAAAGTTTATGAAACTCTGTAACTGCTGCGGATCTTCATAGGATGTCGTCTTGTTATTAAACGTGACCTTAAAGAGGCAGGGGTGAAAAAGACCATAACGTGCTCCCATGGCACGAAGAGTAGGTCTCATATCAAGAAAGGCCTTACGTCTGTTGGCTGTGGACTTGGCATAATCTTGAGCGAAAAACAAAGTGGCGCCGGACCAGGTGACTCGTTGAGAGGTTTTAGCCGCTGACAAAACCTTTAGCAAGTCCGTGTACTCCAAAAAGTACAAAATGACACCTCTCGGCCTCTGAGAAGAAGATGCACTCGATGGAAGACGTCCTAACCTATGGGCTCGTTGAATGTTGAGAGCGGTGCCTTCCGGCATATGGAGAATCTTGGGTAGAAAAGTTTTAAAGAAGGTAGGAGGATCCGACCCCTCTGATCCCTCCACCAGACCATAAATACGCAGGTTGTTCCGCCTGTTACGGTTTTCAAGATCCTCGACTTGGCGTTGGAGGGCAGACACTTGAGATTGAAGGTGAGAGACATTGGTGTTAGTGTCTGTAAAGGAAGACATATGACTTTCAACTGCAGTAATTCGTGAATCAAGTTGAGCCCAAGTGTCAGTGAGAGCTTGTAGTTTATTATTTGTTTCCTCCATAAAGGGACGAAGGGCCCTAATTTCTTCCAGTAGTGTTTCCATGGAGACAGGCGAGGTCGATTTAGGAGGAGAAGGCGGGTTGTGCTTTAAACGCTTGGTGACAGACTTCACAGCAGGCACTGGCGAGGGAGATGGATCCATATTCTCCGTAGGGTCTTGTGAGAATAACAGTGAATCCTCTAGTTTGGAGAAGGCAGTAAAAACTTTTGAATTTTTGATGAGGGTATGCTTAGGCGCAGGGTGTTTAGCAAGTGAGCCTTTCGTTCTCCCCATAAGAGGCAAGTCCAACAGTCCAAGTGAGTGAGAGGAGCAGAGACGTGGCCCAGAAGGAGAGTAGCACTGGTTAAATGGTTAACATCACTGACAGATCCAGCAAGTATCAGCAAGCCTCATTGAAGCGCGTATTGAAACGGAATTAAAGAAATAGTCATTGAATTGACGTATCCGAAAAAATGAGGCAGTTCCATAAAACTGTTTCAATATCTGAGACAAGAACACTTGTCAAGAACAGCCATGAGTGAGGAAGAACTGTGTTATCTGAGGAGAACAGCACAGAAAAACACTCTCGTGAGGTGCATGCATAAAATGGCGGCTGATTCGGAGAAGAAAACGCTGCACAAACTACGCACCTTCCGTATTCTCCAGATATGTATCATTAAGATTGTCCAAAGTTGGTGAAAAAATGAAGAAAAAGCCAGAGGTGAGCAGAAATAGCAGCCAAAAGGGGGAAAAACCACTTTTGCAGCATGCTTCTTCAAGTCATTAGCTTACGTTCTCCTCAGGCGAAAAAACAAAATGGCGGCCGTTCCGAAAACGGGGCCTCCGAGGGAATTAAAGAGGATTAAATGTAGCTTACTGACATAGCGACTGCAAAATTCGGTGCTCCGGATGTTCAGACAGCCTGTCCTCACTTTGTGGCATCCTCGTACTCGTAGTTACGAGAGAAAAAATCGGCGTTATCCTCCCGACCCCGGGAGCGTCAGGGAAAAGCCGCCATCTTCGTAAGGCGTTAACCACGCCCCCCCTGGATTTATATTTTTAAGTACAGAAACAGCCCAAAAAAAGCAAGGTCTCAATTTGAATGGAAATGAATGGGATGGAAGGATGTTTTCTATGTTAATTGGCAACTATAGTCTTGTGGAGATTATCCAAGACCAAATGTTATTTTTCCTGTAAATGAATGATCAGTGGCACCAGGAACTGAAGAATCAGATGTGAAAATGCAGGGAATGTTTATGAGTGATATCACTACAGGCAAAAGAATTGTAACAATTTGATAAGACTATACCCTGCATTATTGTAACTGAAGTCAGCTAGAGTTAGAGTTAGGCATTTGGACCCATTATTTTGCATAACATTACTATATTATTGTAGGTACTGTTCCAAGCACTGGATGACTCTTCCTGTTTGGCCATCAGCCTGTGCATAAAACCCCAAAGAAAGAGCTCTTTGATTGTCCAAGGCTAACGACAAAACCTTCCAAAGAAGGCATATGAACAGGAGACCTTGATTACAGACTATTACTGTAACAACCCATCTAATTAAAAGAAATATTGTAATCCATCTAACTAAAAATAAAATCTGAGATGAAATATGGGTCTGTAATCTTAGCAGATAGTTTCTTTTTGAATAGAGAGAAATCAAATATCGTCAAGAATGCACCGACTGTCACCATAATTACTCAACATCCTTTGAATGATGGAAGATTAACAACAAATATGTACAGATACTATGCCAAAGTAGGAAGTAGAAGAAGTAATGAATATCCAAATTACATTAAATGTTGAGATTTTCCTTAGGCCCTTACTGGGCAAGATGCCACATAACTCTAAACATACTTCTTAACTGAAGACCATAAGAAGAAACGTAATACTAAACCCAGAGTGAAAGCACTCCCTTGGTGCCAACATACAGGTTTAATATTTTCTCTTGGAGTTCTTCAGTAAGTAAATCAAAAGGCCTTTTGGGAAGAAATACAGCTCATCACATTGGATCAATGGTGACTGAACCTGCAATTCTACTAATTCTAAGGAATCTAAATGTTTATTTGTTTGTCAATCTGCAGATGCTCGACTACATAAAAGTTATTATCCACAGAAGTAGAGTCAAATTTCTGTTAAAAGGATCTAGGCAGATGAGTCTGGTTTCTCTTAAACATCATCTTGTATTCTTTATTTCCTGTAAACTATGTTTGTTTAACAATTAGCAAGAGCAGTGCAACAAGAGAGTCTGATCAACTCATTGTTTATTTTTTCTTTGAGTTCAAACTGAGTAATCAGGTTTCTTTCAATTCAGATTGTTTCAACTGCAAGCTGATGAAAGTGTGTGATTTATTATAAAATACATGAGAGGGATAAACAAAGTATGTAATTGATAGAGAAAAAATCCTGAAAGTATAGGATAAAAGAAAGTATTAGGTAATGAAGTAAGGTAGGATACAAGAAAGAAAGAAAGAAAGAAAAAAGAAAGAAATAAGAAAGGAGGGAAGGAGGAAGGAAGGAACGAACAAATGAATGAAGGCAGAAAAAAGGAAGAAAGAAGGAAGCCAAAACAAAGAAGGAAAAATCCTTAAAGATAATGAAAGATGATAAAATGAGTAAAAATTAAGATAATATGGAAATGATTAAAAGTAAAAATTACTTGAAAAAGGTGAAAACAGTAAAGATTAAAGGAAGAAATAGAGGGTAAAAGAAAGGATAGACAAAAGGCAGGGAAACAGTGAATTTGAAAGAAAGGAAGAAGGAAAGGGACAAAGAAAAAAAAGATAAAGGTAGAAATGAATAAAGAATTAATGAATAAATGAAAGAATCGCAAAAAGAAAGGATGAAAACTTGAAGGGAGTAAAGATAAAATAAACTAGAGAAAGAATAGAAAAAAGAATGATGCGATGATTAAAGAAGTAATGGTATAAAAAGAAAGAAAGAAAAATATGGAAACAGTTGAAAACAAGGAAAGAAAGATTCAAAAAAAAGGAAAGACATATGAAACAAAAGAAAAAGATAAAAAGGAGGAAAGCAACACAAAAGAAAATGTGTAAAGGGCTACATAGAAGAAAAGAAAAAGACATTCAGATAAAAATGAGGCAGCCCAGAAATGAATATGAGATAATGAAATGGAAGATGAAGTAGAAAAGAGCTTGATGGAACAAGAAAGTTGAAGAGGAAATTATGAATTGGAAAGAAGTGAAACAGGAAACAGACAAAGAAAGAGGGGTCAAAAATAAAGAAAGAGAAAGAAACACATTAGTATTGAAGACAGAAAGAGGGGATGTAGAAATAAATAAAATGCATGTGGAGATAGAATCCAGGAATATTGGAACAGAGGAGAATGGAAAGAAAGTTGATGATGGGAAAAAAAGAACAACAAAAGAAAGAAAATTGGACGAACAACTAAAAGGAGAAGGGAAAAATAGATTAAAGGGACTCCTGTCCAGCTAGCCCGCTTTCCTCGACCCTCTAGTTGTTGACTATGTTTGACCATTTTTCTGCCCTCAGTTTTGGCTATTTCTGCTCGCTTTTCAGCTCATTTTTCTGCCCTCTGTCTTGCCTGTCCTGCTCATATTTATGCTATTTATTTTGCCTTTTCTGCTCTTTCTTCCTGCCGTTTCCCTCCTCTCGCCGTTTGCCTCCTCCCAGCTCAGGACCTACTTAATGGAGGTCGCAGCGTGACCCCACTGAGCAGGCCCCCATGCCAACTTCTCCTCTGACAGTTCGCCTGTCCTGCCTGCCTGCAGTCCACAAACTTCTACTGCCTGTCTGCCTGCTGCCCTGTGTTTGTGCCTCCTCTGCTCATTTGTTGCCATGCTTTGCCTTCCCTGCTCATTTTTCTACCCCCTGTTTTACCTCTTCTGCTCACTTTTCTTCCCCCTCTTTTGCCTTCCCTACTCATTTTTTGGCCCTCTGTTTTCCCTTGCGCTCATTTTTCTGCCCTTCTGTTTTGCCCTCTTCTGCTCAGTTTTGTCTTTTTCTGCACATTTTTCTACCCCTTTTTCTGTCCTCTGTTTTGCTTTTTCTGCTCCTTTTTCTGCTCTCTGTTGTGGCTTTTCTGCTTGTTTTTCTGCTCTCTGTTTAGCCCTCTCCTGCTCTGTTCAGCCTTTTCTGCTTGTGTTTCTGCCTTCTGGTTTGCCTTTTCTGCTCCTTTTTCTGCCCTCTGTTCTGCCTGTTCTGCATCTTTTTCTGCCCTCTATTTTGCCTTTTCTGCTCTCTGTTTTGCCTTTTTCTGCTTGTTTCTTCCCTCCTCCAGACAATTTCTCAAGACACATCTTTTCAACGGAGACCTCGCACTCCAGCGCCCAGATACCCCAAGAGATGACAGTGCTGCACTCTACATATGTTGATTAATTGATTGAGAAAACATAAAGAAGAAAAAAGCTTAGAGAGGAAAGAGGAAAACAATGGAAGAGATTTAACATAATAAAATAAAATAGGTAGAGTAGGAGCAGAAATCAAGGTGCGTATAGAGCAAACATGGGGTTGAGAAGGGAGGAGTGTGAGAAGATGACAGGGTTGTGGAGGTTCAGAGATATAGGGAGAAAACAGGTGAAAAGAAGACTAGTGATAATGAAACAAGGCACCTACTACTACTTTGATTGGTCTCTTGATATTTTGGAGGTCTACTGTCTACATTGCTTGAACAGGAATTCGAAAGTTTAAATCAGATTAGCTTGTTCCTCTGCTTGACACATTAGTGTTCCTTCTTATTGATCATCTAACAGTTGTTTACATACTGCAACGACACGCAGGTAGAGAGCTTGTCTAGATTGATTGAGTTACATTTATGCTGATTGCTTTTATGACTTACAAGCATTTGTAAATTACACAACTGGGTTTGTTCATCTAGTTGTCTTTCAACTAACCCTGGGCGTAGTGGGCGTAGTGGGGCTACGTGGAGCAGCGCGTAGTGTGGCAAAATCTACGCGCGCTCCGCGTAGCCCCACTACGCGCCGCCCACCTCCCGCCCGCCTCCCGCCAGCCCTCATTTTAAAATAACTTCAAGAATGTAAAAAGTAAATAAATTACCTTACCTGCAGTGCGGCGTCCCGGGGCTCCCTCTTCCAGCTTGCCGGCAACTTCTTCACACAAATGTGCATGCGCGGACGCCCGCCAATGCGCATGCGCGGGCGTCCGCGCATGCGCATTTGTGTGAAGAAGTTGCCGGCAAGCAGGAAGAGGGAGCCCCGGGATGCCGCACTGCAGGTAAGGTAATTTATTTACTTTTTACATTCTTGAAATTATTTTAAAATGTGGGCGGGCGGGCAGCGGGCAGCTCTGCTTCGTAGCGGCATGTGCGTTGAGCTGCCTGCTACGCCTACTTTGTAAACGGCGAAACAGGCAACGCTACGTGCACTACATGGGCAAAGCGGAGCACGACGCCTAGCCTTACTTTCAACATGTCTTACCTGGGGTGGCAGAGTGGGCTAAAGAACGGTGATGGATTAAACCCAGATCAGTTGACTGGGGGTGAGTGCTTGCAATGTTCAACACTCCGTCCATTATTTCCTTTGGTTTTTGCTTTGTTCGCCATAAGTTGGTAGGGTATGCTCAGACGTGAGTCCCTTGCTCACTTTGCCACTGGATTCAAGCAAGCCTGGCTGAAGACGGCTGATATGCCAGAAACCGGTCCTAGGAAGCTTGTTTCCGGTCCAGGGAAGACATGGCTTGGCAGTTCGGGCTGGACTGTTCCCATGAGGCACAGGGTCAGACTGATTTGCATATGGCCATGTCTGAACTGGGGTGACAGAGTGGGCTAAAGAACGGTGATGGATTAAACCCAGATCAGTTGGTAGGGTATGCTCAGACGTGAGTCCCTTGCTCACTTTGCCACTGGATTCAAGCAAGCCTGGCTGAAGACGGCTGAAATGCCAGAAACCGGTCCTAGGAAGTTCAGTGGAATTCCTGAGATAAAAAGGAAGATTGTTCCATGCCTTAATGGCAAAATGAAGAAAACTTCCCCCACCCCACTTCCCCCACGTACCACTGAATGGAGTGTCTCAGGAAATCAGGGCCCATGCTATTGAGGGCTTTAAAGACAATACACATGACTTTAAACTGAATGCGAGATGTCACAGGTAGCCAATGAAGCGATCTGAGGCCCGCCCTTACTGAGGAGAACCTGGGTGTTCCCGTGAGCATTCTGGCTGCCGCATTCTGCACAATCTGGAGTCTGGACAGATGTTTTTTATGAATACTAATATAAAGACTATTACAGTAGTCCAGCCTCGATAGAATGAGTGCAGTAATGGCAGTTTTCAGGCAGTCTTCTGGGAGGAGAAACTTGACTTTACGAAGTGTTTTAAGCATAAAGAAACAGGATGAAAAAACCCTGCTGACCTGAGCGTTAAAAGACAATTTTGAATCTATAATCACTGCAAGATTTTTTGCATTTGCCACTGGGGCAGGAGGCTCTCCCATTGTGGTCGGCCACCTATCAGGTGTCCAAAGATTGGTGGTATTCCCAAAGAGAATAACCTCGGTTTTGTCTGCGTTGAGCTTAAGAAAGTTTGAGGCCATCCAGGTAGCAATTGCCTGCATACTATTGTGACACATTGAGGCAGTTTCAGCTTCTGACCCCTTTTTGATTGACAACACAATTTGTGTATCGTCAGCGTAAGAAGACAATTGAAATCCGAAGAATTTGATCAAGGTCGACAACGGGGTGACATGTATATTAAACAGTGTCGGGCTAAGCAAGGACCCCTGGGGAACACCACACGGAAGAGAGAAGGGTTTAGAGCTATCTCTACCGAGAGCCACTGTTTGTGTTCTGTTGGCTAGGAACGATCTCAGGAGAGCTCAAGCCTTGTCTCTGACCCCGACCGCTGATAAACGGTCCATCAATACTTTGTGATGAACCGTATCAAATGCGGCCGAGAGATCCAACATATTCAATATGGCAGAGCCACCTGGATCTAAGGCTCTCTAATCTCGTCTGTAGATTTTATTAGTGCCAGTTCGGTGCTGTGTTCAGCACGAAATCCAAACTGCCTGGTGTCTAAGGAGGAATTAGACTGCAGGAATAGACTAAGTTGACCATTCATGGCTCTTTCCAACATCTTACCCGGAAAAGGGAGACGAGAAATGGGCCTGTAATTGCTCGGACGTTTAGGGTCTAGATTAGGTTGTTTGAGCAATGGAAGAATGGAGGCAGTTTTCCAAGGAGCTGGGAAATGACCAGACTTAAAAATGGTATGGAACAGTGGAGTGAGGGCTTCCCCGATGATGTCTGAAACCGATTTTAATACTGAGGCTGGACACGGGTCTAACGGGGAGCCAGAGCGAATCTCAGAAAGAAGCTTGATAACACTAGGCTGGTCTAAAGGTATAAAACGATCTAGTACGGAAGAGGGGCCAGTGGACTCTAGGCCCTCTGTTAACACTACCTCATTGATTAACATAGGCGTAAAGGAAAAGGAAGAGAAAATATTTTCGACCTTTCGCAGGAAGAAAGCAGCCAGTGATTTGCAAAGTTCTATATTACTTTCCGTCTGAGGCTTAGCGGCAGAGGTTAGCAAATTAATGGTTTTAAATAGCTCTTTGGAGGAAGAGCCAGCACTTCTGATCTGTTCCCCGAAAAAGGTATTTTTTGTTTCAGTGAGCAATTTTTTATAAGTAGCCAGGCCTGTCTTATAGGCCTCCCTATCGGTATGACTATATTCGCTCCTCCATAGTCTTTCCAATTTTTTACACGCTAATTTTTGATTTTTTAAGATCTCAGAGTACCATGGGGCGGTTGGCAGTGTCCGCTTAGTAATGGACCGTTTACCCGGCACTAATTTTTTACAAGCCTGGTCTACACAGTCAGTGTATTTATCCATGGCTTTGTTTACCTCAGTCACCATTGCTGGCATTGAGCTTTGTAGAAGATTGCGTAGGGCAACGTTGTCCCAGCACCAAGTGATTATGGCTGCTCTTGCCGGAGGTTTGAGATAATTACGTGGGGTTAGTTTAAGTTCGAATAAAACTGCATTATGATCGGTCCAGGTAAGGGGGACAGTTTGAGTGTAAACAAGGTTAGGATTGTTGGAGAAAATTCTGTCAAGTGTACGACCTGCGGAATGGGTTGAATCTAATACTAACTGCTTCATTTCGCCCCCATCAAACAATTCCTGTAATTTTATGTTGTCCGAGTCGCTAGCATCTTCGAGATGAAAGTTGAAATCACCCATTACTGTAAAATACTCATTACACATTCCATCCCCTAAGAGTGATTCCAACGCATCCAAAAATGATGCACCCCTGGGACCAGGAGGACGGTAAAAAAGGACATTGGTAAAGGAATCATAATTTGATATTTGAATACTAATTAACAGAGCTTCACAGGTTAAGTTGGACGCTTTAGTAAAGGAGGGCTTAAGGGAATCATGATGAATGACTGCCAGCCTGCCGCCTCTCTTCAATGGTCTGTCTAGGGTATAGCAGTGGAAGCCAGGGGGGGTTGCATTCAACAGGTCAGGCACAGAGGCTTCATCTGACCTTGCAGTACGTTTTGTAGATTCTTGTTTTTTTTTCAGGATTTTGTGTTTTATCAATAGCAATGTCTATTCTCCCAGTGGTCCCTTCTTTGGCTTTTCATAGAGGGCCCAGCTTACCCCGGATCATGTATAATTAATAGATATCCCCTAAGAATAGGAGATTGTACACTATGGACCATCAGGCATTTTGTAAAGTAGGGATAATAGCACTGCATTTCCCATGATCATTGCACATACGAGCCAAGTGGGAATAAGGGTATTTCATTACATATGACCACCATGCATACATCATCCCACAATGCTAGGCCATGACGTAGAACACCCTTCGGTGAGACCATTCAAACCTATTTTCCTAAAGTATAGGGTAAGTTACTGCACCACAAAGCTGTGCAGCACAAAGTTGGAGGGGTATAAGATCCTATCTATGGGTACAACCTACTTTATTGAGGATATATGCATGATGTCTTTGCCTTGAAGTATGGGGAACCCCTCACCAGTTCATATCATAAAGTGATTTGGTTGATCAAGGCAAAGAGGAATAAAATCATAATTAATCGGAAAATTCCATTTAGTGATATTTGGAAATCCATTTCTTGATTCCAAGTCCCATGTTCAAAAAGCGATTCTTAAAAGTCATGGTCACTTGTACTAACTAGCTTGAACCAGCCTACATGTGTTTTGCCCCCTTCTGGCATGCAAGCCTGGGGCTTTTTCCAGGCTTACAACATTGGTATGGCAAAAGTGGTTGCGTCATGTGACTGAAAAGAGGACAGCTCTAGCTCAGGGACTGAAACAGACCACAGACACGACGTGCCTGACAAGGCAACCTGTAAGCAAATCCTGTCATGATTCACAGCTACTTTGAGTGTTTCACATGACGCAATGACTTTTGTCGTACTGATACACTGAATGGAATTTTCTGATTAATTTTCCTCTGTTCTCCATTACAGGCAACTTCTACAAGACAGGCTGGTTTGGTAAAACTTACTCTTACATTTAGCAGGAACTGAGTCAGGGTTCCTGTGAACACAGATGAAGGCCCACGACCCATCTGGGTTTAAAAATGGCCAAAACATGTTGGTTGGAAGGATGAAGGGGACCAAATATCTGTGCTTACCCACTTGTATTATTTGCATACTGCCCAGTGTACACTTTTAATAAAGAGATGTCTTTTTGATTAACACCAAGGCATTTTTTATCACCCAATCTGGGTCCCTCAACTATCCAGAACAAATTATTTGGATCTCCCTCATCTTGAGGTCGAGACTACCTTGGTGGTATTATTTGACCATGGTGGGACTGAATCGCCTATGATGAAGCACGCCACAATAATGTTGGGGAGGCTTTTCCATTTATTTTTATGATACTCTTGTTAGGACTCTGGCACTTTTCAAACTTATTTAATGTACTTTCAGCTACCATTATTTTTTTGTGCATCAAGAATAAGGAATTACATGCAGAATCGTGCCTTTTCCTATGTGCTTTTCCCTCTTTCAGTCATTTTTCTGTGTACAGAATCCTCTTGCTTTTGGATGGAAGTTCCATAAAGTGCGAGGCAGAATCAGGTGAAATCAAAATTGCATGAGTTAGTTTATCCCATGAATATATTCTGTGCCTGACTCTAAAGATGAGTCTTAGGACAGTAACTCTTCCCAATTTACCAGATAGCCAGAAACACACACCATTGTTCCGAGACTTTTTGGATTTATAAGTGTGTGCAACATTTATTATTTCAAAGTTTATATGGTCATTAATTCTTTCCTAAGTTGTTCTCATATAATATCCAGTTTGAATGTTACATTTCTTATGAGCTGGAGCTTTTTGGCTTTATATTCCCTATTATGTTGGTCCAGTACTGCTGTTCTTACTTGTGCAAAGACTAGAGAAGTGTGTATTAGTTTAGATCGGTTCCATAGCATATTGTAGTCACTCTGTTGTACATGTCGGTGCTGTCTATTGTACATGAGGTAGTGCTGCCTGCCTGAGGTTGTTCTGAGGAAAACATAAAAGTGATGGGTTAGTTCCTTGAATTAATTTCACCCACTGATAATTACTCCAGGACGTAATTAAGTCCATCATTTTTGTCCACAATGCCACCTCAGACAGTAATCAGCCATACATGAATCAGCTTGGGTACAGTCCAGCCCAAACTGCCAGGCCCGGTACCTTCTAAAAGAAGCAACTCCAGACCAGGTTTGGTCTATTTGGCCTCATCAGTAAAAGGGAGTTTGATTCCTATGGCACAGTGAGCATAGAACCCATGGCTGGGCATGCCTGTAATATTTTATGGTTGGCATCTTGGTTAGGTAACCCCGGGTATTGTTTATGTTGGGTTGTTTGTAATACAAGTGTCCTTAAGGATGATTCAGACCTGGAGAGGGAGTCAATCTAGTTCTTCAGCACTAGCTTTATAAGACGAGCCATGGTGTGCTTGACCCATCAGAAGGGTATCAGAATGGTGTCATATTTCCTGTTGAGCAGAGCATTGCATCTATCCAGGTATAGATGGCATAGGACTTGCACATCTTTGGGAAGTACGTATCTGGTAGGAAGTGTTGATTTCTTTCAGGAGAAAGCTGGTAGCATTCCAACCTTTAAATTAATTGTGATGTGTTCTTTAAAGATAAGATGAGTGCCAAGCCTGAATCAAAGGGTCACATTCTTTGCCAGCTGAAGGAGGAAGATGTCAACATCCATGTCTAATAGACACAGATTGATCTGCAGTCATTTGGAGCTGTCTTTGACTGAGTTTTAGTGAGGTAATTAACATTTATTTCTTGGCTTGAGGCGAATGTTAAATACTAAATGATGACAGTCGAGAAGCCTTGAATGTTAGGGCTGAGTGTAGGCCTTCTATTATTGGAGCTTGAATTGTTGTCAGTTAGCAAGGATCTAAGAGACTCCACAAAGAGATGAAAGTTCAGAGAAAGAATGGATCCCTGGTGTACTCCACATAAGACAGGTACCTTCTGGTATTTTCCAATCCATATTTTACATACTTGTTGGGTGGTGAGTTAGGAAGCAAAACATGCTAATACTGTGATTTGTAAAAGCCCATGCATGTTTCCTAAATGTTTGTAATGGTTGATGAATGACTGTATCGAGGACTGTCAAGAAATTGAGAATGGTGAGGAAACAGGGATTGTTTATGTCATTGGGGAAGAGGGTGTTAATGCCTTTTTGTAAATAAGCTTTCTCTACGCTGCAACATTGTTTAAAGCTGAGGTGTAGTCATGTACAAGATTTTTCTTGTTGATTTACATTTGTGTAGGGAATGCTTTCTCAGTGATTTTTTCCAGTGCTTAATTTGTAAAGTATTATGTACAGGTGTCCAAAGCGCTACTCAGATATGCATGGCCGATGCCATACACTCCCTGCCACTTTATCTCACCCTTGTTTTTTGCGTTCTCCCTGGGTGATGGTTTTTCTGTCCATCTCTAAGGAAATGTCTGATGAGAAAAAATAAGTGCTAGTTCCCATAACTGCAGCCGGCAACCACCAGCTCAAATTAAGCAATGATATATATTTTTTAAAGTAGATGGGTGATAGTGTTGAGGGATAGCAATGTAATATGGGTTCATTGCCAGTTTCTTCACTAGACTGTCCTGTCTTAATCACATCCTAGGCTCAGAAAGGTACTGAGAATTTTAAGGAGAGTTATCAAAGTATATCGTTAAAGTGATTCAACATGGAAGGATAGTCAGATGTCTTCTTCATATAAAGTGTCATTGAGAGGGACTTAAGATGCTGATGCAGGAAGAGTTTGAAGAATGTCCACTCCATGTTATATAGATGGGAGATAGAAGGTAGTGTAGATGCTGTTTTGTGTTGGTAATTTGGCATCTGATTTATTAATCTTGTCTATGAAGAAGAAAATGATATCATTGTGATTGCTGACTGACTAAGGGATTGAATGGCCTAAGAATGGACTTTAAAGTGCTTTATAGCTCATGTCTTGCGGTGTGGCATTTAACCCTCTTTAAATCATTTTTGTTTGCCTGGAACTAAATGCTGTTTATCTCATTCACTCAGCAGACTGACCTACTGACCTCCATTATCACCCCTCTTTCAAATAATTGTGCTCTGTTGTTTCCTGTTCTGCATCCTGCTGGATAGTTGATCATTCTGCAATGAAATGTCATAAATTAAAGTGCAGTCAAAAAAGGATTTTTTTTAACACACTGCAGTTGTGGGTTGCTGCTTCTGGAATAAATCCGTCCGAGTGTTCAGTTCCTACTTCAATGGAGATGTCTAGAGTGCTGGTCAAAGGACTGCCACTCAAATACGGGCTGGGTAAAGGAGAAAACACATGTGCAGTGATTATCCATGAGTAGGTCTACTAGTTCTGTTTACTGATGCTTTTGGCTTGGCTCCTTACAGTGGACTATCTAGGTTGAAAGGTTTCACCAGAAATACCCTACCATCTGGTGCCAGGCAAACATTTCATTGCATTGGCCACCATTCTTTGCACCCTGCAGGCCATTATCCCTCTATATACCCTTTTCACATGTCTCTTATTGTAATCAATCTTTGTTCTGAGAAAATCCCCTCCAACAGATGTTTCTCATGGATAAAGACAGTTACCAGTAATGTTGTCACACAGCTCTATGGTACTGGGCAGTGTATACAATCTGAAGCTGCCTAATAGTATGCTTGCTGTTTTTAAACCTTCAGTGAAGTGTGCCCACTCATCCATTTTAGTAGTTGGATACTATTAGGGCTATCACTGGAACAATACTGAAATTAGAGGACTCAATAGCACCTATGACCTGTACCTCCTGACTCCTTTATCTGGGCAGAGGGGTAAGTTCTCAGAGTCTCGGAGAACAGGACCAAGTTGTTACCTTGCCTCTGAGGACCTTGGTCACTGACCCCAAATGTCTAGGTGTACTCTGTTTGTTTGTCAATTTTGTCTGGGACAAGCACAATCAGTGGTCAGATTCTCCCCTTTCTTTCTTTTTTCTTTTTATTTATTTATTTATTGCCTTTTTTTTTGGTCAAAAATGGACATACATAGAGTTCCATTTGCATATCTCATACATTATGTTATGTACACCAGTAAACAAAAAGTTAATATATAAATAGAATGACAAAATAATTAGTTAAGGGTAGATATCAAAATCCGAAAGTATACTAAAAGACAGACATTAAAAAGGACCAGTTCGAAAATGAATTGAAATTACATTCATAAAACGTAAGCAATTTACTAAGCCAAAAGGAAAATTAATCAGATATATTAACATTTCTTAGACTAGTGTTATTCAGAGGATCCCAGCTGAAGCTCACCCAGATACTGTCAAATGTTTTAATTGATCAATGCCCCCTAGATTTAACCAGAGCAAGTTATAGATCATAGATTCGCTGGAGGAGAGTACACCACTCTGTTACCTTGGGAGGTAAAGGAGAGATCCAAGCTCTCGCAATAGATAGCCTGGCAGAGATGATAATAATAGGTAGAAGTTGCCTCGGGGGACTATTATCATTCGTCCTGAGGCCTAAATGTGATCTGTGGCCTAGCATAATCACCTTGTATGTAAACTGTATGCCCGTAAAAATACTGGTGCTAGAAAGTAGTGCCACCCCTGTTCAAAAGTCATGTCGCACATGACAGGCAGCAAACATCTGGAGGATATCTGCTGCTAGAAGCCCGCACTTAGGGCATTTAGTCTTATCCTCCCAACAGTTCCCAGCCCATTTAAAAACATTTATTGGGTGTATAGTACAGGAAACATTGTTGTAAATTGTTGTACTATCAGATTTATTGAATGTATGGGTTGATGATAGTGTCTAGGGCTGAGCTTCAAATGACTTCACTGAATTATTGGTAGCTTTATCTGGGGCTACCGTCGGGCTAGGTGGGCAATCCGGCTCATAAGATTGCAGTATAATCAAGGGGGACTTTCTCTCTCCGATTTTAAACTCTAATTCTGAGCAGCGTTTGCAGCGTGCCTCCGCTGCCTTTTGACTGTTTCAAATCTTGATCCTACTGGTTTCTTCCTCCGTTTTATTTAGGGATCAGATATAAGATTATTCTTTTATAGACTAACAGATCACAACTATTTTAAACACTTTAGATTTAAGGTCATTCAAGACATAGTTGATGTCTGGATGGATATTTCCACTAAATATGTTTCTACGTTTACCAACCCAGATACGCTGTTCTGGGACAATCCAATGATCCCAGTGATATTTCATGGGAAGATCTTGGTAATAGTATGGTATCTATTCTTTTAGCCACATTTACGATCTTAACGTTTTTTGTTCATTTGCTGTTCTCCAGGCAGCCTTTAAACTTCCACATAGTTTCTTTTTTACGTATTTTCAGATTATAGACTATTTGATGATGGGCTGCAAGCTTACAACTCTGGCTCCCTGCTCCGAATTACTTACTAGTACACTTAGAGCACCTCCGAAATCATGTAGAAGCATGGAATATCTTGCCTTTGCCCGGCATAACCGTAATGATACCACCAATGTTGCCACTAAGTGGACTCAGGCTCTTTCCGGTGAATTCTTACCCTAGGAAATAAGGTCAGACTCTACCACATACTGAGGTTAACATCAGCACTAATTTGTATCACTGAGCGAATAAGCTAAAGATTCTGAAATGAGAATTGCACAGCCCAAAAAGGGACAGGTAGTTACAGATATAAATATTAGTAATTTGGATACAGATATTAGTATCCAGGGACCAGATGTGTGAAGTGTTTGTAAATTAGTAATCAATGGCAAATAGGTTAGTGACTGGGAAAAAGTACATTTAGAATCTAACAATGTGTATGGTTGTTCGAGCAGCAAAAATAGTGATGCAAACTTAATCTTACCGACCAACTGAATTTCAATGTGGGTTTCTTATTTTGAAATGCATTAATGGGTCTCAAATTGTAAATAGTCACATAAGCAGGTTTCTTCACATGCAAATTAGCACCAAATGGAAGCAGGTGGCAATCAGGTGCAAAATAAACAAGCATTGCCAAAGCCAATAGGTCTTGCATGATGCACCGGTATTTTCACAATTCTTGTTTAGTTTTGTCAGGGCGTTTGCAAAAGATTGTTGTTTTGAAGATGCCGGGCATGTGACAATCTAAAAAAAAAATCATTGACCAAGGGCAAAGCTGTTTTTTAGTCTAAAAAATAAAGCACACTTTGCCATAGTACTCCCTAGCACTGAAAGGAACTACTTTGAGTGTGAAGGTGCTCCTTATGAAAGAGCAACATTCTTTAACTCATAGGGAAGTCAGCCGATAGCTGAAGTGGGCTGACAAGTTGCCCCTTGATGCATGCTCAAGTGGAGTGGAGAACAATGTGAATGTCACAACCACAGACAAATGGATGAAGTGTGGAAAATACCTATAAATAACTATGTCATAAAGTTCATTTTATTAAAATCAAAAGGTCTTGACTAACACAGATCTAAAAAAAAGTGAAGTGTGATGTCATTAGATGCCACCTCTTGCCTTTGAGAAAGAAAGAAAGAAGTAAGGAAAGAAGAAAAGAAAAAAGGAAAGAAAGAAAGAATGCAGGAAAGAAGGAAAGAGAAAAAGAAAGAAAGAAAAGAAAGAAAGACTGAAAAAGAAAGCAGAAAAGAAGGAAAGCAAGAAAGAACAAAGGATAGAAAGACAGAACTCAAGAAAAACAAGATGAAAGCAAGAAAGAAAGAATGAGAGAGAGAAAGAAAGGAAGAAGGAAAGTAAGGCAGTAGACAAGAGAGAAGAAAGAAA
Source organism: Triturus cristatus (assembly GCF_964204655.1). Lineage (NCBI taxonomy): Eukaryota > Metazoa > Chordata > Amphibia > Caudata > Salamandridae > Triturus > Triturus cristatus. The sequence goes on along the minus strand of NC_140587.1, from coordinate 461,112,570 downwards.
AGAAGGGAAAGAGGAATGGAAGTAGAAAAGCAAAAAAGAAGTAATGAAAGCAAGAAAGAAGGAAAAAATAAATTAAATCAAGACAGAAGGAAAGAGAAAAATAAAGAAGGAAAGAGAGAGAAAGCAAGAATGAAAGAAAGAAAGAAGGAATGAAACTCAGAAAAAAGAAAGCAATGAATAAGTAATGGAGGAATGAAACAAATAAAAACCACCAAAAAAGGAAAGAAGGAATGATAAAAGGAAAGCAAGAAAGAATGAAGCAATAAATGAAGTAAAAATGGAAAGCAAGAAAGATGGAATGAAAGAGAAAAGGAACAAAATAAAGAAGGAATGAAATAAAGAAAGAAAAAGAAAAGAGAAGAGAAGAAATGTAAGAATGAAATAAAAATGAAAAGCAAGAAAGACAGAATGGAGAAAGTAAACAGAAAAAGGAAAGAAGGAATGAAAGGAAAAAGTAAAGAACGAAAGCAGGAATGAAAGAAAACATGAAAGAAAGTGGGAAGGAAAGAAATAATAAAAGAAAAAGGAATAAAACTATAAAGGAAAGAAGGAAAGGAAGAAAGAATGACACAATGAATAACAGATGGAAGGAAAGAAAGAAGGAGAAAAGGAATAAAAGAGAATTAGAAATAAAGAGAGAAGGAATGAAAGAATGAATGAAAAAGATACAGAAGGAATCAATGAAAGAAAAGAAAAAAGCAAAGCAAGAAATAGGAAAAGAAGGAATGTTAAAAATGAAATAAAAATGATAGAACGAATGAAACAAAACAGGATAGCAAAAAAGATGGAATGTAGAAAAGGAGGAAACAATGAAGGAAAGAAGGAAAGAAAGAAAGCAAAAGGAAAGAAGTAATGAAATAATGAAAAAAGGTATGAATGAAAAAAGGAAAGAAAGAAGTAAAGAGTGAGGAAAGAATGAAATGAAACAGAGGAAGAAGGAAAGAAAGATAGAAAAAGAAAGAAGGATTAGTGTTGCAAACTAAACATGAAAAATACTTTCTTCTTGTGCAAAGGACCTTTGGTGAAATTGTGTCCAGAATAAATGGGTTCTCAAGAATCGTGCGCTTATGAATTCAAATGTATAATATTAACGCTTTTGATAACATAAAACAGAACAGTTTCAAATGGACAAAGTCTGTCATGCTGTGAAATTCCTTTTGGAGTGTCCTTTGTTTATCTGAGAAAGTCAGACTTTCCCCAAAAATAATTTTCAACAGCATTGGCAGGACACATGAACTGATAAAGCGTGGAAATGGCCTGTGCTCACATCTGGTATTAAGCGTCTTGATTAGACTCTACACACAAAGGCAACATCAAAGTATCAGATTTATGAGAAATAGAGGCTGAGCAGCAATGGTATTTATTATTTAATTGCTGAATTCAACCCTGTTGAACACACATATACACACAGATGTTTGTTTCTATCCCCACACAACCACATATTTGGCTGTCTTCACCTTTTAGCCTCAGGAAGCCATTAGGGGTTGTTACTCAAACAGGAGGAGTTTGCAAAGCTCCATTCCCAGTTTTTTTAGAAATGGCATTATTTTTGTGAATGCAATGTTTCTTAATATTAATAAACACATTGATTTTCTAAGTGCCTCTTCAAGATCTGCAGCAAACATAATTAGATTTTCATTGTTTGACACATTTTCCTTAGGTTATAGGCCGTGCAGGTGAGACACATGTTAATGTGTCTCCCAAGTGCTGCAGAATATTTATATCAAAGTAGGAAGAGCCAGCACTCTGTAAACATACACATTGTATGCACTGCTGGCTGTTTAATTAGAGGCTGTGCTCCTCTTCATTCGTCCTCGCACACCACCCCTGTATCCATCGCAGCCGCAGCAGTGGCCACTCCTTCTCCTAAATCTCTGCCAAGACCTGGAATGACCTTCCCCTCCAGCTGTCTACAGCCCCCTCACTGGCAGACTTCAGAGACAAACTCAAGACCTGGCTCTTCGATGGAGACACAGCACCCAGCTACCCCTAGGGGTGACAGTGACACGCTTCACAAATGCTGTCTGATGGTGATGATTCATAAATATTCATCCACTATTGTTTATGAACCACCTTTCAAAAGGAGAGTTTGGAGATGACTTTCTTTTAGGTATGTCCGAATGTATATTTAGTTTCAGTTTCACATTGTTTTGCTCTTTTTTAAGATACATCCAGTAGCGGTCCATGGAGGGAGTTCCGTGGGGCGGTAAAGCAGAGCGGGGGAGGGGCAGGGTGGGGAAATGTATACACCGGAATATGGAAGAACGGAGGTAAGTACACATTTAAATAAATAAAACGAATTCCTTTGAGCGCGCTGCATCGCAAAATGCGATGCAGCGCGCGCAACGAAATTCGTTTTATTTATTTAAATGTGTACTTACCTCCGTTCATCCATATTCCGGTGTTTACATTTCCCCGCCCCTCTCACCGCCTCACAGAACTCCCTCCACGGACTGCTACTGGATACATCATTATGTTTGTGTTAAGTGTTCAGTGAACTTGAACTAGGACAACATACCTCAATTCTACTACATGTGACCAACTATGATAAACTATTGTATGCAGGCAAACCAGGGCTGTCATAGAACAGACATTTGACCTTCTAAATGCTCAGTTTTGCTGCTGGCATAAAAGTGGAGGAGCTCTCCAGTATTCCCCACCAGTGACATGCAAGACGTATCCAGTTTGTGATATGTTGCAGAACATTGCAACCAGAAAGGGACTTCCTATGCAGGCTGAGGTAGACAGCCCAGATGAGGAGGAACAGCCACCACCACTAACCCTACCACATGATGCCACCAGAGCTGTAGATGGAAGAGTTGGACACACTTACATTACAAACAACTGGTTTTTAAAGTGTGTTCAAAGTAGCAAATGTAGTCAATAAGTAAACAATCAAAGTCATAATATAGATAAGTAATTCTTATATCCATGCCTTATAATAGGAAATTTGAAAACAAAGCAGAATATGAGTATTTATTTGTTTAAACCACGTTTAAAATGCAATCTGAATGGAAGAAATGTACATTTCTGTTTAGATCATCACAAAATGATTGCAATGCCTCTCTCTCAGATTGGTGACAGTGGGCCCTCTCTATATGTGTCTGCAAAATGCCCCAATCTATTTCATCAGCCTGACTACAAGGAAATATACATCTTAGGACATCAGATACAGATATACTATTGTGGCTGGAAGTACCCTCACGTTCTAAAACAGGGGTTGCGTGATCATTGGAACACGTTTGCATAGTTTCAAGTAATCCCAGGGAGGATGTCACCTGCCCCAAGCTTTTGTCAACAACCTTGCACCAGTGTGCCATTTTCTGCTGAATATGAATAGTTCTCCTTCTGAGTACCCCTGTAACGGTCGCCAATTTATCAATACTGTTTCCATAATTTTGAATTCTAAACACTACATGGCAATTTCTTTTGTTCTGATGCTGAGTTTTCTCAAGGATTGTATTATATAAAGATTTCATGGTTCCATTCAACTTATCATTGCTACTAATCAGAGAAGCATTCCTCCATATTTCTGATAATTATGTTTCTAGCATCCGATTGTTTATTTTGAACTTGTAATGTAAATTTCTCTATTTACACAAACTCTTTTCTAGAAGGTGTTGCACCTGTCTCATCATGCTTTTGAGAAAGCTGTGGTTGTAGTGGTATGAATCTTTGTTTCCTAAGTAGTTGCATATAAAAATTGTTCAATGCCATGTGGGCAGACGTACATGTCTAGATGCTCTAGCTGCTTATCTTCTTCAAACCACTGTTGTTTCAGCACATGAAGTTGTATTTGTAATCTTCATTGCTGTAGGCAGATAATTGGTGGCAGTGTTTTGATCCTGCATCCAAATTCTGATCATCATTGCACTCAGAAATGCTTAAATTCAATATCTACTGTGGAAATTTGTGATATGACATGTTAAAATGTTTACTTTGTTTTATATCATATATGGACATATATACAAGAATTAAATAGCATGATATATCTATGTTTCTTTTATTATTCTTCTCCATTTATCTTTTAACATGAATATTGAATAGGAACGTTTGGCTTTATTTTTTTGATTACTGGTCTTATTATCAAATCATATTTTGAAGTGTCAAATAATGTTGCCCCTCAAAAATTGCAAGAGTTGTAATGGATTACAAACTCCATAATGCATTTCAAATTACAAGCTAACGCAAATGTCATTTTCATTGGAACTTAAACTTGTGCATGTAAACTTGTTTTAGAAAAAGTATGATACATTTCTAATATTTGTCTATATCAGTAAGTCAAAATAGAACTTCTGTGGATTAGGTGCTTTCAATGTCCCCATCCAAAGCTGTCTGTGGTGTGGTGCGTGAATGCCCCCTGCTCCTCTTCAGTTCCAACAGCGTATGTCCTCACACATCTAAGCTTCCCCTGCATTCTGCAGCACACATAAAGGAAAATACCTCTGATGATTGCGTTTGTGCGGGAAGGTATCCCTTCCTGCACACGAACAATCCTGCATGCAACAAAGGCACACTTGCACCATGATGCAAGGTTGCCTGCATTGACGCTAGGCTGCCAAAGGGGTGCAAGCGCGGAGGGAAAAGTTAGGAATGCGCTGTATGCCTTGAATATGGTACATTCCTGTCCTTTCCCAGTGACGCAGTACAGCGCAGCAAGGTTCACCCCTGAACCATAACTTATTTTGACTATCTCAGGAGTACACAAGGTAACTTGCTGTGCTGCACTGCGACCCCATTCCATAAATATGTCCCAAAGAACATAGGTAACTCATATCTAGCGAACTGCTCACAACTGACCAAGATTGATAACTCCTTCTATAACCCGGTTCCTATAACACAACGAGTTCTCCGAGGATCTGTATTTGCTCTACATGTTTCGATTTGTAGATTGACCCACTAGGTAACACCATCAAAGAGCCTGGCCTGCTTTCTCACCAGTATACTTAAAGAAACCAGCTTTTGTAAAGTGTCCTAAAAGCTATTAATCATCTAAGACTTATACAGAGGATTAAACCATTTGTACCAAACCGTTGTGCTCTCTAGATTAAACAATGGGAATGACATTCTCTCTACCATTTCCAAAGGGTACCTTTTCCCACTCAAAGCCACCTTACTGCGGCAGCCCTTCTGAGGGATTGACCACTTAGACCAATATACCTTACGCTTCTCTTCTCTTTATCAAGGGCAGCTCTACATTTAGGCTTGCATGGTTGGCTCACTCTATACACTCTCTTTATCTTGCCAGGCAAGGTCTGACTTTCTCTTACTTGAAACCTCGTCTTCAGCAAAAGTGAAGCCTCCTGCAGTCTTTCTCCAGCTGCGTGACAATACATTTTTAATTCTGGTCTTCCTGTGATGTTCACTATCCCTTCCTTGCCTGTAAAGACTTTGAGCAATTCTGGCTAAATTCGATCTACCTGTTCCTTTTCTTGAAGTTTAGACTTTGATTACTTGGCAAGAACATGTGGAGTTTTCTTTTTTCAAGTGTGCATGTCACTCCACCACTATCGGCTCATGATATTCTATACGTAGTTATAATGCACTAAACTTCTAATCCTGATTCCGCAGGAGCAATAACTGATCGATCTTACCCCAGAAGCAGCCATGAAGCAGAACTTATTTTGACTATCCGATGAGCACACACGGTGCGTGGGAATAGAACTGAAAATAAGAGTTGATCTGGTTCGTGATTTTCAGCATTGCTTGCTCCGACTTGGACACATTCTTTTAACGAACAGGAATAGCTTAGGGGGGAAGGGGCACTAGGAGTCGTGGGGGGAATCAAAAATAAAGAAATAAAAAAACACACCTGCAGCTGTCCTCACGCGCTCTTCTGCTCCTCCTCACTTCTTCACCTCTTCCGGAAGGCACAGGCTCCCAGAATGACCTATGGCCAATGCTCAAGCTGAACCTGCTCTCACACATGAGAGCAGCTTCAGGATTGGCCTGAGTGCCCTCGATTTACGCTCCAGGACAGACTGCGAGTCTGTGCCTCCTCTGTCCAACCCAGCTGCGTTGCTGGGTTGGAGAGAGCTTTCACTGCCCATGCTGGTTTGGCTGGGCTGCACTACCACTCCCCTCAGTGCCTGTCACCACCAGGCCCTTGCCCCAAGACTCAACACGAAAGGAAAAATATAGCAAGTGTTTCATAGCGGAGGTGCTGCTGCTGCTGTATAACAATAACTTCACATTTATTATTGCTTTTTCACTTGTAATGCATTGTCTGTCATAGAATACTTCGTATGGTATGCAGTCTTTGCCCCCTCCATATCTTGTTTATAATAAAGCCATTTTTTTCTAACTTTTTTCTGTTTTTTAGTTTTACCCCAAAGCCACAGACACTTGGATATTGTTATTCTGGATATTTGTCTAAACAGGTTTACAATGTACTGGATAATTTGTTCTCCTCATTTACCTGTTTAAAAAAAGATTTCCAGGATAAATTGTTCAAAATCTGTCCCTTTACTGAACAAAATCTATTTCTTCATGGGTTAAGATCGTGGTGTCATTTTTGACATCTGTTATAAGTAAATGTGTTGTTTGCTGCTAGTAATTTTAGCTAGGAAACTTTTTTAGACCACTTATTAACTTTGTAATATGTTTTCCATGCTTGTTTTGTTTTGTTCTTTAGGGGTGCATTGGCATACACGTGTTGCACTCACTAGTCTTTCCTTTCTTTTCTTTTCTTTTCATTTACAGATCCACTGATGAATGATTATCAGTAGCTCTCACTCAAGGTTTGATTCTGGAAGTTCGTGGTGTGCTTCAGGTAAGGGGTTCAGAGCGTTCTTTTAGATCCAGGATAGTCCTTATATGCGCAGTAGCACATATGAGAATTATGTTCCTACCATTGAAGGATCATCCAGTGGATTCGTCCATTCAAACACTTCCCACAGAGGAGTCTTACAATCAATGCCTTTATCCACTCTAAGTTGGACTATGGGAAGTTCTCCTTCTAGACATGCGAGTTAAAAACTGCGATAATGTCCAACATATTCAATATGCTGCAGGTTCAGAAAATTAAATCACGTGTTGGAGCACCTAGGCCTCCTTCATTGGTGCCATACAGGAAAAGCGTACAGTTTACGCTAGCCAATATGGTCTACAGTGCAGTTGCAGAATCGGTCCGAAATTTCTTAAACATATGAGGGGGTGTGGCCAGGCTACCAACCAAGATAGCTGCATAGCGCTGTAGCTTCACCATCCGACCCGACATCCTTGGCCCATCCGTGTAAAATATTAAGCCATCCTTTCCAAGGACGACGGAATCAGATGCCATAGAGAGCCCCCTTGAGACCCGAGGCACCCCGACGTCTGTGGAGGCCGCAGAGCCCGAGATAGAGCGAGCGGCGCTTGGCATAGTGCAGCCGGATGCCTATTTGGTGTGATCCTGTGCTGGAGGCCGGCACGTGCACACCGGAGATTCAATGAAGACCTGCCTTGCGGCCTAGAGGAAGGGTGCAGCTCGAACGACTGAGGTGCGACGATCGTAAGCGGCCCAGAAAGGAGCTCCGGCATTTGGCTGCTGACTCCTAAGCCCAAAGGTAAGACGGCCCGCATAGCTCCCAGAGGCCCCGTGGCAAGAGGGGCTGTGGACGAGCCTGGGGGCCTGTCACCTGGCTGGCAGGGCCAGTTTGTGGTGGTTTGGAGTGTGGAAGATTGCGGCCTTTAGCAAGGCAACGGGGGTCTCTTGGATTACTTGTGCACCACAACACTGCATAGGTGGATCTTTTGGCCCAGGCCGTGCAGCGCATTGACGATCTCTGGGCTTGAGTGGCATTCCGGCAGACACCTACCTAAGCCGCCATTGATTGTGCCACATCACTCGTCTGATCCAGGTGTATTTGCCTAGAGTGCCCTGTGAGCACCACATGACCGCTTGAGCTGGGCTGAGTGCGGCTGGGGCCCTGTGACAAGCAGATGTGCTGCACCTCGGCCTATACAAACTTCCTGGGCTGGTGGTGGGTCCCGGCTGCACACTGATTGCGCCTCTCCTCGCTGCACAGTGCTGCATCATCTGGGGCCATCTTTAACGCCGCTGGGGTGCGGACCAAGTCATGGTGCGTAAAGACTCTAAGCAAAGGGTACTGCAATTCAACAAGCCAAGTGGGGCACAAGCAGAGCCTGGTACAGACATGGCAGAGGGGGGGCGTGGAGGTAACCCTGCTGGAGACTGCTTCTACTGGCCCACATGCCCTGATGCTGGAACTGCTGACAGGATTCCAAGCCCTGGATGGCCGCTTTGATTCCCTGGAGAAGTACCTGGACACCATGGGGGCTAAATTAGATATACACGAGTGTTGCTTGGACACAGTGGAAGGTAGGGTGTCCAATCTGGAGGACGGGGCTGCGCAATCTGCCAAATGCCTGGACAATGTGGAGAAAATCTTGAAGAATGTTGGCATGAAAAATGAAGACTTAAAAGCAAGAAGTAGGCGAAACAATGTGCTGGAGTCCCGGAGTCCACAAATACTGGCCGCATGGACACCTTTGTGGAAACCCTGCTCAATGATTTATTTGGCAGGGAACCTTTCACCTCCACCTTCCTGATAAAGCGGGCGCACCGCACGCTTACGCCTCGCCCCATTCCAGACGTTCCGCCGAGACCAATTTTGGCCCGCCTGCTGAACTTTTGTGACAGAGATACAGCACAGCAGCTGGCATGGGAAAAGGGCACTCTGTCCTGGCAGAGATCCACGATCAAGCTGTTTCCAGACTTCATGGCCATGGTCCAGGAGGCAAGGACAAAATACACTGGTGTGAAGGCTACGCTCCAAAATCTAGGACTTAAGTATGGCATGATTTATCCAGCCCGTCTACATGTGGACGTTGCAGGGAGATCTAGAGTATTTGATACCCCTTCAGAAGTCCAGGAGTTTTGTCGTAACTACAAGGGGACTGGTGGCTCCCAGGGAAAAGATCCTTCTAGAATCTCCCCCCCCACAGAGCAGATCAGTGGCCAGTGTGGAGCTATTTTCCTCGGAATGAACAGAACTGCTGTCCCCCAGAATATCTTGTCAGATCTGCTCTGAGGCCCTAATCTTGTTTTTGAAGGGCAAATGTTTGTCTTTATCAGTTGCATTTTTAACCAGTCTTTTCAAAGTTGGCTAAGGTGGCAAGGCGTTGCCTCACCTTAAGTGTGTATCACATTAGATTGGACTATACTTTCTAGAATGTATGATGTTGTCTCCACTTCCTCATTACGTATGGGGGTTTTCATGGGTCATTCTGTGTATTAAGCAACTGGGGATTTCCCTGCAGTTGGGGATGCAGGGATGGGTGGGGGGTAAAAGGGGGGATTGTTTGTTTATATTGTATACCATTACTTTCATTTCCTTCAGTCAGTGTAGCTGGTATACTGTGTTAATTGATGCACGAGCAAACTTATTTCTAAGCCAAGTTAATGACTGCATGGGGTAAATTGCCCATCTTCTCAGACTTAACACTGATCACCTGGAATGTTAGGGGCTTAAATAATGCATTTGCCTTTTCAAATCTCCAGAGTTCGCTCCGACAGTGAGGGCCAGTACACAATGGTGGTGGGGCATCTCATGGGTCGACTGATAGCATTTATATGTGTATTTACGCCTAACGTAGATTACCCGGAATTCTTTCATGACCTACACGCACAGATTCTGCAGTTAGATGCAGACTTTGTCTGCCTGGGCGGGGACTTTAAGCTCCTGCTAGAAAATACACGAGATAGCACATCCGCCTCCCCTGTCACAAAACCTGACATACGCCATGCTCTATTAGATCTGTGCAATACACTCAGACTTTTGGATGTGTGGCGACACTGCCAACCTAGGGATATTGCATATACTCATTACTATGCACAATACAATACTTGGACACAATTGGACTTCTGGCTTGTATCCCACAACTTGGCTACTTGGTATAGAGCATCCCAGCATTTGCCCAGAATGCTATCTGATCATTCCCCAGTTACATTGACACTTAGAATACCACGACCAGAGGTAAGCGAAAGGCAGTGGAGGTTCCCTAGCCAGGCCTTGCTGGATGAAGTCTTCCGTTATGAGATACATGAAGCCATTATTGAATATTTTGAATTGAATAAAGGGTCAGTACAATCCTGGGCCACACTCTGGGAGGCATTTAAGGCATATTTGTGGGGCCGTCTGTATCTCCAAGCATGCTGGAGTGTTGAGAGACCTGAGACGCACACTAACAAACACTGAGCAGCAGCTAGGCTTGCTTGGTCAGCAGTAGGTCGGACGACCTGTTCGGACCCAACATAGTCGCTGCCTGGTGCTTTTAACTGAGTTTAAGGAGGCTGCGGAATGTGAGGCACTCTTTTTAAGCAAATATGGTATTGCACGCCAATATGGAGAGGGAGAGAGGCCTGGTCGCACATTAGCGTGGCTCCTGAAGCCCCCTGCGAGATGATCATACATAGCCTGTCTCCGCTCCTCACAGGGGCAGACTTTGACTGACGTACCCCTGAAACACGAGATGAATTCTTAGGCTACTATACTAATCTGTACTCGACGAGAGTAACACATAGGCATGAAGACCGCACTGCATACCTAGAAGAAATTGCACTAGTATGGCTTGATAAAGTTATTCAGCAGTTTTTAGTGGAGCCCTTCTCCACCAAAGAAATCATCAGTGCCATTGATGCCGTGAACGGCTTCACCGCCCCAGGTCTTGACGGCTATACTAGAAATTTGTATAAGGCCTACAAGGAACTGCTAGCTCCATACCTTCTTGAAGTTTACAACGAAGCTCTTAAATGGCCACGTCACGGGAAGCTGTGATCATTTTGCTGGCCAAGCCTGGAAAAGACACGCTCCTTTGTGGGGCATGTCACCCGCTGTCCTTGTTAAATCTTGATTACAAGATTCTGGCAAAAATGATAGCGCTGAGACTGGCTCTACTGCTGGATAGGATTATTTCGTCTGCTCAGTCGGGCTTCTTTCCACACAGGTCAACGGCACTGAACCTCGGTACGCTTTTTGCTGTTATTCATAGGATTGCCCCGGAGGTTCTGGCGGCAGCAGTGCTACTTGACGCGGAAAAGGCCTTCGTCTCCTTGGAGTGGCTCTTTTTCCTAGCCATCATGCGGAGGATGGGTATGCCGAAAGGGTTCGTTGACCTCACTGCATTGCTCTATGCCTCACCCACTGCTAGACTCAGAATAAATGGCACATTATCTTCCCAATTTAAACCTACTCGCGGCACCAGGCAGGGCTGTCCACTGTCACTGTTACTTTTTATCATAGCGCTGGACCCCCGGGTCAGGCAACTATAGGAACTGCACTTGCATAGAGGGCTCCAATTCAACACAGGTCCTCTACTTATCTCACTTTATGCTGACAACATTGTACTGTATGTTCGCCATCCTCAAGAGAGCTTAGATCCACTCATTAGAGAGGTCATCCGATTTGGTAGATTTGCAGGGCTGGGCAAAAATTGGGAAAATCAGAAATCTTCCCGTTGACACCTTGCACTCCTAGGTGAGAATGTGAATTCCCCTTGATGTGGTGTGACGAATCCACTAGATATTTGGGAATACAAATTCATAAGGAGGCCGAGCAGATTATCTTACTGAACTATGGTCCAGTACAGCAAACTCTGGAGCAACAGGTTGAACGTTGAATAAAACTTCCCCTCTCGTTGGCCGGTAGAGCAGCGATCATCAAAATGCCAGTGCTCCGTAAATTCTTATATTTGTTTCAAAATATCCACATTCCGCTGCCCAACAGATTCTTTAGAATGCTCCGCTCCCATCTGATCAGTTTGGTTTGGGGTGGCGGCAGAGCCAGGGTTAACTTGGACACGTTGACCCTGCCATGTGAGAGGGGAGCTCTTGGGGTCCCCAATTTCCAGATTTATTATTTAGTTGCGCAATGTAGTTTTGCACATTCCTGGTATTACCCGGACGCACGTATATTCTACTCTAAACCTGAGGCTGACCTAGTGCTTCCTGCCCCACTTTGCACGATATTACTGAAGGGATTTCCAAGGGATCCCCGTGATATCCAGACTGTGTCCACCACCAGTTGGGCCTGGAAGAAACTAGCATGTGTGACTGGACTGGAGGTCATACATTATACTCCTCGGCCATACCGTGAATTAATAACCCATGGCTGCCCATTATAGAAGACAAGCTAGTACAACATGCACTTACTACATATTCATTAGACATGATTGGGAAGCTATTCCCAGGAGGACATGTCTTTTCTAGCTCCGAGGGAGCGAGGTTTAGTGAGGCAGCCTTTCTGGACCATTTTATTTTCAGCAGGATCCGCAGTGCAGTGAGAGCACGGATCACTGAGTTCCCCCTGGAACCTGAGTCTTTTGCACCACTGACCCTGCTGATCACAAACAAAGGGGGGGATCACCTCATTCTCTAAATTATACAGAGCCTGCACGGCTTAATCCCCAGTAGAGACTCCAAGATATGAGATCCCTGGAAACCCGATAGAAGACACCCACTGAGCATTTTGCTGCACCCAGACCAAAGAAGTCTCCTTGAATAGTAGACATAAAATAATTCACTTTAAATTCCTATGGAGGGCATACATGTCCCCAGCAAAACTCAACTCCATAGATCCCTCACGGCCATACAATTGCCCTAAGTGTGGAGCACAACAGGTGGACTTCGCTCACATGACCTGGAACTGTATGAAGATTGGGGGGTACTGAAGTGCTGTGTATGCAATCCTTTCACATTTGACAAGCCTTGAAATTAACCCTATGCCTGCGGTAGCTCTGCTGCGATATGTGCGTAACTTACCTAAGCAATTACACAGATTTGTTTCCATTGTTTTTAAACAGACTTTTATTAAGTTTCATGTAAAGTCAATCAAAAGGAAGTATCATCAACAGCCCAACAATCGCAGCCTAGACCCATATCCAACATTCCATAAAATATCCACAATACCCTGCTGCCGGCCGTACATGTACCATCCAATGCAACAAAGTGGAATATCAGTCCCCCCCACCCTCTTCCCCCTACTCAAAAACCCCTTCCCAACCACCCACCCAAGCAGGTCGCCAGCCACTAAGTTATTCACCAGGCCAGATGTACCTCGCAGTCCACCTCCCCCACTCCCCAACACATAGGACAAGAACATGGGGAAATATCACCTCTCCTGAACCCATGACCCAAGCGTCTCCCCCTCTCCACACTCCCACCTACGGTGAAGAGTCACCCAAGTGTCCCCTGCCACACCCCTCTCCTCAGAACTCTCTGCACCATCATCCGGAGGGTGCTTGAGCAACTCCAGGAGTGCCACCCATGCTTGCGCCATTTCCAGAGACTTCTCACTGCCACTACGCTGAGCCATCTATAACCTATCGTTCCCTTCACTCTCAGCCCACTTCACCATCTCCTTGTTCCAACGCACCAAACTAGGATTCTGCCTCGCCTTCCAATGGGAGGTAAGCTCTCGCTTAGTCAGGATCAACCTCAGGTCTATAAACCGGCTAGTAACCTTAGTCTTGGTGGTGTGCGGGAACCAATGCAACAAGCAGAGTCCAGGCGACATCACTAGCTCTCTCTCTGTCACAGTCAGCAGGGCAGTCATCACCCCCCGCCAGTCTCCCACCCGCGGGCAGTCCCAGAGCATGTGCAGAAGGTTCGCCCCACCCTGAGCGCAACAGGGGCAATCACCCGACTCCCCAAAGTATTCAGCAATTTTACCGGGGGTGAGATAGGCCCTATGGAAGATATAAAATTGGATGAGTTGGAACCCTGCATTCCGAGAACACTTCCACGGCCGCTCCACAGTCACCTCCCAAGCCTTTTCTGCAATGGGTTCCCCTAGATCCGCCTCCCACCGCTTTAAAAGTGCCCGCCGCCAGCACTACATATTGACAAGCGAGAGACGTATCTGGCTCCACCAGCCCACTACACCAATGCTTCCTAATGGCTGCAGACAGCACAGCATGCAAAAGAAAATCCCCCGCGGTAGATCATGGTGCTCACAGAGGTCTTGAAAGGGAAGAAGACCGCAGGCCTCATAGAGATCACCTATGGCCGTGACTCCCGCTTCCTCCCAGGCCAGCAGCTGACTCCAGTCTCCCCCATGTGGCAACGCTTCGCACATCCGCGACTGGATCTCAGGAGCATAAGGGGTCCCCCCATGTGCCCTCCTGATCAGTCGTGCCCAACAGTGTTGGATCGTTCCCAACTCCAGCGGCAGGATGGTACCTCTCAGTGGGGCCCGCAGCAGCACACAGGACAGAAGGTGCCAACTTGGCTCTGACATGTCCTGTTCCTCCAGCTGCCTAATGTGACCCATCACCCATTTCGTGAGCCACTGAAGTTGCGCAGCATGATAGTAAGCCTCAAAGTCCGGCAGCGCAAGGCCCCCCTCCGCCCTGGGCCTTTGCAGGGTAGCCAATGCCACCCTCCTTCGGCCAGTTCCCCAAAGAAACCCCGTAATCAAAGTGTTCAGCTGTGTAAAGAGCCTGCTCGGAATCCAGACGGGGAGGGTCCCAAAATAATAAAGAAACCTAGGCAAGATGATCATTTTCACCAAAGCAACCCTACCAGCCACCGACAGCGGAAGGGTCCCCCAAAAATCAAAGCAGGACTTTGCTCCCCGCACTGCCTGCCCCACATTACCCTCCAGCAGGTCAGCGGGGTCATGATAAATTTGTGTCCCCAAATATGGTAAACACCACACAGATTTGTTTCCATTGCTTTATTGGTAGTTAAATGGAAGATAGCGCTGCACTAGGGCAATAAATTCAACCCTACAGGGGAGTGGCTTCGGCGCCGACGCAGGATGGCGGCTGCTCCTTAAGCTCTGTTATGAATGCAGAGCTTTATTGCTGATTTTGCCACTCTCTGGCAGTTTTGGCTGACTCCGTTTGCTTGCAGCTCTGTCCTCCTGTACATCTGCAGTGAGTCTGCACACAGTTTCGGCATGGTGCAGAGAGGGTGCTTGCTTTTTTGGACCTGTGAGCTGCAGTGGTAATTTTCCTCATCTAGACGCGAGCGTCCACCATTTTGGGTGGCGTCACTCGCGTTGCAGATTTTTGGCTGTTTTTTCTTTTTTTTGTTTGTTGCTACTTTCATGTAGTTTGGATGTGTCCTAGCCCTTTCGACCATCAGCAGTGAGTCTACAGGCTGGTTTTACATTATGAAGGTGCGTTCTTGAACCTGTGAGCCGCGGTGGTGATTCTCCACATCTAGTCACGAGCAACCGCCACTTTAGGTTGTGTTGCTCAGGCTAAAGATTTTTATCCTTTGATATGCACTGTTTTTCTCCCAGCCTTGACTGACATTGATGTCATTGGTATTCTGTAATGTGGAATGTGCTTTTTAGACCCATTGGTGCATTGTACTATGGTCTGCTCTGGCAAATTGTTGTTTTCCGCAATGGAAGTTCTTCTCCCTAACTGGGCTGCATTTAAATGATGCTACATATTTGCATCCGGGGTCTGCGTTTCTCATACTTCCATTTCTGGATATCTACAAGTTTTTATAATTACTTGAATTTCGGCGGTCATTTGAACTGAATATTTTGTCTTTGTTGTATGAGCCTGATTCGCCCTTCCCTATTGCCCACTCGACGTCATACTCATTACAGCATGATGGCCAGTGATGTACACTCATCTTCCAAACCAACTTCTTCGGGTACAATACCAAAAAGAGCAAAGAATGACCCACTCTCTCCTATTTTATCTTCCCTGAATCCTGTCTTAGACTCTATCTTGTAGGAGGTACATGGTCTTCAACCATTTATGTGTGCAACTAATGAAAAACAACAACAAATTGAGGATCGCTGGATTGTTATGGAGGGGAAGATGTCAAAATTAGAACAACGTGTGGGTGACCTTCAAGATATATCTACCATAATGCCTATTTTAGAGCAAGAAATACAAAAACTTAAACTCCACACCGAAGACCTTGAAAATCGAAATAGACAAAATAATCTTCGCCTTTACGTTCTTCCTGAGAAATATTTGAGGGCTCTGATATTCTGTCCTTCTTGAAGCAATTTCTTCTGGATCTCCTGGATCTTCAATCTTCGCCGCCTCTCAACTTCCAACGTGCACACTGTTTGGGCCGTCATCAACCTAATTGAACTAAATCACGTGGTATCACAATGCTCTTTTTGAAATTCACTGACCTAATGCGTGTCCTGAAGGCTGTCAAAATTAGACGTCGCCTTATTTGGTCTGGCCACAATCTTTTTATTTCACAGGATGTCTCTAATGCAACCAATGCCTGTCGAAAAGAATTCTTAGCTCTTCCCCTTCAGATGAGACACTTGAACATTCAATATGGCATTCTTCATCCATGTCTCTGCAAGATCACCCTTGAAGGCACCTCGCGTTCTTTCGACTATCCGGCTAAGCTGAAACTTTTTCTGCGTAGTATTTCATCTCACAACATGGAGACTAATGATTGAGGTTTTTTTTTAGATTTCTGATGTTTCTATTCTAATTACATACTTCTTTTTGTTTTTATTAATCTTCTTTCTCTTTTACTCCATTGATTTCTTTTCTCTCTTTATTTCTGCTGGTAACTAATTATTTTTAATTTTCGGTAAACTTCGTTTTTCTTTTCTTATCAATCTCTATGTCTCCATTCATTAAGAGGCTTTTTGTTGTTTATTTTCTTAGTTTCGTTCTTGTTGCCGTCCTTGTTCTTGATGTTAACATGACCTTCATCTACCTGTTAATCATTTCAATTCAGACCTGGATTTTTATCCTTGATCTGTTTCCCATTTGTATCCTTCTTATTTCCTCCCCCTATCTTCCTCTTTCTTGTATTGGACTTTCTTCTTTTCTAGCTTCTTTCACCTTTGTTATTGTTCTCACATGAGTGTATTCCTCATTCGTTCTTCCACCCATTTCATTGCTTTCTTCTTATATTATTATGGTTGTCGTTAAATGGTGTCTTTTTGTCTCTTTAATTGTTCTTGCAGCCCATTGTACTTGCTTCCATATACCCTTCCTCACCCCGCAACGTAGAATGTCCATGGTCTCGGTCACCCAGTAAAGCGCCAAAAGGTACTTTCTCATTTATCTAAACTTAATTCCCATGTCGCTTTTTACAGGAAACGCATTGTAATGATATTGAATCTCTCAAACTTAAATGTCAGTGGGTTAACCAGGTTACTCTTTTTCCTGCTGCTAATCGTAAAGGTGGTGTTGCCATTTTTTTTCCACGAATCACTTAACACTCAAATGTTATGAACGGAATATGATATGAATGGATGATGGGTTTTGGTTGATGATATTATATTTCAAAAACAAGTTATGTTTTTCAATATCTATGGCCCAGTTAAATCGGACCCTGAATTTTGGCATAGTATCAAATTGAAACTTTCTTCTAGTCCCAATCCCAACATCATTGTTGTTGGTGACTTCAATGATTTGTTAGAACCCATTACTGATAGAAAATCTAAATGCAAGTTCAAATCTGATCATTCCCACAAAGCTTTTCAATCTGCCATCTCCTCTCGTCCATTCTTTGATGTATGGAAAACTTGTAACCCTGATATATGTAGATTCACATTTTTTTCAAATATACATCATACTATGTCTCGCATTGTTTATGTTTTGGCTTCCAGATCCTTACTTCCCACTATTCAATAATCAGAGATTGGTTCTATTTTTATTTCCGACCATGCTCCTGTTTTATTTTCCTTTGATATGTCCTTCATTACCTCTAAACAGGCCGGTGGCACTTTAATAATACTTTATTATCAGACCAAACCTTTGTTTCAGAAGCGACCTCTTTTATTAATGATTTTTTTCAAATCAACCAATCTAAAGATACCTCTATCCATAATAACTGGGATTCTTTTAAACTTCCTTCAGGGCTTTTACAATCGCCTACTCTGCCAGAAAGAAAAAAGCATTGAATGCTAAATACCTCTCAACCCTCCAACATATAAAACCTCTCGAACACACCTACTTCACCTCCAAATCTTCCTCGAATTTACAGGATTTGATTAAAGCTAAATCTGCCTTAAATAAAATTGCTACGATTGACGCTTGTAATGTCCATCTTAAAATTAAGTCTAAATATCATGTTGGCCAAAATAAGGCTGGTAAAATGTTAGCCAATTATTACAAAATTAAATCAGAGAGGAAAACTGTTGGTTCCATTCGGTGTGAACATAGTAATAAGATGTTGTCTTCAAATTCTAACATTACTAATGATTTTCAGTCTTATTATGAACAATTATATACTGAGGATACGGACCCCTCTGAGGATGACATTGAATCTTTTTTTTGGGGACTCCCTAATCCCCCTTCCATTCCTGACATTCTTTCATCCCTTGAAAAGGATATTTCCCTTCTGGAAATTACTGATGCTCTTAAATCCCTAAAAAAAGCCAAAGTTCCTGACCCTGTTGGCTTCTCAGTTGAGCTTCTATTAGATTTTTCCTCCGTTTTTGCTCCCAAATTACTTGAACTCTACACTTTGTTTTTGTCTAACTCTAAGGCCAGTGGTTCTTTTTTAGAAGCCCTTATCATTATTATCCCCAAGCCCGATAAAGACCCTACCTTATGTAAAAATTACCGACCCATTTAGTTAATCAATTACGATTGTAAGGTCTTTGCAAACATTTTAGCATCTTGTTTGGAAGATATCATCCCCCTTCTTATTAAACCTGACCAATCAGGTTTCATTACGGGCAGGCTTGCATCTGATGATTCCAGAATGTTCTCAAATATCCTTGCCCTTGAGAAAAAGTATTCTTCTCCACTAGCAGCCTACTGAACCATGTGCCTGTGTGTTTGTTAATGGGCATTTCCCCCCCCCTTTTTAAATTCCATAGAGGCACTAGACAAGGCTGCCCTCTCTCTCCGATACTTTTCCTCCTATGTTTCGATCCCTTTCTCTCAAGAAATAAAACTTTTTGCTTATGCAGATGATGTTCAAATTGATATGTCTAATCCCTTTACTACCCTGGATCCTTTTTTTTTTTTACAAGAGATTACTCTATTATCCAAGGTCTCCGGTTACAAGTTTAATTTCTCTAAAACTGAAATCCTACCACTAAATTCCTTTTGTTATCATTATATGTTTCACAAGACCAACTTCACATGGTGTCCCCAAAAGATTAAATACCTAGGAGTCTGGTTCTCTCCCACTATACCTGATACACTTGTTCATAATTTTACTGTCCTAAAATGTAACTCCAAAAGTTATTATCTTCCTGTTCTCCCCTATTTTTATCCTGGTGGGGTAGATTAGATACTATCAAAATGATGATTGTCCCTCATGTTCTTTTTTTACTTTCTATGTTACCTTTTAAAATTTCTAATTGTCATTTTTCCCAAATAAATTCCATCTTTACTTAGTTCCTTTAGAATAACGTGCGTTTGTGTTGCCTTATCGAAGCTAATAAGACCAAAAACTGAAGGCGGTGTACAATTTCCTGACTGTAAGTTATATCACACCGCCTTTTTAATCCGCCAATTTTATGCTATATCTAAAGATTACCATGATTCTCAAAATGGGTTGCTTTTGAGCGTTCTTTATTACAAGAATTTTCTTTTCGAAATGTTGCTTCTATGTCCAATTGTACATTTATATCTAAAAACCCTATTCTTAAGTATTCCCAATATTTATTACACACTCTTTTTAACAGAGGATCTGATTCTCATCAATCCTTCCTTGCATCCTCTAGTTGGTACAATAAATGTATTAAATTTCACCAAAATCATTTTATTTCAAACATTGGAAGGAAAAGGGTATTTTTTATGTGTATCACTTGACCTCCCAAAATTCTATTTTATCCTTTCCACAATTGCAGGAGATGTATGACCTTCCTGATTCTTGCCTCCAATATAATCAATTCATTCCTGTACTTCTCTCTTATTTATTAAGCAACAACTTCATACCTGATGTTACACCATCTATTCCTGTGTCACCTTTATACAATGTTCCTACTGACTCCACCCCTAAAGCTTCTTTTATATATAAATCTCTTCTTTCCCCTGTCACTATGAGAAATAAATCCTCTATTGAACTTTTATGGGAGAAAGATGTATCCCAATCATTATTTATCCATCAATGTGACCTATTATGGAGTAAAATATTTGAAACCTCTAAAGCTGCCAATATAACACAATCTTTATTTTTTATTTATAATAGAGCTGTAATGACCCCTTTTTTCTTCATAAAATTGACCCCTCTATTTCTCCCTCCTGCTGGTCATGTCTTTCCTCTCATGGTACTTTGAGTCACCTACTTTATTATTGTCCTAAAGTTATTGAATTTTGGGGAAAATGTTTATTGATTTTCTCATGTAATATTCCACTTTCTATTCAAAATGTTTTTGTTCGATACTTTATCTGCTGATTTTGATAATTTATCTCCAAAAACCTGTTTTACTTGACCTGTTTATTGCTCTTGCTTTTAAAGTTATTTTATCATGTTGGAAAGATACCTCTAAGTTATCTATTATGGTTTGGTGGAACCTTATTTGTGATGAACATAGAATATTAACTGTTTCATCTTCTTCTTTGTCTCAAAAAAATCTAATCTGACTTACTTTGGCTTCCCTTTACCACTTTTTCACTTGTAATGCATTGTCTGTCATAGAATACTTCGTATGGTATGCAGTCTTTGCCCCCTCCATATCTTGTTTATAATAAAGCCATTTTTTTCTAACTTTTTTCTGTTTTTTAGTTTTACCCCAAAGCCACAGACACTTGGATATTGTTATTCTGGATATTTGTCTAAACAGGTTTACAATGTACTGGATAATTTGTTCTCCTCATTTACCTGTTTAAAAAAAGATTTCCAGGATAAATTGTTCAAAATCTGTCCCTTTACTGAACAAAATCTATTTCTTCATGGGTTAAGATCGTGGTGTCATTTTTGACATCTGTTATAAGTAAATGTGTTGTTTGCTGCTAGTAATTTTAGCTAGGAAACTTTTTTAGACCACTTATTAACTTTGTAATATGTTTTCCATGCTTGTTTTGTTTTGTTCTTTAGGGGTGCATTGGCATACACGTGTTGCACTCACTAGTCTTTCCTTTCTTTTCTTTTCTTTTCATTTACAGATCCACTGATGAATGATTATCAGTAGCTCTCACTCAAGGTTTGATTCTGGAAGTTCGTGGTGTGCTTCAGGTAAGGGGTTCAGAGCGTTCTTTTAGATCCAGGATAGTCCTTATATGCGCAGTAGCACATATGAGAATTATGTTCCTACCATTGAAGGATCATCCAGTGGATTCGTCCATTCAAACACTTCCCACAGAGGAGTCTTACAATCAATGCCTTTATCCACTCTAAGTTGGACTATGGGAAGTTCTCCTTCTAGACATGCGAGTTAAAAACTGCGATAATGTCCAACATATTCAATATGCTGCAGGTTCAGAAAATTAAATCACGTGTTGGAGCACCTAGGCCTCCTTCATTGGTGCCATACAGGAAAAGCGTACAGTTTACGCTAGCCAATATGGTCTACAGTGCAGTTGCAGAATCGGTCCGAAATTTCTTAAACATATGAGGGGGTGTGGCCAGGCTACCAACCAAGATAGCTGCATAGCGCTGTAGCTTCACCATCCGACCCGACATCCTTGGCCCATCCGTGTAAAATATTAAGCCATCCTTTCCAAGGACGACGGAATCAGATGCCATAGAGAGCCCCCTTGAGACCCGAGGCACCCCGACGTCTGTGGAGGCCGCAGAGCCCGAGATAGAGCGAGCGGCGCTTGGCATAGTGCAGCCGGATGCCTATTTGGTGTGATCCTGTGCTGGAGGCCGGCACGTGCACACCGGAGATTCAATGAAGACCTGCCTTGCGGCCTAGAGGAAGGGTGCAGCTCGAACGACTGAGGTGCGACGATCGTAAGCGGCCCAGAAAGGAGCTCCGGCATTTGGCTGCTGACTCCTAAGCCCAAAGGTAAGACGGCCCGCATAGCTCCCAGAGGCCCCGTGGCAAGAGGGGCTGTGGACGAGCCTGGGGGCCTGTCACCTGGCTGGCAGGGCCAGTTTGTGGTGGTTTGGAGTGTGGAAGATTGCGGCCTTTAGCAAGGCAACGGGGGTCTCTTGGATTACTTGTGCACCACAACACTGCATAGGTGGATCTTTTGGCCCAGGCCGTGCAGCGCATTGACGATCTCTGGGCTTGAGTGGCATTCCGGCAGACACCTACCTAAGCCGCCATTGATTGTGCCACATCACTCGTCTGATCCAGGTGTATTTGCCTAGAGTGCCCTGTGAGCACCACATGACCGCTTGAGCTGGGCTGAGTGCGGCTGGGGCCCTGTGACAAGCAGATGTGCTGCACCTCGGCCTATACAAACTTCCTGGGCTGGTGGTGGGTCCCGGCCGCACACTGATTGCGCCTCTCCTCGCTGCACAGTGCTGCATCATCTGGGGCCGTCTTTAACGCCGCTGGGGTGCGGACCAAGTCATGGTGCGTAAAGACTCTAAGCAAAGGGTACTGCAATTCAACAAGCCAAGTGGGGCACAAGCAGAGCCTGGTACAGACATGGCAGAGGGGGGGCGTGGAGGTAACCCTGCTGGAGACTGCTTCTACTGGCCCACATGCCCTGATGCTGGAACTGCTGACAGGATTCCAAGCCCTGGATGGCCGCTTTGATTCCCTGGAGAAGTACCTGGACACCATGGGGGCTAAATTAGATATACACGAGTGTTGCTTGGACACAGTGGAAGGTAGGGTGTCCAATCTGGAGGACGGGGCTGCGCAATCTGCCAAATGCCTGGACAATGTGGAGAAAATCTTGAAGAATGTTGGCATGAAAAATGAAGACTTAAAAGCAAGAAGTAGGCGAAACAATGTGCTGGAGTCCCGGAGTCCACAAATACTGGCCGCATGGACACCTTTGTGGAAACCCTGCTCAATGATTTATTTGGCAGGGAACCTTTCACCTCCACCTTCCTGATAAAGCGGGCGCACCGCACGCTTACGCCTCGCCCCATTCCAGACGTTCCGCCGAGACCAATTTTGGCCCGCCTGCTGAACTTTTGTGACAGAGATACAGCACAGCAGCTGGCATGGGAAAAGGGCACTCTGTCCTGGCAGAGATCCACGATCAAGCTGTTTCCAGACTTCATGGCCATGGTCCAGGAGGCAAGGACAAAATACACTGGTGTGAAGGCTACGCTCCAAAATCTAGGACTTAAGTATGGCATGATTTATCCAGCCCGTCTACATGTGGACGTTGCAGGGAGATCTAGAGTATTTGATACCCCTTCAGAAGTCCAGGAGTTTTGTCGTAACTACAAGGGGACTGGTGGCTCCCAGGGAAAAGATCCTTCTAGAATCTCCCCCCCCACAGAGCAGATCAGTGGCCAGTGTGGAGCTATTTTCCTCGGAATGAACAGAACTGCTGTCCCCCAGAATATCTTGTCAGATCTGCTCTGAGGCCCTAATCTTGTTTTTGAAGGGCAAATGTTTGTCTTTATCAGTTGCATTTTTAACCAGTCTTTTCAAAGTTGGCTAAGGTGGCAAGGCGTTGCCTCACCTTAAGTGTGTATCACATTAGATTGGACTATACTTTCTAGAATGTATGATGTTGTCTCCACTTCCTCATTACGTATGGGGGTTTTCATGGGTCATTCTGTGTATTAAGCAACTGGGGATTTCCCTGCAGTTGGGGATGCAGGGATGGGTGGGGGGTAAAAGGGGGGATTGTTTGTTTATATTGTATACCATTACTTTCATTTCCTTCAGTCAGTGTAGCTGGTATACTGTGTTAATTGATGCACGAGCAAACTTATTTCTAAGCCAAGTTAATGACTGCATGGGGTAAATTGCCCATCTTCTCAGACTTAACACTGATCACCTGGAATGTTAGGGGCTTAAATAATGCATTTGCCTTTTCAAATCTCCAGAGTTCGCTCCGACAGTGAGGGCCAGTACACAATGGTGGTGGGGCATCTCATGGGTCGACTGATAGCATTTATATGTGTATTTACGCCTAACGT
This sequence comes from Triturus cristatus, assembly GCF_964204655.1. Classification (NCBI taxonomy): domain Eukaryota; kingdom Metazoa; phylum Chordata; class Amphibia; order Caudata; family Salamandridae; genus Triturus; species Triturus cristatus. The sequence goes on along the minus strand of NC_140587.1, from coordinate 461,088,656 downwards.
AGATTACCCGGAATTCTTTCATGACCTACACGCACAGATTCTGCAGTTAGATGCAGACTTTGTCTGCCTGGGCGGGGACTTTAAGCTCCTGCTAGAAAATACACGAGATAGCACATCCGCCTCCCCTGTCACAAAACCTGACATACGCCATGCTCTATTAGATCTGTGCAATACACTCAGACTTTTGGATGTGTGGCGACACTGCCAACCTAGGGATATTGCATATACTCATTACTATGCACAATACAATACTTGGACACAATTGGACTTCTGGCTTGTATCCCACAACTTGGCTACTTGGTATAGAGCATCCCAGCATTTGCCCAGAATGCTATCTGATCATTCCCCAGTTACATTGACACTTAGAATACCACGACCAGAGGTAAGCGAAAGGCAGTGGAGGTTCCCTAGCCAGGCCTTGCTGGATGAAGTCTTCCGTTATGAGATACATGAAGCCATTATTGAATATTTTGAATTGAATAAAGGGTCAGTACAATCCTGGGCCACACTCTGGGAGGCATTTAAGGCATATTTGTGGGGCCGTCTGTATCTCCAAGCATGCTGGAGTGTTGAGAGACCTGAGACGCACACTAACAAACACTGAGCAGCAGCTAGGCTTGCTTGGTCAGCAGTAGGTCGGACGACCTGTTCGGACCCAACATAGTCGCTGCCTGGTGCTTTTAACTGAGTTTAAGGAGGCTGCGGAATGTGAGGCACTCTTTTTAAGCAAATATGGTATTGCACGCCAATATGGAGAGGGAGAGAGGCCTGGTCGCACATTAGCGTGGCTCCTGAAGCCCCCTGCGAGATGATCATACATAGCCTGTCTCCGCTCCTCACAGGGGCAGACTTTGACTGACGTACCCCTGAAACACGAGATGAATTCTTAGGCTACTATACTAATCTGTACTCGACGAGAGTAACACATAGGCATGAAGACCGCACTGCATACCTAGAAGAAATTGCACTAGTATGGCTTGATAAAGTTATTCAGCAGTTTTTAGTGGAGCCCTTCTCCACCAAAGAAATCATCAGTGCCATTGATGCCGTGAACGGCTTCACCGCCCCAGGTCTTGACGGCTATACTAGAAATTTGTATAAGGCCTACAAGGAACTGCTAGCTCCATACCTTCTTGAAGTTTACAACGAAGCTCTTAAATGGCCACGTCACGGGAAGCTGTGATCATTTTGCTGGCCAAGCCTGGAAAAGACACGCTCCTTTGTGGGGCATGTCACCCGCTGTCCTTGTTAAATCTTGATTACAAGATTCTGGCAAAAATGATAGCGCTGAGACTGGCTCTACTGCTGGATAGGATTATTTTGTCTGCTCAGTCGGGCTTCTTTCCACACAGGTCAACGGCACTGAACCTCGGTACGCTTTTTGCTGTTATTCATAGGATTGCCCCGGAGGTTCTGGCGGCAGCAGTGCTACTTGACGCGGAAAAGGCCTTCGTCTCCTTGGAGTGGCTCTTTTTCCTAGCCATCATGCGGAGGATGGGTATGCCGAAAGGGTTCGTTGACCTCACTGCATTGCTCTATGCCTCACCCACTGCTAGACTCAGAATAAATGGCACATTATCTTCCCAATTTAAACCTACTCGCGGCACCAGGCAGGGCTGTCCACTGTCACTGTTACTTTTTATCATAGCGCTGGACCCCCGGGTCAGGCAACTATAGGAACTGCACTTGCATAGAGGGCTCCAATTCAACACAGGTCCTCTACTTATCTCACTTTATGCTGACAACATTGTACTGTATGTTCGCCATCCTCAAGAGAGCTTAGATCCACTCATTAGAGAGGTCATCCGATTTGGTAGATTTGCAGGGCTGGGCAAAAATTGGGAAAATCAGAAATCTTCCCGTTGACACCTTGCACTCCTAGGTGAGAATGTGAATTCCCCTTGATGTGGTGTGACGAATCCACTAGATATTTGGGAATACAAATTCATAAGGAGGCCGAGCAGATTATCTTACTGAACTATGGTCCAGTACAGCAAACTCTGGAGCAACAGGTTGAACGTTGAATAAAACTTCCCCTCTCGTTGGCCGGTAGAGCAGCGATCATCAAAATGCCAGTGCTCCGTAAATTCTTATATTTGTTTCAAAATATCCACATTCCGCTGCCCAACAGATTCTTTAGAATGCTCCGCTCCCATCTGATCAGTTTGGTTTGGGGTGGCGGCAGAGCCAGGGTTAACTTGGACACGTTGACCCTGCCATGTGAGAGGGGAGCTCTTGGGGTCCCCAATTTCCAGATTTATTATTTAGTTGCGCAATGTAGTTTTGCACATTCCTGGTATTACCCGGACGCATGTATATTCTACTCTAAACCTGAGGCTGACCTAGTGCTTCCTGCCCCACTTTGCACGATATTACTGAAGGGATTTCCAAGGGATCCCCGTGATATCCAGACTGTGTCCACCACCAGTTGGGCCTGGAAGAAACTAGCATGTGTGACTGGACTGGAGGTCATACATTATACTCCTCGGCCATACCGTGAATTAATAACCCATGGCTGCCCATTATAGAAGACAAGCTAGTACAACATGCACTTACTACATATTCATTAGACATGATTGGGAAGCTATTCCCAGGAGGACATGTCTTTTCTAGCTCCGAGGGAGCGAGGTTTAGTGAGGCAGCCTTTCTGGACCATTTTATTTTCAGCAGGATCCGCAGTGCACTGAGAGCACGGATCACTGAGTTCCCCCTGGAACCTGAGTCTTTTACACCACTGACCCTGCTGATCACAAACAAAGGGGGGGATCACCTCATTCTCTAAATTATACAGAGCCTGCACGGCTTAATCCCCAGTAGAGACTCCAAGATATGAGATCCCTGGAAACCCGATAGAAGACACCCACTGAGCATTTTGCTGCACCCAGACCAAAGAAGTCTCCTTGAATAGTAGACATAAAATAATTCACTTTAAATTCCTATGGAGGGCATACATGTCCCCAGCAAAACTCAACTCCATAGATCCCTCACGGCCATACAATTGCCCTAAGTGTGGAGCACAACAGGTGGACTTCGCTCACATGACCTGGAACTGTATGAAGATTGGGGGGTACTGAAGTGCTGTGTATGCAATCCTTTCACATTTGACAAGCCTTGAAATTAACCCTATGCCTGCGGTAGCTCTGCTGCGATATGTGCGTAACTTACCTAAGCAATTACACAGATTTGTTTCCATTGTTTTTAAACAGACTTTTATTAAGTTTCATGTAAAGTCAATCAAAAGGAAGTATCATCAACAGCCCAACAATCGCAGCCTAGACCCATATCCAACATTCCATAAAATATCCACAATACCCTGCTGCCGGCCGTACATGTACCATCCAATGCAACAAAGTGGAATATCAGTCCCCCCCACCCTCTTCCCCCTACTCAAAAACCCCTTCCCAACCACCCACCCAAGCAGGTCGCCAGCCACTAAGTTATTCACCAGGCCAGATGTACCTCGCAGTCCACCTCCCCCACTCCCCAACACATAGGACAAGAACATGGGGAAATATCACCTCTCCTGAACCCATGACCCAAGCGTCTCCCCCTCTCCACACTCCCACCTACGGTGAAGAGTCACCCAAGTGTCCCCTGCCACGCCCCTCTCCTCAGAACTCTCTGCACCATCATCCGGAGGGTGCTTGAGCAACTCCAGTAGTGCCACCCATGCTTGCGCCATTTCCAGAGACTTCTCACTGCCACTACGCTGGGCCATCTATAACCTATAGTTCCCTTCACTCTCAGCCCACTTCACCATCTCCTTGTTCCAACGCACCAAACTAGGATTCTGCCTCGCCTTCCAATGGGAGGTAAGCTCTCGCTTAGTCAGGATCAACCTCAGGTCTATAAACCGGCTAGTAACCTTAGTCTTGGTGGTGTGCGGGAACCAATGCAACAAGCAGAGTCCAGGCGACATCACTAGCTCTCTCTCTGTCACAGTCAGCAGGGCAGTCATCACCCCCCGCCAGTCTCCCACCCGCGGGCAGTCCCAGAGCATGTGCAGAAGGTTCGCCCCACCCTGAGCGCAACGGGGGCAATCACCCGACTCCCCAAAGTATTCAGCAATTTTACCGGGGGTGAGATAGGCCCTATGGAAGATATAAAATTGGATGAGTTGGAACCCTGCATTCCGAGAACACTTCCACGGCCGCTCCACAGTCACCTCCCAAGCCTTTTCTGCAATGGGTTCCCCTAGATCCGCCTCCCACCGCTTTAAAAGTGCCCGCCGCCAGCACTACATATTGACAAGCGAGAGACGTATCTGGCTCCACCAGCCCACTACACCAATGCTTCCTAATGGCTGCAGACAGCACAGCATGCAAAAGAAAATCCCCCGCGGTAGATCATGGTGCTCACAGAGGTCTTGAAAGGGAAGAAGACCGCAGGCCTCATAGAGATCACCTATGGCCGTGACTCCCGCTTCCTCCCAGGCCAGCAGCTGACTCCAGTCTCCCCCATGTGGCAACGCTTCGCACATCCGCGACTGGATCTCAGGAGCATAAGGGGTCCCCCCATGTGCCCTCCTGATCAGTCGTGCCCAACAGTGTTGGATCGTTCCCAACTCCAGCGGCATGATGGTACCTCTCAGTGGCGCCCGCAGCAGCACACAGGACAGAAGGTGCCAACTTGGCTCTGACATGTCCTGTTCCTCCAGCTGCCTAATGTGACCCATCACCCATTTCGTGAGCCACTGAAGTTGCGCAGCATGATAGTAAGCCTCAAAGTCCGGCAGCGCAAGGCCCCCCTCCGCCCTGGGCCTTTGCAGGGTAGCCAATGCCACCCTCCTTCGGCCAGTTCCCCAAAGAAACCCCGTAATCAAAGTGTTCAGCTGTGTAAAGAGCCTGCTCGGAATCCAGACGGGGAGGGTCCCAAAATAATAAAGAAACCTAGGCAAGATGATCATTTTCACCAAAGCAACCCTACCAGCCACCGACAGCGGAAGGGTCCCCCAAAAATCAAAGCAGGACTTTGCTCCCCGCACTGCCTGCCCCACATTACCCTCCAGCAGGTCAGCGGGGTCATGATAAATTTGTGTCCCCAAATATGGTAAACACCACACAGATTTGTTTCCATTGCTTTATTGGTAGTTAAATGGAAGATAGCGCTGCACTAGGGCAATAAATTCAACCCTACAGGGGAGTGGCTTCGGCGCCGACGCAGGATGGCGGCTGCTCCTTAAGCTCTGTTATGGATGCAGAGCTTTATTGCTGATTTTGCCACTCTCTGGCAGTTTTGGCTGACTCCGTTTGCTTGCAGCTCTGTCCTCCTGTACATCTGCAGTGAGTCTGCACACAGTTTCGGCATGGTGCAGAGAGGGTGCTTGCTTTTTTGGACCTGTGAGCTGCAGTGGTAATTTTCCTCATCTAGACGCGAGCGTCCACAATTTTGGGTGGCGTCACTCGCGTTGCAGATTTTTGGCTGTTTTTTCTTTTTTTTGTTTGTTGCTACTTTCATGTAGTTTGGATGTGTCCTAGCCCTTTCGACCATCAGCAGTGAGTCTACAGGCTGGTTTTACATTATGAAGGTGCGTTCTTGAACCTGTGAGCCGCGGTGGTGATTCTCCACATCTAGTCACGAGCAACCGCCACTTTAGGTTGTGTTGCTCAGGCTAAAGATTTTTATCCTTTGATATGCACTGTTTTTCTCCCAGCCTTGACTGACATTGATGTCATTGGTATTCTGTAATGTGGAATGTGCTTTTTAGACCCATTGGTGCATTGTACTATGGTCTGCTCTGGCAAATTGTTGTTTTCCGCAATGGAAGTTCTTCTCCCTAACTGGGCTGCCTTTAAATGATGCTACATATTTGCATCCGGGGTCTGCGTTTCTCATACTTCCATTTCTGGATATCTACAAGTTTTTATAATTACTTGAATTTCGGCGGTCATTTGAACTGAATATTTTGTCTTTGTTGTATGAGCCTGATTCGCCCTTCCCTATTGCCCACTCGACGTCATACTCATTACAGCATGATGGCCAGTGATGTACACTCATCCTCCAAACCAACTTCTTCGGGTACAATACCAAAAAGAGCAAAGAATGACCCACTCTCTCCTATTTTATCTTCCCTGAATCCTGTCTTAGACTCTATCTTGTAGGAGGTACATGGTCTTCAACCATTTATGTGTGCAACTAATGAAAAACAACAACAAATTGAGGATCGCTGGATTGTTATGGAGGGGAAGATGTCAAAATTAGAACAACGTGTGGGTGACCTTCAAGATATATCTCCCATAATGCCTATTTTAGAGCAAGAAATACAAAAACTTAAACTCCACACCGAAGACCTTGAAAATCGAAATAGACAAAATAATCTTCGCCTTTACGTTCTTCCTGAGAAATATTTGAGGGCTCTGATATTCTGTCCTTCTTGAAGCAATTTCTTCTGGATCTCCTGGATCTTCAATCTTCGCCGCCTCTCAACTTCCAACGTGCACACTGTTTGGGCCGTCATCAACCTAATTGAACTAAATCACGTGGTATCATAATGCTCTTTTTGAAATTCACTGACCTAATGCATGTCCTGAAGGCTGTCAAAATTAGACGTCGCCTTATTTGGTCTGGCCACAATCTTTTTATTTCACAGGATGTCTCTAATGCAACCAATGCCTGTCGAAAAGAATTCTTAGCTCTTCCCCTTCAGATGAGACACTTGAACATTCAATATGGCATTCTTCATCCATGTCTCTGCAAGATCACCCTTGAAGGCACCTCGCGTTCTTTCGACTATCCGGCTAAGCTGAAACTTTTTCTGCGTAGTATTTCATCTCACAACATAGAGACTAATGATTGAGGTTTTTTTTTAGATTTCTGATGTTTCTATTCTAATTACATACTTCTTTTTGTTTTTATTAATCTTCTTTCTCTTTTACTCCATTGATTTCTTTTCTCTCTTTATTTCTGCTGGTAACTAATTATTTTTAATTTTCGGTAAACTTCGTTTTTCTTTTCTTATCAATCTCTATGTCTCCATTCATTAAGAGGCTTTTTGTTGTTTATTTTCTTAGTTTCGTTCTTGTTGCCGTCCTTGTTCTTGATGTTAACATGACCTTCATCTACCTGTTAATCATTTCAATTCAGACCTGGATTTTTATCCTTGATCTGTTTCCCATTTGTATCCTTCTTATTTCCTCCCCCTATCTTCCTCTTTCTTGTATTGGACTTTCTTCTTTTCTAGCTTCTTTCACCTTTGTTATTGTTCTCACATGAGTGTATTCCTCATTCGTTCTTCCACCCATTTCATTGCTTTCTTCTTATATTATTATGGTTGTCGTTAAATGGTGTCTTTTTGTCTCTTTAATTGTTCTTGCAGCCCATTGTACTTGCTTCCATATACCCTTCCTCACCCCGCAACGTAGAATGTCCATGGTCTCGGTCACCCAGTAAAGCGCCAAAAGGTACTTTCTCATTTATCTAAACTTAAATCCCATGTCGCTTTTTACAGGAAACGCATTGTAATGATATTGAATCTCTCAAACTTAAATGTCAGTGGGTTAACCAGGTTACTCTTTTTCCTGCTGCTAATCGTAAAGGTGGTGTTGCCATTTTTTTTCCACGAATCACTTAACACTCAAATGTTATGAACGGAATATGATATGAATGGATGATGGGTTTTGGTTGATGATATTATATTTCAAAAACAAGTTATGTTTTTCAATATCTATGGCCCAGTTAAATCGGACCCTGAATTTTGGCATAGTATCAAATTGAAACTTTCTTCTAGTCCCAATCCCAACATCATTGTTGTTGGTGACTTCAATGATTTGTTAGAACCCATTACTGATAGAAAATCTAAATGCAAGTTCAAATCTGATCATTCCCACAAAGCTTTTCAATCAGCCATCTCCTCTCGTCCATTCTTTGATGTATGGAAAACTTGTAACCCTGATATATGTAGATTCACATTTTTTTCAAATATACATCATACTATGTCTCGCATTGTTTATGTTTTGGCTTCCAGATCCTTACTTCCCACTATTCAATAATCAGAGATTGGTTCTATTTTTATTTCCGACCATGCTCCTGTTTTATTTTCCTTTGATATGTCCTTCATTACCTCTAAACAGGCCGGTGGCACTTTAATAATACTTTATTATCAGACCAAACCTTTGTTTCAGAAGCGACCTCTTTTATTAATGATTTTTTTCAAATCAACCAATCTAAAGATACCTCTATCCATAATAACTGGGATTCTTTTAAACTTCCTTCAGGGCTTTTACAATCGCCTACTCTGCCAGAAAGAAAAAAGCATTGAATGCTAAATACCTCTCAACCCTCCAACATATAAAACCTCTCGAACACACCTACTTCACCTCCAAATCTTCCTCGAATTTACAGGATTTGATTAAAGCTAAATCTGCCTTAAAAAAAATTGCTACGATTGACGCTTGTAATGTCCATCTTAAAATTAAGTCTAAATATCATGTTGGCCAAAATAAGGCTGGTAAAATGTTAGCCAATTATTACAAAATTAAATCAGAGAGGAAAACTGTTGGTTCCATTCGGTGTGAACATAGTAATAAGATGTTGTCTTCAAATTCTAACATTACTAATGATTTTCAGTCTTATTATGAACAATTATATACTGAGGATACGGACCCCTCTGAGGATGACATTGAATCTTTTTTTTGGGGACTCCCTAATCCCCCTTCCATTCCTGACATTCTTTCATCCCTTGAAAAGGATATTTCCCTTCTGGAAATTACTGATGCTCTTAAATCCCTAAAAAAAGCCAAAGTTCCTGACCCTGTTGGCTTCTCAGTTGAGCTTCTATTAGATTTTTCCTCCGTTTTTGCTCCCAAATTACTTGAACTCTACACTTTGTTTTTGTCTAACTCTAAGGCCAGTGGTTCTTTTTTAGAAGCCCTTATCATTATTATCCCCAAGCCCGATAAAGACCCTACCTTATGTAAAAATTACCGACCCATTTAGTTAATCAATTACGATTGTAAGGTCTTTGCAAACATTTTAGCATCTTGTTTGGAAGATATCATCCCCCTTCTTATTAAACCTGACCAATCAGGTTTCATTACGGGCAGGCTTGCATCTGATGATTCCAGAATGTTCTCAAATATCCTTGCCCTTGAGAAAAAGTATTCTTCTCCCCTAGCAGCCTACTGAACCATGTGCCTGTGTGTTTGTTAATGGGCATTTCCCCCCCCCCTTTTTAAATTCCATAGAGGCACTAGACAAGGCTGCCCTCTCTCTCCGATACTTTTCCTCCTATGTTTCGATCCCTTTCTCTCAAGAAATAAAACTTTTTGCTTATGCAGATGATGTTCAAATTGATATGTCTAATCCCTTTACTACCCTGGATCCTTTTTTTTTTTTACAAGAGATTACTCTATTATCCAAGGTCTCCGGTTACAAGTTTAATTTCTCTAAAACTGAAATCCTACCACTAAATTCCTTTTGTTATCATTATATGTTTCACAAGACCAACTTCACATGGTGTCCCCAAAAGATTAAATACCTAGGAGTCTGGTTCTCTCCCACTATACCTGATACACTTGTTCATAATTTTACTGTCCTAAAATGTAACTCCAAAAGTTATTATCTTCCTGTTCTCCCCTATTTTTATCCTGGTGGGGTAGATTAGATACTATCAAAATGATGATTGTCCCTCATGTTCTTTTTTTACTTTCTATGTTACCTTTTAAAATTTCTAATTGTCATTTTTCCCAAATAAATTCCATCTTTACTTAGTTCCTTTAGAATAACGTGCGTTTGTGTTGCCTTATCGAAGCTAATAAGACCAAAAACTGAAGGCGGTGTACAATTTCCTGACTGTAAGTTATATCACACCGCCTTTTTAATCCGCCAATTTTATGCTATATCTAAAGATTACCATGATTCTCAAAATGGGTTGCTTTTGAGCGTTCTTTATTACAAGAATTTTCTTTTCGAAATGTTGCTTCTATGTCCAATTGTACATTTATATCTAAAAACCCTATTCTTAAGTATTCCCAATATTTATTACACACTCTTTTTAACAGAGGATCTGATTCTCATCAATCCTTCCTTGCATCCTCTAGTTGGTACAATAAATGTATTAAATTTCACCAAAATCATTTTATTTCAAACATTGGAAGGAAAAGGGTATTTTTTATGTGTATCACTTGACCTCCCAAAATTCTATTTTATCCTTTCCACAATTGCAGGAGATGTATGACCTTCCTGATTCTTGCCTCCAATATAATCAATTCATTCCTGTACTTCTCTCTTATTTATTAAGCAACAACTTCATACCTGATGTTACACCATCTATTCCTGTGTCACCTTTATACAATGTTCCTACTGACTCCACCCCTAAAGCTTCTTTTATATATAAATCTCTTCTTTCCCCTGTCACTATGAGAAATAAATCCTCTATTGAACTTTTATGGGAGAAAGATGTATCCCAATCATTATTTATCCATCAATGTGACCTATTATGGAGTAAAATATTTGAAACCTCTAAAGCTGCCAATATAACACAATCTTTATTTTTTATTTATAATAGAGCTGTAATGACCCCTTTTTTCTTCATAAAATTGACCCCTCTATTTCTCCCTCCTGCTGGTCATGTCTTTCCTCTCATGGTACTTTGAGTCACCTACTTTATTATTGTCCTAAAGTTATTGAATTTTGGGGAAAATGTTTATTGATTTTCTCATGTAATATTCCACTTTCTATTCAAAATGTTTTTGTTCGATACTTTATCTGCTGATTTTGATAATTTATCTCCAAAAACCTGTTTTACTTGACCTGTTTATTGCTCTTGCTTTTAAAGTTATTTTATCATGTTGGAAAGATACCTCTAATTTATCTATTATGGTTTGGTGGAACCTTATTTGTGATGAACATAGAATATTAACTGTTTCATCTTCTTCTTTGTCTCAAAAAAATCTAATCTGACTTACTTTGGCTTCCCTTTACCACTTTTGTATCCTAACACTCATCCCCTCCCTAATAACTCATTTAATTTCTTCCCTTTCCTTCTTTTGTTTTAATCTTGCTCTTTTCTCCCTTTCCTCCTCTATCCTTTTTGTAAATTATAAATTGCATAAATAACCTTCCTGATTATTCTGTTTATCACTACACTTATATGTCATATTCCCATGTTTTTAAGGAATTCCTTGTTCAACCAAATTCTTTAACGTTATACCTTGTTAAATAAGATATATTTTGCTTTTTTTGTTGCACTGTTTACTATCTTTTACCTTCAATAAAAAGTACTTAACAAAAAAAAATCACCTCTACAACAAAAGCTTGGTCTAATAGCCTTTTTTTATTGTAACACAAAGCGTGAGCTGTTTGCAACAACTTTACCATTAACATCAAGTCCCAAGGACTTCTGGAGCCTTTAAAGAGCTATTTGCTGGAGGCTGAGTCAGCCCCATCATCACAGCTCCCTGCTGGGATAGTTCCCACCGGGGTGGGTTGACCCACAGTTTCCATGCAATATATTGATAGATGCCACACATCGATGGAATGAGTATGTACACTTGCAAAATGTGATTGTTGTTGGGATCAAGGTGTTTCATAAACATTGTACTTTTTACTCAGCGATGATGTTTCTGTACTGCTACATTGAGTAATTGTTACATATGGTTGTAAACTTAACATGAAAAATGGTCAATAACGTTTTGTTTTAAAAAATTTAAATATGAACCTAAGAGGACACTACGCTGTGCCACCACAGTGCAGCTTGCAAACCCAACCCTACATCCAAGCTAAAGACATCGGATGGCAGAGCTGTCAGGACATCTGCAATTTGAAACAGCGTTCATTCCACAGAGCCATCTCTCCTGACCTTTAGGAAACTACAGAAAATCGGGTTGTTTAATGAATAAACCTTTACATTTTACGTGCCCTTACATACGTATTTACTTAAGAATGGCATAGCGCCAAGGGGCTCCACAAGAGTGAACACTGTGTTAAATTTACATCAATGCATAACTATACACATAAAACAATCAGGATGACTGTAGGACAGATTCTGGAAGTCTGTCAAAGCATTCAAAAGTGAAACTCTGGCTTTCTAGACATGCAGTAAAGATCTACCGTATACAAGAGCAATATTTCCAATGGCATTTTATATACAGAGGACTTACTATCCATGACGCTTGTGATGGAGGAACTCGTCTGCCAAATTCAAAATCAGGCTTAGGTCATAGTCATAGTCAATAAATCTTTATTCGGCCGCATTATGCCATAAAAGTACATTTACATAAAGAGTAAACCAATAAAACTATACAGATACATAATAAAAAAGGGCAAAGCTACTATTTCATGTACAAATGTTGTATGATTATTTCTTAGCCCTTATATACATTTGGTTTGTCATGACATAACAACAGTACCAACAGGTCCTAGATAAAATGCATATTATACAATATCAATGCAAAGTTAAAAATGGTACTTCCTAAAAGATCTCATTATTAGTCCCTGTTCAGTGCCCAATCAAAATCTTCCTTAGGCATAAGGCACGTGCTAAGGAACTCACAACTCCATCACCTATAGTGGATGAGGTCAGCATTCACGAGTATATCACAGCAGGTCTCACTGGTGCAAAATTGCACATTTTTAAGAGTACCAGCCTAAGCCTGGATAAAGTGTGTTTAGCATTGTACTAGTGCGGAGTTAAAAATAGTGCTTCCTGCAAGATTGCATCACCAGTCCCAGCTCAATAGCTAATCACAGTATTTTCTTCTGCTTACGGCCCCTGCTAAGAAACTCACAACTCCTTAACATATCAAGGGTGATGACAACATTTGCAGGTATATCAAAGCAGGTCTTACTTGTGCAAAGTGGCAATTTTTTACAAGAGGTATGATATATTTTGACCGAAGATCACTATAAAAGTTACAAAAAACCATAAAATGCAACAGATCCTGATCTGAAAAATCATAACAAGACCAAGGCTTTAGGGTCCCTGTCTTATAGAAAACCAATGAATATAATTGAACCTAAATCTAATTAAAAGAAAACAATGATGCAAATCTTCGATAAAAAAACAAAAAGGTTGACATAAGATCTCAGGGCTTAATATCATGTATTGTCTAATCTTGGGTTTAATACATCCGCTATTTTCACTTTTCATCCTCCTCCTAGTTAAAAATGTACTTTTAATATCTTTCACCTCTCCAAGGTGCAACTGCCTACGGTGCCTAAAAAGCTCAGGGCGCCCTAGTTCCACTAGCTGTTGTGAGATGTAACCTAACCAGGTGATATCTGCGGCCCTGTCTATCCTTATACAATCTTCTAAAATAATTTGATTTAAGCAGGGTGTAGGTCTAGACCATATTTTTAGCCACCATATTATGGGGGCTACTGCTATGCAATCTGAAATGTAACCCTGCCCTAGCTCTTCATGCACAATAAAGGAGGGGGTTCTAGGAGGTACAGCTAGAAGTTTCCATAGGTATTTATTTTCAGCCCCTTGCATGTCATTGACCTCCTTATAGCCCCAAACCTCACTACCATACGCTGCCATACGGACACATTTCTAATTGTATACCTTCAATAGTGGTTGTAATGGTTTGCTCCCCAATCTCCTGGCAAAATCCATTGTCGCTCCTGCTCCTCTAGATAGGGTATTGATCTTAAGTGTATGCTGGGCCACCCATGATGACCCCTTTTCATCGAATAAAATACGCAGATATGGAAAAGTTGCAACATTAGTCAATTCCCTATCTTTACATATAAGCGTATGTTTGTTGCACTTTATATTACCAGAAGACATTATATGGGATTTTGAAAAATTGATGGAAAGGTCGAGTGCAACCATAAAATCAATAAAAAAGTGTTTACAATACTTTTCAACCCTATTGGTGTCCTAGCAAGTAAAACTGATTCATCAACATATAAAAGGGCACGGATGGGTTTAGAGCTTACTCTAGGGGTATCCTTGCAGGCAGTGGATAACACGTCCCCCAGATAAAGGAAGTGACCCGAATCGGGACTGACTTCAGCAAACATAGATATACATTGTGTACATTTCAGAACCAAGGAAGACCCACCCATAATGAAATTTTACAAGCAGGTGCAGCTAAAACAAAGAAGTACAGTAGGATGAATTTCGACTCTGAGGCCGGGTACACATTATCTCTATTTGCGACAATAAAATGCCAATAAAAGCTTGCATATCTTTTTGAGTTTGAGGGATGAACATTTTAACAACAGTACGGATGCGCTCAGGGGTCAATCTCCTACCCTCCTTCAACAGTAGGTGACCTAAGTAGGTGACCTCTTGTCAACAATACTGAAATTTGGAAAGGGACCATGTTGAGCTAAATGTAACAGCAATTTAACTGAACTGTCTTTGCAAAATTGTTCTATATCTGAGGCGATGAGCAAGTCATCAACATACTGAAGCAATACATTACCTGTAGGGAGCGACAACGATTCCAGCTGACCTTTCAATGCCTAACTATATATACTTAGACTTTCTGTATAGCCTTGAGGAGTGTGACAGAATCTAAAGCTTCTACCAGCTAGGGTGAACCCAAACAGATGCCTGCTGTCAGGATGAATGGGAATATTGAAGAACGCATTTTTCAAGTCAATGACAGAAATGTATGTAGCAGAAGAAGGAATCATTGTCAAAAGAGTCGTAATCTCAGGGACCACCGGAAACTGGGGAATCACTATTTTATTAACTTCCCGCAAGTCAATCACAAAATGATAAACATCTGCATGATCATAAGAGGAACCTGGGGTGCCCTTTTTAGATTCGGAAGAAGGGGGCTATTGCAAATATTAGCAGCTGTCTCCTCAACCACTCGTTTCTCAATCAAATCCATTATAATTTGCAATAAATCTTACTCACCCGCCTGCGATATTTTATACTGTGGGATGCGAGGTAAAATAGCATTCTCTTTAACTCGGATCGAAACTGGTGGAATCTGTAACAACCCTACATCTGTGTCACCTGTCGCCCAAAGCGTGGGCGGTAAATCTTTTAACTCCACAGGAAGAGGCGCATCTTTGGACAGGCACTGAGTGGCACGCACGGCATCCGGACCTATTGTCAAATAAACACCTGCCGGGGAGCAATAAATCATAGCATGCAATTTCTTTAACAAGTCAAAACCCATAACATTTTCTCCACAATTAGACATCAACAAGAATGGCGAATCCTCAGTGAAAGGAACAATAGTCAATGCAAGGGGTTTTGAAATGTGGCTCACAACCGGTAGACCAGAAGAACCTACCAAAACATTATTATGGCCAGACAGAGCCGCCCCAGGGACCAAGGAACGAGAAATAGAACTGTTTATTGCACCTGTATCCACCAAGAACTCCTTAGTCAAACCATGCACATCTGCACTAACGTACGGGCCATGCTGATCTACAGGTATCGATACTGGTCCCTTACTCTGTACCTAGCTGTCCTAGCTGTAAGATATCCCTGTCACCTCATCTTTGTCATAATCATCATGATAATTCTGGCCTCCACGAGGGTCATCAAAATAATTCTGATGAGAACAACCATGTGAGGCCACAGCATTCTGAGCCCTATCCTGGCCACCAGCTCTACGACCCGTCCACGAGAACCTCGTCCTCTCGGGACTGCTACCTTCTGCAAAAGCACAGGACACTCGCTATGCCAGTGCCCCTCCTCCTTACAATACGCGCACTGATTCATCTCTACAGGTGTAGTTTTCTTGCTAGTATGTGGAAGCTGTTGGGCCAAACCACCACATCCTCTACAATTCCCTCTAGAAGCCTGCTGTAACAATACCTTTGTCTTCAAATCCTTGTGCTTCTTTTCCATTCTCTTCTTATCCTCATTTTCCCGGTTGCCCACTATAATCTAGAAACACACCTTCAAACCGAGTGAAAAAATCATACACACATCTTTCTTCTGATGACAAGCCGATAACTTGTCCCAATCAACCTTTCTTGGCGGGGATAAGAGAATGCATATACATTATGATACTTTCGGGCAAAGCAGGTATCTCTGCTTTAAGGCATCTCACCAAGCTTCCTCTCCTGATCCCATACTTTAATTTGATCCCAGGTACCACCCAATTCTGCAACATGATCATGTGTCTGTACCTGTCTCCAAGTAACAACCGGAATCAGCAAACCAAAGAAAATTTCAATATCCGCAAGTGTCATTACTGTTGGTGAAGCTGCCTCAGTCAATTCTTTATATTATACAGTAGGATTCTTCCTAGGGTCAGTTAACTGAATCTTAAGGGACAAAACCTCACTCCTTTTCCATGAAGTATAAACCCACTGTTCTTGGAAACGGGCCGCTACCCCTGGTCTAGTAACGCCATTGTGCTGATCCCTTAGCTCTGGTATTTCAGGGTGATATATAGAGTGGACCTCCCTCATCGGGACCTGAGATACTGTGGTTGAGCTTTTCTCAAGCAGCCTTCCCTGATAAGCAACCAACGTCGCAACATTACCAAAAACTTGACCAGGTGCCATATCAGTGAAATATACATGATCCTTAATATAATTAATCCGTGGTGGTGCATCACTGAAACACTGCTCCCAAACTCTGATCAAAGTTGCCAACATGTGCTTAAGGGTATGCTGCTGTACAAAAGGCTCATAATCTTTCATCACACTCCACATCATAAATGGGATTTCGGGCCCACTGTGCTGCCTGATTAGCCACTACCTGTTTCTCTGCATCTCCCATATCAGATTGCACTAACGTTCGTCCTATGGGTTCTTTAAATTTCGAGTGATAACAGAGGTAGTAGGCATTAACGGTGCTGCTGGCTGTGTCGTGGGCATAAGAGCTGGCGCAAGAGATGCCAAAGCAATAGGTGTTGCAGGAGTACTAACAGTCTTGATTACCACAGACGGGGAAGAGAAAGAAAGGACAGGAGGTGCCGTAGCCAAGGCAGTCTGATCAACAGTAATGGAAGCAGAAACAGCAGAGACAGAAGAACCGGTTAGCTGAGCCTGTCAGGGAAGAGCAGGATATATTCTCTGTGGGGCATATGGAGGCGGGGTTCGAGTATCTAACAATTCTTCCATAAAAGTATAATTTTCTTCTCAGGCTACATAAGATTTATTGATATTCAATCGAAACCTTCTGTCTTCATGCTGTATTCCTATCTCTTGCTTTTCTCTATCATGTGCTACAGCTTTCTGAGTCAATGTTTGCATTCTCCCCTTCCGGGCCCCCTTCTCTGCTTTCATTTGCCTCTGTTTAGCCTACTTTTGCCACGTTCGAAGAGAATCAAACATAGACTGCCTACTTCTTCTCTCAAACAACTTTTCCTGTAAAAACCCAGTTTTTTGTTCATGGAAGGTGCCCATCAACGGCCACTGCAACTTGGCATTGTCCCTCGTATATTTGTGCCATTGCGTACTAAACATAATAGGACCAAGGCCATGCTTCACATACATATCAAAATTCGGAAAGCCTTCTGGAGGCGCTGGTTGACTATCTTCCAATCGAGCATCTGCAGAGCAACAATGGCAACAAGAAACCAAAAACCTACTAAACCCAGGCATTTTCAAAAGTGACCCAAATTCATTATGTTGCCTGGCAAAGTGTTCATAAACGCTCTGTACCAAAAGCGGTCCTCAGACCGTGTCAAATACAAACCTAAATGGTACCATATTCACAAAGAACCAAAACTAACTCACCTGCTGCACACAGGTCAAACGAGTTTACTCTCCAATGCTGACTCTTCGAACCAAATGGTCAGATCCAAGGGTTTCACTGTTCAGGACCCCAGTCGTGATGACAGCTGGGCGAGGCACCATCTGGTGGGACAGAAGGGGTAGCTGCGAGTCCAGGAACTCTCTTGTGCAGGGAACCCTGGTCCATCCATCCAACCCGACGGTGGCCTCCACCTTCCCACCCGGGAAGGGCCACTTGCCCGAAGTGGTCCCTGTTCGGACACCAACTGAAAGAATCGGGTCACCCGTTTCACTCTCGACCACCACTCAGCCTTCCATACAAATGAAGAGTCGGTCAGACAGTAGAGAATACAAACCAAGTATATGTTTATTCAGATACACTCGAGCGGAGCCCCATCTGCCCAGTCGCTTAGAGGTGCTGCACAGAGGACTGCGATGAGCAAACATGGAGATACATTATGTACATTTCAGAAACCAAAGAAGACCCGCCCATATTGAAATTTTACAAGCAGGTGCAGCTAAAACAAAGAAATACAGTAAGATGCATTTCGACTCTAAGGCCGGGCACACATTATCTCTATGCCAAGGTCGTCCGCGCCTACTGCTAGACTAGTGGGAGAAGGCCTCTATCTAGTGGGAAAGGTATGCGCTAATAAGAACAGTGTATTCATTAGCAGAGCAAGGTCTAACCTTGGAGAAATGAAACTTTCCACAGCCTGCTTCTCGAGGAGGGAATACTCAGCTCACGACATGATTCAAAATGGCAGCTAAACATAAAATGGTGCAGCAAATTCTAACTTAAAATCGAACAATGCCTGAGCAAAATAGCAAATTCATTTAATCACAGACTATTAATATATAGTGTGAATAAGACCTGAGCCAAAATACATCCCTGCCTCACCCCTCTCTAGACCTCCCATGATTTTGTAAGGGAGCCATTTCCGTTGTATCTGGCAGAGGCGGTTAGATTAAGGTAAGACCAGTGCAGGAGGGCCACCAGGTCAGCATCCATGCCTATTTCTAGCAGTAGCGGCCATAAATTAGACCTATTCACTCTATGAAAGGCGGGCATTAAGTCCATGAATGCCACAAACATATGTCTCTTTTTGGCAAGTGTATATTTGCCGGTCATCATAAGTAGGTTCATACATTGGTCCATTGTGCCCATGCCTTTTCTGCAACCAAATTGCAGATGTGATATCACGTTGCTGGCTTCTAGTCAATTGCTTAGGCGATCTAAAATCACTTTCCACATTATTTTGGCTGCCGAATCTAATAAAGAGATCAGACGATAACATGCAGGATCATCCTAGGCATCGTTTTTATAGATAGGTAAAATCACCGCTGTTGACCATGATGGAGGTGGGCCAACCATTGTTGCAGTATTAAAAACCCTTTGCACATATCCCCGGGTCAGACTTGTAAAGATCCGCAGGGACCCCACCATGCCCCGTGGCTTTTCAGGCTCAATCGTCCATTATTGCTTTCTGGACTTCGTCCACCCCAAAACATAACGGGAGCGACTCAGCACTGAGTTCCCAGGGTATAACTTTTTTTTCTAAGTCCACATCTGTGTAAATCTGCTCAAAATGGCTGACCCATCTATCGGCGGGAATAACACACTCTATTCTAAAGAGTTATTATCTATATAAAATGGACTATTTACAATTTTCCAGACTTTTGAGCTATTAGCCATGACACTAACCTGATTTAAATCTTCCCTTGTCTGTTCTCGTATCTTATCTTTCCTTCAGTTTAGAGCCAATTTATACGCTTTTCTACATGATTTAATAATTTCGGCATCCCTGGGTTTATTTTTTAATGCAACTATGAGAGCTTGGTGGGTTTTAGAACAATCTGCATCTAACCATTTTTCCCCCCAAGTACATCCTGATCTTTCTCATCCTGTGAGTTTTTTTGCAATCCTCTTTGCCAGCTCACCAAAAGCTTCTATTACCACAACCGGCTCAGTGTGATTATTGAGACACTACTTAATGTCTTCTTTACCCTCCATATACAACTGGTTTAAAAAAGCCTCTGGCATGATCTTCCCCCACCTAATTTTACGCGCTTGATCTATTGGGTAAAAATCCCTATTTGAGAGGTTCTTTGACTCGTCTCCACGTACGACCAGCACCCCCATAATTACTCCAGTCATTGGATTATGATCACTATAACCGGTCCACGATGATCTTACTTTCAGTATGTTTAAGAGCAAAGGAGCAGATACCACAATATATTCTATGGTTGAGCAACACCCCCTATCAATAAAGGAAGGAACCAGCTCTGTCTCGTCTGTGTGCTCAAGACAATGTAGATTATTAATAGCAAATACGCTCTCTAACAAATTACCTAGGGCTGAACGTTCAAAATGGGCTAAGAGAGCCAAGCTATTCAGTGATCCCCTACCCAATATACAGTTAGAGGAGCAGCGATGTACATAAAAATCCCCCATTATAACAAATTCACAATGGGAGTGATTTTCCTCTCCAACATGTTCTAGAAAGTAAGTATGCAAAAATTATGGTAACCAGGTATAAAGTTAAGGGTGGGCGCTCTGCACTTAAATTTAAGGAGAAAGTATATAGCAAGAGATGAATATGAGTGGTGGTCCAAGGAGAGGATTGGTTACCATCCACAATCCTACACGCCCTCCTAATGAAGTGCAAAATATTTAGATATACAATTCCGAGCACACAAAAAATCACTTAAACAGTAGTATCATGTTGATAGTCCATTTTAATCCAAAATCTTCAGCTCAGGCCCCAATGTAGTCCAAGTCTTCATATTACGTTTGTAGTAATTGAAATTATCTCTTGAGTTCAAAAAGGAAGAAAATCCAGTAAAATTTTTCAGAACAACAGGCTGTTGGTTACACAGCTTTGAGACAGCAAGCCAACACGTGTTTTGTAGATAGGTCGTTAAGACTGCAACTTCTTCAGGGCTGTAAACATTAAATACACAACCATAAATATAAGGTATACATTGGTACATAAGGCTAGCATTCTCCATCACTCTGGATTTTAATATTGATGTAGGCTAGACATGATTATGACTGAGTTTTTATTGAGCACTTAGAATTATACTAAGACTTCACATCCCCTTTCTATCTACTGCACTAATCTAAATCACATTACTCCATTGCTGGTTTTTATTACACTTTTATTGGTTGGTGATGGAGAATGCTGCCCTTATGCACCATTGTATTCCTTATATTTATGAAGGTCTATTTAATGTTTACAGCTCTGAAGAAGTTACGAGTTTTCATAGTGTACCGGGTGTCAACTCATTTGGTAAAATATAAAGAATAAAAAACAGGTACCAAGGAAACCTATATATTTCCGAAACGGGAACAAAATATAGAGTTGAGAAGTAGTAGTTATTTGCACATCTTCAAAATTGTGGGAACCCATGCAAGCATGTGGATTAGATATAGGTCATTTTTCAAAACTACTTCTTTTTTTTTATACAAATGTTCTTATATTTAGGAGGCAGAAATGCAAAGAAAGTCAATTGGTAATAACACTTGTTCTACTATTCTGTGTCTCCCGATAAAAATACTACCTCACTTGTGTGGGTAGGCCTAGTGCACGTGACAGGAAATGGCCCAAAACGCAACGCGGACACATCACATTTTTCCAGGGAACACTGACCCTTTTTTTGCAATGTGCCTAGCTGTGGATTTCAAACTTTAGCTCTGCCGGCACCTAGGGAAACCTAGCAAACCTATACATTTTTCAAAACTAGACACGCAGGGGAATCCAAGATGGGGTGACTTGTGTGCCTCTCACAAGGTTCTGTTACCCAGAATCCCTTGCAAACCTCAAACTTTGCCAAACAAAAACACATTTTCCTCACATTTCTGTGATGGAAAGTTCTGGCATCTGTGTGGATCCACAAACTTCCACTGACCCAGCATTCCCCAAAGTCTACCAATAAAAATGGTTCCTCACTTGTGTGAGTAGGCCTAGTGCCCGCAGCAGGGAAGGTCCAAAAACATTTTGTGGGGACATCAAAATGACCTTTTGCAAGGGGGTCACCAACGTTTTTGGTCCTGGGTTCGGCCCTCATCCAGGGAAACCTACCTAACCTAGACATTTCTGAAAACTATACAGTCGGGAGTCCAGGGAGGTATAGCTTGCATGAATCCCCCAATGTTTTCCTACCCAGAATCCCCTGAAAACTTCAAATTTAGCTAAGAAAAACAAATTTTCATTGCATTTGTGTGGGATCACTGGGATGACACAAATTTCCTACCACCTAGGCATACCCCCAGGTCTCCTGATAAAAATACTACCTCACTTGTGTGGGTGGGCCAAGTACTGGCAGCAGGGAAGTCCCAAAACGTATTGTGGAGACATCAAAAATACTTATTTGCAAAAAGACCTGGTTTTGCAAGGGGGTCACCTGCGTTTTTGGGCCTGGGCTTGGCAGCCATCTAGGGAAACCTACCTAACCTAGACAGTCTGAAAACTAGACAGTTGAGGAGTCCAGAGAGGTATGGCTTGCATTGATCCCCCAAAGCTTTCCTGCCCAGCATCCCCTCATCAAATTTAGCTAAAAAAAATAGTTCATTACATTTGTGTGTGGGAACACTGCGCCGGCACAAATGTCCTACCCCCCAGCGTGCCCCTGGGTCTTCTGATAAAAATGATACCTCACTTGTGTGGGTGTCCAATGCAGAATCACCTAAATCTTATTTAAAAACAAAATATAGCACTTAGAGTTTACTGTGCTCTCTCCTCAATCCCTAAGTTTTTTCCCCTTCCCAGTCGCAGGCCCTTGGCCCACCCACACAAGTGGGGTATTATTTTACTCAGGAGACCAGAGGGAAGGCTGGGTGGTAGGACATTAGTCCCAGTGCGGTTATACCACAGAGAAAAGTGAGGAACAAGTGATTTTTAGCTAAATTTGAGGTTTCCATGGGTTTCTGAATAGGAAAACGTTGGGGGATCCATGCAAGTCATACCTCCCTGGACTCCTCCGGTTGTCTAGTTTGCAGAAATGTCTGGGTTAAGTAGGTTTCCCTAGATAGCCGCTGAGCTCGGGACCAAAAACGCAGGTGACCCCCTTGCAAAACCAGGTCATTTATTTTGTGATAGGTAATTTTGATGTCTCCACAATACGTTTTGGGCCCTTTTCTGCCAAGGGTACTTGGTACTTGGCCCACCCACATAATCCCTACCAGTGTACACCCTGAAATTAGAAACATATCTAGTCCTACTGTCACACTACACATACATCTTAATTCGATAGCATGCCCTCCTGCCAAAAAACCAAGCAGCCCTTGAACAAGACCAAAGACTAATCTACAGCTATTTCTTTCCCTGGAGCATAGATCTCAGAAAATTGATCAACAAAGTACTCAATGTTAAGCCTAATCTTAAAAAGACGGTCACAATCAGGATAATCTTGTGGCAATGCTAAACCATTATCGACAAAATGCAGCATCTGAAGCAGAAGCAAATACTGATCACGACTCATGATTGCCGAAAATATAGCCGTTGCCATCAAGGGACTAGTAGACCAACATGAAGACACTGATGGCTTCCTTATCATGCCCATCAAAAAAGTTTAACCCAAGAACTTCTTCAAATCTTCCAGATTTGTGGGAGTCCACCGGTTAGCTCTAGAGTGGGGCCTAAGTCTGGCACGGTTGCCCCTCAAATACTGTTCAGCATACAAATTAGTCTGCTCAACAATCTCCACCAAAAATACATCGTCCATAAACAATTGAAACAAAATGTATAGGCAAATGTTTTCAGTATGCACTCTACACCCTGGGAAAGTCAGGCAATGCCGGCTGCACCATGTCTGGAGCAACCCAGAGTTCAGCTCTTCCAATGGGAAGCCTTGCAGCCCCAGGCTGTGGTGAGTGGACTGCTGCTACTAACTTTGATTGCTGCTAGCACTGGGCACTTTACTTGCTACTGATATAATGAATTCCATTGCTTTTCACTGAACTATTGTTTTTACTGAGGCCTGTTTTAAAATATTTTCTCTTACCGTTGCTCATTCCTTGGGGGCACGCTTCACTTCCCGGTTCGCAGCGGCTTCGCCGTTTGTTGCAGAGGAAGTGAAGCGCTTTTGACATACTCCTCCAGCCTTCCTTCTTCCGGTTGCTGAACAGAAGGTTGCGTCGCGCTCTAGTTCTTTTCTGACCAAACCTATATCTGGGCATGCTGGGTCAGACGCGCAGCGTTGAGTGGACTGCTGCTACTAACTTTGATTTCTGCTAACACTGGGCACTTTACTCGCTACTGATATAATGAATTTTATTGCTTTTTGCTGAACTATTGTTTTTACTGAGGGCTGTTTTTAATTATGGTCTCTTACCCGGAGGTGGAGATTTTGGCCATGGCTAAATCTCCGCCACTGGCCGGAATCCCCACCTACGGCACGGAAGCTCCGCCTCCGACCCGGAAGCCCCGCCTCCCGGCCGGAAGCTCCGCCTCTGGGCCGGAATTTCCGGCCCTAGTGAGGACGTAAAGTTAGTAGTCGTAAATCCATTCTGTGAGTACCAAAAGTAGTAAGTGCATTCTGTGAATACCAAAAGTAGTAAGTGCATTCTGTGAATACCAAAAGTAGTAAGTTTAGGATTTTGTCTTAAGTTAATTCTGTGAATCGGGCCCTAGTTCTTTTCTGAACCAGCCTATATCTGGGAATGCTGGGTCAGATACGCAGCGGACGGCGTGCAGCGGGCGCGCTGCCAGCGCACCAATGGCACACCAAAGGCAAGCCCATCTGTGCCCGTCGGCACCCAGAGAGCGACCAGTGCCAGAACCCCTGCCCTTTTCACCCCGCAAACGTACACCTGAACTGAACTTCTTAACCTAAACATGTGTCTCAACCCCACATTTTTGCTAGATCGGACCACCTACACCCCTAGAAGATGCAATTTGTGTGGTCTGATGGCCCTGCATCAGCCCATTAGGAACATACGTGGCAACTCAAGTGAGGGTAGAGCACCACCATACCTAACTAAGGAAAACAACGATGGCGCCCAAGGGAACGGGGGTGTCTTTAGCACACATAATAGGCCTTGGAACATGCCCTGAGGGTTCTCAAATTAAGTCTAATATATCTCAGGGCCCAAGAACAGATGTAATCAGGTGCATTCTATTGAACACGAGATTGATGAACAAACATAAATATGTTAACTAGAATGCCTGATTCAACTCTCAAATCCAGACCTCGTGTTTTTAATAGAAACATGAGCGAATAGTACATCGGAGCCTGACTGGAATGTGGCAGTACCAGCAGGCTACCATGTAGCATATGTAGACAGGGCGGGGAAAATACTGGGGGGATAGCCATAATTTACCGATCCCACTACAGGATTAGGATTGAGCCTGCACAATCGCTGGAAGCTGAGGCGCTGACATTTAGCATTAAAGCTAATAATTCTGAGCCCTTCCCGGGGCTACTCATCTTTAGGCCTCCAGGGGTAAGGTCCTCCTTTACCAGTTCACTCCAGGCTTTTCTGGAATCTTGCTTAGATACCCCCACCTTCACGGTATTAGTGGATTTTAATTTCCACCTTGAAGTGAACAATAACTCTGATACCACAAACCTGATAGACAACCTTGCAGGCTTTGGGTTGAGGCAGATTGTATCTGAGCCAACTCACATAGCAGGCCACACGTTGGATGGCATATTCACCAACAACCAACGTATCGAAACAGTTGGTGTGATGCCAGTACAATTCTCTGATCATACGTTATCCTTTTCAATGTAAAAATTCCTATAACTAACAGACGGTATTGGAATAGACCGCCTATGGTCAAATCGCGCCCATGGAAATCAATCCAAAAAAATGACTTGATAAAAGCCCTGGCAAGGAATCCCCCTAACATGGTATCAGACTCCAGTGTGGCAACCAGAAACTTTGAAGACTGGCTTAGGACATCAGTAGATAGGCTTGCTCCTGAAGTAACTAAGTACCCTAAGATGAATTCAGGTGTCTTCACCTTGGTACACAGCTGAACTTTGACAGATTAAAGCCAAATGCAGACGCAAGGAGCCACTTTGGAGAACAGACTTTGAACACAAAAAGGACTATAACACAACCCTATACAAGGCAGCAATAAAAAATGCTAAAATTGTATATTTAACAACCAAATTCCAGGGTGCCAAAAACTCCTCGAAGGAGCTTTTTAAAATGGTGACAGCTCTATCGAAGTGCCCGCAAGGCAGTCAATTTTCACCTGACCAAAACTTTGTGGATAAGATTGCCTCCTTCTTTCAAAATAAAGTTCAGACAGTTTATAATGAACTCCATAAGACAGTGTCTGATCCCGCTGGGAATAGTGATGATCCGCCAGATAACACTCTGACGCATTTCAATCTGTTACGATTCCCTTTATTAGCGACAAAGCGAGTCACAGATCTGCTATCACAGACTAAGTCCGGCTCACCCCTGGACCCCTGCCCCCCCATATACTGCACCTGACTCCCGAGGAATCAGTGCTCAACTGACTCCCCTCCTATACAAGGTCATCAGCTCAGGGGTATTTCCACACTCATGGAAAAAGGCCTGCCTCAGGCCTACCCTGAAGCAAGCAACTCTGAACCCCATGGAGCCGAAACATTACCGCTCAATATCCTTTCTTCCACTACCCTCTAAAAAGTTTGAAAACGCCATTAACTCAGAACTGACTGACTACCTAGATGGCAATAATATTCTTGATTCTACACAACACGGTTTCAGATCCCGACATTCCACAAAATCAGCCCTCATCATGGCCACTGAAGAGATCCGCAAAGTGATGGATGGGGGGATAGAGACGTCCTCATCCTGCTTGACCTACCAGCTGCGTTTGATACCGTGAACCAAGCGGTATTGACACGGTGGCTGAAGGCAGCAGGTATTAGAGAGACGGCTCTAACCTTATTAACATCCTTCTTGGCTTCCAGAGAACAGATAATCCACTGGGATGGCCTTAAGTCAGCTAATTTCTGTCTCCTTTGTGGTGTGCCACGGGGTCAGCGCTGTCTCTGACATTGTTTAATATATATGTTACACCTCTGGCAAGACTAATTAAAGATCATGGTATAATGCTTGTATCGTACACAGACGATACCCAGATAGTGGTATTGGTCACTCAAAGTGTGGACACTACAGCTGTCAGGTTTCGTAACTGTCTAAATGCTGTTATGTCATGGATGAATTCAAACTTCCTAAAGCTCAATACTGAAAAGACTGAGGTCATTGAGTTTGGGCAGAAGCCTTCTGTATGGTGGCCCTCTGAGGCTGGGAACTGTCCTGTTCCCGTAACCAAGGCCAGGAACCTTGGATTTATGTTTGATAGCAATCTAAAGTCTGCTCAACAAATTAACCAGGTATCTTCTGCCTGCTTCTTCACGCTGAAAGTCCTGCACAAAATCCTGCTGTTCATCCCACTTACTCTTAGGAAAACTATAGCTGGGACATTGGTTTTCTCTAGAGTTGACTATGGCAACGCCTTATAGCTGGGAGCAGAAAAAAGCCAGATTGCCAAACTGCAGTCCCTACAGAATGCGGCGGCTGCTCGTGAGCTACTTGATATTCCCAAACACCATCCCACGTCTGTAAGTATTAAACTGCTCCATTGGCTCCCAGTTCGGCAGCAAGTGGATTTCAAGGCCCTCTGTCTTGTACACAAGGCTTTGTATGGAGGGGGAGCTGCGGATTTGCAATATCTATTCCCATGGTATTCGCCACAATGCTGTCTCAGATCAGCAAATACAGAACTGATTCTGGTCCCCAAGATAAAAAGAGCCAGATGGGGGGAAAGGGCTTCTCATATCGAGCGGCCAAACTGTGGATCACCCTCCCCACACTGATAAGACTACAGCCTAACAGGACACTTTTTAGAAAACTAATGAAGACAGGGCTTTTCCCCTTAGCTCTTAGATTAATCAGCGTGAGCCTTGGCATCCACTCACCTCAGTGCCAAGACGCTTCGGCAATCGTGCGCTTTATAAGACAGTCAATCAGTCAGTCAGTCAATCATGCTGCATCCATGATGCCTCTTATTGCATTATCGGCTCATCAATGTCCTCCTCTAAAACAGGCATTTCATCTGCACTAAGAGTGGCATCATCATCCGATGATTCCTCGTGGACAGAAAACTCACTGCCAGAATCTTCTACTCCCTCCTCTGCCTCAGATGCAGAGTTAGTCTCTGAACCATGGTCAGTTGTAGACTCAAAAAGCACACCAACAACCTGCTGAGCAGTAATCCTGCAGCCAGTCATAATCCTTACTAAGAAAGGAGACTTCACAAACAAGTCAACAACAACCAACACTGTGCAAAATAAGTAATAAGCAAAGTGTAACTTTAACACGAAGACCTTTATACTAAAAACAATATGGTTCACTTGACAGAGACAGCTACACTCACCAGCACCTATTCTGCAGGGATACAGCAAAAACCAACGATATCCCACTGGAAAGAAAAAACAAAACCAATTACTCACAAAACAACAAAATACACATTCATGCAGGGAAATGAAACTCATTTAGAGTAAATAGTACAAAAAACATTTTTTTACCAGCCACATGCAACTACTCAAACTGCAGAACCACCAGTGACAAAACCGCAACCTGGAACATCAGTCAAAAGAGCAAAAGCCTTGAACTAGAAATAAAACATTACAATTGCAATTCACAAGAAATAAAACAATTAACATTATAAAACAATTAACATTATAACACGCTATGTCACTACCCAAATAGCCTATCGGCCAGATGGGCCTTCAAATTGGGCTGACAAGTATAAAAAAAAAAATTCTTGCCCAGGGGATTAAAATTGGCCCAATCTGTTCCCAGTGGGGAGGGCAGAAAACGGTTGATACAATATGCCCCCATTTGGAAAACTGGAGGGTGATCCTTGCCCAACGGATCACCCCCATGCACTTTTAATCAATATCCCTTGGTCTAGTGGGATTTTCTCCCCCATGCAGAAAAGCCAAAAAACAAGCTGGGGGCAGAAAATGCCCAACAGAAAGTCACCCCCTTTTTGAAGTGACCCTTGCCCAAGGGGTCATTTCCATTTACCCCCCCCCAAAAAAAATCCCTGGTTCTAGTGGGCAGATGGGCCTTCAAAAACGGCCGATCCACCCCCAGGTGGGGCATAAAACAGACACAAGTATAAAAAAACATTCGGGGTGATCCTTGCCCAAGGGATTGCCCCATTGCACTTAAAGAAAGGCCAAAAAACAGGCAGAAACCAGAAGAGAGTAATTTTCCCCCTTTGTAAGCAACCCTTGCCCAAGGAGTCGCTTCCATCTGTAAAACAATTAGTCCCTGGAGCCTAGTGAGGTTAAATGAGCCAATCTGTCCCCAGGCGGGGCAGAAACCAGCAGAGAGTAATTTTACCCCTTTGTACGCACCTCTTGCCCAAGGGGTCGCTTCCATGTGTAAAAAAATAATCCCTGGTGCCTAATGGGGTTTTCTGCCCCCGCCCAGGGGGCAAAAAGGCCAAACAAAAAAATGGGCCAATCTGTCCACAAGGGGGCAGAAAATAGGTAAAAATATTTAGCCCCCATTGGAAGTGACGCTTGACCAAGGGTTTGCTTCCATTTAAACAAAAAAATAATCCCTAGTGCCTAGTGGGGGCATTTCAACTGCACGATCGTGACTCCATGCGCGATCGTGCAGCAGGAATGCCCTGCAAAAAGACATCAGGGGAGAGGAAAAACTCTTTCCTCTCCCCCGATTCCTCAATGCACCGAATTACCCCTCCCCCCCCCCGGGACCAGGAAACCTACCTTTTCCCTCGGACACTTGGAAGCAAATGGCTTCCAGTGCGTCTGGCTGCTCCTGATGACATAAGCACATGCTGTGCGTGCTGATGCCATAGGAATACCAAGGAGGGGGTCGGGGTGGCAGCGGAAACTCTTCCTCTGCCATCCCTGTTTGGGCGTGTAGATGGGTTGCCCATGGAGGGAGCACCAGCGCCTCCCCCTTGGGTGAGTGCCATGACAGAACAGTTTCGTCATGAGCACACGCCCACCATGGCTCATGACGGAACCGTTCAGTCATGAGCATAGAAGGGTTTAAGCCTTTACATGCTGCTTGATATTGAGCTCTTATTCACTTTAAATCTTAATGCCATCTCCAAAACAACTTTTCAAAATTCTCTCATCTGCTTTGCCCTAAAATTGCTCTAGTCTTTTATATGGTAGTATCCCATCTGGATTATTGCGATTGTATTTAGATAGAACGAACCAAAACTCCAGTTCAAAACGTCACCATCACATCAGGCTCTGAAAAAAACCTCCATTGACTCCTATTAAAATGAGGACTGCACTTCAAGTCCATTTGTCCTGACTACAAGGCATTATGCGCCCACTCATTTGATAGCTCCCCATATCAAGCTTGTGATCAAGAAACATCAGTCTTGTAACCACAAGGTCAAACAGAAGCCAAAAAGATATAGAACTTTTGGGGATAGATCACTACGTGCTAGGGTTAATAATTATGAAGCTGCCCCTCAGCAGACATTTGAAGGTGACATGCATAAATGTCAGAAGGGGTTGAACTGCACTTTTCAATTTTGGACCCACCAATCATCTGCACTTTGACTTTGCATAATCAGATGATCAGGCATCTATGCTTGTCTCCTCTTTTTAGATCTTACCTACAGACAGCTTTTAGTTGCCTTCTGTCAAAATACCTATTGTATGCAATTTGAAAATTTAGGGTAACTTTGGGTCATCCCACTGCTCAAGATTACTTTTTGTTTTTTTAGTCTTTCACATTTGCTTGCTGCTTATTCAATGACGTTCCTTCTTCTTCCTGTGTTGGTTCCCTAGAACCCTCTGCGACAGGCATCTAGGGACTTCTTTCATGATCACACACATGCACACTCTTCAAAAACATACACAATCTTACACATATCTACATGCAACACAAACATGGTGTCAGTTGCCTGGATGGCCTGCTAGCAATTTGTTGGGGCAGTAGAGTCTGTGAACAAACATTTATATTTTCAGCTGCATCTAAGCCTGTCATGAATACCTCAGCCAGCCCATGATTTCATTTTGCATGTTGGCATTTGTATTCTCTTTATTCCAATCTACAGTGAGAACTGTGAGTACCAGATTGCAATGAAAATTCTCGCACATGATTGGCTATTCAAACATTCATCTCACAAACTCTCAAACTCTACTGTCAGTCAAATTAATGACCTATCAGCATGTTTGGAATGCTTTGGAGAATATTTTGCTGATTAATAGAGGTAGGATATATTTTCAATTAATTGTAATGGGGTCCTATGGCACCAGCATGCCCACAGTTCCGTCTCCTGAGAAGCAGTTTGTACCAAAAGCAAATGAAAATCCCGGACTCTGTGTTTTCCTGATGCAGACTCTTGTTATTCAAGTGAGAAACAAGGTCATTTGGCAGCAGGTCTCCTCACCTTGAGCAGAACTTACGCCATGCTTAACTCTCCTTCCCACTTCTGGGTCCCAGACTGGGCTTCCCCTGCGCTCTGACTGCTGCACAATACACACACATATTGGTTCCTTCAGGAAATGGCTTGGTCTGTTTTCTCTGGTTCAGTAGGCAAGCAATGTACAAAACAATGGACTATCACTCAGCAAAAAGCTTCTTCATCTTCAGTATTTAACTCTTAATCTCATCATTGAGGTAATGATTGTCCTAATGATTCAATTCAACACTTGTCTTGATTCATAGATTGCTGAAGAGGAGACTGAGGTTAGTTGAAAACCATGTAGGGCCATATTAGCAAGGGCAGTATCGCCGCTTTAGCGGCACTTTTTGCCGATAAAGCGGCAATATTTTTATCGTCCTATTAGCAAGCTGTTGCTAACAACTGTTAGCGACAGCTTAATGGCGATAGCGGCCGTTTTTTTACCGCTTTGTATGTCAACGATATTTATCGCTAATGACATGTGAAGTGGGCGTTCCTCACTAAAAGTAATAGGAAGAAGTCGCTAACACAACTTCTCCCTATTAGCAATGCCTGCGAAGAAATAAAAAAACTCACGCTAACCGCGATTATCGCTGGATTTTAACACCTACTAAAATCCTGACTTAGCCATTGTTTGCTATGGGAGGTGGCTTCTACGGCTGAATCCTCACCTGCCTATTAGCGACCTTTTCCTTAGCGATGGGAATTCATCGCTGGTATTACCGAGTTATTAATGGAGAATCACCACTATCGCTGGTTTATTATCGCCTTGGAGATAAACGTTGATAATAACGCGTTACCTCCGCGATCTAAACCAGCAATAACCGGCGTTAAAAAATACAGCGCTAAGCACGCTTTGCGATGATTATAGCAAGTCCTTGCTAATATGGCCTGTAGTTTTTTCTGGGAACTAGCACGCCTGATGTTTCTTATGCTTCTGGTCAAACTCTGTGAATGCCAATCTTTCTCTTCATACATTGGTATGGATACATGTTATTCTATCAACTTTGAACGTGAACTATAAAATGTTAATGGCTACTCAGAGTCAATTGTGCACCCCTTGCTTTGTCAAGTTGCGGATAGCAAGTTATGGACAGCAATCTCTCTTCCATCCAGTTTTCAGCAGGCAATGAACCACTGAATATTTTGTAGAGAAGGAACTATCTCGGAAATCTGTGTATAATTTCCTTCTTGGCCCGTGGTGGTTTCGCTAGGCAATTGTGATGCAATGTTGCTGCAGCCAGAACCTTCCAACATGATTTCAATATTTCCTTGCCAAGACCTTTGCTTTCCTATAGATTTGCATTTCAGGCTATTGGAAATACACAGTATTCCGTGAGTCATGTTGTTGATGGAAACAAACGTTTACCTATTTTCTAAACATATCTATGACCTTCAGAGAGATGGTAAACTTACAAAGGTCTATCCTCTCATATAGCAGGAAGGATTGTTAGTCTGGACTATGCTGTACTAGTTATGTTTAAATTTTAAGTATTAGGTTTTAAAGTTCTTCTATATACATTATCCATGACTTGGGGACAACAGAATACTAACTTTATAGTCTACACTATAGTATTGCAAGAGACAAATTACAATGGTTGGCCCAATTCACAATCTACATTTTACATTAAATAAAGCAGTACTGTTGTGTTGATTGGTTTCAGGAATGCTTGACTAGCAAGCATTCCTGGAATGTTTATGTTCAACCTTCGAGTGATCTTTAGGGCAGTAAAAGGGAGGACGCTGGGAATGCTGGTCGTATCCTTCCATGCTCTTCAGCTAATAAAGTGATTACTAATTAAAAGGATCCAGTGCATCTTTTCAACAAGTACTACAGTAGTATTACCCACAGACTTCCAAAGGCAATTAAAAAACTTGCGGATAGAGACCTCACCTCTCCAATGTTTTCTGTGCAGAAATCGCCAATAGATAGATATATATGTACTATAACCAGCAGAATTATATATATTTATATCTATAAATATATGTATCTATATATATGTATAAATATATTTATATATATCTATATTATCTACTGGCGGTCGCCAGTAGATAGTTATAGTTAGGACCGTGTTTCCATAGGAAATCTGAAAATTCTATTTTGAATAACTTTGGCACCGGTTGACGAATCCTCGTGAAATTTTCAAAACTAATGGGGCGCTTCGCTCAGCTCCTACCCTGAAAGTCTCGGGGTGATTCGTCGAACGGGGGCCGAGAAAAAAGGGGGGTCCCAAAACGAGTTTTCCCCATGCATTTTACCATAGGACCTTTAGTCGAAGGTACAGCCCGAACGGCTGAACAGAATTACTTGAAATTTGGCAAAGGGGTAGTCCTCAGGTCAGGGAAGTGCCTTTTGCATATCTGGTGTCAATCTGTTCAGTATTTCCTGAGAAAATTGCATTTAAAAGCATATACATATCTATATGCGCGCACCGTGCGTGCACCCTAATGTGCGCGAGCGTAATTCTGATTGGTTGTTTGATGTCAGTCAACATTCGAATCGGTCGAAATCAGGAACTGTCGGCCGCCATTTTGTCTGTCGCAGTGATAAGGAAAGGTGGAAAAAAGGTGGAAAACGTGAAAAGGGGGCAGGGAAGAGAGTTTCTGACCCCCTAGCCTTAGTCAGGGGGTCACAGAAGGACCCCCAAGGGTGAAAAAACATTTTATTTTTCTTTTAAAAAATCGCAGGGTGCGCGCACGGTGAGCGCACGGTGCACGGTGCGTGCAGCGCACCGTGAGCCCACCGCGCGCGCACGGCGCGCACGGTGAAAAACCTTTAAAACAATATATATTAATAAATACATAACGTAGCATTTAAAAAAACGTACAAATTCACTTAAAAAACCATAGGTTTCACACACGTTATAGTTAGGAATTAGCATTTAAAAAACCTTGCAAATTCACTTAAAAAACCATAGGTTTCACACAGGTTATAGTTAGGTGGACATTTCACTCGTAAAAAAACAATGAAATTCTCCCGTTATAGTTAGTTCAGATAACTATAACTCGCGCGACCGCCACTCTATCACAAGGATGATGTCGTCAGTGATGTCATGAGTGATGCCACTGACCATGTCATGAGTGATGTAATATGTGACGTCATGAGCAGTGGATTGCGGGCGCACGAGTTATAGTTATCTGAACTAACTATAACGGGGGAATTTCATTGGTTTTTTACGAGTGAAATGTCCACCTAACTATAACCTGTGTGAAACCTATGGTTTTTTAAGTGAATTTATATAGATGTATATAGATTTATATATATACGAAAAAACGGAGCCCACAGCTTCTGCCTCATTTCATGCTGAGACTTTTATTTCTCTCTGTAGCGTGGCAGCAAACAACTCTCAACATCTTACGCGTTTCGACGCACAGCGTCTTGCTCACAGGTGAGTTGAATTCTTACTTTATATCTCCAAGTGGTCATGTGATCCATAAATAAATAACTATATATAGATATATATATATACATCAAAGAAATACCCTTTCAGGCATAGAGTGACGAATAAATTATGCAAAAAAGAAGCAGAGAACTCTGGGTAGTTCTCAAGTTTAGGTGGAAAGCAGCTCCTGTATGGAGCACTCTCAACACCAGCGACACTCTAGATCTGCTCACCTCAAATGTCTGTTTTTCTATCAAAATCTTTAAGCATAGGATTAGCACAGTGCCATCCACTCTCCTTCTTTTTTGCATATATATACATATATACATATATATATATATATATTCATTTAAAAAACCATAGGTTTCACACATGTTATAGTTAGCTGGACATTTCCCTCGTAAAAAACCAATTAAATTCCCCCGTTATAGTTAGTGCAGGCAACTATAACTCATGCGACCGCAATCCTCTGCTGATGACGTCAGATATTACATCACTCTATTTAGACACCTATTTCCCCATGTCTTCTTCCATGAATCTTTAGCTATACATATAATAAAAATATTTATTTTTCAGAAAGACACATATGTAATCAGTGATGTAATATCTGACGTCATCAGCAGAGGATTGCGGTTGCGTGAGTTATAGTTGCCTGCACTAACTATAACGGGGGAATTTCATTGGTTTTTTACGAGGGAAATGTCCAGCTAACTATAACATGTGTTAAACCTATGGTTTTTTAAGTGAATTTGCAAGGTTTTTTAAATGCTAATTCCTAACTATAACATGTGTGAAACCTATGGTTTTTTAAGTGAATTTGTACGGTTTTTTTAAATGCTAAGTTATGTATTTATTAATATTTTTTATTTTTTTAATTATTTTTTTCTGCCGTGCGCGTACGGTAAGCTTACCATACGCGCACCGCGCGATTTAAAAAAAATATATATAAAATTTATTTTTCATACTTTTGGGTCCTTCTTGGACCCCCTGACAAACGCTAGGGGGTCTGCAACTCTCTTCGTTGCCCCCTTTTCACGTTCTCCACCTTTGTTTATCATTGTGAGACACACAAAATGGCGGCCGACACTTCCTGATTTCGACCGATTCGAATGTTTACAGTCATGTAACTACCAATCAGAATTAAGCTCGCGCACGGCAGCGTGCGCGTACGGTAAGCTTACCGTACGCGCTCGGAGCGCGCCTATAGATATATATATTGATTTAAATGCTATTTTCTCAGGAAATACTGAACAGATTTACACCAAAAGGCACATCCCTGACCTGAGGACTACCTCTCTGCCAAATTTCAAGTAATTCTGTTCAGCCGTTCGGGCTGTAGCTTGGACTAAAGGTCCTATGGAAAAATGCATGGGAAAAACGCGTTTTGGGACCCCCCCTTTTTCTCAGCCCCCGCTTGACGAATCCCCCCAAGACTTTCAGGGTAGGAGCTGAGCGAAGCGCCCCATTAGTTTTGAAAATTTCACGAGGATTCGTCAATCGG
This sequence comes from Triturus cristatus, assembly GCF_964204655.1. Taxonomy (NCBI): domain Eukaryota; kingdom Metazoa; phylum Chordata; class Amphibia; order Caudata; family Salamandridae; genus Triturus; species Triturus cristatus. Next base: position 461,052,747 of record NC_140587.1, on the reverse strand, counting down.
CGCCAAAGTTATTCAAAATAGAATGTTGCGGATTTCCTATGGAAACACGATCCTAACTATAACTATCTACTGGCGACAGCCAGTAGATAATATATATATATATATATATATATATATATATATATATATATATATATATATATATATATATATATATACCTACTGGCGGTCGCCAGTAGGTAGTTATAGTTAGGACCACGTTTCCATAGGAAAACCTCAACATTCTATTTTGAATAACTTTGGCGCCGGTCGACGAATCCTCGCGAATTTCTCAAAATAGGTGGGGCGCTACGCTCCGCTCCTACCCTGAAAGTCTCGGGGGGATTCGTCAAGCGGGGGCTGAGATAAAAGGGGGGTCCCAAAACGCGTTTTTCCCATGCATTTTTCCATAGGACCTTTAGAACGAGCTACAGCCCGAACGGCTGAACAGAATTACTAGAAATTTGGCAGAGAGGTAGTCCCTAGGTCAAGGAAGTGCCTTTTGTAGGTTTGGTGTAAATCTGTTCAGTAGATTCTGAGAAAATAGCCTTTAAATCAATATATATATCTGAGCCCGCTTACGGTACGCTTACCGTACGCTTACGGTAAGCGTACGGTGGCGTGCGCGAGCGCGATTCTGATTGGCTCTTAGATCTTAGTAAACATTCGAATCGGCAGAAACCAGGAAGCGGCGTCCGCCATTTTGTCTACCGCACTGAGTGTTATGTATCAAACATGATGGCCAAAAACATGTTACGGGGATGTTTTGACAACTCCCTCTCACATAGTCATGTTGAGGGAGTCCCCAAACATCCCCCAAGAGCAAAAACGGCATTATTTTTTTTTCGGCAATTTCGCGGGGTACGCTTACCGTACGCTTACCGTAAGCGTACGGTAAAAAAATAAAAATAAAAAAAAAACTATCCACACTTTCTCCACCCCTTGTGCAAATGTTGGCCGAAGGCCACCATTTGTGCATGGCTTATCAGAGCACAGAAATTTCCCAAAAAATTTCAACAGATTACCTATCACAAGGAAGCGCATAATATGTCCTCCATGTGCGCACGGTGCGCGAAGCGCATCGTGCGTACATGGCCCATCTAGCGTAACGTGGGCACGGCACTAACTGCGTAAAGTGGGTGCGCGGTGCGCGAAGCGCACCGCGTGCTCACTGTGCGCGCACGGTGCGCGAAGCGCACCGTGCGCGCACGGAACGAACTGCGTTAAGTGGGCGCGCACGCCACGAATGGCGTAAAGTCACTTAGCATTTAAAAAACCGTACAAATTCACTGAAAAAACCATAGGTTTCACACACGTTATAGTTAGGAATTAGCATTTAAAAAACCTTGCAAATTCACTGAAAAAACCATAGGTTTCACACATGTTATAGTTAGCGGAAATTTTACTGATAAAAAACCAATGAAATTGCCCCGTTATAGTTAGTGCTGGCAACTATAACTCACGCGACCGCAATCTTCTGCTGATGACATATGTGTCTTTATGAAAAAAAAATATTTGTAATATATGTATAGCTAAAAATGTATGGAAGAAGACATGGGCAAATAAGTGTCTAAATACAGTATTAGCATCAGCAGAGGATTGCGGTCGCGTGAGTTATAGTTGCCAGCACTAACTATAACGGGGCAATTTCATTGGTTTTTTATCAGTAAAATTTCCGCTAACTATAACATGTGTGAAACCTATGGTTTTTTCAGTGAATTTGCAAGGTTTTTTAAATGCTAATTCCTAACTATACCGTGTGTGAAACCTATGGTTTTTTCAGTGAATATATATATATATATATATATATATATATAATTTATTTTTTTTCTCCAAAAAAATGTTACAGGGACATTATAGTTAGGTTAACAATTTACACACACAAAACCCTAGATATTCAGCAGTTATAGTTATCTCAAGAAACTATAACTCGTGCCCTAAGGTAACATTAACTTGCGTCCCCACCATTTACAGTTTTCTCATCAATAATTTTACAGCAAACATTTCACTGATATTATCACTGTCATAGAAGATGTCATGAGTGATGTAGTATTTGGGATATTTAGCAGTGCATGGCGAAGGTTTGAGATATAGTTACCTTAGGGCACAAGTTATAGATTCTTGAGATAACTTTAATTATAACTGCTGAATTTCAATGGTTTTGTGAGTGTAAATTGTGAAAGTTAACATAACATCCTTGTAACCTTTGTTTTATTTAGTGAATTTCTAAGATTTCTTTAACGCATTAGGGGTTGGCCACAGGGCCTGCCCTGTGGCTAGGCTCTGCAGTCAACCGACTGTTTATAGCTAACGCCCACCACACATGGTCTTCTGCCATGAACAGTGGGGGATTGGCCACAGGCCCTGTGGCCAACCCCCTAAAGGCAGCTAACCTGGGAGGGGGGCACACAGGTCCCTAAAAGGACCCCTTCTCCCTGGGCCCGCAACATTTTTTTAGGGGAAGGTGGTATATGGCCCCCCTTCTCACGCTGTATTTTTACCCCAGGAACCGCATCTCTTGGGTCAGGGTATATTGTAAATGCTTAGGGGGCATGCAACCCCCCTCCCAGGCTAATTTTTGGCCTCAGGGACCCCATCTCCTGGGCCCCAGACATATTTAGAAGGGGTAGGTGGCACGCATCCCCCTCCCCATGCCAATATGGATCCATGGCATCCAGAGTAGGGGCCAGGCCCTGGAGGATTGGGTCCTAGAGGCTGAAATCAGCCCAGGTGTAGGGCTGTGCCTTATTTTTATTTTTAAAGAAATACAATTAAAAGGCTGGGTCCCGAGGATGGGTCCCCCGGGGCAAAGATCGGCTCCAGGAAGGGGGCCGCTTGGTCCTCCTCCCTTCAATTAAAAAATAAATAAATAAAAAGCCCAGGAACGGGGTCCCTCGGGCCGAAATGAGCCCAGGAAAGGGGGGTCACTTTGCCCCTATTATAAAAAAACAAATTAAAAGGACCAGCAAGTCACCAAATGCCCTGCCCCTTTCACCACCACTCTGCATACGAGCCTCCTGGTGCAAAACTGTTTGGGGTTTGAAGTCCCTTCAGCTGCAGTAGGTCCTTGGGGGTTAACAACCACTCCTGTTACCTTTGATAAGTCCCACACAAGGGGATTGCTGAGAGGTGATCAGATGCCCGCCCTCCTTCTCCACCACTCTGCAAAAGCTCCTCCTGGCACACTACTAGTTGCAGCTTGAAGTCCCCTTGGATGATGAGGAATGGAACTTTATTCCCTGCCCCCACTCTCCTGGGCATGGAACCCAACTTAGCTCTTACGTCAGCAAGAGCAGAGAAAAAAGCTGCTCCCACCCTGGTGGAAGCAACGTAATGGAGCTGGCTCCTGCCAGCACTCAGGGGCCTCACCCAGCACGTTATTATTTCTATGGGGCTGCAGGGAGTGCAGCAGCCCCCAGCAGCATTACAAAACCACAATAAGTCTCCTGGGACATTAGATCCATTGTTTTTTAAACACTCTGAGCTGGAGCTGTACGCTCTCCAGCTGGAGTGGAGAGCAGCACTTGTGGTGTGTTCCATGAATGCATTTTATCGCCTGAAAAATGTTAAAATAAACACTCAAAGACATGAGAATATTCTTTTTTAATAAGGCTTTAGCCTTATAGCCTGCCGTAGCGGGCTATACCGGCTATTAAAGGCCCGCTGCATCGTTAAAGGCCCAAGCCGAAGGGCCTCTGATCTGAATTATGAGAAGCCATTAGGTCTAACACTGAAATCTCTCTTAGATGCAAACGTGTGTATGCAGGAATTATTTCTGTTATTGTTTTGATATTAGTTGCACTGCTTATTATCTTAAATTTGCCTCATTGTGTACCTGTTGAAAGTTCTAAGCTTACCACTTCTTTCAAAGCTGCTAAAACTAATAGCATGTAATTTACCTCTTTGAATGACAACACTTTACCATCTTGATTCCTCAAATACTGAACTTTCACTAAATGTCTCTACTAGATTGCTTACCGGTATAAATGGATGCTAGTGATTGCTACATATGCATGCAGTTACCTGCATCACCTGCCAAAGGTGTGACCTACCATAGTTTACTGGTAACCTATGGAATTTCTTGCAGTTTGTTAACTAGTTTGTTTTATGATTGCTTACAATAATATTATTCAAATCAAGATCTGATCTTTTCCTAACTTCCTGTACTTATAAGCTGAAACCCACATCCTGAAGCTTCACTCGTTGAAACTAAAGGCTATCTATATAGACCGACTCAATCTTTAGATATGGCTATGTACATAGAAATAACCTAACATGTAAAATAGGGAGAGCTGAGACAAAATTCATAGATTTATTAGAAAGTAGATTAAATAATGTAACTAATAAAAAGGATGCACCTTTAAAACTAACTCTTTTGAATTTAACAGAAGAAGCAAATAAAATAGTAGGAGGGATGGCTACTTTAGCCTTAGACTGGCAACATAAAGAAAAACTGTGTATATGAAGAAAAATATCAAATACTAATACAAAATGTGTAGGTCTTAGTGAATGTTGATGTTTTTGCAAACTGGAGAAGATATTTAGAAGGATGTGCTCCTATCTTTCCTGGAGTGTATTATGCTTGTGGAAAGGATGTTTATTATAAACTGCTGAAAATATGGTATGGGAGTTGTAATCTGGGAATTGTTTTCCAAACAAATCAATGTGAAACAACTTGAAGGAGAATTAAAGGAGACAAACAGCAGAATGAATAGAAGTATGAGTACTAGTAAAATAGTAGGTGTTTTTATTTAGCTTTAATACCTTCAGTAGAAGTAGCATTAAACTCACATACAATTAGAAAACTTTGCATTATAGTAGATATATTAGCCACCAGAACAGCTGGGGGAGTTTCTGTTGTAGATATTGAAATAATTTCAATAAGATCGATGGTGATGCAAAATTGACTTGCCCTTGACATTATTCTTGGGAAGGAGGGCAGAGTCTGTCTGTTGTTAAAAGTCCAGCAATGTTGTACTTACATACCGAATAAGATCATAGGTCTAGAGAGCTATATTAAAAATATTACTGACTTAAACAAAGACCTGAAAGCATGAAAATATGGTGGTGCCCAGTAAATAATAGGGAAGGGATTGTCAATTGTTAGTAACTGGTTGAGTAACTTAGGTAATGAACTAGTGATTTCAATCTTGAGACCATTAGTGGCAATCTCTTTGTGCATACTGCTGATGATACTAGCTATCAAATTCGAGAAATATGAAAAAGGTAAAAGAGGAGTGAAAAGAACAACATCTGATCTTGAACTAGAAGATGAACAATGTAAATATTATGAAGAAATCAACATTTTATAGGAGTTTAGATGAAAAGGGCTGAAGACTACAAAAATATGATGTGTGGCAACCTGATGTGGAATTTTTGTGATGGCTTAGGTCACAATCAGAGGGAGGCTTGATGCAGCTTAAAAAGTGATCTTGCTTTGCATGACACCCAAAACCAATCCTGACAATGAAATCATAAATGAGCACTTTACATATGTCTGGGGAAACGACACAGAAACATTGAAATGTTGATGTACTAGCACCTTAAAAATGTACGTAACTAGGTAGAAACAGTAGGATTATTTAAATAGTGAATTTATGACTTTTAAGTAACTGATTATCATTGGTGAAATTCATAAACGAAATCTGTTACATATCTGAAACTTTCAGTATACGTTCTTAACAGTATAAATAACATTTACATACAAAAATATTTTTATTTTAATGAGTTTCAGAAATATTTTACATGTTGCTACCTTTTGTGGTATTAGGCTACATTTAGAGATTGACATTTCTGTGTAGACCATCACTGACAATATTTCAAAATGCTTATATATGATATGTGTGATATATTCCTTATGCTTAAACTTAATGAGGAGTTTATTTTACTAAATATAATATGTTGAATTTAAAGCATGATTGAGGTGTCTTTTCTCCTTTGGCTGCATTACTTCATAGCCTTGTACAATGGACTTTGATACATTTCCTAAATGTTGCTTTATTTGTTTTTGTTCAAGCACCACTCTTTAACCCCTTCGCTGCTAGGCCTTCCCCCCCCCCCCCCCTGTGCTAAGCCTTTTTTGGGCTATTTGAGGTAGTTTGCGCTTAGGCCCCTGTAACATTTTGACCACATAAGGTATCCACACCATATTTGCGTTCTTTACTTCAAACATCATGGGGATTCTAAAGGTACCCAGGGTTTGTGGATTCCCCTGGAGGGGTCCCAGAAATTACCAAAATACAGCAACATTTTGTTTTTTTGGGGGAAAATTGGAAGAAAGTGCTGCAAATGAAAGTGTCTGGGTTTTTCCCTGCAAATTGTATCACAAAAGGGTTTGTGGGGCTGAAATCACAATTTCTCCAGCTTTTAGGGAATGATAGACTTTTGTCATAAAACCAACATTTTTTTACACAGTTTGGCATTTTTCTGGGACATAGCCTATTTTTGCTATTTTTTGTGCTTTCAATCTCCTTCCAGGTAATGGTAGAAATGAGTATGAAAGCAATAATGGATCCTGGAAAGCTATACGTTTTGGAAAATTGGACAAAATGCTGAATTCAGCAAGGGGTCATTTGTGTACATCCATCAAGGTTTCTTTATAGAAATTAAGAGTTAGGTGTCAGGCCAGAGCTGAGGGCCTGTGTGTGCGCAGCGACGGTCCGTGGGGTCCGCCCAGATAAACAACAATACATGGCTGAAATGTGATTGGTTGGATCGGAAGAACCAAGATGGCGGATTGAAGCCGCCACGGAGAGCAGTTGGTTGATGGTCTCCCTGCACCCATGTTCGTAGCCTGAAAGACGCGGAGACGGAGATAAGCGTTCAAATGCCTAAACGCTTTTAGCATCTAAAAGAGAGAAAAGAGAGAAAACGGAACATTCAGAGCAGCTTTGGCACACAGCCTTGGTGTGCCTTACCAGGAGGTGGAACGTATGTGGCAGTTTTCCTCAACAAGGATCGGGCGCAGACCGATTGGGCGGCTACTTGTGGCGTCTCGACTTTTCCTGTGGAGTTCGTTTGGCCGGTCGGTGTTCGGCTGGTCGGGTCTTTTTTCTGCAGTAGCTCCGCTAGTCGGTCCAGCGCCGGAGGTTGGGAGAAGGATGGCGCCACCCAAAACAACTCCGAGGAACACCCGCACCGGCAGAAATGCTGCTGGAGGGGAGACAGGCATACCTGGTGGCGCAAGCATGAAGGAGAAGTCAGGCGCTACAGCTGGTAAGCCGCTTTCGCATCTGCTACATATGGGGAAAATGCCGGAGCTTCATGCATACAAATCAGGAAAGTATCCTTCTGGCAACAGTTTTGCAGAAGCTCTGTTGACGGCAATCTCTGACTGTAATAGCGCCACGACTGATGTTGTTGGTATTGACTATAGGGATACAGTTTCAGCGGTGCCTGGCACTGGAAGTGGCGGCAATATGCTCAATGTGGATGATGGTGGTAGGTCTGGAGACTGTTTGGCAGAGTCTTCGGTGCTGGCTCAGCCCGTGCATACGCCTGAGAGGCTCGAGGGGAGCCCATCTGATGCGGCTGACTCTGCCAATTTGCTTGAAACATCTAGCAATGTAAGCCTGTTAACTCGAGGAGAGCATCGCTCTGATATATTGGCTAATACGGTGTTATCAGGAACGAAGGTCTGTGCTGTTATAGATGGCATCTCACAGGAAGGTGAAGGCAACAAGTCGGGCTCATTCGATGATGTTGAAGAGCTAACGGAAATTTCTGCACAGGTGGTGGGCAAAGTACCTATGAGTAAGAAAGGAAAAGGGAAAGTTAAAAACTAGACAAAAAAAGCACCTTCCACGCATATGGTATCCTCACGAGGAAAAGTTATTTCTGATAATAGTCCCCTTCGGAAATGGGTGCAAGCAAAGGGTGGCGTGAGGAATATGGCATTGCGACTTTCGGGTACTAGCCCATCTGAGGGTAACGTAATGAAGCCCCATCCTTTACCTATAGTAGTAGAGGCTAGCTCTAAGCAGGGGGTCTCGGGTGGGTCGCAATCCATACTTCCAACCTATGAAGACGTACATGCTTTAGAGGAAACTCGTGCCATCCAGTCGAAGGCTCAATTGGGGGAAGGAGCAACTAGTATCCAAGAAGTGCTGACACCGCCACTCTGCCTGATATTACAGTCTCTAAATGAGCAAAGACAAGAAGCGCAAACACATTATACGTAGGTCCGAGAAGATAACAGTAGAATGCGACAGTCTCTGCAGGAAATGGCGGATAAACTCGGTGGGCTAACTCAAGATATTTCAGAGCTGCAGAAGAGAGTTATGGCTACTGAAGAACTATCAGCACTTACAGATGTTTCTGCAAAAAAGCACAAGGACCAGATCTTGGGCATACAGATTAAGCTGGAGGACATGGAAAATCGCCAGCGTCGACAAAATCTTCGGCTTTTCGGTATTCCAGAAGGAGCGGAGGGGGTGGATCCGAGGGGCTATATGGTTCAATTATTCCAAAGGGCCTTTCCTGATCTTTCTGACTGGGACTGGGACTCTCAACTTCAAAGGGTCCACAGATTACCATTAACCCAGAGGAATAAGGGAGGGCAATACCCTCGTCCATTTCTGATTTACTTAGGAAACTTCCTATTGAGACAGGCAGTGGCAACAAAAGCACTACCTAATACTCCAGTTTCAGTAGATTCTGTTACCCTTTTTGTAAGATCAGACTTAAGTAAGGCTACAATGGACAGACGCTGGAGATTACGCCAATTTATAGATCCCATAAAAGCCCTTGGAGCTCAGGCTTTTCTACAAGAACCTGCACGTCTGAAAGTTCTCAAAGGCAGCCACACTTATTTCTTTCTGGAAGAAAAGGAAACAAGTCAGGCAGTGGCTAAGTGGCAAGCAGAAGCTGCAGTGCAGAGATAGATTAGGGCCCTGGGGTCCTATGACATCTATAGATATGATCAAGTGTTTAATTAGTCTGTGGGGGCGCTTGTCCTCCCTTTTTCTTCTTTTCTTTGAATTTTGAATTAATATGCCATTGCTTGATTTTCTTTCTAGCTGTTGATTTTAAGTTCTGGTCCTCCCTCTTCTACTTTTTTCCCTCTCTCTCTTTGCAAAAATCTGAGTTAAATGTTATTATCTTCAAGGAAAGGGGGAGGGGGAAGGGGGGGAAATAAATAAAAAGAAAATGTGGGGTGCTAACAGTTGTACAAACAAAAGGGTGCGGGATGGCCATCTGCGCTGTGGCTCTGTAGGGATGCCCTTCCAGCGGCAACTGTCAATAGGGGGGAGTGTTCTTCTAAGGGACAGGGTGATGTGTTGTCATCAGAGCTTGATGGGGGGTTGAAAGGGTAAGGGTGGGAATCTAGGGGTAAAGGAAAAACAAAAAAAATCATCATCGCTAGGGCACTTTAGGTTTACGGTAAGGGGAAAGTTTTTAGCCTCTTTTGGTTTGATTAATAGACAATATAATAGCAAATATTATTCATTATGGGACATTGGAGACAGTAGAAGGGGGCCTACTCAAAGGTTAGAAACTGCTTATGAATTGGATTAATTGCTTGGTCTGTAAATTGGCAGGTCTCAATAGTACAACTAAGCGACGTTTAGTTCGAGAAGAGCTGCGAATGTATCAACCTCAATTGGTTGTTTTAACTGAAAAACACCTTGCTTATAAAGACCGTAATCTGCTTACACATCTAGGATATGATACTATTATTTGTACTACTCAAACAGTATCTATAAAAGGAGTGGCTATCTTAAAAGATAAAAGGTTTAACTGCAGCGTGATTAAAAGTCAAGCTGATCAATGGGGGCGCTGGGCATTGGCTCAGCTTGAGCTGTGGGGTAAAAAATATGTGGTCTGCGCAATATATGGCCCTAATGTGGATGATCCCGTTATTTTTGATTATCTTAATCTAGAATTGCTAAATTGGGAGGGCGAAAAAATGGGGCTATAAAAAATCTAGGAGGGCAATCGAGCTACTTAAATCTTCATTCGAACAAGGCGGACTTGGCTTCCCGGATTTTAAAATGTATTTTTGGGCCTCATTTATAGGACGCTTTCGTTGCTTGCTGGGTCTGTACCAAACAGACTCAGTATTTAAGTTCATTCTAGGCAATCAGAGGGACATGTTCTTATATGGAATAAATGACCCAAACTATTTCAAGCGAGTAAATTTCCATTATGGGGGAATCCTCTGCTTCCTGAGGTTTTTCAGGATCAGGTTGGTAAATCTTGGGCAAAGTATGGAAATACGTGTTTGGGCGAAATGTACAACGAGAGAGGAATTAAATCATTTGAAAATAATTTGCCTAACATATAAACTTCCGGCTTATTTTTTCTTCAAATATTTGCAGGTTAGAGATTATTTGGTTCTAACCTTGCGGCAACTGAGATCACGCAGTCAAATATTTGGGATTGTATATATGGAGGGAAGACCAAATCTTTGATAGGGCTGATGTACACACATCTACATAGTTTTAGATCAGACGGTAGCGAAAATTAGCTGAATGCTGAAGTCAAACCCTGGGTATAGCGGTTTCATCTAGAATGATTAGACAAGCATTAGGTAATATCAAGGAGTCGGTTCACTCCGTTAGTTTACAACTTCAGCAATTACGTTCTACCTGCATGCTGTACTATACACCGGCTAAAATAGCTAAATGGGCCCAAGGAAATATGACGGGTGATAAAAAAAATTGCCCTAAATGTGGATTATATGCTGCTAATCTATTACACATGTTTATTGCATGCCCAGTACTGACGAGTTTTTGGCAGAAAATGGAACAACTACTCCAGTCTAAACTTGGGCTGGATCACCCACTTACTGATCTTGAAATTATGCTGGGGTATAAGGAGGATAATCCTGCTACTGCACTCCTTTTTTCAATTTTGATGGCTTCTGCCAGACTGGCTATTGCCAGGGTATGGGTCTCTCCCACACCTCCCTCGGTCGAGGAATGTTGGGTTATAATTAAGGAAACTTATGGTTTAGAGGTTGCCTTGGCAAAGGCAAGGGGAATTAGTTCCTTAGCTAAATTAGAAGTGTTATGGAGACTGATGGCTTTTGATTGTATACGTTAATATTTTTTCAGTATTATATGAAATTTTCTATGTCCCTTATGATTCTTGATTGTTGCTCTTTTCTTTATTGTAATTTTCATGCTTTTTGTCTGATGTACAAACTTTAAAAACAACCCCAGTTTATGCCTTATTGCATAAATGTGCCATTCTTGATGATGTTTTTAACAAAAAATTGTTTAAAAAAAAAGAAATTAAGAGTTAAATATAGGAAAAAGTGAAAATTAGTTGAAAAAAACAGCCTTTTGTGTCAACGTTTTCACCTGTAACTTCTTCTAATTATGACAGCTTTTTTGAAAGCAATAAACAGTTACATCCACTGGACCTTACTGGTTGAGGGGATATATAGGACTTGTAGGTTTACCAAGAACCCGAAAAACACAGAGATAAAAACTGAGCAGCGTCTTGCGATGGTTTTTTATTATGTACCGGGTATATAGCAATTATTCTGGGAAAATGTATACATGGAAAATTTGGTATGAAAGACTCCTATGTATTTCTGAAATGGGAACAAAATATAGAGTTTAGAAACAGTATATATTTGCACATTTCCAAAATTGGGAATCCTCATACTAGCATGAGAAATATCGGACATTTTTCAAAATGACTTCTTTTTTACACATTGTCTTTAATTTGGAAGGCAGAAATGCATCAAAAGTCAATAGGTAATAACAGTTGCCTTGCAAATCTGAATTACCCTGAGTCTCCCGATACAAATGGTACCTCACTTGTGTGGGTAGGCCTAGTGCCCGCAACAGGAAACGGCTCAAAACCCAACGTGGACACACCCCGAGTTCACAGTGAAAAGTTACCCTTTTTTGGCAAAGTGCCTAGCTGTAGTTTTTTAACCCTAACTCGGCCGGCACCTAGGGAAACCTAGTAAACCTATACATTTTTAAAAACTAGACACCCAGGGGAATCCAGGATGCAGTGACTTGACTGCCTCTCACCAGGTTCTGTTACCCAGAATCCCTTGCAAACCTAAAATATTTTCTAAAAAAAACACATTTTCCTCACATTTCTGTGGTGGATAGTTCTGCAATCTGCTTGGATCAACAAATTTCGACCCACCCCGCGTTCCCCAAAGTCTTCCCACAAAAATGGTACCTCACTTGTGTGGGTCGGCCTTGTGCCCGAAACAGGAAACGGCGCAAAACGCAACGAGGAAACACCTCAATTTCGCAGTGAAAAATGACCCTTTTTTAGCAAAGTGCCTAGCTGTAGTTTTGGGACCGTAGCTCTGACGGCCCAAGGGAAACCTAGCAAACCTAACATTTTTCAAAACTAGACACCCAGGGCAATCCAGGATGGGGTGACTTGACTGCCTTGCACCAGGTTCTGTTACCCAGACTCCCTTGCAAACCTAAACAATTGTCAAAAAAAATACATTTTCCTCACATTTCTGTGGTGGAAAGTTCTGGAATCTGTGTGGATCCACAAATTTCCAACCACCCCACGTTCCCCCAGGTCTCCCGATAAAAATGGTACCTCACATGCGTGGGTGGGTCAAGGACCCGCGACAGGCAAGGGCCCAGAACTTATTGAGGCAACATCAATATTACTTATCACAAACCAACCTGGTTTTGCAAGGGGGGTCCCATGAGTTTTTGACCAGGGGCTTGGCAGCCATCTAGGGAAACCTGCCAAACCCACACATTTCTGGAAACTAGATACCCGGAGGAGTCCAGTGAGGTATGGCTTGCGTGGGTCCCCCAACATTCTCCTATCTAGAATCCCCTGCAAACCTCAAATTTTGCTGAAAAAATCACTTTTTTCTCACATTTCTGTGTGGGAAAGTACTGTAATCTGCGTGGATCCACAAATTTCCTCCCATGCAGTGTTCCCCCAGGTCTCCCAATAAAAATGGTACCTCACATGCATGGGTGGGCCAAGGACCCGCGAGAGGCAAGGGCCCAAAACCTATTGAGGCAACATCAAAATTACCTATCACAAACCAACCTAGTTTTGCAAGGGGGGTCCCATGAGCCAGCCAAGCGCCAGTCCACGCACACCACCAGCCAAGCGCCAGTCCAAGCACAACGCCAGCCAAGCGCCAGTCCACGCACACCACCAGCCAAGCACCAGTCCAAACACATCGCCAGCCAAGCGCCAGTACAAACACACCGCCAGCCAAGTGCCAGTCCACGCACGCCGCCAGCCAAGTGCCAATCCAAACACACCACCAGCCAAGCGCCAGACCACGCACACCCCCAGACAAGCACCACTCCACGCACACCGCCATCACATTTAGGATTTTTTTTATATAAATAAGAAAGCACAAACAAATTGCAAATAGATACAAATCTACTAACACAAAATCTGAAACTAAATACACTACACAAATGCCAACCTTGAAACTGAACAAAAAATATTAAACAATAGAGGCCAGGCAGTTCACTTTACCAGTCATGGATGCTCCCAAAAATTAATTTTGCGTGTTGTACATTCCAAAACAAGCAGGCACACACAGCCCAGGGTTAAAAGGGCACTGGGGCAATACATACGAGTCTCCTTCCATTTACCTCTTCACCAACAGACTCTACATCTCCTACTGGGAAAGTCTTTTGAGGGTGTGGGAGGAATGTGATCATGAAAGTGGCGATCTTTCAATCTAGCAACATCCTCCACCACTCCAACTCTAGGAACACTTGCCTGATCCACTAAAACAAGGCTGCCTATTACAGACTCCTGAAACTTAGCAAAAGTCATCTTTGACTCAGGACAAGAATCCTGGAATACAACAAATGCATTAAAGGTTGCAAAGTGGAAAAGATGGATAGCCAACTTCTTATACCAAATGTAAGCCTTACGAAGAGCAGCGTAAGGTTCCAACCTCTGATCTACTCTGTCAACACCACCCATGCGCCTATTATAGTCTAAAATGCACACAGGTTTGTGCACTTCAGCAATGTGACCCCAAACAGTCACAGGTGAAGTGCTTTCATCATGGATGGTAGTCAGCATGTAAACATCTCTCCTGTCTGAAAACTTCACAGCTAGAAGCCCCTCGCAACACAACGCACTGCACTGTCCCCGCACAAGCTTTTGACAAACAAGTTCTTTTGGGAAACCTGTACGGTTAGAGCGGATTGTGGCACAAGCAACAGTGTCCACTTTGGCCAATTCCCTGAACAACTTCACACCAGTGTAGAAGTTATCTACATATAAATGGTGGCCTTTGTTAAAAAGTCCTCTACCAAGTTCCCACACAATTTTCTCCGTCACTCCAAAAGTGGACGGACAACCATGGGGGTAATCTTGGATTCCTTACCGGTGTACACCCTGAAATTAGAGACATATCCAGTCCTACTGTCCCACAGCATATACAGCTTAATTCCATAGCGTGCCCTCTTACTAGGAATGTATTGCCTAAAAGCCAAGCGGCCCTTAAACAACACCAAAGACTCATCCACTGCTATTTCTTTCCCTGGAGCATAGATCTCAGAAAATCGATCAACAAAGTGATCAATGACAGGCCGAATTTTAAAAAGACGGTCACAATCAGGGTGATCTCATGCCAACGTTAAACCATTATCGACAAAATGCATCCTCCGAAGCAGAAGCAAATACCTATCATGACTCATGACTGCCGAAAATATAGCTGTTACCATCAAGGGACTAGTAGACCAATATGAAGACATTGATGGCTTCCTTAGCAAGCCCATCAAAAAAGTTAAACCCAAGAACTTCTTCATCTCTTCCAGATTTGTGGGAGTTCACCGGGTAGCTCTAGAGTGGGGCTTAAGGCTGGCAATGTTGTCCCTCAGAAACTGTTCGGCATACCAATTAGTCTGCTCAACAATCTCTGCCAAAAATACATCGTCCATAAACAACTGAGAAAAAATGATCTGCAAAAAGTTTTCAGTATTCACTTTATACCCTGGAACACCAGTAAAGTCTGCAATGCCGGCTGCACCATGCCTGGGGCAACCCAGAGGTCAGCACTTTCAACGGGAAGCCTTTCAGCCCCAGGCTGCAGTCCAGATGCCTCTTGCTGCACTGTAACAATGGGAAGCCTTGCAGCCCCAGGCTACGGCCCAGATGCCTCTTGCTGCACTATCGGCACATCAATGTCCTCTTCTAACACAGGCACTTCATCCGCACTAAGAGTAGCTTCATCCGCACTGAGAGTAGCTTCATTATCCGATGATTCCATGTGGAGAGAAAACTCACTGCCTGAATCTTCCCCTGCCTCCTCTGCCTCAGATGCAGAGTCAGTCTCTGATCCATGGTCAGAGGAAGACTCAAAAAGCATACCAACAACCTGCTGAGCAGTAATCCTGTGGCTAGTCATTATCCTTAATAAGAAAGGAGACTGCAGAAACAAGTCAACAACAACCAACCCTGTGCAAAATAAGTAAGTACAAAAATGTGTGCCTTTATCACAAAGATCCATATATTCAAAAACTATGCGATTCACTTACAGGAGACAGCTGCACTCACCAGCACCTACTCTGCAGAGACACAGCAAAAACCAACAATATCCCACTAGAAAGAAAAAAACAAAAACAATTACTCACAAGACAACAAAATACACATCGAGCACAAATGAAAAAGTTTTTGACACTTAAAAAACAGAAGCCAAACATAATGCTATTATTGCACCATTGGCAAAAAACACATTCATGCAGAGAAATGAAACTCATTTACAATGTACAAAAAAAGTCTCTTACCAAACACATGCAACTACACAAACAGCAGAACCACCAGTAACGAAACCGCAACCTGGAACAGTCTAAAGAGCAAAAGCCTTTAACTAGAACAAAAAGGGAGAAATAAAGCATTACAATTGCAATTCACAAGAAATAAAACAATTAACATTATAACACACTATGTCACTACCCAAATGGGGGCAGAAAGGCCAAATAAATGGGGCAGAAAAGTCTTAAAAATTATTTAGGCCCATAAGGAAGCGACCCTTGCCCAAGGGGTCTCTTCCATTTAAAACACTCCCTGGAGTCTAGTGGGGTTTTCTAAAGGCCAAATAAGCAAATCGATCTGCCCCCAGGGGGGAAGAATATACTTTTAAAATCAATTGGGTCCCTGGAAGTGACCCTTGCCCAAGGGGTCGCTTCCGAATTTTTTTAAGAAAATTCCCTGGCTCTAGTGCGCTTTTCTGCCCACCCCCCCCTGGTCAAGAAATATGGCTCCTGGAAGTGACCCTTGCCCAAGGGGTCGCTTCCAAATTAATAAAAGCAAATTCCCTGGCTTTAGTGGGCTTTTATATATACTTTTTTTTTAAATTGGCCCCTGGAAGTGACTCTTGCCCAAGGGGTCGCTTCCATTTAAAAATAATCAAATTCCCTAGTGTCTAGTGTCTAGTGGGGTTTTGCCAAATAAAAAAAACTATCTGCCCCCAGAAAATACTTTTAAAATACTTTTAAAATCAATTGGGCCCCTGGAAGCGACCCTTGCCCAAGGGGTCGCTTCCGATTTTTTTTAAAAAACAATTCCCTGGCTCTAGTGGGTTTTTCTGCCCCCCTGACTCCCTGCCCCCCTGGGCACAAAAACGGCCAAAAATCAGACGATCTGTCCCAGGGGGGTGGGGTGGGGCAGAAAAGTCTAAAATAAAAGGTCCTTAGGAAGCGACCCTTGCCCAAGGGGTCGCTTCCTTTGCAGCAAAAAACAAATCCCTGGTGTCTAGTGGGGCATTCCTGGTGCACGATTGCGACGCTGTGCACGATCGTTCACCAGGAATGCCCTGCATTGAGACATCAGGGGAGAGGAAACACTGTTTCCTCACCCCCGATGCCTCAATGTGCCGCAAAGTGCCCCCCCGGCCCACCGGAGCATCAAATACTCACCCTCCTCCTGGACGTGCTGGAAAAAAATGGTTTCCAGTGCGTCCAGCGCTTCCTGATGATGTTGGTGCATGCAGTGCGCGCTGACATCATGGGAATGCGTGGGGGGGGGGACGGGGTGGCAGCGGAAACTCTTCCGCGGCCATCCCCCTTTGTGGGGGCAAGATCGATAACCCAGGGGGGGAGCGCCAGCACTTCCCCCATGGGCTGTGCTCATGATGGAGCGGTTCCGTCATAAGCACAGCCCAACCGATGCTCATGACGGAACCACTCCGTCATGAGCATCGAAGGAGTTAATCAAGAATAGACTTTTTCTTATAACCATTGTGCATGAATAGTGGGTAGTTGACCTTTGGAGTATATTAAGGATGGAATTGGCAATCATTTCTTATGATGTGCATTGGAAAATATGCTGTAGTATCAATTTGTACCTGAAAGACGGAAGGATGATCACATGACGATCAGGCCATTGTGGACCGACCATTGATGTCATAATGACAAATATGAACTATAAAACAGCGTTATTTAGCAGGAGGAGGAGGAGGAGAGCTTTTGTCTATGCTCTGACGATCACATTTCGCTTTCCTTGCCTACAACCTGCGTGCTGGACTTACTTTTATGACCCTTGTTTCTTGCCCTTGCCTTTTGGACGACTTGGAGAAGTTTGGTGAGAAACCAGACATGGACTTTACTGTTCTATGCTCCATTGCCCTTGCGCCTTCCCATGGACTTTTCCCCTAGTGGGCTTTAACTTGATCCCCTTGCCCAACCTAAGATAACCTTTGAGAACCAACCTCTTGCTTTGTTGGTGGTAGAAACTGTTTGGTTACCCAAAAAAATCCTCTTTAGGGATTTTTTTATTTAGGGATAGATTATTTTAACTAGATGGGTGGTTCTGTTAGATTTATGACTGAGCGTCTTATAATGTTACTTATATGCATTGATGTTGGATATTTAGTACAATAACCAAATTATCTAAATTTGTCTGAATCTTGTTGTGTCTAATGTTCCTTTCGCAGACACTGGGCTGACTTTAAATACATAGCAGAGACAGTCACAGATTAATTTCAGAACATCAGGTTCTCTTGTTCTGTGTAGCCGCAGCAGAGCTTTTGAGAATATTTTACTTGAACCTGATCACCAATTTGTGAGTTGGCTACCAATTAATGGTCCTCATTGGGTAACTGACAATTGGAAATCCTGATTTCTCACCCCTCGCTACAATAGGGAAAGGTCCTTTGGAGGACCATCGCCTCGTAGGTGAAGTATTGAAGCTGAGTACAAATTCTACCTGTATGGGCCCAGAAGGACTGTTGAGGTTATGTTTGTATGTGTATTGGCTTCCTCTGGAACAAAAGTAAGATAAATGTTGATACCTTGTCAATGAAAAAAGGGTTGCTTCCAATAGTGTTGCCCAGCTGCACCTGCTGTTTGAGAGGGAGGCTTGCACTGTGGCTGCCTAAGCTGTACCTGCTGTGAAAGACAGGAGTCCTTGCGATGCTGTGGTCAATTGCACTGCTGCTGTACACCGTCTACGAGGCCGGAGTGTTTCCATTGCTCTTGCCCCATATGTGCCAGTTCTGTGAGGCTGAAAAGCTGGTGCAGTTGATGCTCTATTTGAACCTCTTCTGTGAAGAAAGGAAACGTTCTTTGTTCTGCCAGTCTTGTAATTACTGCGTCTTTGTGACAGATCCTGTGCCGTTCTTCCTACAATTGACTCGTGTCCTTTGCCCACTCTTTGTGTTAGAGAAGGTTGCGCTGTTGCTGCATATGTTGTTCATGTGTTGTGTGTTAACAAATATTGATATAATCCTTTTCACTATACGAAAGCAAAAATGATTGGAATTGTGTTAAAACGAAGAATGATGCGCAGGCAAGTCTTGTAGGAAAGGAATAGATTTATTCTTAAGATCACTTCTTGGTTACAGGTTACAGGATGGTAGTCTGATCCATTAAAGTGCCCCACCAGAACCAGCCTCCTCGCTGCTCAGCCCACCCACACCAACTGATTCTCCTTTCAGTACAAACCCACTGAACATTCTAAATGACCTCAGCATAGGCTGAGCAGCAAGGCAGAGAACCTCAATAGGGAGGATGCATTGAGTAACAAGTACATTACAACAAATTGCCATTGTGTTTTTTAATGTATGATGTAAATGAAAGATTGAAACCTCAGAAAATGTTATCAGAGCCTACTTATGCTTTTGTCACTTGAAGCGAGCGCATTTTTCAAAAATGCACTAGACCACTTTTAAAAAGGTTGCAACATAGATGCCAACTGGCTATATGTCTTGTGGAACACTAGCTAGTTCTAGCTTCTTAGCCAAGATCACTTTGCATGTTGGGAGTTTTTACCTCACATTGACTGTATTAAAAACAAATCTACAGTTCTCAGGATTGAACATGCTGTTAGCTGAAAAGGCAGGACTGGCTTATGGTATCACATCTTGTCATGTCAGCCCTCTGAAAAATAAAACAACATTTAGTGATTTTCTACCTTTTTCAGAGTCAATCAAGGATTCATCAGCTTAATGGTGAAGAGGATGGAGATGGCCTATCAGTGCAGATGTGACAATCCCATGCTAATGGGCGAATACTAGCAACAAAGACCTCACTGAGGGGGGATAAATGACAGCATACATGTAGCCTGGGGACTCCAGCATAGCTCCGCCCTCCACCTCCACCCCTTGCATGATTAAACTGTAGCTGCACCAGCTGAAGGTGTCTGCAAAGACATGAGAAAAGAAATGCTTGCATCTGTCTTCTGGACTTTGCTTCCGTGGCATAATGCAAAATGATGCTCCCCCTGCAGAATGTAATGAGGGGCCCCTGGGACTCCAGTATCTCACAGCTATTCATTGATTGGTCCTCGACTGAAGGGGGCCCCTTGAAGGGTTGCGTGGCCCCTCCTGGGCCACATGGGCTGCAGGGGCCCTTGTTAAGTCCCAGTTTAGTGGCTTCCTAGAGTTGCTTCAAACGACGTACCAGCAGATCCTGTGGCAAGCACCCTGCCTTGAACTTGTGCGGACCGCTAGTGCTTGGAGCTCTGGCTTAAATGACATTTTACCATGTCAGCGTCTAGCAACAGAACCATGTTTAAGGCGACAAGATGGATTCCGGAGCCGCTTGTGTTGGCGCTATAAGACAGCTGCCTGGATTCTGCATAATGTAGCGCCTGCTTTCAGTAGTAACCAAAGAAGGAAGCATTTTGAAAGACAATCAAACGGTTTTGTGAAATTACAAGGTGCATTCCGCAGAGTAGCGCTTGCATCACACCTCTGACGCTAATGGTCCGAAGCGCTTTTGGGAGGGGTTGGAGGGTGCTCAGGTGCTTCGTCTCCATGTCATTAATGAGGTGCGACGCAGTCTTGGTGACACGAGTCATACTTACCGCGGGGAGGCACGAGCAAGATTTCTTCTGCATCTCCTTTTCACAGCAGTAAAAACAGACCGACGGCGACATATTGAAATGTATTGCACTTTTGTTTATTGCTCTGGGACTTTCCTGGAGATGTATTGGGTATAGATGTCAATCTCATTTTATGCATCCATTGTGGGAATTCACTTATGTTTGTTGTTACTGTGATTGCTTATGCATCCCCAATGTGTGCTGGAAGTTATAAATATCCCAGCTTGGTGTAACAACTACACGGTAGATGGAGTATCTGGTTTTACAGAATTGAATTATTATTTATTATTTATGAGGTGCTATGCATCCGCTCAGCGCAGTTCAGTAGTCTGCAAGATAATACGAGCATATACAATAACAGCACAATTCAATGAACGGTATAACTTTGCAATTTTTGCTGCTGGGATTTTTTTTAATGAATATACATGGAAAAATAAATAGTTTTGCTCCTGTTATTTTCACTGTGGCAATGTCTTTTTGTGGCTGCTCAATTCGATATGACATTTGACTGTGTGCCAACATCGCTTTGGCAAAATAAACACTTGAAAATGCAATGTTCGTTTGAGCTCACAGGTATTTAACTACCCTGCTGGGATACGTCTGGAAATACAGTTTCACACTGCATAGGAAACGTACTATTCACGAAGCCTGGCTTGTCGGTGTGTGCGCTTGGCTACCGGAGGGGAACGCTATCAGTATACAAATGACTTTGTTGTGCGTTATTTAAAATGACAATGGTGCCCTCTGCTTAGCTCTCGCGGGAGGTAAAATGCAAAGCTTGGCACAATGCCCCCATTTGCACACATTTATTCAAAGGAGCTGCCCACTTTGAAAACTGGTCGAATCACAAAGGTTCCCCAAGAATGCAAACAAGGAAAATGGCCCCATCGCTTGGTATGGTGGTGTAAATGAATTCATTGTGGCCCAGAGGGTCCGACACATTCATAGGCCCCAGTGCCGCTGCACCTGCTGGACTAGTGGCAGATGCACCCCTGAGAGGGTCAGTGCGGTTCTTAAGTGCTCCCCTCTATGCATGGCATGTGCTGGAGATGTGCAGTACAGGAGTTACCATTACTTCCCCCTGGAGCCTTTTCCATGGTTTTCTGCTAAGGTTAAAGTAAGGGTTGTACTTGGCGGGGTATTATTGCTACCTGGCCCCTCGGGGAGAGGGAGAGGGGGAGGGGGTCACAACCAGGTCTCGTGTTAACATGCATCCAAGGTAACATTCTTGCAATGAGTTTATAAATTGATTCATGGTGGATTTAGTTCACTGCATGGCGTTACCCCTCCAACGTAGGGTACGTTCCCCGCTCACCCTGGGTGTCTTCCCCACATGCGTCCTTCCTCTCGCCATAAATCATTCCAGTGACAACATGATATGGTCCATAGAAAGTTTGCAGTTTTATTTCAATCATGAATTATACATATAACAACTTATTGGTTGGTCATTCATCTCCTTCATGTCAATGTACATCCTACATTACTTCTGCTTGGTTCTGACTTTTATGACGTCACTAACCTTGTCCAATGTGCCACTTACGCAAGGTTTCCATGTTCACGGTTCCAGGCTTCCCTTGTTACCAATTATTGTGGGTGTCCGTTAGGACTGGCTCAGACTGCAACTGCCGTACTGCTTGCTTGGACCTTTTGCTGGACACTCGCCCGCTCCCCAGTGCCCCTGCCATGTGGCATCCCAAGGGCATTGTACGGGCATCATCTACTCTGCCTGTGGCTGCGTGCTGTCACCCGCTCACCCTGTGTCCCTGCCGTGAAGCATCCCAAGGACCCTGTGTGTGTGGCTCTTCTACCTGTACCAACAAGGGGAACCCTGCTCCTTTTGACCCCACCAGCCGCTCAACATCTCAAGCCCTGATTGGGCCATCTACTAGCATTTTGAGTGCGCCTAATTAGGCGCGCCCTCCCATTCGAGGGTTCACACCCCCCGGCAGGCATTCAGCACGGGCCCCCATCAGGTCCGGCTCCGCCTCCTCCTAGCCTGTCCTCCAACTTCTTTTATCTTTCAATTAGTGACCCTTCAGCTACTAAATTAGGAATAGGTGGTGCACATGTGTAGAGAATAAATTACATATTTTCCAGATTGAGCCCATGCCTATTGACCATAGGCCTCACTGCTCATCTCATGACCTGCACAAACAGCCCCTCACCCCCTCACCCATTCACCATCATTCCCTGAGCTTAGATTTTGTTTCAGAACCATACATACTATTGCATGCACCTAGACAGACAATACATGACTAGAGCCTGCAAGGCAATCCCATTATTTCAGTCATTCTTTTCTCATTCCAGGCTTGCTAGTGAGGATGTTCCTAACGCCTTCATATAAGAACATATTGCAGTTATAAATCTTTTTATAGTCCACCCACCCCACTTGCTAAGGCCCTTACGATGAATAGCTACCTATAACCTGCATCTATTTATTCCAGCCTGCAGACTAATCTGAATGTCTAGAATGGAGGACAACAGGGAAGAAGATGTGGGGCGGTAAAGTAAAATAATAATAGTTGGCGTAATATTTATAACACACAGGTTTGTCAAACAGTGTCCAGATTCTACATCCACAAGTAACGTACAAAACAATACAATTAAAATAGAATCCCAATAAATAATGATAAAACATACATTGAACAAGTAAATTCATAGTTCCAAATAGCCTAATTTGTCCTTGATCAACATATACAATTTCAGCTTTTGTTTCAAACAATGGAAGGAAGTGACATGCCTAAGGGTCGAATTAACCCATTCCGATAGATCATAAATGGAGCATAGCATTCTTGCAGGTTTGATGTATTAAAAATGACCTTTCAAGTAATAGTGCCTATTTACAAAGGTTAATTTACACGTGTAGATTTACTTGTGTATAAATTTACTCTTACGTCTAGTAACTTTCCATGTAGGTGGAGGTCTCAGATACCAAGGTGCCAATTACGATCCGGCAAAAACCGGGTACGAACCGTCGGTCCGAGCGTATTCTCCGTCCGACTCGTACTCGGTTGTAAAACATTACAAACATGGAATTACGATTCGCACGGAAACACCATTTCCGTACGAATCGTAAAAAACACCGACCGACGAAAATATGCATACGAATGTGATCCGGGAATGCTGCGACGTGACGTCGGGACGCTTCCAGGCAGCGTTTCACGACCCAGGAAGTACGATTCGAACCGACAGCAGTCCGGACGGCAATATTTTTACGGCACCCAAAAAGTGCCGGAAAAGCGAAGTACGGCGCGAAACGACCAGAGTAGGTGGCCCGGTAAGCGCCGTACCCCCCCCCAGCCCCCGCATGTATGCGCTGTACCCCCCCCAGCCCCCGCATATACGCGTCGAACCCCCCCAGCCCCCGCATGTACGCGCCGTACCCCCCCCAGCCCCCGCATGTACGCGTCGAACCCCCCCGTGTATGTACACCCGAGTACGTGTCGAACTGTACGTGTCGAACCCCCCGTGTATGTACACCCGAGTACGTGTCGAACCCCCCGTGTATGTACACCCGAGTACGTGTCGAACTGTACGTGTCGAACCCCCCGTGTATGTACACCCGAGTACGTTCGAGACGTACCCCCACCCGTGTATGTATGGTGCGTACCCCCAGCGCGTAGCGCTGGGGGTACGCACCGTACATACACGGGTGGGGGTACGTCTCGAACGTACTCGGGTGTACATGCACGGGGGGTTTGACACGTACAGTTCGACACGTACTCGGGTGTACATACACGGGGGGTTCGACACGTACAGTTCGACATGTACTCGGGTGTACATACACAGGGGGGTTCGACACGTACTCTGGTGTACATACACGGGGGGGTTCGACACGTACAGTTCGACACGTACTCGGGTGTACATACACGGGGGGGTTCGACACGTACTCGGGTGTACATACACGGGTGGGGGTACGTCTCAAACATACTCAGGTGTACATACACGGGGGGGTTCGACACGTACT
Organism: Triturus cristatus; assembly: GCF_964204655.1. Lineage (NCBI taxonomy): Eukaryota > Metazoa > Chordata > Amphibia > Caudata > Salamandridae > Triturus > Triturus cristatus. The sequence continues at coordinate 461,028,548 of NC_140587.1, read as the reverse complement.
CGGGTGTACATACACAGGGGGGTTCGATGCGTACAGGCGGGGGCTGGGGGGGGTTCGACGCGTACATGCGGGGGCTGGGGGGGTTCGATGCGTACATGCGGGAGCTGGGGGGGGTACGGCGCATACATGCGGGGGCTGGGGGGGTACGGCGCGTACATGTGGGGGCTGGGGGGGGTACGGCGCGTACATGCGGGGGCTGGGGGGGGTACGGCGCGTACATGTGGGGGCTGGGGGGGGTACGGCACGTACCAGGCACCTGTTTGGACGTCTCCATGGTTGTTATAGAAGTTCGGTGCGGACGGTCTTTTAACCATACGGTTGTACATTCGGACGCCCGGGACGGATCGTGATTCCCCGGTCGGACTTCGCTTTTCACGTTTGTACGGTAAATCGTCCGAGGACGTGTCGGACACATTTTCCGACCCGAGGACGTGTGGGAAATCATTCCCGATGTGGTTCGTATGGACTTTTTACCATGCGAATCGTGATTGCCAGTTCGTACGGCACTTGTACGATTCGTACGGTAAAAAGACCGGATACGAGTCGCACGGGGAATTTTTTTACCGGATCGTAATTGGCACCCAAGTCTGAGATCTCAATATGGTAAATTATATGAAGAATAATAGTTAATAAATTTGGAAAAAATAAAATAGTTTTATGTTAAATGTTAATGTAAAATCATTCCAAATGTTTATTTTAAACCGAGTACACATAAAATATAATTTTAGAGCACATTAACTTAAATGTGAATTGAATTATTAATTCTATTTTTATGTAATGTGCATTACAATTTACTAACTGTTATTTTTATATTTAATTTAATATTGTGTAAGATTAAACGTTTAGTTTTATTTAACATTTATACAAATGTATCATTACATGTTATCATGCTTAATATTCAACTACTAGTTATCTATAATTTTTTATCATGAAATTAAATAGATATTTATTTTTTAAAGTCAATATTATTTTATTTAATTGACATTCGATTTTATTGCAAGTCCCTGGCCCCATTATTGACTATGGGGGTGTGTTGCAGTACCTGTGAGGGGGCAATCTGTAATATTGGATTTATTCTAAGGCTATGGGGAAGTGCATTTACTATTGATTTTGAACCTTTTTGGCAGGAGTAACTTTAAAAGTGTAGTTTTTGAATTGCAATGGGCTCTTTTTTGCGGGTGAGTGTATTTATATCCATATCCCTCTCTAAAACCCTCCTTACTTATGCCTAAACCCATCATCACTTCTTCCTAATCCTTTACAATTTAGTAATATTCTTTATTTATCAGTCACTCCTCTAGGTTCCTTCCACATTTATGACTAAAACATATAGCTACGTGCCCAACTATCTCCGCACACATAACAGAGATCTTTGGTTAGAAAAGACAGGAGAGGCAGAGGTCTCTGTATGGAGATTTGTGAATAGCATTTGTAGTACATGAGTAATTTTACTGCAGTATGATTAAACATAATACAGAGTGCAGTTTGTGAGTAGGCCACTATGTGTTTTTCAAATGACACTTAGTGATCAAAAAAAGTATCAAGCTATTGACTATAAACAAGCCCAGATTGGCATGATGGTATGTTAAATGATTAAACATACAGATTTTAAATATTATACTGATTGCCCTGTTTTGAAACATGTTTAGATAGACTGCTGGACAGTTCAATAACCTTAACAAAAATACGGCTTAGATCATAGTGATATGTCTTGTGGCATTAAGAAGTAGAGCCACTTTGAATATATTGTACAAATGAAAGTAGGAAGATTTTGCAATCAGCATGCTTTGACTGTCAAACCATAATGAATCATGAAATCTGATACCAAATCTCTGTTACTATGACAGTGTGCTGGTAAGTGCCTAATTCTGAAACCCATGTAAAGCTCAATATGAGCTTCTTACTTCCTGAGGGCAAAATCTTTGCCTTGTTAGTATTAAGACACAAATCATTATCGAACATCTGTATTCTAATATTTTGTAGACATGTCGTCACAGGCTCTGTATCACAGAAGTTATTGTTTATGTACACCGTGATCTGGGTGTACATTTGAAAACAGAGACCATGGACTTCAATCAATGTTGCCCAAGGAATCATACAGGCCTTCAATAGGAAGGGGAAAAGGACAGAGCCTTGCTGCATGGCATAAGACAGGTCCCTAGCCCTAGTACCTCATTTATCCCTCAGCATATGAATATCTGAGATTTTGGAGTCTAACGACCACTCAATGCTTTCTTCAGGGCAAACATATCATTTTGCACTACCCTTCTTTCCTGTGGGACGCTTCTCCAGATATTTTAGGACTTGGGCAAAAATTCTGCAGCTGAACACACTGAGATTAGTTACTTAGAAAGGAGCAGCCCAATTGTAACTCCTTACCTCGCATCCCAAGTTCTTGGTTTAACCTTCTAAACAACAGCCCATTGTCTAAAGCGCCAACTGCAACACACATATCTAATGAAGCAGGACTACTGCATACCTTTTGCCCCATAGTTGTAGCAAATGCTCACATATGTCTAAAGTAGCAGTTTCTTTACTTAGCGGGCAGAACCCAGATTAATAATCAAACAAAATCAAGGTTTCTTCTCAATGAAACTAATTTACTGTGTAGCTATAGTTTCTGTAATTCTGGATAAAAGTAGGTTTAAACAGGACTGTATATTTGCAGTTCATGGGCATCTAATGAGGGCTTTTTTCAATAAAGGAGAAAATGAACATGCACTCTGTAGAAGCTCAGTTTATAGGCCTCTTTGTAAAAATGCATTGAATTGGCATGCTAAATTAAGGAATAAAACCTGTATAATTTGTTGTAATGTAGCACCAAAGATATTGTCTCTAGAGCCAGTAGGTTTTAGCTGAGCTACCAGTAGTTCAATACCTGTGAGAAATATTAGACTGCATATTCTAACTAAGAGCCAGAATATAAGAATTCCATATCAAATGTTCCTGTCACATCCAATCCAGATTTTTCTAGATTAACATTTTGAGATCTAGGATCTTTTGATGAAAGAAATATGCTAAGGTTGTTACAAAAGAGAGATGATCTCCAAGGAGAATTTACATCTTCCAAAGGAGATTATTCCCTTATCAATTTAAATTATTCCTGTTAAGCATTTCTAGCTTCTCTGATACAAGTTGAATAACAAATACCTTTGACAAATACAGTTTAATTTATGTATACCTGGCGATGTGTTTCATGGGCCAGTTTGTTCAATTTTAGCCTTGATTTCTGCCATTGCTTTTAAGTTGACAATTAACTTGCTTTAGTTTAGCAAGCTCTTGGGAAAACCAATGTTATGCTATTTTCTTATTCACAGACCCTGAGTTGACACTGGTCTCACAATGGCCTTTCAACCATACTCAGAAGCATTCACAATTGGCATTGCCAGTTCTCAGGACTGAAGTGGAAATTGTCTCTAGAAGCGAGTTGGAGTCAACCATCATTGAAGTTTCTTTAAAATCTTGTGGGCCATTGGAATGCTGCATTCATTTTGCTGTAACACCAAAAATATCCCTAGATAATATGTTGAGATTTTGGTCTCAAGTGAAGTCAGTAGCTGGGCGCAATGAAAATGAATGTTATCTGTATTGATATGAGGAGAAGGAAGACCCATAGGTGCCATCAAAGATCTATAGAACAAAAATCAACAACCAGTCAATTTAACATCAGTTACACCACTACTAGTTGGTTTTCCATTCAATAGTCAATAGTCATTATTTAATCATTACAATGACCATAAAACACAGATCTAAAAAAGACATACCCCATATGGTTTTTCATGAACAAAGGTTATTGAGGAAACACCACACATCATGTAAACATATAGCAAATAGTATAAACACAGTATAAATTGCTTTATAGGCACCCCGGGAGGCTAACCATCCTTAAAATATTATTAACAATTTTATCAAAGCTAAAAAGGAAAAATTCTTATAAAGCATACCTCCTCCTAAATTTAATTGCAGACATAATGTGATTAAGTACAGAGAAACAAATTGTGAGAGTATTTAAGCATTTTAAAAAGATCAGCCCAATGTGGTGCAAAGTAAAGTGCTTTAAAAGTGGTAGTAAAAACCATATATAGAGTGCAAAAAAGCATAAAGTGCGCTGTTGTTTGGGGCAAAGAGCTATTGCATGGGCAGCCTGGAAGAGATTCAAACCAGAATCCACCGTTAGGGTAAGCAACCGACTAATGAATTGAATGTAAACTGACCTCGTGAGGTAAAACCTGTGTTCTGGTTATTCCACCCAGATTAAATACTGCTCTATCCCAGGTGTTGTGGAAATAGACATATAACTGAGAACTGAAATCAGATAGCTTGATCTTGTTATTCTAATCTCTTCATTCATCATGAGAATTTTTTCCTTGACTATGGCCTTAGTTTGGGGACTGATACCATCTAGGAATTCAAAAACATTGGTTAGCCCAAATCATTAAAGCTTTTCCTTACATATGTCGGCCAAGAAGTAGAGTATCTATTGCCCAACTTTACGCAATTCTAAGAGCGTCTCTTGGAAAATACGCTTGTAGGGTACACCAAATTTTAACCCCAAGTAAAAGGGGGGCCATTTTAACTTTGTCTGCCAAATAGCCAAACTCAATTCACTGGGGGAGATAAAGCTAGGGGTCAGTTTAGGAATGGCCAGCAACCGACAGAAGAACTAATTTTCGAAGGCCTGCATTGTAGCCGGCACTTCATGACCCCATGACCCATATTTTCCCATATTTAGATATGTCTGGGAGTTAAATGGCTTGTGCCCCAGTTTTGTGCGAAACTAAAGATTGATTTGCACACTACTCCTATTTTCTGAATTCTCTGTTTAGTTCAGCCGCCTCATGACAAATTAGCTTCAAACAGAATACCTAAATAATTGAAAAATGAAACCTTAGTAATCGGGATATCGCCAATAGAAAAAGATTTTGTTTTGGTGTTTTTGGGCCACAAGCTAAATTAAACGATTTCTGGTGATTTACTTTTAAACTTAGGTTTGTCATAAAACCATTAAAAGCATTTAACAGTTTCGGGAGCTCAATTAGTGTTTGTGAAATTAAGATTACGTCATCCACATATAAAAGAACTGGGACTGGCCAGGAGGTGATTTTAGGGGAATCATACCTACATATACTGAGGGAATAAAATCAGAAGAGGTGCCATTATACAGCCCTGCCTGACCCATCTGGTTACCTTTATAGGTTGTGTATAATAGCCTTGTTGCGTATAACTGACCCTGGTTGTAGTATCCCAGTGTAACCGCCTAATGAGGTTCAACTGTGGTGGGTCTATCTCAGCTGCCTCCATCAAAGACCACAACGTTCCCCTATCCACCAAATCAAAAGCACAGGAGAGGTCCATAAACACCATGTGTAATTAACCTCTCCTGGCCTTGACATATTCTCCCATGATGAGGGATAAGTTAAGGTCTTGCTTGATGGTCATGTATATACAATGAGTATGCAGTTCCTAATAGAAAGAAAAAGACAAAAGACAGATCCTAACTGTAGAATAACCACCAGTATAATGCAGGAGAGTGATCTCCTTGTTGGAAAAATACCCTCACACACCTGACAAGAAGGTGTCTTGCTTCATCATCGGGTCTTCTCCTACTCGGGCCGGCGCTGCAATGCCCGATCAGGCGCCCGTGATGGGGCCTACTTAACGGAGATCTTTATTCCGAAGCCGACAGGTGAAGTGCAAGTAAGGGTCTTGGTGTAGGTGAAAGTGAGAGTGTATAGTGAAGTTAAAATAGGGAAAAATATTCCACTCAAAATAACTTTAATGAAGTTGGTTCTTCCCCTAATTAAAAGTAAAGAAATCGCGTATGTTCACCCTATGTTGTGATTTATACGCTAAAATGTGAGGTCGACATGTTTCTTGCCCTATTATCTGTTCGATGGCAATTCCTCAGGACCTAATTGAAAACTACCTACACATTTTTTGGTGGTGGGCACCCAACACATGTAGTGAGAAGTGACCACCCTTACAGCACCCTAAAAAATGTGGGGGTACCTCTGGTGTCAATCAAGTTAATCAAATATAACCTGTAAAGATAAAAACAGTTAGAACAGTCAAAGATAAAGCAATGCGATATCATTAAAATCAAAATCAATAATATTGATTCAGCAGGTGACGGTGCATCACACGCATGCAATGGGCCCATGGGCAGTGACATGCTTGATGCAGCCAAATTCTCATAAATAGATCAAAGCTTGTTTAGAGGATGAAGATGATGTCATGAGTGTCACAGCAGTTCAGTAATAAAAATGCGTGGGAGGAGGGAGAGAGAGAGAATGGTGTGAATAATGTCACTAACAGACATCAGGAAATCCTCACTCTTGTTATTAATGGTCCGGGCCATAACAGTACCGGTCGCCGTCGACACTGAATTCTAGTGTCCTAATATATGATAAGAACATGTTAATTCAACAAGAAATACTGCACGAGGGTAATAAATCAGGTAAACATGAAGTTGTCCAAGTCAATTCTGAAGCCAAAAGATCTGTAGCAAAAGTACACGACCCCACGGGTAATTGAATGAGGTGGGTTACAAAAATTGGCTAATAAGTTATAGCAAATAGCAACGGGAAGTGGACTTGTTAATATGGTGATTGTGGTTGCTAAAGAGGCTCTGAATACCTCAACAAAGCTCTAGGAATAGTCGCTATATAGTATAGCTAGCAACAAAAAACACGCATCTGGTATCGCTATCTCACTAATATAAAAAAAGGAGAGACGCTTAATTGCCAATGGAGAATACCGCCCAAACGTAGTGGTAAACATCAAGGAGAATGGGAGGCAGGAGCGTGAAAGCGTTTAAGAGAACGCAAGCTCATTACTCACGGTTCACTCGGTAGAGTCACGAAGTTAATCCTACCCCGGCGGCGCAACCGGTCCCAATGGTCTGGTAGTCGAGTTTGGGAGCCCCGCACTGTTAAAGGTTGGAGGTCGGGGTGGGCGTGGTTCAAAGGTGCGGTACCAGTGCAAAACGCTAGAACACTCGCAACCAGTCGGCGCCATATTGGGTAAGTAATCACATGACCCCCTGATGGTCATGTGATCGCGTGGAAGCCAATCAAGGTCGCACGATCTGTGGGTGTCGATCGTTAGTGAAGGAAAGGACTTGATGTGTATCAGGACTGGTGTATCGCAACGGAGAGAGCCTCTACACGTCCTGAATACCCCAACATAAACAATAAATACGCTGTCCAAGAAAAACAATATTTAATTATTTATTTACCAACCACATGTACGGTAAAAATTCCTGCGCAGAAAGAGGTGACAAATAAGGGTCTTAATTTTGTGAGAGCCACAGATGTACGAGCCAGGGCTTACAATTAGTAACAAGTTCTCACAGGACATATCCCTCGCGCTGAAGACAGGCGGGGAAAAAAAGGACAAGAAGTGTAACCTTCCAAGAAAGACTAATAGAGTCAAGTTAGTGTTGTACAGAAAACCAAATCGTTTTAAACTGATAGGATCGTTGTTCTAATATGGTTTTGTTTTATTTTATTTTGATTTTGTTCTAGGTGAGAAGACTCCAAGGTATGTCCTCATTGAGGCCCATTTTATCACAGAACAGTCTAAGGACCCAGCACTGTTCAAGGCGAAACAAGGTGTCTTTTGACATGCCCGGGTGTGCTTCCACGACGCACCATTCGAAAGACTCAGGGGAATGTCGTCTTTCTGTGAAATGAGTCGTCATTTTGGTCTTGGTCTTAGCACATCTGAAGTACTCCTATGTTCCATTATGCGTACTTTTACTTGCCTAGTGGTCATCCCTATGTAGACGAGATTACAGGTGCACCTAATCAAATAAATGCAGTTAGCTGTGTTGCAGTTGGTATGTTTCTTCAACCGCCAACAAATGTCATTAGGGAGATTCAGTAGTCTGGTGACCTTGGTTTGACGACACGTGGAACATGATCCGCAAGGGAAGTGTCCCTGGACTGATGGTAAGTCCCACAGTGTGTTCTGTGTCAAATTGTGAAGTTTCTGCGGTCTGGTATGTATCAACATATCTTTTATGTTGTTCGTTCGTTTGAAGGCAAATCTGGGTGTGGAAAAGGTCAATTACCCAATATTTAGAATACCCCAATTCTTCCTAATGATTTTCCTCAATCGATTGGAATCAGGGGTAGATGTGGTGACACATGTGATGCTTGTGTCCGATTCTCTAATCTTATCCTCCAGGAGGCCCTCTCGGTTGTTATTTCTCGCTCTTTTATAGGCGTCTGCAATCACCTGTTTAGGGTATTCACGTTGAGACAGATCTTGTTTCAAGATATTAGCTTCCTTTTTATAGTCTCCAAGGGTGCTGCAGTTCCTCCTAATGCGAAGGAACTGGCCAACTGGTAGGTTTTGTCTGAGTGCTTTGGGATGATGACTACTATATAACAGTAAGCTATTTCTATCAGTAGGTTTCCGATAGAGAGTGGTGGAAATGGTCCCTGTTTCCAACCTGAGGAGGAGATCAAGGAATGGAATCTCGCTCGTAGAAATTGTATTAGTGAATTTGAGAAATGGATTGAGGGTATTGATCCAGATGCAAAATTCGTTGCATTTAGTTAAGTCTCCCTTCCAAAGGATAAGGATATCATCTATAAACCGTTTCCACAGTAAGATATTAGAGCCATATGGGTTATCAGAATGGAAAATCTTACGCTCTTCAAAGGCTGACATATATACACGTGCCAGGCTAGGCGCGAAGGTGCTCCCCATTGAAGTACCCTGGGTCTGATGAAAGAGTTGGGTACCGAACTGGAAATAGTTTTCAGTGAGTGCAATGGTAGCACATTCCATAACGAATGACACCGGGGTGAGGGAATCCCATTCGGCATTATTCAAGATGTCCTCAATGACATCCAGTGTTGCTCTCTGGGGAATGTTGGTGTAGAGGGCCTCAACATCACAAACGGTTGGATGAAGTGATCGACGAATTTCGAGAGGGGTTCAAGTATAGAACTGATCCCAGAAACAATTGGACGTCCAGGTTTCTGTACAACACTAACTTGACTCTATTAGTCTTTCTTGGAAGGTTACACTTCTTCTCCTTTTTTTCCCTGCCTGTCTTCAGCGCGAGGGTTCTGTCCTGTGAGAACTTGTTACTAATTGCAAGCCCTGGCTCGTACATCTGTGGCTCTCACAAAATTAAGACCCTTATTTGTCACCTCTTTCTGCGCAGGACTTTTTACCGTACATGCGGTTGGTAAATAAATAATTAAATATTGTTTTTCTTGGACAGCGTATTTATTGTTTATGTTGGGGTATTCAGGACGTGTAGAGGCTCTCTCCGTTGCGATACACCAGTCCTGATACACATCAAGTCCTTTCCTTCACTAACGATCGACATCCACAGATCGTGCGACCTTGATTGGCTTCCACGCGATCACATGACCATCAGGGGGTCAAGTGATTACTGCCCCAATATGGCGCCGACTGGTTGCGAGTGTTCTAGCGTTTTTCACTGGTACTGGCACCTTTGAACCACGCCCACCCCGACCTCCAACCTTTAACAGTGCGGGGCTCCCAAACTCGACTACCAGACCATTGGGACCAGTTGCGCCGCCGGGGTAGGATTAACTTCGTGACTCAACCGAGTGAACCGTGAGTAATGAGCTTGCGTTCTCTTAAACGCTTTCACGCTCCTGCCTCCCATTCCCCTTGATGTTTACCACTAAGTTTGGGCGGTATTCTCCAATGGCAATTACGCGTCTCTCCTTTTTTTTATATTAGTGAGATAGCGATACCAGATGCATGTTTTTTTTTTTGTTTTGTTTTTGTTGCTAGCTATTCTATATAGTGACTATTCCTAGAGCTTTGTTGAGGTATTCAGAGCCTCTTTAGCAACCACAATCACCATATTAACAAGTCCACTTCCCGTTGCTATTTTCTATACCTTATTAGCCAATTTTTGTAACCCACCTCATTCAATTACCCGTGGGGCCGTGTACTTTTGCTACAGATCTTTTGGCTTCTGAATTGACTTGGAGGACTTCATGTTTACCTGATTTATTACCCTCGTGCAGTATTTCTTGTTGAATTAACATGTTCTTATCATATATTAGGACACTAGAATTCAGTGTCGACGGCGACCGGTACTGTTATGGCCCGGACCTTTAATAACAAGGGTGAGGATTTCCTGATGTCTGTTAGTGACATTATTCACACCATTCTCTCTCTCTCCCTCCTCCCACGCATTTTTATTACTGAACTGCTGTGACACTCATGACATCATCTTCATCATCTAAACAAGCTTTGATCTATTTATGAGAATTTGGCTGCATCAAGCATGTCACTGCCCATGGGCCCATTGCATGCATGTGATGCACCGTCACCTGCTGAATCAATATTATTGATTTTGATTTTAATGATATCGCATTGCTTTATCTTTGACTGTTCTAACTGTTTTTATCTTTACAGGTTATATTTGATGAACTTGATTGACACCAGAGGTACCCCCACATTTTTTAGGGTGCTGTAAGGGTGGTCACTTCTCACTACATGTGTTGGGTGCCCACCACCAAAAAATGTGTAGGTAGTTTTCAATTAGGTCCTGAGGACTTGCCATCGAACAGATAATAGGGCAAGAAACATGTCGACCTCACATTTTAGCGTATAAATCACAACATAGGGTGAACATACGCGATTTCTTTACTTTTAAGTAGGGGAAGAACCAACTTCATTAAAGTTATTTTGAGTGGAATATTTTTCCCTATTTTAACTTCACTATACAGTTTCACTTTCACCTACACCAAGACCCTTACTTGCACTTCACCTGTCGGCTTCGGAATAAAGATCTCCGTTAAGTAGGCCCCATCACGGGCGCCTGATCGGGCATTGCAGCGCCGGCCTGAGTAGGAGCAGACCCGATGATGAAGCAAGACACCTTCTTGTCAGGTGTGTGAGGGTCTTTTTCCAACAAGGAGATCCCTCTCCTGCATTATATTGGTGGTTATTCTACAGTTAGGATCTGTCTTTTGTCTGTTTCTTTCTATTAGGAACTGCATACTCATTGTATATACATAGTCTCTGGGGTACGTATGCTGGACCTTATTACAAAAACCCTCATTTCTGATTCCCCTCGACTTTGTCTCCCTTGCTTGATGGTCCCCACACCTGGACAGAAACCACATTGAGCCTTTGAAAAGAAGGAATTCAATCCTGCCCAAACTTCCAGCTTTCCCCAAATAACCCGTCCTAAAGCTTTTACTGTGGCATCTAACAAAGAATTTGGGGGCAATGCCTATTCCCTTCCTTGAACATAGACACTAAAGTGGATTCCCTCCGGGTGTTAATTGGAGCCCCCTTCACAACTACTCTAAAAACATTAGTCACTAATGGGCCCCAGAATTCCAGTTTCGACTTTAACACGCCAGTGGGGACTCCATCAGGACCTGGGGCCTTGCCAGACGCAGCACTCTGGATAGCTTTTGTGACTATTATTATATATTATATCAATAAATTCACTTAGCCAGGCTTTATCAAGAAAGAGTGGATTGATTTCTGGTTCCATATGGGGTTCATCTAGTTGATCATTAGGGTTAAAGATTTTGGAGAAGTGACTTTCCCACTCCTGTTCTTAAACTTGACATTCAATTCCATTTGGGGGGGTCTTCATAAAAAATGGTTGGTTTATAATCTCCCAAAAGGGCCTGCTGTTTTTTAGATGGACCGCTTTTGTCCCTAATTTGCCTGTTCCTAATTTCTAGCGCTTTTGTGTAGCATTTCCTGGTTGATCTTACTGACTCAATGTTGCTCTGGATTATGTTTGTGGCTTTTTTAAGGGCTTTTAAGGCTGAAGTACAGTCTGAATTGAACCAAGGGTGCTGTTTGTGATCTTTTGGTGGCCTTTTGTTAGCAGTCGGGTGGCTGTCTTACATATCACTGTGTTCTTACTAGGGTCACCATCAAAAGAGAGACATTGAGAAATCTCGCGTCTAGCTTCTGTTAGTAAGTCTTCAAAAAGTTGGCATGGGTCAATGTGATCCCATTTTATCTGTACTCCATGGTTAGTGGTAAAATAAAGAGTGAGGTCTGGTGCATCAATCGAGCCCAAATGCAACTGGATAACAAAACTTAGAATGATCGGGTTGTGGTCACTGTATGGGAGTGGGCGCACCTCATGATATAATAGTTTCTGGGTAAGCTCTTTAGGAATTAGGGCAAAATCAATCGTGCTGCCCATGACTCTGTTTTGGCTATTAAAATCATATGAAAAAGACATATTATTTATAAGAATAATTTTGTTTAGTGAATCCCCATATGCCGTGCGCATAAAATGATTTGCATCTTCCCTTTCACCGTCGGCTAATCCACATATACATTTATTACTGAAAATACATTGTTCAATATTAAAATACCTAACCCACATGGTTGGTAAATAGCATTTCTCTAGCCTTGAATGGTTTTCCAATATTTTCCACAGTTACTCAATAATGCCCATGGGTATTTATTGATATGAAAACAACCAGACCGCCCCATTCCCCTTCCTGCTGGTGACGAAATTGCTGGAGAACAATACAATTTAGAACCATCAATGAATATGAATTCAGTAGCTCAAGTCTCCTGAAAACATACCATATCAAATGTACCTATAAGGGATACCCAATCCTTGTTAGTCAGCTTCTGTCAAATCCCAGTAATATTCCATTACATAATTTGCAACCTCTGTACCTACCTTCTATGAGCTGTGGTAGTAGTTTGGTTTAACGTTTGCCATGAGAAGAGCTCACAAGTCATAGCTTCGGCCAGGAAGTTATGCCCTCCCTCTATTGCTGCTGTATCAGGCAGTCAATTGTTTTATGCGAGGATGGAGAGTGCCTCAAATCGGTTAGACAGAGCTACAGATAATCCAAGGTTGTGACCTAAAGCAGGCCTTAAAATTTGGATAGGGGACCATATTATCTCATATTGATACTAGAGGGCAATAAAAGTACCCTAGTGGGTGGGCCCTGACATTTTGGGTTAGAGATGTAAAAGAGTTCAAGTGGGCCAACAGATGATGCACCAACCCGGGGTCTCTAAAACTCAGGACCACACAGTTCCCTCTGGTGGTCTCCCTTGAGGGACCAACCCAGTTCACTCTACAGGCCATATTAATTTTGTCCACCAAATCAAAGTGAAAGCCAGCATTAATCCTACACCAATGCATGGCTTTATTTGTAAGGCTTTGACAGTCCTCAAAAGACCCCCTCAGCTAGGGGTATAATCCCTTCTGAAATAATAGTATATGGTGTACTTTCTGGTAGGAAATGTAGGTTCAATAAACAACTATCGGGAACTGTGTATACCGCCTTCTGGGGGATGTGAACGCAGGCACAGATCGATGGGTACTCCCTCCTGGTTTGACTTGCGAGGGTAACTTTGAGCTCTGGTCACTCCTTTTAGTGTCACCATTAGGACCTGAATTTTTTCTGCTATTTCTTAATTGGTTCATTTATAGGTGATATATCGGACTTTCCAAATTCCAATCTAAGCATCTTAAGTAAATGCAAACTATTTCTTTGGATCCTAACTATAAATTGGAGCTCTTTTTAACAGCTGCATATTGCTAAATGTGAAGGCATTCATTGTGCTTGTTGATTGGGTTATATTACATCATGGTTTCAGTGACAATTTCTTTTTCTTTATGCAGGCAGTTCATTGATTTTGGTTGCTGAGATGTGGAAATGAATGCCATAGATTTGCACTTGACTGAAAAGCATGTGCTGTAAAGCAAATCACTTTATCTCCATTGCTTCACATAGTAAATGTATACAATGTCAATATGATACAAGCGCTACAATACATTGTTTAGTCCTAACCATTTACGTATTCCCATCACATATCGACGGTACACCCCACAGGCAATATTTGTTCATGTTTAAGATGCTCCTGCTGCAATAAACATTTTCTCCTTAAAGTGCTCTGCTTCTCCTTAAAGCTAATCCTAGGACGATTGCCTCCAAGGGACAGCAGAGCTCCAGGTCCATGTCCGCATTCCCAGAAAGGAAAGACTTTTTTCACCTAAAATTACAGATTAGGCTTCTAAAAAACAAATGTATCCCATTTGGGAAGAAATTGGGGATCATGTCTGCTCCCAAGGGCCAGACTATTTTATAATCCAACTCAGATATTAGTTATGATCAATGGGTTGTGACCACAACAGTGGTAAAAACACATTGATACTTGTCATTCCAAATTGCATTAGGGAGGGGCGCCCCTTTCCTGCAATTGTGATTGAAAATGAGTTTCAAAACCTCTTTTGAGTGTCAGAAAGACTTTTCTGACTTACAAAAGAGTTTTCGTAAATTCGAAAATGGTATTTCACAAACTCTGAATTTCTGAATTATACGCTTGGTGCCCACAAACACTTCTGAACCATCTAACACCTATGAATTTTCCAGTGCATTTTCATAGCTCGTTCCACAGGAACTAAACTACTCAGGGATATATTCACAAGAACGTGTGCTAAACATCACCCAAAAACTTTAAAGCAACTTTACACATCGCAGCCTATCGCGGGAAAATAACCCTGTGTCAAAGTGGAAGTCACAACAAGGCGGCCCCATGAAATAGTTTGCCGAAACCACGGCCAATGCCCGCGATACAACCAGCTGGACGGAGTTATGATACAAACCGCAACGCGAAAAAACCTGCGATGGGTCAAAGCGCGATGAGGAAATCAGCGATAAGCAGCGCCAGGCCTGCAACACACACCTGGCAAGTGGGAAACATCACCATAAAAGTAGAAAAAACACCCAAACACAAACTGACCAACACCCAAGCACATGGAGGCAGCCGGAGCAGGCGCAGAGGACGAGCTCAACCCCACAAGCACCCCGGACGACCAGGCCGGGACCTCGGGGACAAGGAAGGGCAAGGACAAGAAGAAGAGGAAGACGAAGTTCAGTCCGCAGGCAAACAGAATCATAGTCACGAAGGTGAAGGAACACCATCAACAACTGTTCGTCACCTCCAACGAGTCATTGGGCACCAAAAATGGAATATGGTGGGACATCGTGAACAAGGTGAATGCCATCGGCGAGCACAAGAGAACAATGGACGAGGTCAAGAGGCGATGGAATGACATCAAGCGAAAAACCAAGGAGAAACTCGCAGCCAACCAGAAGGCAGCAATGCAGACTGGAGGTGGGGGCCCAGCGGCACAGCTGGTGCTGTTTGACATGGAGGAGCTGGTGTTGACAGTGATCAGTGTGGATACTGTGGCCGAGTCGGGGGACCGGACACTGCTCAAAAGGACACAACACAACCGCAACAGGGTTAGTGACCACCAGGTACTGGGGGGATGGGTGGAGATGACCACGATGGCACACATGCACAATCAAGCAGAGTGCAGTGCACACCCTCAATGACTCTGGGTCATCGCCCAGATCTATAGACTGTCACAATATACAATGCCATGCTGTCTGAATGTCAACATGTACCATGCAGCTACATACATGTGGACACATTGAAATATACCATCTCCCCTTCAGATTGCAGGGCCACCGTCAACATCCCCCGCAGAGCAGGCCCAGCCACTCTTCACTGATGATGAGGAGGACAACCCCAGCATCGATGCACAAGCCCTCCTAGACATCCTTGAGATCATCTGCGACTCACCTCCAGGAAAAGGGCTGACCAGCTGCATCGAGGAGACCGCACCCACCACCCAAACCACCCAGCAGGAGGCACCCACGGCCTCGGCAGTCTCCCAAGACCCACAGGAACAACACGGCCTTCCAACGCCATGTGGTGGAGGGCCAGAGGGTGACGGCTGAGCAAGTGCAGGTGGGGTTCGACCTCATGGTTACCAAACTGGACACCATCCATGGGTGTCTAGGCCTGCTCCATGGTCTCCAACGAGCCCTGACTTACATTGCTGGAGTCATGACGTGGAGAGAAGAACACCTGTCCGCTCAGAGGGGCTCCAGCGATACCAGCCGTGAGCTGCCACACATGCGGAGGCTCATGGAGGACATGGTGCGGATGGAGGTTGAAAGGATGGCAGCCACGACTGCACACCAGCGAAATGTAGCTGGGATCTACCATGCCCTGCAGATCATCATCATGGCATTGCTGCCACAAGGCGTGGCGATGATGAATGCTGCTGGCCCCACACCATCCACATCCCCGCCACCTGGTGTGCCATTGCTTCACAGTGCGGCAGAGGTATCCACTCCAGCACCTGATGTGTCAGTGGCACACAGTGCCCCAGCCGGTACTGCAACACCCACAGGTGGGGGAGAGCACACATCCGGGGACAAGGATGTGGTTGGGTTTGTGATCAGGAGGCACTAGCATTCATTTCCACCACCTGGCCTGTTTCTACTTGGTGCCGCACATGGCCCCTTGACCTTCCACTGACCCACGATACCCTCCGCTGCACTCACCTTGGACAGCGACATGGTCTGCCATATCCTGTTTGATGACCAATGACACAGCGACCAGACTGCGGACTGTTCCCTTCCTCTTCCGCAGTACTTGTCATTCCCGGATGGACTCTGGCTGGCCCTCCACGGGCCCATAATGTGTAGTGTGCCTGGCATTGCCATGTATCGCTCCAGCTGCAGAACTGCACTGGATGTGCAATAAACATCCAGTGACGCACAGCTGTGTTATGTCTTTCATCATTCATGTGTGAATGTGTGGATTGATGTAGGGACAGTGATTTCCCTTGCGTCAATGATGCTCATCCTGTGGGATGCCAGTCAGAGGGTGCTACATTGCATATTGTGCACCATGTGCCGTGGACACTACAACTGGAACACACGCATCAGTCACTTCCATGTCCAGACTTGGACTGAACCATGCCCAGAGCCCACGAGTCATTGTTGCAAGCCCTGCGCTGGTCCAGTGTACGGCAGGCCAGACCACTCCACTTAGGCCCCGAGGGGGGCCCTCATTGCTACCCGTCGCAGGCGTACTCGCTGGTTGTGTGTAGGTCACTGGTCTAGTTGTCAGCATGTCACAGCCACTGCCTGAGGGCAGGTTTGCACGCACACCACACCCATCCAGCACAGGCGTCACAGGCCATGTGACTCCACCAACAAAAGCGGTCGATGACATCACATTCCCCGCTGCCAGTGGTGACTGGATGACGGACGCTCCACGGTTCTCAATCATAAAGAGCCCATGAGTTGTTGTGCACAGGATTAGTGGCACCTGAGGACTTGCGGCCATCACAGGCCTACCACCACGTGGCGCTAACTGGGGTTGCACAGGGTTAGTGGCACCCGGAGCATTGTGGCTGGCACAGGCACCCCGCAACGGGATGGTGACTTTGGGTGCACTGAGGTAGGGGCACCTCAAGCTGCTGAGCGGGTGTGCAGCCTGCGATGATGCCCTGTCCTGGCGGTCCAGACAGCTCAGGTTTTGTGTTCCCTGCTGGACTGCAGTGTAGGCCACAGCCAGCGGGCAGTGCTGGCCTACTGCCACGTGGCGTCGCTTCCGGGATCCCAGAGTTAGTGGCACCTATTGGGCTGAGCGGGTGTGCAGCCTGCGATAAGGCCAGGTGCACTGGTATGTCCTCTGCCATGGAGTAATCAAGACCCAGCACCAAACGTGAGACTTGGTGGCCTGCGAAGCAGGGCTGCATGGTGTGGAGGCTGCCATGTCTGTGGGCCCCGGGTTTGTGGCTTGCAGCGGCATGTAGTGGGGCCTCCTGACTGCACGCCGGTGGCGGAAGGTGAGCAGTGAGGCCCAGGTGTGCATGGGTGGGCATGCTCCAAAGGGCGATGGGGGGGCTAGGGTGCCTCCGCCTGGGTGTGCATGGGCGGGCAGGCGATGTTGTCTTGTGCAATTGTGTGTACTGTGCCAATCATGTTTCAGACGACAGGTCTGTCTCAGATGTGGGATCTGGTGAACTGCTATACATACCGGCAAGTGGTTGGAGACACACCGGTGGCAGCAGGTGAGCAGTGTGGCCTGTGTCCGCAGGGGCGGCGCTCTCTCTCTCTCCCCCTCTCTTCTTCTCTCTCTCCCCCTCTCTTCTTCTCTCTCTCTCTTCCCCTTTCCTCTCTCTCTCTCTCTCCTCCGCTCTTCTTCTCTCTCTCTCCCCCTCTCTTCTTCTCTCTCTCTCTCTCTCTCTCTCTCTCTCTCTTCTTCTCTCTCTCTCTCCCCCTCTCTTCTTTTCTCTCTCTCTCTATCCCCCTCTCTTCTCTCTCTCTCTCCCTCTCTTCCTCTCTCTCTCCTTCGCTCTCTCTCTGTCCTTTGATGTGCGCAGGACACACCTTCTCATCATGATTTTTGTCTTGCAGGCTGTGACTTACGGATAGTCCCGAGGGGAGCCGCCATGTGTCTTCATTTCATTTCAGTGTTCATTTTAATAAAGTTTAATTTGTTGCTACGAAAGTGAATGTGTGATGTGTGATGCTCATTTTTGTGATGACACATGCATGTCACCAGTTGTGATTGTGCGACATCATGCGGATTATTTTGTACATGTTTAGGTGTAGCTGATGTGGCATGTTTTTGGTAGGGGGGGTGCCGGGGAGGGGGGTCCTGGGGGTGGTGGTGGCGGGTGTTGTTGCTCTTTTGCCCCATCGGGCTGCATGTTCAGTTGTCCGGGTGCATCTGTTGTTCTTCATGTGTGGCTGTGGGCTGTGCTCCCTTTTGTGGTGCAGGCTGTGGTCCGACTTTGCACCAGGTCAGAGCAAGTGTTATTTTCCTGCTGCTAACGCACCTTACCGCCTGTTTTGTGTTCTTATCGCACTTCTGGCTGGTCGTTGTGAATGTTGTGGAGTGGTGTTGTCATGGCTTTTGGCACGGGAACGCCTACTCTGAATCTCATTAGAGATATTTGCGGGGGTCATCTATGGCGATGTTTTTTGCGGCTGCTATCGTGGGTAAACTGGTGCTGTGGGATGTTAACACCAGCTTGTGTAGTGATGGCACTTCACACTTCCTTCCCCATAGTCTCCTGCCTAGCCTGTAGAATGTTGACATCATGATGATGTATTAGAATGCTGCAGTGCTCTTGGTGGTCAGTTGAGAGTTAGGGCTGAGCTGGTACCATCCTGTTCCTGGTGGGGTTATTATATGGTTTTATTATTTCCTTTACTTTAACTTAATTTATGTACTCTTTTCCTGTACCATCTACTTCTAATAAATATACTTCATCAACTACCTCGATTCCATGATCATCCTTCACTACACTTATTTTGGCGACGACCTGGACTTCAAACCTTGCGTGGATTCAAATTCTAAGGACTTACACTTCAAAGTAACCTTTCTTCAGCAACTAAGAAACCTACAAAGATTTTCAATTCCAAGCAGCTTCAAGGTAATGAACTTCGTTTTCTTTCTCAAGCATACTGGCTAACCCCACCAGTGACCAATCCACCGGTCGCCCACTTCTTCCATATATTGCCAGTCCCTGCTGTAACCTGCTGCCTTTGTGAGGATTTCCCTGCCTTTCTACTTATTTTGTCAAGTTAAAAAACTCGGTGATTTACAATCTGGCGTTCGTTTTCAGAACAAACTGGCAGTGATTAAAGTACTTTAATATCTTAATTCGACATAGTGTTAAAACTTTCTACCATGATGACCACCTGTTATTTTCATGCTACCTTCGAAGTGTGTTTCTCAAAGGCACAGTTTTCCACAGCAGCGCTCACTTTCAGTCTTGCTTTCTTCAAGCCTGCATTCTACATTCTTGCTGCGATGCCTTTTATTTCGCCTGCTGCCCTTAAACAAGTGTCATTTGCCTTCCTGCACGTTACTCTAATTTCTATGTGCAACCTTGTTATGATCTGCTTCAACCTTGGAAACAGCAGTCTTTCTATTCCACCCCGTGTTAAAGGATTTTACTTTAATGTTGTGAACTGTGGTTGGGAGAGAAAGGATCCCCGGTTCCCCTGGCCGCGTGAAGGAGCGAGTTTTTATTCAGCTATTGACGTGTGTATTATTGCTGCGCCATTAAAGGCAGTTTAAAAAGAAAAAAACTAACGACAGATGTTTTTCAAATTTGACACGAGTGAATCGGGGCACGCACCTCTTTACCTTCTCCTGGTCTCTCCCATCGTCATTATGACGTTCCTCCTTCAGCTTCAACACTGTTTCTTCATTTGCTGCACGTTTATTCCTTGAACCACCCGGTTGTGCGTAACAGTGCGTGCCGCCATTTTGAGATTGGCATGTTACCTCGATTCGTATTAAGCTTGCAATGAGCCTCTCCTACCAACCACGTTTTTTTTCTTCCAGTCAAACCAATAAAGTTATTTTGGTCTTCAAAGTTCTCATTCTACCTATATGAAGAGTTTTTTTCAGTTGCGTTTTGCTCATTCATTGAAGTCATCATTTTCCTTTCGCCATGTCTTTCAACCATTTCTGAAGACTGCGTAATTTTAACTTTTCTTGCTGTTAGTGGGGATATTCATCTGTGGATGTATAAGCACGAAGAACGTGAGTACTTTGTTCCTGTTACATTTCTACGGAGACGACAACGGTGACTACTTCTTTTATTTTATATTATTTTTTCTTATTTTCATTCACCGGAGTCTGACTTTGTACAATTTATTGATTATATTGTGCTTAATTTCTGAAAGTCCTGCGTTGCGCTACTGTTTAGTGCTATTAATTACTTCTCTACCAATTTAATTCTGTATGATGCAAGAATTAGTTCTAATTTAAAAAAAATATATTGCTGTTATGCATAATTCTTAAATGATTGCAATTAATTTCTCTTTATTCATTAAATATTTTCAATGATATATTCAGTTTAAGTATAATCTTAATTTTATTGCTTATTCTATGTTCTGATATGACTTTCCATATTCTGTCAGACAGCTGTTCACATTTTCTTTGTATTTTGATGATGCAATTAACTTTGTATACTTGTTTGAATGCTTATTTATTTGCAGAATTTTTCGCACCTTCGCTTGGGTTCTTGCACAGTGCGTTTTCTCACAAGTTTTATTCTAGAAAATGTTTCATTTTATGCTGTTTTATGGAAATTTCTTCTTTTAGGTTGTCGACTCCTACATTTCTTATTTATTCACTATGTTCACTCATGAGTATTTACAGCGGTTCTGTGCACGGAACCCCTGTTGTTGAATGTTCTGCTTAAGTTTTGCCAGGTTATGTTCTATTTTGCGCAAAGTTTTCATTCTGACATTTTCCTGGCAAGTTAAGATTTTCCTTTAATTCATTTATTATTGTTACTCCTGTTGGATGTAGTTTTCTTTTCCTCACCCTTCTCATTCATATTTTGGAGATCTCTTATGTTCTCCTGTTGGAGTAATTTTCTAGCTTTTATATGTTCTGTTTTCTTTTCATCGCTTTTCGTTCTTTGATTCATGCATCCATTCCAGTATGGCCAACTGGTGTGCCTCGCTGTATCTTGAACGTTTTTCAGTACGTGTTACCCTGCGTCTTTCAGTGTATTCTTCATTCTGTTTTCCTATTTCTCTTTTCTATATTGTTGTTGAAGGAGAAGATGTCCTGTCTTCCTTCTTGCATCTTTCATAATTTTTCTTCTTTCTTCCTCGCTTAGTTCATGTCCTTTTCAGTGCATTCTAGCATGGTTTCTTTCATAGTCTTTCTTCTTTCTTCCTCGTTTAGTTCTTGTCCTTCTCATGTGCACACTAGCATTGTTTCTTTCATCTTTTCTAGTTTTTCTTCATGGTGTTACTTATTTGTTCCACCTTATGCCTTTATTGCTTTCTCCTATTCTCATTCTTGATGTTCTTTTCGTGTTATTCCTTCTTCGAGTGTTTCTCATTCTTCCTTACTTTGTTTTCTTCTTACTTCATTGTTTGTGCCTTAAGTTTTTGTTGATATTGTAAAAGGGGAAGATGTGTAGTGATGGCACTTCACACTTCCTTCCCCATAGTCTCCTGCCTAGCCTGTAGAATGTTGACATCATGATGATGTATTAGAATGCTGCAGTACTCTTGGTGGTCAGTTGAGAGTTAGGGCTGAGCTGGTACCATCCTGCTCCTGGTGGGGTTATTATATGGTTTTATTATTTCCTTTACTTTAACTTAATTTATGTACTCTTTTCCTGTGCCATCTACTTCTAATAAATATACTTCATCAACTACCTCGATTCCATGATCATCCTTCACTACAGCTTGTGATTGTGGCGATAAGTTTATCGCAACTTTGGCTGAGATAAAGTGCCGTTAACTCAGCGATAGATCCTCGTGAATATGCCCCTCAGTGTAGAGAACAGCTTTAACAAAACCATATTTTCCCATTACCCGCTCGGTTGATATTTTAAAACTCTTACCTATGGTACAATACGCTTGCTGTGAAAGAGCTGCAAGCAACAGCCATGGCTTCTAAATAGAACACTTCTGCATACACACCTTTACAGTTTCACGCATTATAAAAGAGTCCAGTGTTTTCCAGCAGGATTGGCTCTGCCATTGTATTCTCAGTGAGCAGCCATGCTGGTTGAAGCCTTCATGAGACGCACAGACCGCTGCGCAGGCCTTACTGTGATCGCAAGTTTTTAAACAGGAAGAGTACAGGTGCGCCCTGTGCCCATCGGAGGGGCCATCTGCCGGCCAGCTCGGCACATATGCAGCTCAGACATGTGTGGTCTGATGCTTCAGTACCACAGGGAAAAATAGGGGAAATGTTGTGGTGTATTGGTCTTCCACAGTGAAAGAAAAGTTGCCGTCCTCCTTAAAATTGGTCTCGGACAGCTGTGTTGTGTTTTGACAGGTGCAGAGCCTCGGGAATCCTAAGTAGTTTAAGGAGCCATTTGCAGTTCCAGAAGACTGACTGCAGATACTTATATGTGCATGGATGAGTCTGTGCAGCAAGCATATGCTGCGAGCAGGACCAGCTAGGTAGCAATAACAGCAACACAAGTGATCTCAAACCCTAATAACTCACAATTGTAACATGACCCCATTTATATTGAAAAATCTGTTCCGTGGAGCAGGTTTCCATGCTGCTTCAAGTCTATATGTAACATTTCACCTGATTGCTAAATCAGCTAATATTGCAGAGGTATTTCGTATTATGGACAATTCATTAAATGGTGTACAGATTTCTTTCAAGATTAAATAAATATTTGTATTTAAACGCAAAGAATTCCTAGGTAAAATTCAATTCATCACTCATCAATATTTCATGAATGCATTCGTTCATTCAGGGCAGATGAAACTTGAAACTGAGAAATCTTTTCACAAACATGATCCTTTTTACATACAATCTCATTTTACTGGTTGCCTGCCTGTAAAATTGTTGCCAAGGAAATACCTGTGTTTGCCATCGCCGCATACATTGTGCGATGTATGACCTTTAAATAATAATAATAGTAGTAGTGACAATAACAATTATAATAAATATAATAATATTAATAAATCGTGCTTTGTTTTTTTTAGCAAAGTTATGATTAGACCATTGGACTACAGCAAACTAAAAATATTACATTTGGCACGTGGAAATAACACACAGCTGCTAGGAACGTTAATACACAATCAATTAATGGTAGAATTAAGCAGCAAGGCTCTTTGTACACTTTTTATTTATTATGTCTACTCTACGCACATGCTCTCACAATTTTCTATGTACATTTGAAGATCAGTATAATATTTACAAAATATATTATGAACTCTTAAAAAAATAAAATGTATGTCATATAATGTTCTTAATTCTTTAATAGTCAGTCTTTGCCCAGCCAACACGTGTTTCGTCACGGGGAGTATCCCCACTAGACTTCTTCAGGGCTGTCCGAAAAATCACGAATCTTGTATATTCTCCTTGACGGTTCACTTCCGTGTTGACTTATGTAGATTTCTTACTTCTCACGTTTAAAGTTTAAATCCTTCTCTTGTTATCTTGAAACTCTAGTAAGTATACTGTGTTTTAAACAACACGTTTCCCCCGTTTAAAGTTCCTCAAACAAAGTAATATCCACCCGTAGTTACGGAGTTGTAATTCCGCAGCGAGTACGCTACGATCCTGGTTCAGTCTTCGCAAACGCCGTTTTTGACCCTTTTTATTTATCTTGTGTGTTAAAGTCATACTGGCTTGCTCTGATTTTATGTATGAGTCTAGAATAAGCCAGTTGGCTTGTGGTGTAAAATACCACTCTTGTTGTGGTTCTAATGATTCCAAAGGTGGGTCCAAACCGTAAGTTAGATCCTTGCTGGCTAGTCACACTTGCTCTCCTTTTCCCACTCAGTGCTTTGAATGCTTGGCGACCAGCCTTGACCAGCATTCAGGATGGTCTGCCAGGTTATATCTGCCATCCCTTTCGATAGTGTAAATGAAATTGAAAAATATGCAAAGAATATGCTGATGAATTAACTATAGGGACCGCTGTTATTTTGTCCCAGTTTCACCACCGGAGAGATGGACATCTGATCACACTACAAACTTTCCTGAGAACCCTCTAGCCTCCACCTGCTTGCCGAGAGATCTTATACTTGAAATCTCTCATAGTGTACTGCAAATTAGCCAGTAACTGTTAGATGAGCGAACCACTTCAAATCAGGTTTATTGAGAATTACCTGAATCAGATAACCAGTGAGGAGTCACTTAGTCTTGTTTGTACATGTTGCAGATGTTAGTGCGATTTAATGCACAACGGGGCTGTCATTCATCAGCCTTCATTGTCTGTGATTCATTTCCTGGTACCAGTATGTGATATTTGACACTGTTGTGTCTCTGTTTTTCGCTTTGTGGAGCTCATTTTATAGTCTCTCTATCCATATTTTTATTTATCAGTGTGGGAGGGAATTTTTGTGCAGAATCTGAAAGCACAATGCCAGATGTTTCCTTCCTCCAGAAAGTCTGTAACATGATTTTCTGATGTTCAAAGTTATTTGCTTTTACCCCCTGTGCCTGGAGCTTTGTTTCTACTTTTCAATTTGAAATAGTTGGCGTAATAACATTTTAAATGTCTCTACTGAGCAAACCTTATCATTTTCTATGATGCCTACTGAGTAAGGAACGGAGCAATGAGGTGCCTTTATCTTTTAAATTTCCTCGTCCCAGACTGCTTTTTGAATTTTCCTAAATTCTTCTACATATTTTTCTCTGTCCCTTTCAGGGAGTTAACTAAGATGCAGAGTGTCAGAGAATACCATGGGGAATATTAACAAGAGGGGGAGATAAAATTATCACCGCTTTAGCGTCCGTTTACGTTGGAAAAGCGGTGATAATTTTATTGCAATATTAGCAAGGACACGCTAGCGCGTGTTTCCGTGATTTAGCACCCGCTTTGCATCGCATCGCTAATGAGATGCAAAGTAGGCGTGCCTCAATAGACTACATGGGAAAATATTGCGAAGGCAGCTTCGCGATATTTACAACAATGTCCCGGCCGGCGTAGCGATGAACAAAATTGCGCTAACCGGCCATTAACGCTGGATTTTAACGTCTGCTAAAATCCAGTGTTAGGCATACTTTGCATGGGAGGTGGAATGTGGGGTTACGACCACAGGGTTGTATCAGCAAGGTCATCGCTGTTTTGCAGGAAACATCGCTGGTTTTCCAGCGATGTTAGGACATTTCCCTGCTATCGCTGGAATTTTCGTAGCCAATGCGTTAAGCATTGTAAATACAGCGCTAGCTTGGGGATGAATTCCAGTGATAGCCGGCGATAGGGAAACTCGCGCTAGGCGCGGCCAGCGATAATTATCGCTGCTGCTTGTTAATATGCCCCCATATTTTCCAGTCCTGGAAGCAAAATATAAAAATGTTATTCAGATAGAAAAAATGAGCCATACATACATCATGGCTCTAAATCGATACAGCATTGAATTTACATAACACACTAGGATTCTGGTAGCTGGTCAAATATGGTTTGGAAAAAGAGCATTATCCAGCCAGGTAACATGCCCCGATAGCACAGCCAAACTCCAAAAAGGAGATTCCTCCAATCTTATTCAGTAAGTAAGCAACAGGTAATCATGGAGTAATATTTATTCAAGAATTGTTTGAAGTCAGAATTAATTCAATCCAGGGGATTATAATTCAACCCGATGGTCGATCAAGCCCAATGCATTTCTGGATAACCCTTTGTCAGGGGAAACTATGTTGCAGTTCCGGCATTGAAAAAAAATGGCCCCTGAGGGAAATTGACACATTAATTATTGTTCAGAGAGTAAGCTGTCTATTTCAGGACTAAATGAAAATATTCACAAGAAGCCAGGATTTTAATTTAAAAATCCAAAGATAATATGTTGCATTTTTTCTGTCATAAAAAACAGATCATAAAGTTGAAGTATCCTAAACTTCTCTCCCCATGCTTCTTATACTGGGTGGGTTCAAAATCCAGAGTTGAGCCAACGGTTTCTCTTGTCACAGAAGTGGACACCCGACTGATCTCTTTCCCACTTCTAAACAGTTGAGCTGGCTGATGAATGTGAGGAGTGAGCTTTCCAAGTTATGGGTCATTCCCTGCGTTTCGGTCGACACACTAGGGTGCTGATGTCCTGTGCTGATGTCCTGTGCTGATTTAGCTTGTGGGACACCGGTTCTGATATCGCCTGATTATCATACTGTGATGCCCCCTCCTCAAAAAGTACCTTGATTTTGGGGGATAAACATCCAGAGATTATAGGGAGATGGTATAGCTGGTGCAGACAAGAAAGACTCTGACATTGCCAATGGGGGTTCCTTTTTATTGATTCTCACCAGATGTGGAGAGGAGTTGTAGGTCTTGGTTAACTGATAAAGCCTGTACTGGCGCTGCACGAAACTGCATGAAAAGAAGCATGTATTAATGCTGTGACTGAATATCTAATAACTTTTTACGTTTTCAGAGACCTCATTGTCATGACAAGATAGCTTCTGCAGTAAGGTGACTGATATATTTGCAGGCTGTTAGCCAGATCTGCAGTTTTAGGTAAAATAACTTGCTAGCATATGATTTTGTTAACATATATTGTTATAGATGAAAATCTAAAGGGATTTTTTTGAGGTTGGTCGGAGTATTGCAGCTGCCAAAAATGGCAGAAGCCCATCTGCAAGCCTTGCTGTTCCACTGCCCCTTCACAGGTGGGAAAGGCCAGAAATTCCACAGAAAACGCCTCCGCCAGCTCTGCTGGTGGAAACACTTGACGTAAAACTCCATCAGTAAAAGTCATCTAGATTGCAGTAGTGTGTTCTCCGAAGCTGCATCCCAACTCGGCGATGCAGCGCGTGCAGGGTAAATAGTTTTATGTATTTAATTACTTACCTTACTCCTGTGCATCGTATGTCGGACTCCACTACCCCCCAACCCTGCCCCTCCCCATCGCCCGCAGCACTCCCAGGCTAGCCGCCACTGGTTTGGGGGCAGTCATACTGAAGAGTCAACAGGATATGAACGACAGGTAGGCATTTGCTAAATGTACACTAGGAACACAAACATGCACAGTGGCCACATTATATGCCTCTAACTAAGGTAAGGATAGATTTATATAGGTAATGTTGAGAAAGCTGCTGGGTTTTGCAGAGGGAGCTTTCAAATTGGACACAGACTTTAATCAGGCACCACCTGCTAGTGTGGGCTGATCCAGAAACTTCCATGGCCAAACCAGCCATATCTCCAAAGACAAAGTTGTGACTCTCAGGGACACAGGACTGATCAATGTCTGGAGGGAGTGCCTTAATTCTCCTCACTAGTGACCAGAAGGCTGTTTGTGCTCTCTTCCACCCACTCACATTTACACTTGGTGCTGAGCGGGTTCCTCTGGAAGCCGTGGTCTGGCTTGGTCTACCACTCTCTTCCCAGTCTCAAATGTCTTGAGGGCCCCACCTTCACCACCATCAGGCTTACCTCCAGGTTGCACTGCAAGCTTAGTCTGCTCACCCTCCACTGTCTCTTTGGAGCCACACCATCACATTTCCCACTGTCTGCTCTGTCAGTACTTACACAGTCTCTTCCTCCCACTGTGCACTGAACATCTCCAGCTTCTTCCTCCCACTGCACACTGGATGTCTCAGCACTATATAGGCCTCAACACTGATTTCCGTTTGAGCACTCCTGCTTCTACTTTAAGGTGGCTCTGCGGGTTCCCATATTTACTTGACTCTCTCCAAGGTCCTAGTGCCCTTTTCACGCTGTATTGTGGGCAGTAAGATCAGAGACTCACGGATATGCATTTACAGTCTTAGGCAGCTGTCGCGCCCTTTTCATAAGTCCAGAAATTTGCTAGATTTAGGGCAATTATGGCATTTATACATTTGCTCCTTTTGGTATAATAAATTGAAATTGTAAAAAATGTAGAATAAGATTGTTCAATATAACAGTAATTGACATTTTTTCTTTTTTGTTTCCCGATTTTGTCTGAACTGACTTTGCAAATTAGTCACCTTGTTGCATTTTCATATTTGATATATCAAAGTAATTTTGATATAGAATTGTAAGACATTGGATTATTGGTTGAGGGAGGTGGAAGCCATACTCAGGAATCACCCACAATCCTTATCAGGGTGAACCAAAAAAGTCACTAAACTAACCTGTGCTTAACACTCTAATAGCTTGGCACAATGGCAGTCAGGGTTAATTTAGAGGTAATGTGTAGAGAATGTTTTCAGCATACAAATAGTAATAAAGTGAAACCAGAACACAAGAAAAATTCCAAACCTTTTAAAAAAAATCGGGTGAATTTAAAAAAATAAAACAACACCAAAACAAATGCAATTTCATGAGTAGAACGGGAGTAATGAGTTTTTAAAGTTTTTAGTGTACATACGCACCTAAAAGATCAAATCACCTACGGTGGGTATCTGGTCACGTGAGGCAAGGGCAAAGTCAAAAGTTAAGGCTGACCGTGATGGAGCATGGGTCAACAAAACAAGGTGCATTGCCCCTGGTCTTGGCATACCTTCGGACTTATAAGAAATTTTGAAGCAAAGTTCCTGAGAAGGTAATGTTGAGCAGGGCAAGGCATCAGACTGTGTCTGAGGAGAAGTCATTGTCGCCAGAGATTTGCTGTAAGAGTTCTCAGTGAAGCCGTTGACGTTGATGGGAAAAAACTTTGAGCAGGAAAAGCTGCATTTCCAGGCCGTGGAGGTCGTCAATGTCGATGGGACGCTAGTCACCATCGAACCTGGTGAAGATTTTTACCTTCGGACTTAGACAACGTTTGGGAAATCGTAAACCTCCAGCAGGATGAAGCTGCAGGGTGTAGCCAAAAAGAGGTCCACGTGACCAGATCCTGACACTGAGAGGTCCTGCTGAACAAGATTTGCTGCAGCAGAGAAGAACATAGCGGGAGCCACTGTGAAGTCACCGTAGGGGGATCCGCTGGCAGGGTAGGTCCTCGTCTTCTGTCGGTTCTCAGGGCTCTTTTTGGTGAAAACCTTTCTATGTCTCAACTTTTAGGGTTAGGTGGGAGCAGCTCTAACACCACTTGCAAGAGTCCAGAACCTAGGAGGTACAACTTGGGGGTTTAGGACTCATTCCAGCAGAGGCAAGATGCAGGTTTCAATGTCTCTAGAGTGTGTTATGTCTCTTTAACTCACACACGAGACGAGCCGACTTGTCCTTGGAGTCACTTCTGGTGGTTCTGGGTTCAAGGAGATGGTCCAGTTCTCCTTCATACAACAAGGCAGGCATTCAAGCAACAGGGCAGTCCTATGTGGGTTAGGCAATCCTTCTGACGTCTTCCACAGGTGCAGGAGTGTGCTGATGCAATGTTCTGAGAGTCCAACATTTAAACCTGGTGCCAGCCTTTGAGGTGGGGGCTTCCCAATGCAACCCTCATATCTGGTTATAGAAAATAATTTTCTTCCCCTGTCAAGGCTTTAGGAAGACTGGGGTGACAAAAGAACTACTATCAGGTTCCTTTGTTTGTGTTGTAGGCAAGCTTCTACGCTGCATAAGTGGGGCAATGAACAGCTCAACTCCCAGCAATCTTGGATGGATTGCCATTTTGCCTACACCCAGTCCCCTTTGTCCTGCTGTCTGCCAGGAAAACACAAACGCCAACAGCAGGGCCATTCACAGTCATGTGACACAGGACACTGGCACCAGTCAGTAAATGGTTAGGACAAGAAAAGGCCAACTTTCTAAAAGTCCTAAAACAAGGTAGATTTACCTTTACAGACATTGAATAACAACACATTCAATTCAGTGCAGAATGAAAAAATAGAAGTTTTATGCTCACTACACTGAATTGAATTTGTTGTTAATCAATATCAGTAAAGGTCAATCTACCTTGTTTAGGATATACAATGGCCTAGAGAGAATACCTGCACTCCATAGTGCATAATGCCTTACACATTAATGTGAGTTAATTTATTTTTATTTTTCCACACAATGTGTCAATGTCGTTTTTTTTTACTAGGAAATCCTTCAAAAGAAAAAAAGAACTGTTTTTTTTAAAACTGGAGTGCTGTTTATTATGTCATAATTCCTTTCAGACAGTTAGTGCATTTGCCATTCGCCTTTAGTTTTATATGAGGCATGTGTGGGTAATGGCTGTGACTCTAATCACATCAAAATCGAATGGCCCTAGGGCACCAGCAATGTATTGCTACTGTGCCACTACATAATTTTAGGCAAGTGTTTTGCACAGAGCTTGGTTTTTCTTTCCTGATATAGTTACTCTTGCTGGTCTATCTTGGCAGGATATAGCCCGGCTATGGAAGCAAAAGCTGGGGCCATACAGGCTGAGTACCAGCGGCTAGTGGCCCAGGAGCAGCAGCTGCCCAATGCCCCAGCCAGCTGCCAGCGCATCCAGCCTCTCAGCAACAC
Source organism: Triturus cristatus (assembly GCF_964204655.1). Taxonomy (NCBI): domain Eukaryota; kingdom Metazoa; phylum Chordata; class Amphibia; order Caudata; family Salamandridae; genus Triturus; species Triturus cristatus. The sequence goes on along the minus strand of NC_140587.1, from coordinate 460,997,914 downwards.
AAGTGCCGCAGTCCGCTGGCAGCCATACACTGTTGTTCCATCACTTCTGCCCCCCTCATTTTCAGACCCACCTTTCAATGGTACATCCTGCTAAGGCTGGTGCACATGGAAGCCAGTACAAAACGAGGTGGTCACAGTGGAAATATACTAATCATTAGAAAAAACATCACCTGTAGTAGTTCACTCAAACATGTAATTATATTAGAACATAATCATAGTCATTCCCCTTTGTGTGTTCTGGAGCTACTTTCTTCTTAACATTTGTGTCTTTTTCTGACCTTCTTCTTTCTAACCCTTCTCTCTTTTTATTTTGTCATGGCTAATATTAAAGTAGTGTCACTGAATGTTAAAGGTTTACGCCATCCTGTGAAACGTACAAAACTTTTGGATTATTTGGGTAGTTGCAAAGCTGATTTTTGTTTTTTACAAGAAACTCATATAGATGATAAAATTTTAGACTATATGAAGAAAAAATGGGTTGACAATATTGTTTCTTCTCCTGCTAATGGCAAGAAAAATGGTGTAGCTATATTATTTGCGAAAAAAGCGCATTGCCAAATTTTGAGCAAAATTACAGATACGGATGGGAGATATTTAATTGTTAAGGTTAAAGTTCATGATTCTATCTTATTTTTATTAAATGTTTATGGCCCTACTGCAGATGACCCTGTTTTTTGGTCTACTCTTTCAACGGAGGTTGTAAAAATTGGTAATGTACCTTTAATTGTTGCAGGTGATTTTAATGTCATATCTGATCCTTTAGTAGATAGATTATCTCGTACTAAATTCCACCCCCCTAAGGTTTATTTTGCTTTTAAATTATTTCTTCAAACCACTAAGTTAGTTGATATTTGGCGTTTACACTTCCCTACAGAAAAATGTTTTACTTTTTTTTTAACCCACATAGTTCTCATTCCAGGATCGATTACATATTAGTTTCGAAACAGCTGATCAACTGTGTTAGTACCCCTAAGATTGGCAACATTGACGTCTCTGAACATGCTATGGTTTCTTGTATTCTAAATTTAAATTCAAGCTTTACTAACCAGCCTAGATGGAGAATGAATTCTGGTATAGCTCTCAATGAACATAATAAACCAAAGCTCCTCTCTGCCATTCATGATTTTTTTCAATTTAACCCTGAAGGTACTACTTCAATGCTTAATAGATGGGATGCTTTTAAAGCTTATATTAGATGGGTTACTATTTCTATTATGGCTCACGGAAATAAGATTTTTAATGCCAATATTAAAAAGCTAGAAAAGCAAATAGCGGAAAATGAACGACTTTTTATTTCGTCTAATGATCCTCAATATAGAATTAAGTTGCAAAAGCTTCGATATGAATTTAATACAATTCTTAGTAAAAGAGCTGGCGTTCAGATTTCTAAGGCCAAAGCTAAATTTAGTTTTAATGCAAACAGATCTGGAAGATTGTTAGCGAATTACTTGCATATCAAAAAAGATAAAACTCAAATCACTTCTATTCACGGATCCAATGGTAAAATTGCTTTATCTCATAAAGATATTGTGAATGAATTTTGGGATTTTTACTCCAAGTTATATGATAAACTTGATTTTCATAATGAATCTTTAGTTGATTCTTTTTTATCTTCATGTGGTCTACCTAAAATTTCTCCATCAGATAAAATGGGGCTTGACTCTCCAATTACTAAGGATGAAATTTTAGCCGCTATAAAATCTCTTAAAAAAAATAAATCTCCGTGTCCTGATGGTATCCCGGCGGAGTTTTATAAAGAGTTTCAATCCCATCTTTTACCCTTATTATTTCAACTTTTCACAACGTTTGGCTCTACGGGAATTACTTCAGGATCCTTTACTGAAGCTTTAATTATCGTTCTTCCCAAACCTGATAAAGACCCCACCCTTGTATCTAATTATCGCCCTATCTCTTTAATTAATCAAGATTGTAAATTATATGCCAAAATATTAGCCACACGATTATCCCCTGTACTAGATTCTATTATACATTCAGATCAATCTGGTTTTATGAAAAATAGACACTCTGCAAATAATACAAGAACTTTATTACATGTCATTGAACAGGGTCATCCGTTATCTACTCCTTCAGGAATTATGGCTCTGGATGCTGAAAAAGCCTTTGATAAATTGCATTGGCAATTTTTATTCCATGCTTTATCATCATTTAACTTTGGCGATAATTTTATTCGTATGATTTCAGCTCTATATTGTGCTCCTACTGCTCGTCTATTTATTAATGGCCATGTTTCAAATCAATTTTCCCTCTTTAGAGGTACCAGACAAGGATGTCCCCTTTCCCCGCTATTGTTTTTAATTGGCATTGAACCTTTCCTTACTTCTATAAGAAAATGAGATTATTATTAAAACTTTAGCGTATGCTGATGATGTACTTTTATTTATTAGTGACCCCTTATCTTCATTTCCTTCTTTATTAGAGATTATAACAAAATATTCTATGGTGTCTGGCTACAAATTAAACACTAATAAAACTGAATTTTTCCCTTTAAACATTTATTGTACTCCTGATTTGATACCTATGAATGAAATTGTTTGGCAAAAGAATAAATTAAAATATCTTGGTATTTTATTTTCCTCATCCATAAAATCTACAATGACTTTAAACTGTAATTTTGTCTTAGATTATATTAAAGATAAAACGTCTAAATGGGCATCACTGCATCTTTCATGGTGGGGTAGAATGGAATCTATTAAAATGAATATTGCTCCAAAAATATTTTATACTCTTTCCATGATTCCAACTCAGTTCCCATTAAAATTTTATAAAGATATTGATAAACTTCTCTCCAAATTTCTTTGGAATAACAAATCACCTCGCATTAGTTATAAAAAATTAAAAATGTCTAAATGTAATGCTGGATTTGGTATCCCAGATTTTTTTCTTTATCACAAAGCTTTTATTTTAAAACAAAGTGCCATATGGTTTATTCATTCCCCTTTACATAATCCACCTTCTTGGCTCCAAATTGAAAAATCTATTGTGAAGCCGTTTCCATTACCAACTCTGTTAACTATGTCTAACAACTCATCATTTTTTCATAAATCTATCATTCTCAAATCCACTAAAATGGTTTTTAATGATCTAGATTCCATTTTTCTATACCCCTTGTATAACACTGTTGAATTATCATTATGGTATAGCAATATCATTAAATTAAATAGGAACATTAGTTTTTGGTTTTCGTGGATTAAGACGGGTATTTTTTATCTTAAAGACATTTATTCCAACAATACTTTTATACCGTTTGAGGATCTACAAACAAGGTTTGGTTTAACTCAATCTGATCTTATTAAATATGAATATTTAATTAATTCAATTTTAGATTCCTTTCCGCAAGCTATTCCGACTAATGTTACAGCTGACCTATCCGTGTATATTCAAACTATATCGTTGACAGCTAATGGTGTGTCCATTTTATATAAAAAATTATCTAACACTTTAGGAAGTAACATAACTATGATTGCAACATTCTGGAATAATGAACTTTCACTTACATTGTCTAATGATTCATGGGAAATTATATGGATTAGAAATATTTCTGGTTGGTTACCTGTCTCACTTTATCAAACCAATTCCTATATTTTATTTAATTCTTTATGGACTCCATTACGTTTATTCCAGGCTAAACTCCTTCAATCTGACACTTGTTGGCATTGTAAATTACATCCTGGTTCGTTACGACATATGCTTTTTGATTGTCCTTTAATTTCAAAATTCTGGACAGAAGTTTGGGATTTTATTAAGAAGTTGTTAAATATACATGAAGACTTATCATATAAAATGTTAATTTGCAAATCAGTTACATTATCACAATCTCTAAGTAATCTTGAATGTAGGCTTTTTGATTTTTTGATTTCTGCTGCGTTAAAATCTATTACCTTTTGTTGGAAAGATGTTTCTAAGTTATCAGTTCATGCTTGGTGGTCTTGGGTTATCTTTACAAGAAGAGGTGCTCAGTTATCTTTGTTTGGGGTTAATCATAATCCTATTTCCTATCACTCTTTTTGGATTCCTGTTGATATCTATTTTACATCTTAAGGGTATATTTATGTATTGTACTGCTTTTTACGATTTTTATATTAATCAATATGTCATAGTAGCTCTATTTATTGCTTACACAATAATTTGTTATTAGATGTTTCCCTCCCCCCTTTTAAGTTTATAAGAATATGACTATTTTATTTTGTATTGAAATGAATTTGATGATGATTTTGTATGAATTGTATTAAATATTTTAGTTTATTATTACTCTTTTTTGTATGTCTATGTTGTTTCTGTTCATTATAAAATTTCAATAAAATATTTTGAACACAAAAAAAGAACATAATCATAGTCATAGTCATGTTTTTCAGAAATTGCATTTACATATTCATGCTCAAGTGCTACAGTGGGAAAGAAAAGAGGGGAGTGCTCAGGGAAGTGCTCTGGTGAAGGTTTATCGGAAAAGGAAAGACAATATGCAATATTTACATCATAGAACAATAATGGCCTGTCTCACCATGTTAAGGGTTACATCTTTATAGAACCACACAATAATACAGTGACACAGTAAATTAATGGCTGTTGTCTATCCGTGGTAGCAAATGAGACCGTCAACATTTCGACCCCAATGGTGTATTATGGGAAGTTAGATCCTTACGGTAGGGTATTCATCAGGACGTGTGGAGACACCTTGGAGTGGGTTAGAACATTATGGCCATAATATTTCAGGTGATGAGGACAAGGTTTAATGTTTGATTTAGTCAAAGAAAAGCAATGTATGTTACCCTTTGCCACACCTAGAAGGAATCTAGTGGATTCGATCGAAAAGGTTGGGCCAGTAGGCTCCAAGCGTCGAAGGGGCGAGCGCGATGTTAAATGCGGTATTGATTACACGCTGTGAAATTAATCAAAAAGGGAGAATATATCAACCATAGTGAGCCCTAAGGCAAGAGATGATCAAAAATCCCGTAGGGCCTGTGGCGTGTCAGTGCACTTACTCGGTATTATTAAACTCGTGGAAAGAATCACAGGTGCTGGGAAATTCAGAACAGGAATGAATCCAATTACGATCGATGGAGAAGAAAGCAAAAACGAGGATGAAGTGGGCCTAAAGAAGCTCCTACACATATTGACAGACAGAATTATTGCAAGGCCTGCAGGACTGGAAGACAACATATCTCAGCGCTCGCCCGAGGTTACCACATCTCTGGCGTGCAGGGCTGTATCACGGTTAGTTAAATACGTCTGGCGGTCAACTTGCATGAAGTGAGAGAGCCTGTAGTATGCCACTGGGTGCTGACTTTACCTGCCTGAGGTTGTGGGTGTCATCGTGAGCTCTGACGTCTTAACACTAAAAACATGGGAAAGGGGCAAAGAAATTGTTTCCGGCTAAAAGGTGGGCGTAGTCCCTTCACCCCACAATAGGTATTAAAAACTATCCGTAATGATACTAGGGAGTATCCTTCGATGACACCCTCCATATTAGATCAGGTAATGTGCGACATGTAACCTTGGGTAAACCCAACCAAGGAGCATCACTTTTTGTTACGATCGTTCCAAAACGATTTGTCGTAAAGCAATCAGCAGGAGCATACATTAGATGATACCAAACAGTCATGGTCCTCCTGGATGAAGGGTATAGATTCAGTGGGATATGGCGTGTATACTCCTCCTGATCTAATACATTCTCGATATTTACACCCCATGTGGAGGGGAGCAGGAGAGAAAGGGGTTTGTTTGAGTGCCGGTACACATTAGCAGCGAGCCTTAAAATCAGGGGTCTTATTTACAATGGTTAGAAACGCTAATGTGCCCAAGAGGGTCAGCTAGTGCATCATAAATGTGCAAAGCGGGCACATCTAAACAGTTGTAAGCAATAAAGTGGACATATGTATCACATACTGTTAAGACAAAGTAGAGGCATGATGGTAGTACAAAACAGCTGCATTTAAACAATGTAAACAAAGTGGACATGTATGTATCACAATTAGTTCATTCATTATTAACGTATAATGGTTGCATAGGGTGGCCGCCCCCGAACAGTTTTTCGATTTATCCTGGTGTCCCAATAGGGTAAACGTGCACATGTCACATGTAGTTCATTCATTGTTAATGCATGACACATAGAAGCCAAGCAGCCACAGATGGAGGGGCACCTCAGAAAGCTCCTGGCCTGCCGTGTCTAGTACCTTTTTCTTTACCCCATATTTTTGGATTAGTTTTGGTGGGTGGGACTTGTTGTGGGTGGAGAGGGTGACAATGATGAGAGTTGGTACCAGGACAGTTTGGACTTTAGTTTACTGTTGGAGATTTTGGACATTGGTTCGGGACGGGGAGATTTTTGGGGGGAGAGGGGTGGGCAAGTGTGGGGATTTTTTTTCTAAAAAGGGTAATAAATATTTATTTTGCTTTTTTTTATGTTTCAAATCTTCTATTGGGAGTTTCACTTTGCACTGCTGCCTTTTAGCAGAGCCTGTTCTTAAAATCTGTTTATAGTGTATAACAATTAGTTATGTGGTCCCCTTGTCCTACTACCCTCTAAGTCTCTTATACTGTATTGACCACTAAGGGGGAGGGGGAGTTCCAATGTCTATATTGCCTACAACAATGCTCCATACTTCTCTTACCTGAATAGATGAAGAGGGGCATGCATGGTTTCCCAAGGTGCCATCTTACTTATGATGGTGGTATTAGTAGAAGGCCAGTGCACTAAAAGTGAAAGAATCAGAAGCGAGGTCCCACTCCCACCTAGGATAACTCGAACTGTAGAGTTAATCAAAAGGATAATGCATCGCAGGCATCTAAATTGAAATAAAAACACTGAGGGCCCGTTTCACAGAAGTAATCTGAAATAAAAGTCTAACTTTACGACTTTCGGTATTTACAAAGGGCATTTCGAGTGGTAAAGTTAGACTTTTGGTCAGACCAAAAGTCTAACTTCACTACTCATAAATTCCCTTTGTGAATACTGAAAGTCGTAAAGTTAGACTTTTGTCTCAGATTACTTCTGTGAATCGGACCCTGAGTTACTGGGACAAGTTCAGAGTTTACACAACACAATGCTTGATTGATGATGCTGATGAATGATGTTCTTCTATATCTATAATATTGATCACTTTTTATGGCTGAGAGGGTGAATGGGCCCAGTGTGGGCTATTGTTTAGGTAATAGAATTGAAGACCCTGCAGTGAGTTGGTATTGCTTTCACCACATCTGCCCCACCAAGTGTGTGATCAATTAATGATGTAAATTAAGTCACACCTCAATAAATCACACAGCCTGGGGGAAGAGGGTTAGGGGTTTGATGAATGTATGGGAAAGGGGATTTGGATAAGGTGTGACAAAGACCAAAATCACTAATCTGTTCTGGAAAGAAATGAAGAAATGAGTATGACACAGTTAAGTGAAACGCTTTGCAAACAGTTTATCAGCCTCAGATACCCAAATTGTTATATCTAAATGTTCTGTCAGCTAGGTTTGAAAAATAATAAATATAAAGTATGGAGGTGCTAAGCGAACTCACACAGTTCTTAAAAATGTACTCTTAAAAGAAAAATTATAGTGTATTGCCTAATTGGGCGGTGTATGTGCATTCTTCTTGGATTGACTGTCAATTGGGTGCCTGGCTGAAGCAGTCCGGTAAGTTAAGCATGAGTGTTCCGGGTGCTTTTGCCTTTTGTTATACAGGAGAAGAGAAAAGCCTGTATATTGCAAAACACAAATGAGTCAAGGAGAGGGACCAAATGTAAGATTCATTAGGAGTATACCAAGAAGACTCAAAGGCAGAGCAAGAGCATAGACCTTTGCAATCATTCATTTTAATGACTCATGTGCAATCAATTAAGTGAGAGCAATTACAAGAACCAATAATCACAGACAAGTGGCTGCATGTATCAGGCTGATCAAACTTGCAACTGTCATGATCATCACCATGACATTTAGCCTAGCACATTCATAATGTGATGATGTGATGTGGCATCATCACATGTCTGTGTCCAGTTACCTACAACAACAGGCCCCCAACCCAACCACATAGTTTAGTGTCAAATGTGAGCGAGTACACACAGTCAGCAGCACTGCATTTGCCATCACCATGTTTGTTTCCTTGAAGCTGATAACATTTTTCTTATGGCAGTTATTGAGGTAGTCATGCCGTGAGTCCTTCCATCATCCTCCTGATTCTGAATAACAAATATGTCCAACTCCGTTCTGACTCTCGACCCAAATAAGAGAAAACAACCTAGCTACCAGACTGGTCAGGTCTTTGAGGAGCGTGGCCCAGAAAACAAAGCAGTGTGGACCCAGCAAAAAATGTAGCTAAGTGTCAAAGGTGAAAGAAAAAATCACATTCAGGAAAAAGGATCACCCATTAGGCTACCAACATTGTAAATCATCACAAACATAAGCAAGCTTACAAATTACAGTTGAACACCCACCCTCACTGTCTACCACCACATAACTCTTCTCAAAACTCACAAACAATCTTCTAGTTCACTGGCTTGCTCTGCAATCCATGCCCTGTAGTTTGAAACATCCCCGTCTGAAAAAGGAATGAAAGGGGCCAGTGATTGTTTGTACCGTGGATCAAGAATTGTGGCACAGATGCAATTTTTGGATGACACAATCTCTATTTGCAACCATGTATTAACAGACAAGGGAAGAATTAAGTTCTCCACCAATTTATACGCATCTGTTTTTTCGTCCACACCTGCAAACATTTCAGACACTTTCTTTAGTTGTTCCTGTAGCATATGCACCAGTGGGATAGTTTGGTCCATGGTACTGTCCTCCTTGCTGACTTCCCATGTGAAAAGCTCAAAAGGAAGCAGCATCTCTCTCAGGCACTTGACTAGGCTTCATTGGTCTATCTCAATGAACATGCCTTTCACAGTTGCATCATCTCTCTGCATGACATATTCATTGATTGGTCTGTATTGCTCAAACAGGCATTGCAACATGTAACAAGCTGTGTTCCAATGTGTTGGCACCTCCAGTATAACTGCTTTAACTGGCATTCTAATATCTCGCTAAATGAACCTCAACTACATCTGGGCTTTAAAAGAATGACTGAAATGAGTACAGAATCTTCTGCAGGTGGACAATAAGTTGCTGACTCTGCCATCGTTTTTGAGAATGTCCCGTACAATGATGCTAATGCAGTGTGCCAAACACAGGACCCTGAAATAGCCTCCATCTGACAAGGCCCTAACTATTTTACTGCCATTGTCTGTGCAACAAATCCAGTTTTAATTCCTCTGGGTCACACCCATTTAGAGACCTTGTTGTTCAAGTCATGCAGGATGTTTGCAGCTGTATGGGATTTCTCAATGGCAAACATGGCTACTATTGCATGCTTCCGAGTGCCATTAACAATTTCAGCAGTGTCAGCACCTGCAGATATTATTTCTCTAACCCCCACACAAGAGATCCAGTGTGCAGCAATGCACATGTAATCAATGTCTGTCACTAAGTGGATAGTGTAAACAGCACTCTGTTCCAAAGCTTATCCAACCAGTTCCAGCCCATTGCGATGTAGCACTGGAACAGCAACTCTGGTAAAATAGTTCCGATTGGGAACCTTCCATTTTGGGCAGGTGGCCGCCACAAATTATAGAAAACCCACTCCTTCCACAAAAGAAAAAGGGAGGAGGTGCACATTTTAGCCAGCTTCTCATAGTACAAACGCGCCATTCTGTGGTTGCGTTCGTAATGCCGCTCCTGCCTACACATGCCAGGAATAGTAGCCTGGATTTTGTTCTTTTCTGGTGCCACTGATGCAGGCGACTTCTTGAGAGCAGTAGATGCTCGGCTCAGTGTGCATCTCAGCGGGACAGTCACTGTATGCTCTTGCCTTGGTGTCTTAATCTGGCTCTGAGTATTGTGCCATTGTGATGTTGCTGATGTGGGCGATACTACTGCACTGCTGAAGACAGGGCTGATTTATCTAGGGAAAATGTCACCTTCTTCTTCACCTTCCACCGTGAGTGGATAAGTGAGTGGATACGTTTCCCTGCTATCATTACCAACCTCACTTGCAGTTTTTTGGCTAAGGTGCGCCTCCCAGCGGATTGCATGGTGTTTTCTCAAATAGGTTGTTTGGCCTTCAGTACCACAGTTTGTACCAATCTTACCCTGACTAATAGTTTCTTTGCAAATGAAGCATATGGCAATGTTCAGCTCCTGCTTGCTAACAGTGAAGAAGTCCCAAACCGGGGAGGTTAACTTTCTGACACTGGTGCCACTGCCAATGTCGGAAAAAGTGGCAGTAGGTGTGTGTTTTGATGTTTGCCTCTCTGCAGTGCCCACTTCTACTGAGGTGGTTGTTGAAGTAGGTGGCTGGGGCTTTGCCAAAGAGGAAGCTGGCGGTGGTGGTATCTGTGCCATATCCCCCAGAGCAGGTTGAGATGGGGTAACTTCGGTCTCCTCTGGGGCTGGGCTAACATCCATGATGACTAGGGAGTTATCATCCTCCTCGTCTTCATTCATAACTCTAAGGCCTTCAGGAACCTTCCTTTTCACGAGCCTCTCCTGTCATGTCTCAGACTGAGGTGACATCCAAGTGGAGTCTTGACCATCAGAAGGGGGAGGCTTGGAGAAGAAGATGGTTGAGTACCCTTCCTTTTTCTTGCTGGAGATGTGGAAGACAATGGATCTTCTGAAAGAGGGGCTTCTTCTCCTTCCTCAACATGAAGCTCAATATCCTGAACTGCTTCTACTGCAGGAGGAACTACCATTGCTGGCGGCAGCTGTTGTTGTCCACTTAGCTGAGTTTCCGGCAACGATTGGGTACTACTTTGTGAAAGAGATAACTACAATTCAACATCACTGATCGTCGGCGTTGCCGTGATTAGAGTATCTGCCTCTGTGCCAGACATGGGCTTGGGCCTAGGTTAGGGTGGGGCCGTTGATGCAGGAGTGCTGCTCCCAGCCTGCTCCCCAGAGGCCAGTGTGGCAGGCACAAGTTTTTGCTCAAAAAAGGTATGGGCGGACATAGCTGGTCAAATAACAACATCAACCAGCAAGGAGGCATGGCCACAACAAAGAACACATGCAGGCCTACGGCAAAAGCACACAGGACTGGCTACACAAATTGTCCGCCAGCCACATAGTCAAACAACAACCAGCAAGGAGGCCTGGCCACAACAAAGAATACATGCAGGCCCTTGGCAAAAGCACACTGGCTGCCTACACACAATTATCGCCAGACACATGGCCAAACAACACCAACCAGCAAGGAGGCATTACCACATCAAAGAACAAATGCAAGCCTATGGCAAAAGCACACTGGCTGCCTACACAAAATTATCGCCAGACACATGGCCAAACAACAACAACCAACAAGGAGGCATTACCACAAAGAACACATGTAAACCGATAGCAAAAGCACACTGGCCAGCTACACAAAATGGCCGCCAGCCACATAGTCAAACAACAGAGAGCAGGCATGGAAAACAAAGAACACATGCAGGCCTATGGACACTGACTACACAAAATGGCCCCTGGCCACATGGTATGGGGAATAAAGACAAATGGTGGCCTATGACCTATGGCAAACACTCTGACACACTGGCCAGACATATGAGGCATGGTAACACAGGAGAAGACAGCAGTAATTCAGCAATGCCAAAAACGAAAATTAACTGAGCTAAAATATTTTACAACAACACACATCCCCCATAGGCATGAACAGACACCACAGAAACAGGTGGTTCATGCACCCATACTAGTACTGGGCCTATGGCTGGAAGGTCCATTGGCAGACTAGGCCACATAGTGAATTAAATGAATTTTGAACATTTATTAAATAACATTGAGAACATGTACTGAACTGTGCAACATTTTTTCCTTTATGAAAGAAGAAAAATGACATGCATAAAAATAACTAGGCCCCTACTGAAACTGCAGGCCAGCCACCACAATACATTTTACAAATCAAATAAAAGTACAAATAAATCCTGGTGCATGCCCACTATCAAGCAAACAATACCCTTATACAGCATTTTTTAGACTTTCTTGCGATATCTCAAAAGAAAAGTCCTCAAATCCGATGGTATATATACAGCAGACAAACAGAGTGATTCTTACAGCTCCAAATCCAAATAAGAAGTTACCAGGAGGTAGACAAAGCACTGGGAGTGCCTGCTGGACAGGCACAGGATGTTGGTGCCTCTTGGGCACTTCCTCCATGTTGAAAAAAAATGTAGATAAAAAAAGGGCTCCTCGCACAAAAAATCAATGTGAACAGTACACTTGAGAAGTTTTTTTAACTCCAAATTATACTTTTGAAGAGATTTAGCTGCTTCTTAAAGAGAGAATCTTCCCCAGGTTGAAGCCGCGGTCGATCGCACTCAATTACACTCACCTACGACAAAAAAGAAGAGCTGGAAGTCGCTGGAATGGCTGAAAGCCACTTTAGCAGGTGCAAAATGTCACGGGAGCTCACTGATGGGTAACAATTCTCGTGGGTGCTCGCGAGCGCCCTGCAAGTCTCTGCATTCTCCCTGCACATTGGAAATGACATGACGAGCAAGCCAATGGAATAAGAACTCTGCTCCATTGCAGAGTGGGAGTTTATGAGTAACACTACGTTTTCAGAACTCTGCAAACTCTGCAAACTCCATGAGCGGAGTGGAGTTTTACACCCAAGCCTAGTTTTAATATCTCTACCTCCTTGTTACTAGACCCAGTTTTACCTCTACATTTGAGTCTTTCACTCCTGATTTTTTTTCCCTTAACTCCCTCCAGTCTTCCTTCTCATGTTGTATCGGATTCATTCAAAGCATCCACTAGGGATTTTATTATCTCCTATGCCTCCAAGAAGAAAACAATTACGTCTCCGAAAGCCCTTGATGTCTTGAAGTGCATTAAACATTTGGAAGCTCCTTATCCCACTACTAATTCCACTACTCATTTCGATAACCTTATTGGAGAAGAATTTAAATATAATTAACTCTCTACAGAAAGTGCAGCCTCCTATTTCTTCAGGGGAAGTGCTTTGTTTTAAATCAGGTAAATGACTTGCTACTTACCTTAAAATTAAGAAAGAGCAAACTAAAATTTAATCTATTCTAAAAGCGAATTGCCATCCTGTTTTTAAAGATGCAGAAAATAGAGAGGAATTTAAAACATTTTATGCTACTCTTTAGAGCCCTGAATCCATTCTGGATGCCATACGACAATATCTATCTTCTGTTCAGAAGGATTTTGAAACCAACATAGATTTCTCCTCATTAGAAGTAGAGGTATCCTTTAAAATATCTCTCAAGCAGTACAAGGCGCTAGAGAGCCCGGAGCAAGATGGCCGCACTTTAGTGCTGCTCTGCTGGTCGGGATAACAATCCGTCTAACATCCATTACATTTTGCGCCATACACGGATGAAAACGATAAGTCGTCACTCCTGACGCAAAGAGGAATGCTCTGTGGTCTTCAAACTGAGTATCTGACGCCCCTAACAGCTCAAACTCCGTAAGACCTCGCTCGATCCAAGATGGCGGCCCCAGAGAGCACTGGTTGCTGACCTTCTCTCCTCGGCATGGTGATTCAATTACACGGAGCCCACCTGGCGATATTGACCCGCCTACCAACTGCCCGACCCGCGGCACATTGCTGGACGATTCTACACTGCTGATCGACGGCCCTGTGACACACTGGGCGGCCGCCATTTCGCGACTCTGAATAGCAAGGTGAGACGCTCGCTGTGCGGCCCCTACCTGCTGCTGAGGCTGTGAAGCTGTGGCCCACGTTGGCGGCTTGGGGGCGGCGGCCCTGCGAGCAACACACCCCTGTGCACCGAATAATCTACAGCCTTTCAGGGCTCTGTGACGATTCTCTGCACGACCTGCAGCTCCCGGACAGCGGTGGCTGGCTGCTCCCGAATCGCGGCATCAGCATAGGCGGCTATCGCGCTCTGAATCGGCAGAGGGGGAGCGGCCGCGGGTCTGACTCCATGCGGATCTCTATTTAAATATTGGTCGGCGGCAGCTTCCACAGTAACACAAACGTGACACCCTTGCTGACAACGAGACTGGGGGTGTACCATTACTGCTCTGGCTAGGAGGAGCTGGCCTGGCAGTTCGGGCTGGAATGTTCCCATTGGGCACAGGGTCAAGACTGATTTGCATATGGCTGGGTCCAAACTGGAATGGCGTGGTGAGCAAAAAAACGATGGATTTAGGCCCAGATCTCTGTACTGGGGTGAATGTATGACATTGTTCTGCATTCTGTCCATCAATAGTTCTTTTTGCATTTGTCACCCCGAGTGGGACGGGTATGCTCAGACGTGAGTCCCGTGCTCTCCATGCCACTGGAATCAAGCTATCCTGGCTGAAGAGGGGTGAAACCCCGAAACCAGTCCTAGGATGCATGTTTCCAGTCCAGGGAGGACCTGGTCTGGCAGTTCGGGCTGGACTGTTCCCATTGGGCACAGGGTCAAGACTGATTTGCATATGGCTGGGTCCAAACTGGAATGGCATGGTGAGCAAAAAAACGATGGATTTAGGCCCAGATCTCTGTACTGGGGTGAATGTATGACATTGTTCTGCATTCTGTCTATCAACAGTTCTTTTTGCATTTGTCACCCCGAGTGGGACGGGTATGCTCAGACGTGAGTCCCGTGCTCTCCATGCCACTGGAATCAAGCTATCCTGGCTGAAGAGGGGTGAAACCCCGAAACCGGTCCTAGGATGTTTGTTTCCAGTCCAGGGAGGACCTGGCCTGGCAGTTCGGGCTGGACTGTTCCCATTGGACACAGGGTCAAGACTGATTTGCATATGGCTGGGTCCAAACTGGAATGGCATGGTGAGCAAAAAAAGATGGATTTAGGCCCAGATCTCTGTACTGGGGTGAATGTATGACATTGTTCTACATTCTGTCCATCAATAGTTCTTTTTGCATCTGGCTAGAATATCAGCACAGCGCCTGCCACCAGCTGTGGGTCGCACTGCATCTTGGCACAGCATGGTGCATTTCCATACTGCACCCGTTGGAGGTCTGGGGGCATTGCTGGACAGACTTTCGTTGCTGCGGGAGCTAGGACCTACATCGTGTTTTCAGGGGCGGTGTGTAGTGCTCGACCCACCTCGCGAGGGAACTAAGGATTATACCCCACTGCAGTGCCAAATCCAAGTACCACTAATGTCTATCCGCCACCGATGCAGCCACATCTAACACGCTGCCAGCTCTTGCAGCCCACATCTCCCCCTCCTACTGGTACTGGGAGTGAACAAAGCGCTAGGCCACAGCGGCACGCATTGCTTTCAACCCGCACTGAGAAGGGCCTATCCCCTGTACTTTGCTTCCTACGTGACGACCCCAGTCCACTCTATTGGCGAGTGAAAGCAGCTAACCATGGGGCGGACGGACAAGCAGCAGAGCAAGTTGCACTTTGAAGCCAACAAACTCACTAAATCTCGAACCCCAAACACTTCGGACACTGATCCTGATCCTGAACCCGGAACGACTACGAAGCTGGAGCGTATGATGCTAACCATGCAACAGAGCTTACAGACCATTGACGCCAAAATCGATCACCTCAAATTACGTATAGATACCATGGTGACTAAGATCGACAAGCATGGGTCACAGATCGCAGAACAGCGCATCTCGACCATGGAGGATCGCGTGGAGGTCGTCAGCACATCATGTACCAACATGGAGAAACTGCTGGAGGTAATAAGAGCGAAGAATGAGGACATTGAAGCCCGCTCTCGCAGAAACAACCTTCGTATAACTGGTATTTCAGAATCCACCAACACCGGGCCCATAGAGTCGTACGTCAAAACGCTGCTTACTACCTTGCCGGGAGCCAAACATTTCTCAAAGGTGCTCATTGTTGAAAGGGCTCACCGTTCATTAGTTGCTCGTCCAGTCCCTGGTGCCCCACCTCATCCCATAATTGCCAGACTTCTGAACTACCGTGACCGGGACACAGCACTCCGTCTGGCTAGAGAAAAAGGCAAACTCCACTACCAAGGAATGAAGGTGGAACTCTTTCCCGACTTCACAGTCGCCGTGCAACAGGCTTGCCGAGAATTTCATGCGGTCAAGAAGAAACTGCAGGAGCTACACATTCAATACGCAATGCTTTTACCCTGCCCGACTACAGATTCAACATGCCGGGAAGGCGCGTATCTTAATGACACCTAAGGAAGTGCTTCAGTATGTACGTCGGATCGAGCGTCAGGAGATGCTGCGAGAGAGGGTTGTGGAATCTGATTCTGAGGGATGAACACATGAGACATATGCTGCGCATTATAGCTTGTTGTTATGTCGTTCCTGCTCTGTAGGGCTATTGCATTTATTATGTTGGCTTTATCTCTGAAAGTGGGGTAGCTCCTGAACTATGATGGACATTTGCAGGAATTATTTTTTTGCATGGTAACTGTATGTACCTTGTGTTCCTGGCTAAGTGGGAAACTTCATGATTGATGTTATCTCAATGTGGGCTCTTTGTTATGTAACCTTGCTAATTGATGCTTGGCCCGCCCTGTTTATACGGGGGGAGTCGGGGGCTGCTAGCGACCCACAGTAAGGGAATTCCCCAAAAGGTTCTGTTTTTTGGTTGGGCCCATTTTGGAGCCCCTGCAGGGTTACTGTTTTTTTCCTTCCTTTTCATGAAACGCGATTCATGGATGCTAATGGTAATTTACTGTTCTGTTCTATGGGGGGTTTACTCACGGCATGATTTCAATGCTGAAGTGGGTGGGGGGTCTGTTGGGGAACAGTTTTCTAGCATTGGTTATGGTATGCTGGCAGGATCTGAATTGTATTAAATGTATTTCCTAGACAATGACGCAGACTTTTTCAACAGAATTTACAGGCATGGCTGACTCCAAACGCTCCATAATCTCTTGGATAAGTTGGAATGTGGGAGGGCTTCATAATGCTAAAAAAGTACGACAGGTGTTATCTTATCTCGACTGGCACCATATCCAAATTGCCTTGTTGCAGGAGACACATCTTACCAAACGGGCAGTCTCGCACATAGCCACTAGATGGGCAGGGGTACGGTTGGCTGCCTCATATTCCTCGTATGCACGGGGAGTTATGATTCTGGTAAAGAAAGGTATTCCCTTCGAGCCGACACATGTAGATGAAGATGAGGAAGGGCGATTATATTATAGTGCAGGGTACGCTTCATAACACGCGACTGGCCATTGTGAACCTGTATGGACCTAATGTTGACGACCCTGCCTTTTTTGATACACTATGGAGCAAGCTCTGTAAGTTGTCTTCCTCAGCTATTATATGCGGGGGCGATTTTAATGTGGTTTTGGATCCTACAGTAGATCTGGTGACTGCGGGAGATCCACCTCCCCAGAGAGCTGCTATATCAGTGCGCAATGGAATGTGGTCATTGGGCCTCACGGATATCTGGAGATTGAGACACCCAAACACTAGAGAGGGTCCATGTTATTCATATGCACGGCAGTCCTGGTTGCGCATTGACTACTGGCTGGGCACGCAGGAAGTCTGCACATGGACTACACAGATTAAACACTTGCCTAGAACACTATCGGATCACTACCCAGTGGTTCGTAACATGATTCTACCATCTCACACTCCCCCTCCCTTTCAATGGTGACTGCAATCGTCCTCGTTGTTGGATCAGGTCTTTCAGGAGGGAATTCGCGAGGCCATATCTGACTACTTTTCACTTAATACTGGGTCTGTCCAAACTATAGAGACGCTATGGGAGGCCTTCAAAGTCACGATTCGGGGGGCATGTATCGGTCTTCAAGCCGGGGTTCTAAAATCTATATGTTGCAGCATGGCAGCCCTTGAGCGCGAATTGCAGGACTTGGAACGCAAATATGGCAAACAGGCAGATCCTGCTATGCTGGCGCTTATCAAAGGAAAATCATAGAATATAACGAATCAAAAGATCAACCATCTATCACGCCGGTGCAAAGCGCACTATTATGGGGAAGATGGCCGACCCTGGAGGACATTAGCTAACCGCATACTGGAACCTCATTCTAAAGCATATACGGTTCAGGTGATCGTCGCAGATGATGGCACACATTATGACACGCCCACTATACTGCAAACATTTGCAGATTATTACACCGGGATGTATGCTCAAAGGCCGACTGTAGATGTGGCGGAGCTCGAACAATATCTGGACGATGTTGCCTTGGTATGGCTATCGGGTGGGCAACAAGAGTTCTTGATGAATCTGCTCACATTGGGCAAAGTGCGGGATGCCATTATTGCTTTGTCTAATGGGAAGGCTGCGGGCACAGATGGGTTGCCAGCCGAGTTTTACAAAGAATATATCGACCAACTGGCCCCATGCCTCCTTCAATTATATGAGGAGGGATACGAGGCTCAATGTCTGCCACCAACTCTGCGCGAGGCTCTAGTCCTCACGCTCTTGAAACCTGGGAAACCACCGGTTAGATGCGAATCTTATAGATCCTTAGCCCTAATCAACACAGACATAAAAATATTAGCGAAGGTATTGGCAACCAGGCTGCAATTACTTCTTCCCGTTATGTTGCTTCCTGACCAATCGGGGCTCATCCCAACCCGATCTACATCACGTAACTTGCGTACACTGTTTGCTGCAATGCATGTGCTGGAGCCCACTCTACCGGCAGTAGCGGTGCTCCTCGATGCTGTAACAGCTTTCGACTCAATATCCTGGTCATATATGTTTACCATTCTACATCGCATGGGTGTCCCATTTATCTTTACTAATTGGATAAAATTGTTGTATACCAATCCTGTAGCATGGGTCAGAATTAACGGGCAACTATCGGAGAAAATTCATATACAGCATGGCACACGACAAGGTTGCCCGTTGTCACCTTTGTTATTCGCTCTCGTCCTTGAACCGTTAGCTTGTATTCTTAGGCAGCATCATGCTCAAACTGCGTTGCGATTTTTACAGCATCCTCTTGCAGTCTCCATGTATGCAGATGACATGGTGCTGTATGTTTGCGAACCTACACGATATCTTGCACAGCTAATACGGGAGTATATCCGGTTTGAACGATTCTCAAGACTGGGCATCAACTGGTTTAAATCGATTGTGTTGCCTCTCACGGATTGTACCCATCAATTCGACATGGACTACCCCTTATCCTGGTGTACAGACACTGTAAAATACTTGGGAATATGGTTCCACAGGGATCCACAGGCTGTCATACAGTCCAACTTCGGCACTGCCATCATGCGACTTGAGGGGCAAGTAAGTTGTTGGATTCAGCTACCACTGTCATTTGCGGACCGAATAGCGCTGATGAAGATGGTGATCCTTCCCCGCTTTTTGTATCTTTTTTTAAACGTTCCTGTATACTTAACGCAACATTTTTTTGACCAGCTTCGTTCCCTTTTGATCACACTAGCCTAGGGAGGTAAAAAATCTCGGCTTAAGTGGGAGATACTCATCCTTCCTTATGAACAGGGGGGGGGGTCGCTGCACCTGACTTTCATCTTTACTATCTCTGCACGCTGGCACATTACGCCTACTATTGGCAGCATGACCCAGCTTACATCCCGAATGTGGCAGTGGAGGCGGGCGCTGTGCACCCAATTCCGCTTAAAGCCATGATGGTCAACAGACACACGGTCTTCGAAAAAGGGGAGTTCGACACTGTACAAACCACATCTAGGGCTTGGCATGAACTGGGCAAGCAATCGCATAAATTACCATTGTACGCACCCAGCATGCCGCTGCTGCATCACTCAGAACTCTCTGTCACTGGGGAAACTGGCACATTAAAGACCCTCAAAGATATGAAGATGTCCACAATGGAAAATGTATTTCCTGGAGTCAATTTATAACTTCAGATAATATAAACGCCCGGGATACTGTCACCGCCATGCACCTCTTTGTCTACATTGGGCTGCGCTCTGCTATGCATGCACACTATCCACAATTTCCTACAGGGCCACCGGCACAAGAAGCACTACAACGTATATATACCACCACATCCAGAGCCAAGCTGGTCACTAGACTCTACCAGGCATCACAGAGGGACGTAACTGCAGGGGGGACGTCTGCGTTAGCTAACTGGAATGCCATGCTACCCGCACCGCTATCTGAAGATGATTGGATCGCTAGTTGCCGCTTAACGGGTCAGCTGACGGTGAATGGTAATTTACGGTTGGTGCACTTTAAATATTTACATCAGCTGTACTACACTCCCATTCAGCTTCATAAATATGGATTGCGGAAAGCTGACAATTGTAAACACTGTGGTGCACCTGGTGCTAATTTCTGTCATCTAGCTTGGGATTGCCCCAAAGTGCATGAGTACTGGAGTTCAGTCACGCAAATTTTATGCCTGATGGTAGAGGAACCGGTTGAGTGTAGTCCACAAGTATGCCTGTTGGGTATTGTCTCTAAGATTAAGGCATCTAATAGGACGTTTGTGGCCATAGCACTGTTACTGGCGAAGTGCAGGGTCTCCATATGATGGGGAGGCAGGCCTGTACCAACCACTAAACTATGGTTACAGGATCTGGCTTACTGTCGGGATCAGCTCACAAGTTATGTGTAGGAATTGCCTACAAAGTCCAAGCCCCGAGATATCTGGGGGCCATTCACGTCTTATCTACTATCGATAACTGACATTTGATGCCCGGTATGATTTGTAAGATTGCTTCGACTGATGCAGCTGCATAATGCACTTTCAATAACTGCCATGTCTGTGTTAATCTGCACCATTGTATTTTGTAACACCGAGATCTGTAAGATGAGTTTTCTGATCTGTCCATGCTATACCAATGCTCTAATCTGGATAATTGTATGTTGTTCATTACTTTTCAAAAATGCATAAATAAAATAAAAAAATATCTCTCAAGCAATGATGTTGATTAAAATGGTAAAAGCTCCTGGACCAGATAGCTTTCCTATTGCATTTTATTTGCATTTTTCCAAACTTCTGCTTGCAAAACTTCATGATCTATTAACTCACTTGATATCCCCCAAAGTATCCAGTGGCACATTGCATGAGGCACTTATGTCTCATTCCTAAAGATGGACGAGACCCACACTTCTGTAAAAACTATTGACCAATGTCCTTAGTAAATTCTGATTATAAAATATCTGCTAAAATCCTTGCTCTTCGTCTAGACCCCTATTTATCCCTTCTTATCAGTAAAGAGCAGTCAGGTTTTATCAAAGGCAGATATCCTAGGGTTTTCCTGAATATACTAAGTAAATCCAATAAATATCAGCACTCACTGGCAGCTATTTCGCTTGGTGCTGAAAAAGCTTTTGATCGCATTGATTGGATATTTATTTTTCATACACTTTCCAGGTTTGGTTTAGGCCCCAAATATATCTCCTATGAATGAATAAATGAGGGTATTTCTATAGCGCAGGGCTACACTTAAGAGTGTCCCAACATTTCTAGTACTGCCAAAGTGAGTAGTACAGAGGGTTTGTCCACCCATTTTCCCCGCTAGAGTCTAAATGAAAATGTTTTCAGTCCCTTTTTGAATTTACCATCCTCAGATATAAGTCTCAGATGTTCAGGGAGTTTATTCCAGAAGCTTGCTGCTTTCACAGTGAAAGAGGAGCCTCCTGTCCGCTATTGCTGAAAGCGAGGAATCACAATAAGTCCCATAGAACTGGAGCGCAAGAGCCTCCCAGGGCAATATGCAGAAAAGCATTCATTTAGATACTTCGTCCCCTATTGTGGAGGTCTTGATGAGTTAGCGTCAGAGCTTTGTTCTTAATACACTGAAGGACTGGCAACCAGCGAAGATTATCAGATAAGATGACCCCAAAGCGAGCTTTGAGATCCTAAATAATAAATGTTCTGCGTGACCTGTAGCCGCTGGATCAGATAATCCAGGAGACGGAGGAATAGGACATTGGTGTAGTCCAGCCTTGATAAAATCAATGACCTAACCACTGTCATTTGTGCCTCATAGGGCAGCAGGGGCAGAAATTTCTTTAACATGTGAAATATCCAGAAAGACATGATTTCACCACAGCTGACACCTGCGCTCTAAATGAAA
Organism: Triturus cristatus; assembly: GCF_964204655.1. NCBI lineage: Eukaryota > Metazoa > Chordata > Amphibia > Caudata > Salamandridae > Triturus > Triturus cristatus. Next base: position 460,975,935 of record NC_140587.1, on the reverse strand, counting down.
GCTAGTCAAAACAAAACACCCAGATTTCTGGCTACCGCCGTTGAGGAGGTGGGGGTACATTATCCAGCCAATCTCCACACCAGCCCGATAGAGGATCATCCCGTCCAAACAGTAAGACTTCTGCTTAACAGAATTACACTGTAATTTGTTAGCCTTATGCCAATTTAGTAGTGCCGCCAGGCAGCTAGCAGACACAGACCTTGCATTCACAGGATCCCCATCATATGTGAGTAGAACCTGAGTATCATCAGCATATAAGATGATCTTGATTTTAAAGGATTCCACAAAATATGCCAAAGGAGACATGTAAATGTGGAAAAGTGTGGGACTGAGGGAGGAGCCTTGCAGCACCCCACATTTCAACACTTTACCTCCTGAAGCATACAACTTCATGCATGCCATCTGCTTATGTCCTTTGAGGAAAGAGTCTAGCCAGTTTAGCGCAGAGCCTGTTATTCCCACATACTCTATCATGACCAATCTGCTGGGAACTCCAACACGACGACACCAAAGCAGTTGCATACTGTGATTTATTCAGCCCACTACCTCTCGGTTATTGGTGGATGTCAGGAAAAAATACTTGGGTTCCCATTTGTCATTTTGTTGTTTCGACTGGTGTGAATTTTGAGATGGATGAGACGGGTTTTCGGTTGTGAGGTGAGTCTGATGTGCATGTGAGGACAGTGGATGGATGTCTCCTTGTTCCTTTGTGTGATTGTATTATGAGGAGTAGATTTGTGTTTATTGTTGTATTTTATTTGTATATCCTACTACTTGTAGATGTTCACTAAATTTGATAATAAGTGAACTGTTTAACATGTTTTTGCTGACATCTGTATTAATGTATTTGCTATTATGAAAAATACGAATAAATAATAAAATAATATATTTCTGCATACATGAATATTGTGAGATTGATTTGTGGGGACTGCTCAATTTGAGCTTTTAGTTGGCCACCAGGCAAATCAAGATAGGTCTTACAGGAGCTTTAAGCCATGATATTTTCAGGTCCTTTTTTCCCCCTGGCTCCTAGACCTCAAAGTATATGGAGGGGCTGACCCTTTTTATAATTCCCAAACACTCTAGCCTGTGCAGCAAGATGCTGTGGTCCACTGTATCAAATGCTGCTGACATGTCTAGCAGCACCAGAGCCATGTTGAGTCCTGTATCTAGAGAGAGGTTAATGGCAGTGGTGGCTGGTGACATTTAAAGGGGTGAGCCATAAACATTGGGCATGACTTTTATATAGCGAGCGTTGTGAACAAGATTAATGGACAAACCTGGGATCCAGAGTGAGTCCCTCTACTGAGAAAAAAAAATTGGCAAATGGTGTATTTTAAGCAAGGCTTATAATGCAGTGGGAACGTATAGTCTTGAAATATTAAACACATTAAAAACTGCTTCATATCTTCCTGCATTAATATGTTCAACAGTTACTGTAATGTGTAAATTGTACAGCATGACAACTTAAGCCATTTAAAATGTATGCTTGCCCAGTGTCTTGCACTGCATGCAGCATTAACTTTGGAAAAATATGCTCCAACCTGACTTCGAGAAGCACCCGCAGCTTTCGGCTGCAACCAGTCATATAGAAATATGTGCAGAAAGGTCTTTAAGTGGGATGAAAAAAGTGGGGGCTCTCTTTAAAGGAACATGTTACATACATTTCTGTGATTCCCATAGTGTGCCACCTGACCGGTATTTTGATTTCTTTCTGAGAAGTAATTGTATCCAGATAAAAGACACATCACCTGACATACACCCAACGCCTGTCAGTATGATTTGCTTTGTCAATGTGTGTTATCTGTTTAAGATAAATGAGTAACAACAATGATTAGAAATAATTAACATTTAGAAATGTTTCAATTTTGAAACTGTGAGTCAGTGAATTAAATAGCATTGAGGCCTGTGGAAGGAGTTTTGGCCTTCAGGTATGTGTGCTTTATGTTAGATTTTCTGCATATTTTGTCTGCACATCTTCAACCACCTCTCTTCAGCATCCTCTTTTCACTCTTTCCCGAAGTCACTTTCTCGCATCTCTGTAACTTCACTGCCCCAAACATGCACAATGCTCCCTCAAATTTAAGCACTTTAATTTCTCTTCCTTTTGCCTTGCAAATATTTTGAGATCTGTGTAACCCCTTCACACACATATCCACAGAATGTCAGTTGCAAATGGAATACATAAACATTGTTCTGTGTGCTCTTCAGAGAGGCCAACCCACTGACATGCACTTCGTTTGGCTTCAGCCTTAGCGCCTACATGCTAAATCAAAGCCACTCATACACACCTGGCATGGCTCAAGCCTCAAAGTATGCACAGAACAAAATACAGATAAACAACACCATTATAAAATAGCTTACTCTTGGGGAATGCAAGATCAAGTAAAGCATGTGAAATAACAGAGGAACTAAATTGCTGAAATGCATTCCCTTAACGTTTTTAACATTCATTGTTTGCAAGTCAACCCATGTTTTTGGCATCAGTGTTAACTTAGGGGCATAAAGACACAGCCAGTTTTCATGTCATACATCAGAGAACTGTCCACTGTAAGCACATATTTCCCACCTTGCGTGACTCTGATATTTGGATCAACTTCGCAAAGGAACAAAAACCCTGCTTGTCATTTGGATCCATTTTGTGGAGGAACAAATACAGCAGCTCCATTTCTAACAGAGTTAGCAACCTGCAGTGAAGGCCTGAGATGTCACAGTGGGGGAGGTTAGCCTGATGAGGGGTCTCAGCACAATATACATAACACAACATTAACTTGCAAACACTTACAATTACCGAAATCAAGGCACCAGAACAGACATGCTTGCATCCACTCGCATATATGACGAAAGGGTGGGATCTATGCCCATGAATGACGGACAACAAAAGACACTCAATTGGTGGACGGAATGCAGAACAAATTAAAACATTCACCCCCAGTCAAGAGATCTTGGTTAAATCCATCATTCTTTTGCTCATCATGCCACCCCAGTTTAGACCTGGCCATATGCAAATCAGTCTTGACCCTGTGCCTCATGGGAACAGTTTAGCCCGAACTGCCAAGCCAGGTCCTCCCTGAACCAGAAACAAGCATTCTAGGACAGGTTTCGGGGTTTCACCCCTCTTCAGCCAGGATAGCTTGATTCCAGTGGCACAGTGAGCCCAGGACCCACTTCTGGGCATGCCTGGGGCACTTAGGGCGAGAAAGCAAAAGACACACAATTGATGGATGGAATGCAGAACAAATCAAAACATTCACCCCCAGTCAAGAGATCTGGGTTAAATTCATCATTCTTTTGCTCACCATGCCACCCCAGTTTAGACCTGGCCATATGCAAATCAGTCTTGACCCTGTGCCTCATGGGAACAGTCCAGCCCGGTCCTAGGATGCTTGATTCCAGTCCAGGGAGGACCTGGCCTGGCAGTTCGGACTGGACTGTTCCCATTGGGCGCAGAGTCAAGACTGATTTGCATAAGGCTGGGTGCAAACTGGAATGGCATGGTGAGCAAACAAACGATGGATTTAGGCCCAGACCTCTGTACTGGGGTGAATGTATGACATTGTTCTGCATTCTGTCCATCAATTGTTGTTTTTGATTTTGTCACCCCGATGTGGGACGGGTATGCCCAGACGTGGGTCCTGTGCTCTCCATGCCACTTGAGGTAAGCTATTGTGGCTGATGAGGGCTCAAACCCCGAAACCGGTCCTAGGATGCTTGTTTCCAGTCCAGGGAGGACTTGGCCTGGCAGTTCGGGCTGGTCTGTTCCCATTGGGCGCAGGGTCAAGACTGATTTGCATATGGCTGGATCCAAACTAGAATGGCATGGTGAGCAAAAAAGCGATGGATTTAGGCCCAGATCTCTGTACTGGGGTGAAAGTATGACATTGTTCAGCATTCTGTCCATCAATTATTGTTTATGAATGACGGACGTCTGAAATGATGCAGGGATGAAGTCTCTGATGCACAAAACCGTGACACTGATTGCCTCACTATGGGCCATATGTAGGTGGGCTAATACCGGTCGGTAACGGCCGAAAATCCGTAAATTTTCCGTTACCGACCGGTATTTAGCACTTTGAGATGTAGGAGGCTGGATTGAAGGATTCGGTAATTTACAGATTCGGTATTTTAAGAAATTGGTAAAATACCGAATCGGTAAATTACCGAATCCTTAGATCCTATGTAGGGAGCGCATTTTTGGTTTAAGGATTCGTTATTTACCACCAACTACAAGTTGATGGTAAATACTGAATACCTTTTCAAAAGCAATTTTGTGCTTTTTTAAAAGTGGTATGTGCGCCACATGTGCACACATGCATGATTCAGGGGTGCAACAGGGGGTCAATGTGACACCCTGCCACCCTTGAATATGCTCCCCCTATTACCGATTCGGTATTTACCGAATCGGTAATATTGAATGGCTTCCCATTCATTCCTATGGGCCTTTAGGCCCATAGGAATGAATGGGAACGTATGCCTTATTACCGATTCGGTAAATACCGAATCGGTAATAACGAATATTACCGAATCGGTAAAATTTACCGATTTTTTACCTACATTCTATTTACCGATTCTTAAATACCGAATCGGTAAAATTCGGTATTTAGGAATCCGTAAATAGAAATTACCTACATATGGCCCTTAATGTCATCCACTGTTCATAAAACTACCTATAGGCTACTAAAACTAATGCTCTTCTCACATCGTTCAAAGAACAATTTATTCACTCTTCTATTTGGCACAACAACTTTCTAAAAATCAACAGTAAACCTATTTTTCCGAATTCATGGTGAGATAAAGGTTTACGTAGGGTTCACCAACTACGTTCAAACGGCTCTTTTATTACATTTCGACACAAGCATTTATTGTAAAACCTCCCAAAATCATATTGCAACAAACTCAATACTTTAATCCAAAACATTGCTTGCACCATACAATAGTCATCTTCTTCCTATATTATCCACACACCCTAATGCCTCCTCCATTTACAAAATACTTACCAAAATTCCAGAAGACAGTGGAAAATCGGAATTTGCATCACAATGGGAATGAGATTTCCAGATTTCAAGTCCCACCCCACTTTGGAATAAAATTTGGTTGAAAATACCTAAATCATCAAGATCTGCTAACACTACACTGGCTGATAATTACCCCATCTAATCTACATAAATATAACCCAAAATCATTGTCACATTGTTGTTCATGCAACACTATCTCTGCAGGTTTACACCATATACTTTTTTCATGCCCATATGCCCATCACTTTTGCCTCAAAGTATGGTCACAAGTTAATGGTATTTTTTATACAAGCGTTCTATTTTCATTTTCATTTTCAAATATATTTTTGGGTAGGCTTTTATGATGTTTGGCAAAACAGCAGTTCTAAAACTGTTATGCTAGATCTATTAATTACTGTTGCCTTTCAGCAGATTACTAAGAACTGGAAGCAATTGTCACAAATTTATTTTCAAGCCTGGTGGTATGGTGTCTGTTACCCGGTTTCACTTGTAATCACAAGGGATACTATTTGGTCACATGTTGCTATCTTTTTAGACACTTGTGTTCGAAATTCTGCTTGTCGTCAGCCTCTCTGGGAAGAGGTCCTCAAATCTCTGCAAAATATACTACTACACTTTTGTTTATATTCCTTTTATGAATCTTTATTGATAATATGTTACTACTGACTTTATACTTAGACACTTACTTTTTCACTCTCCTCTTTTGTCCTTTCTATAGATGTTATTGACATTTCTCTTATTCTTCCGTCTTTCTCTTTCTTTCTCCTACTTCTTATGCTCTAATCATTCATAAACAAACTATTTAAGTCCAATAAGATGCTATATGTTTTTATAAAATATCCTATTGTTAATTTTACATTTGCACGCAACAAACAAACTTGTTGCACTTTTCTTTAATACATTTCTTTTTAAAATTTAAAAAAAGAGAGTGGTAGCCAGGAGAATCCTTTGAGACATTCTAATAAACGCTTGGTGCTTCATGACCAGACAGGCTGTACTGTAATCACATCACAAGTACTGCACTAAAGATCTGGAACTTTGGAATAAAATTTGGTTGAAAATACCTAAATCATCAAGATCTGCTAACACTACACTGGCTGATAATTACCCCATCTAATCTACATAAATATAACCCAAAATCATTGTCACATTGTTGTTCATGCAACACTATCTCTGCAGGTTTACACCATATACTTTTTTCATGCCCATATGCCCATCACTTTTGCCTCAAAGTATGGTCACAAGTTAATGGTATTTTTTATACAAGCGTTCTATTTTCATTTTCATTTTCAAATATATTTTTGGGTAGGCTTTTATGATGTTTGGCAAAACAGCAGTTCTAAAACTGTTATGCTAGATCTATTAATTACTGTTGCCTTTCAGCAGATTACTAAGAACTGGAAGCAATTGTCACAAATTTATTTTCAAGCCTGGTGGTATGGTGTCTGTTACCCAGTTTCACTTGTAATCACGAGGGATACTATTTGGTCACATGTTGCTATCTTTTTAGACACTTGTGTTCGAAATTCTGCTTGTCGTCAGCCTCTCTGGGAAGAGGTCCTCAAATCTCTGCAAAATATACTACTACACTTTTGTTTATATTCCTTTTATGAATCTTTATTGATAATATGTTACTACTGACTTTATACTTATACACTTACTTTTTCACTCTCCTCTTTTGTCCTTTCTATAGATGTTATTGACATTTCTCTTATTCTTCCGTCTTTCTCTTTCTTTCTCCTACTTCTTATGCTCTAATCATTCATAAACAAACTATTTAAGTCCAATAAGATGCTATATGTTTTTATAAAATATCCTATTGTTAATTTTACATTTGCACGCAACAAACAAACTTGTTGCACTTTTCTTTAATACATTTCTTTTTAAAATTTTAAAAAAGAGAGTGGTAGCCAGGAGAATCCTTTGAGACATTCTAATAAACGCTTGGTGCTTCATGACCAGACAGGCTGTACTGTAATCACATCACAAGTACTGCACTAAAGATCTGGAACTCAGTAGTGCTAGCACAGTAGTTGACGGCCTTTCCATCCCTGTTCAAATCGAGAAATAATAATGAAGACTTTGCTTACAAAGTGTGGCAAAATGTTGATTGTAGATTTTTACTTGGAGGGTAAAATAAGATCTTTGTGCCTTTAAGATCACCTTCAAAGTGGCGGAAGTAAAAACTTTCAGATACTAACAGTCGTAGCACTGGGCTACCTACACCTATCAACTTGCAGCTAATTGAAACCAAACTGATTTTGAGAAATTGGTGATGCTGATTCGTGGGCCTGCCGTTGTGGTAGCCGAACTATACAAACTTCAGTCCTACACCGCATGGATCAGGTTATGTATTGAGGTGGCAGAAACTTGTGGGCAGAAACATTCTAAATGAAGCATGGGCAGAACTCTGGAGAGAAATAATAAGGTTCAGAAGGTCCACATTGCTTGGGAAATCAGCGATCAAGAGCAGGGTGTTCTGTATCTTGACACCGGACACATTACACAAACTAAACAAGAGTTTTTCTGGTGGGAGCTGGTGTGGTGTGGATCCACAGGAGACTCTGGCCATATTTGATTAGGTGGCCTATTAGTGGTGATACTTTAGAAAGAGTTGCTTGAAGTAATAGAGGAGATGGTGTGCTTAACAATACCTACTGTGACTAAGCAAGGCCTCAAAGCATTGGAGTGGGAAGGTGAGGGCAACAACTAATGCTTTTTGGAATTGCAGATATTAGTGACAGCAAATATGGTCATAACATGTATGCAGAAACAGTCAACAGGCCCAACACTAAATCAGTGGTGCAATAAAGTATCGGATTAAAGAGAAACATTACTTCTTGGCAGCCTAGATAGTGTAGAAGCCCATACTAAAGTGTATGAGCAAGTATTGCAAAGAAATAACATGTCCCCTTAAGTCAATGAGCTTTACACCTTATTGAGGAGAGGCTCCTGGGCTAAAATGACTGATGGTGCACAGGAATAGGAGATTTCTGATATACAGCAGACATAACACTGTAGGGCAACAGTTGGAATGTTGAAGTCACTGAATCCACAGTCCTGGGAGGAAGGAAGAGAGGGTAGAAGGGTTTACACAGACAGACACAAGTCGAGCTCTATAGTGCAATATTCGATTTTTCATTGCTACTGCACTGCCCATGGATGAGAGGGGCTGAAATTTTGCTAGCTCTGAGGTCATGAGTCACAAATGCAATGCCAAGGTTATGTCAGGGATCACAGCTGCGGCCCCTGGTGACCCTAAATGACAAGGTTAAATGAGACATCAAGCTCCCATTACATCCAATCCCACTGAATTGCAATTATAAAAATTGATTGTACGTGGTCAGAGCACTCAAGGTTCCCAGGAATAGACATGAGCAGCTCATCCCTCAGCTTTGACTTTGCATTCTGGGACTTGTAGTTCTGATTTTGTGATAGGATAAACAGGACTAAAAATAACAATGGAATATTTACAATACCTCTGCAAGATAGACATCAGCTGTTATATTTAGTTTTGTTATTGCAATAATTTTCCCACCATCTTTAAATGGCAGCATGTTTTATTTTTTTTATACTTTTTAACTTGAATAGCTTGTTGAGTTTATGTGTGTTTTATTGTAATTGTGTCAGAGGGTAAATGCAGAGATGAGTTAGTGAATGGGTGACTGGGTGCTTGCATTCAAAGATGAGTGAAAGAGTGCTGGTATGATAACATACTGAGTGCCTAAATCATGAATGACCCACAAGGAACTTTCATTCATAAGGCAGACCCAATGACATTGCCAATGCTTGTAGGAATAGTTTACCCTTAAACTGCCTTCCGGTAAGAAAAGTATTAAAAACCATTCCAGACGTGTAACATTATCTGGGAACTCTTTGCCCAGTGTTATTGATTTTAGGCTAGCCAGCATGCCTAACTGGAATCATTTGGAAATATATCCTTGCTTTGGAAAATGTATCATTGCCAGTTCTGTGGTGTGAGTGAGTGAGTGGAGCTCGGGGAGTTCGATTCCACGGAATTCCACAGAGTGCCCCCCAAACTCTGCTTCATTACATGCAGTTCTGCCTGACAAATAGTGTGTTATCGCCCTCCTTTAATCAGTAGAACCGAATACACTTAATTGAATACATTCTCTAAACCAGCAATACCTCCAGAGTCGAAGTACCTACGTTTCAGGATGCCAAGCAGCCTCTTGCTCCCTCTCCTCCCCAGGGACTCCCTACCCTGGCTGTAGTCTTGCTCTCTGCCTTGCTCTCCCGGCGCCGGGCCCTGCCTGGACATGGGCTCTGCCAGTGTCAACTCCTGGATGGTCCCTAGGCTCCTTATGGTGCTTGAAGAGTTCCATGGCAGCGCTGGGATGGTGTGCAGTCCAGGCAACATTATCTAGAACAAGCCTCTGACACTTTCACCTTCCTGGGGCTGCTCTTTCTAGGTGTACTGCGCTGGGGATGGTATGGCAGCCTCAGGCTCTGATCCTTTCACCTTCCAGGGGGCATTGCTGGTAATGGTGAACAGCCTTCATAGTGGGCCTGTCCCTTCACCTTCCAAGTGGCAGCTCTGCAGCGCTGAGGCTGGTGTGCTAGGCAAGGCTTCGTCACACAATATCAAGAGAGAGGGACGGGGAGCGGTTATTAAGAAAAAGACAAGGTCCAGCCCCAATGCTCCCAAGAATAGATAATTAACCCAATGGAAGGTAGCTGTTCCTAAAGAAGGGGAGGGAAAACTCTACAACCTATTCTGGTTGGAAGGTTCAGAAAGATAAATCGGTGAGATCAAAATAAAGGTGGGGGGATTCCTCCTTTTAAATTTGGTGGTGCCACAGTTGTGTGTGGGCTTCATGAAGGTGTGTGTGTGTGATAATAAACCGGAACCGCGATGCAAGTTTATTCAGGGGTCCGGAAGATAAATTAAAATATAAAGGACTGGAGCTAATCCTAAGCAGCAAATATATAGGGGGAATAAGTATGCTCCCGCTGCTCTCAGTCCATGAAAATCATGTGCAGGTGAAGTGGGGTCAACATGTTTCGCGTATGTAATGGGTCCCTAATGGATCTTCTGTGCGCTTCATTAGGACCGTGAAAAAAGTGATGATAAAACTGTGGGAGTCAGGGGAAGACATCCTGTACTAATTACTATACCTATATTAAGGCCAACGTGCGTCTTAGCGCTAAGAAATACGTATTGTCCGTATTCTTGTGATCCCAACCTAGTGGAGACACGAAAAGGGAAAAAGAGGGAGATAACACAGTACAAAACATAAAAAAACCAACATTCAGTATCATTGTACCTACGTGGACAGATATAACGTGGTGATGCATCTCTACCACAGGAGACTTTACAGCAAACTCAGGGCCATATTATCAAGGAACAGCGATAACATTATCACCGCTTTAGCAGCAGGAAACTGCCACTAAAGCGGCGATATTGGGCTTGATAATATGCCCTTGTGAATTCCCATAGAAGCCCAGGTTCACAACAGAACATGGGCTTCTTTGGGAATTCACAAGGGCATATTATCAAGCCCATTATCACCGCTTTAGTGGCAGTTTCCTGCCATTAAAGAGGCGATAATGTTATTGCCGTTCTTTGATAATATGGCCCTCAGTTTATTAAGCCGCAATGTTAGTGGTCAGGCTTTTCTGTGTGGGATAGTAATTTACACAAAATAACGTCTGGTATTGTGGTGGAATAACACATACTGTGTTCCCGCCGCATAACTAGCCCATACTTACAATGCTCATTGACATGTTTTGTTTTGTTGTGGATAAGCATATATAAGTAAATAAATAAATCAAGCATGGACAGGTGGGCTGCCTCGCAACAAATTGATAATGATCGGCAGTATTTTGAGGCGGGGCAACGCTGTCTGCAGACCATGACAGCCTCAGACTCTGATCCTTTCACCTTCCAGGGGGCATTGCTGTTAATGGTGAACAGCCTTCATAGTGGACCTGTCTCTTCACCTTCCAAGTGGCAGCTCTGGAGCGCTGAGGCTGGTGTGTTGGGCAAGGCTCTCAGAGGATTGCTCTATTTGGTGGCAAGGCTGTAAGAGTAGGTCCTCACTCCTCACTTTGGATTGGCTGGGGGAGCTCTTCTCAGTTGTCTATTGGCTTCAAGGCCCTGTACACAGACTCATGGAAGTGTAGTTTGGTGCACTGCATCTTCCATCAGTGAGCGGTATTTAGTGGAAATCGCACTGAAATTGTAGCTTATGCTGTAAAAGGCACAGGCCGCATGTTAATAACGGTTGAGGAGACCAATGTGTGAAGACGTTTGACCTCAATCGTCAGTATATGTTTATTCCAATGAGTTTGTATAGTTTTCCATGCTTTTCGTCAAGGTGGTTTGAGAGGTGAGTTCCCGCATGTTTAATGTTTTTCTTCTGTTATTTAAGCGTTTCAAGACAGAGGGAAATTTGTGTTGAAGATGGAGATCTGCTTGTATTTGCAGCCGGGTATTGATCAGTAAGGTGTTGCTAGTTTGTCCCTTGTCTTGTTGTACCACTTGTTTGCTTCTGCTGCGGCCACACATTACTGGGTGCTGGTCATTCCCAGCAGTGAACGGTAGATGGCAGTGCTGAGTAGACTTTTGCACATGTCTGCTTCTTCTGTTTATTTTTGTTCACGTCAACCATTCTCTACATTCTGTAACTTGGGCACTGGTAAACTTCAAGCAGAGTGCGGAGTACCCAAAACTCCATGAACTCCACCCACGGAGTGGAGTTTACCGCCCAATGATTATATTGCTAAACCTGCAATGATTATTGATTGTATGGCTATTACAGAAACTACAGCTTCTCTTCTCCTAGGAGAGAAACTACTTACTTTTTATTGTTTTAGTTTGATGCAGAAAGACAATTATGTGAGTTGTTAAAGCCCTTGGTAAGGGATATCTGCCTTCAAGCTCAGCTAATGATGTAGCTCAGTGGCTGAGCTGGTTGTATCATCGTTTTGAGCATTCTTACTCGTTCTAGGATGAGTCTCTTCTCAGTCAGGATTAGTATAATAGTATATCTAAAAATAGATCACCAGAGTAATATAACCCTTGTTGACATTGCAAACAAAATCTAGGTATTCTAGCATGCTCTTTTTGTTCTCCTGTGAAATATATTAAGCCCTTAGGAGGACATTTCTCTGCCCTGTGTTAGCAGCATCAGGCATTAGGAATCGGTAGTGGTGCTTGTTTTTCTAATGTCCATGAATTTGCTCTTGGTGTTCTCAGACCTGTCATCCTTAGGTTGGTCTTCCCCAAACGTTTTGCATGCTTACCTCTCATTTTTGCTGTATCTTATTGTTGGCCATAGGACTCTGAACACTTTACCACGACTAAACAATTCTAAAGTGCATATACTTCTCTCCTAAACATGGTTACATTGGTGTATACCTGACCAGCATATTTAGGTTACCTCTTAGTCCCTTGTAAAGTGGTATACATATACCCAGGGCCTGTAATCTAAATGCTACTAGTAGGCCTGCAGCACTGATTGTGCCACCTACATAAGTAGCCTTCAAACCAGTCTCATGCCTGCCATTGTAATAACTGTGTGTGCAATTTATTGACAATTCGACCAGACATTTAAAATCACTTGCCAAGCCTTGAGCTCCCCTTTTATTACAGATGGGTCACCCCCTTAGGTAGGCCCTAGGTAGCCCTATGTACAAGGTGCTGTGTAACTAAAACGTAGGACATGTACTTTCAAAGTTTTAAATCTTCTGGTGGTGACAAACAGCTACATTTGTTTTCCACGACAGTGAGGCCTACTTTTCTCATAAGCTAGCATTGGGAATTCCTTAGAACACTTTTAAGATATACTTTCTGATTAGAAAGGAGTAAATCATGTTTCATATCTGTGGAATGGTAATGATAATTCCTCTTTAGCAAACACAAGAAGGTGAGGCTCATCCACATTCTGAGCACTCATCTGCATTTATCTGCATTCTGATGGGTCTTTCTAGGGAGGGAGAAATGGAAGGGGCTAACACTTACATTCAATAGGTGGTGTCCTATCCACACGCAAAGCACCGATTCACCCCTCCACAGCCTGGCAGACAGAAAGAGATCTTTATGCACTTCAGAGACCTCCTTTGAAGTCACCCCGTACATCAAAGGCACTTTTGGGTTTAAATACTTGGGCTCTGACCCTACCAAATCAGTACACTACTGGACCTGAAAAGACCTCTGCTGGAGTAAAGACTGCTATACTGTAAGGATTGCCACTTTGCCTTGACCGACTGTTCTGAGGAACTGCTTCTCTGCTTTGCTGAGCTGCCCTGCTGCCTGCTGATCTCTGCCCTTCTGAGGACATGGCCGGGACCCACCTCACTTGAACCCCAAGTGACTCCAAGGGCTTGCTGGCTAGCCTCTTGTTTTATGAAGTTTCAGGAGCACAAAAGACTTCCTGTAATCTTGCTGGTGCCGCTGAACTCTGCCATCTGTGAGTCCTATCCTTGCCTGAGGTGCCCCCTCCAGTCCTGTGCCTCAGAAAGGGGTTCTGCAGCTTATTTGTGCAAAAACTAACACAATGCTTTAACTATGTGAGAAATTCCACTGCATCGCCCTTTGATGCCGACGTAGAGGCTGTGACCACAGCAGATTCACAGCCTGAGCAGCTCGATAATGATGCACTGTGAGTCTCGACAATGATGTATTGAATTTACTTCAACAGAGCTGGACAATGACGCAGTAGGCTTTCGACTTTGACACTTGCTCCAGCCAAGGTAATTCTTCAGCAGTAACTGTCTAGGTCCCGTAGCCGGCCTGATCTCCATTGCAGTTGCCCTGAACTTTGAATTTGTACCGATCCCTTGTGACTTCATGTAACCTTTTTACTGCTAGTGACTTCTAAGCACTATTTTTGCATTTATTCTTTAAAAATTCATATCTTGACTTCTACTTATTGGACTTTGGGTTTTGTTTTATTCAGATAAATATTCTCTATTTTTCTAAACCTGTGTGGAGTTTTTTGTAGTGTTTTCACTGTGTTACTCTGTGTGTGATGCACAAATACTTTACACATTGCCTCTTAAGTTAAGCCTGCCTGCTCTGTACCAAGCTACTAGAGGGTGAGCACAGATTAATTTAAAGTGTGTATCTAGCTTACCCTGACTAGGATTGTGGTCCCTACTTGGACAGGGTGCCAACTGCTGCCAACTAGAGACCCAATTTCTAACAGTTGAGTATTTCTATAAACAGCTTCCTGGTGGCTTCATTGAGGTTCAATGTCAGCTTGGTATAATCTTACATGTAATATATCAGTTGAAAAAGAAAATTGCTCGTACATTAACAATCTTTACAAGCTACTGCACTTTACATTAGGTTAGGAAAATTGCACTGTAAACTTTGCTAATCCCACAATTAAATCTGTATGGTGCTATTCATTTCAAAATTGTATGGTAAGTACATTTTGTTAGTGAAATAAACTATTTTAAATAAGAAGTACTAAAAAAGCATATTGGTTTACATTGGAACTTGGAGACTTAGAAGAACCCAAAGTCGAAAGTACCTCACAAAAAGTTGAACGTGAAGGCAGCTCTATCTAAAAGAAGTTAGAAAAGCGTATAAGCAAACCGTATTGTAGTAAAAAGGGCATCACTAGCAAATCCAAAAGATTATCAAGAAACACTGGCCCATACTCTGTATGGGAGAAATGTCTCCAGCTCCTCCCCATTTTGTCTTAAAAAAACTGCTAATATCAAGGACAGGGTTGTACATACAAGATCTCTCGAAACATCCACCAGAGGCCAGCGACAGCTATGGGGGCTGCCTCCGGGGTCTGGCCACTATCCTTGTGGGTCATGCAGTGTATGCCATTTCACATGTCATTCAAAACAGGTGGACATAGGAACTACTGATGTGTGGATACAGAATACTCACACTAACTGCGATATACGTAATTGTGTGTACATGCTTACATGCCCATGCCAGAAGCACTATATTGGTATGACCACTCGAGCAATCAAACTATTAGATGTAAGAAGAGCATGATGAAACTGCTCACACACTATGTTGAACAACAACATACACCGGATGACATCCAATGGACTGTCTTGTAAGCCAATACCAGCCTGTCCGCACATTCACTTTTAATTAGGGAACAAAGATGGGTTTTTTGCTTGAAAACATACCAGACAGGCTTGAATGATGATATTCCTTGGGGGGGAGGTGACCCATTGAGACTTCATAATAACCCCGCCTTCTCTCCATTCCAGTCCCATGAGGTTGGGCCAAATCCCTGAGAAACGACATAGTGTGACTAATTACCTTCTGGTCCACCTGGTGCCCATTCCCCGTGAAACACAGCTGTCTAGTCTGATATCCCATGCAGGCTCTTTATCCTGTACCTCTACAGGTCCCCGCAAAGGATAGGATTGCCATCCATTACTAAACTTGGGTTTAATACCGTATACCTAACCCAACACCCAACCCCCCCGTTCTACAGGGCCGCCTTTGTAACTGATAAACTACAACTGGTTCCACCAATTTGAGACGCGCCCTGGTTTACTCTTGTAAACATTGCCCCACCCTGAGATTTTAGAAAGTCCCATCACTCGTTTTCCTTTCGTTCATCATCAAGGCTTGTTTGACATCCAGAACCATATGTAGCCTAATAAAACCATCAACAACACCCCACTCTAAGATGGCCACCGTTGTTCCAGTCACATGACAACACAATTTACAATTGGTTCTGCACACACTGGAAACACGTGCACGACTCTATGGTGGCCACCTCATATTGGGGTTGAGGATGGCCGCCTCCCGGCATGACTACATAAACCAATGCTTGGTACTTGCATTTCACGGTAGGTCCAATACCGGGCTCCTCAAGAACCGCAGTAAGTACCACGCCGAACGCACACTCGCCGCCCCCCCTTTTTGTCAGTTTTCTTTCCTTGTTGGCCCCACCACTTAGGCTTGATAACTCGCTTTTATTTTCCTCTAGCGTGTTATACAGCGGCAGCCGCTTGAGACCCAATTTAATTTTAATTCTAATCCTTGTTGGACTGATTATCACATGCGGTTACTCGACAAACTACAGTAGAGCATTTTCTTGCCTGCATAGTTTACTTCCATGTGACATCTTTCTACCCCTGTCCCGAGTCACGCGTTCACGCAGCCTTGTTTTGGAGACACGCTTTCTCCCCAAATCGGCATGATGAACAGCCGGTGCCGTGAGGGATCTCAGTGTGCCTTGGTCGCCCACCTGTTTGCACACGGTGACTTCTCACTCTTTAGCTTGAGCATGGTGTCCCATATTGTTGCCTGCATGAATGGCAGCATGCGGCAACCTTTTTCCTTTGTCCCCGCTTTCCCCGCGATCTAGGCACATACACGCCTCCGCATTTTGAGACTTCACGGGCGTTACTTTTAATCTATTGTGTACTTTGTCCGCCATGTAATTCACCCGTGACGACCCCTAAATTTCTTAATCTGCAACGTAATACACCACATGGGCCCATATTTTAAGTGTTAGTTCTGCTTCTAGACACTTGATGTGGCCAGCACCATACTAATTGGACATATACCGCAGTCCACAGAGAAAGTCACCGCTTCACCACTCACAGGAAGTGTGACATGCACTTTTCATAACAAATTCTTATCCCCTCTTGCATAATAAGTGTACATCTATGGTAGCCAACCCTACAAGTATAGGGCATCCTGGTCACCTTTTTAGCCCATGTTTTGACCCTATGTAATTCCTCTTACAGTTTGGTTCCCCTCGCAAATTTAGTGAGTAATCCGGCCTGTCCCTGTTGGGGCTCACTCACCTTATCCTTCCGGGGAGTGATATTGGGGGCGGTAAAAGAGACTGGATGGTGGTTAACAATAGCCAATGACAATAGTATCATCACGTGGTTTGACCACACTCTCACATTATTTCTAGATATAACGCGGTGACCACTTGATGATGTGTTGGTTCTGTGACATACAATGTTTATTTAAACTTGACTTTCCAACTGCTCATTGCCTGCAAGCTATCTATGCTCTCATTAGTAGTCACCATTAGGTATGACCATGCCGCATTAGCAGCCCGTGTAGACTTCTATGCAATAGACACCTACGATGGATTTGCATGGTTTGTCTGCATATTCAACATAATCAGGCTGTATACTCTTGTTACCTCTGGTTTTTCATTATGTATATATCATGTTATTTTAACGGATGTTAATTCGATGTGCATAGCTGGTTCCCCTTTCTCCCACAACCTGGACAAGGTATAAGCCAACACCTCCCTTCTTCGTAATGCTTTTATTTGTTTTTTCATTCCCATTCCAGTGTGACTCAGACCATGTTTTAACAAGTACAAATGAACAGCTTGGTAACTCTTGTTTTTTCCTTTAGGTGCCAATAGTTTCCGAAAGGTATAGATTCTTTACCTCACACACGATTGTTGTTTTCACACACTTGGAACTATTTTTTTTTCTTCTTTTAATCCTCATATGACCTCCGTAGATTAAACAACCTCTCAATCTGTGCCACCCCTGTTGCTCTTATCTAAGGGATCCAGACTCAGCTGATGTTATTTATGCAAAGCCCAGTTGCACCACCCATTGTGAGCTGGCCAAGAGGTATAATCATTGGATAGTATAAAATAGTTTAAACAGCATCTGTACAGTCTAACAGTTCCCAAAATAACCTCAGATTAGATCTATCTCTATTCAGATTAACCTTGTGGTCCAAATCTCTAAAATATCGTACCGGATTCCACCAAGCTCTCTATGTTGGGGGTACAGCTTGACGCCATAACTTACAAATCTCCCTTCTTGCTAAAAGAACTAAGTAGAATACCAATTTACTTTGTTACGCCGAGAGCCCCAGCACCCCTTCAGGCTGCAGTACAATACCAAAAGGATAAGAGAAGGGCTTACCTCAACCTCCGTGCCAAGAACATCGGACAAGGTCTTACCCACACTGCCCCAAAATTCTTGAATCACGGGGCAAGCCACAAAAATGTGAACGTCATCCGCTTTCGGGACTCCGCATCTCAAACACTTTGCTTCTCCATTACCCCTTATTTTGGCAAACTTCAAAGGAGACCAGTATATCCTGTGGAGTGTGAAAAAGTGATTCTTCCCGAGTGCAGCAGATTTAATCAATGGGTATAAAATATCTAAGGATACTTGCCATAAATTTTCCAGATCTTCACTCGGCAACCACCTCTCCCAGACCAGGTATGGACGCTCCATTTTTCTATCCGCTGCAGCAAGAAGGTAGTGGTACCACAGTCCTACTTCCTTTTTTTTAACAGTTGGGTCTTGTAACTCATCTTCCATGGTGGTATCCTCAGGGGTAGACCGGCATTAGCTCTTACACCATTAGGAGATTTGATAGTACTTAAATCTGGAGAGAGCTCCACTAGTGAGGTTCCTTCAGACTTCCCAGGGGTAGCATTTATTGCCATCCTCTATGTCCTTCCAATCTGAGACTCCAGCCTCCTTTAATGGCTGAGCTAAAATGTCTAAGAGGCATTCTGGTGTTCCTGGGGAGTACCACACTGGAGCCAATTCACTGTAATAGGACAGTCCAAGACAAACCCGACACTCCGACCATACCTTAGCCACCACAGATAAAGTCTTCTGCCTAACCTTTTAAAAATATTTGGGGGCACCAAATTTGTACATGAAGCCTAGCTCATCTAGGTCTAAAAGAATAGCTTTGAACATATTGCCAATCAGGGAGCGGTTTAGCTTTACATGTAACATCCTGCAATTTTTTAATTGGAATGCCCAGCAGTACAACTGAAGATCTGGCAGTCCCATACCTCCCTGTGACAATTTCCGCCTTAGTGTTTTTCCAGGACAGCCTGATCCCTTTAGCTGCCCAGATAAATGAGGAGATCTTACCCTGCATTTTAAGAAGATCACTTTTATCAAATTCCAAGGGTATATTATTAAAAAGGTAGGCATACTTGGGGAGGACACACATTTTAATCAGATTGACTCGCCCATAATGAGATAACGGCAAACTCTGCCCTCTCTTCAATAAGATCTCCACCTCCTTAGAAATTTTCTCTAGGCTAATTTTAGGGATCTTTCCTATGTCCTGAATTATTATTACTCCCAGGGGTCTTATTCTTTAGCAAGCCTCACCCCCTGAGCTGGAGTATTCCAAGCCATAATCTCGGTCTTGTCACTATTGACTTGATATCCCGACATTTTGCCGAAAGCGTGAACTTCAACCAGTAACTCAGATAACGTGGGGTTAACGTTTGAGGACAATAAAATGAGGTCGTCCGCATACAATGCTACCTTCCTGGTAAACCCATTAACTTTAAAGGGGGACATTTTATCATTCTGCCTTAAACTTTGGGCCAATGGCTTGAAATACAGATCAAAAAGAATAGAGGATAATGGACACTCTTGCCTCGTGCCTCGCTGAATTGTTACTGCCGTAGTAAGACTTCCATTAACCAAGAACTGGGCCCGGGGGGTTTTATATATTTTTTTAAGGACTTCCCTAAAAATGTCTCCGAAACCAAAAGCCTTCAAGGTGTTATTTAGTTAATGCCAATTGACTTGGTTGAAGGCTTTTGCTGAGTCGACAGTAATGATGGAGAGAGGAACCCCTTGCATTGTTTCCAGATCGACCGAGCCTATTAGGGAGTAATCCAAGTCCAGCATCTGCCTGCCCGGGAGGAAACCCTTTTGATCTTGATGCCTTATTGACCCCACTATCTTACTAAGCCGAGCATTCAATATACCTGCAAAGATTTTATAATCACAGTTAAGTAATGATACGGGGCGATAGGATTGACACTGAGTTGGGTCCTTCCCGGGCTTCAAAATAAGGGTGATAACAACCTCACTCCATGATTCCAGCAGAGAAGAATTTCCTCTAAGGATTTCATTAAACAGTCTCAGCCAGATCGGGATAATTTCATCAGATATTAACGTATAGACCTCCATTGGGACTGCATCGGGTCCTGCTGCTTTAACTTTCTTAGCTTTACTTAAAACTGCAAGTATTTCACTCCCGTCTATATCTTGGGTGAGTATTTTTTGGCTAGCCAAATTCAATTTTGGGAGTTGTTTCTCAGAAAGCCACTGATCTATAACCTCATCCTCGACCATTAACTCCTCGCTATATAAGCCTTGAAAGAATTCCACAAAAGCTTTCTCAATATCCGTCTTTTCCTCCACCATTTTGCAACCCGCCATAATCTTATTGATGTAATTACGGGATCTATCAACTCTACTTTTCATGGTGAGTAGTTTACCACAATTCTCACCCTGGTCAAAATCTCTCATTTTACTTGCCTTCCACTTTTGGAGCATAATTGCTTCAGTTTTGAGTCTAACTGTAGATCTTTGACCCTTGCAAGTAGAGTTTCTTTCTCCCCATCAGCCACCTGCCCCTTTTTAAAGCTGTCTCTGCAAGTGCTAGTTGTTTCTCTAAATATACAATCTAATTTTTTTCTGATCTAGCCCAACCGGCAACCGCACCCTTTAATGTCCAACTCAGCCATGCCTTAAAGGCATCCCACACTATATGCATAGGGGCCGAATCTAAGTTATAACGAAAGAAGGTAGCGGTTTCTTTCATAAGTGTATCGGGGGTCGAAGGTTGCAAAAGAAATCTCCTATTCAGGGTCCACCTCCTCAAGATCGGCTCAGATGGAAGTTCTAACTTTAAGGCAATAGCACTATGATCTAAAATGTGAATCTGTATATATTCTATTAACCTTACTGTTTCTAACTCCAAGAGATCAATAAATATATAATGAATTCTGGAATAATGGCGATATCTTTTACTATAAAAAGAATATTCCCTCACCTCACCCATTTTTTTCCGCCAAACATCACAGAGATTTACATTTTTTAGCATTGTGGTTAAGTAAGCTTTGACACGTGGTACCGCAATCTGTGTTCTAGAGGAAGATCTATCTAGTTTATTATTAAGCAAGACTTTAAAGTCACCACCTAGGATCAGGGGGGCTTCAAAATCTGCCAAGGCTAAACATAGATTATTCAGAGGGTCGGTATCGTCCTCATTAGGACCATAATAATTAGCTAAAGTATATCTGGTACCTTGGCACCTCACCTCAGCTGTTACCCACCGTTCTCTGTCATCTATCTGTGACTTAATAAGCTCCACTCCTGCGTTTGTATTAAAGATTATAACCACTCTCCTTGAACAACATTGTTGGTCGGAGGCTACAATGCTCTCAAACCATCTTAGCTTCCCGAACAAAGCCTTGCATTCTGATTGCAGCAAATGTGTCTCTTGAAGCATGAGAATCTTAGTCAGATTATCCCTAAAATGTTGCAAGACCAAGCGTTGCCTTCTCTTGACTCTCAGACCGTTCACATTACAACATAAAATCTCAAGGGACTCACCTCCCCCTAACCCAGATCTACACCCTTTCATATTCCTGGTGCTTCCCCAAGCTACATCTACAGGTACATGTTAAGTCACATGAGGTCCTATTTAGGATTTTTATTTTTTTATTTTTTCCCAATGCTCCCCACCTGCACATGGGAAGCACCCCCCTGCCCTCCATCCCCACCCTTGGGAACCCTCCCTGACCATTCATTGGCAAATAATAATTTGCCTTTTTGGGCCGGAGCCCACTAACCTCAAAAAAGAAAAAAAGAAACATTTAAGAAAGATATAACAACTGAACTCCCTTCACTAACCATATACTTCAATTTTAGCTAGCTGCTGGTCCACTGTCCACTTTTTCTGGTGATCTAAAATTGTACATCTTATTATCCAACATGACATTCAGAAGTGCCAGCAACATTAACTGGACTTGTGCACCTAGCTCTTTTAAGGAATCTATCCGTTTGCCTAATTCCCACCTTCTATCCTCTGTGATACGAGAGATATCTGATCTTATTCTGCAAGATGCACCTCTTATCTGGATAGTTTGGAACTTCAGAGCAGCCCAAAGTAATTGTTCCTTGAGAGTATATGATTGAATATACACCAAGATTTTCCTGGGCTTCTTCCGTCCCGGGTTTAGCTTAAACGGGTCCCTATGGACGCATTGAATCTCGTACTCCCAGACGGACGCTGATGCAACCTGGGGGAATGCTTTAGTCAGGATCTCTATACAAAGGTCTTAATGCTATCCCCTTCCATTCCTTCTGATGGATCCAGAATCCTGATATTGTTTCTTCTGGAATTATTTTCAAGTCCCTCCAGTCTTTCTGAGAGGTCTTTCTCCTTTTCCTTTACCCTAATCACTTCTAGAGTGTTCCCCTTCACGTCCAGACTAAGCTCTCTCACTTTATTCTCTAGCTCCTCCATACGATACGTTAGTGCAGAGATGCTCTCCTCTAGATTAGTGCATGTATCCAATATCTTTTTCTGGTTTACTTCTGAAATGGAAAAACGTTCCTTAATCTCTAGGGATAGCTGGGTCAACATCGCCTGTATTGAATCCGAGCCCTGTGTTGTTATCACCTGCACCCTGTCTGTGGTTTTGTTCACAATATAGGGCCCATCCAGATGCGGGTTTGCCTCAGCTAGAGAGCTTGGCTCAGAAGGGATAGAGAATGTATTTGACAGTGTGATGGCAGAATCTGCTGGCGTAATGTTCTGTGCCGAGGATACTCCCTGCTTTACAGTTTCCTTATTACTCTTCATGTTCAATTTAAAGTAGGACCTGAGTGATGGAGTCACCCTTTCTGGAGGCAGGGTAGATTTCTTCTTCCCCTCCTTAATAGGGGTCAGTTTCCCTGCCTTATCTGGCAGTTTCCTAAGTCTGTGCTTGCTTGGCGCAGCCTCTAAAACTTGACTAGGAAGTGTAGTTTGGTGTGGAGGGAGTTACTTCTCTAAAAATGTGCTAGATCTTAGTTTGTATCTTTTCCCTAACAGAGTCTCACTGTCAAAAGTTAAACTGGTAGGAAGACTAGGGATTAAATTCTGTTGCACACGTGGGTCTCCTTTATATGGCTGTTTCTTTCCCCCACACTGCAGAGAGACTAACTCCATAGACCTAGATCTGCTCCTGGAGACTAAATCATACCTTAGCTCATCTGCCTTTACCTCAATGAGATGATGGCATACGTCCAGGCAACAACGTTTCCAAATAGCCAGAGGCCCAGAGCACCCCTCCATATGGGACCAGTTTGACCCTTGCGCACTCACTGATAGACAACATACATAGTGCAAGCAAGCCCTTCCTGGGCCGATCCGGTAACAGGGGGTCAACTCGGATGAGCAGGGCTGGGCTTGGCGAGGCTCACTAAGCACTCCGGCAGCTCTAAGAAGGGCAAAAGCTGGTCCACCACACATCCGGTACCAGGGGGCAGAAAAAATAAGAGAGCAGGGTTAAATGACTATATAGTGCACATCCCCTCTTATCTTTATGGTGAACCTTTCCTGCCCGTCCCACATACCAAGCACAGTCAGGGGGAACAACACCTTAAACTACATCTTAAAACCCCCTGCAAACCCCCTGTAAAGAAGACCCCTATACCTTGCTCAGGGGCCGTCCAAAGCCCAAACTTCACAGATTCCCCACAGTCTCAACAGTGAAATTCCCAATTCCAATAGTCTGTACTGAGTGAAAATGCTCACCGTTCGTTAGCCTCGCTGAGTCTGGGAGAAAAAAAAAACCAGACTGGATCCTTGTCAGCGGGTGAAGGAAA
Source organism: Triturus cristatus (assembly GCF_964204655.1). Lineage (NCBI taxonomy): Eukaryota > Metazoa > Chordata > Amphibia > Caudata > Salamandridae > Triturus > Triturus cristatus. The sequence continues at coordinate 460,952,323 of NC_140587.1, read as the reverse complement.
TCCAGAACAGTGCCACTGACCCCCGGCCAGGAGTCAACAAGCTTCTCCAGCCTGCGGTCACCACCTCAACTTCAGGAGCGAACCTGGAGTGAGCAGCACCATGCCAACCCACCCCCGCAGCTCGCAGCCGCGGACCGCGCTTCGTCCTACGGATCCACCGGACCACCGTGACAGGCTGCCTCAAAACGGAGTATGGAGGACCCACGCTGCAGAGCTAACCGGACGAAAACCCAGCAAAGGCAGACAAAGGCAAACAAAACAGCACTCCAGAAAGGTGCAAAACCACAACGCCGACTAACTGCTGCTACCGAACTTCATCACACCAGCGGGAGTTCAGGTTCAAAATGAGGTCAGTGGAGCTCGACCCGCGACCGACTTCCTAGCTGGCCGCCATGTTCCCCTCCATTTCCTGCCCACACTTAGGACTATTATAGAATCCTGATATAAGGGGACGTGACTTTTTTCTCTTCACGCATCTAGCCGCCCCCTTTAGAGTAGAACAGGATTACAGGTCCTGAAGAATTGCTGAGATCTTGTTGGACTTTACAAAAGGCAAGAAACATGTTGACCCCCTGCACAACTCACCAGAACTGATACAGGTCTAAATTTCCCTACACAGTTCATGACCTTTTTGAGTCTGTTTTTATCCATGGCCCAGGTACTCCTCTAAGAAATTTTTCTTGGAGAATCCAGGAGCCATTTTTAAATCACTTCCACATAATCCCACCTCTACTCACTTCACATAGGTTGCCCTCACATAAACCATCTAGGTTCATGATGGCAAAACCTAGAAGACCTCCGGCAAAGAGCCCCCCACTCTGGGCCCGTTGGGCATTGCAGTGCCGGACCAACAAGGAGCTGCCCTATGGTGAAACATGACACCCCTCGGTGTGTGTGAGAGCCCTTGCTCCTTATTGGAGCTATCCCTGGACAAGCACTGCCATTCTTGCCCTTCCAAGCACCTACCAATAATGAATGTGGTCTGGCACCTTGCCCCCCCTTTTTTCATATCCCTAGGAACAGCAAACTCTTTGTGTTTAGCATCACTAGCAAATAACATTTAGAATGTAGACAACTCTAATAGCTAATTTTCAAGACTTTGAAGATTGTAACAGAGGATGAATCTCAACCATCAGGTGGTCTCAATTAGTGATGAATGATGTGAGATACGGCATATTCTTTTGGTGATAACATCCTATAGTCCCAAAAATTAATCAGAAATAAACCTAAGCCTTAAAACAATGTTACGCTATGTACAGCCAAAGCGTGGTGCAGTAGTCATTTAGAGATGCAACAATAGATGTAGTTCTGAAAATCCTAAAGAGCAGGATTCATTCCACATGGCTGATGACCCTTGTGTCGCCAGTATTGCTAAGGCTTGGGGCACTTTTTGTTGCCCAGATTGTAAATACATACTTCAAAATAAGAACTAACACTACTTATTAAAAATCCATCTTTTTTTAAGTTGTATTTATTGATTTTCAAAGAGAAAGCACATTGACAAAAGAGTCCATTATTTAACAGACACAGATATGCAAATTTAGGGATTGTATACATTCCAGGCAGAAGCATTTGATAGCATATAGTGGAACCAACATTATTTATAACACTGTCTTTTAACCTTAGAGCATAGGCAGAACAATTTGGTGGAAAGTACATCACATTATAGTACTATTCAATATTCACATGAGAGTTTGCGATATACCACATTGTTTAATACCTACAGTATCAGAACACCAACATTGTACAACACAGTTGGTGCAGTGGTAAGGGGAAGGCTAATGAGTGGCCTGGAGTATATAGTACCGTCACCCTGTGAGCGCCTCGGGTTAATATAACTATATCGGCTATATTTCTTCATTTGTGGCAGGGGCATCTAGTGGATGCGTCATGAGGTAGCCTTTCAAAGGATCCCAAATATCCTTAGGTTGCGATGTCGGGGGGGGAGCAATTCCGCATTGTTATTCATCTGTTCTTGACAATATATTAAGTCAGTAGGCCAATCCTTAAATTCCGGAGCTCTCCCTCTGCCCCATCTGCACACAATATGGTGTCTGGCCATTAATAGTGCTGTTGCAAGGTAGCGATGATACGGCGTGTCTATTAGTTCAGTCTAACCCAATAAAGCCACTAGAGGTGTGCATGCCAAGGTCAGTGTTGTCATTTGTTCTGGAGCCTCAAAGACCTGACTCCAGTAGTCATGTATACTAGGACAACCCCAAGCTACAGGGAGAACGTTGGACCCCCCATGCCACATCTATCACATCTATCTGAGTCTTTCAGCTTATGTTTGTACATTTTGACTGGTGTGTAGCATAAGTGGTGTAAAAATTTTAAGTGCATAATGCAGAGTCTGCTACTCGCTGAAATTTGCTCTGTCTGTAGACAACAATATGTCTACTGCTTATCTGAGAGCTCATGGCCTAGCTCTACGTCCCAGTGTGTACGAGCGGGGCATTGGGTTGCTTCCTGCTGAGTATGTATTGTATGATAGAGTGTGGAAACAGTATTCCCTGGAGAGGTAGCTTGTAGTATCAGGTGCGGAGGGGGTAATGTCTGGGGCTCCAGTGGAAATGCTGGGGTATTATTTCGCACTCCTTTTCGGAGCCGTAGATAAAGAAATGCATCTAGTGGAGATGACGGAACCCCATGGAATATTTGTTCTAGAGAACGGAGCGTCCCATCATGGTATAGGTCTCCCCAAGTTGCGGTTTTCGTCCGTTCCACGACCTTACGAAACCCTTTCTTCTGGAGTAGTTGCATTCGGGGATGATAAATTAGTGGGAGTATCGGAGAGTACAGCATTGGGGCTTTTAACAGGTTCATAATGCGCCCCCAGGCAGCAACCGTACACTTGATCGGTGTGGATTCTTTGTTTCGTGGCTGAGGAATGGTACATATCATGCCTGCTAGGGGGCCAGGGTCTGCCAACCACTGCTCCACCGCAACCTGTGGCATATATTTGGGTGGGTGGAACCAGTAATAAGCATAATGCGCTTGGGTACACACATAGTATAGCTCAAAGTAAGGGACATCAAATCCACCTAGAGAGTAGGGTCTGGTAAGTAAATTCCATTGCAGCCGTGGTTGTTTTGCCCCAATATTCATCTGATCATTTCTGAAAGTAGTGCTTTGAAGAAGTGCCTACCAGGGTGATGGGGGATATTCAGGAATAAGTACAGCAGCTATGGGAGAACTACCATTTTAATTAATGAGGTGCGCCCTGCCATAGAAAGTGGCAGTGAGATCCATTGTGTAAGGCAGCTAATGATATGGTCTAGTGCTTTGCCATAGTTGAGGCGCATTAGCTCCTCTCGATCCCTGGTTATGTGTATGCCCAAATACCGCATTTTTGTGTTGCACCACTCTAGTGGGTAATCCATGGGAAATTGTGTAGCCGCAGAGGTGAGGGGAAATACTTGTGACTTCCCCCAATTGATGTGGATCCTGGATAGTTTCCCAAAAATGATTAATTCTCACAAAAGCGGGTTTATGTTTTGTTGCGGATATCTAACATAGAGGGTGACATCATCCGCGTAGAGGGAAATGAGTATCTGGTGCAAATTACAGCGTAATGCTTTGTCCTGGTGGTGTTGACTTAGTCTAGCCGCCATGGGCTCAACCGCTAGGGCAAAAAGCAGGGGGGAAAGTGGGCATCCCTGTCTAGTGCCCCTAGTGATGGAGAAGGCTCGAGACATCCACCCATTAATCAGGACTTTGGCAGTTGGGAGCTGGCATAATAGACCTATCCATGAGAGAAACAGTGTAGGTGTTGGAAGGTGACCTCAGAGGGGCCCGGAGGGGGCCCTGACTGCCCTGAGACCCACCCTCGAGATATCGTAGCCGGGCACTGGCGGGAGACTCCTCAGGGGAGGAACCTCGTATCTAGGATCGCACACTCGGCACCACACGACAGAGACACCACACGAGGAGTTCTTAAGAGCAAATCTTTATCAGATCGGAGTGGTAGGATCTTTATGATCAGCAAGGCAAAATATATACAAGTAGAGCGCGGGCTCGCAAAGTCTTGGAGAGGGGTTATGAGGTAGCGGGACAGTCTTTGGGGATATGGATCAAATGCAGGAGCGTACCCGGCGCGCAGCTCACAATCCTCGAGCTGGGGGATACGCTGTCGTCGTGGGGTCCGGCGGGACCAAGAGAGTCTGTGGGAGCCGCGAGTCACTCAGCAGGCTCGAGTACAAGTTCGGAGGTCTTACGATCTTCAGGGAGCCGCGAGTCACTCAGCAGGGCTCAAGCACAAGTTCGGAGGTCTTACGATCTTCAGGGAGCCGCGAGTCACTCAGCAGGGCTCAAGCACAAGTTCGGAGGTCTTACGATCTTCGGGGAGCCGCGAGTCACTCAGCAGGGCTCAAGCACAAGTCCGGAGGTCTTACGATCTTCAGGGAGCTGCGAGTCACTCAGCAGGGCTCAGGTGTTTCCAAGGCGAATCTGCCGGACAGTCCCAGAGCACCCCTTGTTATAGGGCGACTCCTCTTTGATGTTCGGAGTCTGTGCAGGCAGGGGTCTTGTCACCTGGGGGTCGCTTGTTGGGGGTTTCCTGCTATTGTCCTTTGATCCTTTCAGGGCCGGGTCGGGAGGAGCCCCAGACACCCAGCAGGCGTGGAGCCAGCCCTCGGGGAGGCCGGCGGGTCGATCGAAACCCACCTTTCCAGGGAAGCGCAGAGGTGTGATGAAAACTGCTCCTCCCTCTCTCATCCCAAGGGGAGCGCGATGTCCTCCAGCCGGAGTGGCGCCTGTAGGCTAGGGTCGCGCTGGGGCCGGGCGGCCATCTTGGTGCATGAAGTGGGCACGCGGGCCCGGGGTGGCCGAAGGAGGAAGGCCTACGGACGGGGGAAGTCCGGGTCGGGTGTGTGTGTTCTGGTGGGAAGGATCGGCCAGGCCAGGGGCTCGGGGCTGGTGTGAGGTGCAGGGGTCAGGTCTGACTATGTTACGAGGGCCGGGTCTAACAGTAGGGAAGTCCATTCATTGTAGTACACCTAGTAGATAACCCCCCTCAACGGAATCGAACACTTTAGTGGCATCTAAAAAGACCTCCACCAGCGCTAGGTTGGGATCCACATTATGTAATATGGAAAAAAAGGTACGTAGGTTGTGTGTGGTCGCACGACCTGGGATGAACCCAGCCTGATCGGGAAGGACAAGTTTCTCTATTGATAAATGTAATCTATTGGCTAGGATCTTAGCAAGAATTTTAGCATCATTATTGATGAGGGACAGTGGCCTATAAGAATCACACTGGTTTGCTGGCTTCCCGGGCTTCAGTAGGGAGGTAATAAGTGCATCTCTCATTGAGGGTGGGAGTGTTCCATTCGCAAGGGCATCTTCATACACCTCTTTTAGAACGGGGGCTAACTGATCGACGTATGTTTTGTAGAAGTCAATAGGGAGCCCATCTAGGCCGGGGGCTTTTCCGGACTTCATATGCATACTGGCTTCCTGTATCTCATCCAATTCAAAGGGGGCACACAGGAATTCTCTCTGTGTGTTACCCAACCATCCCAAGGCTACATCTTCTAGATAGCTAACTAGATTGAGAGAGTCACGTCTACCTGAGGTATATAGCGCAGAATAGTGAGCGGTAAACGTATCCAGTATATCAGTAGTGTCTCTGTACAGTACTCCTTCAGGACCTACAATGTCTAAGACGTAATTAGAGAAACAGGGTTTTTGTATTGTCTCTGCTAGAGCCCTGCCAGGGCGTTCTCCTTCTCCATATTTTCGGGCCACCCAGTATTTGCCTCTAAATTTAGTGTCACGTTCAGCAGTTTCTGTGTTGTCCGAAAGTGTTGGGTCCCCCCATCAGCAACCATAGAGAGCAGAGTCTCTAGTCTCTTGAGCTCTGCGTCTAGTTTTTTCACTGTTCCTCGGATGTCGACGGGACTCCAGAACTTTTCGAGATGCAAAACCCACGGATTGTGACCTTAAAGGCATCCCAGACTGTTTCAACATTGTCCACTGACTCCACGTTCCTCTGGTAAAAATCTGTGATTTACTGTCCTAGTTCGCTATGGAATGCTGTGTCAAGTAGTGTGAGGGGTGTTAATCTCCAGACGCTGCGTGGAGCACCATATCCCGGGGGGGGGGGGGCGTCAGACTTACAGGAGAATGGTCTGAGTATTTTCTCGCTGGATGTGTAGAAACGATTATCGATGGGCCCAGGCCACATTATATTAGACAGCAATCCAGTCGGGCCCAAGATGCGTACATGGCTGTGTAGTGTGTGCCTTCAGTTGTTTGTGGGTGGACATGGTGCAAAGTATCCAATAATCCCTTGTCAGTCACTATGTCTTGTAGCACCTTGTGAGATCTATTGTAATGATGTGGTGCCGGGTTAGATCTGTCCATGGTGGGATTGAGAGTGGTATTGAAATCTCCCCCCATATAATGTGAGTAGAGCCTATCTCCATAATTTACCCCAGAGCATGGCAAAGAAATCCGGGGTATCAATATTGGGGCCATAGCAACATACCAAGGTGATGGATTCTGTACCTAATCTGTCCCATGTGATGCAGTATCAACCGTGTTGATCCTGTGCCGAACCAGCTAGGGCAAATTAAGTTCGTTTTTTGATGAGTATGGCTGTCCCTCTAGAGTAGGAGGAGTAGGAGGAGTAGGAGGAGAAATATTCTATGGTCCACCCATTTATGTGCAAAAGTACTATTGTGTCTGGGATTTAACTGAGTCTCTTGAAGCAGCGTGATATGGACTTGGTGCTGATCTAAATATGCTATAACCTGCTGACGTTTCCGTGGGTCGCCTAATCCTCTGACGTTCCTCGTGAGGATATGTAAGTACTGATTAGACACTGGACTAGTCATGTAGCGAGGCAGTACATAATGTGTAGCACAGTGTTCGTACTACTGCGAAGTGGATAGAATATCTGTAATGCAGCTGACTTTTGTATTTTTTTACTTCTTGTGCTGTGTCAAACTTCAAGAACAGTCACCTTCCCACCCCCACCCACTGTAGTATCCCAATCATGCCAGAAAAAACATTCCCTCCCCCACCAAAGTCCCCAACAAAACAGAAACAGTCTGAATTATTGTCTGTAGCAAAAAAAGGGGGAGTGCACTTGGGGGGGGGGGGACTCCTGGGCTCATGCACGGTTACACCCTGCCCTCAGAGTTGCGACTTGTTGGAGAGGCCAAACTCATCAAGGGCGGGGGGCGCTAGGTGCCAAGTGGCATATAGCACTAGAAGGTCACTTACCTGGTTTGAAGTTTCAGACGACCCAAACACTCAAATCTGCACATCAATGTTCATTGGTCATTGCAGGGGCATAGTTCCAATTATTCTTCAGCCAGGGAGGGCGGTCTCGATGATAGTTCTTGTGAAGAGTGGGAGATGTTGTGGCATTTGATATGTTTCAGAAAGTCTTCCACTTGCTGCGGATTAGTGAAGAAATATTGCTTGCCGTGATGTGTGGGCGGGCAGGGTACATGAGACCAAATCAATTTGCGCCTAACAAAGTTTTTGTTTAGCGGGCAGAAACTTAAGTCCTCTTCCTGAACATTTGCTGTAAAATTAGGATAAAGGGTGAACGTGTTTCCATCAAAGGTGAACCGTCACTTTTCATGTGCTGTTTTGAGGGACACATCACGGTCTCTGTAATTTAACAGCCGCGCGATTATAGGGCGCGGCGCGTTTCCCGGTGGAGGCCTGGGGCCAAGAGAACGGTGAGCTCTTCCCACTATGAATTGGGAAGAAAAGGATTCTGCGCCAATTGTTTTGCGCAGCAGTCTCTCAATAAACTCCTCCATCCGGCCTGTGTTGGTGCTCTCCGGAATGCCAATCACTAGGATGTTGTTTCTCCTGCTGCGCACCTCAAGGTCTTCATTTTTTAAAGCAATAATTTTAAGTAGTTTATCCATTTGCGCCACTTGTGTCTGTATATGCGACGTGGTGTCCTCAGCATCTGAGATGCGGCGTTCGGTTTCTTTGATGCGCTCATCATGGCTATCTAACTTGTGAACAATGGCATCCATCCAACTATTCATGGCATCCATTTTATCTGAGATCGAAGTAAGGCTTTGTCTCATTTCAAGGAGGAGAGTTTACATGACTTCATCCTGTGATAGTGTTGACCCTTGTGCGTGTTCTTCACTTGCATTATCAGGACCATCTTGCTGCGCGCGGCCACTCTTTTTGGCTTCAAATGTCAGCCGAGTTTGTTTGGTATCTGCCTTCCCCATTTTTGTGATTCTATATCAACTGTGACAATGCCAACTGCGGGGCTTGCAATGATTAGCTTCTTTGCGTAGAAACTAGGCAGTGGATGTATCCTCCTAAGTAGTTCTGATCAGCTCTGGTGAACAAGAGTTCTTGTTACTGAGGGCGGTAACAATCAATTCACTCCCTACCGTTTAGGTGTTGCGGGTGAGGTAGACGCTTTATGTGCGTTTCTGCTGTTGTTTGTTGATGCAGGGCATGTAAGCTTGTGTGTGTTTACACCGCTGTATTTAAGTCCGGGGTGAAATTGCAGAGAGCTGCGTGGCTCCGAGCAAGCGGTCCAGAATTGCTTGTCTAGGGGAGGGCTAGGGGAACTTTTCAGTTCATGCGGGCCTTTCTCACAGGAGGATATGTTGCGAAGAGGCGCAGGATACCAGGAAGGCAAAACGCATTGGTTGCTGCTTATATTTTTCTATTACAAGCTGACGTGTGGCCAATTAGCATGAGTGTACCGTTCTCTGTCACATTAATCACAGCGGCATTTTGGGCATTCTGAGATGTAGGAAGACAAAACCTGTTGTGCAAGTCTGTATGCTGCACAGGGGATAAGGGGCCAGCAAAGCAGATGGGGTGGAGAGAGGCCGGTTCAGTGTGCTCACATTTAATGAGGTCGTGGGCGTTTAGCGTTCTCAACACAGCAAGTTTGGCTGGGGACAAGTCAAGTCTTTGGGCCGTAAGTTCAAGGGAGAATGTCCTCAAGAGGTTAGCAGGTGCGTACAGCACTGCAGTGCGCAAAGTTTGTAATGGTGCCGCAGACCATGGCTAAATGAGGCAGTGGCCTAAGCTTCATGTGGACACCCCCAACGGCGTAGCTCGTTTCTCCCAAGATGCTTTTGGGAGCTACAGACTATTTTGCTGCATGTGAAGGTAGGTTTACGGCTTGGCAAGGCTTTTTTATCTTTTTTTTCCCCCCTCCTTTTTTTTTCGACCGGCCGCGTGTATCCCTGTATTGCAGGATATGGTGAGCAGAGGTATATGGTGTTCACCAGGCTGGAATAGGTATTGGAGTCGCAAAGTTCATGCCGGTATATTAGGTGCTCCGAGTGAGGAGTAGTCACAGTCAGTTCTTGTACGCCAACATGATGGGACGGGGAGATGGTCGCATTTGGCAAATGGCAAATGGCAGCGCTGCCTGGCGCTTGCCTGTGTTGGTGGTGACAAGAGGCAGCGCACAGTAGTCAACAGAGAGCAGCTGGGGGTCACAAGATCTCGGGAAGCTGTGCTCGCAGAGGGTGACAGGCACAAGCGGCAGTGTAAAAGTTCAGTCACTCACGCTCTGCTATCAAGTACGTCACCGTTGTGCAGGTGTGCGGCCTTGGTTCACGTGGGCACCACGGCACTCACATACCTCATGCTGCCTGAGATGGCTCCAGGGAAGACAGGCTGCTTGTACCGTTCAGTTTGGAAAGGCGCTGGTGCAGCAGAAAGGGGCGTCCAAATTGCTCTGCATTCACGCCTCACGGACTCCAGGTCTGGCTGAACTACCAGGCATAGTGGCTTATATCCTAGGACCTCCTAGGCAGGATAGTTGGGCGGATTAGTGGACTGAGCTGCAGGAGCCTCATGCTTGTGCGCCATCTTGTTCGTACGCCACCTAGCGCCCCCAGAAATCCATATTTAAAACACCAAACTCAAAAATTATAGACTTATTTCCAGTGTTCCCTTTGTGCTAAAACAAATTGAGAAAACTACTACTGCTCAATTACAGGTACACCCAGAAGAAAAGTGTATATTAGAGTACTGGCAATTAGGTTGTAGCCTGAATCATAGTATAGAAACAGCATATGTGGATGTCCAGGGTACCATATTGAGAGTTGTAGATAAGGTTACCCTGTTGCGCTGATGCTGCTATATTGATGTGCAGCATTCAAGGCCTAGAACATAGTGTCTAATTATATCAGAAGGGGTAGCAGTGGCAGACCACAGTATTAAATGGTTTGCCTGATTCACAGCAAAATATAAATTAGAGAGGCCAAATCACCTTCACAGACATTCAAGAATGTGGTGCTAAGAGCTATGTGCCTATCACCTCTCCTTTTTACCATATTTTACCAACATTTGCATGATTTGCATGTTGGCCCAGACCAATCCAGTTTCTTGCACATGCGTATGGATGCATTAAAAGTGATTGGGTCTTAACTCAACTAAATCTGAGTTACTGCTTGCAGGGTCAAATCAGATGCTGAGGAATATAAAAGACACTTATAAAGATTACATGATCAATGAAAGTAATAATTCACTTAGGGTCTTTTTAGACTCAAGTATGTCTATGGATAGCCAACCGGATGTCACAATGGATGCAACCCAATACCATCTAAAATTGCTCCAGTAAGCCAGGTCACTTAATGATGAGGGCAACAGAGCGTGCACGTGAAATGAAATGAAATGAAATGAAAAGACCATTTATTGAGCGTGATAGCTTCCCTGAGGCGTCCTAGCGCTACGGACAATACATACAGGTAGTGGAGTTAAAGATTATTCAGACCTATTAAAAAGCAGGGTTTTTAGTTGTTTACGAAACAGCAGTAGGTTGGGCTCAAAGTGCAAGGGAAGGGAGTTCCACAGTATGGCCGAGTTATAAGAGAAGGACCGGCCCCCACACCTGGTTCTCTTAATCCTGGGTACCGTGGCAAGGAGAGAGGAAGCTGATCTGAGCTGTCTGGTCGGGTTGTAGGGGGTGATCAGTGGGTGATTGATGACAGCCCCCGTTTTCCAGAAGGCTCGATAGGCGATGTATAGGGCCTTAAATTCGATCCTTTCCCTGACTGGGAGCCAATGAAGGTTCTTTAAACCGGGTTTGGCAGAGAGTCTACGGGGGATTAGAAGCATTTTTCGGGCGGTGCAATTTTGTATGATCTGAAGCTTGCGCAGGGTGGTTTGAGGGGCCCCTAAATAGAGGGCGTTCCCAAAATCTAGCCGAGACAGAACGAGACCTGGACCATAATCTGTCTTGCTTGGGGCGGCAATAAGCGGAGAATCTTCCGCAGGAGCCTGAGTAGGCCAAAGCAGGTGGCTGACAGTTTGGCTGCTTGGTGGTTAAAATTGAGGGACTTATCCAGCCAGATGCCCAGGCTCTTGATTGTATCCTTAGGTGTAGGAACAGGGCCAAGAGAGGTCGGCCATGATGGATTGATCAGGACCGTGGGGGAGTTGCCTAAGAGCATCAATTCGGTTTTGTCCCCATTGAGTTTGAGACACGATGAGGTCATCCATTTGGTCACCTCCTCTAAGCAGTCCCTCAGGCTGTTGTGTGGAGTGGAAGACTGATTGAGAGCCACCACTAGCTGAGTATCGTCGGCGTGGGTAATGATTTTTATTCCAAACATGCGGATGATCTCAGCTAGGGGGCTCATGTATATATTGAATAGGGTAGGGCTCAAGGAGGAGCCCTGTGGTACACCGCAGCCAAGGGGCTTGTCAGGGGAGGTGATATCACCCTCGAAGACCTGGAAGGAGCGGTCAGAAAGAAAGGATTCAAGCCAATCGATTGCTTTTCCAGAGACTTCTATACTGGTGAGTCGATAGGATATTATAGTTTACAGTGTCGAAGGCGGCACATAGGTCGAGAAGGATCATTGCCACTCTGATCCAGTATCTTCCTGGCTTTCTCCGTTACTGCAATCAGAGCGGTTTCGGTCCCGTGCATGGGCCTTAATCCCGTCTGGGAGGGGTCGAGTAGGTGGTTGGTCTCGAGGAATTTAGCCAGTACTGTGTTGGCGTATTTTTCCAAGATTTTGCTCAGCCATGGCAGCAGGGATATCGGGCGATAATTACTGGGGTTGTCTTGATCTAGATTGGGTTTTTTTAAGGAGGGCCTTGACCATAGCACGCTTCCAGGGAAGCGGGACGGAGCCAGTGGATAGGGAAGCATTGAGCAGGTTAAGTATGGTGGGAAGGACGTTGCTGGCAGTTGTCAGCAGAGTACGCAGAGGTGCTGGATCATTGGGGGAGCTGGATTTCACCTGGTGTAAAATAGGTTCTAGCATGGTGGGATTAAGAGGGGGAAAGGATTCGAGAGTGGGACGGGACTGGGTTCCTAGTTCAAGAGGTTTGGTCAGAGTTGGGCAGATTGGAGTGGGGGATAAGGAGGTACAGATGGTTTGAATTTTTTGGTGAAAGAACTCTGCCAAATCGTTACAACGAGTTTGTGCATTGATGGCATTTGATGGGTTTTCCGGGAGTGTAAGCATGGTTTTCGCAATGCGATACATTTTTTGGGATCTAGAAGCCGCTGCATTAATTTTTTCTTCAAAGAAGGTTGATTGCGTAGTTTTATTCTCGTTTTTATAGATCCTAATCGCTTATCTGTAAGCAGTTTTTCTGGAAGGAGAATAGTCCAGCCGCTATTTCCTTTCTAATGTTTTGCATTGGTGTTTCAATTCCCGTAGCCCGGGGGAGTACCAAGGGGCGGTCTTTATGCTGCGCTTCATTTTGATGCATTTCAAGGGGAGTACAGAGTCTAGTGATCCCGAGATCCATTTTTTGAAGTCCTTATTGGCTATGGTGGGGTCAGAGTTATAGGGAGGTCTTGGAGTTTCCAGGACTGCCTGCCAATTCTCTTGGGGAAGTTTTGACCAGTTTAGATCTCTACGTGTGTTAGTATTGGTGGGAGGGTGGGAGTCAGGAGTGGCCCAGGAAAGGGGGATCAGGAAGTGATCGGACCACGGAAGAGGAGAAGGGATTCCTACAGTAAGATCTGCACTATTGCTAAACACGGGGTCAAGTAGATGGCCCTTGATGTGGATTGGTTTCAATACTAGTTGTTTCAGTTGTAGTGCGGAAAGACTTGCTGTAAAGCGGTATGATCCAAGATGTTATCAAAATGGATGTTGAGATCCCTTAATAGTGTGAAATTAGATGGGCTACAGACTAGGCTGGCTATGATGGGGGTAGGGTATTGTTAAATTGTCCTAACGTTCCGGGTGGGCGGTAAATGAGTATTCCGGAAAAAGTGCTGGTGGGGGAAAAGTCTATGGCAAAGGAAAGACTTTCACAATCAGGTATTGGGTTGGGGGAGCTGCGGCATTTATAACAGTCTTTATAAATGACCGCTAGGCCGCCTCCTTTTCCCATTTTCCGGTCTTCCCGTAAAATTTGGTATCACTGGGGGAGAGACTGAACAAGGTCGGGCTCTGAATCAGAGTTGAGCCAGGTCTCTGTAAGGTATAGGACGTCTGGCTGGAGCTCTTCTAATAGTATGGAAATTTCCGTGGAATGTTTAGGTAATGACCTGCAATTCAGGAGGTACATGTTTTTCTGGTTTTTTTTGGTTAGTTGGGCCAGATGGAGCTGGAAGCCGCAGTGTGGGCATGTTGTGTGTGGGTCAGCTGGATTCCAGGGTAGATGGCATATGGCGGGGGTTGTTCCTCTAAGTTTCAGAAGGGTGGTGGGGCTGTAGCACCTTCTGCGAGAGGAGAAATGGGCAGAGTTTGTGGCCCCTGCTGGCCGCGGACGGGCGCAGACGGGCTTGCCTTTAGTGTGCCTTTGGCGTGCCGCCGGCACGCCCACTGCGCGTTCTGCTCTGCATCAACTTTTATGTGGGAAATGGGGAAGGGGACTACACCGCCAACCCTCTAACTGAGCCGGAAGTGACTTCCCTCCACACAATATGGATAAGGACCCGCGGTGGACCGGGGAAGCAACCGTAAGTGTGACTCAGGAGAAACCCTCGTGAATCAGGTATTCTCTTTTAAATTTAGGAGTGTTATTTTTTTTTAAAAGACAAGGTGCACAACAGTAATTGGTGACAATTGTTAAAAACAAGTAAAATAAGCAGCAGTAGCAAGCGTCAACAGCTAGCGCTAAAAGCCACTACCTCAAGCGCGTCCGCTGCGCGTTCCGCTCTGCATCAACTTTTATGTGGGAAATGGGGAAGGAGACTAGACTGCCAACCCTCTAACTGAGCCGGAAGTGACTGCCCTCCACACAATCGGGATAAGGACCCGCGGTGGACCGAGGAAGCAACCGGAGGTGTGACTCAGGAGAATCCCTTGTGAATGAGGTATTCTCTTTTAAATTTAGGAGTGTTGTTTTTATTTAAAGACAAAGTGCACAACAGTAATTGGTGACAATTGTTAAAAACAAGTAAAATAAGCAGCAGTAGCAAGCGTCAAGAGCTAGCGCTAAAAGCCACTTCCTCAAGTGCGTCACGTGTTATTGTGAATGTCAACTTGGACTATTGTAATGCCCCTCTTTGTCCGTACAACCAAATATAACCTATTCAAACTGCAAGTGATCCTAAAACCTGCAGGAAGAACTGAGATAGATATACCATGTGATACATATACAAAGGCTCTTTGATGCATTAGCTTTCTAGAAGACAGAATAAAATGCAAGTTTTTTCAACATGAAATGGAATAAGACCAAGACTACTTTATTAATTGTGGTTTCCTTGTGAATCTAGCTGGTCTCTTCATAGTAATGGGAATTGACTTGCTGATCACTAAATTCAATCAAGTTTGTGCTGGGTGACAGGCCTGCCCTACATAGGTTTGTAGAATCTGGATCAAATTTCCAGATAGCTGATGGCCAGTGAAGCAATCCACCTCTTTCAGAAAATAAATTAACATCTTTCTGTTTTAAGACACTGCCCAGTATGTCAAACGTGCTGGTTTGCCTTAACACTGAAGCAGTATAGAAATGAGACTCATGATGAAATAAGGCTCCTGCTCCTCCCTCAGTGCTTAGTACCTATGGCCCGGTGATCATCTCCTGACGGCCCTGCGGCTGAATGCACCTCCTCCTATCCAGGATCATCGTGGCCAGCTAATAAAATGTTTATAAAACCCTTCTAATTGCATACTCCCTCTTATAAAATAGTAACTTCAGATTTAAATAAAACATCCAAATAATGACAAAGCAGACCTTCAGAAATAGAGCATCTTGAAAATATATTTGCTAAATAGTTTTCTGAGTAGTGAAGAGGAAGAATCCCTATAAAAACAACTCTAGCTAATCCCTCAGGCAATTAGGCATTCGATTGGCAGTGATCTTGCCTAACACATGCATAAAAGCAAATGTTATAAGAATTGGAGTCGTAACAGGTTCTCATTCCTTACTAATAGCTCATATAACTGAGTTTCCATTGTAAGGAATACAACCTCAGTCGATAACGTAATTGAATATGCGTCAAAGGGCAAAATAAAATATCAGTTCTTCCCCTTCTGTGTGTTATATCAGTTAGCAGCAGCATTTTTATCCACGTTTGTTATATTGCTAATGAGATACAAATGTGTGTGTACCGGTGAGTTAAATGTATAGAGATGGTAGATCACACAATTCTAAATTTGTGGGGAAAGGGAACAGTGCATCTATCCTTACAACATTTGCCGCATTTCACCTAGTAATACATTTTCAGCCATTTAAAAAGTCCTTTGTTTCCGTAGCAAATTGTCTGGTCATACTAAACTGAATGTTTTGCTGGCTCTTGTTTTCATTTATCAGGTTCATATCATGAAAGGGGTTATTGGTGTGCCTCATGAGTAAAAGCACATTTAAGACAGTCCTAGGTTGGCTTTTGATCTGCCTAAACCAAACATCCATATTTTTAAGGGACACATATATGAAATGCCTTCCACATGAGCCACCATGACTTGAATTTTGTGTATTTTTTATCAATTGCAACAAAAGGCTTTCAGAGCTGTAGTGATGTGGTCGAAATTGTGTTGTCCAAAATATATTGTGAATTAGCTCAATCTGGACTCTATGTGGTTTACCAGTGGTCTTACCTGCCAGTCCTATCAGTGATACTCCACAGGAGATGGTCGATATTTGCAGAGGTATGAACTGGGTTTGCCCTGAGTTTCTTATTCTTGAGAAATGACACCAAAGCAATCCTTTAGGTGCACGAGAAGTATGGTTTGGTCTATGAAGATATTTAGTAAGAGTATTGTAGTATACAGGTTGATCTCTCAGAGAACATATGTCTTTGAACGTTTGTTCGAGGATTTATAATGCTTATATGCAGAAGGTTGGTTTTTACCTCCCACTGAGGTCAGGCTGGAATTCAGGAAGTACAAGATACCACATCAGAGGAGAATTACCTACTAACAACTGTGTTAAGGAGCTTGGCCATTCAAGAAAGGTCAGAGGTGGGTCTTGGAAAATTGGTTCATTCTTCACACTCATGTGGTGGAAAAGGTCCCAGACACTGGTGAAACGGGTCAGTTTGTGAGTAACGCAGTGTTGGGGTTTGAGCGTGTATTCGATCTTTTTCAGGATAGAGTGCACACCTAAAGGTGCTGACTGTTATGCACACCCTATAGGTACAGTGAATCAATATCAACAAACTAATAAAGAGAATTGATCACGCTCCACACGAAGAAAACAAGAAGTAAAACTAAAAATTGACAAGGACGGAATTTTTATGAAAAGACCTCTTCAAAAGAAGAATTTTAACCTTTTCAGATCTGGTAAATGTTTGAAATTGGTGAAGAAATGCAAGAAGGCTACTCTGTAACAGGTGAAAATTTACGACATGGAAATGAATTCCATTACACTTGAGTTGTTTTTAGGAGGACTAAGACCAAGGACCATTTTCAGCAAGAGGTATAGGGTATGTTACTAATGTAGACTTTGAAAGTAAAAGTGATTTATTTTCTGTAGATCTCTGCACTTTTCCCAGCAGCTCACAGAAGGCTCTAACCTCAATCCAATGATAATGAAAGAGCCAAAGATCCAAGTCTAAGGTCTGGATGATATTAAAGGAGTGGCTAGTTGAATCTGTGCATTTTCTATATTGTCAACAAATGCATTTAAATTGCTCAATATACTGGATATTAAAGGTAAATCCATGAACGTGAGGGGAGTAAAACTAATTTCTGGAGGGAGAAGTTTAAAAATAGTCAATGAGAACATTTGCATAATTCCAGATAGGACAAGAAGTTGCAATAAGGCAACAGACTCCAGCCCTAAACTGGGTCCAGATGGTGGCAATCTAACACAGTGGTTCAGGTTCTGAAGACGCAGTGACTAAGCTGGGCATGCATGGCTCTGATTACAAGTTGGGTAGAACAGTCTCCCTGATAGGGCACTGCTCCATCCAATTATAACTGACCCAGTGTTCCTGTACCCTGATTTCCTTTTTCTGGCCAGAAAATCAAGCTGATGAAATTGCATGAGGGTTGAGCTGCAGGAGTAGCCTGTCCTGACCTCTGGTCTACACGTGACTTCTTCCACCAGTACGAGAGGAGCACAGAATGGAACCCCTGTCAGGCACAGCCTCTTTCCCTGCCCTCTGCACTACACCAATCCTAAACATCTCTGTTTAGACTGGTTAGTATATTGGAGTGTTAATATACATGAAACTTCGAAGTTTGTGAGGAATTGCAGTTGAAAAACAGGTATGCATGTTATCTCCCATTACATTGATATTAACTTGTGTTTAACTTATTTAGGTGATAGATATTGGCTAGAAACATTTCTGGTCATGCGGTATTACATGCCTAAATCTATTCTGTTTATAATTTGGACCGAACAGAAGAGCACTGCTTCATGCCTGTGGTGTCACAGAAGAAGCATAGTGGAGAGTCATCTTCCACCACTGGAATCTCCTGGAGAGTTCAGGGGCCAATCAATGACTAGTTCCCTATCCTCTGTCATGCAAAGGGGTTTACCATGACAATCTCCTATGCTGCAAGGAAAGTTGTTTGACGGGTGTTCCTTGAGCATAGCTAATTCTTTATTCTTTTGCGTTGTTCTTACCACAACCAATTGTTATTTTCTTTGCACATCTTGGACTTGTTATGAATTTGGTATATACTTATTTATACCCGTTTTAACTCTTAGTAGGTAAACATATTCATTACCATGGTCAACATATTTTACAAAGTCAGGTATGGCTCACGAAATGTTAAAGTCGAGTTTAGCAGGAATGGCAGTACCTTCATAAATCACTTAAGTGCATTTTATACCCAATTCCCAATCCTTGAGCTTGTGGTCTCATGGCAGGTTGTAATTTGCTTTCACTATTAAGTTCTTCCTTTATGATTTCCTCTATGTGACTGCACCTTGCAATATTTCATATATTAAGGGTCCCATTACAATGTTGGTCAGAAACTAAATCGATTGACTCCTTGTCGGAATCGGTTCCACCCGACTTGCGGTCAGTGGTTCTGCCCAACCGAATATGATGCTTCCAAACACCGTTCGGAAGGGCTACAATGTGAGCCTGTGTTCTGACCTACAACATAGGCTCCTATGGGGAAAATAGGTGTCCGCAGAAAACCTTGCATCCTGTCGCGGGCACCCCATGGTGCTTGCCACACAGTGCATGGTTTTACAGGGGGGTCCCTTGTGTAGCCTCATGGTCCCCAAACCGGAGACCTCATGATGAAGGAGGGCCTGCTAGGTGCCCCCAAAGTCAGTTTCCAACAGCCTTTTAGTGTCGGACAGACCAAGTCGAAAAGGCTGTTGGAATCTGACATCGTAATCGATCGATCGGTAGGAAACGCTGTCCATTGAGCTGTACGAATCTGCTCTGACTGACTCGGATTCTCCAAATGCCGGTTGGAACCGATTCGGAAAGACTGAATGGTTACCCTTACGACCGTGGTTTAGGAAATTCCGACTGTCGGTCGGAGGCTTTCCGACTGACATTGTAATGAGGCCCATAGTGTTCAATGACTTCCAATTGATGTGGACATACTTTTCTCACTTTCATAAGTGTATTTTAATCCTTGTTCTTTTTCACAACAAAATGTTATTGTCAACAGCCAAGGTAGGCCTGACGAGGCCAGGTACCAAAACAATACAATATACAATATAGCCATAATGATGTCTACATTTTGTTGCCAATTAGACAAAGAAGGATAAAATGCAGGTAAACATACCATAGTAATAACTGAAGTGTCATAAATCCAATAAACAATACAGTACATGCCAAATCATCCCCTATTTGAAGTGTAAACCCACGAAACTCATAGTCACCGCTCATTGTGTCTGTTGTATCCATTGCTAGTCTGTCGAACCAGCTGGGATGAGTTCCAAATATATCCCCCAATAGTCCGCCCACCACTTCCATGTCTTAGGATGTTTCAGGGGCATCCCCTTGCTGCAAATATAGGTATCTCTAACCCCATACAGAAATCAAGGCCCTTCTTCCAAGCCCCAAGGGAGAAGGCGTCTTTCCAAGTCTTTAAAATGTAACACTTCGCCAGTGTAAGGCCCAATAATAATAGATGGCGTTTGTATGTATTGCCCCCAATGCCATCAGTAATGTGAAGGAGGTTTTGTCGTGGTGAATAAGGGATATCCCACCCCAGGACTTGTGACAGACATGCAATGACTCCATGCCAGAACCCTTAGAGTGATGTGCATAGCCATAAGGCATCTATGAGGGTTCCATCGGTAGCGCGGCAACGTAGGCATAGTGGTGATGTAATGAGCTCTGCACACCAAAGCTTATATCTAGTATAATAAGCCCTGTGAAGATACTTAAATTGTATGCCGTAATCGAGTCGCAATGGACGCCCCACATGGGGTTTCCAGCGCCTCATTCCAGTCCTCATCATAATCCGAGGGGCCCAGGTCTACCTGCCAGGCCTCACGTGTTTTATATAGCTTAGAAGGGCTATTTGTAATTAATATACGATATATTTTGGTGATCTTATGTTCCCCAAGTTCACCCATAAACACTCTGACCAGCTAACGTCTGGTATTGTGTCCAGAAGAGTGAGATAAGGGGAGAAAGCATGATGGAACGGAAGATATTCATAAAATTGTGATTGAGGCATTGCATATTCCTGCTGTAGTTCCTGGAAGGACTTCAGGATCTGGCTGTGGAGGATGTCACAACAGTGGAAATCCCTATGCTTCCCACCCAGAGAAGCCTGGCAGTCCAGCTAGCTGAGGTGAGAGGCTGTTATGCCAGGGGGGGCCTCTTTGTTAACCTGTCCCACCATCCCAGCTGATGCAATGTTCGTCTCCAGAGTTGAAAAATCGTGGCGGTCACTGGCGGTAGCACTTTTAGGGTCCGGCCAGCATATGGGATTGCATGTAGAGGCGTGTTGCTCATCAGCCAATGTTCTCCTGAGTGTGTAGGATAAGGCCTATACCCATACCACCACTCGTTTAGGATAAGAAGGTGCGAGGCCGCGTAGTATGCCTGCACATCTGGTATCACTAATCCCCCACAATAGGTTGACTGAAAGCATGTTTTCAAAGCCACATGGGCTAGCCCCCCCCCAGAGAATATGTCGAAGAGTAGCGCTTAGCTGCGTAAACCAACTGGGTGATATCAAATATGGGTGATTCTGGAGTTGATATAGTAGGCAAAGAGACCATCTTAAAGATGGCGGACCTACCAAAGGATGAAAGCGGTAGGTGTGACCACAAACGGGTCTGTTCCTTAATTTGCATCCATAATGGGGCCAAGTTACTTTCCCAAGACAAAGATTGTGATGTGGCCAAAAAAATGAATATTTAAAACTATCTTGCACCACGTCACCTTGGTTGACCACGGGCCCAGGGGGCCCGCACCACGCAGGGGCCACAGGTAGGACTTACGGGTGTTCACATAAAGCCCAGATGTTTCACCAAAAACCTGCATGATGCTAAGCAGTCTGGGTCCCGACCCGTCTAGACGCGTAAGGAAGAATAATACATCGTTTGCAGAGAGCTATGCAGTCAGAAGCCTCCCCAGACCACTCAAATCCGTGGATCTACCCGCACCCAAGCCGCGAGAGGTTCCATAGTGAACGCGAAGAGATGTAGAGAGAGGGGACTGCCCTGATGAGTACCCCGCCCTATAGGAAAGGTTTGTGAAATAGTGTCTGCGACGTGGACAGAGGCAGTCTGTATAGAAGAGTTGGAAGTATTTGAGGAGGCGGGGCCAAAGTTCAGGTGACTCAGGAGTGCAAAGAGGTATGTCCAGCTAAGGGAATCAAAACCATATTTATATCTGCGAGCAAGAATGTAGCCCATTCCCCCAGACAGTCCACCGATGCAATGGCATTGTGTACACGTCTGATGTTTTGTCGTGTGGCGCGGCCAGGCATGAAGCCAGCTTGGTCTGGATGGACTAGTTCTGAGATATAGGGCACTATGCGGTTGGCTATAATCTTGGTGAGAAGCTTAGCCCTGACAGTAAGGAGTGATAGCGGACGATACAAGGAATGGTGCTCAGGGGGTTGGGCTTGTTTTAAGAACACCACTATCTCCACATGACGCCAGTCCACTGGGAGACACTGTCATCTATAGCGGCATGGAGTGCAGCCAGATATGGGGTGGTGAGCATGGATTGATATTTCTTGTGGAATTCACACGGAAAACCGTTTGGGCCGGGCGCCCTACCCGGGCGCATCTTCGACAGTGCCACTTGATGTTCCTCAGCTGTTATTGGGGAATCTAATTCTTCCCTGGTGAAATCCTTAAGGGCACGCAGAGACATGTCATCTATAAACTTGTGGACAAGTTATGATGGCATAGTCTCCAGGGGGGCATATAGATCTTTATAATAGTCTGCAATGCTAGCTTGTAGGGGATCTGAGAGAACCTCCCCAGCGGGGTCACGGATATTCGGGATGGTGAGGGGGCAGAGAGCCCTTTTTCAGTGATGATGCAATAATGGACTAGATTTGTTGCCGAAATGGTATATCCTACTACGGGTAGCTAACCAAGCCACCCGGGTCTCATCCATAAGCTCACTTGCAAAAATCTGCTGAGTGTGGAGCAGTTGTCTATGCGTGGCGTGTCTATCATCCTCTCTACCCCGGCACTCTGCATCCAACAGCCGGGCTTCCGGCTGTATCAGCTTTTCCGGGCGCTGTCTACGCCGCGCCGTGCAATATGCAATGTCCACCCCCTGAAGTGCTGGCTTCAAAGCCTCCCACAAGACTGTAGGCGACTCTACCGAACCGGTGTTATTATTCTGTGATGGCATTATGCATATGTGTCCTGTATTGTTCGTCCTGTAAGAGCCATGAGGATAGGCGCCAGCAGAAAGGGGGGCGTTTAAAGTCAAGTCGCATGTCCAGTTGCTTCGGGGAGTGATCTGAGAGGCCCATGGATAATATCTGTGCCAAGCCAAGTCTATTTATATGTGCGGCTGACATGAAAATATAGTCTTTGCGGGAAAAGGACCCAGGTGTGCTGGAGAAATAGGTGTAACCTAAATCAGTGGGATCTAATCGTCGCATTCATAATCCTTTATAAATATATTTTATCATTTGAATATAAAAAATCAAATCACGTCAGGATTAAATAATATAATTTCATTGGATCAGCCATCCATCCTCAGTTTGTAACAAGGGGCTCGATATACTAAGATCCATTTGTAAACCAGGATGCGCAATGTTCACACCAATTTGTTTGCAAATAGTTAAGCAATTTTCATTGCGACCGATTTATACATATAGGTCACATTGCAAAGTGCTCATCTGCACAAAGGTAACTGCCTATTGAATATTTGTGGTGCAGGTCTCAGTTGGTGTCCTGCGAATGGATTGGAATTCAGGGGTGGTAGGCTGCAAAGGACAGTGTACCACCAACCTTCCATTTGTTTTCCTGAAAGGGAATTTTTTTTTAAAAAGCAGCCTGTATCCATGAAAGGGAAAGGTGATGGTTTAAAAATCTATTGGTACCTTACATTTCGAGTCACAAATAGAAGAGGAGCTTACTGTCCTGTACGCTTCTAGTTGCAATAATAATAATTTGCAAAGCCCGTCTTGTGAATCAGAAAGGATTGTACGATTCGCGAAATGTGTTTAATACATTGCTCAAAACCATTTTCCAGTCTTAAACTGTGTTTTTAACCAAAAAATGGTTTTGTGTATCTGCCACCCCAGTTCCAATCAAATCCCTCAAAATTAACATAATGCACTTTGCCAGGGCTTTACATACCATTATATGCATCTGTGTGATCTTACAGGTGCTGTCAAGACTATTAAGGAATTGGCAGCAGACTATTGTCAAGGAGTGTTAAGTGCACATACACTAAATCGAAAAATATAACTTGTCAACAATGGCTCTTGAGTTGGGAAGGATGGAGTCAACATGCTGTGTCTTTACAGTTGTAAATAAATTCCACTATCCTCTTGTATATTCCTAATTAATACATACTGCATTGCTAAACTTCATCCAAATCACAATTTAAAACATACCACTGAGGTTGCACCAAGTAACTTGGGCAAATGTACCCAGTATGCCAGAAAACTCTTCCGGCTGCCTTCTGTGTGCGATTTGAGCCCACAGAAGTGTGTAATGGTAAGCTCATCTGCACGGCACAGCGAGATTCGAGCCCACAGAAGTGTGTAATGGTAGGCGCATCTGCACAGCACGGTGAGATTCAAGCTCACAGAAGTGTGTAATGGTAAGCACATCTGCATGGCACCGCGAGATTCAAGCCCACAGAAGTGTGTAATGGTAAGCACATCTGCATGGCTCCATGCGATTCAAGCCACAGAAGTGTGTAATGGTAAGCACATCTGCAAGATTCAAGCCCACAGAAGTGTGTAATGGTAAGCGCATCTGCACGGCACAGCGAGATTCGAGCCCACAGAAGTGTGTAATGGTAAGCGCATCTGCACGGCACAGTGAGATTCAAGCTCACAGAAGTGTGTAATGGTAAGCACATCTGCATGGCACTGCGAGATTCAAGCCCACAGAAGTGTGTAATAGTAAGCACATCTGCATGGCTCCATGCGATTCAAGCCATAGAAGTGTGTAATGGTAAGCACATCTGCAAGATTCAAGCCCACAGAAGTGTGTAATGGTAAGCACATCTGCATGGCTCCATGTGAGTCAAGCCACAGAAGTGTGTAATGGTAAGCACATCTGCACGGCACTGCAAGATTCAAGGCCACAGAAGTGTGTACAGGTAAGCACATCTGCACGGCACGGTGAGATTCAAGCTCACAGAAGTGTGTAATGTAAGCACATCTGCATGGCTCCATGTGATTCAAGCCACAGAAGTGTGTAATGGTAAGCTCATCTGCACGGCACTGCAAGATTCAAGGCCACAGAAGTGTGGAATGGTAAGCACATCTGCAGAGCACCGCTATACCATCATGATTCCCTGGTAATATTTACTATCATTGCAAAAGGAAATGTACTTCACGTGAGGTAAATATGCCGTAAATATCGTTTATACGACTTCGAAGGAAATGCAGAGACACTATATCCCAAAAGACCAGCTTAAGTTAGACCACAGAAGCAAACCACAACTGTGTGATGTAAATGAATAGCCAGAGTGGTTAAGGTAGATAAGGATTGTGCAAAAGGAGTCAGGTGGCTGGCAAGCAGATGCAGCAAATAGGATTTAGGTACAAAATGCCAATTAGTGAATGAAAGTGCGTAAAAGCAATCGCCCTGAAGTAAAGGGGTGATAATTGAAGCAGCTGGGAAGATCATTAAGACAGTGGTGATAATAGTATGCATCTGGGATGTGAAGAGCGAGGTGGAAATGGGTCCTTACTTTAGAAAATGAAAAAAACAGGGTTTACACAAATGCAACAAAAACACGACATATTTCAAGGGAACGATTTTAAAAGTTTAAAAAGAAGTTTGATGTATAAATTGGGGGGAACAACATTTATTTTGAAATTGACAGCAGTTGATGGTAGATTTTCCTGTATATTATAAGCAAACCCACCTTGAACCAGATGCAGTGTGAGCATTACAGCTGATGGAAATGACATTAAACGCAAGAGAATCGAGTTATAGGGTGGTTCCTCTCATCAGTGCTTGCATATAGTTTTTATTAATAATAACGTGATCAGAGTTGGACTGGGAGCCCCCTATTTACAACGAGTGAGCATAATTAGCAAGAGAAGTATCTTGCTTCTTATGCTCACTTGATGCAAACAGGTGCCGTAGGGGGTCGGTAGCACTCATCTCCCCTTTTTGCAAACAATGAAATACAATTATATATTTTATAGCACAATTTCCAAATACATTGACTAAAGAGTATTAGCTTATATAAGGATATTTGTAGAGAAACGTGGAATATGGAATATTCCTGTTCTGGGGAGCATTACTTTTCAGCAACAGCAAATCGTGTTTAAATCTCTAAGATAACTCCCGTCTGCTCCTGCATGGCTGAGGACATTTCAAAGCAGCCCCCTGTTTCCCCCACAGCCTCCGGAAGGGAGTCCCTGCATCCTATATGACCAGTGGAGCCATGTTGACATCTCAAGGAACTCATGACGAATTTTAAACACGTGATTTATTTATTAAAAATGAAAGTGTATTTGTCTTAATAACGGAGGTTTCGTGTTTCTACTTACCAGCCCCAGGGCCGTTTTAATTCATGGGCAAAGTGAGCTTCCCAAGAAGCCTCCCGGTAAGGTGACCGCTCTCGTTCTCTTCCCGCCTCTTTCTCTATGTCAACCTCTCCCTGACTACCGCTACTTCTGACGTAGTCTCTCTTTACCTATCCAGGCCTCGCCACTCTCTTTCTTTCTACATTTCTGTTTCTAGCTTGACAATCTCTCACTCGCAATTCCTTGCTCACCTCTTTGTACCTCTGTTTCTGCCTGCCTTACTCTTAACTCTGCCAGTCAGTCTCTCTTCAGCTCCCCTCTCAACCTCATCTTTCTCGTCTTCACCTCTCTCTTTACCTTTCTTGCTGTTGTGCCTCATCTCTCTTCCTCACTTCTGTATTTGCATAACTCTCCAACTACTTCTGGCAACTCCCTCTACCACCCTCTCTCTTTCCACTTCATATACATTTCTGTCTCAAGTTTATCTCATAATTTCGTTTACATGTTCTACCTGTTCCGCTCGCTAACTTTCTCTTTCTTTCTATGTCCACACCTGCCCCTATGTCCCTTCCTCTTCTATCTCTATTTCACCTCACTCAACCCTATCTCTCTACCTGTTTCTCACATCCTCATGTCTTTCAACCATGCGTTGTGCCTACTTCTATATCTCTGCCTCATCCTTCTACCTCAGCTCTCTCTACCTCACCCCTGTCTCTGCCCTTCACTGCTCTTCTTACATCTTATCTTCCAGTATCTCCACCACCAACCTCATCCTTCACTCAACCTGCAGTCTCTTTGCCTTACCTCTATGACTCTCCATATGTCTATACCTCACCTCACTCTAACTCACTCTCACCCCTTCTACGTTATCACTCTCTACTTCACCACTGTCTTTACCTGTCCCTACTTTCCTTAGTAGAGCTGGGGTACCTGTCCAGACCGGGAGGTACACACATAGAAAACGGTTAAGACAGGGAAGAGAATGAAGGAGAAAATGATCAGATTTCAGCCGATGGAACTGTGAAACTCCTGGGAGCTGAACTATTTTTCCAGTTTTAGCATGAATGCCTGTTGTGAATGGGGACACACGTGATTACAAATATCTCACAATTAACAGTACAGTTTCAAACACTTCATGCATTTGTTTGGTTTAATATTAAGCACTAGACCACTAGACATCCATCAAATCACCCATTGTGTGTCAATGGGAGGCGGACGCTCTGCAGGTCTTGTAAAATGTTGTTGGAAAACAAAACCATCCCAATCCAGGCGTAGAGAGAGCTCCTTTTAGCAATTATACGTGTTCATCAAGCCTACTTTTGGTGCTATTTTACTTGCAGATGCTTGGCAGCTTGAGCTCCCGCTTCTGAAAGTTTAACAAATAATTCAATAGTGATTAGCATCATGAGCGCTTAATTGAACTAAAAGTGGGTCATGCGTTTAAAGATATTCTGATAGGGGCTCCACAATATATCTTGCCAGGGGCCCCAAACAGCCCTCAGCTGGCACTACTCAGTCCAGTTCTCACAGCTTATATTTACATTTTTTGCAACTCCTTGACAATAGCCATGATTTCTATCTGGAGGTGGGTGCCTCCCTTGTCAATGTCCATGCATGCTTCTTCTGTACTCCAAATATTTGTTTCAAATTAATACAAACAGGTATGTTTGCTAAAGTTTTACACAGTTGCTTGAGGGAAGCAAACTGACTTAAAGTGATGCAAAGTTTTGTGTCAATTTACTTACTATGCAAAGTTTCAATTTCTGATTGACACACTCAGAACATTGATGGTCATCAGCATGCTGAGCTCTCTAGCATGCTGGCCACTATATTGCCCCCAGGAATCAGATGCTAGTCTTTAAACCACTTCATCTTTACTCTGCTTAAAAGAAGCATTTGAGCTCTCCAACCACTGCTTAATTTGACCTGGTGGTTGCAGTTGGGGACCATTCTCTCACAATAGTTTCCATTGCTTCTGTAAAACTCAGTATTGGGTGCAAAGATGACCCTATACGCATGGACAACGATTCTTCAAAATGCCAATGGGTACCAGAAGTGACATCAGGCAAGCTTTGACTTCAATAGCATCACAGAAAGTGACATCATATGACCTTTAACCCTGAATCTTCCCAGGATGTAATGCTGAATACGCTTAACCCTGATGACATCACAATTGACATCAATTTGACATAAGACTGCCGAAATGGGGAAGAAGATCCCTTAGGATTCTTATTCCCTTTCTCTGGAACTTCTTCCATCTAAAGCAGACCGTCCTACGTTCCATAAATCCCTCTATCTAACTGAGTGCAAAGTCAGTGATATTTTACCAGATAATTTCCCAGAGCCAAGAGACTCTGCGAATTAGTGTGCGTGTGTGTGCACTATTTAAATTGCCACAAATAAAAAATATATATCCCGGAAGTTTCATAACAGCTGCAGGACTGAAAAAACAATACAACACAACAGATGTCAATATTAGATATCATCCAAATGAGGGAGCTGACATAATAGCCAAGGAGAACATTACTAACTTTTCTTTATATTAAATGAAAATGTATGTGCTTGTCTGAAGAGGAGTGCCACAAAACACAGAACAGCTCTCATTTCCTTATACTTCACCATTTAGAGATCTCTGCCCGACTGCGGAGATCTCCCTTTGGTAAAGTACAGGTAACCTTCCCTATAATTTAACATAGGGAGATCTCCACCCCACTGTGGATTCTCCCTATGATAAAGTATAAGGAAAAGTTAAAAAAAATGATTAAACTTAGTTCATTCCATATTACCAGTTTCATCACTGAAATCTATATGCATCTCTCAAGGTAAACAATCACAGACATCTGCCCTATCATGTCGAATTAGTTCAAACCCACTATATCGCATCGATGCACATGAGTGCTGCAACCTATCCTTGTCAAGTCAAACTGAAGGTGTTTGCAGTTAATTTACTTACATTTGCAAATGGCTTCTCTTCTCTTAATATTGTAATTATATCTACATATAGGCATTGTACAGCACTGAAAAATCTCTTGCAGCCAATTCATAATTCTCGCATCCAAGGAACACGTGCAAACCGTATGAAATGAACTCACATCAAAGTAAAACATGTAAGCCTTCTTTAGTAATCAAACCACTGGGTATCATCTTCTGTAAACTCAGAATTCTATATATATATATCCCGCCTAGGGTATACCCAAAGTAAGTAGTGCAATCGGATAAGGGGCCACTATAAGGGCTTTCACCCCTTTGACATAAAGTAAATATAATTGCATAAAGAATCATGGACAATTGTAAAAAGAGCCTCTCATTTTATGCATGGGTCAATGTCACTGGTACTCTGTGAAACTCTTCCAAATACTCAACACGCCCATCACAATACAACAGGAAAGTCCATGACGAAATTGATATTTGAGAGGAAGGTTTTAACATCTCTTTCCACTATACCTCCACAGCAAGAGATCCATGACAGTCAGTATCTATAAATTGTAAAATAAAACAGAGGTTGAAGGATGAGAAATGTGGTATTGCAGTTACATCCGCAACAGGGTGTGATACCATGGAGACAAACCTGCTTAGAAGGCTATTTCTTACAGAGCCACTGGTGGACAGTGACTGAGTAGAAGTAGATAAGGACAGTGAGAAATGTCATGAGGGGATATGTCTCTGAAAAAGCTGTTATTTGAACATCCCATTCTGGCTTATTACCACCATAACAAGTTACACCTCACTCCAGAGGAAACACCAAGAGCCCTGAGAATGCATCTGGATAGGTAATTTAATCACCATGACCTGTCGCTCAGAATAGGGCTTCATGACGGCATGATGTCTAGGTGAAAGTGAATCCAGACTCCACTTTGGGAGCCGGGGCTCAGACATAGGCAAACACATTCTCTGGAGCCCCACTGCCTGAATCCCTCAATCTGCCCTATCTCTTTCTATTTCACTCATTGCTGTTGTAGAATAAAGTGGTGCTCGCTTCAGGTGTCCTATCACCTCCTCCTTACTAATGACAATGCAACACAGAATTGGCGGTATGATGAGGGATCCTGAATTCCATTGCTTTTACCATAACATCTGCATTAATAACTGCTACTGCTTCACTACAGGTTCATTCTTTCAATGGGAAAATGATAGCCATCTTTTGAACTTTTGGGACATCTGTGGCATCATGGAGCTGATTCCTGGCATAACGTAGGACCCAGAAGTGCTGGACTTAGAGCTGCAGCACCCTAGATTATCTTCAAACATTTAGAATGAAGCCAGGCATTTGAGGATTTTTATTCTTGCAGCATGTGGAAAAAATATCAGTGGTTAAATATAATTGAACAGCAAGAATCTGCTTTTCACCTACTGTTATATTTCGCAGAAAACTGAAATCATTTCATTTAACTCAACATTTTTTCAGCCATTCGGTATCACTCAGCAAATTGGAGGTGGAAGATATTTACTAATCAAATATTACATTGTGAGTGGGGAATTAAATGACGGTAATTTTAGTGACACTCATTCGAGGATCAAGGAGAGTGCAAAAGATGAAGGTGGCTCCAAAGATGTACTAACCCTTAAAAATGTTAAAAACATTTTGCTAGCTGCATTTGTAAAGTTTAAATTTAAAATGACATTGTGCTTCTTTATGCCGGTGTGTGGCATGAACAAATATTTTACATAGGTCTAAAAACAAGCAATTATACTTTTGGTCTGATTATGAGTCTGGTGGTCGGAGGACCGCCAGACTTGTAGAGGCATGGTGGTGGCAGATCCAGAAACTGCCGTACCGGCAGTCGGACTGCTCTGGAACCGGTGGCACCACCAGGGAACTACCGTTCGCTGGAGGTGGTCAGAGGCCGCAATGTATTTGGCAGGACCACCATGGTCCCGCCAAGCATATTACAAGTTTGCTCTCCAGGGTTTACATGGAAGTTCCTCCTCTATGTAAACCTTGGAGTAGAGGAAACAAAAGGGGGAACTACAGGGCCCCCTGTGCCTCCTCCATTGTGCATGCACACCGGGGGGTATAACATGTGCCCACCTGGGTGTATGCACAAAAAAGTTCCTGCACGGCATAGACTTTCGAGTCCATGCTGTGCAGGAGCCTTGTGGGGCATTATCATTGAGGTGCCAAAAGCACAGAGGCATTTAAAACAGGCGCTGCCATGGGAACGCCATGCCGCCCGCCAACCCGCCTCCCTGACAGACTTCAAATAACTTGTAATCTGGTGGTCAGCGGCGAGTCTCAGCGCTGCGGGAGCACAGCAGTGGAGTACTGTCCGCATCACCGAAACTCATAATCAGACCCTTTCTTTTATGCACACACACCTAAAATTGAAATTATTGCCATTTATTATTGCTCATTTTAAAATTTTGCCTTTTGAGTGGAAATTCACCCCCAAAACACTATGGGCCATATGTGTGAAGATTGTGGTGCAGGCCACTGCAGCAAGTCACCTTGCTGCACTGCCATGCATCACAGGAAAAGGGCAGAAATTCACAATTTTTAAGACATACGGCACATTCCTGTCCTTTCCGCCTGTGCTGGAGCACAATGGGCCGCCTTGTGCCAGCACAGGCAACCTTGCACTATGGTGTAAGTGTGCCTGCTTTTCATGAAGAATTGTTTTTGTGCAGGAAGGGCATTTTCCTCTTTCTATGTGTGCTGCAGACAGCAGCACACATAGAAAGAGGAAGGAAGGAGGAGAAATAAAGATATTTCTCCTCGTTACGCTTCTCCTTGGGAGGCGTATCTTTTTGGCGCATTCCCAGGTTTAGTAGGTTTGTTAAATCTGGGAATGCATCACAAACCGAGAGAGTTGCATGGGAACACCGACTGCAACGCCCATGGAATGCCTCCCTTGAGCAGTGCTTTGAACTTGAAGTGATTCAAAGCCAGGAAAAGTGGCTTTGCGTGGCTTAAAAAATATGACTTAGAGGTCTGCGTCACACATGTGTCACTTTTCGTTTGTGAAAACATGACGCAAAGCTCTCATAAATATGCCCCTATAGTATGTGGAAATATGGATATATCTAAAGTTTTATTGGTGTACGATGTAATTTATCTACAGGTGAGTCGTTGAAGTTTTTGATCTAGAAACCTTTATATCATAATTGTTTTATTGTATATCACCTTTTAATTGTTTATCAAGTTAATCTATAGTACTGATCTATTTTAGATATGTGATATTAAATGAACAAAGATCTAAAGAGAAGCAAAGGAATTTATAGTAAATAATATATTTAACTAAAAAGAACTACGGGGCATATTATCAAGCACGGCGTTAACATTATCGCCACTTTAGCGGCAGAAAACTGCCGCCAAAGCGGCGATAATGGGCTTGATAATATGCCGCAGAGAATTCCAATAGAAGCCCATGTTGACACCAAAACATGGGCTTCTATTGGAATTCTCTGGCACATATTATCAAGCCAATTATCGCCGCTTTAGCGTCAGTTTTTATCGCCGCTAAAGGGGCGATAATTTTAATGCTGTTTCTTGATAATATGCCCCTACGAAACTGCAGCAGTTACTGCGTCATATAAGTGTGTTGGTGGTGAAGGGTTGAGGGGTCTAGATGAAACCAGATTACAGGAATCAGCAGGTGATAGACAGGGACTATAGTAACATGAAATTGGAGCAGTGCTATCCCGCGAGGTGTGTGTACACAGCACAAGTCTACTTATATTTGTTTAATTTAAATGCAGGACTTATTTGAGGCACATGGAGCTGAAGTGATTTTCTGAGGTTGAACAATGTTTGGTCAAGTACCCAAACCTGTCTTCGCACACCAGTTTTTCTCCATGGACATAAGTAATACCAAACTGACACCCTTTTTATGCTATCCTATTACATCAGATATTTATGTGTGGCATTGACCTTAATAACGGGTTGATGCATTATTTTCGTCTGGAAGAAGGGCACCAACCACTGAATTATCAAAGCATTAAATAGACTTGCATGCTCGCCAGGAGTCTTCTCGAACTTCTCCCAGCCTCCCAGACCAACTATGCTATGTATCACTCGTGCCAAAAACAAGGTCTCTTTGATATAAGAAGCATGCCATGAATATAGTGCTTTCTACACTCAACTCTTTTAGGAGCTGCAGAATCACAACAAAATAGCATGTTGATGCAATAATCAGTTAGCAAACCAAATATTGTGTGACAATAAGTTACCAATACACAGTACGATCTCAAGAGTAGGTACCTCGTACACAATTTCTTTAAATAATTAATATACATTTGTGGTGGTGAAGGGGAGGAAATGACACCCAGCAGAACTAATTTGACATAAATAATAGCAAATTTGCTCCATAATCCACATTTTTCAAGGCGAATTTTGCATTAGGTCAATATATTTGACCCAGTATACCAGTTACACGGATATTTTTCAAACTTCCTGTGATTTGAGTAAGTTGACACCAATGGCCAGCTTTTCTGCTATGAACATTGTTCAAACTCCACTGGCTAGACATGCACATTGAGAGCTATTTTTTTATAATTTTATTTATATTATTGTATATTTCTGTTTTTAATACAATTGTATTCTATCAGATGTATTTGGAACAATTTGCTCGAACTTATGTATTAAACTGAAATGAAATAAATTAAATTGAACTGAAGTGAAGTGAAGTATGAATATTAAGGAATCAATTATTTGAAAAGAACTGCAGTAAAAGCAGCTTGTAAGCTCTTCAATGAGTCATTTCGAGGGGCTGCCTAAAAGTTTGGTGCAGATTCTTTTGAGGACTCAGGGGTATATTCACAAGGACTTATCTCCGATTTATCTCCACCTTAACACATCAAAAGTGGAGATAGATTTAACACCCCATTCACAAGCTGGTGCAAACTGCAGACATCGCCAGTATTCCCGCGATAACTGCTCCAAAATTTATCTCCACGGTGGACACCACCAAGTAACCCTAACGAGATGCAGAGTAGGCGTTCCCGTGCAAAAACACATGAAAAAACCACAACACCACTTTCACAACGAACTCCCAGATCTGCGATGCGAACCAAAAACAGGCGATAAACCGCGGTAGCAGCAGGGAATTAACACCTGCCTTTTGCTGGTGTTAAGCAGGATGACTACCTGCAGCATAATAGGGAGCCCAGCCAAGAGCCACACCGGGAGATCCACAGATGCCATGGAGACAATGATCAGGCAACGCAGATACCCAAGAGGGCCACA
Source organism: Triturus cristatus (assembly GCF_964204655.1). NCBI lineage: Eukaryota > Metazoa > Chordata > Amphibia > Caudata > Salamandridae > Triturus > Triturus cristatus. The sequence goes on along the minus strand of NC_140587.1, from coordinate 460,918,693 downwards.
ACACCCACAAGCAACGACCCCAGACCTGCCACAACCCCCAGGACCCGTCCTGCCCTCCCTCCCCAGGAACACCACAGAGGCACCGTGCAAAAAGACAGCAGACCCACCTGAAACGCACCTGCTGTCCAGACCAAACGCCAGAGGAGGACATTGCCCACTACAGGCCCAAAAGGACAGCCATCCCCCGCATCCTGACCCACATCCCACACCTGCTGATGGTACCAACCCAGTGGACAACCAACATCCCTCCGCAGACAAAGCTGCGCAGCACATGCCGGCCTCTGGTATCATCCAACCCACAACTGCAAGAGGCGGAGGAGTCACACAGTCAGCCCCATCCAAAGTCATAACACCTGTCCTGGATGCCAACGTCAGCCTGGAACCCCAGCACCCCCATGTCACCCACACTGCGCAGGAGCAGCTGGAGATCAAGCAAGGCCCCTACACCATAGCTGGATTCCCTCACATGTCAGGGTCAATCAACTGCACACATGTACCCCGCGTGCCCCCTGCCCACACTGCACACAACTACCACAACAGAAAGCACACGCATACCATGAATGTGCAGGCAATAGTGGACCGCCCGGGGCTCTTCAACAATGTCGTGGCCAACTCCCCAGGCAGAGTGCATGAAACTCACATCTCCCGACAGTCCATCATCAACCCAGCGCTCCCAGGATGGCACACATGTAAATGCAGTACCCGTTCGCAAGTCCAAAATAAACACACCACACACCTCCAGCCCACAGTCATGCAACTCATGACACTGCCAATGGACACGCAGCACAACTACATTCAACATGACACACAATATGCCAACCGACCAGGCACGACAACATGACTCCATTGGGAATCCGGCCTTGGCATGCCCACAACCCAGCCTCGACATGGCACCACAGACACACAATAGCAGAATATGAGGAGAGGCATGGAGCAGGCATGTGCGAGAGTGGCAAGTGACTAAGGAATTTGAACCTACCCAATGCCAGGTGTGGCATGGAGGTGCTGGACAGACCACAGAGTGCAAACCACGGAAATGGCCATGTGGATCAACTGCTGGTACATGGAGTGTAGTGGCCAGTGGACGCTACCATATCCCCACAGGCTGTGGGGCAGAACGCGGAAATGTCACACGTAACGTCCGCCCCTGCTTGCACGTGCATAGGGGGTTGGACCTGCGTACACCAGCCATGTGTAGGGGTGTGAACAAAAAACCCGTTGCACTGCCCGCCACAAGTTCTGCACCGAGCGTGGAGGGGCCTGCGTCCCGGTGGGCCTGCTGCACCCCAGGCCTCTGGTCCCCAGACCCATCATACCTGCCCCAGTGCACCAACAAGGCTCCGCTCACGTGCCTACACCGGCGTGTGTCAAAGAGGGCCCACCACGTGCCGGTGCAAGCTCCAAGCACCAGTCACACAGCCTCCGCAGACCATCGCTGGCCCACCCGACGCTGACCCACATTACTCCGTTCTCATTGACATACTCCACCGGCATCCCCTTCGGCCCAGTAGGTCCCACATGTGGAACTGTGTCCTGAGTCCTGAATGGCAGTGACTTCAAGTCGGTGGCAGCGGCCACAGCACCAGACTCACTTCGATCAATGAGGCATAACTCCATATCGCTGGCCTGCGACACGTGGTGCCACTAACCCTGTTCAACACAAGCCGGCGACATGTGGTGCCACTAACCCTGTTCAATGCAAGCCGGAGACACGTGGATGAGGGCACAGGCCCACCCTGCTGACCAGTAGGTCTCACATCCAGCACATAGTCGCGAATCATGAATGGCACCACACCAGTGAACGCACGGAGAGGAGTAAGAGGAAGATGCGGCACAGTCTGGACGAAAGCCGGGTCAGAGTCATGGAGTTGATCGAACACTATCAACAACTGACCTGGTGCCATCAACCCGTTAACCGCAAGTCCGCGTCCCGTGGTGCCACTGAACCTAAACTACGCAGCCAGGTGGGGCCATCCAACCTAAGCCGGCGACACTCGGTGAATGGCCTGTGCTGACCGCTGCCTCAGGCCTACACTGAGGTCCAGTAGGTCACACATGTGGAACTGTGTTTTGGGTAAGATGTGGAGGAATCCACTCCATTGGACACACCTTATCGCAGGCGGAATCCCCTAACAGCACTGGTGCCACTAACTCTGTACACAATGAGTCATGGGGACCATTTGGTTGGACCTTGGTGGTGTCAGAGTCCATGGTCTGGTGGTTTTCTGCATCTTCATCTGGCTGGACCGGACTTGGTGGCCGACATGTGTCCGACATGTGTCTGTTCCATTCATCTCCACCATAGTGACTGTTTCAGTGTGGTCCTGCCCTCTGCATCATGCCCTGGGGGTACACCTTCCACTGTCCACCGAGACACTCCGCGACAAGCCCCTTTGTCATCTACGTAAATGTGCTCTACACTCGTGATCCTGCCCCAGTGCCCCGCAAGTCAGCGGCCCGTGGTGGTAGGCCCGTGCAGGACGCTGTGCATCCGAGTCCACTAACTCTGTGCAGCACAAGTCACGGGGCCTTTATGGTTGAATGGCTGTGTCCTTTACGATGTACACTGTTGTCGATTTCTGACTGCACCAGGCAGCCCTTGCTGGCTGGTGTGCACACACCCCACACACATCCAACACAGGTGCAAGTGTGCCTGCTAATAAATGTGGCCATGCGCACATGCCCATAGCCATTCACACCATCTGAGCAAGTGTGTCCATGTGGTCATTGTGTCAGCATGATGGGCACGGGCCCTGCAACATCACAGTGTGTTGTCTTCAATGGACGTTACCATGTCACTTCAGCATTGGCAGTGACCCTGGACATGTAGCCCCACACGCACCCCCCTGCATGCACAAGTGGCTTGTGCTGGTCCGGCATATGTCAGGTCAGTGCAGAGGTGTGCTGATTTGGCAGGGGGAGCAGGGCGTGGCTCTGAACTGGCCTTGGGCAGGAAGTGTGGTAAGTGTGTCTCTGTGTTGAGGTGTTGTCACCACCAGTGACACAGTAGTCAATGTTGCAATGTGGCATGCACCAGGAGGGCGGGCCCGCAGGTATGGGGACATGTAGGAGCGCAAGACCGCTCGAGGTCTTGGCATATGCATGCCAAGTGTTATGTGTATCAGTCCTGCGGATGCATGAGTCAGTTGCCTGGCCTTATTCGCAGCACGATCACAGCCAGCCATGGGCTGTACACCTGTGTCCGCCCTGTCTGGACCATTGGCCTACAATCACGTGGCCGCACACCTTCAAAGGCCAGCGTCACGGTGTTGTTGGCATGCCGCTGGACATGCGAGGACCGACATTACAATGGTGCACTGTAGGAGTGTACGTGATGCAGCCGCGCAGTGCACACAAGTGTGGGGGCTCATGGGAGGGAGGAGCAGCAGTGTGGCAATGTGACACACAGAGAGGCCTGCTCATGTGCCACGTACTGGGCATATCATCCATGATTCCCAGTGTCGCAGACATCCCACCACACCCACGACAGGCCTCTGTACATCTCCTGTATGCATGCAGATGGTGAAGTTACTGTAGGGATGAAAGGTTCTTTGTCTGAGCTATCAGGCGGTAGCACATCTGCAGCTCTGAGCAGGAACTTGCATGTGGCCAGCACCCTCTGACAGATACAATAGCATTTGCTTGCGACTCCCACACTACTCACTGCCCGACGTGAGACCAACGTGTACACATCCCACACGCAGAAGTCCTTGGTCGTAGTTGGTGGGGGTGAAATGGCCGTCACACCTACTCCCACCCCACCCCAGGCCTGCACCCATAGCACACAGACACTGCTCATTGCACCAAACTGTGCCATTTCAACCACAGGACTGGCGCAGGGCAAGCCAGTGCCGCTTCAAGCAGAGCCACTGACGCAATGGCAGACCATCCCGGACACATGCTCGACTCCAGTCAAGTGGACCTGTACAATGCACATCTGCTGCATGTACTGGGGGCACTGCCATTGGCAGTGCTGCGGATCAGTTACCGGCTGAGCTTCCGCCTTGCGGACGTCATCTGCATTCAGCCTGTGTTGCATTGTCGCTCATGCATATTTGAGTGGTCCATGGATGTCTGCCTCTCCAACGTAACGGAGCTGACCTCGATTACGACGTGTGTGTGCACCCCCTGTTGGCCCACATCCAGGAGTGTCATCGTGATGCCCGTTTATGGCATGCATGGATGTTTGGCATGCAGGCTGGAAACTGGACCTGGGAGATTGTCGCGTGCAGTGAGCACATTGAGGCACTACCCGATTGGGCTTTGGTGCACATTGGGTCCAGTGGTTGGAGTCAGCACATCTGTCTGTGTTACCTGATGGATTACGTCAACGACATGTCAGATGTGGTGGACAACGATCGCTTATTGGAGATGTTGGCCCATGCAGCTGCACTCGCGTTCATGGGTGAGTGGCAAGGTACCTGCAGCCACAACTGGATGTGACCCATTGCACGTGTCCTGATGCCTGGTTGCGTGTTGGGAATCTGGTCACATGTCCCAAGACGACAGTGGACATTGCTGCATTGGCCTGGACTCATGATCCATGCGCGGACAGCCAATGCGGGTTGGCACTTACTTGTGTTGGTGATGGACTCCCCCGAGGTGGACATGGGCGCTTTCCTACGTTCCTCATTCAGACATGCTGCTGCATTGGTCTGCATATCGTGGCACTTGCCTTGGCCGTACTGACACGCACTTGTTGATAAAGTTTCCGCTCTTTCACTTGTCTCCAACTGTGTTGTGTCTTGATTTGCATGCCAATGTGTGTGTCACGGACTCTCTGGCTCCCTGCCACACGTGCATTGCTACCCCATCAGGACTGAGGGTTTGTACTTGTGCATTATCATGTCCCTGTTTCGTGCTTAACCAGATTCGCATGCCCGTTTACCAGCCACAGGCGGGTGCACTTGTGTCCTGTGTTCGGTTGTGCAAATGTTGGTGTTTGTACCACATTGTGTTCGATGTTGGTGTGCTCTGCTTCCTATGTGTGTGTGTTGCATTGTGTGTGAGATGTCCCTTCAGCTCTGATTTTGCTCAACCATCTCCCTTTCAGGCAGTGTGGTTTTCACTTCTGTGCTTGTTCAGTGGTGTGATATTGCCGGGTTGTGCGACTTGTGCTCCTGGTTGGTGTTGTTACTCTTGGGCATGGTTTTTCTGCAGTTGTGCTGTGCTTAATTGTGCATGTGGGCCATTGTGCCCATCTCCCCCCATACCCCCAGTCCCTGCTGATTCCTCTCCCTGTTACTGTTGTGTCTGTTGTTTTGGGCAGTTTCCAGTCCCCGAGTCCTGCCACCATCTCCAGACTGATGTGGTGGACACCATTTCCTCCATGTCATCCAGCTCCTGGTGTGGCGTGGGACTCCCACCTCCGGTGTGCATTGCTGCCTTCTTGTTGTTGGCGGGTTTCTGCTTGTTTGTGCCTTTCGCATCATTCCGGATGTTCTGGTTTTCTTCCATTATCATTCTCCGCTCTCAGGCTGCATTCACCTTGTCCAAGATGGCCTGCCATGTACAATGTTTTGTTGCCAATGGGGCTTGTGGGGTTGGCTGATGGCTCGGGATGCCTCCACTGTGCTTGGCTGTTGTTTTCTGTTTGGTTTGTCTTTCTTTTGCAGGCGTTTGTTGTGCTTATTCCCGCCTGCCGTGTGTGTTGCGGGCCTGGAAGTGCTTATCCCTGTTTTCCTCATCGCGAATGGGCTCATCGCACTTTTTTTGTGTTATGATTTGTGTTTTTATCTCCGTCGCGGTGTTTGTATCGCGGACATTGGCCGCGTTTTCGGCGGACTATCGCATGGTACCTCTGTGTTGTGAATTCTACGTTGACACAGGATTATTTTCCCACGATAGGCTGCGATATGTAAAGTTGCGTTAACATTTTTTGGAGATGTTTAGCACATGTTCTTGTGAATATACCCCTCAGAGTTCTAATTTTACCGCATATTATGCACATTTCGAAAAACAAATCGAGATTTTTTGAAAATTTGAAATAACCACATATTTTATTTACCTCTGCCTTACCTTATGCTAGACAAAAAGTGTGTTGAAACGCCAGAAAGGCAAAAGGAATTATTGGGGCCATAGAAATGGAACTAGGTTGGTATTGGTTTACAAGGACTAGCAACACTCTGCGTGAGGTGAACAGAGACTCTTCATATTTAAATGTCTCCGGTTAGGTTGCAGTAGGGCCTGTAAAATGAACTGTAAAAATGAATGCACATGCAGTTTGTTTCGTGTGCTTTTTCCTATTATTTTTTTACATTGCTCTAAGAAACGTTAATATGATTTTCACCATCATTTCTGCAGATTTTAAACATTTCGAACAGAAATTAGAACATATTTCCCATGATTTTTATATATTATTTCATATATTTTGGTGAGCCTCTAGACCTTACAACTACATACTCTCATGGAACAGAAGGGTGGAAGAAGGTGAAAGGAAAGTTTTTTTGTTTTTCTGAGACATAATCGCGCAATGAAAAACAAAGCGACAGGAACAGGAGTTCATATCAAAGAATAATGACTTCTTTCAGGACTTTATCACAACTGATTGATTTGTCAGTTCCTACTCAAGCGGTAGACAATCTTCCTGTTTATCAAACGTATACGCAGGGCTGCATGTCTGCTAAAGATCCTTCATAAACTCAATTTGGAGAAAGCTAAATTACTTTTCTATCACTGATGTCTTGATCTGCTGGATCTATTCTGTGCTTGCTTGCTTTATTTGTCTGACAACGTGTTAGCTCATGCCTCAGGGACCCAACACCTTTGGGGTTATTTCTGACTCAGTTGTTATTACAGAATCATGTTCGTGCTTTTATTCTAAATTCACACAGTACAACATTTGATATGTGAAATAAAAATCACTTATTTAACAGGTAAGCTGCTTAGATTGCAGATAGAGAGAGGAGGGTGTCCTGAATGCAGACAAGAAGAGTACGTGAAACCACAGCCGACTGGGAACGGAAACTGGCCCTGGCAAACTGCTCGACCAGCCCCCGGTGACGTGAGTATAGTGGAAAATACCACTCAAGTCTCTCCGCAGCATTTGTTACAGGAGGCCGATATTGCTACAATGCTGCAAAATCAGCCGCCTGTAACAAAAATGGCCCCCCAGGAGTCCAACACCAGCCTACACCCTGGTGGTCCACTGGGGAAACTCCAGGTGCCTGCTACGGCCAGTCTGGACCTGCATGAAACCGAAAAGGGAGACACAACGCTCGTCTAACGTGAAGATAAAAAAGACAGGCATCCTCAATACAAAGCCCCTTTGGAGAAAAAAAAGTTGCGGCTTTAAACGCTAAATATGCCATGAGACAGCACGGCAGAAGTCACCATTGTGCACCAGAACCTACAGCAGTTTTTGGTAGCAAAGACAACTGATGCCTTTGTTACAATTGAAAACTCAGTTAGACGAGTAGCCCCACCTAATACAAGTACGATCTAGAAATTCATATTGAGGGTGACGTGCAATGCACTATTAAAGCAATATTCTGGGATAATGTAACTTTTCCCTATGACATCCTGTTAGCAGAGGTCATTGGGTCCCCACAGTTTGTTCAAACATCCCCCAGATGTTATTCTTCCTTCCTTTTCTGCCCTTGTTTCTGAACAAGTTAAACAAGTTTATGCAGCCGAATAGGCTCTTACACTGGCCCCTGCGCTCTATCGTAGTCATGTCAGCTGGGATAAGGATACTCTTTATCATATTATACCCTCGCGATCCAGCCCGCAAGTCCAACCACAATACCCTATAAAACGGGATGCCAAAGCACCTGTTATAGAAATACTCTCATAATTGGAGTACCAGGGAGTAATTGATCCCTGTGTCTCTCACATGAATAATCCTCTTTTTGCCAGATTATTCCTATTGCATAGTCTTAGACTACAAGCATTTAAACAGTCATACATGCACATTTGCAGTGCAAAACACTTATATTAATATAATATATAATAAATAGTGTAATCCGAAAAAAATACAAAACTACTTTGGACATTTCCAATGTTTTTTCAGCCACAATCTGGTGCCTGAATGCCGGGATTGAATCGCTTTGAGCACGCTTGGTTTTCAAAAGCCATGTGGATGATTACCAGTGGGCTATTAGAAGAGCCCAGGACTATACGCTGCATGCATAATGTCATCTACACACAATATTCACCCAGCTCCATTGTCTTACGTAGATGATGTCTACCTCATGGAGGTTAAATTATATCCACACTTGGCCAGAGTAGATCGCATAATATTGGGATTTGCTGCACTTGGCTATAAGTTCAACTTCAAAAAATCTGAGTGTCCTTTTCCCAGGATACAAATTTACAAATGAGTGAAAGAGCCTTGCCCCTTATTTTTGGGAGAGGTGTGCACAACTACAGCCTCCAAATAATTTAAAGAAATTACAGTCCCTGATAGGATTTCTTAGTTGTGGCAGAACATATGGACTTGATTATGCACAACGCATGAAATTAATTTACAAATTAATAGCATTTGATTTTTCCACTATATTTGGACATCCGTGCACACTGATACGCTCAGATCATTACAATCTGACCAGCTTGCAACATGATGACGGCTGATTAGCCAGAAACCGGTCCCAGGATTCTTGTTTCCGGTCCAGGGAAGACATGGTTTGGCAGTTCGGGCTGGGCTGTTCCCATGAGGCACAGGGTCAGACTGATTTGCATATGGACATGTCTGAACTGGGGTGGAGAAGTGAGCTAAAGAATGATGATGGATTAAACCGGGATCAGTTGACTGGGGGTGAGTGCTTGCAATGTTCAACACTCCGTCCATCATCCCCTTTGGTTTTACTTACATACACATGTCAATGCCAGAAACCGAGTCATCCGGATTTTACTGGGTGCAATTGGATTTACCTATATCACTTTTAATTAAGGTATTAATGTGAAACCGTGCAGATTGCATATAAATCCATATAGATTCCAGTGCGGAAATGCATTTTGCATCCACTGAAAAATTACTGACTGCAGTGCAGATGGCTATCCTTAAAGAACGTCCAATTGCACAAGAAAATTGCATTATTGTAATCCTAGATGGATTCAGAGGGGAACCTCCTTAACAGCTGTTGATGTAGACTTTGTCTTTGATCCGTTCTACAGTATGAGCATGTATATCCCATGCCAAGCTCTGTCTTACCAGTATAAAGATATTATTTACACTGATGGTTCAGCTCACCCTGCTATAGGTTCTAAGCAGCAATATTCAGTGGCATGCGCTATTGTTGTTGGTGTTGTGTTGGATGACAACTTATGACCTCAAAAAACTTGCACCCAGTCTTTAGGCGACTGCACTACGCGGTTGGCTGGACTTGAATCTTTAATTTTTGCACTTGAACATACGGATCCTGAATACCCCACAGTTATAGTGTGTGATTCGTGCTACTGTGTACAGTCCTTTAATGATTTCAAGGCAACACAATAAAGCAAAAAACACGTTGGGTTAAAGTGGTTGAACTCAAAGACAGGTTGCCACTGACTCATGTAACGCATTCATTGAGTCATCAACGTGTGGGACCACATGTTGTGGGGAATTCCTTGGCTGATGAAGCAGCCAAAGCTGCAGTCTCGACTGCTACTTTTGCTGTAATTACTCAATCTAAAACGAGTATAGATTGTGATATCTTGGCTGCCATCAATGCTAATGTAAATGGCACCCCTTTAGTAAAGGTTTTCCTTCTAAATATTCTTCTCACTTAAGTGAACAAAACATCCCTTTAGTTACAATTTAAGGGGTTGGCAATCTTTTGACCCAACCAAGACCACAGACTACCGTTAGTGAAAGTGGCACACGAAGGTGTAGCATGTGAACATGCAAGTGTGGCAGCCACAATATCCTTGATACAGCAACATTATTGGTGGCATGGCTTATACCAGCAGGCCCAAAAATATGTCCTGTATTGTGACTGTTATCAACAGATTAAAGCTTCCACCATGGCTCGTCCACCGCAGGCACACCTGTTGATATTCAACAACCTTTTAAGCTGCTTTTATGTGGAACACTGTGGTCCTCTTATTTTGGATACAGCTTTTAAATGTATCCAACTTACAGTTCAATCAATCAATCAAAAACCACTTTATTCGATTATTTAAAATCATAAAAGTATACAGTACATGATTAAACAGTTTAAAAACGTTCCAACAGTTTCATAATTAAAAAATAAATTATCTCGGTGGATCAGAATTATAAAAGCTAATTAATTTCCTCTAATGCTGTCTGTCTTTTCCTTCTTGACCTAATGGCTGCAACAAGAAAGCTGGCAACACCAAACATAGTCGCGGGGGATTCCATTAATTGTAAAAACAGCAATGCAGGTTTAACTTGTAAAAAAGCTTTTCCCCTCAAGATAGGGAAGATAAACCTTTTCCTAGCTTCCAGATACAAAGGACAAAAAAACATAAAATGCATGGTATCTTGGAGAGAAAAATCATCACATTTACAAGGGGCCACATCTTCTGGCCTACACCAACCTTGAGGGACACATAATACTAAATGGATCTGGTTGAAACGGAATTTAGTCAATAGCCATTTATGATAAAAGTTCGTAACTATTGACAAATATGGGTGCATAGCTATAGATAAATTAAGCAAGAGGTGAGCCCTTACTGTAGGTTTACATAACTCTTGAGATTCTCGCTCAACCTCGCCGTGCTTAATATAATAAGTTTTAACCCACATTAAATCGGCTTTACATAGGCCTTCGGGATTGGTGAAAAGCTCTGGGCGTCCAATTTTCTTAGATATCAGTTTAATATAGGACAGCCACTGAATTTCCTTCATATTATCTAATTTAATACAATCTTTCAGGATACTATGATTCAACGTAAGATCCGGATTCAACCAGATTCTGATCCATAACAGAATTGGAGCAATTTTTATAATGTCAGAAATATATCCTGCCCCCAATTCAAGATGGACCGAATGTGTCGCAGTAGATTGGGGAAGGCCAAGAAGAGCACGTAAGAATTTATTCTCTTCTATTTGTATGGGATCAGTTTTAATGAACCCCCAAATTGCGGCCCCATACTTGGCTATTGAGACAGTTTTAGCTTGGTATATATTTAGAATAGCCTCACAGGGTTTCCCTCCCAACCTTTTCGCGAAACCCAATATTGCAGCCGCAGAACTACGCACCGCATTCGCCTTGATAGATAATTGAGGAGCCCAGGTACCTTTGTCATCAAAAACGACTCCTAGGTAGGTGAACACTTTCACTCTAGTGATAACTTCTCCATTACAGTAAAAGGTTTTAGGGAGGTTCTTTCCCTTACCCAATGCCATAACGTGGGATTTGCCATTGTTAACCACAAGGTCCAAAGATTTCATAAAATCCCCAAAAGAATTCAATAATCTTTGTAGCCCGAGCGGAGTCCGGATAAAACTGTATCATCCGCATAAAGAAGTACGGGTATAGGAGTACCATCTACCCGTGGGATGTCAAGAGATGCAGTTAACAGATTGTCTTCAAGGGAATTTATGTACAATGTAAATAACATAGGGGCAAGAATACAACCCTGACGTACCCCTATGCCAGATTTAAAACTAGCAGTACATTTCCCCTCCTGAGTCATCCTTATTGAGGCTTTCAAATCTTTATGTAGTTCTGCCAAGAAGTACACAAGGGGCCTATCCAAACCCAATTCCAGGAGCATAGACCATAGCTTAGACCTGTTAACCAGGTCAAAAGCCGTGGACAGGTCCATAAATCCTAGAAAAATCGAGCCCCCTGAAGCTTTTGTGTATTTTGCGACAATTAAGTGTAAATTAAGACATTGATCCTCTGTTCCCCGCCCTGCTCTAAAACCATACTGGGCATTGGAGATTACTCCTTTCTCTGTAGCCCAGTTTGATATCCTGGCCAAAATAACCTTTCCTAGGATTTTAAACGAAGAGTCCAGCAGGGATATGGGCCTATAGCATCTAGGGTCTCCCCTTTGGCCCTTTTTAAACACAGGGATTATAATCGATTGGGACCACGACTTCGGGAGAGCTGTTACGGCCGCAGAGTTAAAAACATTTAACAATATTTTAGCCCAGTACTTAGGGTCAGCCTTAAACATATCAGAAGGCACCCCGTCTGGGCCTGGCGCCTTGCGCCCGGCCGTACCCTCGATAGCTTTCTCAACCTCTTCGATAGTAAAGCTAATAAAGGGGAGGGGAGGACTAGAGATTGGTAACACAAAGGGTTCCAGCTCAAGGTTACTCCCATAGATTTTTTCGAAGTGGCCTAACCAATCCTCCTCAGAGATATTCAGTTCAAGCACAGAGTTCTGGGAGCCAGATAACAAAGGGGAATTAATAATTTCCCAAAATTTAGAGCTGTCTTTCAAGATTGCATTATCCATTAAGGCTACCCATGCATCTTGTTTAATTTCCCTTTTACGTGCCTGAATTACTTGTGAGTACTCTTTCCTTAGGAGGATAACTAGCCCTTTTAAGTCGATTAAGAGCTGCGGAACAATTATGATTAAACCAACCACAGGCAGGTTTATTTTTGTTAACCCTGCCTTTCGTAGTAAGTTCATTGGCCACTTGTGAGCAAATAGCTTCAAAGGCCGTTATTACATCCCTACCATAAGATGGCGGATCAGCACATATACTTAAATGTGGGCCAACCTTTGAGGTAATTGACTTAAAGAAGTCTTCAGGGATTACCTTATTCCATTTTAATCTCCTCCCCTGATCTTTAACTTTCACAGTAACTAAGGCAGGTCTCAGAGCTGGTTTATCCATTAGGGGGAAAACGTTAGCTAATATCATTACCACCGGGTTATGATCACTAAAACAGGAACGTAAAGCATTATAAAAAATCACATACCTTAAAAGCCCTGCAGATAAAAATATGTAATCTATAATAGATTCACAGTCCCTAGCATCACACGTGGGGACACGGATATTCTTATCCGGGAACCCTACTTCATACAGTTCATTATTAGTCAAAAGGGACTCCAAGGCTTCCCCTTTGGAACTGTGTTCAAAATGTTGAGGGGTTGTGAATTGTGGGCCATCCTTGTCTCTATAGTGGTAATTTAGATTACATAAATGCACATTAAAATCACCCATCAGGATATAATAACAAAAAGTGGATTGATTGTCTTTATAGAATTCTAAAAATTTTGACAGCCAGTGAATGTGCTCATTAGGGGAGTCTTCTTGCTGTGAATTATAACAGTTAATTAATATAAGCTTGGTATTATTTGCCAGACTTACTTCCAGAATAAGGCAATTATGGGAAGTACATACAACCTTCTTAGGTCTTCCTATGATGTTTACTGAGATCAAAAACATGAGACCACCCCTGTCTCTTCCCGCTATAGATCTCTGGGCCGGAACAAAATAGGAAGTAAAACCATCGATCCAAAAATCACAGTCCTTATCCCAAGTCTCTTGAAGGGCTATAATATCATATTGTTTAAGAATATTTAGCCAGCCACTATCATTCTTTTTTGTCCGTAGGCCCGCAATATTCCAACTTAACAGTTTTACCATTTCCCCTGTGTCAATTACAGTGCTATCAAAGTTAGTTTGTAAATCTCCATATTTCATTAATGGTTCTACAGTATCTCGGGAACCCAAAACAACCGGGCTGGCACTTCCTTGAATCTCAGGGACCTCACGTCAATCACAGGCCTCCAGGTCCGAAAGTGCCCCAAATCTATTATGGGTGGTGATGTTAGAGCCATACCCATAAGATTATCAACATTAAACACGTTAGGGGCTACAGGCGTCTGGGGCTCCCTGAAAGTAAATGGTCTGGATCTCACACGGCTCGGGGATCTATTTAGATGCGTATAAAAATAGCCCAACGGGCGCACACAAACACTATTAGCGTCGCCCACCAAGGAAGCTGCACGTAACAAGACTGTATTGACATGCTGGGGGTATCTAAAGTTAACTATAACACAATCCCCACTACAGCTTTTACGGGATGGGCCAACCCACTTTGTCCTTCTAGTTGATAAAATGTGGTCTGCGAGGTATGTAGGGAAACCGCATCTTCTGTTAAGCCAAGACACAGTTTTATTCTTTAAGGACTCATGTGGTTCCTCACAGGGGTGACCGTGCTGGTGTTCTAGAGCGGGCACATTTGTCAGGACAACCACATATGGAGCGCAATCTGGGGGAAGATTAATAAAGCAAGTATGTATTCCCTGTCTAAGGGTTGATGTGCCTCCTTGTCCCATGGAAGATTGCTTAGCTAAACCGTTAGGTGGAATAGAATCAAGGGAGGTGATCTCCGGTATAACAGAGCACTGGGTAGGTCGCTGAAAAGAATCACATATTGCGGCCTCTGCATCAGCAGCAGGACCCGTCGCTGGTGCCTTAGATCTTTCTCTATCAATCAATAGATTCTCTATGAGATCTCCAAGCCTCTTAACTTCCAAGTTAGCCGTATTTATTTGAAGCATTAAAGATTGGATATGCTCGGCTAGCTTAGCTTCAAACTTAGCCTCTAAAGTGCATACTAATAATGCAAATTGGTCTGGTGATAAATTAATACAGGCTGAACTATGACCTTCCTGCAATACGGTTCCATGGGCAATACTATTTGGGGCTTGGTGCAGAGCTTCCGCTCTTTTTTTAGTATGCTTTCCCCCCCTTTTACTCGGTTGTTTCCTACAAGCTCTCACAGGTCTAGGATTAGGGGGAGCTTCCTCTGGATCTAAAGTGGATGTGTCCAGGGAATCCATCAAGGGCTCTGAGTAGACCTGAGATTCTGCCGTTATGACAGGCCGTGTACACATACCAGACATATCCTCATTTGGGCTACCGCCCGCAGAATTAAAGCTAATATCGGGAGAGGTAGGAAAACCCCCTTTACCAAGAGAAGCTCTCCGGTCGTTATTAATTTTATTAACCACTTTAACTAAGTAGTTATCGATTGGACCAGTTCCAGCAGCAGATTTATCATGTTTTCCAGTGGGCATAATTAGTAGTGGAATTTTATAATTAATACAACAGTAATAAACCAGAAGGGGGCAGCAGCGCTAGTGAAGAAGTCCTGATTTTGAGAAGTACCTACACAATAACAAATATAATTACTCCAACACAAAGTCTGACAAGAGCCACAGTATAATAAAGTCTCACGTGAACAAGGGTCCGTATCGACGAGCTCAGAGCTGTGGCCCAGCCCGGCCTCCTTCGGCCTCTGACGGCCACAGACGGTCCCGCCCTTGTCCCGGGCTTAACCCGGCGCAACCCGCGCGCGCTCCCGTGACGCGGAGAATGTCCTCGAGATTTAAACGCCTCCTGGCGCGAAATCAGTGCTGGCGGTGGCGGCTTCCTGCCGCAAAGGCTCGTGGGGCTTGTGGTCCCTCCCTCGCTGCAGCCGCGCTGGTTGAAGAGAATGCGGCGGCGGGGAGAGACCTTCGGCGATACCCGGAGCCCAGGGCAACAGCAGGACGCACTGGCAAGGCAAGGTAGGGTCCAAACAGCCTGCGGTTCCCCAAAGCAAAGCGCCCGCTCGGCCGAGAATGTCCTCGAGATTTAAACGCCTCCTGGCGCGAAATCAGTGCTGGCGGTGGCGGCTTCCTGCCGCAAAGGCTCGTGGGGCTTGTGGTCCCTCCCTCGCTGCGGCCGCGCTGGTGGAAGAGAATGCGGCGGCGGGGAGAGACCTTCGCCGATACCCGGAGCCCAGGGCAACAGCAGGACGCACTGGCAAGGCAAGGTAGGGTCCAAACAGCCTGCGGTTCCCCAAAGCAAAGCGCCCGCTCGGCCGAGAATGTCCTCGAGATTTAAACGCCTCCTGGCGCGAAATCAGTGCTGGCGGTGGCGGCTTCCTGCCGCAAAGGCTCGTGGGGCTTGTGGTCCCTCCCTCGCTGCGGCCGCGCTGGTAGAAGAGAATGCGGTGGCGGGGAGAGACCTTCGGCGATACCCGGAGCCCAGGGCAACAGCAGGACGCACTGGCAAGGCAAGGTAGGGTCCAAACAGCTTGCGGTTCCCCAAAGCAAAGCGCCCGCTCGGCCGAGAATGTCCTTGAGATTTAAACGCCTCCTGGCGCGAAATCAGTGCTGGCGGTGGTGGCTTCCTGCCGCAAAGGCTCGTGGGGCTTGTGGTCCCTCCCTCGCTGCGGCCGCGCTGGTGGAAGAGAATGCGGCGGCGGGGAGAGACCTTCGGCGATACCCGGAGCCCAGGGCAACAGCAGGACGCACTGGCAAGGCAAGGTAGGGTCCAAACAGCCTGCGGTTCCCCAAAGCAAAGCGCCCGCTCGGCCGAGAATGTCCTCGAGATTTAAACACCTCCTGGCGCGAAATCAGTGCTGGCGGTGGCGGCTTCCTGCCGTAAAGGCTCGTGGGGCTTGTGGTCCCTCCCTCGCTGCGGCCGCGCTGGTGGAAGAGAATGCGGCGGCGGGGAGAGACCTTCGGCGATACCCGGAGCCCAGGGCAACAGCAGGACGCACTGGCAAGGCAAGGTAGGGTCCAAACAGCCTGCGGTTCCCCAAAGCAAAGCGCAGTTGATTCTTGCTCCAGGTTCCTCTGGGATTGGCCGCAGCATTTGGCTGATGCTAAGCCTGGGCAAAGCCCTACGCTACGCTTGTGTAATTTGCGAAGTTTGTGCTACTTCGCACTACGCAAACTGCACGTAGCACAGTGCAAACACACGTAGCGTAGTGCAGCGGTCATTTTTTGCTTGCTCGCGGTCCTCAACGTCAAGTTGGCGACCGCGAGCAAGCAAAATGACATCCTGGCGAGATTTTTTCCTCGTTCGCGATCAGCAACATCAAGTTGCCGGTCGCGAGCGTGGAAAATAAACCTCCTGTCGAGATTCTCAACGCGGGGAGGTCAGGTTTCTCATTGCGAGTGGTCGCGTATGCTCGCGACAGCTCGCGATGAGAAACTACCAGTCCGCGTTGAGAAAGCTGCCGCTCGAGTAAAAATCTACTCGAGCGGCAGAAAACTACAGCTCGCACTGTGCAAGATGCCGTTTTCAATGATTGCACAGTGCCGGATGCTTGTCCGCACTGTGCAATCATTGAAAACGGCACAGTGCGAACAGGGTACTACGCAGTTCGCGAAGTGCTAAGCGTAGCTCGCGTAGTGCGAAGTGCACTTTGCGTAGCTAAGCGTAGCGCAACTTCACGAACTACACCCATGGTTACTCGAAATCCATGGTTACTCGAAATGTTATTAAAGACATTCAAGTCTTTATCGATACACATGCATGCAGTACACTCCACTCAGACAAGGGCCTGGCTTTCGTATCAAAAGGGAAGCAGGATACCATGAGCATTATTCTTCTCCATACTGGCCCAAGGGGAATTCTGTTGTGGAGAGGATGAACCATGACTTAAAACAGTCCTTAACAGCTAGAGCATTAGGCACTGGCTGTTGTTGAATCCATCACCAAAACGGGGGTTAGAGGGCTCTTAATAATCTCCCTAGAAGATCTCTGGGTGGGCAGACCCAATACAAAGGTCTTTTTGGCATTAAAATGCATGTTCCAGCCCTTGACGGTCCAGACACTGTGGCGACAGCCGCGACCTTCGACATAGATAAGTGTTGTCCTGTCTTAAATGATCTACAAAAGTTCTGTGATGCTCAATCAAACACCCAATTGAAGATGTCATCCTCTTCCAGAGCTGAAACCAGAACTTTCCAGTTGGATTCCAAAAATTGGGGATCTTGTTCTGGAAAAGGTGTCTATTAAAAAAAGAATTAGGGCCAACATACCGAGCACCAGGGCCTGCCCTTGGCATTCAAGGAACAAGAACTGTTATCCTGTCACCTCTACTTGGTTCTAAGGACAACCGTTTTGTCTCCGTTGAACATCTCAAACTACATCATGTGGCTGATTCTATATAGTAGGCCATGGGGTATCCGTGTTCTTACACAGGCCATTCCTCTGCAGCTAGTGAGCACCACCAATGTTGTTTCTCCCCAGCTGGGAGGGGGGTGAAGAATGAGTCCACAACCAGCGTCATGACCGAAGCAAGTCCTGTTCTTACCACTGCGTCTTCTGCAGTTTACATCGTTTATACTGTCCACTCTGTGTGGATCCACCCCTCTTGGATTTTACAGTCCGGTTAGGGAACCAGATCTTCTTGTTTTTCAACTAAGTGCTTCTGGGTATTAAATGGATCAAGATGATTTTTTCCTCAGACAGTTCTTCTCTTTTAGACATTTCTCCAGCATGAATCTGTGTTTTCTTTTCATTCTAGAAATGCACTTATTTAGTCCCGTCTTGGATATACATTTGGATTATGCTTTCCTTGATTTTTCTTTTTCTGTGAATTGGATTTCTTTTTAATGGCCACTACCCCCCAGAACATTTTGCTATGGAACTGGTCATCAGGGTGTTAGCCCCCAATTCTTCTAGCCATAAGTGAAAAGAGACTTGTCCCTTGTGAACATTTCAGGCATTCCGGTAATTGTTGGAATTATTTAGGATAAAGTTCCTTTCTACATTTTCGGTCCTATGGAGATCCTGCAGATACACTATGTGTTTAAAGTTGCTATGGGGGATGTAATAGTGCCTGGATTGCATTCAGATGATTGGGATGTTGAAACGGTGAACTCCATGCTCTCAAAGCTGGAATTTTATACTGTTTTGGAATCAGAGGGCTTGTACCTTAATTCTGCTAATTATGCTGATATGCTATGTTATCCCCATTGCGGCTATCATTTTCTACATCGGGCCAGTGTGCAACATACACTTTTTAATTATACACAATGGAAACATTGGCCGACTACCTCAATACGGAGTTACAAAACATAGGAAGATAAATGTATATATTTTTCAGGATATGGCACTTTAGATCCTACATCATATTATTTCAAATTAGTCCCTACACCACCTAAAAAATATATTCTCACACAGACTAAGCTAATATATACAGCTTTGTTTGTTACCCAATTAACCCTTAAAGGCTATGATTTTTGGAAGGATATGATAGAACTGAAATCGATTTGGGGAACCAAACCTTGGCAAGTTCATGGGACAGAAACCTTGTTTTGAGCATGTTTAATCCCAACACAACTGATTTTCCTGAACAACACTGTCCAACAGACTACATGTCTGGGACAGCTGCAATTAAAGAAATGAATGTCCTAGATATTCCCTTCATGCCTGCTTCATTAATTGGCAATGTCTGACAAATTATACTCAAGAACAAATTAATAGTATGGTACATTAAATTTCACACTGTTGTGTAGCTCCTATAATAATTATACAGGATCAGCACGTTTGGATAGTATACACTGTAGGATTGGTGGCAGACTGACTCCGAACACTCCCACCGGGTATGTTGGCCTTTTGTATCAACTAGATCACAGTGCTACTAGAATCTCCTTTTACCAAGGAGAGAAATAGTATCTGGCAACCATCGAACATGACAACTCTGATCCCTCAGGATAGTGGAGCAATATACTACTCTTCGCTCAGTCACTCGTGCTTACTTAGTCTGTCTCAGAGAGATACACAGAATAAACAGGCTGGGCGTTTTCAATAAGTATTTATTGAACAGTTGTTATTCTGGTGTAGAATAGATGAGCTGCAACAACTGTTAGACAGTATAAGATATAAATGATTAGCAGTACTATAAAGGTAAATGGATGGTATAGCTGTACCATCTTACAATAGTCATGAATACATATGAGTATATAAAATACATGATAAAAAGATGCATACTCCTACGATGCTTGCCTAACTAGATGTACCTGAATGCACCTAGCATGTGTGTAGATGTTAAGCCAAGAATCCTTCTAGGATTTAGTCAACCCATTACCTGAAGTGAGAGACTGTGGGACCCCATCCTGGTCTTGAGTTGGACATCCCACGAGGGATGTTAGACCACGGCGAGCTGGAGTGTTTGCATGCAGGAACCTCACCGTCTTTGGCCAGTGTGTCAGCCGGGAAGTCTTGGTCTACTCTGCCCTATCTTAGCAAGATGAAATGTATATATACCCATAGGTCTCCCCAGGGGTCCTACCTCACTGTATTACTGTGTCGGCCTAAGGATGACATTGGGCATGAACTTTATACATAGATATTATACAGGAGACGGTTGTCCTGCTGTGCCTCCATCAATCCTCATGCATAATGTATGAGATCTCGTACTAGGGAAAACCCATGCTCTGAATGCAGTGTTGTATCTAGGTAAAAGGTCAGTCCCTGTAAACCATGACAAATGTAATGTAGGGAAGAATAAAGGTGAAGGGTAATGAAGTTACCTGGGTCTATATTATGGTACCTATATGGAATATAACAACACTTTCAGGTCCTCATGGATGGTTATTGTGGGTAGTTGACACAAATGGTTGTCATGCTCATTTTCTTAATTCCACACTGGGGTTTGAGAGCTGACCTGACCCCTGATATTCCCCCTCACAACATTCAGGTATTATTACCACCTGTTAACTGGGGAAATTGTATCAGCAATGGTTGGGACTTCCACGCTGTCTGCAGTGAAACAACCTCTTTCTCTCCTGCCCGAAGACATGGATTTATCATATTTTGTATTAGGCCATAGGTCCCCAGGTCTAAAAGATCTTTATATGCTGCCTATTAGGATATATGGAAATGGTCCCAAATGGAAGCTGCCGCATGTTTAAGAAAAATTGATCAAGATAATTTGGATAAAATAGTTCTATTGTTGATAATAGTATTAATACGCTGTCTTCTTCTATTTATAATTTGAATACCATTGTATCATCTGTCATTGATATTATGCAAAGTGACATATTGAAATTGTATCATGGGCAAAGCCAGCTTAGATCCATCATGCAGTTTTGCTGAACTCTGCAACCCTTAAAAATGGGCTCGTACCATGGCATTACTTGAATTCCAGTAGCTTACTTTAGCCTTTTAATTTAACACACAGCTGATGGCAAAGAAAGATCCACCTATACAATGTTGCATTTAGAATAGCTCCCATTCCCAATAGCGGAGACACCTTCAGTTGTCTGGTTAATACACAGAGTAATATCTCTACTCATCTCAACATTTAAATTCGCGGCCTGCATGAAACATTTTTACAGTTGGTAGATATGTACCCCGAGGAGTAAGCTTTATTGATGAATTATGGTCACTTCCTTTTTCCTATTGTTTTGAACGTGTGGGAAAAGAGGTCTTCCTTACTGGAAAGGAATGCAGCTCTTCTGTTGGGCACTCCCTCGTTTGTAAACATGTAACAGTTCATGGACACTGTAATGCTTCCATAGCAAATTTGGCCTGTTTTCTAAAAGGAATACTAGATCCTCCAGTACTTCCACTTATTGCTGTCCTTTCAAATTAAAGTTATTTAATAGTCAGTGATCAAGGCTGCACTGAAATGTGAGCTGGGATCCCTTACATTTTATCAGTTTCCCAAATCGTCTCATGTTGCAATACCATCCTGTTTCCCCTTTGACAATGAGTTGTCAATAGCATGTTGTGGCCTTCCATTCCAACTTTGAAAGCAGACTTTAACAAACTAAGCAGACTCAAAGCACTATTGTTTCAAAAAGAAGCAGCTCTCACATCTACCAGAGAAACTTTTGAATTACAGGTTGCAAAGACATCCAGTGAAATACAGTCCTTGTTAAACACAAACCTCCCACTACATTTTGGCCAAGTAGTCCATCGAATTTTTATTGCATCCCACACTTCCAGTCTTGCACATTTTTTTAAGATTATAGGTTCTGGCCTGGTCAGTTCCTTCCACACTATCTTTAGAGTAATACCAGCTTTTATTCATTCCTTTTTTCTAGTGTGTTCGGGGGATTCCCGCTGCTGTTATCCTGCATTTGTGGCATTTTGGTTCTCTTTTTGCTCCTATGCAATGGAAGTTCCATTTGCAAGCCCCTTGGAACTACCACAGCTTCAGCTTTGGAATCGTGTTGCTTCAAGAACTGGACCTTGATTGGTCCCTAACATTCCGAACAGCCTGGTTTATCTGCGTGCAACCCGTGTTCCACTGCCTCTGGTGCTGCTTTGAATGCACACTAGATATTTTCCTGGCTTTGCAAACGCCTGCTGCCATGGACATTGAACTGCAGATGAGTCCCTTAGCAACCCATTTTCAGGACTGGCCCTTCGGTTTGCAGCTTCTACACAATGCAAGATTTGAGTCTTTTGGACTTGGCCCTTTTTGCAGGGTCATCCCAGAACTTTTTGTCTTCCTCCTCTATTTATTCAGACCTGTTGTTGGTGGTTTTATGACTCTGGGCACTTTACCACTGCTGAACAGTGCTAAAGTGCATGTGCTCTCTCTGGTAAACTTGGTAAAATTGGTCTACACCTGTTTGGCATATTTAATTTACCTGTAATTACCTTGTACAGTGTTTTCCCATATAACCAGGGCCTGTGAAATAAATGCTACTAGTGGGCTTGCAGCGCTGCTTGCGCCACCCACCAACGTAGCCTTTAAAACCTGCCTCAGGCCTCTGCCACTGCAGGGCCTGTGCACGCAGTTCACTGCTGCAGCGACCCAGCATGGCAAGTGGTTCCTACGTCCAAACTCCCCTTTTACTACATATAAGTCACCCCTAAGGTAGGCCCTAGCTAGCCCTAGCTAGAGCATATTTGGTTTCTCACTGCTGTGATGGGGGGTGTTGTGCCCCCAGAACAAAGACTTGGGCATTATAAATATAGGGGCTGGGACCCCATGAAAATGAAGAAGACTCTGCTTGGGACATGTAACCAAAGGATTGCTGTGCTGGCAGGGAACCGCCACTGTGACTTTGCCTTGTGTGCTGATCTGCTGGAGAGACTGTGTCTATGCCCAAGAACCCTGTGTCCTGGCCTGCTGCCTGCTTTCCTAAAACTACATGCCTCCAGTGCTCTCAAAGACGCCCAGCATGAAAGGAGTGCTCTGGGCTGCTCCTGGGGTGTTGCTATGTGCTGGAGAAAATGTAGCACTGGTGAGCTCTTCATGTTCCCTTTTATGTGTCTCCATGGGGGAGACAGGTTGAGCGCTTTATTTTCATTGCTCTCAGAGTGCGCTGGGTGAGTGCTTTAAATCCTGCTGCCCACGGAGTGGGCTCAGTCTTTTTTGCCAGGGAGGAGCGTTTTCCATTGCCCTCTAGCGTAGGCAGTGCCGCATTCTCCTTGTGTGGCCGGGCAACAGGAGGGGAGAGCTGAAGCAACAAAGTGCTTTCTGTCTCGTGTTCTGGCATCATCACTGAATTGCTGCAGCTGGGACTCTGCTATGTGGCCCCAGGCAGCCACACAACGCGGAAGCAGTGAGAAATCCTAGCCCAGGAGGTCCTCTGTGCTGCCCAGCCACGCCCAGTTCACAGAGGAGCGAGCAGAAGAGAGCATAGCCGACAGAGACTTCGCTCCATTTTCTTCCTGCTGCTACCCCTTCTATGGAAAGGAGCATCCGCACCACGTGGTTGCGGGCAGTCGCAGATTGAAGAGCCACGGTGAAAGGCCCTGGCCCAACGGAGTCTTTTGCCGGCACAGACGTGGAGAGCTGGCCCCAATGAAGGAGGTCTGCCTCAAGAGGAAGCCCCTGGGATGTCCATTTGAGGTGCCAGGTCAGTGGAAGCTGTAGACCGGGGTAGGCCTCCCATGAGGGGATTGTCCCGACATTGGGCGCAATTGGCCTCAAACCGTTTTTGCTCACACAGTGAACATAGGAGATTGGTGGCAGCAGTTGCCTGAGTGACACAGACCTTGAGAGCCCTTACTAAAGAGCATTGCGGGCGAGCTCAGGATGGGGCCCTGAGCACAACATTACCGCATTCCATGTGCTAGGCAGGCAGGTAGCCCAAGGGCCTACGAGGGGACATACATGTTTACAGTCTTGATGATTTATGTGCCATCTCTTGCAGTTTATGCCCTGATGTGAATATGTATGTGATTTTACATTGCTAGTGTTTGGCACCATGGGGAAAGAGATATGATGGTGGTAGTTACAATGTCAGTAATGATATGTGTATGATGTGTGCACTCTACAAGTATTTACTGTAGTGCACTGCTGGGGTATTATGACAATGGCCCAATTGGCCAAGTGATTTATGAATGTATGTGGCGTCATGATAAGTGACTAGTGGCACAATGATTTATGTGATTATTCTATAATGTGTTTCATGTGCAATACCAAGCATATTTTTATGTAGTCTTGCGTGGAGTCTCTTTTTGTGTTGTTCCTAGTGTGTCACTGGTGAGTGTGTGTGTTGTGGAAACGCTTTACACAATGCCTCTGGCATAAACCTGACTGCTCTGCCAAGCTACCAAGGGGGTGAGCAGGGGTTATCTTGAGTGTGTAACTCCCTTGCCCTGACTAGAGTGGTGGGTTCTGCCTGGCTTAGGTGCATACCCTAGCCAACCACAAACCCCATTTCTAAGAGGGTCACTTCTTTTTAGGGCGATATGTGTATCGGCACATGGATCACTGAATGCTGGCTCTATTAACACAGATGGAGGTTGCCGTGTAGCTATCTCAGCATCAGCTGAGACCGAGAATCATGTCTGTTCTCTGGAACTTGTGACCTGGGCTGTTGATCAATCTTCTTTTGTGGAGACGGACCCCATTTTGGAGTTCCTGGTCTTTGAATAAGTGAATGACATCATGGTTACCTTCCACGCGCCATAATTTGATTATTTTTTCTAAATTGACATCTTGATTTTTTACATAATTATAATCTTTCTTATAACATGTTTAGTAGACATGCTTTAAATTAGCTTATCTTATGATCGCATTCATATTATATATTTGCTTGTTGTGCTACTGCCCAGTTCAAAGGGAGGCTTTTGTGGTTTCCTTTGGAGCCCATTGTCATTTTCCCTATGTTAGCCTAACTATACATGTTGTAGACTGCATTTGTTCTGAACGCGTTACTAAATATCATTCTTGTTTTTGTGCCACATTGTATTTTCACACATAGGCAGAACATGTTTTTGTATTTTGTTCTATTCCTGGGATTTAGTTGGAACAGCCCACGCAAGGTCAAACAACATTGCCCCTTGTTATTCTTTGTGGTCAGACACTAGCACCTAAACATAATTGAGAAACTTAGCTGCTGTTTTTGAACACACGTTTTATCATATAACCAGGTACGTGTTGTTTTAAAAACACAGACAGTGGAGACTTTCAAGCTGAGCAAAGGTCCAAAGACAAGAAGGCTGCACCAGCTGAGATGTAGAACAGCTATCTATCTATGCTAAGGTATGGGGTTTGCCACTACTCCCAGAGATCTATAATATAACACCTTCCTTCTAGCGTGAGGGTGGGTTTAGACAAAGCTGTCAGCTAATGTTCCAGGGCTTTTTATAGTAAATGGTCTTTTAATCCTGGTAATGACATTATGAACCTGCATATGTTTTCTAATTGTGGCACAGTTATTACATATTCGAGCACAATAGTTTCAATAAAAATGGCAAGCTTCCTTTGTGTCTCTTTTCTATATATTGTGGACAAGTACGAGTGAGAGAACGAAAGGGGATGACCAGCTACCATGATCCCTGAGAGGGTTAGAGGGTTGTGTTCTGGGGTGCCAAATCACTTGTCTCTCTGGGATTTTTATAAGGGCAAAGAAGGTACTATAAGCTAGTCGGATTCTGGCCCATAGGTACTGAGGTAGTATGGTGACTCAGTCCCTACATATTGATGTTCTATGGTCCCAAGCATAGTTATGTCCCTGAGCAGAATCCCTGCAATGGCGCTATATGTATGCTTGTGCTTTCAGTATCACAGAAGGGGCCACACAAGCATCTGCAGCCCCTTCTGTAATACCAACGTGCCCTGGGGGCGCACAAAGCAGGTGCACATGCCTGTTCCATCATATGGCCCCTGTTAGTGAATAGTGGGCACAACATCTCAGCCCCTCAAATGTCATGCAGCAGGATTTAAGGTTTATTCTCTCCTTAATAGGAAGCCCTTGTAGTTTCTTCAGTAGTGGGGTGGCATGTGCCCATCTCGGTAGATGGTAAATAAGGGTCACAGCTTTGTTTTGTATGACCTGTAGTCTGTGGATAGTAAAATTATGAAGTCCTAAATTGACAGAATTAACATAGTCCAATGTAGACACAATTACTGCCATCACAATGGTTTTCCCTGCTTCAAGAGGGAGAAGCAGGGTAATCCTCTAAGAACTTTCAACATGAATATACTTTTAGATACTACTGCTCCAACTTTCTAGTTCATGGTAAGCTTACTGTCAATAACCACTCAATAGATTTTATCTGACTGTTCCGGTGCCAGAATTAACCCTGTTGCTGAAGACCAATAGTTTTTGTTACCAAAATTGGGCTTATTCTTTCAAAATACAATCTCTGCTTTATCCGTATTGAGTAGTAGCTGATTCCTCCTCACATCATCCAATCAGTGACAAATCACATCATGTTTTGGAACTGGAGGTGCGCGGCTGGTGTTCAATCCAGGCAAATTAGCAGTTGTGAGACATTGGTGTAAATATACAGCCTACAACCTCTCAGTGCTAGTTCTTTAATCAAGGGTTTAATATATAGTAGATGTGGGGATAGTGATGAACCCTGGGTGTGCTTGTGAATGGATGGGTATGAGAGAATGTGCACGTGTGCCCACCCCACTACTTTTGCACATTATCAGCCACCACTGGCATGGATAAATTATACAATGTACCCAACAACTCTTAAACTCTGGTGAGTGGATAGAGTAGCAGTCCTGCTGTTCCACTTTACATTGATTTTGCACTTGCACTATGGTGCATAATCATCATACAGTATTCAAGTCCGTTTGTGGAAGATCTGTGACATAAAGATATATCTCATAACTGTAATGTCATTGTTACAGCAGTTGTGTGAGACTGCATGTGGTGCACACTCTTATTGAGGGTCTGGTAACAGACAGATTTATTGTCACCACTAGACACAATACACAACCCAGACAGTTCAACATACTAACCAATAAACAGTTTACAGAATGGAACTTTGTAGATATTCCTTTGAAGCCATTGGCTGTTGCACAGCATTTCATGGATATTTACAGTATTCAAGTGATGGAACTAGAAGCAGCAATGAGGAAAAGTAGTTTTTTTTAATTAATTTTTAGTTTCTAAGTAAATTTAGATTATATTTTACTGCTTCTCTCTAGCCTGGCAGACATTTTTTACCACCTAAAGGCGTCTGTAATTTCTAGTATCTCCCCAGCACCCTTCCACCCCCAAGGGCAGCTCTCCCAATTTTTGACGACCCGGCAGGCTTTATCATGGTGCCGCTCCTTGCTCCTCCCAGTACTTCACCATCTTTGCATGCCCAGCAGGCTTCTTTATGGTTCTTTTGCTGCCCTTTCCTGCGGATGCCATCTTTATTTATGAATGCCCAGTGGGATTTTTTTATGATGGGCCTGTTGCTCCATCTCATCCTGTCGTGCCACACTCACCATTTTCATATGGTAGGCTGACTTATTTCTGGTGCTGTCGCTGCTCTTCAATACTCTAGGCTGCTTTTATCACGTATTCAATCTGTCAGCGAATCTTCCAGTGGTTCCTCCCTATCCCGCCAAGCCGCTGTCAACATCCTATGAGCAAGTGGCAGGATCCTTCATGAACTCTCCTTTCACAAGCACTGGCAAAGGCAATAGGTCTGGTTTCTAACTGAAAATTCAAACCAGACCAATGGGCTTTGCCAATGCTTGTGCTGTGCAGCAGGAAGTTGGGCTATGATTTAGGAGTGGAAATATTGTTTAAAACCTTAGTATCCATTAAGTTAGATGGTGTGTTCATCCAAAGATAAGTCTAAAGCCACTGTTGTGTATAAGGAAGGCTTTGTAACTCATTGAAAGAGGTAGGTAGACATGGTCATAACTGGGAACACGCCTAGGACCATCTTCTTTGCAGTATATACTTTCTGGTCACATTATTTCAGAGGATTGACATGACTATTGTTGCATTTCAGGTGTGTCTAGAACAGCTGTCTTCTGACATGTGCCTAGGCTGCACATGGAAAGGCCAATGGGAGCCCTGCACTTCAGTCTGGGCATCGGGAGTGGCACAGAGCAGTGGGTCAGAGCAGACCAGGCTCTAGGTATGGACTCTAGAGGATATTTGCCTCAGCAGTGAGAACTGGATAAGGGCAGATAGTGTAGGGGTGAATGTGAGGAACCTAAGGGGATGAGTACTCACACTTTACCCCCATGGCTGTCCAGCCAACCAGAGAAAAAGCCCCTCAATCAGAAAACAGGGCAGTGCCAAATCAACAGACACAGGATGCTGCCAATCTCTCTGGGCATTGACAGACTCTTGCTATCACTGGTCATCGTCGCCTCATGCTCTGATCTGTACAAACAGTGCAATACTGCAAACGCTAAGTGCTAAGCACTAATAGTCCAGCACATGTGGTACTTCCAACCAATACAAAAAAGGATCCCACCCCAATGTCA
Organism: Triturus cristatus; assembly: GCF_964204655.1. Taxonomy (NCBI): domain Eukaryota; kingdom Metazoa; phylum Chordata; class Amphibia; order Caudata; family Salamandridae; genus Triturus; species Triturus cristatus. The sequence goes on along the minus strand of NC_140587.1, from coordinate 460,890,398 downwards.
ACATAACCAGGCATTGCTTGACTCTCAGCAGCGCAGGGACACTGACAGACCATCATTACGAAATATCAGGCCCTCGGTATCACCACACCTGAGCATTGCTGTCCGTGCTTCACATTCAAAGAATCAGTCACTGACAAAGCCTCACTATTGCACACTAAGGGTCATGCTACCCTGACCCTGTAAACAGCTCCCTGTCGCTGCAAATCCTCTGTTATTAGCTTGTAAAAAACACTTTCAGCCCCTTACTAGTAGCATTCATTGTACCTTGTTAGGGCCAATGGCTCAGCACACTATGGCACGGTATCCTTGACTGTGGTATCCTTGATTACTAAAGCATGGTACTATGTGTTTCTCTTTTTGAAACAATTGAGCACTTCCGCCCGTTTGGTATAATTGGGCAGTGTTAGCCCATCTCTTTCAGCACAAATGATGTATTGCTTTACTCTTTTCTATCAGCACACATAGGACACTTCTGCTCCGCCAGCACACTGAGGACACTTTCTGACCAGCTAGGCATTGTCAGATTCTCTTTATTTGGGCATCTTCCTGATAATGTTAGGCTTTTTCTATTAGCATACCAGGAAATGTGTAGTATCTCTTTATCACTAAATCAGGGTACCACAAGCCCATCCTCATTGCGAGCTCCCTAGTATACGAAAATCTAGAGGCTCTTCAATTTGCCCACTTTCAATGCATTCCAAACCATGTCAATTTGCACACCCATACACTAAAGTTTCTTCACTGTTAGACACCTTGGCAGTGTCTGCCTATAAGTATCGGTTTGCCTAGACACTGCAGGCCTCTCACAAAAACCACAAAGTAAAACTTCTTGTACATCAGATGTGTGCCACCAGTTTTCAGCTAAGCAAGAGCATTTATTTCCCCTCACTTGCGGTCCACCACCGCCACTTCCTGCCCCTCACTCTTAGTACAAATGTGAATAGGCTGCTTATTTCTATATGAATTCCTTTTTGTCACAAGCAAAACCCAGATACAGACAACCCTCACTATCAGAAAACACATGTGCTAACATTGTCTCACTAATTACACTAGTGGAACTGAAGATGCACTCTTAGCCTTTACTACCACTACACCAACCTAGATCACCATCTGCAGTAGGACTTCACTTCAAGCACATCCATGGCCCCCAGTCCCAGGCTAGAGCACCTGGGCAGTACAAACTATTCAGCAAAAGAACAGTGGAAAACTACTAATGAACCTGCTGAAATCGAAACCCTTATTTTCAGTACACCAAGTGCACTTCCCTCCTTTAAGTACCATCATTGACGAGGCGCTAACAGCACCTCACTCAGAACACTGACAATTTGTCACGTTTGTAGCCGTTTCACCCCCATTGTCTTCACACTAGATGTGATTTCAACTGCACCCACTACCAGTACATTGAATGCCTCTTTCCAACAGCTCACCCGAGGGACTAACCACTCCATGCTGTAAGAACACTCATGGGGGCATATCAGCAACTCCAGGCGATAATTATCGCTCGGCGCTCTTAGCGTGAGGATAATTATCGCCGGGCAACGTGGAGTTTTATCGCTGAGATAGCGTGCTATTAGCAACGCTTACCTCCTCAGCGATAAAAATTCTCACGCTAACTGCCTAACGTGAGATTATCACTGGAAAGCGGCGATAATTTTATCGCCTCGTCCCGCTGATATGCCCCATAGTACTCTCTGCTAATTCGTTTGAGGTCCCTATTAGCACACCTAATAGCTGTCAGCTTCCCGCTTGTGCACATCAATGACACTCAACCTCTCAACAGGCTCACCTACATGACTGCAGCACAAAGTCCTGAATTTGGGGTAGCTGTTAACACCAGGACACAAGTTCAAAATCAATAGTCAAAAGGACTAATAAAGATATGTTATGTGCAACCCCATCTGACACGGCGACAATTCAAGGAGTGATATTACGCCCTATAATAACCCCGATTTTATTTGGAAGGGACCTATTTTCAGACTAATATTTTCTGGATTCATCCATGTAGAATTATTTCTAATCACTTGCATAGGGATTGCATTTATTTATACAAATTTTTTTGTTCTATTTAAATATGTATTATATGTATTTATTAAAATTTAGCATTTGAAAAGCCATGCTGATGAGAGTCAGCAATGGCATCAATTGGCTGTTTACAAAAGCAGTAATATGGGGGAAAGGAATAACCAACATGGTCTCTAGCCAACATATACTGTGGGTGCTTAGAATCCGTTTAGGCACCTCACCCAAAGTTTATGTTGTCTAACAAACGTGCAGAACCTAGGGATTAGTGGGAACTACTCTTTGTGAATGGTGGAAAAACGTTTTCTAAGAGCAGGGTGTGGTCCATGGACCACTGCCTGCTCTTAAAGAAAGAATGCAAAGTCTTTAATTTGTTGTTGTTCAAAAGCATCCTGTTTTCCTTTAAGAAAAACGCATTGCCTTATTAAAAATAAACCTTTATTCAGAAGCAATTACAGACATGGTGGTCTACGTGATGGCAGGCGTTCCAAATGGATCATAACCTTGGACCTACCTCAATAATATTCATGCGGTAGGTCGATTTGCGACCCACTAGGAATCACAAGTATGAAACAAAAAGTTTCATACTTAAGGAATAGCAATTTCCAAATAGCGATTCATATAAATTTGCTATTTGGAAATCGATATTCTTACTCTTTGTACTTCTGGCCCTATATTCTTTACATATGTGTGTAGGAGTGTATAAACATTACCTTATTCCTGAATGAATTAGAGAGTCATTTAATCTCTTTTCCTTTTCCTTTTCAAAATGGTAATGTTAACTTTCCATTCAGAATATGGGCAGCGAAACAACTTAATCCTGCTGACCTATATTGAATATATCATGTCAAATGTTGGGTCTCAGGTTGGGTCTCTTTGTATGCATCCTTGTTCCACATGCCTCAAACATAAATTCTATTCCCTTATGGTAACATTTAGTCTACAATATACCCAGGGTTACCAACAAAATATACTTACTTTATAATTTTATATAATTCAGTCATTGACGCTAGTCGTCTCAAAGAAGAGTCTACGATTTTTTGGTATAAATTAATTTTACCACTATTGATGTCTCAATATAATTTATTGATCTTATAAATCTTTCATCATTATCGTTTCACAAGGTTTCATCTTGTCCTAAATGACATTCGTACATTCTCTGTGATACAGACCTGCTATTACATTGCTAAGTTTTTATCTAGTTAGTATGTAGCCATCGGGCATATAAAATCCCACTAATATCCGTATTCTATGATAGCATCACAATCACAATTACTTAGAAGTAAAAACACAAATATTTATAATGTCCAATTATCATTTTGCAGAGGCCCTCGTAACTACTCATAGACTGCATGCTTCCTATATCTGATACAGCTGATGACATGGTCTGTGAGGCCTCTTTCGGTTCTCTCTTCTCCTCAAGGATGACTGACTATAATCACAAGCCTGTTGGGTCCAGTGAGATCTACTGGGTGTTCCAAAATCTAAGGAAACACATACAAGGTACAATTATGCACATAAATGAGCTGGTAGATCAGTTTGACGGATTGACAGAGCGGGTCTGGTGAGAGCAAAGAAGCCACTGAATGATGATCCATGTCTGGGGAGCAGTTAGAGGTGGGGTGAGGGAACACGTTTCCCTCATCATTGAAATCAATGAAACTTTTGGCCAGTTGAGCGAATGTTCTCTGAGGTTATAAGAGGGACAGTGAGCGGGTGCCTAAGAACCAAACTGGGGTGACTGAAGGCTGGATGATGCTCTCTGAAGGTCAGCTGGTTGTGTCTTCAAATGAGCTGTGAGATCAGGCTAAGGCCCTCTCAGGTTGACAAAATGGTGTTTTGAGGGTGTGAAATAAATGTCTTAGGGCACTTTGACGATATCAGTTGGCTAGCTGGAGGGATTTGGGACCAGCTGGTGTTGACTGAAGGCAGTCTCATGGTATCTTAAGAACATGATTGGGGTAGTTGAGGGCAAGCCAACAATCTCTGAGGGCCAAATGGCAGTGCTTAAGGACCAGGTTGCTGTAGCAGCCACTCACATTGAGATGTTTTGGGGTGGTGGGAGGTGGTGGTTTTGGGGATGGAGGAACACAAACAATAAAAACATAATAAGAAATAAAGAAAACTGCACTTACCTTGCTCCGACGACCGCCGCCTTGCTCCCGATCCTTTCGTCCCCTGAGAACTGCTGAACACTGCGCAGGCTCCCAGCTCCCATTCACAGCGCTGCTCACATGCTGTGAATTCTATTTGTATTGGTCTGAGTACCTTAATTCGGCACTCAGACATGGACTGGGAGCCTGTGTTGGTTTCTCCACCCAAGTGCACAACACAGCTTGGGTGGAGAAATGCTAAGTGCGCCTGACGGTTTGGCCGGCCCCAGAAGGCCAGCAAAACCATCATGTGCTCTTGGCGGTGCCCTCCACTCTCATCTCCTCCCTGGTGCTGCAGCTGCAGCTGCAGCGTCAGTGTGAGTGGCCACGCCCCTCCCTCGGCTCACAGTCGCAGCCTGCAGGACGAAAACTAAAATGATAATAAAAATGTTTTATTATCATTTTATTTTTGTCCTTTGCCTCTGCTGGCTGTCACCAAGGAGGGGGGTATGCTCCTCCGTGATTACGGAGGAGCCGTCCCTGCATGGTTGTTAGGCCTGTCAGCCTTAGGGTGATCTTCCCCCAATCATTTTGCCTTCACCCCTCCTGTTTTGCTGAATTTGTTTTTGTTGCCCTTGTTGGCATTTTACCACTGCAAACCAGTGGCAAAATTGGCTTACACCTGATTGGCATATTTAATTACTTAATTTACTTCCCTAGTAAAGTGGTATACTATATACCAGAGCTAGTAAATTAAATGCTACTAATGAGCCTGCAACACTTTTTGTGCCACCCAATTAAGCAGCCCTAGAAAAAATGTGCATTAGGCCTGCCATTGCAGCCTGTGTGCAGTTTTAAACTCCCACTTCGACTGCGCAAAATAATCTTTTGTCAAGCCTAAAAGTCCCTTTTTAATACATATAAGCCACCCCTAAGGTAGGGCCTAAACAGCCCATTGCGCAGGGTGGATTGTATTTTAAATATTGGACATCTACGTTTGAGTTGTACATGTCCTTGTAGTGAAAACTCACAAATTTGTTTTTCACTAATGTGAGGCCTACCTTTACCATAGGATAACATTTGCTTGCCTTATTATGCTTAATAATGCAAGCAATAATTTGGCACCAGGTGTAAAATTAGAAACCTTGGAAACCCACTCTTCAGCTCACTTCTGGATCTGTAAGGATTCTCCGAGGACTGCTCTGCTGCCAGTGGTTTGCTGTATATTTCAGAGGACTGCCCTGATGCACGAAAATGACTGCCCTACTGCCTTAAGCCTGCCTTATTTCTGAGAAGACTGCCCTGCTACTTGAGGCTTGCTTTTCTTCTTGTACCCAGAACTTCCAGAGTGGGTCCAAGGGCTAGTTGACTGGCCTCGTGATCAGAACCTCAGGGACAGAAAAGGCTCTAACCATCTTGAACCTGAACCTGGATCTTGCCTGAGTGATTCCTGACCCTCCAAGTGGTGAGCCTCCAGTCCAGGACCCTTGGAAGTGGTGCTAAAGGTGTACAGATAGCCCAAATCCAAAAACTGGAACTTAAAAAGCTTTCCGCCAAAAACTGCTCAAAGAACTAAGAGGAGACTGGAACCTACCTGCTTACTTATCTGCCCAAGATACATCGCTGTTGGCCTGTATTTGTAGTAGAGTCTGCTACACTCTTGTCCACAGCAACAAATCCCATTCAGAGGTTCCTCAGAGTGGTTCCCTAATGATGACGCCTCCTCCTCAGACACCGCCGTCTGCCTTCCCCCACTGAACTTTACCTTCTCAGACATTTTTCTCCAAAATGTCTGCTAAGTCCGAAGGTAAGTGGAAATCAGACCCAATCCACTTCTTGTATCCAAACTGTGCTCCATCGTAGTTGGCTTTAACTTTCGACTTTGCACCAGTCTCATGCATCTTGATGTCCAGGATTAGCGCTTTGATCTTTTAGGTGCCATTTTTCACTTTAAACTTTAAGAATTCATAACTTTGGTTCTCCTGTTTGGATTTTTGTCATTTTGGTGTCAAATAATTTATTTACACATAGTGTATTTCCCAAAATTGGTTACATGATTTTCTTGTGTTGTATGTTCACTGTATCACTGTTTAAGTGCTGCATAAATACTTTACATATTGCCTCTAAGTTAAGCCTAACTTTTTTTATTCCAAGCTACTGGAGGGATAAGAACAGGTTAATTTAGCGATTTCTTATCTTTCACTCTGAGAAGGATTGTGGCACTTGCTTGAGTAGGGTTTCACACCCCTCAACCAACAACCCAATTTTTCACACAGGTGATATAAAGGAGAGTCTGAGGGCCTATGAGAACATGCGTATGTATTCTATGAGCATGCTGGAGGACACTGCAAGTACACCTGGGTTATTTAAATGCCAGATAGTGATATTTGTAGGCAAATTGAAGGAGTGGTCTAAGGGGCAGGCTTACAGCCTGCAGGAGCCTCTTAAGGTCAGTTAGGGGTTTCTGCAAGTCGTCTGGGAGTGTCTTCATGAAGAATGAGGCTGTCTAGTCACTGGCTGAGGATCTCTGAAGCCCTGGTTGGAATGTCTGAAAGTAAACTGAGAGTCTCTGATGAATATCAGGGGTTTATGACTTGCTGGAGGTGTTTCAGTGTAGATAGATGGCTGGCTGAGGGTTGACCTGAATATGTATTGATGAACTTGTTAGACCTGTCAGCCCTTTGGGTGGTCCCTCCTCATCATTATTTATTTTGTCCCACTTTTGCCTCAAACCCTGTTTGAATTTTTCCTTTTTGGGAACCACCAGACTTTTTAGTGTTGCTGCAGATTCAGGGAGCCATTTTACCTACCCCTGAATCTTCTGTCTGAGGGCCTGGAGCACAAAATGGTGGCCACCTGTGACATCACCAGCATCCACTGGAACCTACCAGCACCTTCCAGAACATTCCAGAACCCTGTGACAGTTGGAGGCGGTTTAGAATGTTGGGAGGTTAAGACAGAGTGTTGGCAGTTGGAGTTGGCAGTTGGCACCTGACTGGTGAAGAGAGAGCAGCACAACAGTGAAGGAGGAAGGAGTGAAGCAGCAGGGGTGGAAACTTGTGCCTGGAGTGGGGTCCATAAACCCACCCTTGATACTAGTCCCTACTGATGGATCCCAGCCTGTAGCCCTGTGTGGGAAGAAGCCAGAAAAACTCATCCTAAGGACCTGGACAGCAGGAACAGGCCTTAGAAGCAGAAAGCAGCAAGATCCTGACCTGGAAACTGGTTTCCCTGGAGTCCGGCGTCGAGTAGCCTAAGACCTGGAGCCCGAGGTGGAGAAGCGGCGCTGACTGAAGAAGCAGACGTCGTACCCGGAGCCGCCTGTGGTCGTGAGAGGGCGCCGACGGAGGTCGTGAGGAATACCAAAGGTCGAGGAGGAAGTTAACCGAGGTCGAGTGAGCGGCGTCATCGGAGGAGTGAAGTCCGCCCTCCGGAGTTGTCGGAGACCGAGGTGAAGTGTACCGGAGGTCGGGAGTGAGGATCGCACTCCGGAGTCGCCCGGAACCTGAGAGGAGGAGCACCGGAGGTCGGGGGTGAGGATCGCACCCCGGAGTCGCCGGAAGTCGACATCGAGGCCAGGCTGGCCGACGTCATCGAAGCCGAGAGCGCCATCGGACCGGAGCCGCCCGAAGTCGACATCGAGTAGAGACTGCCCGACGCCGTCGAATCGGAGGTCGAGATCGAACCGAGGCCGCCGACATCGGACCGGAACCGCCTACCGGCGTCGTCTAGAACTGACATTGGGCCGAGGCCGCCGAGACCGAACCGGAACCGCCTCACGGCATCGACACGACTCCAGCGGCGTCGGAACATCAGAAAAAGGGCAGTAAGTGGAGTAGAGGGCGCCTAAGGCCCTGTGGAGACCTGAGAGACTGCTCTAAGGGGCTAGGGAGGTGCTGGAACCAACCTGACTGTGCCAGGGGTGAATTGGGACTAACCTAAAGAGGTTGTGTGGAGAGAGAAAGCCAGGGCACTGGTATTCCCCCCTAGATCTACCTCAGTTTAGGCCTCAGCCTTGTCCCAGCCAGGGAGTAGAACCCCTCAAGCCTTCCACAACCCTACAAGCTGTGCCTGGGCCAAATCAGCCCTTAGGAATTGAAAAGTGATCTGATTACATGAGTGTTGCAGTATACTCTTAATTATTTATTGGGGGGCCCTGTATTTATTGTGGTTAACCTATTTATTGCTTCACTATATTTATTGGTCCACAGGACTTGTTGGTGTACAATATTTATTGGTGACAGTATTTATTGCCTCAGAATATTTAATTGCCTGTATCACCTGCACTGTTATTTATGTCCTTTATATTTATGATCACCCCTATTTATTGAATCTCCAGACAGTATTTATTTGACCTGCACTATTTAAAATTTGTATATTGTGATTGACTTATTTATTTTCCCAATCAGCAACTAAGAGAAAAAGATAAAGAAAGATATTTTCATAATTTTTACGGTGTAGAGTCGTTTTTGGAACGGATGCACGCATGGTTATTGTATGGGTATATTGTATGTTTAGCACGGTGCCTGTGTCCTGACCACTCGAGCCAAGCTACCACTGTATGTCCTGGAAAGACTCCGTTACCACCAACCCTTTCCGGTGTGGGAGTGGAGTATTTCCAACATAAATTGGTGTTCAGTGGTGGGATAGAGCTGTGCCTACGCATACTCAACAATAACTGTGGGTAGTCCATAGGCCTACACCGGGAGTTTTCTCAAGAGCGGCCTTCCTAATTGTGGGTTTTTGTTTTTTCCAAATTTACTCTGGTGGTGGGAGGAGGTATTATTAAAGGTACCCCCCTGCATAGTTACTGCACAAAAACCTGTCCTCTAACCTGAGTGGGCAAGATGGAGTTTGTACTAGAAAATCTAGAAACGTACACTGTGGCCCAACTCAGGGAGTTTTGCCAGCGGGAGGGGGTGTACTGTCCCCCAGGAGCAAAGAAGGGTGCACTCCAAACCAGCTTAAGGGCTTGGGGGGAGGCACGCCGAGAAAGCAAGGCTGAGGAGGAAGACAGGGATGGAGAGCCTGACCCTGAGGGGGCTGAGATGTACCAACCTGAGGTGGGGAACCTGTCAACAGGGCCCAGAACCATTTCTAGGAAGGGCAGCAGTGCCTCTAGCGGTGGCTTGTCTGAAGTGGAGCTAACAGACCGGAGGGAGAAAAGACAGCTCACATGGGACTTAGCAAGGCTGGAAAAGGAGAAGGAGGAGCAGAGGATGGCCCATGAATTACGACTGAAAGAAATAGATCTTCAGATCTTGAGAATCGGGGCACAACCTGTTCCTAATGGTGGCAGCCAAACCCAAGAGATCACCAGGGAACCTAAACCATACCTGCCAAAGGACATAGTAGCTAGCTATGGTGTGGGCGACGATATCGCCAAGTGGCTAGCGGCCTATGAGGTCTCGTTGAGGGCCCATGGGGTTCCAGAGAAGTACTGGGGAGGGGGATTGTACAAGTACATGCCTCCAGCTGGTAGGGATGCTTTATTGGCCCTCGAAGAGGATGAGCAGACCCACTACCCCACCATGAAACTGGCGCTCATCAGAAAGTTTGGACTAACACCTGAAAAGTACAGACAGAAGTTCAGGGGTAGTCACAAACTGGGCACACAGAATTGGGTGGACTTCCTGGACTATGCGAAGAAGGCAATGGAAGGTTGGATTCAGGGCAGTGAAGTGAGGAACTACGAGGAGTTGTTTGACCTAGTACTGAAGGAACACCTGCTCGAGAAATGTTTCCCTGAACTGCGGCAACACCTGGTGGATAGCAAGCTGACCAGTCCCCGGAAGCTTGCTGAGGAGGCGGACATTTGGGCTAGTACCCGGGTGTCCACAAGGGGGACTGGAGGGGATACTCAAAAGGCCGGACAGGGCGCCCCCCAGAAGAAAGAGGGAGGGGAAAAGAAAAAGGAGTTCTCCAAAGGCCCCCAAAATAACTTCCAAGGGAAGGGAACAGGGTTCACCTCTAAGGCTAACCCACCCAGAAACCCTAATCCTGGCCAGAGTCAGCAGCCAAGGGTTGTCCATTGCTACGAGTGCGGTGGCGTTGGACACTATAAAGGAGATCCGAAGTGTCAGAAACGACCACCCCCTCCCACTGGAGGAAAGACCCCCGGAGTAGCTAGTGCAGTGCTCGGGGAGGAGATGCCCTTAACTAAGGGAAGGGAGTGGGCGGGTGTCACTTTAGTGTCCCTGGGAGAACGGGAGATGGTTCCTAAGATCCAGGTGCCCGCAAATACCGCAAAGTATGGGCAGTGGGTCACCATCAACGGCCAAAGAGGGGAGGCTCTGAGAGACACAGGAGCCAGTATGACTATGGTGCGTAGTCAACTGGTGTCTCCAGAGCAGGTAATTCCCGATGTACTCCACCCAGCCGCGATGGCTGACGGCAGAACAGGCCACTATCCAGTGGCCGAGGTTCCCTTTGAATGGGGGGGGGTTGCAGGTTCACTTCGAGTTGCCGTAAGCCCTGCCGTGCCAGTCGATTGTCTGCTGGGGAATGATATGGAGCACAACGCTTGGAAGGAGGTGGAATACCGGACTCACACCGAGATGCTGGGTACACCTGACTGGGCCTGTGTTAGCACAAGGTCCGCGACTACCCGAAGAGGGAGTTCATTTCGGCTGGAGCCTGGAACAAAGGCCCAGCCAGCTGCCAGTCAAGGGAAGAACCGAGGACAGGAGGAGCCTGCCTCGGCGTCCCCACCCCGTAGGACGGATAGGCCACCGGAGGTGGTGGACCAGGAGTCTGCGGAGGGGGACGTTATCAACCTGGAGGACCTACCCATCCCGGCCGAGTGGCACGTGGAGGGAGGCCCGTCCAGGGAGGAATTCTGCCAGGGCCAGAGGGAGTGCCCTACCCTTGAGGGGCTGAGGCGACAGGCCGAAGCCCAGGCAGCAGGGAACGTTGAAGGGAACTACAGTGTTTACTGGGAGGATGGCCTCCTCTACAGTGAACCCAAGGCACCCCTACACGGATCGTCACGAGCCTTGGTAGTTCCTCAACGTTATCGAGCCTTCCTTCTGGAGTTGGCTCACGAGATACCATTGGCAGGACACTTGGGGCAAGACAAGACCTTCGCCCGTCTTGTCCCACACTTTTATTGGCCTCAGATGAAAGTGTCGTCCGATACCTACTGCCGGACATGTGTGTCTTGCCAAGCCAGTGGGAAAACAGGGGTGAAGCTGAAAGCTCCCCTGGAACCACTTCCTGTCGTTAGCACCCCCTTTGAAAGGGTGGGCATCGACATTGTGGGTCCGTTAGATCCGCCAACATCAGCTGGTCACAGGTTTATCCTGGTCCTGGTGGATCATGCCACACGGTACCCAGAGGCAATACCTCTGAGGACCATAACAGCACCTGTTGTGGCAAGGGCCCTGATGGGAATCTTTACCCGAGTGGGTTTTCCCAAGGAAGTTGTGTCCGACAGGGGGACCAACTTCATGTCAGCGTATATGCGGGCGATGTGGAAGGAGTGTGGAGTGACCTACCGGTTCACAACTCCTTACCACCCCCAGACCAATGGTCTGGTGGAGAGGTTTAATAAAACCTTGAAGGGCATGATCAGAAGTCTGCCTGAAAGCCTGCGGAGGAAATGGGACGTCCTCCTACCCTGTTTACTTTTTTCTTACAGGGAAGTGCCACAGAAGGGAGTGGGCTTCAGCCCCTTCGAGCTTCTGTATGGGCACCCTGTACGTGGACCTCTTAACCTGGTGAGAGACGGATGGGAAAGAACTCCCAGAAAGCTCCCCCAGGATGTGGTGAGCTACATGCTGGCCTTCCGGAGCCAAATGGCTAAGTTGTGGAAGCAAGCTTCTGACAACTTGGAAGCCAGCCAAGCAGTAATGAAGGCGTGGTATGACCACAATGCTCACCCGGTGGAGTTGGAGCCTGGCCAGAAAGTGTGGGTGATCGAACCGGGAGAGCTTAGTGCCCTCCAGGATCGCTGGTCAGGACCCTTTGAGGTGTTGGAGAAGAAGGGTAAGGCTACCTACTTGGTGGACCTGAAGACCCCTCGTCAGCCCCTGCGGGTGCTGCATGCCAACCGCCTCAAACCCCACCATGAGAGGCCCGAAGTCATCTTGATGATGGTGACTGACTGAGGAGAGGACGTGGAAAGCGAGCCTCTCCCTGATCTGTTTGCGTCTCAAGAGAAGGATGGGTCGGTGGAGGGAGTGATTCTCTCCCCATCTCTAACTCCTGAACAGCAGGAGGACTGTCGCCAGGTCCTGGGGCAGTACTCCTCGTTGTTCTCCCTTGTCCCGGGTAGGACTCACCTGTGCGTCCATGACGTGGACACAGGAGACAGCCCACCTGTGAAGTCCAAGATCTACCGGATGTCAGACAAGGTGAAGGCCAGCATTCATAGTGAAGTCACTAAGATGCTGGAGCTAGGAGTGATTGAACCTTCTAGCAGCCCCTGGTCTAGTCCGGTGGTTTTAGTACCGAAAGCTGCACCACCGGGTGCCCAACCAGAACTGAGGTTCTGTGTGGACTATCGGGGACTGAATTCAGTGACAAAAACTGATGCTCATCCGATCCCTAGGGCGGATGAATTGATTGACCGGCTGGGAGCTGCCCAATATCTAAGTACCTTTGACCTTACTTCAGGGTACTGGCAGATCTCTTTGACTGATGGAGCAAGGGAAAGGTCAGCCTTCTCCACGCCCAATGGCCACTACCAGTTCTGTGTGATGCCCTTTGGGCTCAAGAACGCACCTGCCACGTTTCAGCGCCTGGTAAACCAGATCCTCACCGGAATGGAGAGTTTCTCTGCTGCTTATCTGGATGACATAGCCGTCTTCAGTAACAGCTGGGAGGATCACTTGCGTCACCTGCAAGCTGTTCTCCAGGCCCTGAGACAAGCTGGATTGACGATCAAGGCCAGCAAGTGCCAGATCGGGCAGGGGTCGGTAGTGTACCTTGGACACTTGGTGGGTAGGGGAGCGGTGCAACCCCTCCAGGCGAAGATCGAGGCCATCATGGCCTGGGAACCCCCCAAGACACAGACTGAGGTCCGAGCATTTTTGGGCCTCACGGGATACTACCGCCGCTTCGTGAAGGGGTACGGTACCATCGTAGCCCCCCTCACGGAGCTCACGTCCAAGAAACAACCTCGACGGGTAGTCTGGACGGAGGCCTGTCAGCAGGCCTTTGTGAGATTGAAGAAAGCCATGTGCGAGGCCCCGGTCTTAAGGGCCCCAGACTTTTCCAAGAAGTTCATTGTCCAGACAGATGCATCAGAACATGGCATTGGGGCAGTGTTATCGCAACTCAACGAAGAGGGTCTGGATCAACCCGTGGTCTTCCTATCCCGGAGACTACTTCCCAGGGAACAGAAGTGGAGTGCAATAGAGCGTGAAGCCTTTGCAGTGGTATGGGCTCTGAAGAAGTTGCGGCCATACCTGTTTGGCTCGCACTTCCTAGTTCAGACCGACCACAGACCCCTTCGTTGGCTGATGCAAATGAAGGGGGAGAATCCCAAGTTGTTGAGGTGGTCTATTTCCCTACAGGGGATGGACTTTCAGGTGGAACATCGGCCTGGAGTGGACCACGCCAATGCAGACGGTCTCTCAAGGTATTTCCGCCTTAGTGATGAGAACTCCCAAGGGGTTGGGTAGCTCTCCCCACTTTCAGCTGGGGGGGACGCGTGTTAGACCTGTCAGCCCTTTGGGTGGTCCCTCCTCATCATTATTTATTTTGGCCCACTTTTGCCTCAAACCCTGTTTGAATTTTTCCTTTTTGGGAACCACCAGACTTTTTAGTGTTGCTGCAGATTCAGGGAGCCATTTTACCTACCCCTGAATCTTCTGTCTGAGGGCCTGGAGCACAAAATGGTGGCCACCTGTGACATCACCAGCATCCACTGGAACCTACCAGCACCTTCCAGAACATTCCAGAACCCTGTGACAGTTGGAGGCGGTTTAGAATGTTGGGAGGTTAAGACAGAGTGTTGGCAGTTGGAGTTGGCAGTTGGCACCTGACTGGTGAAGAGAGAGCAGCACAACAGTGAAGGAGGAAGGAGTGAAGCAGCAGGGGTGGAAACTTGTGCCTGGAGTGGGGTCCATAAACCCACCCTTGATACTAGTCCCTACTGATGGATCCCAGCCTGTAGCCCTGTGTGGGAAGAAGCCAGAAAAACTCATCCTAAGGACCTGGACAGCAGGAACAGGCCTTAGAAGCAGAAAGCAACAAGATCCTGACCTGGAAACTGGTTTCCCTGGAGTCCGGCGTCGAGTAGCCTAAGACCTGGAGCCCGAGGTGGAGAAGCGGCGCTGACTGAAGAAGCAGACGTCGTACCCGGAGCCGCCTGAGGTCGTGAGAGGGCGCCGACGGAGGTCGTGAGGAATACCAAAGGTCGAGGAGGAAGTTAACCGAGGTCGAGTGAGCGGCGTCATCGGAGGAGTGAAGTCCGCCCTCCGGAGTCGTCGGAGACCGAGGTGAAGTGTACCGGAGGTCGGGAGTGAGGATCGCACTCCGGAGTCGCCCGGAACCTGAGAGGAGGAGCACCGGAGGTCGGGGGTGAGGATCGCACCCCGGAGTCGCCGGAAGTCGACATCGAGGCCAGGCCGGCCGACGTCATCGAAGCCGAGAGCGCCATCGGACCGGAGCCGCCCGAAGTCGACATCGAGTAGAGACTGCCCGACGCCGTCGAATCGGAGGTCGAGATCGAACCGAGGCCGCCGACATCGGACCGGAACCGCCTACCGGCGTCGTCTAGAACTGACATTGGGCCGAGGCCGCCGAGACCGAACCGGAACCGCCTCACGGCATCGACACGACTCCAGCGGCGTCGGAACATCAGAAAAAGGGCAGTAAGTGGAGTAGAGGGCGCCTAAGGCCCTGTGGAGACCTGAGAGACTGCTCTAAGGGGCTAGGGAGGTGCTGGAACCAACCTGACTGTGCCAGGGGTGAATTGGGACTAACCTAAAGAGGTTGTGTGGAGAGAGAAAGCCAGGGCACTGGTATTCCCCCCTTGATCTACCTCAGTTTAGGCCTCAGCCTTGTCCCAGCCAGGGAGTAGAACCCCTCAAGCCTTCCACAACCCTACAAGCTGTGCCTGGGCCAAATCAGCCCTTAGGAATTGAAAAGTGATCTGATTACATGAGTGTTGCAGTATACTCTTAATTATTTATTGGGGGGCCCTGTATTTATTGTGGTTAACCTATTTATTGCTTCACTATATTTATTGGTCCACAGGACTTGTTGGTGTACAATATTTATTGGTGACAGTATTTATTGCCTCAGAATATTTAATTGCCTGTATCACCTGCACTGTTATTTATGTCCTTTATATTTATGATCACCCCTATTTATTGAATCTCCAGACAGTATTTATTTGACCTGCACTATTTAAAATTTGTATATTGTGATTGACTTATTTATTTTCCCAATCAGCAACTAAGAGAAAAAGATAAAGAAAGATATTTTCATAATTTTTACGGTGTAGAGTCGTTTTTGGAACGGATGCACGCATGGTTATTGTATGGGTATATTGTATGCTTAGCACGGTGCCTGTGTCCTGACCACTCGAGCCAAGCTACCACAGTGTGTTCGGGGAGTCCACCACCACCCTGCGGAGTGGGAGTGGGCTGGTTCCAACATAAATTGGTGTTCAGCGGTGGGATAGAGCTGTGCCTACGTATACTCAACAATAACTGTGGGTAGTCCATAGGCCTACACCGGGAGTTTTCTCAAGAGCGGCCTTCCTAATTGTGGGTTTTTGTTTTTTCCAAATTTACTCTGGTGGTGGGAGGAGGTATTATATAAGGTACCCCCCTGCATTGTTACTGCACAAAACCTGTCCTCTAACCTGAGTGGGCAAGATGGAGTTTGTACTAGAAAATCTAGAAACGTACACTGTGGCCCAACTCAGGGAGTTTTGCCAGCGGGAGGGGGTGTACTGTCCCCCAGGAGCAAAGAAGGGTGCACTCCAAACCAGCTTAAGGGCTTGGGGGGAGGCACGCAGGGAAAGCAAGGCTGAGGAGGAAGACAGGGATGGAGAGCCTGACCCTGAGGGGGCTGAGATGTACCAACCTGAGGTGGGGAACCTGTCAGCAGGGCCCAGAACCATTTCTAGGAAGGGCAGCAGTGCCTCTAGCGGTGGCTTGTCTGAAGTGGAGCTAACAGACCGGAGGGAGAAAAGACAGCTCACATGGGACTTAGCAAGGCTGGAAAAGGAGAAGGAGGAGCAGAGGATGGCCCATGAATTGCGACTGAAAGAAATAGATCTTCAGATCTTGAGAATCGGGGCACAACCTGTTCCTAATGGTGGCAGCCAGACCCAAGAGATCACCAGGGAATCTAAACCATACCTGCCAAAGGACATAGTGGCTAGCTATGGGGTGGGCGACGATATCGCCAAGTGGCTAGCGGCCTATGAGGTCTCGTTGAGGGCCCATGGGGTTCCAGAGAAGTACTGGGGAGGGGGATTGTATAAGTACATGCCTCCAGCTGGTAGGGATGCTTTATTGGCCCTCGAAGAGGATGAGCAAACCCACTACCCCACCATGAAACTGGCGCTCATCAGAAAGTTTGGACTAACACCTGAAAAGTACCGACAGAAGTTCAGGGGTAGTCACAAACTGGGCACGCAGAATTGGGTGGACTTCCTGGACTATGCGAAGAAGGCAATGGAAGGTTGGATTCAGGGCAGTGAAGTGAGGAACTACGAGGAGTTGTTTGACCTAGTACTGAAGGAACACCTGCTCGAGAAATGTTTCCCTGAACTGCGGCAACACCTGGTGGATAGCAAGCTGACCAGTCCCCGGAAGCTTGCTGAGGAGGCGGACATTTGGGCTAGTACCCGGGTGTCCACAAGGGGGACTGGAGGGGATACTCAAAAGGCCGGACAGGGCGCCCCCCAGAAGAAAGAGGGAGGGGAAAAGAAAAAGGAGTTCTCCAAAGGCCCCCAAAATAACTTCCAAGGGAAGGGAACAGGATTCACCTCTAAGGCTAACCCACCCAGAAACCCTAATCCTGGCCAGAGTCAGCAGCCAAGGGTTGTCCATTGCTACGAGTGCGGTGGCGTTGGACACTATAAAGGAGATCCGAAGTGCCAGAAACGACCACCCCCTCCCACTGGAGGAAAGACCCCCGGAGTAGCTAGTGCAGTGCTCGGGGAGGAGATGCCCTTAACTAAGGGAAGGGAGTGGGCGGGTGTCACTTTAGTGTCCCTGGGAGAACGGGAGATGGTTCCTAAGATCCAGGTGCCCGCAAATACCGCAAAGTATGGGCAGTGGGTCACCATTAACGGCCAAAGAGGGGAGGCTCTGAGAGACACAGGAGCCAGTATGACTATGGTGCGTAGTCAACTGGTGTCTCCAGAGCAGGTAATTCCCGATGTACTCCACCCAGCCGCGATGGCCGACGGCAGAACAGGTCACTATCCCGTGGCCGAGGTTCCCTTTGAATGGGGGGGGGGTTGCAGGTTCACTTCGAGTTGCCGTAAGCCCTGCCGTGCCAGTCGATTGTCTGCTGGGGAATGATATGGAGCACAACGCTTGGAAGGAGGTGGAATACCGGACTCACACCGAGATGCTGGGTACACCTGACTGGGCCTGTGTTAGCACAAGGTCCGCGACTACCCGAAGAGGGAGTTCATTTCGGCTGGAGCCTGGAACAAAGGCCCAGCCAGCTGCCAGTCAAGGGAAGAACCGAGGACAGGAGGAGCCTGCCTCGGCGTCCCCACCCCGTAGGACGGATAGGCCACCGGAGGTGGTGGACCAGGAGTCTGCGGAGGGGGACGTTATCAACCTGGAGGACCTACCCATCCCGGCCGAGTGGCACGTGGAGGGAGGCCCGTCCAGGGAGGAATTCTGCCAGGGCCAGAGGGAGTGCCCTACCCTTGAGGGGCTGAGGCGACAGGCCGAAGCCCAGGCAGCAGGGAACGTTGAAGGGAACTACAGTGTTTACTGGGAGGATGGCCTCCTCTACAGTGAACCCAAGGCACCCCTACACGGATCGTCACGAGCCTTGGTAGTTCCTCAACGTTATCGAGCCTTCCTTCTGGAGTTGGCTCACGAGATACCATTGGCAGGACACTTGGGGCAAGACAAGACCTTCGCCCGTCTTGTCCCACACTTTTATTGGCCTCAGATGAAAGTGTCGTCCGATACCTACTGCCGGACATGTGTGTCTTGCCAAGCCAGTGGGAAAACAGGGGTGAAGCTGAAAGCTCCCCTGGAACCACTTCCTGTCGTTAGCACCCCCTTTGAAAGGGTGGGCATCGACATTGTGGGTCCGTTAGATCCGCCAACATCAGCTGGTCACAGGTTTATCCTGGTCCTGGTGGATCATGCCACACGGTACCCAGAGGCAATACCTCTGAGGACCATAACAGCACCTGTTGTGGCAAGGGCCCTGATGGGAATCTTTACCCGAGTGGGTTTTCCCAAGGAAGTTGTGTCCGACAGGGGGACCAACTTCATGTCAGCGTATATGCGGGCGATGTGGAAGGAGTGTGGAGTGACCTACCGGTTCACAACTCCTTACCACCCCCAGACCAATGGTCTGGTGGAGAGGTTTAATAAAACCTTGAAGGGCATGATCAGAAGTCTGCCTGAAAGCCTGCGGAGGAAATGGGACGTCCTCCTACCCTGTTTACTTTTTTCTTACAGGGAAGTGCCACAGAAGGGAGTGGGCTTCAGCCCCTTCGAGCTTCTGTATGGGCACCCTGTACGTGGACCTCTTAACCTGGTGAGAGACGGATGGGAAAGAACTCCCAGAAAGCTCCCCCAGGATGTGGTGAGCTACATGCTGGCCTTCCGGAGCCAAATGGCTAAGTTGTGGAAGCAAGCTTCTGACAACTTGGAAGCCAGCCAAGCAGTAATGAAGGCGTGGTATGACCACAATGCTCACCCGGTGGAGTTGGAGCCTGGCCAGAAAGTGTGGGTGATCGAACCGGGAGAGCTTAGTGCCCTCCAGGATCGCTGGTCAGGACCCTTTGAGGTGTTGGAGAAGAAGGGTAAGGCTACCTACTTGGTGGACCTGAAGACCCCTCGTCAGCCCCTGCGGGTGCTGCATGCCAACCGCCACAAACCCCACCATGAGAGGCCCGAAGTCATCTTGATGATGGTGACTGACTGAGGAGAGGACGTGGAAAGCGAGCCTCTCCCTGATCTGTTTGCGTCTCAAGAGAAGGATGGGTCGGTGGAGGGAGTGATTCTCTCCCCATCTCTAACTCCTGAACAGCAGGAGGACTGTCGCCAGGTCCTGGGGCAGTACTCCTCGTTGTTCTCCCTTGTCCCGGGTAGGACTCACCTGTGCGTCCATGACGTGGACACAGGAGACAGCCCACCTGTGAAGTCCAAGATCTACCGGATGTCAGACAAGGTGAAGGCCAGCATTCATAGTGAAGTCACTAAGATGCTGGAGCTAGGAGTGATTGAACCTTCTAGCAGCCCCTGGTCTAGTCCGGTGGTTTTAGTACCGAAAGCTGCACCACCGGGTGCCCAACCAGAACTGAGGTTCTGTGTGGACTATCGGGGACTGAATTCAGTGACAAAAACTGATGCTCATCCGATCCCTAGGGCGGATGAATTGATTGACCGGCTGGGAGCTGCCCAATATCTACGTACCTTTGACCTTACTTCAGGGTACTGGCAGATCTCTTTGACTGATGGAGCAAGGGAAAGGTCAGCCTTCTCCACGCCCAATGGCCACTACCAGTTCTGTGTGATGCCCTTTGGGCTCAAGAACGCACCTGCCACGTTTCAGCACCTGGTAAACCAGATCCTCACCGGAATGGAGAGTTTCTCTGCTGCTTATCTGGATGACATAGCCGTCTTCAGTAACAGCTGGGAGGATCACTTGCGTCACCTGCAAGCTGTTCTCCAGGCCCTGAGACAAGCTGGATTGACGATCAAGGCCAGCAAGTGCCAGATCGGGCAGGGGTCGGTAGTGTACCTTGGACACTTGGTGGGTAGGGGAGCGGTGCAACCCCTCCAGGCGAAGATCGAGGCCATCATGGCCTGGGAACCCCCCAAGACACAGACTGAGGTCCGAGCATTTTTGGGCCTCACGGGATACTACCGCCGCTTCGTGAAGGGGTACGGTACCATCGTAGCCCCCCTCACGGAGCTCACGTCCAAGAAACAACCTCGACGGGTAGTCTGGACGGAGGCCTGTCAGCAGGCCTTTGTGAGATTGAAGAAAGCCATGTGCGAGGCCCCGGTCTTAAGGGCCCCAGACTTTTCCAAGAAGTTCATTGTCCAGACAGATGCATCAGAACATGGCATTGGGGCAGTGTTATCGCAACTCAACGAAGAGGGTCTGGATCAACCCGTGGTCTTCCTATCCCGGAGACTACTTCCCAGGGAACAGAAGTGGAGTGCAATAGAGCGTGAAGCCTTTGCAGTGGTATGGGCTCTGAAGAAGTTGCGGCCATACCTGTTTGGCTCGCACTTCCTAGTTCAGACCGACCACAGACCCCTTCGTTGGCTGATGCAAATGAAGGGGGAGAATCCCAAGTTGTTGAGGTGGTCTATTTCCCTACAGGGGATGGACTTTCAGGTGGAACATCGGCCTGGAGTGGACCACGCCAATGCAGACGGTCTCTCAAGGTATTTCCGCCTTAGTGATGAGAACTCCCAAGGGGTTGGGTAGCTCTCCCCACTTTCAGCTGGGGGGGACGCGTGTTAGACCTGTCAGCCCTTTGGGTGGTCCCTCCTCATCATTATTTATTTTGGCCCACTTTTGCCTCAAACCCTGTTTGAATTTTTCCTTTTTGGGAACCACCAGACTTTTTAGTGTTGCTGCAGATTCAGGGAGCCATTTTACCTACCCCTGAATCTTCTGTCTGAGGGCCTGGAGCACAAAATGGTGGCCACCTGTGACATCACCAGCATCCACTGGAACCTACCAGCACCTTCCAGAACATTCCAGAACCCTGTGACAGTTGGAGGCGGTTTAGAATGTTGGGAGGTTAAGACAGAGTGTTGGCAGTTGGAGTTGGCAGTTGGCACCTGACTGGTGAAGAGAGAGCAGCACAACAGTGAAGGAGGAAGGAGTGAAGCAGCAGGGGTGGAAACTTGTGCCTGGAGTGGGGTCCATAAACCCACCCTTGATACTAGTCCCTACTGATGGATCCCAGCCTGTAGCCCTGTGTGGGAAGAAGCCAGAAAAACTCATCCTAAGGACCTGGACAGCAGGAACAGGCCTTAGAAGCAGAAAGCAACAAGATCCTGACCTGGAAACTGGTTTCCCTGGAGTCCGGCGTCGAGTAGCCTAAGACCTGGAGCCCGAGGTGGAGAAGCGGCGCTGACTGAAGAAGCAGACGTCGTACCCGGAGCCGCCTGAGGTCGTGAGAGGGCGCCGACGGAGGTCGTGAGGAATACCAAAGGTCGAGGAGGAAGTTAACCGAGGTCGAGTGAGCGGCGTCATCGGAGGAGTGAAGTCCGCCCTCCGGAGT
Source organism: Triturus cristatus (assembly GCF_964204655.1). Lineage (NCBI taxonomy): Eukaryota > Metazoa > Chordata > Amphibia > Caudata > Salamandridae > Triturus > Triturus cristatus. Next base: position 460,868,870 of record NC_140587.1, on the reverse strand, counting down.
CGTCGGAGACCGAGGTGAAGTGTACCGGAGGTCGGGAGTGAGGATCGCACTCCGGAGTCGCCCGGAGCCTGAGAGGAGGAGCACCGGAGGTCGGGGGTGAGGATCGCACCCCGGAGTCGCCGGAAGTCGACATCGAGGCCAGGCCGGCCGACGTCATCGAAGCCGAGAGCGCCATCGGACCGGAGCCGCCCGAAGTCGACATCGAGTAGAGACTGCCCGACGCCGTCGAATCGGACGTCGAGATCGAACCGAGGCCGCCGACATCGGACCGGAACCGCCTACCGGCGTCGTCTAGAACTGACATTGGGCCGAGGCCGCCGAGACCGAACCGGAACCGCCTCACGGCATCGACACGACTCCAGCGGCGTCGGAACATCAGAAAAAGGGCAGTAAGTGGAGTAGAGGGCGCCTAAGGCCCTGTGGAGACCTGAGAGACTGCTCTAAGGGGCTAGGGAGGTGCTGGAACCAACCTGACTGTGCCAGGGGTGAATTGGGACTAACCTAAAGAGGTTGTGTGGAGAGAGAAAGCCAGGGCACTGGTATTCCCCCCTTGATCTACCTCAGTTTAGGCCTCAGCCTTGTCCCAGCCAGGGAGTAGAACCCCTCAAGCCTTCCACAACCCTACAAGCTGTGCCTGGGCCAAATCAGCCCTTAGGAATTGAAAAGTGATCTGATTACATGAGTGTTGCAGTATACTCTTAATTATTTATTGGGGGGCCCTGTATTTATTGTGGTTAACCTATTTATTGCTTCACTATATTTATTGGTCCACAGGACTTGTTGGTGTACAATATTTATTGGTGACAGTATTTATTGCCTCAGAATATTTAATTGCCTGTATCACCTGCACTGTTATTTATGTCCTTTATATTTATGATCACCCCTATTTATTGAATCTCCAGACAGTATTTATTTGACCTGCACTATTTAAAATTTGTATATTGTGATTGACTTATTTATTTTCCCAATCAGCAACTAAGAGAAAAAGATAAAGAAAGATATTTTCATAATTTTTACGGTGTAGAGTCGTTTTTGGAACGGATGCACGCATGGTTATTGTATGGGTATATTGTATGCTTAGCACGGTGCCTGTGTCCTGACCACTCGAGCCAAGCTACCACAGTGTGTTCGGGGAGTCCACCACCACCCTGCGGAGTGGGAGTGGGCTGGTTCCAACATAAATTGGTGTTCAGCGGTGGGATAGAGCTGTGCCTACGTATACTCAACAATAACTGTGGGTAGTCCATAGGCCTACACCGGGAGTTTTCTCAAGAGCGGCCTTCCTAATTGTGGGTTTTTGTTTTTTCCAAATTTACTCTGGTGGTGGGAGGAGGTATTATATAAGGTACCCCCCTGCATTGTTACTGCACAAAACCTGTCCTCTAACCTGAGTGGGCAAGATGGAGTTTGTACTAGAAAATCTAGAAACGTACACTGTGGCCCAACTCAGGGAGTTTTGCCAGCGGGAGGGGGTGTACTGTCCCCCAGGAGCAAAGAAGGGTGCACTCCAAACCAGCTTAAGGGCTTGGGGGGAGGCACGCAGGGAAAGCAAGGCTGAGGAGGAAGACAGGGATGGAGAGCCTGACCCTGAGGGGGCTGAGATGTACCAACCTGAGGTGGGGAACCTGTCAGCAGGGCCCAGAACCATTTCTAGGAAGGGCAGCAGTGCCTCTAGCGGTGGCTTGTCTGAAGTGGAGCTAACAGACCGGAGGGAGAAAAGACAGCTCACATGGGACTTAGCAAGGCTGGAAAAGGAGAAGGAGGAGCAGAGGATGGCCCATGAATTGCGACTGAAAGAAATAGATCTTCAGATCTTGAGAATCGGGGCACAACCTGTTCCTAATGGTGGCAGCCAGACCCAAGAGATCACCAGGGAATCTAAACCATACCTGCCAAAGGACATAGTGGCTAGCTATGGGGTGGGCGACGATATCGCCAAGTGGCTAGCGGCCTAGGAGGTCTCGTTGAGGGCCCATGGGGTTCCAGAGAAGTACTGGGGAGGGGGATTGTATAAGTACATGCCTCCAGCTGGTAGGGATGCTTTATTGGCCCTCGAAGAGGATGAGCAAACCCACTACCCCACCATGAAACTGGCGCTCATCAGAAAGTTTGGACTAACACCTGAAAAGTACCGACAGAAGTTCAGGGGTAGTCACAAACTGGGCACGCAGAATTGGGTGGACTTCCTGGACTATGCGAAGAAGGCAATGGAAGGTTGGATTCAGGGCAGTGAAGTGAGGAACTACGAGGAGTTGTTTGACCTAGTACTGAAGGAACACCTGCTCGAGAAATGTTTCCCTGAACTGCGGCAACACCTGGTGGATAGCAAGCTGACCAGTCCCCGGAAGCTTGCTGAGGAGGCGGACATTTGGGCTAGTACCCGGGTGTCCACAAGGGGGACTGGAGGGGATACTCAAAAGGCCGGACAGGGCGCCCCCCAGAAGAAAGAGGGAGGGGAAAAGAAAAAGGAGTTCTCCAAAGGCCCCCAAAATAACTTCCAAGGGAAGGGAACAGGATTCACCTCTAAGGCTAACCCACCCAGAAACCCTAATCCTGGCCAGAGTCAGCAGCCAAGGGTTGTCCATTGCTACGAGTGCGGTGGCGTTGGACACTATAAAGGAGATCCGAAGTGCCAGAAACGACCACCCCCTCCCACTGGAGGAAAGACCCCCGGAGTAGCTAGTGCAGTGCTCGGGGAGGAGATGCCCTTAACTAAGGGAAGGGAGTGGGCGGGTGTCACTTTAGTGTCCCTGGGAGAACGGGAGATGGTTCCTAAGATCCAGGTGCCCGCAAATACTGCAAAGTATGGGCAGTGGGTCACCATTAACGGCCAAAGAGGGGAGGCTCTGAGAGACACAGGAGCCAGTATGACTATGGTGCGTAGTCAACTGGTGTCTCCAGAGCAGGTAATTCCCGATGTACTCCACCCAGCCGCGATGGCCGACGGCAGAACAGGTCACTATCCCGTGGCCGAGGTTCCCTTTGAATGGGGGGGGGTTGCAGGTTCACTTCGAGTTGCCGTAAGCCCTGCCGTGCCAGTCGATTGTCTGCTGGGGAATGATATGGAGCACAACGCTTGGAAGGAGGTGGAATACCGGACTCACACCGAGATGCTGGGTACACCTGACTGGGCCTGTGTTAGCACAAGGTCCGCGACTACCCGAAGAGGGAGTTCATTTCGGCTGGAGCCTGGAACAAAGGCCCAGCCAGCTGCCAGTCAAGGGAAGAACCGAGGACAGGAGGAGCCTGCCTCGGCGTCTCCACCCCGTAGGACGGATAGGCCACCGGAGGTGGTGGACCAGGAGTCTGCGGAGGGGGACGTTACCAACCTGGAGGACCTACCCATCCCGGCCGAGTGGCACGTGGAGGGAGGCCCGTCCAGGGAGGAATTCTGCCAGGGCCAGAGGGAGTGCCCTACCCTTGAGGGGCTGAGGCGACAGGCCGAAGCCCAGGCAGCAGGGAACGTTGAAGGGAACTACAGTGTTTACTGGGAGGATGGCCTCCTCTACAGTGAACCCAAGGCACCCCTACATGGATCGTCACGAGCCTTGGTAGTTCCTCAACGTTATCGAGCCTTCCTTCTGGAGTTGGCTCACGAGATACCATTGGCAGGACACCTGGGGCAAGACAAGACCTTCGCCCGTCTTGTCCCACACTTTTATTGGCCTCAGATGAAAGTGTCGTCCGATACCTACTGCCGGACATGTGTGTCTTGCCAAGCCAGTGGGAAAACAGGGGTGAAGCTGAAAGCTCCCCTGGAACCACTTCCTGTCGTTAGCACCCCCTTTGAAAGGGTGGGCATCGACATTGTGGGTCCGTTAGATCCGCCAACATCAGCTGGTCACAGGTTTATCCTGGTTCTGGTGGATCATGCCACACGGTACCCAGAGGCAATACCTCTGAGGACCATAACAGCACCTGTTGTGGCAAGGGCCCTGATGGGAATCTTTACCCGAGTGGGTTTTCCCAAGGAAGTTGTGTCCGACAGGGGGACCAACTTCATGTCAGCGTACATGCGGGCAATGTGGAAGGAGTGTGGAGTGACATACCGGTTCACCACTCCTTACCACCCCCAGACCAATGGTCTGGTGGAGAGGTTTAACAAAACCTTGAAGGGCATGATCAGAAGTCTGCCTGAAAGCCTGCGGAGGAAATGGGACGTCCTCCTACCCTGTTTACTTTTTTCCTACAGGGAAGTGCCACAGAAGGGAGTGGGCTTCAGCCCCTTCGAGCTTCTGTATGGGCACCCTGTACGTGGACCTCTCAACCTGGTGAGAGACGGATGGGAAAGAACTCCCAGAAAGCTTCCCCAGGATGTGGTGAGCTACATGCTGGCCTTCCGGAGCCAAATGGCTAAGTGGTGGAAGCAAGCTTCTGACAACTTGGAAGCCAGCCAAGCAGTAATGAAGGCGTGGTATGACCACAATGCTCACCCGGTGGAGTTGGAGCCTGGCCAGAAAGTGTGGGTGATCGAACCGGGAGAGCTTAATGCCCTCCAGGATCGCTGGTCAGGACCCTTTGAGGTGTTGGAGAAGAAGGGTAAGGCTACCTACTTGGTGGACCTGAAGACCCCTCGTCAGCCCCTGCGGGTGCTGCATGCCAACCGCCTCAAACCCCACCATGAGAGGCCCGAAGTCATCTTGATGATGGTGACTGACGGAGGAGAGGACGTGGAAAGCGAGCCTCTCCCTGATCTGTTTGCGTCTCAAGAGAAGGATGGGTCGGTGGAGGGAGTGATTCTCTCCCCATCTCTAACTCCTGAACAGCAGGAGGACTGTCGCCAGGTCCTGGGGCAGTACTCCTCGTTGTTCTCCCTTGTCCCGGGTAGGACTCACCTGTGCGTCCATGACGTGGACACAGGAGACAGCCCACCTGTGAAGTCCAAGATCTACCGGATGTCAGACAAGGTGAAGGCCAGCATTCATAGTGAAGTCACTAAGATGCTGGAGCTAGGAGTGAACGAACCTTCTAGCAGCCCCTGGTCCAGTCCGGTGGTGTTAGTACCAAAAGCTGCACCACCGGGTGCCCAACCAGAACTGAGGTGCTGTGTGGACTATCAGGGACTGAATTCAGTGACCAAAACTGATGCTCATCCGATCCCTAGGGCGGATGAATTGATTGACCGGCTGGGAGCTGCCCAATATCTAAGTACCTTTGACCTTACTTCAGGGTACTGGCAGATCTCTTTGACTGATGGAGCAAGGGAAAGGTCAGCCTTCTCCACGCCCAATGGCCACTACCAGTTCTGTGTGATGCCCTTTGGGCTCAAGAACGCACCTGCCACGTTTCAGCGCCTGGTAAACCAGATCCTCACCGGAATGGAGAGTTTCTCTGCTGCTTATCTGGATGACATAGCCGTCTTCAGTAACAGCTGGGAGGATCACTTGCGTCACCTGCAAGCTGTTCTCCAGGCCCTGAGACAAGCTGGATTGACGATCAAGGCCAGCAAGTGCCAGATCGGGCAGGGGTCGGTAGTGTACCTTGGACACTTGGTGGGTAGGGGAGCGGTGCAACCCCTCCAGGCGAAGATCGAGGCCATCATGGCCTGGGAACCCCCCAAGACACAGACTGAGGTCCGAGCATTTTTGGGCCTCACGGGATACTACCGCCGCTTCGTGAAGGGGTACGGTACCATCGTAGCCCCCCTCACGGAGCTCACGTCCAAGAAACAACCTCGACGGGTAGTCTGGACGGAGGCTTGTCAGCAAGCCTTTGAGAGATTGAAGAAAGCCATGTGCGAGGCCCCGGTCTTAAGGGCCCCAGACTTTTCCAAGAAGTTCATTGTCCAGACAGATGCATCAGAACATGGCATTGGGGCAGTGTTATCGCAACTCAACGAAGAGGGTCTGGATCAACCCGTGGTCTTCCTATCCCGGAGACTACTTCCCAGGGAACAGAAGTGGAGTGCAATAGAGCGTGAAGCCTTTGCAGTGGTATGGGCTCTGAAGAAGTTGCGGCCATACCTGTTTGGCTCGCACTTCCTAGTTCAGACCGACCACAGACCCCTTCGTTGGCTGATGCAAATGAAGGGGGAGAATCCCAAGTTGTTGAGGTGGTCTATTTCCCTACAGGGGATGGACTTTCAGGTGGAACATCGGCCTGGAGTGGACCACGCCAATGCAGACGGTCTCTCAAGGTATTTCCGCCTTAGTGATGAGAACTCCCAAGGGGTTGGGTAGCTCTCCCCACTTTCAGCTGGGGGGGACGCGTGTTAGACCTGTCAGCCCTTTGGGTGGTCCCTCCTCATCATTATTTATTTTGTCCCACTTTTGCCTCAAACCCTGTTTGAATTTTTCCTTTTTGGGAACCACCAGACTTTTTAGTGTTGCTGCAGATTCAGGGAGCCATTTTACCTACCCCTGAATCTTCTGTCTGAGGGCCTGGAGCACAAAATGGTGGCCACCTGTGACATCACCAGCATCCACTGGAACCTACCAGCACCTTCCAGAACATTCCAGAACCCTGTGACAGTTGGAGGCGGTTTAGAATGTTGGGGAGTTAAGACAGAGTGTTGGCAGTTGGAGCTGGCAGTTGGCACCTGACTGGTGAAGAGAGAGCAGCACAACAGTGAAGGAGGAAGGAGTGAAGCAGCAGGGGTGGAAACTTGTGACTGGAGTGGGGTCCATAAACCCACCCTTGATACTAGTCCCTACTGATGGATCCCAGCCTGTAGCCCTGTGTGGGAAGAAGCCAGAAAAACTCATCCTAAGGACCTGGACAGCAGGAACAGGCCTTAGAAGCAGAAAGCAGCAAGATCCTGACCTGGAAACTGGTTTCCCTGGAGTCTGGCGTCGAGTAACCTAAGACCTGGAGCCCGAGGTGGAGAAGCGGCGCTGACTGAAGAAGCAGACGTCGTACCCGGAGCCGCCTGAGGTCGTGAGAGGGCGCCGACGGAGGTCGTGAGGAATACCAAAGGTCGAGGAGGAAGTTAACCGAGGTCGAGTGAGCGGCGTCATCGGAGGAGTGAAGTCCGCCCTCCGGAGTCGTCGGAGACCGAGGTGAAGTGTACCGGAGGTCGGGAGTGAGGATCGCACTCCGGAGTCGCCCGGAACCTGAGAGGAGGAGCACCGGAGGTCGGGGGTGAGGATCGCACCCCGGAGTCGCCGGAAGTCGACATCGAGGCCAGGCCGGCCGACGTCATCGAAGCCGAGAGCGCCATCGGACCGGAGCCGCCCGAAGTCGACATCGAGTAGAGACTGCCCGACGCCGTCGAATCGGAGGTCGAGATCGAACCGAGGCCGCCGACATCGGACCGGAACCGCCTACCGGCGTCGTCTAGAACTGACATTGGGCCGAGGCCGCCGAGACCGAACCGGAACCGCCTCACGGCATCGACACGACTCCAGCGGCGTCGGAACATCAGAAAAAGGGCAGTAAGTGGAGTAGAGGGCGCCTAAGGCCCTGTGGAGACCTGAGAGACTGCTCTAAGGGGCTAGGGAGGTGCTGGAACCAACCTGACTGTGCCAGGGGTGAATTGGGACTAACCTAAAGAGGTTGTGTGGAGAGAAAAAGCCAGGGCACTGGTATTCCCCCCTTGATCTACCTCAGTTTAGGCCTCAGCCTTGTCCCAGCCAGGGAGTAGAACCCCTCAAGCCTTCCACAACCCTACAAGCTGTGCCTGGGCCAAATCAGCCCTTAGGAATTGAAAAGTGATCTGATTACATGAGTGTTGCAGTATACTCTTAATTATTTATTGGGGGGCCCTGTATTTATTGTGGTTAACCTATTTATTGCTTCACTATATTTATTGGTCCACAGGACTTGTTGGTGTACAATATTTATTGGTGACAGTATTTATTGCCTCAGAATATTTAATTGCCTGTATTACCTGCACTGTTATTTATGTCCTTTATATTTATGATCACCCCTATTTATTGAATCTCCAGACAGTATTTATTTGACCTGCACTATTTAAAATTTGTATATTGTGATTGACTTATTTATTTTCCCAATCAGCAACTAAGAGAAAAAGATAAAGAAAGATATTTTCATAATTTTTACGGTGTAGAGTCGTTTTTGGAACGGATGCACGCATGGTTATTGTATGGGTATATTGTATGCTTAGCACGGTGCCTGTGTCCTGACCACTCGAGCCAAGCTACCACTGTATGTCCTGGAAAGACTCCGTTACCACCAACCCTTTCCGGTGTGGGAGTGGAGTATTTCCAACATAATTTATAAAATTAATAATTTATAATTTATATTTGTCAAAATACCAGAGGAGAGTTTCTGAGGGACTGCTGGCAGAGTCTGGAGATATTTTAAGAGTTTCTGAAGGGTGTGTGGTGGTGTCTCTTGCCTAGTTGATGTTTTTGCATGTGGACTATGGGTTGGATGAAGCATCTAATAAACAAATTGGGGGGCTTGAAAGTTATCTGAGCCCTAATCCCTCTGGGGGCATAATGAGGATCTTTAAGACCTTATCTAGATTGTTTCAGGGTGGATCAGTGGTGTTTCAGAGTAGACTGGGGTGTCTGAAGACAAATGAAGCGTGTCTAAAGCATGGCAGAGGGATCTCAGATACCCTTATGAGAGTGTCAGAGTACATACCAAGGGTGTTTGTTCCTACATACCAATGAATGTTGTAGGTGACCAGCTGGGTGTGCCTGATGAACAGCTATGTATCTCTGATGGTAAGACAACAATCTCCAAGAGCTACTTGAAGGTGGCTAGTAACCAGTTAGGGTCTTTGAACCTTGCTTAGGGGAGACAGGCAGTTTTTAAGGACCAGCTGGTGGAGCCAGAAGAAGCTTATTTACATGGAGCAAGTAGACGATAATTTTTCAACGGGCCCTGTGCCTTTAATTGCATTGGGTCTGTGATTAATTTCCAAAATTTAGAAGGACACCAAAAGGTTAAACATATGAACTATTCCTTTGCTTTAGTATGGACATGTACTAACAAGGAAAGAAACCCATGCTGCTAAAAATTAATTGTATCTTTGGAATGGGCTCTGCTGAAGCTTAGGCACTTTCATTTTCACTTTGCACCCACAACACTATGTTGAAGTCCTGCTGCCTGGAAGTTCCAAAGCTATTGGTTTGAGGTATGTCTATGATTCTTCATCATGTGCACCACTCCCTAGGTTTGTTTGATAATATGTAGTTTTGGGATGGGCACAGATAGTATACCCTTAAATTAGTTGTTTTAAACAACACCAGAACACACCCTAACTTTTTATTTATAATCTGATTGCAGATCTTTTTATGTGTGTAGTTCTCAGTGCCAACTGCATAGTCTCCACAGGCATAAGGTTACTATTAATTTGTAGTTTATGAATACCGAAAAAGAGCAAACTTACAGGCGTAAGTTTACCTTTGTGATTCAGGCCCCAAGAGTGGTTGCATGGGAATGCCCAAGTAATACCTGGGATCCCCCCCTCCAAAGAAAATAGCTCAAAATAGTATAAAGTGCTACTTGTGTTACTTCAGGGTTACTTTCCAACACACATCAGGATTTATGCTGGAAAGTAACTCAAAGCAACACTTTGACTGGTTTGTGTTATTTCTGTGGGTCAAACCAGTGCAAAATATTAGGACAGTACTCTAATTTTATGTGCAGAGTCTCTGCAGTCGTAAAGTACTACACTTAGCATACCTTTGTGAATTCAAAACAATCCTAAATTTACACAATAGTGTAAATTTACCTTTGTGAACCACGCCCCTAAAGTCCGTGGCCTACTCATCTTTAAGCCAAAGTGAAACATAAAGTGAACAGTGTATCAATGTGCACCTGTTTGGAGCATTAAAAAAAACCAGGCGTCTCATTCCTATGCTGCTTAATCTATGCATCAGCAACATTGTGACAAAAATATAAAACAATCCCTCATGCAAAATCAAGCAGAGAGTAAAGCATTTACGTAGTTCTGTAAATACTGGCCAATTACAAGTGATAGTATTAATACTGCGATAGCTACTACATGAAATAAATCAGCAGCCTCCCACGTTCAGAGGAATGTCACTTGGCAATGGAAGGGCATCTCTTTCTTCTAGGAATATCCCTGGAATTGCAGGATAAGTGTTTATTTTCACTTTAAAGTATAGAAAAGCAAAACAATCCTACTTTTTTCATTAATTACGTGCCATCTCTGCAGCGCTTATCAGGGTTTTTACACAAAACTGGTCACAAAATAGAAATAAAAGCAGGAATCATTTTGGAAATTGTTTGTTGAATGTAAACTCTAACCTTCCAAATGGGTTGTTTTAAAATATTTTACTAATGGCTGTTATGGGACAACCGAATGAATCTAGTTTAATTCACTCCGTGGGTTTTAAAAACACACCATCACACACAGATGTTGGCATGGGGGGCTCATTAACAGTGTAAATACATGATTTCCGGTGAAGAAAGGGACAATGTGATGAGTGTGATTGTGACACACTTTTGAAACCCCAGAGAAGACTGCCATTGCCCAGCGTGTATTTGCTTTCAGAGGCATCATTTAGAGAATAACGTTGGCTCCCTGCCTAGTGGCCCTATTCCTTTAAGCACCTTTTATGCAACACTCTCATTTCATTTGTGGCGTCTGCTGTCAGATGAGAGGATATGGAGACATTGGTGTTTACCCCTTCTGTGGGAATCAGCAAAGACACCATGTTCAGATCTCTTTGGATCACAGACACCATCCATATTGACCAATTTGTGGGGCATGCAACAGATAGTTTTAGCTGTCTGGGAAATGTATACGAAGAATGCTTTGAGAAGTGCAATCAGAACAAGTACACATAGGGTCTAATTACAAGTCTGGCGGTCCGAGGACCACCAGACTCACGGTGGAATGGGTGGTGGCCATCCAGTCACAGCCGCACTGGCGGTCCGACTGCCCAATTACAACTTCGGAGGTCAGACTGCCATTGCACCACTGCAACTGCTAGGGAACTGCTGTTCCCTGGCGGTCAGGCGGTGGTCATGGGCTCAGCAATATACTGGTGGTACCGCTGCTGCACTGCCATGCATATCACTAGTTTCAGGACCGCCAGTGGTGTCATGAAGATCTTTACTCCATGAAAAGGCTGCCGGTCCTGAAACAAAGGGGGCCCTTCAGGGCCCTCTCTTGCCCATGTGCATGGGGATGCATGCAGGGGGCACAACATGTGCCCCCCTGTGTGCATGCACCCCAGTTCCTACACGGCATGAACTTTATAGTCAATGCCTTGCAGGAACTGCTTTTGCAGTTCCCATTGTGATGCTCATTCTCAGGAGCACTAGCATGGGGCAGCCAAAAGAAGCCTGCAAGACCCGAGGAAACTCGTAATCTGGTGGGCGATGTGCACATTGGTTTGGCAGTGCAGGAGTGGGCTCCTGGCGTGTTGGTCCTCTCCTGCATCATCAAACTCGTAATCAGGCACATAGAGACACAGCTTCTGGTCAGTGTACTTCAGCCACTGGCTTTCATCTAGTTTTCAAAGTTTGCTTTTGCTTGAATGGTCTGCCTTAGCCAATGGCATTTCATGGAATGGTGAATTGTTCCATTATTATTCCCACTAGGTTTTTGTCATGGAGCTTCAAGTACTTTTACACATCTTTCTCACTTCTCATCTCCTCATCTCCATCCTCCAACTTCTCTTTCTTGACTGCCCATATCGCTTGCTCCACATTTGTTCTGACTCTTAGTGGGCTCTCGCATCACCAATACCATTATTTTCTGTCTGTCTCCATCACTCCCAGTCATCCCTGGCTCACAAGCTCCCCATCCTCACTTATTATGTTTCTTGACAGCTGCCACACACTTGCTTAGTGTCACCACCCAGGCTCGATATTCTACCTCCAATCCCCCGATCTGTTGTTCCCTGTCCTTGCTTTCTGGCCCTAGTGCCTACTCTGCTCATGAGTTACTAGTGTGCCTTACACAACCATCTTCAAGAAAACAGCAAGAGAGCTGCTCCAGCTGTAGAAGAGAAGTAGATTTTAAGCAGAAGTAACTGGTAATACCTATTAATATCTGGGAGACTTGACCAAGAACAATAGAAGTTTCACTAAAAGACTTAATAATGACTGTAACCCTCACAACCTAGCATTAGCGTATGTTTAGTGCATTGAAAACAATAAAAATAATATACTTGAAAAAGTGACTGTTCAAATGTGTACGTTGGAGCCATGCCCTATCCACGATCCGGAGTACTCAAAACTAAAGAACAGAAGAATTATTCGCCATTTCCTTTCCATGTAAACAAAGAGAGATATTCAATGTGCGCTGTTCTTTATTCTTGGGTATGCTGAAATTGAGTGGGTGTGGTTGAAACTCACAAAACCACTACTTAGACTTAGATGCTGCTGCTTCCAACAGTAAGGACGTGTGTCTTGCTCAAGGACCCCTTGTAATGGTCTAAAGTGCTGCAGCCTGCATCAGATCAGGAAAGTACCAACTGCAGCTTTTCAAAGCCCTGAAGGTATTCGAGCCATCACCACATTTGGCAGAGAATATTTGTGTGTTTTCTGTTTATTTAAGTCTTTGAGAGGTGCAAGATAGGGACATGGTAATTAGTGGGCTGGGCTTGCAATATAAAAGACTATTGCCAAAACCTATAGGCCTGACGTGCATGGTCAGTTTCAAATTAAAATCCACTGGCTTTGGCCAGGCTTCTTTAACAGAAAAGCAAGACAAATTGCATTTGCAATGCTTGATATTATTTATATCTCTTGAGCCTGTTTTTGCTCTTCCAGCAAGACACTTGGCAGTACAAGCAGGTCAACCACTAAATCCGGCAGAGACTTTCTGGACTCTGTTCTGTTCCCAGGTCCATAGAGAAACTGCTGTTGGATGTGCTAGAGTTTGGGGCTAAGATACGTGAGTGGGAACATATGCTCCCCCATTCTCCATATGAGAAAACAATGGTTAAAGTGAACCTATTTTATAATCAGTGATTCAAATAAAAAAGCAAGCTGCCTTTCTTTTTAGTGTCGCCACCTATTGAGGTTCAATCCATAAAATCACTGTATTTATAAGACAACTGTGTGAAACTACTCGTCAGGCACAATTACTATTACACATTGTCAAACAAATTATTTACAAGATAAAACGAAATGTTCTTTGTGCTCAATACTCAAGTGGTCCAACACATACCACAATTGTCTTCATACAATAGTAATTGGTTCTCCCAAACAGCACATAATAATTGACGGAGAGTTTCTTTTGATTAAAAAAACACACAAGCATGGCGAGGGGCAATGAATAGAGACTACTTTCGTTTACTTGTAGCCGATTGTGCCACGTATGTGACCAAGTGTGCATTCCAAAGAAGAATGCACATGCATTCTTTGAAAATCGACATTCTAGCTTGGAGTCCTATTATAAACAATAGTGGGTGGAACGTCGTAATAAATGTAGTCATACTTTTTTTTAATGCCTTTGCTATCAGATGCAACTATGTGTAATTCTGAAACCTACCTATTTTAAGGTTACCAGCCCTCCAATTGCCAGTCCCAGAAAATATGGTGGAGAGGGGAGAGAGAATAAAACATATCCCTTCAAAGTTGGCATTGTATCCACCTAAGATGCTTGGAGACAAATATTACCAAACTGGCTAGTATAGTCCATGACATTAGCTTTACTATGTTGTCATCAGAAGAATCCCTCCCACAGCCCAGTGGATACTACAATGTTTTGATTCGAAATGTAAACCATGTCATGTAAAGGGTTCTCCAGGGTGAGAGTCATGAATTTCTTCTGCCTAAATTATTCTACCTGTGCAATGACAGCCATTTCAGCATTCTATGCTAAAATGTCATGTTTATGAGTCAATTTGAAATTTGTGATGTTTGCACAGTTCATCAGTCTTGGGGTCAAATTCCTTTAATTCCACTCACCAGTAAGGAAAATTCTACTTTTGGGGGTCTGTGCTCCATCTGACTGAGAGGGTCCTAAATTTGTATTTTCAAAGAGGAAGGACGATTACACGTCTATCACACATTTACTACTTCGATGGTCAGATTGAAACACAATTCGAACTACACAACATCTTCAAAGTTCAATGTGTAGTACATCAACAATATCATCTCTGATTATTGAACGAATGGTCACTTGTTTCCTTACTTTATTAACCAAAGAGTGCCTGAGTTCTTTCACATTGAGATATACAGGGTGTCTCTTCTTCCATGTAAACAATACAAGTATTACTTTTACGGCCAGATGAATTAAAGAGGCCAGTGAGACCACCCTTTCTCTTACAAGACACCTTTTCTATCAGAAAACGATTTCTGCTTCCGTGTGTGTTCTTTCCTATTACACTGCCTTGTAAATTCTGTGATTATGCCTCATAACAAGTGCTTTGATGAATTCTAAACCTTGAATATTTCTGAGGATTCTACCTTCTCATCTGCTAATTTGTGTCTGGACATAATTAATTAATTCTAGCATAAGCTTAATAGAGGCATTACATGTCCAATGTTTCCCTCTATTTATGGAGTGCCTAAGTGACCATTGAAACTGTTTGTGCACCATACCATACCAATTGTCAGTAGGTCTTCAGAAAGGTCTTCAGAAAAAGATTGTAATGCTAAAAATAATCACAACAAACTGCATCTAACAGACAAAAATAAAGATCCAGGATCTTCTGTTGAATTTTTAGAAAAACATCCTGCAAGTCAATTTTACGCATAGGAGCAGGGATTGTTTCCTAGAGTTTAGGATGTGATGGAGCACATATTTTCCCCAATCTGTCTAATAGGCCATGGTAAGATTCAGCCATCATTGAATATATTTTGAAGACATCTATGCTCACTAGATTTATAACTATTGACATTTTGGGGGATTATCTGAATAAGGTCCACAAATGCTAGCAAACATCATGATCTTATTTCCTATGTTAATGGTGAGTGCCACCCACGTCCCCAAATTGTCACAGAAACATCACAGAGATTCTGATTGAATTTCTAACCAGGTTAGCTGTCCAGCCAAATGTTTAGCATTCACAAAAGCATGTTTCAGCATGGGAGGTAGTAATTTAATAATACTACTTGAGATACTCCCAAGTGCTATTCACATATTTCCAGCCAGATCTATCCACCTATGCCTGTCCTATCTCCTGTCACACATGGAAATACAAGCTATTTTAATAAATGTGGGAGGGACAAGGGAAATGGTGGGAAAATGGGAAATATTTACTACTTTGTGGATGGGGTTTAGGAAAATTTAAGAAAGGGTCCACAGAAGGACTTGCAAATGGTAAAGCACACTCAAAAAAGGAGATGACACTTTCAATCAATCAATCAATCAATCAATCAATCAATCAATCAATCAATCAGGGATTTGAATTATGCGATTACTCACCAGTGAGGGTCTCAAGGTGCTGAGGAGGGGATGGGGGGCTGCTGCTCTCTCTGGGTACTGGGGTACAGTCGAAGAGCCAGGTCTTAAAATCCTTCCTAAATTGGGTCAGCAACAGAGCTTGCCTGAGATGGAGAGGCAGGGTGCTCCAGGTCTTGGCAGTGAGGTAGAAGGATCGTCCACTGGTCCTGGTCTTGCAGACCAGTGGAATGTTGGCTATGGCCAGTTGGGCAGAGCAGAGGTGTCTGGTGGGTCTGTGGAATGAGAGGCAGTGGTTCAGATATGCTGGTCCTTCTTCGTGGAGGGCTTTGTAGGTATGTGTGAGGAGCTTGAAAGGGACTATTTTGTTTAGTGGGAGCCAGTGGAGTTCTTGCAGGTGTTCGGTGATGTGGCTGTGGCGTGGCATGTTGAGGACCAGTCTGGCTGTGGAGTTTTGAATGTCCTGTAGTTTCCTGAGGAGTTTCTGGATGACACCAGCATAGAGTGCGCTGCCATAGTCGAGTCTGCTGCTGATGAGTGCGTGGGTGATCGACTTTCTGGATTCAGTGAGTATCCCTCTAAAGGTCTTTCGAAGCAGGCAAAGCATGTGGAAGCATCTTGAAGAGTCAGCGTTGATCTGGAGGTTCATTGTGAGTGAGCAGTCTAGTATGATGCCAAGGTTTAGTGTATGGTCTGTGGGGCGTTCCTAGGTGGGCTGGTCACCAGGAGTCGTCCCAAGCTGAGAGGGTGGGTCCCAGGATGAGGACTTTGGTCTTGTCTGACTTTAGCTTGAGGCAGCTGTCTCTCATCCAGGTGGTGATGGCTTTCATCCCATTGTGAAAGTTGTTTCGGGTGGCTTTGGGTACGTTGGTGAGGGAGAGGATCAGCTAGGTGTCGTCAACATAGGAGACGATCTTGAGCCCATGGTTCCTGACGATGGCTGTGAGTGGGGCCATGAGGACGTTGAAGAGGGAGGGGCTCAGGGAGGATCCCTGGGGCACTCTGCAGCTGATCTCTGTGGGTCTGACTCACTGTGTTCAACCAGTGAGGAAGGAGAGAATGCAGTCCAGGGCTTTGTCACGGATGCAGGCGTCATGGAGTTTCATGCTTATGGTGTGGTGGGCCACAGTGTCGAAGAAGGCCGAGAGGTCCGGAAGGATGAGGGCTGCTTTTTAGCCCTGGTCCAGGAGGTAGCAGATGTCATCAGTGGTTGAGAGGAGGGTGGTCTCGGTGCTGTGGTTGCTTCGGAAGCCGAATTAGGAGATGTCCAGGACATGGTTGACTTTGATGAACTTGAAGAGTAGGGAGTTAATGTACTTCTCGATGACCTTGGCTGGGAAGTGGAGCAAGGAGATAGATCTAAAGTTCTTGAGGTCGGTCGAGTCAGTGGATGGCTTCTTCAGCAGGGGGTTGATCTCAATGTGTTCCCAGGCATTGGGGAAGGTGGCAGTCTTAATGGAGCAGTTGATAGAGCGGTGTAGCCCGGGGCGATGAAGTTGGTGGCTCTGTGGAAGATGAGGTGTGGGCAGGGGTCCAAGTGGATGTTCTTCATGGTCATGAGTGTGTCATCTGTGGTGAGCAGGGTCCAGTTGAGCGTTATCTGTTGGGGTCGGTGTCATTGGGTGTGGTGGCGGGGGGCATAGTGGGAAGTTTTTGGGTGTCAAAGCTGTCATAGAGGAGCCTGATCTTGTGGTGGAAAAAGCTCCATAGTTTGTTGCAGAGGTCTTGGGAGGGTGGGACGTCTGTAGTCTCACTGTTGGGTCTAACTTTCTTCACAAACGTTACACCTACATTTACTACAGTCGCTCTACTGAGAAAACAGAGGGCCTGATTTAGATTTTGAAGGACGAGTTACTCCATCCAAACAGGGACACATATCCAGTGTGTCAAAATCTAAATCATATTCTGTCCTAAGGGGTTTATAATTTGGCAGACTGGACATCTGTCACCATTGCGATGGAGTAACCCATTTGCCAAGATCTAAATCAGGCCCAGACTCAAATCGACTCCAGTCATCCCTTGGAGTAAGTGTAGCTGAATACCAGGCTAATCATTGGAATTTCAATATACTATCACAGAAATGAGTAGAGGCATATCATAGGAAGATGAAGAGAAACATATTTTTGAATATCTAAAAATTAAATTATAATTACATTTTGTCATTATTTTACATTTTAGCTACATGTTCTGACAAGGCTTCAAACCCATGCAAGAAAACTGGCATGTGCTCCTGTTGAGGCGAGGAAATGAACTGGCAGGACTACACCAGCCTGCCCACATAAGAATGCTAGTATATCAAGAAGGTGGTTCAGAAATCTTTTAAAAAACAAGTACGAAAAAATCTTTACAAAAGTCTATACAAAAAAGGTAAGCCACCATTAGAAGGACACTAGCAAAATTCCTAGGTTTAAACAAAAGCAATGTATTGTTTAAACAGTGCATAAAATGTAAGATATTGTTATGGTGCAGTGTTTATTGTGTTAAGCAAGGTGCAAAATTAATAAAAGATATATAGGAGAAGAGACTTTCAAGAAAATAATAGGCTGCATGGGCCAGGAGACATTAGGGTGCCGATTCCGATCCTGTAAAACCCGGGTACAAATGGTCGTAAGGAGCGTTTTCTCCGTCCGACTCGTACCCGGGAAAAACACCTTACAAACTCGCAAGTACGATTCGCACAGAAATACCATTTCCGTACGAGTCATACAAAAGACCGACCGGCAAAAAAACACATACAAATCTGAATCTGGACGGCGCATTTTACGGACCAGCAAGTACGATCCCTGCCTACGTCACTCCGCACCGCTATTTTTTTACGGCAGCCAAAAACTCCCGGGAAATTGAGGACGACGCGAAGAAGGAGCACCGGCACGTGACGGACAGCGATGGACCCCAACCTACGCGTCATCCCGGCCCTCATAGCCTACGACCTCGTGTTCAGAAACCGACGCAGACGCCGCAGAAGGTCAGAACAACACCCAGGGGCAAAGGGGGGTGGGGGGGCTGGGGCAGGAAACATTACCCCCACCCAATTACAAATATACATATGTCCTGCACAGAAATGACCTCCAGGCTCTGGTCACTGGGGGAGGCGTGTCCACCAATCCCTACCTACCTCCACAACGGAAGTGGACGTCCACTTGTACCTGTCACCACTACAATGGTGGTACGGCCCGTACCCACGCCCCCAGAGCATGGGTACGGGCCGTACCACGCGTACCCCTACGTCACCGCCACAATGGTGGTACGGCCTGTACCCACGCTCTGGGGGGCGTGGGTACGGGCCGTACCACGCATACCCCTACGTCACCGCCACAATGGTGGTACGGCCCGTACCCACGCCCCCCAGAGTGTGGGTACGGGCCGTACCACGCGTACCCCTACGTCACTGCCACGATGGTGGTACGGCCCGTACCCATGCCCCCCAGAGCGTGGGTACGGGCCGTACCACGCGTACCCCTACGTCACTGCCACAATGGTGGTACGGCCCGTACCCACGCTCTGGGGGGCGTGGGTACGGGCCGTACCACGCGTACCCCTACGTCACCGCCACAATGGTGGTATGGCCCGTACCCACGACCCCAGAGCGTGGGTACGGGCTGTACCACGCGTACTCCTACGTCACCGCCACAACGGTGGTACGGCCCGTACCCACGCCCCCCAGAGCCTGGGTACGGGCCGTACCACCATTGTGGCGGTGACGTAGGAGTACGCGTGGTACGGCCCGTACCCACGCCCCCCAGAGAGTGGGTACGGGCCGTACCATGCATACCCGTACATCACTGCCACTATGGTGGTACGGCCCGTACCCACGCCCCCAGAGCATGGGTACGGGCAGTACCACGCGTACCCCTACTGCACCGCCACAATGGTGGTACGGCCCGTACCCATGCCCCCAGAGCATGGGTACGGGCCGTACCACCCATACCCCTACAGCCCCATTACATGATGGATACAAGGCGTACACAAGCCACGAATGTAGGTGTACGGCTTGGTGCAGCACATCAGCTGTAAATTGGGGGTGATGTATGCCCAGGACAGCAGTGTACCACAGCAAGGGCGCAAGTGGGTGGGTGGGTGGGTGGGTGCAGAGGAATACCATCACTGGACAGGGACATGGGGGTGGGTGCAGAGGAATACCAGCAGTGGACAGGGACATGTGAGGGGTGGGTGCCCATCACTCCCAGCAGTGGACCGAGACATGGGGGTGGGTGCAGAGGAATACCAGCAGTGGACATAGACATGGGGGTGGGTGCAGAGGAATACCAGCAGTGGACAGGGAGATGTGAGGGGTGGGTGCCCATCACTCCCACCAGTGGACAGAGACATGGGGGTGGGTGCAGAGGAATACCAGCAGTGGACACAGACATGGGGGTGGGTGAAGAGGAATACCAGCAGTGGACAGGGATATGTGAGGGGTGGGTGCCCATCACTCCCAGCAGTGGACAGAGACATGGGGGTGGGTGCAGAGGAATACCAGCAGTGGACACAGACATGGGGGTGGGTGCAGAGGTCTCCCAACAGTGGACAGAGACATGGGGGTGGGTGCAGAGGACTCCCAGCAGTGGACAGAGACATGGGGGGTGCAGAGGACTCCCAGCAGTGGACAGAGACATGGGGGTGGGTGCAGAGGACTCCCAACAGTGGACAGAGACATGGGGGTGGGTGCATATCAACACTAGCAGTGGACAGAGACATGGGGGTGGGTGCATATCAACACCAGCAGTGGACAGAGACATGGGGTGGGTGCATATCAACACTAGCAGTGGCCAGAGACATGTGTGTGGGTGCAGAGGACTCCCAGCAGTGGACAGAGACATGGGGGTGGGTGCAGAGCACTCCCAGCAGTGGACAGACATATATGAGTGGGTGCAGAGGACTCCCAGCAGTGGACAGAGACATGGGGGGGTGTACATCATTATCAGATGACCACAACTCCATGGGTGTATGTACGCATCTCTAACTTTGGACAATGATGATAGTGCCATAACAACACATCACTGACAGCAGTGTCCCACTCCCAGGAGGATGGATGTCTTTCCCCCACTGCATGACACACCACATGTGGGTGTGAGGACAAATAACACATGCATACCCATCCCTGGCAGATGCAGCACAATACACACACTGAGATCATGCCACAAGACTGTATAGTCATGTCACTGCCTACTAAACTAAGAGAGCCAAAGAGAACACACACTGTCACGCACATCCCAGGACTGATAGGAATGTTCAGGTGTTGGGCCAGCCACCAAGATGTTGTCTGTCATGGAAGGAATAGGGTGGAGTTCCCACAGATACAATGCCCACAATTGTGAGTCAGGTGTTCAAATACCCAGCAGAACAAGTACCAAATGTGTGCTAGGCTGGGATTACACACATGCATTGTGCGGAAAAGGGACAATTTCTCCATGAAGGCATGGCAAAATACTCAATACACAAGTACAGTGAGTACCAAGGATGGCACAGACGATGCAGCCGGAGACATTGCTGAGCAGGCATGGCCAGAGTTGAAGGGATCCATCACCAACAAAGGAAATGTAGACACAGGTCAACACAACAATTGTGCAACTCTCTGCAGGGAAGATGCCAGGTGCCACAGAGGAAGGAACATTCCTTGGGACAATGTCTCCAAACACAAAGAGCATGCACAACAAAGAATCTTTGCAGAGACCTTGTGATGGCACGCAGATACCAGGTTCCACCCCATGAGCAGCAGACTACAACATTTCCCTGAAACATAACACATGCCCACAACCCCAACTCCTGTAGCATCAGCATCAACATCAATATCTGAAATGCAAGACTTTTCTAACGAAAATAGAAAATGCTTTATTCAGCATGAAAATAATAATGTGTAAACAAGACTATTCACAAAGGCCAATGGCTAGTCCATATCATCAGTCCTTGGGGGGGACACATGGCCATGCGTGTCCCCTAGCTTTTCTGCACATCAGAAGACTCTGTGTCGTCGACTGGGGGGGCATCATGTGGGGAAGGACCAGGCACCGCAGGGACAGGAGGGGGAAGGGTAGGTGTGGTGGGTGCAGGGACGGACGACTCCACCACAGGGGGTGGGGCAGCAGCAAAGGTGGAGGTGAGCTCGGCGCTGCACACTTCTGCCAGTTCTTCCAGCGTCTCCCCTGCACCCAGAGAAACAACAGGCCCCAAGGAGGGGGGGGGGGTCGGAGGGATGGGTTGCAGCATTACTGGGGGAGGTGGTGGACAGGCTGGGGGACTTAACTCCCCTACCCGTGGAGTGCCTTGACCGTTTCCGGCCAGGTGAACTAGTGGGGCTGAGGCCCAACCCAGCAAAGTAGGCCTCCTTCTCCGAATCTGGGGCAGGGGAGCCAAGGGGAGTGACATCGGAGGGACTGGGGAGTGAGTCATGTGGACGAGGACTGTGGCTGCATGCCTGCCTGTGTGCCCCAGACCCAGTGGGTGTGCCTGCTTCTCCCTGAGTGTGCGTGTCAGGAGGTGTGCACTTGCCCTTACGTGGTGGTGTGCTGCTTGTGTCTGGTGGGGTGCGTGTGTGTGGATGTCTTGCTGTGCTTGGGACAGGCATGGGTGTGGGACTTGTGGATGGGGCAGGAGTAGGGGGGGAGGCAGTGCTGCAGGTGACTCACTACTGCCGCCAGTGACGAGTCCAGGGACCTCAGAAACATCCATTTGTCAGACATCGCTGATGACATGCCCTCCATGTACAACACCATCTGGGTCAGCAGTCTGGTGTGGCCATGGAGGACAGTCAGGATCGATGTCTGCCCAACTTGCAACTGCCGCTGAATATCCACAGACTCGGCAGTGAGGGCAGCAGGGGGGACAGGGGCAGGGGGTGCGGTGCCTGGCATGAAGGAGATACGGTGTGGCCTAGCACGGACAGAAGGACCTGAGCAAGTGGGAGGGTGGTGATGGGAATGGAGGGGGCGGGTACGGATGGAGTGCTGCTGC
Source organism: Triturus cristatus (assembly GCF_964204655.1). Taxonomy (NCBI): domain Eukaryota; kingdom Metazoa; phylum Chordata; class Amphibia; order Caudata; family Salamandridae; genus Triturus; species Triturus cristatus. The sequence continues at coordinate 460,846,675 of NC_140587.1, read as the reverse complement.
CAGCTGTTGGAGCAGCCTCTGCCCCTCAGGGAGTTCAGCCTCGGACCCGTCAGCCTCGTAGTCAGTGTTGGTACTGGGCAGGTCCTCCGCCTCACTCCCCTCGCCCTCGGTATCACTTGAGTCCGCCGACTCCTCAGCAGTGGTGGCACCACTGCTCGATCCCTCCTCCACGTCCGTGCCGGTGTATCCCTCGGTGTCCTCCAATGATGCTGTGGGCAAGGTGAATAGGCAGGAAAAAATCAGTCACCTGTACACATCTGACACATGAGTCCAAACAAAATAGGCAACAGTGCATATCAGGAAAGGCATTTGGACACAACAGCAAATAACTTGATATCACAAGATCATGAGAAGCTAGTGTCTGGGATCAGTTGAGCACAGCAAGACTATGAAGGCATACCACCTCTTGTTCACTGTGAACCAAACAGTATTGTCGCACCCAAGGCCAAATACCACATGCCAATGCAAAAGGTGTCCCCACACTCAGAGACCTGTGAGTACGTTTGAAACCCCAAAGAAATACATTGTGACTCCTGGAGAATCACAACCCTTTACACAATGGACATGTCTAGAATGTGTGAATGTGGCACTCTGTGAACACAACACACATGTGTCTGTATAGCAGAAGTCACACAAGGAGGTGCACACCAAACTACATGTACACAGTCATTGTCTGAGCTGCCAGACTCATTCAAATCAATCACTGTTAGGCAGAAATGGCGTATCAGTAAGTACATATACATGGCACCATGGTGGTCTGGATGACTTCACACTCGTAAGTTGGTATCAGCAACAACCAAGGACTAACCCAAATGCTACCACACTGTGGGAGCATGTATATGTATGAACTCCAAACAAGTTTTGTTCAAACTGTGCCTTACTTTAAAATGTGCTAACGTGTCCCTGGAAAGTGTAAAGATGGTGTCTTGTGCACTTCCTTGGGAGACATCTGTCATGCAGGCACATCATTGACCTTCACAACAAAACAACAAGGTCAAGCATATGAAACATTGAGACATGTTGACAGGTGTAGTGAGTGCCAATGGACATTTTCTCTGAGTAACAACTTGAATAATGTCATTTGTCACATGGCTATCCGTCACCTGATCACACAGTTGGCTACACATATGACCTACTGACTGTCATCTGGAGTGGCACACATGTCCACACCCAGGACAATGCATAAGCTAATGGGCCTGCAATTGTTTAGCAAAAAAGCCTAGCTGTACTGTGGGTTCCCCCTCATGGCAAGCCAGAATGTACCCACAGATGTCAGCACACGAAGTCACAACTGTGTAGCATCTGAACCACACACAGGTGCCAAAAATGTACAAGCAGGATACATGATTGTCAAAAACTGACACAGGCTACGAAGCACGAACATTAAGCACTGGCCAACATCACGGGGGCACTGCACGATGACTTTCTGTACTGTGAATCATCACACACAAGTCAGAACTGGCAATGAAACATCAGGGTTGAACATGTACATCCCTCCCGCACACACCCACCCATACCTGAGTCAATGTGACTGATACCGATCAAGAAGTGACACCTCTTATTCAGGGTTACAATAACTGTGCTTGAAAACTAGCTTCATTAACACAACATCACCTTGTAGGGCTGGCAAAACATATTGGTCACAAACAAACATCAACAGATTGTTGTGAATAGCCACACAGGCACTGCCCAGTGTGAGTATGCACAAGCAAACTGGTGCATCCCTGTCTAGTTGACAAATGTATCACACATGTGAAAAATACTACCTAGGCCAGGGAACAATGCCACAGAGGCAGAGCCATGCTGAACCCACAGTGAATGTGCACAGTGTTGGATGACACACATGAGTAGGAGGGCAGGCTGTGTCAGGGGACTGTAGTGGGCACACTGCTCCATGGTCCTGGAATGAGCTGACTGTAACAGAAGCAACCGTTCCGGCACTATGCATATATCCCACTCATGCACATCATGTCTGAGGCCACAACATTGGTAATGCATGCTGCAAGTCTGTTCATTTGAAACCTCACACTCCTATTTTGAGACTCAGCATCAGTGCCAACAATTATGCACCCCCAAATGACTGAACAGGACAGGGCACAGGCAGACCACCCCCACACATGATGCTGAAAGCAGTGTGCACCTTGATAAACTGGCAGCCTAGATGACCATGTGCAATAGCGATAACACACAGACCAGGTAACACATGTCAAGGAGGGGAAGGGAGGAAGAACAGCACAGGTTGACTTGGGGGAACAGGATATGCACTGCACATATATAGCCTGGCAGTGTATCCAGGCGACTGAGCAGCTACAAAAGCTGGCGACACACAACAAACACATATGTACCTACCCCCTTCCTGCTGCTGTAACTCCTGTATCCACCTATCCAGGTTAGGGAAGACCACCGCCAGGACACGCTTCATCTGGTGGGTCAGGCGCCGGCGCCCGCCATGCTTGCGAGGAGCCTCCTCCTTCAGCATGACCCGGGCGATCCTCCGGGTCCAGCACCGGAAGTCCTGCCATCTCTTCCTCACTTGTGGCAGGCGCCGACTGCGACCCTCCACCGATTTCACGGCCTTGACGGCATCCTTCCAGATCTTCCCCTTGTGGTAGGCGGTTACCTGTGTGGATGACAAAGTGGGACAACATCACTACACCTGCGCCATGTCACAGAGACACACATTTGAACATCTTTTATTTGTTGAACAGGGCAAGTAATAGCACCTTAGTCATACAGACTTTTTCCACTGGGGACGCACCAATGCACTACATGGCATAGTAAGTACACAGGTGGCATGAGGGGTGCGAAACAATCCCTGATCATGGCACACACTGTGCATTCCAAGCAACCCAAGGCTGATGGACAGCACCGCAAAGCAGCCACATGCCCCAGGCCACTGACGAAACTTCAGCAGAGTACACAGACACACACAGGCACACATCAATCACCTGCCTTTGGCCACAGCGGATGCAAACCTCACTCTGCACATGTGCCACTTGCCAGGGGGGGGGGGTTACAGGTGTGGGGCTAGCTCAGCAAGTCAGACACACAGCACAGCTTACTTCTCACATCAGATGGATTGAGCAGTTGCCTCCTCCATGCAGCTGTGGTGCAACACTCCACATAGACACTCACCCACATGACAAGAAACATTCACACACATCAATGTCCAGGGGGCGTACACATCATTTGGACACTCTCACCACTCTCACCACAGCTCCACTCAACTCTCACACACATCTGGGGGTGCAGTCACCTGTCACACCGGGGTGACCACTGAATCACCACAGGACAATAGAACAAGAATGCCCAAGAGGATTAGGCTGGCTGAATGTGCCATGCACCATGCAGTGAATGTCACAGTAAGCACAATGCAAGTGAGGAGTGCACACATGAACTACATCAAGCCCTGCATGAGAGACATAAGCCATCCACCCCCCCCTGGGACCCACTCCAACCAACATTGCGTGCCTGTCACACCTGGACACAATGCCAGAAGTGACAGACACAAAAAAGGTGCACAGGCAAAGGTAGTGGAGTCAGCACTCACCTGCTCCCCTGGTCGACCATAAAGCATGGGGTACCGTGGGAGGATCACATCCAGCAGGGCCTCGTTCTCCTCCTGGGTGAAAGGCTGGGCCCTCTCCACAGTCCTTGACATGGTGCCAGAGGGAGACAATGCAGCAGCAGTGGTATCGACTGACATGTTGTGCAGGCAAGTGCCCTCCCATGGGTTCTGCCTGCCTTATATCTGCCTTGCTGGCCTATTTCATTTACAGGAGTAAAGAGTGATTGGTCAGACTCATTTGCACCTACGTTTCCTCCAATCCCTTTAAACATACACCAGTGACAGCCTTAGCATCTTTCGAATTTGCAGCATCATGTCAAGTCAACAACCACTTTGCAACAATGTATAATGTGGCCAACTGCTTTTTCCAGACCACATGATGTTAAATTTTGAACTTGAAACTCGGTATCCATGACAACCAGCATGCATTTAGGCCCCAATACTTGTCCCTCATGTGTCAACATTGTAATTTTTAAACCCCCACACAGGTACGGTGCGTTTCACATGTACCCCTAGGGCACCATCACTACAGTGATACGGGCCGTACTCACGCGTGTACGTGCCGTACACGCGTGAGTACGTGCCGTATCACTAGGGCCTACGGTACCCCCAACTTTAGTGATAGGCACATACTCACGCGTGTACGGCCCGTACACGCGTGAGTACGTGCCGTATCACTCGGACCTACGGTACCCCAACTATAGTGATAGGCACATACTCACACGTGTACGGGCCGTACATGCGTGAGTACGTGCCGTATCACTAGGGCCTAAGGTACCCCCAACTATAGTGATAGGCACGTACTCACACGTGTACGGCCCGTACACATGTGAGTACATGCCGTATCACTTGGACCTACAGTACCCCAACTATAGTGATAGGCACGTACTCACGCGTGTACGGGCCATACACGCATGAGTACGTGCCATATTACTCGGACCTACGGTACCCCAACTATAGTGATAGGCACGTACTCACGCGTGTACAGGCCGTACACGCGTGAGTACGTGCCGTATCACTAGGGCCTACGGTACCGCCAACTATAGTGATAGGCACGTACTCACGCGTGTACGGCACGTACTCACGCGTGAGTACGGCCCGTACACATGCCCTCAGAGTGTGTGTACTGCGTTACACAGCTTACACTGGTGATAGGAGGCGCACACAAAAGAATGGAGGTGTCAGACTCGCACAAGGCTGGACATCAAGTCATTGTCAGTGCAGTCCTTCATGTGCTGGGCCTAGGTGTATCAGGCAGTGATGTGGCACATGTCTCATCATGTTGTGGCACAATAGATGTGTGATGAGCTGTTTACACATGTCATGTGTGATGGGGCACTACGTGGCACACTTCCCCTTCACACTTTGCACATGTGTGCATGTAGGACACACGTGTCAAGCACTGCATCACTGGTATGGCACAGTCACCAACACCTGCAACTGTCCCCTGATGCCAGGTACACAGATAATTACACCTGACATGTGACTACCAGCGTGCCACGATGTGACTATGTCATGTGTGTGTCATGTGTTCCCATGAGCTTGCCGTTGGTGTTCCGTCAATTCCATCTGCTGTTGCAGCATCCAACATGTGACTGTGTGTATATGTGCATGACACACATATACGCACACCATGCCACATGTGGACTCACACGTTACATGTGTCATGATGGTTCGAAGATGACTTCCTGACATGAGGCAATATCTGCGTTGTCTCAATGTCTGTGTCATCAGTTTTTGACATGTACCCCTTCATGGAAATGTGTGTTATCTGTCCTTTTTCAGATGACATGTGACCTGTGCGTCTAGACTCCCGCCAGCTGTCTGTATGAGATAGCATCCTTCAAATGCTGATATGTGGATGTCTGTCACTCATGTAATGTGTCTGGCTTGTCACTTACACTGGCCCACAGCTATTTTAATGGCATGTCACGTCAACATTGCCATGCAACTATTGTGGCTGGCTCTTCGTAGGAGTATCACCTGGCTGGCCTACGTGTCCTGGATGTATTGCACAGACCAGACTCTGTATTAAGCAGATGTGTATTAGCTGTTGAACATGTGCTCACCTCAGTGACATTGGTGTGGTAATGTACTCACTCTTCGTTATTCCTTCCAAATCTCTGCAGGGCACCGCCTCTCCCCAGACGAATGCCAGACCTGGAGGCCATGCGTGAACATGACTGCATACACAGATACCGCTTCTCGCAAGAGTTGATAGAGGACTTGACCCGCCGGCTTGCACCACACCTCCAACCACAACACAGGTATCCTACAGCTCTGACCCCCAAGATGAAGGTGATGGCAGCCCTACATTTTTTTGCCACCGGCACGTTTCAATTGACTATAGCTAATGTTGGTGGCATGTCCCAGACAATGTTCAGCCGTGTCCTGCATGATGTTTTAGAAGCCATGTTGGTGCACCTGGATGAATTCATCCATTTTCCCACTTGTGAGCAGTTGACACGTGTCAAGGGTGAGTTCTATGCCCTGGGAGGGATGCCTCACGTAATTGGGGCCATTGATGGGACACATGTGGCTTTGGTACCACCACAGGCACAGGAGGTAGCCTTTCGGAACCGCAAACATTATCACTCTATCAATGCCCTTGTGGTGTGTCTTGCTAACATGCTGATTTCCCATATCTGTTCCCGTTTTCCAGGGTCTGCACACGATGCCTACATCATGAGTCGTAGCAGGGTGCCAGAAATGATGCTGCAGCTGCACGCGGAACGAGCATGTCTTGTTGGTGGGTATACTCTGTTAGTCCTGTGTTTAGCGCTAACTTTGTATCTTACGGCATCTCCTGACCCACTTCTTCACATGATGTTTCCATGTAGGGGACTCTGGCTATCCCAACATGCCATGGCTGATGACGCCTCTCCACAACCCCAGAACGGCCACAGAACACCGGTACAACGACACCCATGGGCAGACGAGGCGCATGATTGAGAGGACGTTTGGACTCCTGAAGAGCAGATTCCGGTGCCTCCACAAGACCGGTGGTGCCCTCCCATATGCCCCGGTGAAGGTCTGCAAAATCTTCATTGTGTGCTGCATGCTGCACAACATGGCAGTGGAGAAGTCCGTGCCACTCATCCTTGATCCGGATGAGCAGGATCGTCCACCCGTGGAGGATGAAGGGCTTGGGCACCGGGCAAGTGAGGATGAGGATGAGGACATCCGGAGTCAGCTTATCCGCAACTTCTTCTCATAATGGTGAGTCCCTGTGTCTGAGTGTGCACGCTTTGAGCCTTGTGTGGCATGTGTTGCAATGTGTGTGTCCAGCTGACTGTGTGCTAAGTGACTTGGAGGTGTGTTCTGATGTGTCATTCAAGTGATGATGTCATTCCACACATTTTAGCTGGAACACTAAATTTTTTAAGAGCATGGTGACAACATCATTCCTGTAGAGTACATGTACATGTCTGTGGATTACTAGCTCTTTGCTGACTTGTTGTGTGTCTGTCCTCCCCAGGTTCTTGCGGCTGTCCTCTGCTCATGTCATCATTGCCCTCCTGCTATTCCTCATGAGTATTGCAACGTGTGCTGGATCAGAGTTACATGCACAGACATGGTGAAAAGTCATTTTGGGTAAGGAGTGCAGCAAGGCATTTTGTGGGTGGTACGTGTTTGTGATATGTGGGGAATGCTCCTGTGCATGTTGTATTACCATGCATACATGTCGACTCACCATGGGGCACATGACATGTTGCATGGCTCCCATGAATTGATATCACTCTTCCTGACAGTCATCTGTAATGGTTTGTGGATTCTGATGAAGGCATCAATGTGTGCATAACGTACCTCAGGAACATACGAGATGCTAATGGTGGACATAGTGTGGGACATCCCCATATGAGGCTCAATTGGGAATTGCAGACTCTCCGTGTGCAGCAAGGGGTGTTAGGCTCAACCCCTTCACTTGTGTGCCAGCTCAGTAGGATTTACCACATCTGTGTGTTGAAGGGGGTGTCCAGTGTAGGTCACACATGGTCAGCCAAATGACCTGTGAGTCTGTTCCAATTGATGCATTTCCCTTAGTGTGAGGCTGAGTAATAAATGTGTTCGTCACACTCCAAGGTGCCTCATCTCTGTCAATGCAGGTCTCTTGCCACTTTGCATTCGGCATATCTGGCATAGTTGTGGAAGATTATGCATAGGAGTCCATGTGTAGTTTAGCAACATGCATGCAGTTGCTCATGGATTAGGCTCCCTATTGGGCATGAAGTACATGTTGTGTATGTTTTTTGGCATGTTGGTCCACACAATGGGCCATCAACACCTGCTGAGGGTGTGTCTCCTGCGAAGGTCGGCCTTCAGTTTCCTGATCCGGTGTCATGCTTCTTTGGTGATTGTGCATGCATTGTCTCTGGGTGTGCCATGTGACACTGGACACTCCTTACTGTACACACGCGCCTGTTGCAGTTGTCCTTCTGACATCCTAGTCTTTGTGTGCAAATTCTGGCATTTTGCAAGGAGATGCCGCCTGCTGCTGCGGCCCCTGCAGCAAGGGCCCACAGAGTATCCAGATTTGGCAACACACACGCCTCCAAGATGCTCCTCACTTCCTCCCTCCACCCATTCATTTGGGTGTCCTCAGCTTGTCTATGCCACTGTTGCCGCCATGCGGTGCCAAAGGCTGGACCATCAGCACATGCATGGTGCACATTGCACCACCATCCTGTCCTTGCATAACCCACATCACACTACAGTCTGATGTAGCAGCCACACTCCGATCTATGTCCATCCGCACATCTAACGCCTGCTGTCAGACATACCCTGGGCACACACACGACACCTTTGCATGCTGAGTGTGCAACTCCAACTGCCTACACTGCGCTGCCCCGCCTTCCAGGCCCAGTCACACCAACCAGGTCACGTCCCTAATACTCCCCACCGGCTCTGTAGCCCAGCAAGGGCATGGGAGTGGGACTCAAGGCTTCAGCATGTAGTATGGTGTCATTGTCTGGGACATGGCACAAGTATCATCTCTCAGTATGTCAATCTACAGAGTGTCCAGGACCCCCCTCTCCACCATCACATGCGCACAGCACCTCATCATCAGCTCGTATGCCATTGACAGCTCCTCACCCTCAACAAAGACACAGACATTGGCAGTTCCATCATTCAAGTATGCATGAGATCCATTGATGAATGGCTGAACACGAGCTACCTGAGATGGGACTTGTACAGGACTGAGGTGATCATCTGAGGATTGTCCCCTTCCAGCTGGGTCAAGTGCTTGTGTCCCACCCGCAAGAGCCCTGCACAAGCACCCAGTGGCCACACACACAAGATGGTGTGCATCATGTTTGGCTCGCTCTCACATTTGCCATGCTAGTCCACAGCATCTGTACCTCATGCTGCAACGCCCTCTGCATTATGCACATGATCCACAGATAGATCCTCTCCAAGAAAAGACAGACCATCCCCCAGGTCCATGACAACATCAGTGTCAAATACTGCCCTGCCCTCTACGGAGCAAGTACATCCAAACTCCCAGGAAACTTGTCCACATCCAGGGTGCAACTGCACACCTCAGCTTCAACACCCTGCGCCCCAGCCACCTCACCGTCCACCATAGATAGCTGCAATGGATCACTGTCTGCTGCAGGATGACCTTCACACTCCCCACCCACACTCAGGAGGCAGTCCACAACCCCGACCCCAAACCAACCTTGTACGTCTGTCATCCTAGATCCCGTTGGGCCATCTCCGTGCATCCAACCTTGCCCTGGCCTCCGTTCTTCACATCCACCGTACTCCAGCATACAGGACACACATACCTGGGACTCCCTTCCCGGGAACCTCCACATGAACCATGACCTCTACGCCTTGATGATAATCTCCCAAATAGGTCTGTCCGCACAGTTTAGCAAGCCCCCCCTCGGCAGCCAGAGGCCATCACAGGTGAGTGTTGTGCTCCATGCCTACATTGAATGATACCTTGTGACCCATGTGTGTCCTGTACCAGACTCTGATCCCAGGGTATGGATGGCTGGAGTTAGTTCAACACTCAGGCATAGTTTGACATTTCCACACACATATGTTGTTGAATAATGCAAAATGACAGGAACGTCTCATGACCAAAGTAATATATTTATTTGCGGTGGGGTACGTGTTTTGGTAGATGAAATTAGGTGCTCTACCGGGGGAATAAAATCCAAAGTTCACAGGGGGAGATGGTATCCTTGGCATTGGAAGTCATCAGAGTCCAGGGCACAGTGTTGGTCATCATTGGTCAGACTGTGACCAGCAAGTCCATGTGGCAGGGAATGTCATTGGATGAGGTGCTGCTGTTGCGCCAGAGGGCCAGGTGCCAGGCCAGGTGACCTGGGAGATGTGGATGGTCCGCTGACTCTCACGGTCTTTTCCGTGGACGACCCACCTTCCTCCGGGGACCCTCAGATGCAGGCCTTGACGATGTTTGGGATGCTCCGTCAGACGAATCATCCTCCTCCTCCTCCCTCCCTGTGTCTGGTGCTGGCGTACGCCTGGTGGCACAGGGAGGGTTGCCCATGCTTTGGGCAATCTGACGGAGTGATTGGCTCATGTCCCTGTGCACCGCCAGGAGCTCAGCCAGTCTTGACTCCATCCGTCCTTGGTGTTGTTGATGACTGGTATGATGCTCGACCTGCAGGTTATTTATCTCATCGAGGGTCCCCTGCATCTCTGAGAGTCTCGACACGACCTGGTTGATGCCTCTGGTGTCACGCCGATATGTGTCCAGGATGTCGCGTATGTGTGATATACCGGTGTCCTGAACTGGCTGGTCAGGTTCGCGCCTCCGCCTGCCTCCACTCCCACCACCCCTGCCCACTTGAGCCTGGCCTGCCCTTGTGGGCACATCGGGTCTACGGGACCCCTGAGGGATGGCATTTGCAGGGTTGCCTGCCTCCTCCTGGGTGCCCGGAGAACCTTGTCCCTCCTGGTCAGACTGGCTCTGTTGTTCAGTGTGAGCAGGGCTCCTGGGTGTGTCCTGGGATGTGGCAGGAATGGAGGGGGGTGGTTGGCACAGATGTACCTGACGCAGGTGCTGCAGAGGCTTGGGCACCAGAGGGTCCAGGTTGGTTGGGGTCATCCACGGAGTGGTGAGAGTCATCGCTGCCGGTGGGATAATCTACACGCGGAGCCTGGGACTGTGATTCTTCCCCCCCCAGTGTTGGGGGGAGATCGACGACGTTGCCCTGTGTGTGAGAGATAGACAATGTTAACCGTGTTTCATGCGACATCTATGTTTCATACATTTTCAAGTTGACACAGTTCCTCCAGGTAGCTGGATGTGCCTAGCATTCCTCTCAATGTCCACTTGGGGATGGGTATGTTGCGGGGGACAGATTGGGATGTTCTCCTGAGTGTTTGACCTGTAGATTGTTGTCTATGATGCTTATTTGGCTATGGATTGGTCTTGTTGTGTCACATGTCCATTGTGGGAGTGTGTAAATCTGTTGCCTGCCCCGGGGGTGTGTGCTTGTGTTAGGGGGGGGGGGTGTGACCGAGCCTGCTGTTGTGTGTAGTGTGAGTTGTCATTGGGTCTCCCAAGTGATGTGTCTGTCCCCTCATGGTGCATGCTGGCATGACAGTGAGTGTGAGTTCCTGTGCTAGATACCTGTGCTTGTGGAGTTGGTGTTAGAGTGTACAGTGGTCCCAGGAGGGCCTTGTGCTGCATACAGCAGGGCCAAGTGTCAGCTACCTTGTCAGTACTTTGCCAGTCCCTGTGCATTGTGCATGGGTATGTGCCTATGCCATATGGGCTGAGGGCATTGGTGTCTGCGTCTCATTTTCACAATGTGTTGTGTGGGGCCCACCCTCCCAGCCTCCCTGACATCCAGTCTTGGGTTTGTGGTTGTTTTAGCCTTGGACATGGCCTTGCCTTGATTTGTGAAGGGTGCATGGAGACGTTAGTGGCATGAGCGTGGTTTTTGAGTATGGTTGTGTGAGGTGAGTGCTTAGGGGAAGTTGTGTGCATTTGGTGTATATGTGGTGTGGACCCCATTGCCCCCATGTTACGTAAGTTGTTTGTGTACTCACCAGGCTCTGCGACTCCTTCGACTCCATGTACTCCCACCGGCGGTAGCAGGGCCATCACATTCTCCTCCCATGGATGGTAGTGTACCAGTCTGCAGGTGGCCCACCTCCTGTGATGTTACTCTGGGCATATTCTTCGTTCATTTTCCTCTTGACCGCCCTGCGCAGATCGTACCACCTGGCTTGGCATTCATGCCTGGTCCTTCGGATGGGTGCAACAGCATTCACCTTATCGACAATCCTCTGCCACATGGCAGATTTTTCAGCTATGCTGGTCTGTCTGACCAATGTTCCAAACAGCTGTGGCTGGACTCTGATGACTTCGTTGACAAGGAGGTCCAGCTCCGCCGTTGTGAACTTTGGATTCTTGTCTGTGGGCATGGTGTGGGGTGTGGGTGTGGGTGTGGGTGTGGATGGTTGTGGGTGTGTGAGTGTGAATGTGACGGTGTGTGTGTGAATGTGAAGAGGGGGATGTTTGTGAAGGAGGTTGTGTGAAGGTGTGTGAGTGAAGGTGTAGTGAAGGTATCAGTAATGTAGAGTTGTTTGTGTGTGGGGTCTGGCTGCAGTGGGTCTGTTGCAAAGGCTCATGGGTTGTGTGTGTGGGCCCTTTTTATTGGTCCATTTTTGGGTGTGGCTGTGTTTGAATTTTGGTGGGTGTGTTATAAGAGGTGGTTGTGATTTGGGCCTCTGTTTGCCTGTTTGGATGTGACAGGTCAGTCATTGAGATGTATTTTGTCATGTAGACGTGTTTTGTGGTGTTGTGCGAGTCGAATTGACCCTCCTTGTGCTGTTTTACAGTGTCCTGGTTCTGTAAGATTTTTTTTCGCGTAGGTACGGTCCGTACATACGCGATGCTGGGTGAGGGTGCTGGGGTACGGTGTTGGAGTGTGGCGCGTACATGCGGTGGGGGTACGGTGCATACACGTGCGGGCCTGGGGTACGGCTCGTACATGCGGAGGTACGGCGCGTACATGCGGGGGTAAGGCGCGTACATAGGGGGGGTACGGCGCATACAGGTGCAGGCCTGGGGTACAGCACGTACATGCGGAGGTAAGGCGCGTACATGCGGGGGTAAGGCGTGTACATGGGGGGGTACGGCGCATACAGCTGCAGGCCTGGGGTACGGCGCGTACATGCGGAGGTACGGCGCGTTCATGCAGGGGTAAGGCGCGTACATGGGGGGTACGCCGCGTACAGGTGCGGGCCTGGGGTATGGCGCGTACATGCAGAGGTACGGCACATACATGCGGGGGTACGGCACATACATGGGGAAGGTGCATACATGGGGGTACGGCGCATACATGGGGGGGTACGGCGCATACAGGTGCGGGGCTGGGGTACTGTGCGGTGTGTACATGCAGGGGTACGGCGCGTACATGGGGGGAAAGGCACGTACATGGGGGTACGGCACATACATGGGGGTACGGCGTGTACAGGTGCGGGGCTGGGGTACAGTGTGGACAGGGGGGTACGGCGCGTACATGGGGGGTACAGAGCATACATGGGGGGTACGGCGAGTACAGTTGCAGGGCTGGGGTACAGTGCGGACAGGGTGGTGTACGGTGCTGACATATTGGGGGGCGGGGGGGCTGTATGGCTCGTTCACGGGCATAAGTTTACCCATGTACATGTGTGCTACTGCGTTGGCTCCGTACGGGCCATTTTACGTGCAATTGTGTATTCGGACGGACGGTCGGGATCGTACTTGCGCGCTCTGACTTGTGTTTTACGATTTGCACGTAAAAATGTTCGGCTCACTCTCGTACACTTTTCCCGACGATATTGGGATGTAAAAACTTTCCGACGCCCTCTCGTACACTTTTCCCGACGCTATTCGTAGTTATTTTTCACGTACGAATCGTACTTGGCCATTTGTACGGTACTTGTATGACTCGTACGTAAAAAAGTACGCAAATTATTTTTAACGGATCGGAATCGGCACCTAAGTAATGTGGCCACCAGATGCTCAAAAATATATACAATTTTCAATAGTAAAGCAGTCCATAATGTCAAAGAAAAATATCAGTGTTTCGGTCCTAAATGCTTATTTTTCCAGGGCCTGCGATAAAGAATTCTGGTAATAAGTAATATAGAGTCAGACCCAGACAGGAAGGATGGTTGTGAAGGGAATATCAAAAATGGAGCAATTGTTAGAATGAGGAATGTAAGACCGTCATGCTGAATGATATACCACTTCCCCCCACTCCTCGAGACTACCACCTTCTTGACATACAGTTAGTGCCCCTGTCCTTAGTGTTATCAGTATTGCCTGATTTTTGTTACATATGTCCACATTTAAAAGGAAGACACAGAAAATAAACATTTGTTTCACCGTGTCAGTAAATATCTTTGGTACTCACTCATTTTAATGAACAATTATTTGAGTAGGAGAGACAGGACATTTACAGGCAGAGGATCTATATCTTTGGTATGTCAAAGGTAGTAGCCATTGCTAGAACCCACTTCTCAGCTGATGTGATCCCTGTCATAATTTCCGACAGAGATAGGATCCCACTCACCTACAGTGTGTTCCAAGGTCATACATGTACTTGTCAAAATAATGGCTGCACTTTATTTCCTTTCCCACAGGATCTTTCCAGAGATCATTATATACACCATTGCCATCTCATACAAGCCAATCATGATACTTGTGATTGGTACTGAGATGCATTTACCAGCAATGTGCTCAAGTTTATTGTTCTACGACAGTCAGAACATATATACCCCACCTGAGTAGCCACAACCCACCTGGTTTGTAGCGGGTAATGAGGTGTGCGTCGGTGGCGTTCACCACAACTCCTTCCGTATCTCTCTCTCCTTGCCTTCTTTGTCTCTGTCAGCCTTGACCCTGTACTCTCCCTGGGTCTGATATCTACATGGTTCTTCCTAGGTCTAGGTGGAGAAATTCACTCTGCTCATAGAGTTTGTGGAATTCAGGAACTCCGTGCTCCACCTGTATGCAGAGTTCCCACTAAATTCCGCCATCCAGTGCATAGTAGAATTTTTTTTCTGTTGACGTGCACAAGGCTTGTTTTGGCACATGCTGCTGAGTGCTACGAGACTTGCTGGCCACTAGTGACCACATGCAATTTTTCAGCAGCCTGAAGTACTGCTTCTGGCCATGAAGGTGTCTTTTTTATGTTGACGAACATGAGTTACTGCAGCTACACCTCAAGCAGATTCTCGACAAGAGAAGCAGCTAAATCTACTTGGAAAGATGTTTTCAAGTTCATTGTCTACTCCAAAGGGCCATAAAAGTTGTTTTTTAGTGCGGTAAGCCATTTTTTAATTTTATTTTTTTTAACAAGAAGGAAGAGCCACAGAGACTTCAACTTCCTGTTCCTGTCCAGCAGGCTCCTCCCAGTGCACTGTCCAGCTCCTTGTCACTTTTCATTTGAGTTTTAAGCTGGAAGGATCACTCTCTTTATATGCTGCATATATACAACTGGATTTAGGATCTTTGTTTTTGAGATTTCACAAATAAGTTCAAAAATTCCTGTATAACGGTGTTGTTTGTAAATGACATGCACCAGTATTTATTTGGACTTTTAAAAATATCTTGTGGTGGATGGCCTGCAGTTTTAAAAGGGGAAAAGTTATTGTTTGCATTTGATTTGTCATTCTTTGTAGGGGACAAATATTGCGCAGTTCAGTACATTTTCTTCATGTTTGTTAAATGTGCGAAATTCATTTATTTTACTATGTGGACTAGTCTGCCAATGGGCCAGCCAGCCAGTCGGCCCAGGCCACTACAAGTCCTGGGTGCATGATACAAATGTGTCTGTGGTATTTGTTGTTTTAAACATTTTGTAGGGCTGGGATGGCTTTGGATTAAATTAGGAATGTGGTGAGTTTTGTTTTATTTCACTTTTTTCTCCAAAAAGTGTATAGGTGGGGTAATATTTGATGTCTTGAGAGGATGTGTGTTGTAAAATGTTTATAGCTCAGTTAATTGTCGTTTTTAGCATTGTTGAATTAATGATAGTGTAGTGTTTTCTTCAGTGTTCCTTTGTCTGGCAAGGGTGCATGTGTGTTTTCCATAGGCCACCATTTGTTTTTGTTCTCAATGCCATGTGGCCAGGGGCTATTTTGTTTAGTCAGTGTCCATAGGCCTGCATGTATTCTTTGTTTCCCACGCCTCCTTGGATGACGTTTTTTGGCCATGTGGCCTTCTGCCATTTTGTGTAACCAGTCAGTGTGCTTTTGTCATGAGCCTGTATGTGTTCTCCATTGAAGCCATGCCTCCTTGCTTGCTGTTGTTGTTTGACCATGTGGTCAGTGGCCATTTTCTGTAGGCTGCCAGTGTGCCTTTGCCATAGGCCTGCATGTGTTCTTTTTTGTGACCATGCCTCCTTGCTTGCTGTTGTTGTTTGACCATGTGGTCAGTGGCTATTTTGTGCATTTTAGTATTTGCTAATTATTTTACTTTTCCCTAATATTAGTTTAATATTATATTGTATATTATATTGTATATTTATAATGTTGTATTTGTGCATTCAAATTCTTTTATATTAAATACATTGTTTGCATTTTTCACCAGCACCCAATAGCCTCCCAATGGGTTTCTCATAGTTCCCTAGTATCCTCTAGTACACCAGCAATTAATTTGTTTTTGTTGTTCATAATTTTTTTCTTTAAAAAATTTGATTAAATATTTTATTTAAATGTTTTTCTATTTTTTACCTTTTCCTATAATCCATCCACCAACTACCTGCCATAGGCAATGCTTGTCAGTGTGCAACATGTTCAATTAACATTGTTTAAAGGCAGAACATAAGGTGGGTTCTTCAGTTCTAAATAATTTAACATCCATAAAAAAGAGTCTAGCAAGCGGCCGCCTAAAATGAGCAGTTTCTTTTATGTCTGCACCTGCTGAGTTACTTAACGCCAGAGCTTCTGTGTGTGCAAGATAACTGTCTATGGCATAAATAGCACTGCCTGAAACACATCAAAGGCAAGCTATCATGCACTTCATGAAGATGTAAAGGGCAGACATCCAAGCAATAACCCTCGAGCCCCCAATACAGTGGCAATTTCAGGAGAACACTTGGATCAGGAAAACAGTTTCAGAAAGTTTCCACACATTCTAATTCTTGTACATGATATTATAACTACTGGTATAAAAGAAGGTGAAATTGTAGCAAATTCCCGATTGACGTAGCAGGGCACACACCTACCCTTTCACTCCCACAAGCAGACATGCATCACCAGCTGCAACTCCTATCCAAGCAGCACATTAAGACATTGGTTTACTAATGCAAAACTAGTCTGTAGAAATGAAAGCAATGATTCTTTTATTTGTATAGTGAAATATTTGATACCTTGCCTAAAACCATGCAAGGCACAAAGACACTCCAACATTTTTAAGTTTTGTCGGTGCATAATACTTGCAGCACCTTCATGTTACACCACACTTGGGCCTCGATTCATAAACGTAATCTGAGACAAAATCCTAACTTTACGACTTTCAGAGTACTAAAGTTAGGATTTTGTCTCAGTTAAACTTAAGTTTGTCTTAAATTTAACTTAAGACCAAAACTTAACTGAGACAAAATCCTATCTTTAGTACTCGTAAATGCCTTCTGTGTATACCAAAAGTGGTACAGTTAGGATTTTGTCTCAGATTACTTTTGTGAATCGGGCCCTTGGTCTCCATTTGAAGGCCATGTTGGGTCACTTTATTTCTGTTAAATTGTTTGCAAAGTTGAAAGTGAGCATTCAGCTCTGAAGGACGCTGGTGCATGGCAACTTCAGTGAAATAATACACCATCTCTGTCTGGTGTTTGGTTAAGGATTTAAATACAAGCCCAGTTAAAACCTTCACTCACCTATCCTTCTGAGTTACATCACAAAAGTCTGTAACATTAGCCGAAGGGAAATATTCCCGGCTAAACCAATTCTCACCATGTCATGTAATAAAGATAAGGTATTTATGGCTGAAGCATATAACCTTTTATCTTCCATAAAGACATTTTAATTACAGAACATCTGCACTAAGCCGGATGAGCAATAAAGCTCCTGAGTATGTGTGTTGCCCCGGCAGCATATGGAGCATATTTGCTCTGGTGGATCCTGCCATGTTCTTTTAGTGGCTGGTCAAATGATTCAAAATATCAAAAGTTGGCAGGAAAAGTGCTGCGCTCAAGTGCTGATGCAAAGTAGTGCAGTAGACGACGAAGACCTGAAGGTGTGAACGGATTTGTTTTACATGTGTTTTTTCAGGTTGGTGTGTGAGAGCGCCATTTGAGACCTCAGGACTGTTCTTATTTCTGTCGTAACCTCTCACTTTCGATGGGACTTGTGCTCTGTTGTCAAGAGGCTCAACACTCAAAATTGACTCGCACCTTCCTACTGCCTTCTGCAGAAATAAAAAAAAAGTAACACTCACTGATCAAGAATATTAGTTCCTAAAAAATGCAATGCAAATATTTGTCTTGCTTAAGGAACATGGAGGTTTGAAGTCTGTAATGAGTTTTTGAAGAATGTACCGCTACAGAGGAGAGACGCCGCTTGTTACTTGTGAAATGCAAAGCAGCCCTCTCTGAGAGTACTTAATTAGGAGTAAAATAGACATACGTGCATTTGCATCCATTACTTTTGTGATATCAATGTTATTAGATGATGGCCGGGACACGATGGATGTCGTTTGCATTCCATATATGGAGTGTTTTGACCACATCTAACATGGCTGCCTCCTTAACTGTCCTATAACACACTAAAATTAGCAAATACAATTTGAAGTTTAGTGTTTGACCTGGCTTGGATATAGGATGGTGGAGCATTTTGTCATCCCTTCTCCCCTTCTGCATTTTTATTGGTGAGGATATTGAGGTACTGCTATATGACGCAATCTGTGTTAGTTCTTGTATCGTTGAGTGGCAGCGATCGGAGTTTGCCTGCTAAGCTGATGTCAAAGGTGCCTGGAAGGCGACCATTATGGTGGCAGCTACAAGTCTGCTTGAATAATAAAGGGAAAGTGATCATGAGGAAGGACAGGGCAAGCAGATATGTGGGGCAGAAAGGATAGGAAAAAAAAGAAGAAACAGTGCTGGGTGACGATGAAAACAACAGCGCACCATAGGGCTCATAAACCAAGAAGAAAAGTCCCTAAATTTTCCATAAAATGAAGGACAGTGGAGGTATAGTGCACTAGGTCCCTACCCTCTAGGAGGAGCATAGAAAGGAAGAGGCATGATGCATGCATGCCATGGACAAATGGGGAAAAGCAATAACTAAGCGATGTGGAACCCTCCAAATGGCAAGCCTGTAGGCAGGCTGAAGCCCACAAAGCAGATACAGCAGGTCCGAAACAGCACATGTGCACCGTCTAGAACTGAGACCTAAAAATTAAAAAAGGCCTTTCAAAGAGGGCATCCTCTATGTGGGTGATGTAGTGGTCAAGTTTCAGCTCCATTTGGTAAACCCTTTCCTCATGCCACTCCAGAAACTACAGGATGCATCACTGGAACTGGTGGTCTGAGAGGGAGGGGGCAGCAGTGGTAGTCAACCGGATGCTTGACAGTTTCCGGAGTTGTTGACTGGAGATTGGAGGCTGTGGCTGGCTGGTGGAACTGGGGCTGGGAGCAGCGGTAGCTGCTTCAGCCTTTTCCTCCTCCAGCACCACCAACCAACGGTACTCCTGCTGGATTGTCTTCAGTTTCTGCCGCTGCAGCAAGGTTGCTATCTCCTGCTGTGTTGGTACAGGTGGTGGACCAGCAGAAGTAGCCATATCAAGAAAAAAACGAAAAGTAAAAAGACAATTTGTAAACGATACTCTGAGCAAACACTTTCTTAAAATAAAATTGTGGCACAGTAGCAGTACATTGCTCGTCCCCTCGGGCCATTGGAATTTGATGTCATTAGGAGATCCACAGGGCCATTTGTTAATCCCCACATGCCTCACATAAGGCTGAGAAGAATTGAGGCAGAATACCATAACACCAGATTTAAAAAACTGGGGTTTTCTTCTTGTAAATGCTTTCCTAGTAAAAACTAAACAGACACTTTGTGTGGAAGAATACAAATAAGGCATGATGTACCATCGGGTACAAGTTGTTATGCTAAATTAATGGAAGCATGCTAGTCATCGCATTGGGTACTTTGTTACCCTCTGCAGTCTGCAGCTTAGGCAGATGTAATGGAAAAATATCTTACTTTTAATTCCAATGGCCCTGCTTTTCTCTGAATGCCTTTCAATTCTACCCTGGCTCCAAAGAGGCAGATGAATAGCAAATAAGATATTACGTCACACACGCCACATTTAAAATGCGGATATCCTGTCTTCTGTAAGTAGACGATGGGAAAAAAGATGCACTGCAGTACAGGGAATGGAATGGATGTTTTAATTTTTTGGTAGGCCGGGACAGAACTCAGGAAAGAATAAAGGAGTGGATTACTAGGACATATTATTCTAATTCCCCAGCACACGTGAATATAAGAACATCAAAGTCTTTGTCTGTTAATGACAATCAAAGCAAGCCAAACAAGTCGAAGAGTCATGAGTCAAGTCTTCTTCTTTTCTTTTATTCAAGAAGCCTTCATGAGAAACTCCACAGCCAACACGTGTTTCGTCGTGTAGGGATTGTGGTCCCACGACTTCCTCAAGGCTGTACAAGTAAAAAACATTTATAAAGACCAGTACATGGAATCTAAAATCCCCATTAAAAGGGTTTCTTATCGTGAATAAATAGGATACACAATGTGGAGAGAAAATCCATCAGTTGAGTTAAACATATCACTTACAAATCTCACAAAACCAATGAGTGGAATGGCAAAAGTTGTGAGAGTCAAAATATTTGAGGCTATGACCCCAAAAGGATGGAGAGAGAAAGGAAAATAAAGACGTAAAACACTGGAGATAATATCTCGTGCTCCGTAAAAAATGAGTGAAAAGAACGGTCCCTTACGCTATAGTCAAGTGACCTGTACGTTAAACATGCAAACCTGTGATGACTTCCACAGCCATAAATTTTACCAAAGCTATATACGTTTACCTAAATTCCTCGTTTAATCATGAATCTGAAAATACATGAGATATGGAAAGAAAGGGAAAAAATGTATCAGAAACAATTCAAAAGGAGTCTGATTATGTCTATAACCGTGCTGGTTATGCCGGACAGTCACCTACTTGATATGTGGTACAAATTCCAGACCACACAGGGTTCTACTTTTGGACGGTGATATAGCAAAATTCTCTCATTTCCTGTTTCCACGCACTACGTCAAATTCACAGTAGGCTGTAAAATCAAGAATAAAGCCCGTGTATACTCGTATGAAATGCTGCTCTTAATCGTATCAGTAAAAATCAACCAAAACCTTCTTCAATCTAAGATGGCCAATATTCCCTATTATCTAAAAGGGTTCAGTCCAAAATCTACCCGAAACTCACGCATAGTGTTACTATTCAAACACCAACTGGCTATTAGCCGCTGCACATCTGTTATAACATACGTTATTTAACCTCACGCAAAGTGTTACTATTCAAACACCAAATGGATGTTTGCCGCTTCCACATCCGTTATAACATACGTTATCCAACCAATAATAATCACTCTTGTATATTCACACTGTATCCCCAGAGTACTTGTGTTTTCTCACCTATTAGTATGGTTTTTCAAATGTCAATACACCGTCCTCCGAAACATAATGCGGCTAAGCCGAGTACAGCAGCCCGTATCCTGAGTGTTTCCGCCTAAACCTTTGAATACTCCACAGGCGGAAAACACTTCCTGGTGACGTTAACGTGTCGCGTCAGAATCATGAAACTAGAGAAAAGACTCCGTGATGTCTTTAAAATTTTATTTCTCTCTGTCCCCGAGTTGTGAAAACACGAATGTTTAAAAAAAAAACTTTATCTGCAAATATATATGTTTAAAAAATATATAAATCCTCAAATAGGATCTGGAAATGAAAGTGAGTTTCAAATCTAAAATTGGAAATGAAATGACGTGAGAACGCGTTGTGTTGATAGCGCAAATGAGTAACATGAATATCTCTAAATTACCGCCTCACAAAAATTTTCGTGTGTATTTTAGATATCGTGCCCTTAATCTCTCCATCAATTAAGGTCATTACAAGATTGTCCTTTAAATATTTTCTTCTAATTAATCACTCGTGTTATAAGCACAGTCAGCCACATATTAGATATCAGTAGAAGAAGACAGAAGTTACACATACAGTTCAACATAGATATTTAGACATCTTATTCATAATCCTCCAACTATTCAACTTATATTGAGTCAGGATGCAGGCGTATCTAGTTCTCCCACCTCGGATACAGTGACTCGCATTCCATCACAGCCTGCCCCTGATCAGAAGTTCAACAACTCATACAGAATCAAAACATGTCAAACATTACCACAGACATTCTATCTGCCTAAGAAGTAATGTAGCTCCTGATCAATATTTAGACCACACTCTGTACTCCTCAATTTCAGAATCCAGAGAGCTTCCTTTCGTCTTAGTGTCAATTCCCTATTTCCGCCCCTTGGGTGTCTGGATATGTGATCTATTCCGTAAAATTTAAAACATCTATTGGTAGTTTGTTCTGAACAGATAGACATGTGTGCCGCTAGAGGGTATCTCATGTCCCCGTTTTTCACAGCCCGTATGTGTTCTCCAATTCTGTCCCGTAGTGACCTGATAGTGCTGCCAATATCTTTTACCGCACTTGCACTCAATGGCATAAACTACAAACTTAGTAAGACAAGTAATGTTGGTCCTAATCTTATATGTTTTTCCACCAGGTCCTTGGAAATCAGTAATCTTCGAATGTGCCCATTTGCATGCCGTGCAACGTCCACAACCAAAGAAACCACATGAGTGTTGGGTCAACCAATTCTCTCTATCTCTGGGTGTGGGATAGCTAGGGCTCAAAATGTTCTTTAATGAGAGGCCTCGTCTGTAGGTAATGTCTGGTTTGTCTGAAATGGCTTCCCTAAGGGATCTGTCAGCCTTAAGTAGGTGCCAATGTTTATTCAGACTTCGTCTGAGTACCCCTGACCAGTTGTTGTAACCCGTGACTATTCTTATCTTGTTCTCGTCCTTTGTCACCACTACTCGTTCTTTCAAAGTGTCAGTCTTTTTCACTAAATCAATTCTGTGTTCAGCCTTCCTCAAAGTTTCTTGATTGTACCCTCTGTTCTTGAATCTCGCAAGGGTTCCCCTCTTATGTGTCTCAAAATCAGTGTCCAAACTACAGTTGCGTCTTACCCTCACTAATTCCCCATAGGGGATGGAGCGTATCTGGTGCGGTGGGTGTGAGCTAGAGGCGTGAAGTAAAGAGTTGCATGCTGTTTCTTTTCTAAAAAGTCTACTCTGTATACAATTATCCTTCACATAAAATTCTACATCCAAAAATGAGATTTTATCTCTGCTCTGTTCAGAAATGAAATGAATATTACATTCGTTCGAATTAAGATGTCTAATAAAGTCAGTTAATTTAGTCTGAGACCCAGTCCATATCATGAAGCAATCATCTATGTATCTTCCCCAGTAAAGTATGGAGTCATTCCACTCTGTGCCCAAAGGGCCCCAGATTCTCATCGCGTCGAACCATCCCATGAAGAGATTCGCGTACGAGGGAGAGAATCTAGAGCCCATTGCGACACCTTGTTTCTGTCTATACCATCTCTCTTGGAACAGAAATACATTGTTATCCAGTATCAATGCCACCATCTCCATTAACATTTCTGTGTGACTCCAAGTGTTAGCCGATCTGTTATTCAACATTCTTCTGATAGCCATCATCCCCACTTCTCTTTTGATGCTGGTATATAACGCTGTGACATCAAGAGTCACCATAATCATATTTTCATCCCAGTTAAAATCAGCCAATATACTAAGAATGTGTTTGGTGTCTCTAATGTATGATGGAAGGTTTGTCACTATAGGTTTGAGAAATGTGTCCACGTACTCGGATATTCTTTCAGTAGGGCCCCCAATGCCCGATATAATCGGTCTTCCTGGGGGAAAGGGTAATGCCTTATGAATCTTTGGTAAAGTGTATAAACACGGGTATCTCGGCCGGATGTATGACGTTACAACGCATACTATTACAACGCCTACCATTACAACGCATTTTTTACAACGCAAATACTACTACACTATCCACTTTTAAAAATGTGAGTTCATTGTCTTCAATCAGGCCCTGTCCGTGCCAACGTCTCAAGTGTGTGTTGATATGATCCGTAAGGGCCCAAATCGGGTTAGTGTGTAATAACTCATAACATTCTTGATTTTCAAGTTGGGTGAGAATCTCATTGTTGTAATCTGTACTACGCATAAAGGATTACTAGGACAGGACTGAGTGGGCACTGGGAGGAAAGGGAAACACAAATAATTTTTGGTTTGCATTACATTGAAAACTCTGTAAATGCCGCATTAACTGAAACAGACACACATTGAGCAGCCAACAAATTGAACCATGCTACGCTTAGGTCATGAGTGGCAAAATGCCATGGGTGGGGAGGGAGATGATAAATGATGATGGGTGGGATACATATATGCCTCGCTTAAGAAATACAGTGAGTCAAAAGAGAAGACAAAAAATTAAAATACACCCCATTTTGAGTCATAGCTTTGAAAACCAAGCAAGCAAGGTAGGTGAGCATGCCCCGCTCCAGACGAGCTCCCTTGTTTCTTCATCCAAGCAACTATCCATCCTTCCTTTCATTGTTCTATTTACCCTTTGATACCCACTATTTACGTTTTACTTTCTCCCATCCAGACTTTTATCAACATTTCCTATCCATCTGTCTACATATCCATCCATTCAAGTGTCCACACTTTCAACCGTCTTTTCACCCATCCATCCACATTTACCCATCCTTGCATCCTTGCATCCTTTCACCCACCCACCCATCCTTTCACACATATATCATTTCATATATCCTTTTTAAACCTTCCATTATTCTTTCCCTTTTACATTAACCCATAATTTTTAGCATTCATTATGAACTTTTATCTTCTGAGTTGCAGATAGAAGAGGACATAAGAACTCAACCACCAGGGTGAAAGTGGGAGATCACAAATCATGACGCCCTTGCAGTGTGTATAATAGTAATTGTCAATGAGGAAGCAATGTAAAACACCATCACCCTTCCCTGCTGCCGCTGTGTCTCCCCCCTCCAGCTGCCTCTACACATGCAGAACTGGCGTTGACCCTGGCACTGGTGGTCTGTGCATCTGGAAAAAAAAATCACACATTGTTAGATGCTAGATATGCCTCCCCTTTCTTTATCACTATACAACTGCAATACATCACTACAGTTTGGTTAGCAGTATGTTCAATCAGAAATACAATTTTGGACATTTTGTTGGTTGACAATGTTAGAAAAGCCATGTAGTTAAGCCAACCAAAACCTTTTCATAATGGAGGGGCAGAGGTATGATGACTGAGTCATTGAAGCGCAATGAAGTGGTGGAACAATGGTCAATCAAGGACATATGGTGTTGGTTGGCAAATGCAAAGGGACATCATACTTTCCTGCCAAGCTGCATGGTCAAGGGATGCTGCTCGGTGTCAGTCCAGATAAAGCCCTCTATTTTCAGACTTAGAAACCTTTATGGAATTCAGACCTCCTTCAGTGGGGTAAACCATTAAGCTGGGGATGACTGGCAATTTGAAGTTGAGGGTTGGGGCCTCAATGGCGATCCCAGTCTCCATTTAGTCTCAGAGCAAAACATTTTTAAGTCCCTCTTCTTGCATTTTGGGGAAGGGAGGAATACACTTTAAAAGTCTGCTAAGGTCTGCAGGAACTAGAGGCACCAATTGAGGGTTAGGACTCACAACAACAGAGGCCAACAGCAGGGTCCAATACTGGTCTAGTTTGAACTAGTGAACTGGGCAGTTGCAGGGAGAGAGGCATCTGGAAGCTTTTAGTGACCCTGTTGCTCAAACAGGAAGTCAGTCAACTGCCCCTTGGAGTCACTTCTGGAGTCCAGGGTTCAAGGCAAGCACGTCTAGTATCTCTTCAGGTTCTTCAGACTGTCGTTGAGTCTTTCTTCTGATTCCTGAAAGGTTCAGGAGTGTTCTGAGGAGAGGTGGGATCCACTTTGATTCACATGCTAGCCTGTGGGCGAAGGGCAATCTGTTGTCCACTCCAAACCAATTCTGGTGAGTTACTTTACTCTCACTAGGTTTTGTGCCAGCCTGACTAGAGAGACAAAGGGAAGGCAAGCCTAGGAGTGAGCTTCACCCACCAGTATCATGGTAGAAATCCTTTGAAGCTCAGGAAGGGACTTGGAATGTCCCCCCAGCCCCTCCTGCCAAGGAAGAGTCCCTCTCCTCACACCAAGAGCCCATTGTTAGCTATTTGGGGATCATACATATCTCACTACAGGAAAGCCATCAGGGGAGTCAGGTCATAGCCTTGTTATTTTAGGCAGGAAAATGACTACTTTCTAAAAGAGTCATTTACACAATAGTCATTTAAATCCGACTTGACCATTTAGTTAAATTTTATATTACTGTTAAAAATTAGGCCTGGGCGAAGTTGGCAGAGTGCCACTACGCGGAGTTCCACAGAGTTGGAAAAAACTCAGTGGAACTACGCTCCGCTCCCTAGCTTTTTTAAAATAATTAAATTAGGGAGGGTGGAGGGAAGCGGAGTTCTCCATCCGGGGTTGTTATAAATGAGTCCTTAAGCCATTTTCCTAGCCACTCTCAAACTGAAATTAAGCTTTATAAGTGGTTATAGTATAATCCAGAATTTTCCTATGGGAGAGTAAGCCTTGTGACAGTAAAACATTACTTCACAGGTTTTTCATTGCCAGGACATGTAAAACATTAAATATACACCCTCTGCTTTTACCTACTGTATACACTGCCATGTGGACATTTAGGGCCCAACTTAGCAGTTACTTCTAAGTATTCAAAAGGAAGATTTAGGCCTGTCTAAAGGTTTGCTTTGCCAGATCGAACTGGTAGTTTAAAATGGCACATCCAGGGGAAGGCCTGGAGAGATGTTTTACAGTAATATTTTAGCGGGTGTCACTGTGAGTGCGGCAGGCCACTAGCAGCATTTATTGTACAGGCCTTCGGTACATGTGGTACCATTTACTATGGACTTACATGCAAATAAATGTGCCAATAAGAGTATGTCAATTCTAACATGTTTAGCGAGAACACAAGAACTTTACCACTAGCTAGCAGGAGTAAAGCGTGCAGAGTCTTATGGTGAGCAAATGTAGGTTCCGCAAAAGAAGGCAAAAATCTGGGGAACACCAGGCAAAAGATCTGCATTTCCAGCAGTGCCAGCTGGCATTTTTATCTCTTTTAAAATGGCAGTGCTTTCCGGTCTTATTTGTGGGATTGACAGGATGTTACTGTGGAGAGGAGATACCATGTTTAGTACATTGCATTAACCATCATGCAACAGAGCAGATATATACTAATATTACAACTGGATCTTTCTAGCTGGTGAGCTAATTCTCAGAAGTACTCATTGTACCACTAACGTCTGGAACTGTCTGCTTGCTGTCAATTCTGCTGCTAATTGTAATCTAGATCCCAATTTCCTTAGTGGTATAGTGTGGAAGCTCCACAACACACAATTGAGCTGCCACTAGCTTCTTGCTTAAGCAGTGGCATCCATTTAAAACTCAAGAGCGCAAGACATTCTTTGAAGAGGTGTTCCAAATTGTCGTATGGGCTTCAAAAACAAGCTGATAGATGGAATGATTAAATTAATCTCAGCCACTGGCAATGACTCTGGCTGCATGCAAATCTATCATTTCTCACCAACCATGCCATCTGAGTTTGGACCCAGCCATATGGAAATCAGTCTTGACCCAGCTGCAATGGGAACAGTCCAGCCTAAACTACGAGGCTGCTTCCTCCCTGACCCAGTACATAAGCAACCCAGGACCGGTTTCACCTCTGTTTGGGCTCATCAGCCAGGTATAGTTCAGTTCCTGTGGCACAGTGATAAAAGGACTAACGTTTGGGCATACCCGTCACACTTCGGGTTTCAAAAACAAGCTGATGGCTGGAAAGCTGGAATTAATCTTTGCCACTGACAATCTCTCAGGCCTCATCACAATCCATAATTTTTCACCAACCATGATAACTCAGATTTGACCGACCATATGCAAATCAGTCTGCCATCTCCACAAAACTCTAACTCAGGCCCTTATTTTGGTGTTTATGTGTCTCCTGTAGGCTGAGTCTCGACTATAGGATCCATCACAGAACCTCTGTCCAAATATGTGGACAAGTTTCTGAGACCCTTGGTGAGTGGACTTCAGGGATACATTAAAGATGCCTGCCACCTTGTCAGTAGTATTGAGGGACTTTCATTTAACCATCACACAGACATTCTGGTATCTATGGATATAGAGGCACTATATATCAACATTCCTCAAAAGGGTGCCCTAGAAGCAGTAAAATACGCTTTGGAAGCTAATAATAACATTGAAGATAAACTGTTCATACTCGAGTGTCTTAGCATTGTTCTTCAAGAAAACTATTTTGAATTTAACAAATCTATCTTTAAACAAATTCAAGGTGTGAGCATGGGGGCAGCCTGTGCCCCAAATGTAGCTAATATCTACATGGGGCAGTTTGAATCCCGATTTATTTTTAACGAGATTGCACCCTTTGCTGAAAACATACTACACTGGCATCGCTTCATTGATGACATCTTTTTTATATGGAGCGAACCGGAAGAACAATTGTTTGAATTTTGTCTATGGCTTAATCTTTGTGACTCCAATCTCAAATTCAGCCCCAATACCAGCAAACTGAAGATTGAATTCCTTGATATCTGGATTCAGGTGGTTAACGGAATTATAGAGGTATCCCTTTATAAGAAACCGACAGCTAGGAACACCCTACTTCAGTACCAAAGTTTCCACCCCCGCAGCCAGAAAGACAGTATTCCTTTCAGTCAATTCCTACGACTGCGGAGAAACTGTACTAATCTCAGAAACTTTGAGACCCATGCAGAGGAACTCCGGAATAAATTGACCAAACGAGAATATCCGTACAGGCTTGTAAAGGATTCCTATAAAAGGGCCAAGTATTTCAATAGGGATGCCCTCTTCCAAGACAAACCCATCAAGGACAATAACAAACTGATTTGCGTCGCCAGACACTCCACTCTTAATAACAAACTGCGCCAAGTCATATGCTCACAATGGCATATCCTTAATTCGGGAATTTATTCTAACCCACTGCCCGACCCTTGTTTGCTTTTCGTAGAAACAGAAATCTGCGAAACATCTTGGTCAGATCTAAACTACATGAAGTTAAACCCCCCAATCAGAGATCTATCATGGGTACTACCCCAGTGAAAGGTAACCACAAATGTGGTAATTGCCATGCTTGTAGTTCTGCTTTGGTATCAACAGAACTACTGTGGGATAAACAAAAATTTCAACTGAAAGAAATGACCAACTGTAGATCAGCCAATGTTATCTACCTTATCCTGTGCCCCTGCAACAAGGGATATGTGCGTGAGATGGGTAGAGAGTTCAGAATCCGCTTCAGTGAGCATAAATCAGTGATTAAAAACAAACAAAGAGGGGCCCCTCTCATACAACATTGGCTTGACCATCAACATTCTGACACTGAGCTTAAATGGACCATTCTAGAAAAAGTCCATAACCCGATAGATAATCACATCAACGGACTCAGGGGCAAAAGAGAAGTGTTCTGGATCTATACTCTCAGGACCTCACTCACAGACCTGAATGAATATTGCCCTTGGCAATATGCCCTACTGTAATTCTCTGTTTTTTGCGGTCATCTATTCTCTCTATAGGTGTAATAAACATACTGATCGATACCTTCTTTTATGGCGGACGCCTCTAGTCCAATAATTAACACCTGTTAGCTAGCGGGTGCCATGTTACAGCTTGCACCTACACTTCTAGATATATACATTTATGGGTGTTATACTTATTCATTTATACTTTACATGCTTCATTGTCCTTGGCCCTCATTTGGATCTTGTGTTACTTTTTCATTTATGTATAGGGGATCTTAGTTATCCGACCGGATTTTCACTGCATGTATTGAACCTGCCTCTTCCCTCGCGGGCAGTCTGTTCTTTATTTCCATTACATTAGTGTAAACTTTTTGAATTTGTCTTTCCATCGTGTCTGAATATGGCCAGTTTGTGTTTCCTACTCACGTCCCCCCAGTGAGCAGAGTTCACTTCTATATATACGGCGCTTTTAATTTATATCGAGTCCCGACAGTAGAGACACCCGCCCACATCCAAGATGGCTCCCTCACAAGTGCGCACTCTAGTAGTCCGCTTCTGCGCCCTCCCGCCTCGCAGGTGGTTCCAATCTTTTCCGGTATTTATACACGCGGATACGAGACGCGCATACTGGACCTCCCACGCACTAGGGGAACCTCCATGCAGGATTCGATTCTTATCTACCAGTTGAGTGACCGCGGCGATATTTCTTAGAACAGGCCTTTGATAGTCAATATTTTACAGACCTGTTTTTTCATTGTATTGCCTCTTTATCGTTTTTCAGCTCATTGCTATTTGGCTCACCATATCTGTGACTATGCTGTAACTCCAATAAGCTATGGACATAGCGTAGTTCTTTTAAATAGCAAATATCTATCAAGTAAGCCAGTTTCCTCACTAATCTGTTTCCTTTTGCTCTTTGTCATTTTCTTCATCAAAGTTTGAGATTATCGTATGATGACGTAGCACGTATGAGTCGAGGAATATTCACACATTATTGTGCTCACTACTATTACTACATGCCCGTCACTGCCAGACATTTAAGTAAGTTAGTCTCCCTATGACCATATTATTCTCATTAGCACTGGTCCAGAACACCAGAGTTATTTGTTTTTTTATTTTTGTATAGTGCCACCCCATACTGGACCTGCAATGTGAGGTCACGCGTTCTCAATTTGGACTTTTCCTACGTTGTTGGCAATTAGCGGCCTGGCTTTCTAATAGTAGGTATTTTGTCCCCAATATATCTCTCCTATATTATGCTTGACTGATCTGAACGCAGTAAGCCACCACGAGTTTCTTCATTCTCTTTATCTCTTTCTGTGATCATTGCGGCATTCCTATTAAATTGTATTTAACTTATCCCCACACCTCCATTTGGAGTGTGAATCACCACTCTATCCCACTGTCACTACTCTGGTGTTTTTTGGTTGTGGTTAGCTCCAATAGATATATTTTTAACTCGTTTTTTAACATTTATATATATGTTTTTGTGCCTCATTTTTGTCCACAGATCATATGCCAGTTGTTATACTGTGTTACTAAGGAGCCCTTCCACCTCGCAGATTGCATTCATATTGTATTTAAAGAAAGTCTGGATTGGATTTATGACCATTTAATGACTTATCTTCTGTGCCCTGACGAAGGACTTGTTGGACCTCGGTCCTCTCCGAAACGCGCGTCGGCGCTTAGTTTGTCTATATATGGAAACGAAGGATTCCCTTTGTTATGTACAGTCTTATATATGTTATTTAAATGGTAATGTATATCTTTTTGTAATTGTGTGATGTATTTTGTCTTTCTTGTTTTGTTTCTCATCTTTTTTGTCATTATGTATTGCTGACCATATTTGTTATCTAGACATGTTCTGTGAGGTATAATTTTGTGTACTGCCTATTAGGGCTTTTTGAATGACTGGCTTGCTCACTTTCCATAGTGTCTTAGGCTATTGTCTGAATTGAATATATTTATGCATATTTCTTTTTTCTTATATTTGTGTCATTGAATAAACTAAACATGAAAATATTTTCTGTGGCTAAATGAGGTTCACTTATGATTTTTTTGGATGTATTACCAATGAAAAACTGTTGTTTCATATTCAGGCTGAGCCTTTCTAAACCCTTTCTGTCTGAGCTTATCATTTGTATTAGCGCACACACCATGATGGTCTTTGCAGTTACTTTGTAAGTAGGAATGTGCGCTAAAATGTGCATTTGGCGCTCTGTTCTGTGTTGCAAAGATGGCCTAATAATACTTCCCTTTGACTGATAAGCCACAACCTTTACACTGAAACTGCTTGTTGGATTCCTCCTGCCACCAGAACACTTGAGTTCATGAATGTACTTCCTAATTCCACATAGACTTGTAGTGGATTTTCATATGCACTCTTAACCATAATATACCGAATTACCACCTGGGTTACTCCTAATAACATATTTCTCACATATGGTGTGCACTTTCAGGTAGCTCCACAGGAGTGATTTTAAGAGAACTGAGTTTGCTGGATGGAGACACACATATGACTATCAGAACGTGGAGATTTTAGCACAAAGGTTGCAAGTATTTCTTTTTTCTTTTTTGTTTAGTTTATTGTTTAGTTTAGGACACTGGTTTGCATGGTTTCACCAAATATTCCACAACCTACCATGTTGGCACTGCTTAATGATCAATGCTGATGGTTGTGGTGGTAGCCTCAGTAATTTTGATTTGGTTTCTTACTCAAAATTGTCTTCCTCAGAAAAAAAACACTGTCAAATTAAATCTTTTTGTACTGATGCTACTGGTGAAATCTATTGATTTATCTGATACTCTGTTCGGAGAGACACAATAATGCAGTTATAGTATGAGCTTGTTCATACTTGTCACGATTTGGGAAATAGCGGCTAAAGTTTTTTCATCTTCTGAGGCACAATGTCATTGTTGCTTTGTACCACTGTGATAGTTATCGAAGCAGATTGTGGTGGTCCTGGTTTTGGACTTTGTCTCTTGGGGCTTTGTTTGAGCCCTAAAAATAATTGCATGTTGGGTTTAGAAAATGCTTCTTGCTTACAACATAGTGCAAACAAGTTGTTAATTCTATACTGTCATAACTAAGATGGAGAAAGAGTGCGAGAGTGAGATTGAATTAGAGAGGGAGAGAAAGACAAAAAGAGAGAGAGAGAAACAGAGAGAGAGAGAGAGAGTAGGATGTCCCAAGGAGTGCCAGTGTGGAGTCTGGGAGGCCAAGGAGCAATATATTACCGTCAAGATTCAAGAGTACAAGGACCTAAACAACAGTTCAAAAGTTGCTCTCTAGAAGGAAAATGTTTCACTTTCTTCAGAAAAAGGGGCCATATTATCAAGGACGGCGTTAAAATTATCGCCGCTTTAGCGGCAGGAAACTGCCGCTAAAGCGGCGATGAAGAGCTTGATAATATGCCCTTGTGAATTCCCATAGAAGCCCATGTTCCGGTGTGAACATGGGCTTCTATGGGAATGCACAAGGGCATATTATCAAGCCCATTATCGTTGCTTTAACGGCAGTTTCCTGCCGCCAAAGCGGCGATAATTGTAACGCCGTCCTTGATAATATGGCCCACAGAGCGTGTGTGCCTGGACCCCATTCTGTGAAAGGAGCAATGAATTGGGAGGACTTTGAGAAGTATTTTTAAGTTTGCAGATTGGTCTAATGTGTGCAAAATTGTATTTCAATCCTAATGTGCATGTGTGTGCAGTGAAAGGTCTTTTAGATTGCACATAATCCAATGCTCCAGTCTTGACATCCAATTGTGCTTTTTCAAGCTTCAGGTGACCAGAAAATCTTGATTTTATTAAAGACACAGAGGCTTGAATTACCTTCTATTTATTTCCACCTCGGTTAATTAGGATGTGTTGGAAGATTGCAGTTTTGTTCTGGTTTTCAGTTTCTTTAGGTTTAATTTTTTTGAGATTGGCTGGATTTAGTTAATATTAGTTGAGGCAGATTTTTCCACAGGCTGATATGGAGACAAGGATCCTGATTTATGACCTGTACTTTTGAGTATATTTATAATTTTGAGTAAGTGTACTACTTTCGGTATTCACAAAGTGTACTTTTTTAGCATAGTAAGTCCAGCACTACAGATGGCCAACCATAGGTACTGCAGCACCCTCCCATATACAATAATATAGGTAGAGACTTAAAAGAATACGTAGATTATGATAAATCAAATTCAATTATTCAAAATATTCACAAACATAAATACATATAAATTAATATTAAAGATATATCACATTGATACATGTTTATTAATTAATTATAAATTATGTAATAAGTAATTCAATTTATGTATGTAGCTATTGCCCATAACATGTTGGACTCGACCTGGAAGGGCTCTCCCAGTAGAGTGCACTCAGATGGTGGCCATTTTGCCAGAGACCAAGCTCATCTCCATGTGCAGTCTCCTTTAACAGAACACAACAGAACATCAAACAATAGAACATTCTAACACTCCTAGAATGCAGCCTCCTTATTGGTGACTTCACAAGTAAAAAATAATAATTCACTTTAGAACAGTGATAGTTCACTGCTCCAAAGACTTTTTTCCATGCTCCTTCTGTCTGATTATGTGCTAGTCCGAAGCCTCTACCAGACACTCACAATAGGTTTCAAAGCTTAGCTAACATAGACAAATCAAATTAATTTGTGGACTTCAGAATATTTTCCAAACATCTTCCCATACCAGACAATTTTGAATCTATTTCTCTTCTCTTTGAATGGACTCCAAATACAACCTCATCTACTTCATCCTCCTTCATCACACATCTTACCCTCTTGCAATGTCTGCTACCATCACAAGTTTAAATGGGTTCACCGAAGAAATCGGAAAATGTTTTTCACCAGTTGGTCTACACTTTAACCTGTCATTCTTGACTCATACTCACTAATGCATTGCATTTGATAACTTTGGTTGGTCCTCGAACGTGCTATATTTCTTTGATCTTGTCAGTGTCTTTATTCTCCTAGGTATACTAAACACCATTCTCTCGGGCAAAAACATGTTGGACAAATCTATTCTTTTTTATTAGAAACATCCCACAACACAGAATATTTAGGTTTTGAATGTCTCCTGACAGAATATCTTTCATGCTTTTACAAACCTAATCATTCCTACCAACAGAAAGACTGTTCAGCAGAGAATGACCTGCTACAGTCACTGACCTAAATGTAATTAGTTTGATAACTAAAAAGTTCCTTTAAAAGATCAGATAGAAAATTAACAACATAGACTCCAGGTATTCGAGCAGGACTGAAATGATGCTTTAAAATCCAATTACTCTAAAACTTCTAAACGAAGCCGCATGCCGTTTGAGTTACTGATTCCATAGCTCCTTGACAAAATGTGCAGTCTTCTTGGAGAGGTCTCTAGCTCTCCAAGGACCTCTGAAACCATCACAAAAGTGAAGTAACCCTGCCTAAATCATCTCATTGAACTCTCTTAAACTGTTCCCCAACTATGCTGGAGACACCAGGCTCAACAATGGGACATCTGAACTCATTCTCATTTCTACTGGAAACCAAGCTGGTGGTAGCCACTAAGGAGTAATCATTTCAAGGCTGACCTGGTTTAAAAAGAAACTCTGGGATAACAGGAAAAGTAGAAAAACAGAAGCATCTATCTCTGGTCAGTCTTGTAAAAAGGAGTTCACTGTTTCCACCTCTAGATCCAGCCACAAACCGCAAAACCTGTGCAATTGCCTCTACACCCTTGAACTAAAAGATCTATATTTAGAAACCCTATCCTAATGTTTAGCCTCCAAAACATCTCTCTGTCCGACATCAATTTCCTCACATATGTGAAGTGCTTCAAATTCTAATCTGCTTTTATCTTAATATTCCCAGGCACATGCTCTGCTCCCACAGCTCTCTGAAGATCCAGGGTATAATAACAAAACACCCTGGCTAGATATGACAGCTTCTTTGATTCCGTTCCTCACATTCAGTTCACATATCAAACTGAGAACATTGTTCATTCTTAATATAACTGATTTTAGAGCATTGTCTACCAGTCTCCTTATTTCAAAAGATCCTTCCAATAATCCTGAACAATTTCCTTCTAGTTGAAGAAATATCACACATTGCACCCCATCCTATCGAGCTTGCATTTGATTCTATTTTCATCTCCACAATGTCTAAACAAATGCTCTGCCATTCCAGGTCTCCATATTCCCTATCCACCAAAAAGCTTATCTCTGGCCTATGTAGTCAATCTCACATGGTGATGATGCCACCACCTCTTTCCCAAGTAATTTCCCTTCAAGCTTTGTAACGCACAATAGTTCAATCAACCCTGGAAGATTTATTGAACTGCCAAGGATAATAGACCTATGACTCTGGCTAGCTCCTTAAACTTGAAAGGTTATTTCATAGTAACTCTGTTCTCACCTATTTGAATCTTCTCAAGTTACTTGTGGGCGTTACTTTCTTTGCTGACTCATCTCTTTCTTTTCCCTGTTCACAATATACTCCAAATCCTCCAACAAAGTCACAGTCAATTGTAGTTGCTGCAACAGCACTAACTTGTCTCAAGCCACCATGAGTATATTGTCTAGATGCAAAATTATTCTGACACCAGTCTCCAATAATCCATATCAGGTCTTAACAGTGAAGTAAGTACCTTTTAGATCCAATATTACTACCCAATCTTGCATCCTGGGAATACCTCTCAAAATATATACCCTTTTCACCTTAAAATGTTGATATACAAGCCATTTACCCCTTTACTTTGCATTTCAAGAACCTCTCTCTCCACCAAAAGTTGTTTGTGCTCTATGAAATATTTCTGATGCAGAAGAGGATTCTGAAGAGGAAAGTCTTGAAATTCCACCTTTTGTAACCCAACACGTTATCTAACACCCAAGGATCCAAAGTAATTTATTTCTATGTGTCTGAATGAAACGTTGTACAGCTCCCCCCCACCTCTGGAGGAGAATAATTGGAAAGGAAGACTACACTCACCTAAAAACATGTCTGTAGAATGCTCTCTGTCATGATTACTCTTAGCCCTTCCTCCTCTAACTCATGGAGGATAAAAGCCTGTGGCTGCCTGGACACTTTCATCTATATCTCTTCCTCTACCATGCTACTGTTTGCCTTAGTAAAAGGCTTGAGGCCAGAAGAAGCCACAACCAGAAAAGAGACCTCATCCTATCCCGAACTTACCTAGAATACTGCCTGAAAATACATTCCTGATGGCACTTTGAACTTTGTTTTGTTTAGCCAATGTTGCAGCATACTTTCCTACCTTGTTGAGGAAGTTTTCCCAAAACAAAAGACCTTGGGCCCGATTCACAAAAGTAATCTGAGACAAAATCCTAACTTTACGACGGTCGGTATTCACAAACTTAAGTTTAACTGATACAAAATCCTGTTGTAAAGTTAGGATTTTGTCTCAGTTAAACAAGTTTGTCTTAAATTTAACTTAAGCCCAAAATTTAAAATTAGCTGAGACAAAATCCTAACTTTAGTACTTCTAAATGCCTTCTGTGAATACCGAAAGTCATAAAGTTAGTATTTTGTCTCAGATTAATTTTGTGAATTGGGCCCCTTGAATTTCAGGACTTTTTCACTATAGTCATGTGTACCTATTTGGGATCTGTTTTCATCAGAATAGACTTTCTTCTATCTGCTACAATAGCCAAAATCCCATTTTCAATCAAACATACTATCATCTGAATCCTCCCTCTTAGGCAGTGATTATCTATACCAATTGCTGTAATTATGGCCTCCTTGGTCAAAGTTGCGTACCACCAGGCCAAAATTGTCTAACAATGTCTCTTGGCAAACAGTTAAAGATTTCTTCAATACTTTTTTTGACTCCTAGCCCAAATTATTCATGTATTTTTCCATTGTTAGATTAAAATCGGGAGTCTTAGGCATTTTGATGTAAAGATGCCATACTTCTCTGGCTTCTGAGGCTTTCTCAACTTTGCATGTTAGTACTTGGCCACATGATCCATAGGCCATCAATCCTTACATATGGAATAATTATCCCCCAAGCTAAAACACTTCTCTACATAAGGGAGCCTTAGTTATTTCCTTGCATGTTTCACATGTTCCTATGTTATCATAAAACCAATCATAATCAATGTCCTGAGCATCCTGCAGAGCTAGTACATGTGTAGAAAATCAACTTTCTTTTGTCATCTAGAAAGTGACTTCTTCTGCTGTCCTTCCTCATTTTGTAGGTGGTTTTTGAAATACCAGGCAAGCCATGTTTACCAGAAAACTGTTTATGCTTTTCCTTATCAAATAATATTTTCTAGACCAAGCTTGCATTGTTTGATTCTTAGGAATTAAGCCTTTCTTAACAGTTACCCTACACCTTTTTCCTCTTTCAACATTTTCTCCATCTGATATGGTGAAAACGTCTTCCTCCTCATATTTATCCAAATCAATATTTCCTTTATTTGCCCTTTTTCCTTACCTCCTGAGCTATCATCTGTCTCAGTCCTTAGCAATCAAGTTTTCAACTTTTCCCTTGTCAAACCAATAGTTGAGGAAAATGGATACAAGTGTAAGAAAAACTATTAATAAACATTTCCCACCCACACAATCTCCAAAGTCTAGTAATAAACACCTATCACTCCCACTAGAGTAAAAAAACAAAAAAAAGAGAGAAACAGCCAAATGATCAGTATGCTCTCTAACATAGCCACTGATCCACTATAATGTTATTATATTGCTCAAGGTAAAATGGCTACCGTAGTGTTTTAGTCCCATCTTAGAAAGTGACTTACTTACAGCATTAAAAGAGGCTGCATTCCAGGGGTGTTAGAATGTTATATTGTTTGATGTTCTGTTCTATGCAACAGTGATGCTTTGAAAGTGCCATTAAAGGAGACTGCACAAAGGTGTGTTCTTCTGAGCAGCATTAGTCTTTCTTCACCCTCATGCAGGTGTTTGTCTTCTGAACAATACTGTGCCCAATGTGGTAGTTCTATCCCGACACAATATCAGTTCTACATGGAATTTAGTCTACTATTCCAAGACACTAAGAACATGTGAGCACGCTGACACATCATGAGCAGCCTGAAACAGGAACCAACATTTCTTGATGAATGACAGCAGGTCTCATAGATGCCAGCCAGCAACCACCGCACTATCCCCACATTGTGTTTCTGTAGAGCTAGTTTATCCTTCTTGCATTATTTTTTATAGGTAATATGTACAACTGTGCCAGAAGGCCAGACCAACTTCAAATTGAACTGTAATACTTGAAGAAGATCTTTTTACATACCCCTCAACTGAATACAACTGCAGCATGATTTTGTTAACAGGTAATACACCTTCTTATCACTACTTTAAAACTAAATTATGAATTCTATACCAGAAAGACAAGTATGGAAGTGTTGGATTGTTAGCGATGAGAGGATTGGCTTTTTTTGTGGATACAATGAACCTTGTCTTGGAAACCAAATGTTTTTAAGACATCGGCAAGAATATCTAACTGAATCTGTTTCTCATTAGATTATTCAGTGCATGTGGTTGCACAACTTATAAATCCTTTGATTCTAATTAGAAGCAGAGAGATAAAGAACAAGAAAATAGAAGTCCTCACTCAACTATTTTAGTGTAAAAAATGGCTGGTACCTCAA